>NC_089821.1:232905876-234155876 GCF_035046505.1 Tiliqua scincoides
TGTTTTTGTCTAGCACTTCATTACTGGAATTTATTTTTTAAAAGCTATTTTTACTGCATTATCTAGTGCAAGATGACCAAACATCAGTCACTACTCACCCACCCACCCTCCCTCCCACCCATGCACACACACAAAGAGTAAGAGAGAGAATATTCGGTGAAAAAATGTGTTTGGTTTTTAGTGATGTGTTTTACTGCTACAAATTAACCCATAATAGCCCTTTGGTTTTTAAACATTCTTTGTTACATCATTCTTTTTTATTTTATACTGTATGAAATTTCTCTATTTAGCATTTTTGTGCTTCAGTTTTAAACATAAAGAAAAGAATCTTAATTCATTTGTTGAATGTGGAAGCATCCGATGTATTAAACCTAAGTTATCTTGCACACATAGATTGTCATAAGCTCTCATTAAATATAAAATGCAGTATACATAAATCAGTGTATAGCATTGCTACATGATGCAAACAATCACCATATAAGACTTATTTATACCAGACTGGAAACATTTTTTTCCTGGCAAATATGATTTTTAATATCATTATTTTTAAACCTAAATCATGTTGTGAATCATATAAGATTTATATTTTACCTTGCTATCATCTGGATCTAACTATAAGAACTGGATATCTCAAGCAATCACTATCCTTCAAATTCGTATGGGACTTTTAAAACTTGGAGCCATTGATGAGCTGTGTGTGATTATGAGAATGGCACACTTGAGTGGTTGTGTTATGAGTACATAAAGGCCATCAATTTGAATTTTGTTCAAGCCACACACTTTTTCCCCCAAGTATATCTACTTTGGCTGAGTGGAAAATTCATTACCAAAATCTGTTAGCTTGACCTAAACATTCAGTGTGTTCTGCCTTCAGGACAGCATCAAGCTGCTAATCTGAGATCAAAGAACTAAACCAATGCAGCATAATTTTAGCAGGCTTGTAGAAGAAAATTGTTTAAGGAATACTAGATAACAAGTATAGCATGATATATCCCATAGTAGGCATCTGTTTCAGAAACTACACAAAAATAACTAAATACCCTGGCATATCTTTAGGTACATAGTCTATAATAGTTTACATACTGTGTTTCTAAAGTACGTGTTTCTTGTGATGTAATC
Source organism: Tiliqua scincoides (assembly GCF_035046505.1). Taxonomy (NCBI): domain Eukaryota; kingdom Metazoa; phylum Chordata; class Lepidosauria; order Squamata; family Scincidae; genus Tiliqua; species Tiliqua scincoides. The sequence continues at coordinate 232,906,996 of NC_089821.1, forward strand.
TCTCTTTAAATAGTGGATATTTAAATACCTGTGTGTTTACATCTGTCTCATTCCATAGTGTGGATACATCTGTATGCTTAAATTTCAGTTTCTGTGTGGTATATCTTGGTGATATTTCAGGATGCACACTATGATGTTTTGCAAGTACCAGTTAGAGACAGAGACTGCACAGCAGTTCCACAGCAAATAACCACTTTGGGTATTTATCAGTAATTGGGATCTTTCCACTGGCCTTATGTGAACTCCGAGTAGTAGTAAAATTTAATTACCAACCCATTTGGCAAAGTACTTTAAGAGGTATCACATTTCCTGTTGGTTTTGCTTTAGTTGCCATGCTTTCTATCACTCAAGGTATCTTGAAATCTTCTTTTCCATGTACAGAATTTTAAGAGTTTAGATGAAAGTAACATGTATCATCATTGCAGACCTATTAAGCTAAATGTAAATTCAGGCTCCACCATACTTAACAATGTTTTGTTATGCTAGGGCAGGGCTTTTCAGACTGGGGCATCGTGACGCTCCAGCCTGTGGGCCCTGACCCGTTTTCCCTTAAGGGGCAGGGGCAGTCAGGAGGCAGGGAGGAGGCAGTGGCGCGATCCCCAGGATTGTACCACTCAGGAGGGCTGCCGGGGCTTAGGTACGCTTACCAGAGCCTCCTGCAGCCTCCCTGGGAGTGCGGGGAGCCCTGCGCCGCTGTCTGCAGGGTTCCCCGAAGCTTCACAAGTGAAAGTGGAGTGATCATGTGGAAGCGGAGCGTGATCGCTCCACTTTCACTTTTTAAGCATCGGGGAGCCCTGCGGACAGCTGCGCAGGGCTTCCCGCACCCCTGGGGGGCTGCAGGAGGCTCTGGTAAGTGCACGCAAGCCCCTGCAGCCCCCCGGAATGGCTTGATCCTGGGGATTTCGCCTCTGCCTTCCCCCCGCCCCTGCAAGAACTTACTGTGGCTTTCAAACTCCCTGGGAGTTTGAAAACCGCAATACTAGGGGTTTGTATGAAAGTAATGTTAGTAAGGAACATGCATATTTTTTACCCCTTCCTCTGAAATGGAGATTTCTGTGTTGTTATGGTTGCCTAGAAGAGCACAAAAAGGGCTAATTTCTTCATTTTTTAAATTCATATTCTGCCAGGCAGCTTACCTGTAGGCTCTGTTGGTAGCTAAGCACAATATTTACCAGAAATCAGCTTGCCCAGAGTTTTTGCTTTTCCTACTGCAGTCTGCAACATATATTCCGCTCTATTGTTTTTGGACTCTAATCCTAAAAAGTGAATTGAGAACAAAGTACCAAAATAGCTTTGAAGGTATTTTGTTTTTCTATAATTCTGCACTCCTCGAGGCAGGTCTCTGTCTCATGCTGATCAGGCCCATTGTTGAGGAAGGCATGCATGTTTTGGTGAACACTCCTCTAGTTGCATTCTGTTATGCATCTTTAGTTGGGTCACAGTCTTGCATTGGGCTGTGTGCATCTACTGCTTATTCTTATGTTGCTTATGTTGCTGAAGTCGGCACTGTCAACTAGACTTGTGATGCTTTTTTTTTTTAATTACCGTGTTATGTCAGTTTGGTTATATAAGTTGTTCAATAAATTCCTTGGACTATAAAAAGTTGCACAGGTTAATGCTGTATGATTCTGCTGTTTCCCTTGCCCTGAAAACAAAATGTGAGTGGGTTTCATCAACTAAGCAATATTTCTTTCATTATTTTCTTTGACCCTGGGGAAATGCATGAACACTTTTTTCTCAAGTCTTGTAAGACCTTGAAAATCTTTGCTCTCATTACCTTTAAACACCAAGTATGGCTGAGTATTAAGTGCAACTAAAACTATATGGTCTTGAACTTAATTGAGCAGCTTTTTTTGACGCACCAGTAATACATTAAGAGTGCATTACTATTGGGAAGTAAACCCCATGGAATAAAATGTTACTTTCTCCCAGGTAAATGTGTGTGAGATTCACTTTTCTGGGAGTAAGTCCCAATGAACTCCATGAGGCTTACCTGAGGAGACATGCATAGGCTTGCATTGTAAGTCTCCTTGTTCAACTGTTGCATATTTTTGGTAGATTTAAAGCAAGAGTTAAAACACTTCTGTGATGACATAAGACAAGAGGAACCTCAAAGGAGAAATACTGGGGAGCCACTGAACCAGAGAACACCAGCCTTTCTTACTGTCTCATAGCCATAACAATTGCAATTACTTGCCTTAAAAGTTGTTGTAATCTATACCACAGTGTGTACCGTGACAAATGCAGTATAATGCTGAGCATCATAAATAAGCTACCCAAAATGGTGAAATAAAACATACATGAAATTGTCTTTGAAAGGCTGAGTTTCAATAGAGTTGGCTGTCAAAATATCAGTCCCCTGTTAACAAAACTAACAGAATACCAAAATATCTACCATTTTGTCATCTATTGGAGTTTCATTTTTAAAATAGCCATGTGATATTCCAGGCAGTTCATTTCTGGGAGATTATTGTATTTCTCAGGTGGCTGAAATAATTTGCCCTTCAGCCTTATGCCTCACAACACACTTGAGGCAAGCAATAATCCCCAGCAAAGCACTGCCTGCCTTGTCTTATTGCTTAATTATTATACCTATTTAATGCTACTTAGAATATTGTCAGCTGTTAAGGAAAGGTAATTATCACTAGTCAAATGACACACACTTTTTTGGCTGCCTTACGGATACACATTTTACTGGTACCTTGATACATAATGAAGCCTGATAGCAAAACTTTTGCTTGTCTCTTCTTCAAGCCCCAGCTGTTTCCCTGCTAAATTCATCCCATCTGTCTCCCCTTCCGTAAGGCTGTAGGCAGTATAGCATAAGTACAGAAGCAGTTCAGTGCTATTTTGGATAAACATAGCTGAAGTTTGAATCCTTGCCATTTGCAATGCACACATTTTGTTTTACTGCTGTAAAGAGAGCTGTCAAAATAAAAACTACATGGATAATTCACTGAAATGCAGTCAAATGTAAGGAAGATGAAAAAGGAAAAATATATATACTTAGGGTCAATTTGGATACATGCAGACTTCTGCAATGGTTGACCTCATCACAGCAGTGGATCCTAATATATGTCAGTGCATACAGAAAGCAATATATGTGATCAGTATAAGGGGTGTCTTGTCCCCAGAGCACAAGGATTTACAGTAATGTATTATGAGTGATAGTAGTAAATCACATAATTTAATTGGGCTTTCCCTCAATCTTATAATGGATTGGCGTCAATCCAAATCAACAACAATACCCATGTTTTCATCTCATTGTCCCAGGAAATGGGAGGTATTACAACTATTATGTACATACCCATTTTCTTCTTCCCACTTACTGTTATATTGCTAATTGTTTTTTGGAGTCAGTTTGATATCCCAGGAGGCAAATTGGCTGAATGATTTATAACATATTGAGTAATACAGTGATTCTGCATTTAGTTATTATTTCTTTAGAAGGAATTTGCTCAGTAGCCACTATAGCAGTGGTTCTCAACCTTTTAGCCCTAGGACCCACTTTTTAGAATGAGAATCTGTCAGGACCCATCGGAAGTGATGTCATGATCAGAAGTGACATCATCAAGCTGGGAAATTTTTAACAATCCTAGGCTGCAATCCTACCCACACTTACCCAGGAGTAAGTCCCATTTACAATCATTGTTAAAAACATATACATAGTAGCCTGTTAGAAGTACAGATGTGTAACATTTTCCCAAATGAGTCACATACCATAGTAGCATCAAGTCTAATTTATAGAAAATGAAATATTGAAATGAATGGGGACTCACCTGAAATTGGCTTGCGGCTCACCTGGTGAGTCCCAACCCACAGTTTGAGAAACACTGCACTATAGTATACTTCACCTTGAAGCAGAGATTCAGATTTCAGTTTACAGTCCTTGCTGAAACATATAGATTCCTTAGAATTTTAGTTTCTAGGGGCTTTAAGTTGCAACCTTAAATACACTTACGAAGAAGCAAGACCGATTGAAAATATTGCATCTTCTAAGGAAACATGCACAGGATTGTTTGGTTACTTTCTTTGTTAACCTTGTGGGAATTTTTGCAACATAGCTTTTCTTTATTCAGTTATTTGGTGATTATTACACAGTTCCTCTATGTATAATTTTTGGTTGTAATCTCATCCCAGTCACATGAATATATTCTTCTCTCTTTCCAGTTGGGATGATCCTCGTAAAATCTTAGAAGCCAAATTTTACATTTGACCCGTTTATTTGACTTGTTGATATACTGCTTTTAATGGTAAAATTTTCTTAAAAATAGAAACATAAAAGAAGAATTTCTAGTGTTTATTTTAGTAAAAAGACAAAAGCTGTAAAACAAATGGCAGCAGGATAAAACAATTTGATTTGTTTTATTTAACTATTTGCATAAAACAGGGATTTATAAAACCAGCTAAGAGTCCTTAGAACAGCAACCATCAAAACACCATCAAAACACCTACTACACCAGATTTAGTAAAAATATCTTTACACTCTCTTGAAGCAGCCAGTGAAACACAGAAACCTGTGGAGTAAATTCCATAAAATGTGGTGCCTCCACTGTAAAGACCTTATCCCTGGTACTCAAGAAGCAAATCAGTGTTATAGGCAGGTCAGAGGCCAGAGTCTAAGATCTAAATCTAAATGTCCAGGTAAGGCAATCTTTCAGATAACTTCGCACTAGACCATTTAGGGCTTAGGCAGAACAATCTAAACTGGTATTGTGCTGGCCCAGTAGTGTCACAAAGGTGCTATAAGGCATGTTTGCGCTGACTCGTGAGCAGGGCACGCTGACACAATGCTGTGTGCCAGCCTCCAGATGCCAGGTCCTGTCTCACACAGGCTGGAACAGGTGGGCAGCACAGGGGGTGGGAGAGGGTGACAAGAGAGTGGAATGGAGGCAGGGAGGGGGCGTTTTTTGATGGGGAAGGGTGGAACGGGAGACAGATCAAGCCCACGAGAGAGTGGGATTGACCTCTGCAGTGCAGGCAAAATCCTAACTCCTACTTCCAGCCCAATCAGCTTTACATGGCCTGCTTGGATTTACGCCAGTGAAATAGCTGTTGCAGATCTGAATATCCCTATGGGGTGGCTGGAGCTTGACATGGGGTAAGGGCGAAAATGTCCTCTTACTCCAAAGTGGCCTCCTACTGGCACCTAACTTGCACTGGTTACAGTGCAGGCCTCTTGGCCTGGCTGTTCCAGCACAAATTAGGTTTGCACTCTCAAGGTGATGATAACCAATGCTTTGAATTGGGTCCAGAAGCAAAATCTTAAACAGGGCAACTGATTTAAAAAATGTTATATATGCAGATTGCTTTGTACTTATCAGCAATGTAGCCTCCACCTTCTCGGCAAGCTAACCTTCTAAATTGTTTTGAAAGGCAGCCCTATAGAAAATGCATTGCAAAAATACATTCTAGATGTAGCCAATGCACGGATAACCATAGCTAGATCCTGCCTAAAGGATCATTAGGTCATTCCTATATGAATCTCTGGTCATAGATGTATCTTTAGTGTATAAATAAGCAGGTGTGTGATCATGTTTGTGTCTATGTGTAGTTCAATGAAGCTTCCAGGAAGCGGCACTTACTGCAGCCAGCAGACAACAAGCTTGTGCCTGGCAGAGTAGGTGTCACTGGGTGGAGTGTGGAGTTGGAACACTGAGTGAGCAACTTCTGTCAACATTCGAATTAGCGGCAAGGTGCATGGTTGGAAGGAGGTACAAAGGAAGGTGAGAGGGTAGGTTGAGGGGAAGGAGGAAAGCAGAGCAGTGGGAGAGGGAGGAGAGTGGAAGGAATAGCATACAGAGGGGAGGACAGTTGGGCGAGTGCAGAGGGAAAAGTTGAGAGACTGGAGGGAAGAGAGCAGATCAGAGAGAAGCAAGGGGGAGAAGGACAGGTCAGAGTGAACTGAGTGGGGATGAATGAGCTGAAGCAAAGGTAGAGAGGGGTGACTGAACTGGAGCCAAACAGGATTCAGGAACAAGGTAGAGCAGAGCAAGAGGCTCTAGGGCAGAGTGGAGTGAAGATGACAAGGGAAAAGACAGAAAGGATAGTGGCTGGAGCTGGGTAAAGATTGGGAAGAACCAAAGTTTAATAAAGAACAGGAAGTATGGGGTTATAAGTGACAAAGAAATCAGACAGGAGGAAGACCAAGCAAGGAAAGCAGAGGACAAGGGGAGAAGGGAGACTGCTTCCTAACAGGGGAGAGAAAGGAGCAGGCACTGGATGGGGCCAGGAGGCAGATGGCCGGCAGAGCAGGCAAGAAAGAGAAGCAGGAGGCCAACAGCCCATGGGCCATGGGACCAGATGAGGTTCCTATGGCAAATCCTTTGATCCTCAAGGAGGGTGACTGGGCAGTAGGGCCTTTCTGTGTTGGAGGCAGAGTAAAGGAGGGAAGATGGTCAATGACAGAGCAGGCAGATCTCATCTATGACTTCAGTGACTGCTCTTAAACTATGTTCAAGGAATTGTGAGTGTCACAACAATTTTCTTGACCAGGGTTTCACATGTTATTCCCCAATCCATTCAACATGAACCTCACCCTGTGGGAGGAGGTAGAGCAGCCATTTTCAACCACTGTGCCATGGCACACTGGTGTGCTGCAGATGGTCTGCAGGTATGCTGTGGGAATTTGGGGGAAGATAATTTGTTAATAGGGCCACTGAGGGATGGGAGCCTCTGTGGCCAGTGGGTTGTGCCTTGTCAATTGTCAAAAAACTGATGGTGCGCTGACCATTTGAGTGCCTTGCCAGGGTGCCATGAGATGAAAAAGGTTGAAAATCGGTGAGGTAGAGGGAGGGGCAGAGGTGACACTGAACATCACCTTTCTCAAACGTCTTCATTTTTCTGTGTTTTCCAGAGTGAAAGTGTGACTGTTTACTCAGAGTAGTAATTTTTTTTACACATAGAAACCTGAGATTTCCAATTTCTCATTGGTTTTATATGACTAAATTTGAGTCAGCAGAGTTTTCAGATGCATTGGTGGGATCATGGCAGGCAGCATATACGAGTACATTCAGTATACTGCCTTCAGTTTCTCTGCTGATGCTGTTACATCAGGCAATAGTAAACTCTTATCTAGCTCATCCAGAGTATTGTTTGCATCAGCTGAAATATAATTTATGTCCAGGAATAAGGCAGACTCCCTTGGAAAAACACAGTTTCTGTTTTTGACCAAGGAATTAGGGAATCATGAGGTGAAAGATGCTAATTCTAACAGCAGGCAGCTGAAGAACAGGCTGTGATACAGAAAACTGTCAGATTCTTTTGAGATGACATTAGAAGCTAAGGTAGGCTGAGCATGAGAACCAGTGGCTTGATGTAAAGGGATTGTTCTTCTAACAACCATATGTGAACCAGAAATCCAGGCTCCTGCTGCATCCAGTCGCATAGCACAACATCATCATCTGAACAGAAATCTCCAAATGTTCAAGCATTGCTTTCAGAACAGGGATTTCTTTTGAAAATCCAGTTTAACCCATTTGTTTTGACTGTAATATTTTAAAAGAAAGCATCCTTTCAACAACATGTGTTCTACTTGCAAATATTTTACATTCTTTTAAAGCTCTTTATGTAGAGTTGCCTGTTTTGTTTAAAATTTATTTGAGATTATATGGATAATGTATAAATGATAAAAATTGTATATAATGTGTATTATATTTTCCAGACCTTAGGTAAAATGGCTTCATATTTACAGTATCAATATGGCACATTGTTCCAAGTGAAGTGATGTCTATTTAAGCCACATTCAGCACATTTTTAGAGCTACATAATTAAGCTCTCAACAGTCAGAAAGCCAAACCATAGCATTGAAGGAATGAATTCTAGATAATTTTATTTTTGGACATTTAAAAATATATTGACTGTTACAGAAATCATTTATCAAGTTATATATTGGGAAGGATAGAACTAAAGTTTTGACAAACTTGTAGGCGAACACACATTTTGTCTGTGGTAGCTTAACTTAGCTGGTCAAAGTTACCTGTTTTGAATGCTGCTTCAGAGCTTTTACATTTTGGTGAATGTCTTTAGTCGTTTCTACCCTCCGCAGGAGGTTGAGTCCTAAGAGACAAAAAAAAGTGTACCCTTGCTTTCAAAAGATAGTGTTCAGAAGATATTGTTTTATCGTTGTGCTTGATAGACCTGAGCCTGTGTAGCAGAATGTAGGAGAGAAGGCACTCACTTAGGCTTAATGGACCAAGCCATCAACCCTTTTACTACATTTCAGTATACTTCTGTTTAAGCCATTTCTGCCCAACATTGCATATACGTAACAGGAATCAAATGTGTACACCTTTGGGCTGGGCAGAAATGGGTTAACCTAGAGAGTACTGCACCATAATGTTCCCTACTTCTTCACTGAATGCAGACTTTTGAAAAGTGTTTGTAGCAGCAAGAAAAAAAAGAGATGATCTAGCTATAGTGACTAAGGGCGCAATCCTAACCCCTTTTCAGCACTGACATAAGGGCAATGCAGCTCTGAGGTAAGGGAACAAACATTCCCTTACTTTGAGGAGGCCTCTGTGAATGACACCCAATGGCAGGATGCAGCACATGCCCCATTGGCACCTCTATGCCAGTGCTGGAAAGCACTGACATAAGGGGTTAGGATTGTGCCCTAAGAGAATGAACTGCCACTCCAGACTTCTTACTCTGAACCTCTCCTCTGCTGACAACTCACAAGGTGACCTTAGGCAAGCCACTCCTTCCCAGCCTCAGCTCTGCAAATGATATATAAGGTTAATACAACTGTATTTACCTTAAGTTGTAAAAACGACATCATGCTCATGTAGCATTTACATGCAAAGGGCTATACAAATGTTACGCATTGCATATTCAGCGATGTTCTTCAGCAACTTAGAATTGTGCTGCGTAGTGTGGCTACCATGAGGGGTGCCACTACAAATCGCTTTACTGTAGCGGGCACTCTACCATAATAGCTATCATCGCAGTATGAGATTTCCTGCTTCTATTCAGTGGCATTGGCTCAGGCCTTCTGAGAGGAATTTTATCAGGAGATGCAAAGTTTCTATTTGGCACCCTCCCAAAGGGGAGCAGAGGGGGCCAAACAGAGAGGGGAGTTTGGAGGGGAAGGGTGGCAATGGAGATGGAGAGAATGGGAGCAGGAAGGGGACAAAATGAGGAGGGGGGAAGATGGTGACAGCCTGAAGGGTTTTTGGAGTTCAGGTCTACTGGGCTTCCTGATGTGGAACCAGCTCTACCTACCTGCACTGTGTCAGCTGCCAGATATAGTAATACAGAAAACTACTCCTAAGTCTCTCTAAAATCTCTTAAATATGAAAAATAATTACAGGAAATTTGCATCATCATATTTAGGTTTACACTAGAATAGAAAGTGTCCTGTGTGTACCAAAACATCTGCAGCTGTAGTCCCACAGCTATGTCCCTGAGATCCTATACGCTCCTTCGTGGAAAGCCGGTTCCCAACCCAAACAGCTACTGTAGCAGGCCAGTTTCCTCCCTGGTTTGACACTGTGTTAAGGGGTTTCATGTATGCATTCCTCAACCTGGTGCATATGGCTTGTGGCAGCAACCACCTCCATGCATTCACAGTAGCAACCCCAGCATCCCACATGGGCAGCCAATTTGGGTGAGCTCGACTTAAACAAACAAAAAGCTAGTGCATGGCACTAGGCAATTTCCATCTGCTGACTTTCTTCAGCAGTGTAAAGGAATTCCCCTTACATTCTGCACTTCCCTTTTAAATATTTATATTTTATTGTTTAAAATCTAGTCCCAAATATTTTGTTCTAGCAGTGAAAAACAGATTCTCTTCTTGTTTTGTCTTCACTCAAACTAAAATAATAATTGGCATTAAGCATTTACCTCTAAAATGTACTTAGTTTCATTTAATTATCTGTGCAGCGCAATTCAGACTGCATGTTGGGCCAGTGCAAGTTCCTTGCGCTGACCCAGAAGGGTTACATAAGCCTCTGCGCCGATGGAGGCATTGAGTCTTGTGTCAACCGAGCTTGGCCAATGCAAGACTCTGGGGTGGGCAGGGTGGAGGCGGGAGGGAGGCCTTCGAAGGTGGGGGGAGGGCAGGTGGGTGGGGTGTGGGAGGCGGGGCTGGGTTCCAGCAGTTATGCTGGATCCCAGCCCCGTTCCTGGGGAGTTTTGAGCGGCTTCAACCCCCTCCGCTCTTCTTGGACTTGCACCACCTCAGGAGGTGGCACAAGTCCGAGGAGACCCATAGGGGCCAGGGTGTCTTACCTCTGGCTGAGCCACTTTGGGTCCCTATCCTGTGCTGGATACAGTGCAAGCCTCTTGGCTTGCCTGTTGCAGCACAGGATAGGATTGTGCCCTAAGATACACATTTTAAAACTGGGTGAGGTCTTTTTGAAGACTAGCAGCTCGTTATCCCTTTTCATAAAAAATGACCTGAGGAAGTCAAGTGGCAATTAATCAGCAAATAAAAATTGCAATAATCAACCAAATATCTAAAATTCTTCCAAGTATACTTAGTTGTATCAGTTTGCAAAAAAGTAGTATTTGTCTTCAGTAGCATCCTTCCACTGTAATGGTCAAGTATTGTGTATGTCTTTTACTCCACAGTTCTAAATCTGCTACTTTGTGTCTTTCATTTCAATGGGCCTGCCTCTGGATCATGTAATTAAAATGTATGTGTTTTAACCCTAGCTATATTTATATATTTATAAATATTTATATATTTATTTATATATTTATATTATATGTGTGGTTCCCAAGTGGTCCCAAGCATTGTTTAAGTAAACCAGCACTGGCTTAGCTTCAGCGCTGTTGTGTCTTGTGCCTTCAGACTATGCTGTAGAACCTTTTCTTTTGGATATGTGTATTGAAAGAAAGACGATACTGAGAGTTCTATAAGGAAGTTTCTGGAATTTAACTATGAAAGGTTATGAGCACTTCAAAAACTAAAAATGTGAATCTTAAAACATATGGCTCCTGAAATTGTTCAAGATCTGAAAAATGAATGTATAGGTACTTGAACTCATGCTCAATTTCTACATGTCAAATGGGAAAGAATTTTCACATGCTCCAAAGGGGAGCATGCACAAGTAGGATTTTGCTCTGGGCATCCTGATCTAGTCCAGGGCTTTGGCTGCTGCATTGCACAAGAAAAGGTTTGGATAGCAAGGCTTAAAGAAATATCCAAAGCTTCTAAACATTTCTTTCATTCATCCTTATACACTAAACAACACTATACAAGTAGATTACTCCTTATCCAGACATCTGAAATCTAAACTATTTTGTCTAAAACTTAAAAAAAAAAAAAACTCTTCCTGTAGTGTGAACCCTAGAAGGTCTTCTTTCCACATACAGTACAGGTACAGGTTGTAAGGTCTATTCTGTGCTCTGTGGTGTGCACCTGTACAGACATTGTTGAAAAATGTCAAAGAGGTCAGCAGACACCTGTATGGGTAACAGTGAAAAGAGCAAGAGAAAGCGTTTCTCATTATGCAATTATTCCAATATCCACAAATCCAAAATCCAGACACCTTCCTGTCCCAAGCAGTCCTAATAAGGGATACTCAATTTGTACTACACTCTGCAATGCTAAATTGTCAGCACAAAGTTGCTAGAGGATCACAGTTAGCCCATGGCCATGAAGTTGTCATGCTGAGAACCATGTTCTGTTGATCTCCTTTTCTACTCATTCCTTTCTGCAACTGCTTTACAGTGGCTTAGCTAAGGGGGTGCAGAGGGTAGCAGTTGCACCAGGCATCAAGCTTTAGGGGGGGCAACAAGCTGAGCTTGACACTAGTGACCAAAATTGTGAAAATCTTGGTATGTATGAATAATGCCATCATGTTATATATCATTGGAAAGGTAATTTAATGAGGAATGCAATGAAACAAACTACACTGGAATATCTGTGTTCTATCAAAAGTTATGACCAATTAACCTGAAAATGAAAACACAACTGTCTTGTGGAACAAAAAGTGGATTTGCTTAACTCCAAACTGACCTATGAGGCTGATGGTTCTGAGTGCCAATGAGATATTATTATGATACAGCATGGAACCAATAACTTTTAATTTATTTCCTTAATTAAATTTGATTTTATCTTGCAGGGGGTCTGCAAAATCTTCTTTGACCCTGGGTAGTGGATAGATGTCTTAGCTATGCCACTGACTGGGGGGGAGGCAGCAGACCAAGTGGGTGGTGTGCTCCTGGGGGGATGAGGTGGGTTCCTCCCAATTTTCACATTTTAAAAAGCCCGAGCATGACATCACTTCCGGTTGTGATATCACTTCCAGGGCAACATTTTGAACTTTGCACCGGGCTACACGATCATTAGCTATGCCACTGCTGCTTTACATGCGACTTGTGTACTGCATAAGGGTTTTGGTAGGGACAACAATATAAACATGTACTGATAGGGGAGGAAGGCTCACTCCTAGCTCTGGAGCAGAAAAACAACAACGTATTTCCTGAACAGAACCACTGGGAATCTGTTGCCCAGTCCCTCTGTAGTGTGCACAGGATTGATTTCTGGATGCTCTAATTCTGAAAACCTAAGATTGAACCACAGTTTGACTCATATGTGAATAGTCTGTTCTTGTGGTATTGGTGTATTTTTAATATGTGAAATTAATTTTTTTAAATAAAAAAGTAGTATTCCCCCCCCCCCCCCCCCAAGCAACTAATGGGATTTTCTTCAACTTGCCAGAAACATTCATTTCCAGGCAGAGAACAAGCATGGACAATTTCACACTTAACGATGAACATTTCAGAAAGTTCTGAGTGCTGGAAAAGGAAGTGTTATACTGAAAATTACAGCTGGCACTATTTATCAATCAATATTCATTTGAACAGTTAGCTGTTGATCTAAGGGAGTAAATGCCATCCTGTCAGAAGGGAGAGCCTTCTTTCTTTACTTCTGATGAGAGAGTGACTTCTTTGTGTGATACATGTACAGTTTATAATTATTCTGCTATGTGTTCAAGTGGATTTTTAGTACAATGGTTCTGTACCTACTTATGCACACAGCAGACATGCTGAGCATGAAAATTCATTGAACATCATCTGCATGACTGCTGGTGTTAAGGGAGAAGGATGCTCTCATTTGTACTTTGACTCTCATGAGTATCTGTCTACCTCTCTCTAGGTTTATTGCTTAGTCCTTAAGGAAACAGTTCTGTGTATTGGTGTGTGCACACACTTATTTGCTTGCACATGGTGAAGGTCAGGTAGGCTGACACAATTCCCAGGATTTTTAGAGTTCCATCGAAGTTGCTCAAGTATACCCATATAGATCTGAGACCTGCCTGTGCTAATGTATGTTTCTATAGAAGTGCTTTAAGTCAAAGACACAAGCCCAAGAGCAGGAGGAAGCTGGCCCAGTTTCAGTGGTCCGAGTTGGGAGAAGGGAGGAGTTCTAAGAACAAGTTGCTGCCTTCTCTGTACAAGCTTCCTGAGCAGATCTCTTAGCAACTCTCTAAAGCAGTGTTTCTCAAACTGTGGGTCGAGACCCACGAGATGGGTTGTGAGCTAATATCAGGTGGGTCCCCATTCATTTCAATATTTTATTTTTAATATATTAGACTTGATGCTATCCTGGTATGTGACTGCATTTGGGGAAATGTTACAGGCCTGTACTTTTAACAAGCTACTGTGAATATTCTTTTAACAATGATAGTCAATGGAACTTACTCCTGGGTAAGTGTGGACAGGATTGCAGCCTAGGATTGTGAAAACTTTTCCTGCTTGATGATGTCATTTCCAGTCATGACATCACTTCCGGTGGGTCCTGACAGATTCTCATTCTAAAAAGTGGGTCCTGGAGCTAAATGTGTGAAAACCACTGCTCTAAAGCATTGAGCTGAAAGCTTGAAATGTTGTATATGAATAGTACTGTATATACAGCAGACAGGTCTTGGGGTGGGCCATAACTTTTTAAGATACTGTTTCAACAGAAGAGTTGAATAGTTTGTAGTGATTCCATATGGAATATAAATTTTTCACAATTAAAATGTATGACAGCAGTTTAAACAATATACAAACATTAGCTGTAGCTAACAGTTTGCACCCAGTAGTCATCATTACTTGCTTCTGTCTCTCTCGTTTGTTGTTACAGCTAAGCATCCTAGTGCATTGCATACTAAAGATTTATCTGTTAAATCTTATTTTCTCATTCCAACTCTACCTGTTTTCTTTTGTGTTGGAGGTTGCTGCATGCTTCTGATACTCAAAATGAAAAACCCTAAAAATATTGTGAGTAGAATTTATTTTTTTGCAGCCTGTCTTGCCAGCGGCTGGATTCCAAGGAAAGCAGCCTGGGTGCACGCATGCCAGTACAACCAGAATTTCAACAGTGTCAATAATCTTTGTTCATCTTACTTCCCTTCCTCCCCCCCACCCCCCCCCCCACACACTAATCTGTGTCAGTGTATTCATGCAGATTCACTCTCATACCGACTTTCACTCTGCCTGCTAACAAAGCAGAGCTTCATTTATTCTGGCTTCCCACTTTGATTCTTGTTTGATTTACCCCTGACAAACAAAACCCTGTCCCCCCTCTTCAGTGAACTAGCTGCTTGTGAATAAAATCTCTGACGCTTTGGTGTCTGAAGTGGCAAGAATTAGAATAATGAAAAAGCACTAGACATTTTTGACAGTAACTTCTCATTCTCTTTATTTTATTGCTCCATTTCTAATTGTTGCTTGACATATCTATGGTTTACTATATTTTTACAAATATTTGCAAGATTAGATAATTCATCTCCTGTAACAGTTAACAATATTAAAATGACTTGCTCCTCTTTTTTTTTTCTTTTCTTTTTTTTCTTTTTTGGAGAAGGGGAGCCTTGGAGGGAAGAAGTAACGTACAAGCAGATGTGCTGCTAGATCTACAAGCTTCTGCCAACCATATGGCATCTTAAAGAAAGATGGTTGGAGCGTCTGGATTAGCAAAGAGTTGGGATGGAAAGCCATGTGTCGTGTTGGTACAGGCAGTTGTTTTAGCTCTCTGTAAAAGGCTTCAGGAGATTGTGTAATGGAACAAATGGTACTGCAAGCCTTGTAACAGCCTTACCGCTGCTGGAGAGGCAATTGGCCCCCAGGCGCCTACTGCTTCATCCTCTCTCTCTCTCTCTCTCTCTCTCGCCTTTTTTCATCTATGTATTTTTTCATGTCTTGGAAACTCTGTGATTTGATTCTGAACTTTTTTTTCTGACTATACAATAAGCTGCTGGGGTTTTTCCCACTTGCTTAGCTTCTTTCTTGCCTCCCACTCCCAGAGAAATCTGCCATCACTTTTACATGAAATTGAAGTTGTTTGGTCACTGTGACAATTTTTAACACACTAATTAGCCTATCTGTGTCTTTATTGTTGTGGCTGTTGTTCTATGCTGTACATTTATTTGCCCCCTTCGATGGAAAGAATTGGCATTTAAGCACACCAATTTGGCATTGCTATTTATTTGACATGTTTCTCCATTTGCTCCTAAGCAATCTGAAATCCCACTCATGTTGATGAATTAACTTTGGTTGACTCTACTGATACAGGATCTGAACCATGGTATTTGGATTTGTTGTATCTTTTGGAAAATGTCTGTGATTCATTTTTTCTGCCGTGGGAATTAGGGTATTTTCAATGAAGAGTGTTTAGGCATAGGCAATCCTATCCGTTTATGCTATTTGTATTTGATAATTAATTGAAGAGTAATTAATTGTTGTTGATTTGGAAAGCCTTCAGTCTCAGATGCAAAATAGACAACAGGTTGTTGATGTCTTATTTTGAGAGAGTTTGTGGTCAGCATTTCACAGGGTGAACTTCAAAGAGTGAACATTGTTGACATTGTGAGGCGGAAATGAACAATGAAAAATGGCCAACACACTTTTTAACAGGGCCTAGTGTCTGCGTGGAATTTGAACCAGTGACTTGAGTTTTCTATTGTGTTGTCTTTTTTCTGATTATTTAAGCCTTTTCAATTATCTAACAACATAATATTTTGTTTCCAGTTAAAATCAGTATGATTGTATGATATAATGGTAATCTATCCCAGTGATTCCTTGTTACTAGATCTGAATCAGTCAGTTGACAACCCTAAAAGGCTTGAGTGCTGTGGAACCAAGAAAGAGGATTCCATTAGCTGGTCTCTTATTAAAAAGTGTGGATGTTGTTTGCATTAATGTCATACTATTTACTTTGAAGACTTCATCTGGTAGAGTGCCTTTGAACATGTTAAGCAATAGCAAAAAGCAGAAACATGTGTGATTGAGGATCCTGTGTATTGCACTTTGGGTAATGCCATCCTCTGTCTTACCAAGAAGAAAATGTGCAATTCCACATGTCACATAATTCACATGGAAAACATAAAAAGACAGATGTACACGTCTTTGTCGTATGTATTTTTTTTTTTTTTGCCATTTATCACAGCAGATGATAGGACCAAAAACCAAGACTTTTTTGCATTGTAGCAGAATGTTATTCTGCATGATTCTCTCCTTCCCACTCTCCTAAAATTTAATTGTTTTAAAAGTTAAGCTCATTATGATGCATCTGCATCAAAGGGCAGATTGTACAAGTCATAAATGAATGGGATGTTTTACCCATCACAGCAGTCCTTTCGGTCTTCATCTAGAATTTGGCATCTTAAGGATCCAGGCCCGAATCCAAAGGAATTCTGCAATTAAAAAAAAATGTTTAAAATGACTGGAGCAGTTGTTGCTAAACAGCCACATTTTGAGACTGATTGGGTTATTTTTTTATGAAGACAGTGACCAGCAAATGGACAGAGTTAACAGAAGCTGATACATTTATCAACATGGTTTTCTAAATGTCTTGAAATGCCTGATGTCTCTGTGGGCCTCCCATACGCTCTGCACATGCCATCAAAAACCGAGTAAAGAATTCTCTTCTTTCTGCACAGCATGCTCAAACACCACATGTACTGTCTGCTATGTGTCACTTCTTATGAAGCTCATGCTGGGAGGCTCTTTTTAAAGGCAAAGTGTTTCTGAAGGAAAGAGTTCAGATTGGGCAGCTCACAGCAGACAATCCTAGCTCAGAACTGAATTAGTGTAGTGATTATCGTGCTTAGCTTTGTGCTAGAAGTCAGTAAAAACCCTTTTGGGTCAGAGATGTGGAGAAAATGAGAGACACAGAAATGCACAGTAAAGGCAGAAGTAATAAAAAGATTTGCTTATGAAAGCATCAGAGCCAACTGGAAAAGAAAGGTCAACAATTAAAAATGTTTTCATTTATTAATAATCCTATTTGGATGCCGCACTGGCAATTCACAGATGCCATCATGACATCTGTAATATCCTAAGCAAAGCCACACCAACACTGCATTAATGCTAGCACAGCAAGGATCAGATATCAAACCTGTCCTGGCAAAACAGTGCAGGAGTAGCCCTTCTCAGTAATACCCCCAGAGTTAAATGTTCCAGATGTCAAGCGTAAATCTTGACCTTGGAATCCTGGCTTTAAATCAAATGCCTCTTCTGGAATATCAGCATAGTAGTTACCTCAGCCTCAGTTCCCCACCTGTAAAATAACACTACATTCCTAAAAAGTCTCATTTAAATTCCCTTACCCCTCTGTGATCCTCCCACTCTGGACCTTGGGTCTTGGACCTGCACCAGTGGTTTTGAGGAGAGAAAGGGGGTGGAGAAGGTGCTGCCAGAGGGGATAGGATCTGGTGTGTGTCATCACCACCAGATCCACGCCCTCCCGCAGCCTCCCTGCCTCCATTCCTTCCCCTCCCCATCCCATTCCACCCTCCCCCCCCCAGCTTCCCTGCTGGCTTATCTGCTCCGGCAGGTGGCCAAGAATCTGACAATGCGAGCAGGAAGTCTCTGCCTTCTTGTCATCGCTCAGCTAGCTCTCTACTTCACGTGCTGCTGGAAGCACTTTTGCAGCAGCCAGAAAGCAGATAATGTGGCTGCACTACAAGCTCATGGAATTTGGCTGTTACTGATAGTTTCACTAATGTGTTTCTTCTCGCAGAATGGAAGCTTATTGTGCACCTTTTAAAAAAATATTTAATCTTTGTATTAAACCCTGGGTGTAGAGAACCATAACAGAAGAATGAAGAAGCAGAAATGTGTCTTTGGGTTAAAAAATCCGACCTCATTTGATGCTATTTCCAAATAAAATGTCTATTTGACGTTTGGATGTAAGTGCTCAACACTTTTCCCCAGGCTCTTTCAGAAGATACACATCTTCTGGGCTGGGTTGTGGGAAAGAAAATAAAATGCTTCTACTGGTGCAGTGATGACTTCTTTTTGAATATTTCTACATCACTATCCATCTCCACACTTCCTCCAACCTCCACTGCGGTTTTTTTTCCTCCCGCCATTTATTCTATATGTCTGGAAATTGAAATTAAACCAGCCCCCTGTCACTTGTGACCCCAGTATCTGGGGGAAAAGTCAGGTTTTGACCTCTTTTACCCTGACCCCGGGCTGTACCCCTCTTGATCTTGTTTCATAGAACTCCATATGAATCATCCAGGACTGAGCTAGCTTTCATCTACCCAGCTTTCTACCCAGAAATTGGCAGATATCACCCCAAAGATCTACTGTCCTAAGTAGAAATGTCTCTGAAACTAAAAAGGAGAGGGAAAGGGACTATCTAGAATAAATACTGCTTTTCTATGATATGTAGGAGAATTTGCATAGATATTGGTATCAGAGACATTTTCATCTAGCCTACAGCTTAATTAAGCTTGCTGTACTTGGCTTTTTAAGTTGTACAGTGCATCTGTAGGTTTATCAGTTCAGAACTTCAGAAATGGGTCCCACTGAGTTCAACAGAGCTTCAGTTATCAGGCCATAGTTATCAAATGAAGACTATGGGTGCAATCCTAACCCCTTATGTCAGTGCTTTCCAGCACTGGCGTAGCGGTGCCAATGGCACATGTGCTGCATCCTGCAGTTGGGTGCCACTCACGGAGGCCTCCTCAAAGTAAGGGAATGTTTGTTCTCTTATCTCAGAGCTGCATTGCCCTTATGTCAGTGCTGGAAAGCACTGAAATGAATGAATGAATGCACAAGAAAGCACAAGAAATGAATGAAGTTAATTTCTGTACCCTGGATTGGCCCATTTATGAGACTCCCCTTGAAGGAGTCTCATAGACCTCCTCTGCCATTAGCGTAGTTCCTAAGGGGCAGTCATGCACCCCCCTTAGCATAGTACACCAGACAGGTGCCCCTCAGGCTCAGCCCTAGTTAAGCCTCTGCTGCAGGGTTAGAGTGTCAGAGAGGGAGAAGAAAAAAGAAATGGAGTAGTCAGCTGATGAGTCACTGGGTAATGGGGGTGTCAGTTGGCACACCACCTCAGGAAGTGGGAAGTCTTGGGACAGACCTATCTATACTGTAACTGCTCTGGACTTGTATTAACTAGAGGTGTTAATTTTTGGTGGTAATGAAATAAAAACACATAACAACTCTTTCTGCACTTCTCATTTTTGTAAAAAAAAAAAAAAAACCCAAAAAAACACACCCCAAAATCTGTGAAAAAAATAAAATTGTTTTCTAACAGCTCTGCATATTGGTCATTGTAAGCTGGTTGGGCTAGACTGGACGTGCGTGCATAGGTAATGATTGTGGCTGCATCTGCTAACTACCACCTATATCACCTACCTAGTATATTTTTAAAGCATTTATAATTTTTAAAAATATGGATTTGGAATAAAAACATCTAACACAGCATTCTGCATTTCTCATTTTAAAAAAAGAAATATGTGGAAAAATAAAACTGAAAAATCACACCTCTGGTATGAACACTCCAAAACAAGTAGGCTACAGCGTTTGGGCCTCTTCAGTCTAGAAAAGAGGCACCTGAGGGGGGACATGATTAAGACAAACAAAATCTTGCAGGGGATGGACAGAGTGGATAGAAAGATGGTCTTTTCCCTCTCACATAACACCAGAACCAGGGGAGTTAAGTGTTGGAAGAGTTAGGACAGACAGAAGAAAATATTTCTTTACCCAGCATGTAATTAGTTTGTGGAACTTTTTGCCACAAGAAGTAGTGAAGGCATCTTGCCTAGATGCCTCTAAGAGGGGATTGGACAAATTCTGGAGGAGAAGTTCAATAAGGGTTAAAGTCATAGTAGGTATGTGCAAGCTCTTGGTTTTAGAGGCAGGCTGCCTCTGATTGCCAGATGCAGGGGAGGGCACCAGTCCGCAAGTTGTGTCTGTTGTCTTGTGTGCTCCCTGGGGCATTTGGTGGGTCACTGTGAGATAATGGAAGCTGGACTAGATGAGCCTTTGGCCTGATCCAGCAGGGTGCTTCTTATGTTCTTATGACATGAGGGGTTAGGATTGTGCCCTTAGTTGTGTAAGTGTATGCTTAATCACATAGTCCCCAACAGGAAGTGATAGAGAATGCAGCTGGCACTGACTAATCCTGCTTCTCACTATGAGCAGCATCATGCACACAACCAAGAGTTTACTTAGGGAATGTTAGCTTCTCACATTCTCATTGCCCAAGGCATGATCTGCTCTATTAAAAACTAGTCTTATGCATTTTGCACATGCATATCTTCATTTGCTCCAATGCACTCAGATTTAACTGACTTTAGCATTAATAGACACCCTTTCCTCCCGTTACTCTATTAGATCAAGGTCTCACTGTAGTACCGTATTTTTCGCTCTATAAGATGCACCTGACCATAAAACGCACCTAGTTTTTAGAGGAGGAAAACAGGAAAAAAAATATTCTGAACCAAATAAAATATGTCTCTCCACTGCTCTTTTTCCATGCTCCTTAGCATATTTTACTATCTCTAGTTTAAAAGGAATTTTATATGCTAGCCTTTTCTGCTTTATCATCCTTGCACTGGTAGAATGAGGTACTGTAGTATTTTTCTGCAAGTGCATTGTCACTAAGCGGTGAACATTTGCATTACCATTGAGCGCCTGCATTTGCATTACAATTTGCATTTGCATTACCATTGCATTTGCATTTGCATTACCATTGAGCGCAGGCAGGACCCTGGTCAGGGGCAGAAGCACCTGCCAAGGAGGCTCTGCTGCCCTGAGAATGCCTGCAGCTTTGCAGTATTCGCTCCATAAGACGCACACACTCCCCCCCCCACACTTTTGGGGGGGGGGAAGTGCGTCTTATGGAGCGAAAAATACGGTAATTTGTGTGATTTCCGCAAAGATTGTTGTTCAATTCCAGAACAATAACAAAGAGTCTTGTGGCACTTTAAAGACTAACAAATGAGTGTGGTATATGCTTTCCTGGACTGCAGTCCACATGCAGTTGTGCAGTTTATTATAAAGTGTTAAGTAGAGCACAAGTCTGCTTGTTTTATGCTATGCGTACTTTGATTGAACTGTTTCTACATGCCTTGGTTCACCATCCATGAACTTGCAATGCAACAGGTATATTGTGCTTCACACGCTGTTATATTATAGGGATGTCACTCCCAAATAGGAAAATAGTAATGTGTGATGTGGTGAAGGCCCAGTTCACACATTTCAGGAAACCATTGTTTGTCACTACCAACAAGCCTGGAGCGCACAGGCTCCCCTCCCCTTTCCTTCATGTGCAAGGTGAGGGAACTGAAAGTTTCTACTTGTAGTTTTTTGAATTAACAATATGTAATGTGTATGCCTTATGTCTGAAAACTGTGGTTTATTCAAACAAACCAGATTCAGACTTTGGTTTCAGATCCTGGTTTATGAACGAATCATGGTTACAACAAAAAATAGTTTCCTGAATTTCGATGTAATGAGAAACTTGTGGTTTATTTGAAAATGGAAGCTTTCAGGCTCCTTCCCTGGCATGCAAAGGGAAACACGTGAACACTAGAAGTGTGATTGCTCATTCATGATAAGCAAATTGATACACTGATATGATTGTTGTAACCTGACTTCACTTTTGGAGCCCTAAATTCTAATGCCTCTTGAGTTATTTAGTAACTTTGGGGTGTTTGTTTATATACTGCTCATAGACTCAAGGCAGTTTACATAGGCGAGCAGATCATAAACCCTATTTTATCAAATGGGGTTTTTACAAGTATTATTCTACAAGAGAAACTTGTAGAACCCTCCAGATGTCTCCCTTCATTGTGCAGTCTCATCCTGACTGCACAGCTCTTGCCTTCAAAACTTCAGTAGGGTTACATAAGAACATAAGAACAGCCCCACTGGATCAGGCCATAGGCCCATCTAGTCCAGCTTCCTGTATCTCACAGCGGCCCACCAAATGCCCCAGGGAGCACACCAGATAACAAGAGACCTCATCCTGGTGCCCTCCCTTGCATCTGGCATTCTGACATAACCCATTTCTAAAATCAGGAGGTTGCGCATACACAACATGGCTTGTACTCCGTAATGGATTTTTCCTCCAGAAACTTGTCCAATCCCCTTTTAAAGGCATCTAGGCTAGACGCCAGCACCACATCCTGTGGCAAGGAGTTCCACAGACCGACCACACGCTGAGTAAAGAAATATTTCCTTTTGTCTGTCCTAAACTGCCCAACACTCAATTTTAGTGGATGTCCCCTGGTTCTGGTGTTATGTGAGAGTGTAAAGAGCATCTCCCTATCCACTCTGTCCATCCCCTGCATAATTTCCCCCCTCAGGCGTCTCTTTTCTAGGCTGAAGTGGCCCAAACGCCGTAGCCTTTCCTCATAAGGAAGGTGCCCCAGCCCAGTAATCATCTTAGTCACTCTCTTTTGCACCTTTTCTATTTCCACTATGTCTTTTTTGAGATGTGGCGACCAGAACTGGACACAATACTCCAGGTGTGGCCTTACCATCGATTTGTACAACGGCATTATAATATTAGGGTTGCTTCTACCATGATGACATATAACTGTTGAAAGGGTGAGCCAAATGATAATTGAATTCTCCCAGCTCCGCATGATAGTTGGGCTCTTCTAGTACCACCCTTACTTCTGCTAAGGCATTATTTTGCAGCTTGACAGCTGAGAGCAGCTGATGGTCCTGGATGGTCCTGGAGGTCCTAGCTGGGAGGTCCTGGAGGCCAAATTTAGGCTTTTAGGCAGGAAGCTGAAAGCCAGGACCTCAAAGGTAGCGTTCTCTGAAGTGCTACCTGTTCCACGCGCAGGGCCAGCTAGGCAGGCGGAGATCAGGGGTCTCAATGCGTGGATGAGACGGTGGTGTAGGGAGGAGGGGTTTAGATTCGTTAGGCACTGGGGAACGTTTTGGGACAAGCGGGGCCTGTACAAGAGGGACGGGCTCCATTTGAACCAGAATGGAACCAGACTGCTGGCGCATAACATTCAAAAGGTGGCAGAGCAGCTTTTAAACTGATCCCTGGGGGAAGGCCGACAGGAGCCGAGGGGCATCCGGTTCGGGACTCCTCATCCCTATGGGATGAGGATGGGGAGGTTAGAGAACAACAAGACAAAGGCAGGGTAGGAGAAGAAATTGGGAAAGGTAGGGTGATGGGATGTGATAGACGGTTTGGCACAATGAGAGGATGCGGGGACAAAGGAGCGAATAAGCAGCCCATCCTGGGGCATTCCGTGTATAAATGCTTTTATGCGAATGCCCGAAGTCTACGAGCAAAGGTGGGAGAACTGGAATGTCTGGTGACAAGGGAAAATATTGACATAGTGGGCATAACGGAAACCTGGTGGAATGCGGAGAATCAGTGGGATACCGCAATCCCGGGCTATAAACTCTACAGGAGGGACAGGCAGGGGCGTGTTGGAGGTGGGGTGGCCCTTTATGTTAAGGAAGGGATAGAATCCAGCAAAGTAGAGATTGAAGGTGGGTCCGACTCCACCGTAGAATCTCTGTGGGTTAAATTACCAGGCTTGTGCAGCAATGTAATACTGGGGGCGTGCTATCGTCCTCCAGACCAGAAATCTGATGGGGACCTTGAAATGAGGAAACAGATCAGGGAGGTGACAAGGAAGGACAGGGTTGTAATCATGGGGGACTTCAATTATCCTCATATTGACTGGGTCAATTTGTGTTCTGGTCACGATAAGGAAACCGGATTTCTTGACGTGCTAAATGACTGTGGCTTAGATCAGCTAGTCACGGAGCCCACCAGAGGACAGGTGACTCTGGATTTAATTTTGTGCGGTACGCAGGACCTGGTTAGAGATGTAAACGTTACTGAGCCATTGGGGAACAGTGATCATGCTGCGATCCGTTTTGACGTGCACGTTGGGGGAAGAATACCAGGCAAATCCCTAACAAAAACCCTTGACTTCCGACGGGCGGACTTCCCTCAAATGAGGAGGCTGGTTAGAAGGAGGTTGAAAGGGAGGGTAAAAAGAGTCCAATCTCTCCAGAGTGCATGGAGGCTGCTTAAAACAACAGTAATAGAGGCCCAGCAGAGGTGTATACCGCAAAGAAAGAAGGGTTCCACTAAATCCAGGAGAGTGCCCGCATGGCTAACCAGCCAAGTTAGAGAGGCTGTGAAGGGCAAGGAAGCTTCCTTCCGTAAATGGAAGTCTTGCCCTAATGAAGAGAATAAAAAGGAACATAAACTGTGGCAAAAGAAATGTAAGAAGGTGATAGGGGAGGCCAAGCGAGACTATGAGGAACGCATGGCCAGCAACATTAAGGGGAATAATAAAAGCTTCTTCAAATATGTTAGAAGCAGGAAACCCACCAGAGAAGCGGTTGGCCCTCTGGATGGTGAGGGAGGGAAAGGGGAGATAAAAGGAGACTTAGAGATGGCAGAGAAATTAAATGAGTTCTTTGCATCTGTCTTCACGGCAGAAGACCTCGGGCAGAAACCGCTGCCCGAACGGCCCCTCCTAACCGAGGAGTTAAGTCAGATAGAGGTTAAAAGAGAAGATGTTTCAGACCTCATTGATAAATTAAAGATCAATAAGTCACCGGGCCCTGATGGCATACACCCAAGGGTTATTAAGGAATTGAAGAATGAAGTTGCAGATCTCTTGACTAAGGTATGCAACTTGTCCCTCAAAACGGCCACAGTACCAGAAGATTGGAGGATAGCAAATGTCACGCCTATTTTTAAAAAGGGAAAGAGGGGGGACCCGGGAAACTATAGGCTGGTCAGCCTAACATCCATACCGGGTAAGATGGTGGAATGCCTCATCAAAGATAGGATCTCAAAACACATAGACGAACAGGCCTTGCTGAGGGAGAGTCAGCATGGCTTCTGTAAGGGTAAGTCTTGCCTCACAAACCTTATAGAATTCTTTGAAAAGGTCAACAGGCATGTGGATGCGGGAGAACCCGTGGACATTATATATCTGGACTTTCAGAAGGCATTTGACACGGTCCCTCACCAAAGGCTACTGAAAAAACTCCACAGTCAGGGAATTAGAGGACAGGTCCTCTCGTGGATTGAGAACTGGTTGGAGGCCAGGAAGCAGAGAGTGGGTGTCAATGGGCAATTTTCACAATGGAGAGAGGTGAAAAGCGGTGTGCCCCAAGGATCTGTCCTGGGACCGGTGCTTTTCAACCTCTTCATAAATGACCTGGAGACAGGGTTGAGCAGTGAAGTGGCTAAGTTTGCAGACGACACCAAACTTTTCCGAGTGGTAAAGACCAGAAGTGATTGTGAGGAGCTCCAGAAGGATCTCTCCAGACTGGCAGAATGGGCAGCAAAATGGCAGATGCGCTTCAATGTCAGTAAGTGTAAACTCATGCACATTGGGGCAAAAAATCAAAACTTTAGATATAGGCTGATGGGTTCTGAGCTGTCTGTGACAGATCAGGAGAGAGATCTTGGGGTGGTGGTGGACAGGTCGATGAAAGTGTCGACCCAATGTGCGGTGGCAGTGAAGAAGGCCAATTCTATGCTTGGGATCATTAGGAAAGGTATTGAGAACAAAACGGTTAGTATTATAATGCCGTTGTACAAATCGATGGTAAGGCCACACCTAGAGTATTGTGTCCAGTTCTGGTCGCCGCATCTCAAAAAAGACATAGTGGAAATGGAAAAGGTGCAAAAGAGAGCGACTAAGATGATTACGGGGCTGGGGCACCTTCCTTATGAGGAAAGGCTACGGCGTTTGGGCCTCTTCAGCCTAGAAA
This sequence comes from Tiliqua scincoides, assembly GCF_035046505.1. NCBI lineage: Eukaryota > Metazoa > Chordata > Lepidosauria > Squamata > Scincidae > Tiliqua > Tiliqua scincoides. The sequence goes on from NC_089821.1 coordinate 232,932,958, forward strand.
AGAGACGCTTGAGGGGGGACATGATTGAGACATACAAAATTATGCAGGGGATGGACAGAGTGGATAGGGAGATGCTCTTTACACTCTCACATAATACCAGAACCAGGGGACATCCACTAAAATTGAGTGTTGGGCGGGTTAGGACAGACAAAAGAAAATATTTCTTTACTCAGCGCGTGGTCAGTCTGTGGAACTCCTTGCCACAGGATGTGGTGCTGGCGTCTAGCCTAGACGCCTTTAAAAGGGGATTGGACGAGTTTCTGGAGGAAAAATCCATTATGGGGTACAAGCCATGATGTGTATGCGCAACCTCCTGATTTTAGGAATGGGTTAAGTCAGAATGCCAGATGTAGGGAAGGGCACCAGGATGAGGTCTCTTGTTATCTGGTGTGCTCCCTGGGGCATTTGTTGGGCCGCTGTGAGATACAGGAAGCTGGACTAGATGGGCCTATGGCCTGATCCAGTGGGGCTGTTCTTATGTTCTTATGATGGTGGCAATGGGAGAACCCAGTTATCCTGTAGGCTGCATATCCATGGGACAGATATGGCTCACACAGGCCTTATGTTTGACACATCTGTTGTATACCAGCAAGCTCCAACTACAGCCCACAGGCCGGATCCAGTGTTTGATGAAAGCCTTCCCTGTGCGGTGAAATGGTTACTATTCTGCACTGCAGCCTCTTATTTTTCCCTCTAACCTCCTCAAAAACTTGTGCCGGGCAGCTGCCTGTGCCTGGAAATCAGGGCGCAGAGCCTGTTGGGGCAATAGAAGCAGCTGCTTGTGAGGAGATCAGGACAGAACGGTAAGCACTGTGCCGCATGGGAAAGGCTTTATTCAAACACAGTGGTCCCACAGTTTGGAGACCGCTGTTCTATGCTGTTAAAGTTGCTATGTGATTTAGTTCTTAGCTTGCTTATTCAGAGATCAGGAGGGTTGGCTTCTTCCTGTAGTTGAAGTCTATTTTAAAAGTGGGCATGAAAGTAGAGAACACTGGGACAAATGAGCCTGTACTTTTCCCATGCTGTGTTCCCATAACCACCCTAATACTAGGATTACCATCTTTAATTTTATGGACTGGAAAGATAAAGGGAAAAGGCAAGAAAAGAAAAAGTAGGTAAACTTGAAGGGCGAAAGATAGAGGCTGCCATCCATTTGTTTTGTACAATATTGTTCCAGTGTAGGGCTTTCTGTGTCACTGGAGTCTCTTGCATTTTGACAGAGGATTTGAAAATCATAAAAAACAAGGAAGCTATTTCCAAAGGCATTGGCCCTTCTGAAGAATCCAGTGAGGGTGGTAGCACTAGAGTAGCTTGTTTATGTGTTGGCAAGCTCTGTGCAATCCACTTTCACTGCCTCAGCTTGTGGCTGGGATGGAGGCCTGGGCCTTTGTTCTTGGTGGTGAGGAGCATCCTCCCCCCCATTTGCACTTCCAAAAGTAATCCCTTTGGGGGAGAAGCTGCCATAACTGGGGGGGGGGGCAGTGACAACACCTCTGCTCAGCTCAGGGTCAATTTCGTCTTCTGTGTCTGCCAACACAAAAGAAGAGAGTTTAAAGCAGGGGTTTCAAACTTATTTCATATAGTGGGCCAAATAGCATTCATGGTGCCTGCTGAGGGCCAGAAGTTACATCATTAAGCAGGAAGTACCATCATTAAGCAGATGATGGCCAGAAATAAGCATTTTGTTCTCACATAGAAGCTCATTGGCTGCAAATGACAGAAGAGAAAATGTGTAAACCTTGTTCATAATTTCAAGATATGAGAGAGCCCAATTAACAAGCAGGAGAACCCAATTATAACGGGGGCCAGAGAAATTGCTTCTGGCCCGTGGAACTCATGTTTGACACCCCTGGTTTAAATAATTTATTTAACATAAATGAAAGTACTTTCAAAGTGAGAGGCTTCACTTCCCATGTTGTATGCATGTTTCCTATATCTTACTGGTCAAACAAGTTTTTTGTGTTTTTTTTCAAACAATAGAAACACTGATCACCTTCAGCACTCTGAAAAAACCATTGTCTGTCTCCTAATGTTTACCTGATCCGCTGCTGTGCTTGTAACCTACTGAGTCATGCTGTTAGTATTACCCCACAAACCCAATCCCAGTGCAGAGACTTTCCTCTCCTGAGTGATGTTTTGCATTTTTGTCAAATTCCTTTGGCTGCAGACTTTATGCTGAGTCTCTCTGTTCAGCTCAATTGGTCTCCTTCAGTTACCGTGGTAACCAGCAGATGGGGTTCTTTGACAAGGGTCAGTAGGGAGACTGCCACTGTCTATGGGAAGAGCAGCAAAGCTTCCAGTGCTGACAGTTCAGCTCTGGCCAGCCAGCAGTAGTTATCAGATTACTTATATTAAAACCTAATTAAGATGTGTGCCAGTAAGTGCAGCGGGACTATTGGATTTGGTGATTTAGCTGCTGCTGGATACTGTAATTCAATATCGCTTCTATGGCACATTCAGCAATGCAGAGCGAAGCTAAAATCCGTTGCTTGCATCGTCTGATCATGCACAGTGGAAAAGTTTGGTCTTTCCTGGATGTCGTTTTGCCCTTCAGCATCCACTGCTCACAAAACTTCAGCATATTTATAGCAAATTGGAAGGGAATATCTCTACTTATTATGAACAATTTGGTGACATGTAAAACCAGTAACTAGAAGGAGCTGTAGAAGGAGTTGAGTTTGCTGGGGGGGGGGGAGTGATCTTTATAATGGCAGCAATTGTAAAGCACTGAGAAATCCCACACCTAGAAAGAAATAACAACCTTGGCAGTGGTTTGCATCTCATTATCCACCTGGGTCGATATATTTTGAGGGGGCATCTGGCTTCCCCAGCTGTTTCAGCTGCCCCTCTCAGGGTGACAGTGGTACAAAGACAGGAAGGCCAGGCCAGGCAGATGCCTTTGCTACTTGGGTACTCACCCATGAACATTTGCACCATGGCCAGGAAAAGGCTGAATTGGAGGGCTGGCCTGGAAGCTGGTTGGGCTCTGTTGCTGCAATGTCTTGAGTTTTAACTTTACATCTTCTATTTCCTGATTTTATTTGATATCTAGCTAGCCAGTTATTTTTATATGTCATTGACATATTTTATGGTTATGTCTAAGCTATATTGGGCACACAGTTTATACAGGAAGGTTACATGTGAAAAATAATGTTTTACTTACTGCAGTGCTTTTCACTGTCACCTGTAAACCTATTTAAGTACTTTTGAGTTTAGCATAGCCTAAATATTTATCCTATCTTGATAAATTTATGAAGGAATTGCTTCACCTCCATCCAGTCTTGGCTGTTTCAGCCACATTACTGAGTATTTTCCTATGGCCTTGGGGGCAGAGAGCATTGATGGGTTTGCACTGCTCTGAACCCTTAAGGACTGGGGAGTGCCCCTACATGCCTTCAGTATCACTTGGCAGGTAAACTGGTGATGGCATCTATCATTGCAGACAAGTGGTTGTCTGGATGCAAACCAACACACACAAGGCCAGGACTAGGCCAAACAGGCAAGTGTCAATGCTTTCATATTTTTAAGGGATGCCCAATCTCTGAAGGCAAGAAATGAGTCCTGTTGCAAAAACACAGGAGTGGTGATACCTCTTTACTAAATAAATATTTATATCAATACAGTACAAGTTCTTGCAGTGGATTAAACTTCTAGCTTCAGAGTGGTGCCTGAGTAGAGATGGGGCCTCCGTAACCGCAGGGAATCCATTCTTGGACCACCCGTGGATACAGAAAATTGCATACAATAAAATCTGTGATCTTTGGCCCCTTAAGTCCTCCAAACCTTCTGGAGGGTTTTCTGAAACCCACAGAGAATGGTCTTTTTGGCTGAAAAATGCTACTTCCGATTTCCTGAGGAAACCGGACGTGACATTTTAATGACATATAAGACATTCTGAGGCCTGTGAAAAGCCCCTGAAGGCACGGCTCCGGTTGCCTCCAGAGGGCTCAGGTAGGGCCAAATCTGGCTGAATGCAGGGGGAACTATGTTGAGCCAGATCTGAAGATACACAATCCACTGATACAGAGGCCCCACCTGTAATTCAAGCAAAACTGAGAAAGGGGCCAGCTCTGTCATCTTGATACATTCAGGACCATCTGTTTGATTTTTTTTTTTAAGTCTGAACACAAAACACAAATCTGATTAGTATAGGATGACTTGAAGGAATCAGGACCAGCAGCCAAATGGCCCCAAGTGCTATTCTGCAGGTGCTGCCCAAAAAGCTTGTTGAAGAGTTCACACAGGCAATACTAAAGAGATTTTGTAGCAGCAGTCCTCATGCTTCTGCTCGTGTAAGAGGTTATTCTCCTGTGGAAGTAGACTATGTCTAATGTCATTTTTGTCACGCAACACTCCAGTGCAAGTTGTAAAACAATGGTCCCATGAGCAATAGACACTTTCTACATGTCATGGGGGGAACTTTTTAGATCCAACTCTGTATCTTTAATCTCACTGGAATGGTCAATACTGTACGAGTTTGACATCTATTAATGTATGGACTACTAGGGTCTCCACAAACCTCAATCCAGACCTGTATATGTAAAGTCTGAATTACTAGCTGGATTACTAGCTATTACTAGTAATAGCTCAGAAATATCTTCCATGTAACTGGATACTTGATAATATATCTACACTTTCTACACTGGGTAATCTTTCTACACTGATGTTATGATATTACTTAATGGCAACAGTGATTTATGAAATAAGACTTTGATATAAAAGTGTATACACAAGTGTATAACATAAAAGTGTAAACAATGTCACAGAAAAAGGTGTTATCTAAGGATACCCCCTGCATACTTGCTCGCCTTCAGTGTGACAAGAGGCCTTTGCTGTGTATTTGTACAACTGCACTCTGGTAATGAACTCACTGGAGCAACCTCTTCTATGTATTTTATCCAGGTTACACCAACTCGACAAGCATTGCCAGACCAGTGCTCAGCAGTTGGTGGAGTTGCTGAACAAACAGAACCAGTTATATAAGGAGAGGCAAATGCTTACAGAAGAGGTGGACTTGCTACGGACTCAGGTACCCCCAAACAACAGGGGCAAAGTTAACAAAATGTTGAGAAAAATGTTTGGCAAGCAAAATGAAGCAGCTGGTACAATGAAGTTTCAGACAGTGATGGGTCTTTGAAATTGATATTTCTCATCAGCTCTGAACAGCAGTGGATCTTGATGTTCTTAAGCCTGCACCAGGGTTTCTGGAATTTCCCACCTCCTAGTCCCTTCTGCTTCACTAAGACCATGGAAAAGAGCTCTTTTGAAATCCAGCTATAAAACAAAAGCATAGCCCTCATCCATATAATCTGGTTGTGATTATTCAGTGGTGTCTCTGTAGTTACACTGTATCTTTATGCATTTGGGCCTGGAATATCATAGAGTATTGTGATATTCATGGGCTCAAAATTAATTTGTTGAAACAGAATAATTCCTAAAGTGTAAATTAGTTTGAAGCTAAAGGCTTCCAGGTCCTGGGTTTGTGTGTGTGTAAAATAAAGTGATTAGTCTTTCCTTCAAATTTGACTGAGCCAAGCACTTGAGATCTCTAGAAATGGCTATTTGTGGGTGGAGCAGCATACTTTCTCCAGGTGGGACAAATACTTGTGCTCTGCATTCAGCAATTTACCAGATATGGAATGCATGCCTTTTTCTGCTAGTTAGTTCTCTGCTTCTTTCCCTAGTGCAGGGAGGAATAAGGTGGATATAATGTATACTTTGATCCTTAGCAGTGGTTCCTAAACTGTGTGCCATAACACTCAAGGGCGCTGCAGCGAACTCATACTGGCTTTTCCAGGTGCCACCATCTTGAATCAAGCAAGACTGCACAAATGGGAGTGTGATCTAGTCAAGACCCTGAGATTTAAGAATCATGTTTAGAGTCCAGGTGGGGAACCCGTGACTTAAAAATTTAGTATCTGCTCTTCTATAATCCTCTGAAAGGACTTGAAATCTGTCCAGGTGAGGACATTCTTATCAGAAATGTCACGCAAAGAATTATGTCACCCTGAAGTGTGACATGTGGAGAACTCTCCTTTAACCTGCTGCTCCCTACTTTAAGCCACTCTAGAGATTTTTTTATTATCTTACAAAGAATCTTTCTAAACATTTGCTGGGTTGACAGGTTTGAAATTGTATTTATTTGCTACATTTATATATTACCTTTCTGCCAATGTACTTGTGGTGATTCTATGAGGTCTCCACAGCTCATCTTGCAGGAATGAAAGAAGAAGCAAGGCACACAGCCCATGTATCTTACCTTTCAGTGCACTCTGAATCTTCCATGTAATGAGGAGCCACCCAAAAAAGAGGTAGATGCTACCACCAGGAAGGGAAAAGATCAGAAAGGGAGCCCCTTCCTCAACCTATCACCCATCTAAAGGGTAACCCAATTACAGTAGAACCTCTTTAAGTTGACCACCCAAGGGACTTGAGAAATTGGTCAACATAGGGAGGTGGTCAACATATGGGAAAAAGGCATTTAAATATTATCATGTTTAGCTCCCAGGACAACAAATGCAAGGCCAAGTTATTTTTGGATTTTTTAAAAGATTGGATTTTTTAAAAGTTTTATTGCAAATATCAATAAGAATTGATCCTCTTTTGATGCTTGCTATTTATATCATCTATATCTATATCAAGAGACAGAATAAACAGCCCACAATCAGTGTTTTAAAAAAACCCTGAAAATTCATAAGTTAAAAAATTACTTGGTTTCATAGCAGACAGGCAGACCAATGCTACCCCTTGCCAGCCCGTAGCATGTTATAGTCCCAACAGCTAAAAAAAACCAAAACACTTTTTTACTTAGGCTGCCTGGCCTCCACTGGGTCTCCTCAGATTCACTAAATGCCAGAAGGTGTTTGATACGGTCCCTCACTTAAAGCTGTTGAAAAAACTCCACAGTCAGGGAATAAGAGGACAGGTCCTCTCATGGATTGGGAACTGGTTGAGGACCAGGAAACAGAGAGTGGGTGTCAATGGGCAATTGACAAAAAAAGTGGAGAGAGGTGGAAAATGGAGTGCCTCAAGGATCTGTCCTGGGACTGATGCTTTTCAACATCTTCATAAATGACCTGGAAAAAGGGATAAGCAGGGAGGTGGATAAGTTTGTGGATGATACTAAACTTTTCTGAGTGGTGAAGACCAGAAGGGATTGTGAAGTGCTCCAGAAGGATCTCTCCAAACTGGGAGAATAGGCAGCAAAATAGCAGTTGTGTTTCCATATAAGTGTAATGCACTGGTGATGAGAACCAAAGTGAAAGGACAGTGGCTTCACTATGCACAAGCAATCTCATGTCCCTCGCAACTTGGTACGTGTCCAGGTACAATCGGCAGCCAGCACAGGTGCAGTGTGCCCACCTATAAAAACCCTTTTGCACACACGCTAGCATGTAGGCGTAGGGGAGGGATTGTCACATGGCTTCTAACTTTTCCAAGATGGGACAAACCATACAAAACACAGGCCCATAGTATCGCGTTCAGTGGGCAACTTACAGAGGGTAAATTAATGCTCTGTGCAATGGTCAAAGTGGTCAAGATACAACTTATGGAGGTGGTCAATATAGAGGGTCTCCCATAGTGTATATGCAGTGTCTGTCCATACTGTGAAAATTAGGTCAATATAGAGAGGTGGTCAATATAGAGAGGCGGTCAACTTTGGAGGTTCTACTGTATTGGGTTGCTCCGGTGGAATCTCCATGGCAGGGTCAGTCCTTGACATCTGGGAAGCTCCTCCCTCTCAGGCAGGCAGCTCAGGTTACAAAGTCTTCCTGATGGGAGGGGCTCTCTCGATTCCCCAGACTGACCTTGCCTCTAGGCACGGTAGATTGGGTTTTTTCTTGGTCAGCTTACCTAACCTTCAAAACTGTTTTTTTCTGGGACTTTGGCCCCTTCTTTACCTTTAAACAAGTTGTGAGGAAAAGGACTGCAACCGTCCTGCCTGAGCTCCCCTGACTGCCGTCCTTGTTGGGGCAGAAAATGGGGTTGCTTCTCACCCTTCTAGCAGCCGGACAACTATAGGGCTCATGCTTCCCCCTGGTTTTGGGAACAGCATAGGAGCCTGGCTGCAGGGCGATTCTTGGCGGTGGATGACAGCACCACAGCAGTGGGCTGTATTTTTCCTGCCAAAACTGCACCACAGCAGTAGGTTGCTACCCAGAAGCTGTGTGGAGAAGGCAGATCTACTCTCCCGATTCCTGCTCAAACAGCGGTGCTTGTCAGAGGGCGAAGCCAAGACAAACCTGTTTCCTGCCAAAGCACCACACAGCAGGTAAGGTGCTGCCAAGACCCCGTGAGGGCCAGGCAGAGGGCGACACAGACCTTCAGAAGGAGGGTTCAGGAGCTGGCAGACTCTTGTTGACTGTGCTCTGTACTTTGGCACGCTGAGGGTCAGGCAGACTTAAGAGAAGACTGGCACCCAGCCTGTGACACGCTCCAAGCTTTGCCTTTTCTCCACAGCATTTGCTGAGGAGTGCCTTAAGGACTCCATTTTGTGAGTCATGGTTCCCTCATGGCTTCCAGGGACGCAACAACATGCCTGAGTCTCTGCTTTAGTGTATGCAGGGTCAAGTTCCCTTTCCCCAGAGCATTGGGGAAAGTGCTGGTTCGACTGGTGATCAGCCTGAGAGAGGATTTGGGCAACTGGTGCTAGACCTGTTGTGTAAGCAGACACTGCAACCAGCTGATGAGATTCTTTTCCAAGGGAGTTGCCAAAGGGTTGAACACCCTTCATCTCCCTTGGCCCTGAGGTGTTCTGCATGCTTTCCTTCCTATCAGAGATGTTCTAAGGGTGTTACTAAAGATAACGTTGGAAGGGGTTTCCAACCTCAAGGTTCCCTGAGTATACCAGCCTTTTCACCTTCCACTGAGGCTGAACCTGCTATCTCAGGATCCCAGCATCCATCCTAAGAAAGCAACACTGCAGCTAACTGTATGGAACTTGAGCGACATACACTGTCCTAACTTAAGGTATTGAGAGTTAGTTCTCAAGATCCTACTTGCTGATAGGAGGGCCATCTAGAGGGTTTATATTCTTCCCAGAAGGGGTTGATGAGCTGGTGTTTCCAAAACCAGGTCCATCCAGAGAAAATTAAAGTGAGGGAACTCTTAGAGTTCCTTTAGGCAGGTCTGGATAAGGGTCTGAGTACAGCCACTCTGATAAGTATTCGCAATTTCATGTATATTGGGGTATCCTAAGGGTTGACTCCTGTTCTTCCTAACCTCATGTTGGAAAATTCACTAGCGGAGTGGCCTTGACCAACCTCTCTGGTGACCAGGGTCCCTTTGTGGAACTTAGGCCTGAAAGGAAGCTGTGTTAATGCCTTGAGAACTAGACCTATCTTCCCAGAAAACTGCCCTTTTTTTAGTGGGAATAACATCATCTAGATGGGTGTCTGCATTGACAGTTTTTTCTGTAGCTAGGACTTGTGTCTGTTTCAGAAGAACAGGGTAGTTCTCCTCACCAACCCTACCCAAGGTTAATTCTTTGTTTACCAGATCCTGTCTGTCTTTCCAAACCTTTCAACCTAGAGAGTGGGATTGGCACATTTTGGATGTGTGCTGGACAGGGAGTATATCTCCAGAAGCTCTACCTTCAGTCATATGAAAGCTGTTTTTTGCTGCACAAGGCAAACAGAGATTTAAAGTTTCACCATCCACCATCCCCAGATGCGTAAGGGATGCAATAGTTGAAGCCTACAGGGCTCATGGAAGGGAGCTGCCTCAGGGCATAGTTTCTCATTCGCTAAGAGGTGCTGCTACCTCTAGCATTCAGAGTGTTTTTTGTCTTTGGAGACGGTTTATAGAGCAACCACCTGCAGCTCCCCCCCCCCATATGTTCATTAAGCACTACTAGGCAGACGCCTATGCTTCCAGGGACACTGCCTTTGCCAGGCGCATGCTGTAGAGCATAGTTTCAGATGCTTCGGGCAGCTCCCACCCTTGAGGAGGCACGGCTTGGGTATTTCCCAGATGTCAAGGACTGACCCTGCCATGGAGATTCCACCAGAGAAAGGGGAAATTTGAGCTTACCTGTGAATTTTCCTTCTTGGTGGTCTCCATGGCAGGGTCAGTTCGCCCACCCTCACAGCCTGAAGCATTTAAAAAAAAGACAGCAAGCACAAAACAATGGGGTGGTAGAAGATAAGGACGAAACATCCCTGACAGGTCCTTATTAGGTCCCTGAACTGGGATACAGTATGGTCCTGGCCTTTCTTGGTTCAGAATGTTGAGATTTAGGTCACTGGAGTTCATCCAGATGGCTTTTCGACACATTGGACTTCAAGAATGGACATCTACCTGAGCAAGTCCAAGACAGAACTGATCTGGGGAGGGGGCCATCGAGGCTTTTGTAGTCTGGGGAATTGAGGGAGCCCCTCCCATCAGGAAGACTTTGTAATCTGACCTGCCTGCCTGAGAGGGAGGAGCTTCCCAGATGTCAAAGACTGATCCCTGCCATGGAGACCACCGACAAGCGGAATTCACAGGTAAGCTCAAATCTCCCCTTTTCCTCAGCATGGTTGCTATAGGAAGTGATCTGAGAAGCTACAAGCCCAGCCACCTTCATTTCCTTTGCACCTTTTGGCTTTAGTAGTGTTCACCCCCAAGGAACATGTCAGTGAATACAGGGCAATAGCTCTGGCTAAATGAAACAGGCAAGTATCTTGAAAAAATAACAAGAGCTTATTAAAGAAGACAAAAACGAAATAGGGAGATCAAATAAGCAAAACAGGCAATAAGGACAATGAAACCGAATGCAATTTCCTAGCCCCAATTCCTGCCTCAGAAGCACTTACTTTGTTGTGGTTCCTCTGTTGACCTTCGGGGATGGGGGCAGAGGGGTGCTTGGCACTGTACAGGTAGCTTCTGCAAGTTCTGGAACTACCCAAACAGACTTCTCCACTTCACAATTACACACACAGAGAGACTTTGTTTTAGTGTGAAAGATCTCGATTCACTAGAGAATTCAAGGTCATATAGAATTTAAAATAATGGCTTATAGTCTAAATAAGTACAGTACCAAAGAAAAAAAAGTGTGAGAGTGGAGAAAATACGTAAATTCAAGTACCAAGACATAGGTAATGGTTACATGATAATACACCAAATGGAACAGCCACTGAGGCAGACATTTCTGAGAGGAAAGGTTCAAGGATATCCCATGGCAACTGCTCCCAGCCACGCCAACAGAGAGAACATCACTGCCTCACCTTGTCATCTGATGCAACCAACTGCAGTGGTCGCTACTGGAAACCGTTCCAGCAGGGGCAATAGCCCTGTAGGAATTAACCCCATCCAAGCCAGTGCAACAGGCCTCCTGGTGAAATCGACGAGCCAGATGGCAGTTGGTTGAGAGGAGTCACTCACCTCTCCTTCTGATCCAGTCCTGTGGAATTAACTTGTTGTCAGACCTCAGAACTGCCCCCCTTAAGCATCTTAGAACCACATCTCCCCAAAATCATCAGAGGGAGACTAGATTGGAGCGCTCAAGTGAACACCCTTGCCATTTCAAGAACCAGAGGAAGAAAGTAAACAGGATGAGCTCTTCCGTAGCCTCATGCATAACGACTGTATATATAGATAACCTAAGATGCTTTGGCTTCCTGCATTCCTAAAAATGCTGCAGCTTCCTCCATTGAATCCAAGGGCCATTTCCTCTGTGTTAGGTACAACCAAAAACTTCATTCATGAGAAGTTGCAGCATTTGTAAACTACTGTGCCAGTGTGAATTAGTTCCTTTACATGGCACGTTTCCATGGCAGCACTGTACCTTTCTTGGCGCTATGAACAGTTGGCCTGGAGATCTCTGCATATTGAGACCAGTTGCCAGGGGAAAGTTCCAGATACTGTGTAGAAGCAGGCTTGGGTGGTAATAATACAAGACACACCTTAAACCGAATAGAAAGGAGAAAACTGAAGTCCAATCCAGTGCAACTCCCCATGTGGTGAGTTTATCCTACTGTATCCTCCAGGAAAGTTTCAGCCTCCAGAGGCCTCCTTAGGGTTGCCCCAGGGTAACCCCATGACAGCCCACTGGGTCTCCTTGGACCTGGCACAAGTTCACATGGACCTGTGAAGGCGGACCAAGCCCAGAAAGGGCTTTGGATTTGGCGGACACTGCTGCCACCGAACCTGCCACCTTCTTGATCTCGATATGCCTTCCTCCTATCCCCTAGACTTACTTATCAGGGCAGGTGAGTGTCTGGAGGTTTCTGGCACATGGAGTTGGCAGCTCGCTGTGGCGTGTCACATTTTATGACTGCAGGAAAGCACCTAGTCCCACTGGAACTAGTATTCTGGTGGCACTAGCCACTTTAAGATTGGGTTGCTAGTCTCATTAGAATATCCTAGCTGCCTCATGTTTCTCCTTCCAGTTTTGATGGGGTGAAGCTCAATAGGACGTAGTAGTGGTGAGGCTGCACTAGATGACACACTGGATCCCTGCAGACATAAACCAAGTACCTCCAAGTCAGCACTGGAAATGAATGGGCAGGAATATGCCCTTGCCTTTGTGATGCTTCCACAGAGTGAGGCTTGAGTTTGCCTTGATTATTCATCTGGTTCTGCAGTTTGGGCATTTCTGCATTGCTGCCATAGGGCACAATCCTAACCCCTTATGTCAGTACTGGCATAGCAGTGCCAATGGGACATGTGCTGCATCCTGCAGCTGGGTGTCACTCATGGAGGCCTCCTCAAAGTACGGGAATGTTTGTTTCCTTACCTCAAAGCACTGACATAAGGGGTTAGGATTGCACCCAGAGTCTTTTAGATACTATGCCCTGGACCATGCTATGAGAAGTGGAGAAAACCAGCAGGCATATTTCCCTTCAGTTTCCACATATTGTATAGAAACATTTCAGTATTGTGCATATTCATCAATAGATCTTCCAGCTTCTTCTGTTTGGACTGAAGTGCCAAAATATCGCTTGAGAAGTAGTATGCTGATAGCCATTCATAGCAATCATTTAAAAGCTGCAAACCAGCCTTTCTGCCAGAGGCCATTTTTGCTTGGTTTTTAATAGCATCAAGCCAGCTTCCTGTCATGATGTAGCTGCCCAGCCCCTGTATAGTCTGAAAAATTCACAGTCAACAGTAGCCTGGCAGAAACCCACCACTCTTTCCAGGAAAAGAGACAGGACCCCAGAAGAAGGGCTCTGTTATTTGAGGCTAAACAAGGACTATGTTTAGAGGTCATAGAAACCTAGTGTTCCCCCCCCCCCTTCCTGGAACAAAGTATTACCATTATTTTTGGCCTCTCAAAGAAAAAGGGCAGCAGGTCCAGGACAAGCACAAGTCTTGGAAATAGTTGTTTAAAAAGCATTTCCACATCCCCTGCAATTGATCCCTGATCAACTGTTTTCCCCCTTAACCACAGCAAGATATGGCCCATGTGCCTTGTATCTGGCAAGTGACAAAATGACTGAGAAGCCCACCTCTGGTTTTTCTAGTTCAGTTATCCCCTGCACCACAGCCATCATGCTGAACTGCTGCTGGGAACTTTGTTTGAAACAGGCTTTGTTCAAAGAAAATGCTGGCAAGTGATATCAGTTATCCTGTTTCAGCTTCTGGACCTGAAGCACTTAAATATTTAAGCCTCTGTAAACACATCTTGCTGCTCGGAAAGAACTCTTAGCATGTGGTTCAGCCAGTGGCTCAGGACTGCTTAAGGGGCTGGTGCTTCCTCTTCCAAAGATTTCACCCCAAAGCTGGGCAGAGGAGGGCAGAATGCACATAGTTCGCCACAAAACTGGAAGTGCCTGATTTGGTTTTTTAGACTTCTGCAAGCATGGAGAGCCCTGCAGAGGGCTCCCCTGACCCCCCAGGACTGCAGTGCTGACTGCATGTAAGTTTAAGAAACAAACCCTCCCATCCCTGACAGCAGCGCAATTCTGGGGATTGTATTCCTTCCCCCTGTCCGTTCCTTAAAGAGGCAGGGACAAGTGCTTCCCTGGCTGCTGGGTACAACCCACTAGTTTGGGAACTACTGGTCTAGCTTGAAAAAATCAAGGCTGTTGTGACGGAACAACATCCACAGCATGTGCCCAGAGTAGGCTACTTTGAGCCAGTAGCCTCTGTGTGATCCAAGGTTTAGGTACACAGGATGCTCTGTGGATATTTGGTGCAGATACAATATTTTTCACTCTTAACCATGGTTATGATATTGGAAGGCTCATTCAGGTTCACATAGTCTTCTGCTCCCTCCTTGCTCCACAGGATTGCATTCTCTGCCTTGAATTCTCTCCCATTACCTCTTTCAGCAATAACTATGGTTAGTGTTAGGTCTGCGCAGAGTAAAACCCTAAAGCTCAGTTCTACCTATAGTTCGTTTTATTCCAGTTTTTAACTATAGTTTTAAAGTGAGCTATGGTTAGATGTCAAGTTGATGCTGATAAGTGCTAACCATAGTTTCTGTAATATTGTAAAGGGACACTTGGCATGATTTGGCAAGTGGATGAATGCAGAGAGCAAAGGAAAGATGCAAAAAAGAAAGCCAAGGTAACATGCCTGTTAAATAGGGTGGGCAGCGATGCTTTCAATGGATTAAGGAACGTGACAGGACAGGAAGGCGTGACAGAAAGAGGAGTTTGGTCTTGGGCATATAGAGTTTAAGATCAGTTAAGATAAAAACTGCTGAAAACATTGGTAAATAACACTGCATGCTAGAGCAACCCCAATCCGCTGAGCCTCAGTGCTGTGTGGAGGGCAGACTGGCACTCCTGCAGCACTAGCCAGTGGTAAGTAGATTCGGCGTCAGGGGAGATGGGAAGTGGGTGGAATGGGGCCAGGGGAGGAACTGGGGCGGGAGGAGGGGTGGAACTGGTGGAGCATCTGGTGGAGCCGCTGGCTTCAGGATTGGGCTGTAAGCTATTTCCCTCTCTAATAAGTGATTTAGTAGGTGCCTACTGTTTTTAGAGACCATTGTTCTGAGTTAGAAATGCTCATATAGGTATATGTTGCTGTAGTAGCTGAGATGCCACTTTCCATCTCTCCTTCTCTCAAACACAAAGCCATAATGCTAAACAGGCTCGTAGAAGCTGCTTGAAAGGTTTCCATTCCCCCCCCCTTGGTTCCTTCTGTGAACACACACACACACACACACACACACACACACACACACACACACACAGTTAACAAGAGCTGGGCCCTTACAAAGTCTTTTGTTTGCTTTTGCCTTTGAATCTAATCCTACCCATAAACCAGGGCCTAGGAGAGGAGGGTAAAGGGGTTAATTTGTACCAGGGCTCAGGGTCAAAAAGGGGGTTCAGGAGCCAAATGAGGGATCCCTGAATTTTCTAGGGATCTTACATTTTCCTAGCTACTCAGAATTGTTGGCCACACGGGATGCTGGGGACACTACCACAAGCATGCGGCTGCAGCTACTGGCAAGCCATATATGCTGGACCAAGGAATGCATCCACAACACAAGTGTCAAATCTCGGAGGAAACTGGCCTGCTACAGTAGCTCTTTGGCTTGTGAATCTGCTTGTCACAAATGAGTATATAGGAGCTCAGGGACACAGCTGTGGGGCTATGGTTGCTGCAGAAGCAAGTTTTGTTATGCACAGTATGCTTTCCATTCTAGTGTGAACCTATATATGACAGTGCTAATTTTCTGCAATGATTTTTTATTTAAAAGATTTTGGAGAGACTGTATCTAGCTGCCACATAGGTGGGTAGACCTAGGCTCCAAAGAGTTTTTCAGCAGTCTCCCCCTCCCCCTGCCCCATTCTGCTTGCCTGTCACCACCTCCCCCACTCCGTTTCACCCCTCCCCCTTTGTAAAGGGCCCAAAAGAAACTTTGTAGCCTCTGATAAAATTTCTCTCAGAGGCCCTACCTTAAACACACTGCTGGCTGACATGCTACCAAACGTTTGCAGTTGCTGGTTGGATTATCTGTCACTCAAGAGATTCGGAGGCAATCATAAGCCCATTGTACAGCGAATACCCTATTCTGTAGTTAGCCTTGTTCTGCCATGGAGAGTCCATTGTAAAGTGACTTGATCACATTGTGAGCCCCATCATAAAGAGAAAACTGACTGTATAATGTTACCAGAAGTTATTGATACTATCCAGTGTTCCATATCCAAGTCCTTGGCAATCCATGCTTTAAAGAAGTTTTTGGACATGAACTTACATATACTTGCTCTTATTGATTAAAAAGGCAATAATTTCATTCCTTATAAATATGTAATAAATATTTATTAAATATTTTTTAAAATGCCTCTTAATGTTATCCACCCTAAGCATTCAGCAACAGGGTGGTTTTCTTTTAAAAAAAACAAACAAAAAAACCCCCAGAAAACAAATAAATAAAGGTTTACATATTTGACAGAAATAAATAAAAGAGATGAAATACTAAATCATTTTACAATTTTAAAAAATGGCTAAAGCGAACAGCTATTAAAACATTTAAGTTCTCTGGAATATCAATTTAAAACAAATTCTAAAGTGAAACTTTAATATATGTATCCTAATGGAAACAGCTACACATTATTTGTGCCTCCAGTCATTAAAATATGGTTCTCCTTTAGTCAGTACTGACATCAAGAAAATTAACCACATATAGCTAAAGTACAACCCAGTCAAAGATTTGTAGTTGATTGGATTTCAGGAAGAGACTTAAGCAATCATCATAGTTGTTGCCCTCCTACCAGCTATCATTTTGCCCCCCCTTAACAACTGGTTCCCACTGCAACTACTGTTTTCTCTTTAAACCCTACTACCTTCCCTTTCTCTGAGACAAATGTTGCTCATTTCCTGGCTGTCATTATTTTCATTTCTGAGGTCCTGAGTTCACCTTACACAAGACTAAAGTAGATGTTTCTGCATAGACCTTCCTTATTTTCCATCTCCACTGACCTGTCACCATTCTCCTTCTTTGACATATACCATGTCTGATTACTTCCTTTCTTTGGCCCTCTTATTCTACTGCTAAACTTTCTGTCCTTATCTTCTGCCAAACTTTACCGTAAAGCTTCCCTTCCCTATTCATCCACACCGAGGTTCACACGTGAACACGCATGAACATGTATCAAGTGGTGCCTTACAGATGTGAGTGAGACATCACAGATTAGTCATTACAAATTGAGTTTTCTTGTAATTTAATGCCAACACAACACATTCAATGGAGACCACACATGCAACTGAGAGCAATAAACAGATTACGAGATTAGCAATAGAGATCTATGCATGCCTGCTCAGAAGTAAGCTCCATTGAGTACAATGAAACTTACTCCCAGGTAAATATCTTTGGGATTGCAGCCTAAGTGATTTACATGAATCTGTGAACCACCCAGAAGGCATCTGTTTATTCCTTAGTTACTTGACACTTTGGCTACTGGAGATGCTTGTTTACTTGACTTTTGTGCCTTCTGTATTGATTGCCGCTGTCTGACCAGAACTCTGTGCCTAAGGATAATCATTAGCTAAGGAACCAGAAGAGCATCTGGACTGGTTTTCAGTAACTAGCTACTCCTTGTCTTTCAGAACATTTTCCTAGTTGGTGTGCATGCATAATAGTTCAATTTCAGATGTGAAGCCATCATACTGACAGACTGTGATATGATGAACTCATACAAAAATGGCAGCTTGTTGTTCCTGTATCAAAACCTTCCCATGCCATTTACTGCTGTGTTCTGAAGGCACAGGAGAGAGCCACCCTGCTGGAACTCTGGGTGTGGCCAGTGACAGGTTGGAAGGTTTCCTAGTGATCCTGTGTATAGTATTTTCACTTGTTGTGACAAAACACAGGATATAAACTGTGAATAAACAAATAATAATAATTAGAATTGATCTGGTTTTGTTTCTAAGGGCAAGGAATCAGTGAGTGAATGTTAAAATTCTTTGTTTCATTTTAAAATGAAAATATTTTAAATGTTGTATTAGTAATATTAATTTTCATATTTCCTTTTACAGGTGTGCTAGTGATGTCATAAATCCCTGGAACAGAAGGCAATAAATGCCAAAGACACCAATATGCTTTAGAATGGTCATTAAGCATCCTTTGCCAAGATTGAAATGGTAATGATCTCTGCTGCTGAACAAATAAAAATAATGTGGCACCTCACCATACTGGTTGTTACGTTAACTTGACCAATAATCTGAGAGTATTCAAAAATACTGATGTCGCAGACCTGGTTCTGCAAAAATTTTGCAAAGGCCATTAAGGAATGAAAAACACGTTTCTTCAAAGAAAAGCTAAATTATGCCAAAAGGTGCTTTTCAATTCAACTCTACTAAGTGAGCAGAGCATGAGCAAAAAAAATTGAGGAAGCAAGCAATAAACAAGCAATAGTTGACTTCAATAAAGTACTGTGGAAGTTAGCCAAATCCACACACAAACTTTTTTCTGCAAATACTCATCTTCATCTTACAATGCATTAATTTTAATGCTTACATTAAATGCATCATTTAACATTACAATCCTTGAAGCAGACAAGCAGGTCCAACACTGGAACTGGCCAACAAAAAGGCTAACATTTCCAAGCACTGGAAGTGAAATGTTATGCAGACAGTTTGGTTGGCCTCTAGAAGGCCAGGGAAACAACTCAGTGAGGAAGACCAACTTTGTTCAGTTATGAGAAGGAGTTATTAATATTTCAAATATATTTTGAGAAAAATAGATGAAATATACCCAGTATACAAAATGGTGAACCGAAATAAAAAGCATAAAGCTAAAGTTCAACAGTGAAGCCATACAGAATGCACATCTGCCCATGCGGCATGACAGGATTCACACACACTTTCTACAGATGATGGGGAAACTTTCAGGGAAATAGTACTTCCTGATCTATGACAACAATGTCAAGTAAACTTGATGATGAAATAAAAGTCAAAGTTCAGTGGTGATGGTTTCCAGTGGACATGTCTGTCTCTGATTTTTGATGAAGTAGCTCATATTTGAGTTGCAAAAACAGTTGCAGGACACCCTGAGCATACGACACTTTCAATGGACAATTTCAGAATGGCTGTGGAATGGCCCAATCCTATTCATCATTTGTGGTGCCAAAATGCACATTCTGCCTGGCCCAAGTGAGCCCAAAAGTGCCATAAAGCACTTTGCAATGGAATACCTGTTTGTAGTGCCAGCTGGCTTTCCTGCTAGTGCCAGCACACTGAGCTATGCCCACCACAGCAGATGTCCAGTGCTATGCAGCACACTGGTGAGGGTGGCAATGGGAGCAGTGGTGGGTGGATTGGGCCCAGGAGGGGTTGGATCGATGGTGTCAGCACATGCTATGTTTTATCCCCCTTCCTGGGCCCAATCTGCTGACATGGATCTATGCAGACTTGCACCAGCTATATAGCTGGCACAGATTTGTGTTCACCCGCTGCACCTGCTGGGACTTACCCTGGAGCAAAGGGAGAAATGCCCCCTTACACTGAAGGGACCTCCAGAATGTAAAATTCCTCCATGGGATGCCACAAAAGCCACACTACAGTGGCATGGAAGAACTTGGGTTGAATTGGCCACCTCTATGATTCTTTATGGAATCATGCATCAATTTCTTAAAACAGATTTATGACTCACCTTTTGAAACTATACTCCCTCAAGGCAGCTGACATAACAAAATAAAAACACACTGGGTTGGAACCTAACTAGTCTTAGCATGAGCGGAACAGTACTTCCACTTGTGCGAGGAGTACAATTTCCTCTTCCAACTTCTTCCACCACAGCATTCTACATCTTCATCCATATCCCCATATTAGTCCTGGGAGTCCAACCCACAAGATCAACATTTAGAGAGAATGTTGAGAGTTATCAGGCAGAGGTCCAGAGCCCCATTTCATGAGGAAACAAGTCATCACAGTTCTCTGAATCCAAGCCAGTAAAAATAATGACAGAAAACACAGTAAAATAATAGAAAATTCAGCACAAAATAAAAATGTTAAATTCAGACAGGTTCAGCCAAGTATTTAAAAACCTTGTAGAAAAGTCAAATAGTTCAAACCCAAACTGGAAGAGGGGGCATCATAGAGTTTTTTGGTGAGGGATTTCCACAGCCAGGGCATCATCACCAAAAAGGACCTGCCTCTGATACCCAGCAATCTAATTTGCAAAAATAGTAGGCTCAAGAGCAGGTCTTAAAGCTCAGGCAGGCTCATATGAATGCTGGTAATCCTTAAGGCAACAGATCCCAGACTGCTATGATTTGGCATCAAAATGAGCATTATTAAGTAACGAACTTAATATCATCTATCACAATTTCTTGATTTTTTGTAAATGTTTTTGTAAGCCAACTGGAAGCAAAGCAATAAACCACACTGACTTGGAACCTCCTTGCCAATGTACTTTGTTTCAGCAAATGGCAAAATGAGAAAAAGGAAATTGTGGAGAGATTACATAATGTGGGCCTGTCAATCTTCTACATGCATACATTGAAAACCTCAGCTTTCCTGTGTCAATGTGTAAACTTTCAGTCTTTCAAGTAAACATTTGTCCAGCAAAATTATATCACAGAATCCTAACAGTGACAGCATGTAACTACACTGACCAAGCAGCACACCTCCTGAAAACTAATGGAAAGATTAGTTGTTGTTCTGCACATTAAATCTTGATTTAGACTACTGCTTTTAATGGCTTTGTCAGTCAAAATTATTTACTTGTCCAAAAAAAGAGAAAAAAAATCTTGTTTCCCGTTATTTTCCCAAGGTAAACCTTTATCCATTGTGTAGCTTGTTCATCTATTTTTACCTTGCTTGTAGAAACTTAACACATACTACATTAGAATAACTGTGTAAATATAAATGATTGTGCTTCAGTTTTGACTCAGAATGAAGTCTGATAGTTGTAAATTGATTCCTTGATCTCACAAAATACAAAACAAACATCGTAAGTATTATTATATTTTTTGTTGAGAGAAACAAATAAATTGTCAGTTTTACATGGCTGCCATACTGGAATCTGTACGTTTGCCAAGATGGTTCAACATCTGAAAGGGAATGCATATTCGATAGCTTCAATCCTAGAAAAACATTCTTTACACCATTTGAAGGTTCTCGTATCATTAATTCGACCTCTTTCTTAGCTCCTTTTTCTTTGTCTTTCATAATCTACCTTTTTTAAACCTGCACTGGCCTCCTGCACCTTTTGCACCATCCTAATCATGCCATGCTCTCACCCCTTGCCCCTTAGAAAAACTGGCATTTCTCACTGAACCTCCTCCTAGCTTGCCTTTCCCATTTTTCTTCTTTCTTCTTATTAAACCTGCCTAGACAAGTACCCCCCCCCCATTTGTACACCTTTCCTTTCAACTCCTTATCCCTTTCCCTCATCTTTTTCTGACTGTGGTCAGAAAGGGCCTTTTATGAAGTTAATGTCATGAATGTATCTTGTTACGGCGTTTGCAATTATACTGAAAGGAGGAATGTCCATATAGAAGAGCAGCAAATTAGTGTAATCTTCTAGTAGTTTCTGTAATGAATTGAAATCAGCTGAAAATACACATGGCCTTCTCTTTCAATTATTACTTGTGTGATGGGAAATTGACAAAGTATTGTCTTTTTATATATTTTTTAATATGGGCTGCTTATTAGGCTTCATACTTTTCTACATTGTACCACAAACATCTGCAATAATTTGAAATAACTAAAATATTGCTTTATTATTATTACCATTTTCATGGGACAGAGTTGCTCTCATCTTAAGTCATAGTTACAACTAAAAACTCCTTTGTGGCAACCTTTACACAGCATTTGCACCTCAGAACAAAAGCAACAAGAATGAACACATAACTAGCAGATTGACATAGTGCTTTATTTAAGCTGTCTGTACGAAGGAAAATAATGTGCATCCCTATCATATACGTGTAAAAATACTAAGGATGTACAGTGTACAAAAACGGTTGTAGTTATTTCACATCCTTGTGGGTCATATACTTAAGGAAATAAACAGTTTAAGTATGACCAACAGTAATACGGTTTCTTGGGTTTGTAGTCATGTCTGCTTAATATCCTTAACCATATGACTAGATCTGTCATGGGTCTAATGAAAGAACTAGCAAGGTCAAGAAATTTCACAAACTCTAAAGCAAAGCTACAGGGAGGTAATTCAATTACCAATTTAGAGTTTTTATTTAAATAAATACTTTACAATTTCATGCTTGCCTGTAATGCACTATCAGGAGCAAGTTAAGGAAATTCTACTGTAGACAGTACAAACAGTAGCAGCAAAGTGTGTACACTGAGGTGTAATATAGAGACCCTGCAGTTAGTAAGGAAAACCTTACATTGGTACTCTAGGAGAAGCACATGGCCCGTGCAAGAACTGCCAGCTTCAAGAAGCAAACAAAGAAAAGTGGAAAATTATAAAACAATACTGGAATAGATGCTCAGTAATTAGCAGAAATGTGCTGGAAGTATCTTTAGTGTGGAAAGCAAAGCTGTGTGCAAAACTGACAAAATATAAACAGAAATGATCTATTTCCTCAAAGATGGCTGCAGTACAAGAGGGCACACAGCAGATCCTGGAAGCCAGTACAAGCCGGAGTCAACAAGTCTGAAACGTACTCTGTTAAAAAAAAAATCCCCTCAAGGTCTAGCCTAATTCAGAGGAAGCTGTGGGGAAGCAGAAGAGAAGTTTAAATAGCCTCTCTCGGCCACAGCTTTACAATTTAATTTTTTTAAAATTCTGGGAGCCTGAGTTGAAGATATTTAGTTCCAAGCTCTAAAGGGTCATTCCATGTATGGATGTGAGATTAGGATACAATCCTATTCAACTTTCCAGCACCAATGCAGCCACAATGCAGCTCCAAAAGAGGGGAAAACATTCCCTTACCTTGAGAAGGCCTGCATGGCTCTCCCCACCGCAGGATGCAGTGCACACTGCATTGACATAGCTGCATCAGTGCTGGGAAACTGGATAGGATTGGGCCCTAATGGTCACTTTTGCCTTATGTTTACCTTTAATATAATGGTTACAGGCAACAATATTAAATACCAGATCCCATATTCATCCCCCATCCTGGCTCCTGTGTCCAGATTTTCCAATCAGTTAGCATTATGCTAATTCACAATCATAAGAAATGGGTCAGTAGGTATCTTCTGCAAGCCCTTTTATCTCATTAATTAGCAACGTCAGGGTGAAGATAACAGGGACTACAGTGGAGCTAACTATAGATAGATCATTGTTTCCTATTCTCACATTTTGTTCAGATGACAACATGAAGTTGTTCCCTGATTGGCTTTGGGAAAGTATGAGTTCTCTACAATACCATAACTGATGTTCAAATGTGCCAGGTGAAAAATAAACAACTGTACATGCTGCACAGTCTTCCTAGCTTAAGCAGGCACTTACTAATATGACCTGACCTGATTCAGATGTAATACTGAACCATAATTTAGTGCTCCATAAATGAGCATAAAGGTAGTTGTAGGGTGACAGAGGGGAGTAAAATCTTTGGTTTTAAAACAAGTTGCAGTTCTATAGTATGTCTGAATTTGGGGAACTGTGACTTGTTATTTAAGTAGATTAGAACAAGCTAGAATATTAAACCATGCTTTTAAAAAGCTGATGTGATATCCTGACTGCTTGAACTTTCACTGCTCAATCCAATCCCCCAACACTGGTGGAGATGCGGGTGCAGCATCCAATGGGGGAGGCAATTGGACAGTGATTAGAAAAAGTAGAATTTACTTATCCCCTGGTAGCCTGCCCAATTGCCTATGGGTCTCCTCAGACATGCACCAGCCATTTCACTGCCATATGTCTGAGGTGGGAAAAGGGACAGAGTGACTTGGGAAGGAGGAGATAAGATCTGGTGGGCACTGGAGCTGCTGAGATCCCTCCCCTCCCCTCTTTCTTTCCTGAAACTCCCCCTGCTCTCCCACTTCTAATTTTCTGGTGCCAATGGAGGCCTTCAGAGCCGCTGCTTTGCCTCTTGCACCACTATCCATTTCCACTGCTACCGGAAAGCACCTTGTACTGCTGGCAAACAGCGCCAGAGTTCCAACAGCGCCATAGGAGTGTACCCTCAATTCAGTATCTGCAATATTCCAAGTTTGTGTGTAACAAGGAATTGTGATTTGTTTTAAAGTGAAACAAAGGATTTCACTCTCCTTCTCTCATGCAAGAAAGAAACTGCAAGCCAGTTTCTCCCTTAGGCTTGTTCACTGAGCCATGGTTTAGGGTTACATCTGAATTAGGCCTATGAGGCATTCAGTACAAAAATCATAGCTGATATGTATGGCTGAGGAAAAGCACTTGTCAATCAAGAAACTATTTGTACCTGTTAAGGTTGGTCCCAAAGCACCTGTGATTAGGCTGCAGGGAAAGTACTGGATGTATGATAACGCCCATTTTCTTTTAAAATGGAACACATACATAGCAATTAAAATAATTACCATAAATAAACTATATGGTATTACAACTGTTTTGCACAAAATCACCGACTATACCCACACACCTCTATTGCCTTCAATGACACAGACAGAGGTGCTACTAAATTTAAAAACTTTCCCCACCAGACACATGTTTCAGAGTTTGTGTAAGATGCTATCCTACAGTACTAGAAGATTGTTCTAGGTTAGCTGCTGATGAACTGGATTATTGTATTTTGCTCAAAGCATGCAGTGCCTGGGTTTCCATGTGCCTTCAAGATATAATTGATATAATTCAAGATTATAATTGAATTAATTCAAACTAGTAAGACTAAATTATTTCACTGAAAGGCATCTGAAAATACTATCCTTATTCTGAAGATGCCAGGAACATCTACAAGTCACTGATGATGTCATGAGACATTCCTGTGCCACATCATTTAAAGACTAACCTTATGATACTTGCAAAACTTCACTGGAGAGTGTTCCAAAGAAGCACAGAACAAATGGAGAAAAATTGATAGTGACATTGGAAATCTGTGATTCACAAGTATAATTGTGATTAAGAGGGCAAACTATCAAGCCACATAATGCCTCCAGCACAGTAAAACCCTCTTCTATTTGACATAGGTGGTTCTTGAAGGACAGACTGATCACACCAGTTACATATAAAATACCACAGTTTGATGAGGAAAAACGGAATACACCGAATCCATTTCTGCATGCGTTGGCTCATCCAGCTAGGGCTGTGTACACGTCAACTTCAAATGTATAGCAACTGGCTGAATTAGGGCAATCAGGTTTCTTTTTCAGGATCTGTTTTTTAAACCTGCACCACCATAATCATACAAATTGCCCAATCCTGTTCCCCATCTGCGAATCCATCTGCTATTGGTGCAGAAGCAGCCATGCTGGCAGAGCACACGCTGCATCCAATGGTGGAGGAGGCAACTGGAGAACCAGTAGGAGGTAAGTAAAAACATGTTTTAGTTACCCCCATTATGCTGTCCAAGCACCTATCAGTCTTTTTGGACATATGGCAGCCACTTTGGTGGCATAGGTCCAAGGACTTAAAGGAGCAGGGTGGCCTGGGAGAGAGGGGATAGGATCTGGCACATAGCAATGCCACTGAAATCCACCCCCCCTTCCTGCCCTCTTTTGCCCCACCCATAACTTTACCTACACCAGCAAAGGCTTCTGGTGCTGATGCTCTGTATGCAATACTGCTGTTTATGGCAGAGACCTAGAAGCATGTGACTGGCTTCTGTGCTGACATAAAGGACCTTGCACTGCCAGAACTTGTGTTTTGGATTGGGGCCTAAATTTGTCACTTTTGTTTACATTTTGTTTATGACAGAAAGGGCTTTCATACAATACCCAATGACCCAATTTTTATGACACTTTCCTAATACCCAGTTACGAAAGAAACTAGAGCTGGGGAAACCATGCAAGGCAAACCATCTATCCCACCACAGTGCAAAGCAACCCCGGAGAAATTCTATTTTGCAGATTTCTCCATGTTAAGGAACTCTCTTATCTTACCACCATTTCACAAAATGAGAGTTTACTCCATTATGGTCCCAAACCAGGATGTTACCAATTCAGAAATCAGTCAGGTGCGGGCACAAGTACACACATGGTCAACAGAACAGGAGTGTGATTTGAAGATTGGCATTAGCTGAAAATAACAAATACAATTTAGAGTGCAGAATATCTTGTATTTGTCCAAAATATAATAAAGTAGGACTCCATGGAATGACCCCCACCCCAGTTGAGTTACTGCATGGTTTTTAAATAATTTACTGTTTCTATAAATAGTATGTAAATATTGAAATATATTTGATCATTTTAGCATATCTAAAAGGATTTTTCTATTGATAAGGAACCAGCTATAAAAGCACTGCCATTAACTGCAGTCTGGACTAATTAGGAAATATTTTTATGTTGTGGAGCAGCATACTTGTTCCAACCCAGCAATTCTGATCCATGTACAGATCCCATGCTTAAAAGGGTACTGTGTGTGGACATGAAGCCCCACATCCAGCACTAGGGCCAATGCATGTGAGGGTCCTTGCAAAATCAGGTTGGCACACCTCTGACATAGAGATGAATGTAGTGCTTATTGTTGACAGTGCTAATCAACAGTTTGGAGGGCATCCTTCCAACCTCTTTGCTCCCTGTCCTCACCTTCAAGGGTGACTCATGCTTTACAACAGACTGCACTGTCCATTGAGACTGGGACCTAGGACCAGTGTAAATATTTGTCAAAAATATTAGGTGGTCACCTTTGGTATGCTGGGACACTGCTCATAAATTAAAGTTCTTTCTAGCCCCTAATTCACTCTGCTCGCTCCTTACTACTTCAGTGTCACAATATCTAACGAGAAGAGCAGATGTTGTTTTATTTTGTATTCTTTCCACTCAAACGGTTTACACTAATCATGAACTGTTGTGATGCAAAGATACAATAAAATCTACTTTACTTATGGAAAGTATGTGTTTGTCTTAGCTGCCTTAATAAAATGCCCACATGCCTCTTGAAAACCCCAGTGTGTTCCACTGCCAGCAGGGATTTTCATTCTAGGGTATCTACATTTTCAGCATCAAGAGGCTGAGACATCTGCATGTATCTATTATTTTCTTCTCAAATGTCATGTACACATTCATACACAGCAATCATAATACTTGGCTAAATCACAGTTTGTTACAGGAGTTGAAAGATAGTGAAGCCAAGATATTTCAATGATATTCCCATGGAGTAGCATTCTGTGATGTCATTATCACTGGCATGCACTGTTATTACATTTACTGGCTCATCTGGAAAATCCCAACTCCTAGCACCAAAGGCTGCATTACAGATTGCCTTCCTCTGTGTATCTTTTTTAAAATCACAAAATAAAAAATTCAGAAATCCTGTTCTATTAATATTATTATGATTCTGTGTGGTCAGAGTTCAAACATCAGTTAAAACGGCTATTCCCATCAACTTAATCTATCATTTGCAACTTACAGTAAAATGGTTTTCTTGTAATCACTGTGGACGTAGTAACTTGAACTTTTCAGTATCTCCTACATACTTCATTCACCTTGAGTAGAGAGTACACAAATCCTTTGGATACATGGCTTTGGGATTTTCTTTAGACCATTATAAAATGTTTTGGCTTTTCAGAAACCCAATTCAAAGTATAAGGTACACTTTCAGAATCTTGTCAACAGTTTCACGTGGGAGAAAAAGTGCATTATTTTGTTCAGCTTGTACAGTCCTTCCATACATTACAAAATAAATTGTTTTAAGCCTCTTCTAGGATGTAGCAGCATTTGCAAACATGACACATACAATCGTTGTCACTAAAAAATAAATACTACTGAAGTGTAACAAAAATATTCAGTTAAACACCTGAAGAAAAAAAGCTAATTCACGAACTCAAAATAAAAACATGTAAGGCAAACTCCTGTTTACCTTAATGTACAAATTTTGGTGAAAAGCGCTGTTATTATGCCTGTCTACATTCTTCAGCCACCAGAGGTGATGAATATCAACAAATAAAAAGAAAAGCATGCGAGACATGTTATCTGATGCAAATTATAAGACCTTTAAACAACTTCAAGTGCCGCTTTTAAACCTTAACTTCTTGCATTTTAAAGGTTCCGTTCTCCATAATTGCACGTGAATCTGGAAGTCTAAGTGGGAGGCTAGGAAATCCCAGCCTTTCTGCTTCTTGTGTAGTATTCCAACAGTAATTAAAAAATTATATATATATATATATATTTATATATATTTATATATATATATTAACAATTATAAGTCCTCCTGAATGTTTTCATCCAGATGTTAATGACAAATCTGATTCAAGTGATGATATGCCTACCAAAAACTTTACGTATGTACACCACCACTTCTACGTTCCCCAGTTCTGTCCACCTAAAATAGATGTGAGAAAACATCATAAACTATGTCATTTCTGTCTAGAATTTTGATTTGTCTTCTAGAAGAAGTGAGGAATACATCTCAGGCTGACATGTCCTTTAGCCTCTGCTCTGAGAAGACAAGAGAAAGATAACCAGCTGTGCACAAAATGCACCATCGAGAATTTGCCATCTAACATTTTGGATTGCTTCTTGCTGTTACCCTCATGCTGAGACAGTGGACAGCAGTAACAGCAGGGGACCTTAGACCAAGATAAAATGTCATGCAGATAAATCAAAGAGTCTGATTGGGCAGGAAGGGAAATGGTTCCATCTGGAATGATCTCTGAAAGTGCTCTGCTATCCTAAATCATAGCAAGTACTGGTGGTGATGTTCAGAATCATTTTCAGTGATAAATCTAATATGACTGTGAAGCAGCAAAACGAAACAACAAGCTATTCCCGTCCACTCGCAGAATAGGAAAACTGAGGGAAATGTGGTCGTCTTTCATTGTCCATGCAGTCCATACCGTCTTCATCATCTGTGGGAGGGAAATTGGAACGTAGCCTCAGGAAAATTAGTTTCTCATACACTGCATTACAATACTTTATTGCTTCATTTTGATACAGAGAGTTTTGCAGATATTTTAGTATTATCATACATAGTAGAAATTAACTAATGTTTTGATGGAGCTGCATAGGCAGAATAGGTCCTAGATATTTCTTCTATCGTAGCATATAATCACACAGGCCAACACACATTTGGCTATCTTAAACACTAGACATATTCATGGCTATTTTTGGGGTGCTGATTCCAAAAAATGGCATCGGTTTTGCCCTATCGCATCTAGTTTCAGAGATACGGCATAGCCTTTTTAGTGAATGGTTCAAGCAGCTTCCTCGTGAGGAAGCCTATGCCATGGCTATGAGGAAGCTGCTTGAACCATTCATTAACAAAGTTATGCCATATCTCTGAAACTAGACATGATAGGGCAAAACTGATGTCATTTTTGGAATCAGCACCCAAAATTAAAATAAACCCACCATAAATTTTGAAAAAGTGTTTTGGACCCTCAATTTTACAGGCCCTGTTTTTATTACAGGAAGAGGACATGGTGTTTTTTTTTTCCTTTTTCTTTTTCTGGTTAGGTTAACTGAATTACAGGATTACAGAAACAATGTAAGAGACCACAATCCAACACAGTGCTGGGTCCTGAACACCACTGAATTAAATGAGCTTATGCATGCCTAACACTGTGCTAGGCTTTGAAAGTTTTTCTTTGCAAAACATTTCTGTGTACATTTCAGATATAGGATGCAACGGAAATTTATAAACAGCTTACATGAAAATATAAAGCAAAACTACTGTGTTAAAGTTCACTAACACCTTACAGAGATCCTGTAAAGCTAAAGAGTGCTTTAGCAAATATTTATTGGACCTATATGCAGAATGGACTAAATTGTTAGGTTTAACACACAACATGACTGTTAAGGAGTCCTATCAAACTTATTTTGCGATATGCTAATATGCACAAGAGAACAGGTGCTCTAGTTTTGGCTCTGATTCAGCCAAATGCCTAACAAATTACTTGCTTCAAACAGATGTTCATAGTCAGGTATGTCAAGTACTCTCCTGAACTAAGGATATATTGCTTGCCCCATGAAAGTCTTTTGGGGACTATTCCCATTCACGTTTTTTAAAGCTAAGATAATTAGCAATTAATGACAATGTTTTAGGGAGACAGAATATCAGTTCAGTCTGTAGTGAGTTACTTGAACATTAAAATGTATGTTCTATAAGATTTCTGTAATAAGAAGAGCATAAGCCCAAGTATATCCAGACATTTCTGAGATACTTACATTTCTCAGGTGGTGTTATTGTAATAGTCTGAGCAGTAAACTCTTCATCAAAATATCTGGTGTCTGTCTCAGATGTCACTTGAGGTTTAAAAGGAGGAACAAGCTGAAGGAGCAGGGAAGAAAATAATCACATTAATGAATATGGACACAACCAAGTTAGAAATAGGAGTAAGATGAAGTTCTTGTGGTCTAGCACTTAGAACAAAGAATCATGGCACTGGACTAAAGGTCAGCGAAGGAATCGGTTTTGTGTCGCTATTCCATGTGATGCCAGCTTTTGAAACTTGGAAGAAGCAAAATGTCATTAATTAGTTTGCACAATATAATGTCCAAAGATCTATAGCTCCTATTAGTTTTTCAAATCTTTCCTATGGAAAAGAAGCACAGGAGGAACATGTGTGTGTTGCAAAAGGGCTAAAAGCACTTTGCAGCAGTTCAGGGAGCCAGCGGGCAGCAGGGAGATCAGAATGGAGGCCTGCTGGAGAAGGAATTATGGTAGAGATGCAAAGTGGGGGGAGGGTGGGGAGGGGTTAAATGGGCCAGGGGAGGAAATGGGGCAGAGTGGGCCCAAGAGTGATAGGTTTGGTAGCAGTGGCACACACCAAATTCAAACTCCCTTCTTGAGCCTGATCCACCAGCATGGATCAACTTGGACTTATGTCAGTGATAAAACTGGTGCAGGTCTGAGTTAACCCATAGTGGCTGCTGGGGCTTACCCCAGGGCAAAGGGACGCATGTTCCGTCACACTGAAGACCTCCAGCAGCTGAAAATCCCCCACAGAATACTGGCACCACTGTATTGCCGGGCAGGGATTTAGTTTGGATTGGGTTGCCTGAGATACATTCAGTTATGGCACGTGTGTGTGGACGTTCAGGTGGTACTTATGCTGAATCTATTGCATTCAAGACAACAGAAATGTCAACTGATAAAGATTTTTGTTGCTTTGGAAATTAGTGTTGTTCTTGTGTTCAGGGACTCATCTTCAGTTAAGCTCAATTTGTTAACCCCATAATTACTGGGCTACAGAGATTATTGCAAAACTAGTGTAAAATACTTAGGAGCACCTTCACAGCCACAAATTGTCCCAGCTAGTTGCTCTCTGCTAACATCCAACTAGTCAAACACCAATTCAAGGTCACATCAGATACAGTACATAATTTCTTTCAATGTATAGCAAAAAGAGAAAACATTTCCTAGAGTACCAAAACCAGAAGCAGAATTTTCAAAATAAAGAATTTTAAATAGATTTAGATTTCACACCAGCTGGGGCATATGTGTTTGGCCTAAGAGAAAGTGCCATGATTAATTTGAAAATACCTCATATAAAGTCTCTATTCCACCCACACTTTATTCTTAAAAAGAGACACTGATTTAAAATGATGATATTCTTTGAACTCAATTTAATTCACAAATTGGAAACTCTGCTTGATGTCTTCATAGCCATACTTAACTCTACCATTCTTAACCATTCATACTTAAGCCTAACGTTCTTCATCCCATGCCACCCATGCAATTTCTGCATGTATATTTATTGTAGGACTGTACTGAGCTAGTTCAATGGCCCAACAATCTCTAATCCACAGTTATCAAAACTATAGTCTGTAACAAGTTAATATGACCCAGATGTTGTTACAAGAACATCCTGGATGCCAATATTCTATGACTACCTATAGCAGGTTACACTGTTCATCACTATTACCACTAGCGACTGCATGTTTGCACCATCCATTGCTTCCTGAGACATAGAGAAATGAAGTCTCTCTCTTTGTCGATCTTTATTCATCCAGAACGTTTTGCTTCTGTTCTCTACAAGTGGGAATTTTGCCCTCACAAGAAGTAGAACTACTCATGAATCAGCCAATCTGTCTTTGAGCAGCAAACATTTACTTGTTTGCTGCTTAAATGTGACTTTATTGCAAACATAAGAAGCATGTGGTAATGTAATGTCAGATAGTACTTAAATGTGTAGTTTAGCAAACTTATTTGTAGCTCTGTTTATAATAAAAGCAACAACATCCGGTATGTCCATTATAAAGTTATATTATTTTTCTGGCATTTTTAATAGCGATAAACTGCTTTCAATATGATTTGGTACAAATAATTCAATGAGCATTACTAGTAATATGACCATAAAAACAGACAATATGGGAGTGTAGGTCTTATGTTTTAAGTATTTGTACTGAACTGTAGAGTATCTCATAAAGGTACAAAGAACAGAACTGGAGCCAGAAGATGGGGAAAAGCAGTAAAAAATTCACATGGGCAAGAGAAGGGAAATGAAACATGATCTTCCCCCTTCCTGTGCACAGCAGAGGGGATCCTCACAGAGATAGTGCAAAAACCAGAACTGTGCTCTGATAGCTGATCAGAGCAATACTGAGCATTGGGAAGGCTCGCAGCAGGGGCTGTGAGCCTCCCAGATCCTCTGGAGGCCTAGGTAAGGGAGAAAACCCATTTCTCACGGCAGCGCCAGAACTGCTGTGGTGCTGTTGGGGCACCAATTTCTGGGCCACCCCCCTTAAGGGGGAATGGCCCACTTCTGGTTCCCTGGTGGGTCACAACCCACCAGTTTGGGAATTGCTGCTATAGATTAATCAATCAAATTTCAAAACTACGTCTTTTAATATATATTTACATTCTGAAAATAACAATTATTCCTCTTACGAAAATTTCTACTTTGTTACTTAATTATATATTCATTACAAAAATGTACAAAGGGATAATACAAAGTTAGCCTATCAGGTACAATCAATAGCATTATGAAGAGTGTGAAGCAGAGCTCAAACTTTAATCTTTACACCTATTTTTTTGTGGCATGAAGCACATGATACACCAATGGCCCAATCCTGTCCTCTCTCTACACTGGCAGATCTTGTAATCCATCAGTGTAATGCTGGAACCTCCATCACTGCAGCTGCCCCGTTTTTCTGTGGCTTGCTTCTGGAGGCATGATAGCCAGAGCACTAGGAGTGGAAGGCCTCAGAGCCTCTGCAGCTACCAGAAAGTTGGCAGTGGGGGCAGATCATTATGGGGATGGGGCCAGGCTTGGTGTGGAATTCAGTAGCAGATGCACATGCCAGGTATTAGCTCTCTTTCCTGGCCGAGACCTGTCCCCAAAGGCTGTCCTGTCCCTGTCCCTCAGACTTCTGTCAGCCAAACAGCTGATTTAGGACTTGGGAATCTCACTGGAAAGCAAGCAGCCTGCAGAGAGGCAAGTAATTCTTTTTTTTTTTTTTAAACTTGCCTCTCCCAGGCTGACTGGTTCATGGCCAACCCATAGCATCCAGCACATGCTGTCGGTGGCACTGCATGCTCTGGGCCGGCCCTGGATAGGATTGGGCCATAAGAAAGAAAGTCACAGCCATGACCTGAGTACCTTTGCTTACCACTAAATGACTACAAACCACCCTCATGCATCTGGAGTAAGAGGGAAGGGCTTCCAGATCAGAATATGCAACTTCCAAATAGGCTTAAGTATCATCATTTCCCACTTCAAGAAGATAAGAATAGCTTTGTGGAATCAAGCCAAAGTCCATCTAGTCCATAATTCTGTTTCCAACAGGACCCAACCAGATGCCCTTGGGTACTCACAAGCAAGGCATAACTGGTAACAACAATTATGTCGACTCTGGTCCAAGACTTACTTTATTTAATAAGCCCATATACAACTGGCACAAGGCAGTTCAGAAACATCCACCAGTACAATAAGCAGGAGCCAGGTTGTTGACAGGCATGAGACATTCAGAGCTTATCACACCTATCTTCCACAAACAGCAGTTTGTTTCTGGGCCTGATTTAGGTGGTTATTACCTTTTAAAGTCTTAGAACCATACTACTTGAAAGACCACTTTCGCTCATATCAGCCTACTCAGTTCCTTAAGTTGTCTTCTTGGTCTCTAGCCCACCACTGATCCAAATTTGGCTACAGGTGACCAGAGACAGGGTCTTTTTGTTGGTAGCACTTCTTCTATGGATTGCATTCCCCAAGGAGGTTCATCAGGCCCCACACTGTCCGCCAACGTTCTACGCATTCCCCAAAAGTATCTTTTCTGCCTGCTTTTTAATCAATTTTCAGCTTAATGCTCCACTGTTGGCATTGCTTTTATTGTTGGCTGGGCTTTCTTGTTTTAGTAGACACATTAATTTTAGTTGATATAATGGTTTTGTATTACTGAGTTTTTCTGTCTTTGTTGACTTTACACAGCTTTACTGTGAACTTCTTTGTGCAGATTTTAATTTGGAGAAGTGGTATATAAATCTGTTAACTGTCCAATCCTATGCACACTGCCCAGTGGTGGCGTACCTCCTATGCCGACACCAATTCATGTAAAAACAGTTAAAAGGCATTCTGACAGTGCACACTGGAGGGAAGGTCTGCATCTTCCCACCCTCTCCACAGCTTTTCTTGCTGCTCACCAAAGCAGGTAAATCAGCAGGAGAGGTGGTAGGGGATAGTGGGGCAGCTGGAATGGGGTGTTGTCCACGGTAGATCCGGGCCCGCTGAGGCCAGAATTCTGCAAGGTAAAATAGTGGACAACCTGGAAGTCACTTCCAGATTGTGAGTGCCTGGTCCATGTCATTGCCATATCATGCTGCATTTTGCAAAGTGTGTGTCACTACTTACCCACAGGCACAACACACTTTAGGAATTGTAATGCAATGCAACCAATGTCACGGTGAGTGTGTGTGTCCTAGAAGTGACTTCTGGATAGTTCGCCATTTTACCTTGCAGCATCCTGGCCTAAGCAAGCCCACAGCCCACCAAAAATAAGAGAAATGCAGTAAAAAACCCTCTCCTAAAAATATATCTTCTACAGTGGCATCATGAAAAATATAGTAAAAATAATGGGTAGCATCCTGACTAGGGTTTCCATCACTGAGAGTTCCCTACAGAAATGGAAGCTACATCTGTGAATGGAATGGAGGAACCTTTCTTTGTACAAGCAGAATGCTCCTGAAGGAGATGCCAATGGCAGAAGTACTAGTTGGAATGCTACCTAATGCATTCCATTACGTATAAGTTAGGGATGTCTAGAATTAGAAATGGGTACTACTCTGCACCTGATGCTTAATTTAAAAAAGTATTTAATATGTGCTCTTTAATAGTTTTTATGTTCTAATGGCAACAGTGTCAACTGCTGATTCAATTTCATCATGTCACTTGATATAGCTTTTGTTCAGTGAAAGAAAGCCTTGGGCTTACCTACACAGTGAGGACACTGAAGTAGTGCACTTTTAAGGCACTGCAATTTTATGACTAGCATCCATAGACCCTCTCCAGAGCAAGAACCAGTGGAGTAACTAAGGGGGTGCAGGGGGTAGCAACTGCACTGGGAAACTAGTTTTAGGAGGGCAACAAGCCCACTTGACACTAGGGGCCAAAACCTTGGTATGTATGAATAATACCATCATGTTACATACCTTTGGAAAGGTAATTTAATGCAGAATACAATGAAACAAACCGCATTGGAATATCTGTATTCTATTAAAGGTTATGGCCAATTAACCAGAAAATAAAAACACAACTGCATTACAGAACAAAAAGTGGATTTCTTTAAGCCCCAGCGTTGCATATACACAATGTGTACACCTGTGGGTTGGGCAGAAATGGGTTAATGCAAAACTGATCTATGAGACTGAATGTTCTGAGAACCAATGAGTTGCTATTCATGTAAACAGGGAACCAATATGGTGTTAATGGTGTTAACCTGTTGTAAGCCGCCTTGAGTCTCTTCGGAGAGAAAGGCGGGGTAAAATAAAATTATTATTATTATTATTATTATTATTATTATTATTATTATTAATGAGTCAGCTCGCATTTCCATGGATCATAATACAGTTACCCCTGCTAACTGGGTAAAGAGGCACTTTTTCAAGTGGTACTTCTCTTATACTTAGCAGAAGAATAACCATCCCTCTTCACCCTAGTACAGTGTCTCTAACCAATAATGTCACTTCCAGTTGTGACATCACTTCCAGGACATCATTTTGAACTTGGCACCAGGTTACACTATCGCTAACTACACCACTGGCAAAAACTCTTCCTCTGAAGTAAACAATTGTGGGTGCTTTCTTATGTGATTCCTAATACATATAGATAAATACTTTTTAAAAAATGTGATGCTCGGTATAGAGCCCTTTGTTCCTTTAAATATTTTCAAAATATGCAAAAAATATTAATTATGATTGAATGTATAGCTGCTACAGATTTTGGGTAGAGGATAATTTACTTCAAAATTTTACTTCAAAAGTACAAGAATAACTTAGATCCTCAATTAACAATTAACACTAGATGGTACCAATGCATTGGTGATGCAACAATGAGAATAACTTGTAAATCTCTTCATGATTTCAGACTTGAGCGCCTGTGATGTCACGTGTCAAACACAATTATTGTTCAGATCCAGAGAAGTGCAAGCAAGAGTTCTGCTTATACAGCAGAACTTTCACATCTCCTTCCCACCACAGTATCTTCTGTTTCCAGGGACCCTGCATGTTGGTGTGGAACATGGTGCAGGAGCTTGCAGCTGTGAGGGAATCTATGAAAATTTCAGATTCACCCTTACACAAGTGCAGGTGTTTTCAACACTCTTTAATCTCTGGATCTAAGCTTATAAATACTTGAAAATAAACAGATTGGTTGCAAATTCTATACCCAAGGTAAAGAAATTCTTGCCATTGTACACTGACTTTGTGTACAGGAAAACTATTTGGGTTTATGTGTATGTACATTTCCAGTTCTAATATTAAATGATCAGCATACTACAGGTCACAAATACTAGTCAAATATTATTTCTCCACTATCTCTAATTTTCAGATAAGGAACTGGTAACCAGCTTCTTACAGAATACAGGAGTGCCTCTGTATCCATGGGGGATCAGTTCCAGGGACCCCCCCCCCCACCACAGATACAGGGGGTGCTTGTATTGATAGCTGCCCCCATGTACCCCCCATGCTCATTAGCGTTGTTTAAAAGCTTACCAGCAAAGCGTTTCTTCCTTTAACAGGTTGCTAGATGCATTCAAGTTTATAGCGCAACATGAGCAGGTTTGGGGGGGGGAACTAGATCAATGCTAACAGGAAGCATGAAGTTAACTGCTCCCTGTTAGCATCAGTCTAGTTTTTTTACTGGATAACTGAATTTGCTGATACTAGATCCAAGAATGGGCAGCAAAACGGCAGATGCGTTTCAATGTCAGTAAGTGTAAAGTCATGCACATTGGGGCAAAAAAATCACACATATAGGCTAATGGGTTCTGAACTGTCTGTGACAGATCAGGAGAGAGATCTTGGGGTGGTGGTGGACAGCTCAATGACAGTGTCGACCCAAAGTGCGGCGGCAGTGAAGAAGGCCAATTCTATGCTTGGGATCATTAGAAAAGTTATTGAGAACAAAACGGCTAATATTATAATGCCGTTGTACAAATCGATGGTAAGGCCACACCTGGAGTATTGTGTCCAGTTCTGGTCGCCGCATCACAAAAAAGACATAGTGGAAATGGAAAAGGTGCAAAAGAGAGCGACTAAGATGATTACAGGGCTGGGGCACCTTCCTTATGAGGAAAGGCTACAGTGTTTGGGCCTCTTCAGCCTAGAAAAGAGATGCCTGAAGGGGGACATGATTGAGACATACAAAATTATGCATGGGAAGGATAAAGTGGATAGAGAGATGCTCTTTACACTCTCGCATAACACCAGAACCAGGGGACATCCAGTAAAATTGAGTGTTGGGAGGGTTAGCACAGACAAAAAAAAAAATTTCTTTACTCAGCGTGTGGTTGGTCTGTGGAACTCCTTACCGCATGATGTGCTAACGGCATCTGGCCTAGATGCCTTTAAAAGGGGATTGGACAAGTTTCTGGAGGAAAAATCCATTATGGGTTACAAGCCATGATGTGTATGTGCAACTTCCTGATTTTAGAAATGGGCTATGTCAGAATGCCAGATGCAAGGGAGGGCACCAGGATGCAGGTCTCTTGTTATCTGGTGTGCTCCTTGGGGCATTTGGTGGGCTGCTGTGAGATACAGGAAGCTGGACTAGATGGGCCTATGGCCTGATCCAGTGGGGCTGTTCTTATGTTCTTATGTAAGGATACAGGGGCTTGCTTGAAGATTTTCCTGTAACTTTGATGTAAACTTTACTCATTTTTGCTTTACAGAATGGAAATTAAATTGGTTGTTTTAAGAAACAAAACTATCTGAACCAAATATGGTTGAAAGATGTTCAACATGCTTTCTGTCAGAGCCAGGGAAAACCTTTTCCAGAGAAATGAAGGCTGTTAGAGTTTTGCAACTTCCTCAGGTATGTGCCAAAGCCAAGTAGGTATTCAATACAGCAATAAAGGCTGACAATATATGTTAATTCCAGTAAGATTCAAGGGTTACCATCTTAATAATTAGATTAGATGAGGCACAGAAGGGTCCAATATATCATACCATTGTACATATTGTGGAGGGCTGGGGTGCCAGGTAACAGAAGATTATCAGAAAAGAACAAAGAGAATTTGGGGCAAGCAAAAATGAATAAACGGACATTCTTGCAAAGCCCAAACAGGTACAAAAGGTGTTAGCAAAGATGTATTTGCCTGGGAGACGAAAATGTATTAAAACCCTGTAAGAAACTGAAAATCAATATTAAAACGGCAAACTAAATAATTTGAAATCATGAATTACATTAAAATGCCTTTATGAGAAACATTATAACTCTGAAGAAATTCTCTCTCTCTCTCTCTCCCTTTCTTCATAAATATATATCCAAACAAGATTTCCTTTTCTGCTATCATATAAAGTATCTCAGTCACACCATAGTTCTAAATTCCAAAGAGCAATAACTAACAAATGCTACACTTATAGGAAAACATGCTGAATAGCAGTTCTCATCCCATCATTTGAGCAGAAAGCAAACAAAAATAATGTTTACTTATTAAAAAATGTTTTTATGACAGAAAAAAATGATAATGCAAACCATGAAAAAATACCAGTTTATATTCCTCAGTATGGTAGAGACCAATCAAAAACTAATTCAAAGTATTAGCAGGAATAAGTTAATTTAATTCATACTATATTACATTGTCTTCCCAAGTAATGGACATCCAAATTACAGATGACTGCACTGGCGCTTTTGTGCAGGTACAGTATGTCGTTTACTGGTACAAGCACAATGGTTCTTGCTGGCCTAGCACTATCTGTTTCAACTTCTGTACTTATTCATCACAGAGAACAAGGCTGGGGAAAACTCTATAATTAGAATGGACCAATTTCTCAGCCTGAACCCACAGCATATATGTGGCCCAATTTGGACCCTCTGGACAGTGCCAGAATAGTGTACATCCAGATCACTGCTTCCTGTCTTAGGGCCCAATCCTAAACCCTCCCAGCACCTGCGCTGAGCCCTAGTGCCAGCGATGGGTGCCGTAAACCTGCTGTAAATGTGCTGTAAACTGGGAGAGTAGGGAGCGCTGGCTCTGGGACTGCGCCAGTCAGGCATGGCCCAGCACAGGCATGGGAAGGATGCGCCACTGGCAGGGATAAGTGAAACTGCTGAGCGATGGTGTGGCCTTTGGGTAGTGGGGGAGGATGGAAAGGGGTGAGGAATGAGGGTAGGAGAGGGTGGGACCACTGGGGCTCTGCTCCGCCATATCCGAAACTCCGTGTCAGGCTGAAAAGTCTGACACTAAGGCTGCAATCCTAACCATACATTCCTGAGAGTAAGCCCCGTTGAACAAGATAGGACTTACTTCTGAGTAGACCCAGTTAGGATTGTGCTCAGAGTCTCTCAAGTCTGTACCTGCAAAACAGCCACCGCAGACTTGAGAAACCCCATTGTGGGGCTTGGGGCTTTCTCCAGGGGAAGGGGATAAAAGCCCCTTCTGAGAACACTCCCAGCAGCTTCTCAGTGTCTGCCAGATACTTTTGGCACCACTGCTCTAGTGAGAGCTGGGGAGCACAGGATTGGGCTGCTAGAAAGTTGATGAACCAGCTTACACATGCAGCAGTCATTTAGAAGCAAAATTTCCTTTTTACTCAAGGATACCTGCACCCCCAGCTGTATTAGAGCAAAGGTTTATAGATGCTTAGTAGAAGAAACAACTTACATCAGTTTTGTGTTGTATTAGAGTGTGTTTCATTATGAAACATGTGCCTAATCCAGCCATTTTTAAGTGTTACTGAGCTCAGTGGAAGAGATTGAACCACAAGATGAATG
Source organism: Tiliqua scincoides (assembly GCF_035046505.1). Taxonomy (NCBI): domain Eukaryota; kingdom Metazoa; phylum Chordata; class Lepidosauria; order Squamata; family Scincidae; genus Tiliqua; species Tiliqua scincoides. The sequence goes on from NC_089821.1 coordinate 232,973,244, forward strand.
CTTTCTCTGAAACCATAGAGACCTAAAAGTACTTAGTTTTGGCTGTGTATCTGGATTTTTCTGATTAACAGAGTTGTTCAAAAAATGCTGTTTTAAGAATAATATTTAACTTTTGAAAAAAAATCACAACTCAGGATGCAATGTTATCTTTGGAGAACCTTGTACCCAATGTAATCCAACACAAACCTACCTTTTTATCATATACATCTTGCCAATTTACTCCAGCAAAGAAACTGTGTCGCATAATTTCTTTAGCATCATCTGGTCCTCCTCCAAGGCTATTGGAAAAAGTGTGAATTACAGAAGGCTTAATAAGAAAAATGAAAAACTAGAATGCGATTTCTAGTTACAAATGTTATATTCAGATGATTAACACAGGCTACAATTCTCTCCACATTTATCTGGAAATAAGCCCTATTTACTATTACAGTACTGAGTAGCCATGCATAGGATTGGGCTCACAGAAAACTAAAACCATTCTATGAAACACTGAGGCACTTTACAACTAAGCTACTGATTTATTTCCTCTAATTTCAAACTCAACTGGTTGAATGCCTATCACTTTAGATACAGAAAAGGATTTTTCCACAAATAAGGTAGTGGTTTTGGGTCTTCCTAGGTATGCAGAGGTAAGTAGATTTGTAACCTGAACACAAATTACATTTTTTTTTTAAATGGCTATTTGAGCTTCCAGGATCTGTGGGACCTCTGTTTCAAGAGCTTACATAATGCTTAAGGGATATAGAGATTAAAAATGCTAATCCCACCTCATTGTCTGGAGAGGAACAATTTCTATCTGAGTGAAAAGCAGTACTAGGGGTACTAACACGGCTTTAGGAATGGGAAAGAGAATTTGGATCAAGAAAATGGCAGAAGGAAGGATTAAACCCCTTCCCCCAGCACCAATGTCCATATAGCTCAATTCTATGCATATCTTCTCAGAAGCAAGCACCAATTAATTCAGTGAGGTTTACCTCCAAGTACATGCACTTATGATTTCAGCCCTAATTATTTTCTTTAAAAAAACAATCTTACATTTTCTGCCTTATTATTTAGTTGCATCCCCAGTTTTACAGCAAATCCAGATTAGCAAAGATACCTGCCTATAAGTCAACCTCACAGATAAGTCAAGGGCAGGTTTGAGCCGAAAATCATGGAATGTTCTGTGACCCTCAGATAAGTAGCGGTTAAACTTAGGGGGGGTGTCTGACCATAGTTTTGTCTGATTTTACCCAAGGCCAGATCCTGAAAAGTAACCTACCAGTAATTGTTACCTAAGAACAGTCTCTAATTTATAAAAAATATAGTAAAAAATCATACATTTTTATTCTTTAACTTTTTTAATTCTGGTCTTCACAACCTTTTTATAAATGCTATCAGAGTAAGTGCACTGTAAACAACATACCAGTACAATAGTGGTTTCCAGCCTGGGGTACATGTACCCCAGGGGCACTCGACAGGACCTTTAGGAGTGCTTGAAAAAGAATTGACTAATGGCAGAAAAAGGCAGGTACTGCTCCAGGGCCAGCAAGGCAGGAAGGGAGATAGCTAGTTTGCTGTGAAAGCCCTACCTATAGCTAGTTTTTGTCATCAATTTATGTATGAATCAGTGATTGAAAACTAGCACAGTAAAAAAGCTGAAACATAATATGGAAAGTGATCAGCCACCAAGAATTTCTCAGGACCTATTCTGGGGTGGGTCAAGTTCTCCATTGTAGCAAGAGAAACTGCTCATATAGCAATTTAATTATTATAATTATTTAATTAAATAATAAATTTAATTAACATTGTAGCTATTTATTATTAAAAATTATTGTGCTGGGATTGAAAAAGTATTGAGTAATTCCTCTGGAAACAAGTAATTTTGGTTTCCCTCTGTCTCATTCCCATAAAAGCGATTCTTTTTGTGTAAGCAAAAGTAGAAGAGACATATACAAAAACATATGTGCTTTAAGAACATCTGCATAGGAACTCTGGAGGACCTTAAAATTACTTCCCTATGTGCTACCCATCATTTTTCCAAGTACATATACTTTTAAATGTAAAGTTGTTTATCATTGCAATTCTTTCAGACTTACCGTTTATTTGGATCTTTTATTAAGAGACCCGAAAGCAGTGATTTTGCATCAGATGAGAGAGTTCGAGGAAATTTGATGTCCTCCATAAGTATCAATTCAAAAAGCTTTTCATGATCTTGGTTGTAGAATGGTAACCTACCACACATCATTTCATACATGACAACCCCAAGGCCCCACCAATCCACTGCACGACCATAATCATTGTCTTCCAAAACCTAAAATATTAACAAAAAAGGCACTAACATTTATGTTAACTGTTTTCACTCCTTTAAACATTAACTTGAGTACATGCATCTGTTTTTCAGGTCTCCTAACATGAGCCTTATTCAACTTATTTTTTTAATGCACCCCTCAAAGAGTCAAAATCAAAGGCTCAATCAATTGAACATGAGGCACATGCACTGTGCGTGTGTATGAAGGAATTGCCATTGCTTCCTCCATCCTCACCAATGCAGGGATACGGGCAATGCAAGGTGGCACCACAGCGAATGGGATACTCCCTTCCACATACCCACCCATCCTACCTCTCTATGCCAATGCAAGTTACTCACGTGGTAAGCCAGCATGCAGGGGTCTGGATTGGGCACTAAGATGGCACCACCAGCCATGATTATTTTTTTGTACTTTTACTAAAAAAAACTTTAAAAAAATTACACTCTCCAATTAGTTGGGGCACTGTTTTATCCTTTAAAGGGTTTTCAGTTGATTGCTCCAATTAATTGACTAAGAGCCCAATCCTGAGCTTGCTGCTCCGGCTTTTTGCTGGAGTGCACTGTCGCAAACGTACCATTAGGTACGTCTGCAAGGCTTACTGCCAGGTCAGCACCTGTGCTAGCCCAGCGCTGGCCGGCACTGGGCTAGTGCCAGGTGGGTGCCCATCCTCCACTGCTCTGCTGTCTCACAGACTGCCAAATCACGGCACGGTAAGCAGGGGCAGGGAGGCGGCGTTCTGGGGAGAGGGCAGGTATAGGAAGGGCAGAGAGAGGGCAGGTGGGATACATGCCGGGGAAAGGGAGCGGGGAGGCAGGAGGCGGGTCTGGTGGAGCTCAGCTTCACCAGATCCTGTCCATTCGTGCAGGGCTCGGCACCCTACACAAACACCTTTACTTTTGGTCGGCACTAAACTGAGGGGCTGCTTCCCTTACCCAAGGAAAGTCCTGTTCTCCCAAGGCACTGCCCATGGCAGGCTGAGGCATGCAGGATGCGGTAGCAGTCGTTCTCGGCGCTGCTGCAGCCACATGCCCCAGACAGCTCAGGATTGGGCTGCCCAGGCGCAATCCTAACCAACTTTCTAGCACTGACATCGCTGTGCCAATGTGGCATGCGCTGCAACCTGCAGTGGGGAGGCAGACAAGGGGGCATCCTCAAGGTAAGGGCATGTTTGTTAGCTTACCTTGGGGTTGCATTGCACCTAAGTCAGTGCTTGGAAGTTGGTTAAGATTGTGCCCTAAAGTTTACAGACAATAATATATCCACACTGGTTGTGTCTCACTGAGCCCAGCACTGGGGCAGTTATCTTGTACGATCTTTTTAAAAAACAATTTGAACAGCAGCAAAGCTACATCCTTCCCTTGCATTGTGTACTATTTCAGGAACTCAAACTATTTATTCTCCCACTCCAGCCTTTCTGGTCATGTGTCATCTTAGCTACTTCCCCTTAGCAAGACTACCCCTTCTATTATGCAAAGACACAATAATCCACTACTGGAGTCTAATTAGGAACTGGGTATTTACTGTAATGAACGTGAAATGCAATTTAGCACACATTTCTTGATTTTGCATAAAAACTCATGAGAGTTGTTTTAAGATACCTAGAATCTATTAAATTACTGGAGTATGTTAGTTTTTAATTCAGGCTCAGAAAATGTATCTTGCAACTCATCAAGAGCAATCTCTTCCTATAAATTTCAACAAAACTTATGCCTTAACAGAGAAACTGAAGCATAAAATGACATACTTTCTGGAGAAGAAATAATGCCTTTTTGAAAAACTATAATTGAACTCTATTCCTCTCACAATCCAACCCTGTGTATATTCATTCAAAAATAAATCTTACTGAGCTCACTCTGAGTTAAGGACATTTCCCAGTGGCAAAAATATTCTAGAAGTATAATAAGAAATAATTTTGACAATAAAACACGTATTTTGTTTATGTTTTATTATTTTTCATATACAAATGAACACTGCAAAATAAATTTTCTTCTACAATCAAGGTTCCATCTCCAGTTCTTGTTCTGTTAGCTCCAACTTGGCAATCCAATAATTTTTTATTTTTACACTATTACAGAAGTGCATTTTCCTAGGTTTCCAAAACCACCTTATTCAACCTTCCCCATCTGTCACCATCTGCTTCTTTTTAGCATGTACTTTTTGTGTGATCACATAACCATGTGAAAAATAACTAACATTCAGATGATTATTTGCTTGTACATTCGAGAACTGGGCATAATAAAAGTGAACTGCCAAAACTGTACTTGACACTTTTAATTTTGTCGGGACTTACATGTGATCTAAATTTGTTTTTTAAACTGTTTTACAATTGGAGGTTTGAGCAGCTACTGCTAATCCAAAAGAAAACCTGGCAGTTTCAGTAATTAGCAGAATAATAGTTTACTATGATTCACAAATGTAAACATATAAGTACCTCTGTAATTAAATAGGAAACTAATGATTAAAGATACTGAATTTTTATTGTGAATGTTTGAAGAATACAATTCACTATCGAGTCAATATTAAAGGATATGATTAGAAAATTTGAATGAAATTAGAGAATGCAGTTAGAGAACTGTAAGATACTGTGCACAGTTATATGAAACAAATACAATTTAGATCAAAGGATTCCAAATTCAGATAACTCTGGAAGTACTCTTTCTGCAGTGTTTTATTAACATATAGACCAGTGGTTTTCAACTGCTGTGCTGCGGCACACTAGTGTGCCGCGAGGCAGCCTCAGGTGTGCTGCGGGGCCAGAGGAGGCAGGCAGCAGCCAGCAGCTGCGCGAGGGAGAAGCTGATGCTTTGACTCTCACGCAGCAGCGGTGAAAAAGGAGCAGCTATGCATACTTTGCAGCATCTCCTGCTGTGAGCAAGAGGAAGGCTGCAACCCCATCCTCCTTTACCTGGGAGTAAGCCCCATTGACTATTATGGGGCTTACTTCTGAGTAGACATGCCTAGAACTGGGTATCAAGTCCCTTGTCCACCCAGCCTGCTGACTGGGCAACCAGAAAAGCCTGGAGGAGGTCTGGGCGGAGTGAGAAGGAGGAAGCCGGGGCAGGCAAGCAGGTAGGAAGCCAACAAGTCTGCTGAGGCCACCAGCCTAAGAATGGGCTGGCTGAGGGCCCACAAAAGTCCCTTCTCCTTGCCACAGTTGCCTTCAGCTCCCCAAAGCGACCCCCCCTGCCTTGCCTTTGCCTTTCAGAGGAGAGGCGTTGGGCCACAATCCTATCCACACTTTCCTGGGAGTAAGCCCCATTGACTATAATGGGGCTTACTTCTGAGCAGACATGCCTGAGCTGGGCTGGGCTCAGTTTCCTCTCCAACCCCACTTTCCTGGGAATAAGCCCCATTGACTATAATGGGACTTACTTCTGCGTAGACATGCCTAGGATTGGGCTTTTGGTCACACTTTTTTTCTGAAATACAGGAGCAGGCAATGGGGGGAGTGTGAGGCAAGCGATTCTGGACCTTTGGAAGATGCAGACAAGTGAGGGGAGGGACAGTAGGAGAGGTGCTAACTGCAATTATGAGATGGGGGAATGTCCCTGTGGGAGGGGGTGGGGTGAGGGAAAGGAGGAGAGAGAGAAGTGCCAATTGCCTGCTCCCGTATTTGAGAAAAAAGAGTGCAACTGAAAGCCCAATCCTAGGCATGTCTACTCAGAAGTAAGTCCCACAGGCACATTCCCCCCCAATGTGCCCCCCCCCAGTCTTTGGCTGCAGTCCACACTTTCCAGAGAGTAAGCCCCATTGAACAAAATAGGACTTACTTCTGAGTAGACCTGGTTAGGATTGTGCCCTTTGTCATGTAATGATTTAATTGTATTAATTATATTAATTAAAAATTAATTGCACTATAGTAATTTAAAGTAAGTAAAAAACTGGGAGTGTGCCTTATCAATTTTAGTGCCTTGACTGTGTGCCGTGAGCTGAAAAAGGTTGAAAATGGCTGATATAAACACACACACACCCTGCTGTTACTGGTCTTCCCTCCAAGAGGCTCATTGGGTCTATACAGTGGACCCTCTGTACCAGCAGGGGATCTGTTCCAGGACCCCCAGTGGAAACCGAAATCCATAAATAATTAAATCCGCAGGGAGGCCTGGCATGGTACAACAATAACTTACCTGGGGGCCACGCACAGCCTCCCAAGAAGCCTCCAAGACATGACCAGACGTCACTTCTGGTTCACACCAGTGGCTTCTAGAGGCATCCTCACATCTCAGAACAACTCCAAATACAACTGGGAGTTGCTGGCATGAACGGGAAAGGACAATGCTGAATTCAGGATGCCTTCTGAGGTCCTCCAGCTATCAGCTCAGCATCCACAGATGCTCAAATCCACAGAAGCCAAGTTCCACCGATGAGGGCCCACTTAGCTTCAGCAACACTGTACCCACTTAGCTTCAGCAACAATACAGTGTCAGATACTCTCAGACCACTCACTGAGCCTAGCACAAAATTCTAACTGACATACAGAAAAGACAGAATAAATACAGTTCTGTTACAGAACTTGTCAATTTTTACATGATGTTCATATTTGGCTTTTTGATGAAGTGCAGCACAATCCTATCTTGGGCTGGAACAGGCAGGCCAGGAGGCCTGCGCTGTAACCAGTGCAAGATAGGGGCCCAAAGTGACTCAGTCGCAGGTAAGGGGAAACTCTTCATCTTACCCCCGGGTAAGCTACTGCAGCCCCAATGGGTCTCCTCAGACTTGAGCCACCTCAGGAAGTGGCGTAAGTCCGAGGAGAGCGGAGCAGCTTGCAGTCCCTCCACACTGCTCAGGAACAGGGGCTAGGATCCAGCATATCTGCTGGGTCCCAGCCCCACCTTCCACTCCCCGCCCATCCCCAGGACCGCCCTGCACCCGCACTCTCTCACCCTGGAACCCCTCCCTTTCATCTCCTCCCTGTCCTCCAAAGATCTTTGCGTTGGCTGAGCTCAGCAGATGCAAGAAATCCCTTCAAAGTCAGCGCAGCAGCTGGATTCAGCCTCCGCGTGCTGACATGTGTCCCTGCGCCAGCCTAGTCGACTTTTGAGGGAGGCGCAAACGTGCCTTACGGCATGTTTGCAACTTTCCTGGGACGGCACAAGGGAATTGCACTGGCCCAAGGGCGCCTTAGGATTTCACTCTTTGCAAAGCAACAGTCCACTAGTTAAACAGCAGACACAAGTCTCCAAAGTATTTCCTTTCACACACTCACTGTCTAAATTTGACATAAAGGTCAGAGTGCAACATATGCAATTGTGCTAGGGTTCCTTTAGTATCAAGAGTAAGCCACTGCACATTTTCAATTACTCTGAAATTAAGAAGGTAAAAATTTTGGAAAACAAACTATTGCTTTAACTGTGGTAGATATCTCTCCATAGATTTACATATATCCAAACAGAACTGGAACCAAAGAAGAATATTGAATTGGTTTTTGGTCTTTATCATTATTGGCAAAAGTCAGGAAAAGAACTAGCCATCCCAGTGAAAGAAGGATAGGGCTCCAATACATCCCGGAACTCTTTCAGTTAGTTAGGACATCAGTTAGGTCAAAGTTTTGGGCACTGGGTTTAGTCCAATCCTTTACAGACAGAGGATCGGTTCCTGTTAGTACTAGAGATTGGGGGGGGGGGGGTGAGAACAGCAATGCCTGATGTATCACAGTACATCACAGAGGAAAATATATCACAATATATTACAAAGGAAAATGTTGTGATGATTGTACCATCCTGGGACAGAGTTAATAGCGTATAGGCCTTGGAGGAAAATACCTCACTTACCCAATTGGCCAATAACATAAGCAAGCAGACAATGAAAGTACACATGCCAATTCTTTATATCCTCAGTCTCAGCATTCTTCAATGAATTTTATACTATCAGAGAAGAAACTATGGGCCTGTTCAGATAATATTTTCCTTTCAGGATTGCACCTGGAAGATATTGGGATCAGGACTTGGGCTTACATACTTATCTCCCTGGGGCAGGAAGATTTGAAACCAGAATTTCTCATAGGGCAAGGACTGAGTTGGCGTAGCTATCCTGCGCCAGCTCAGAGTGTTACAAGAATGCCATAAGGCACTTCTGCGACGACTCACGAGCTGGCAGCATTGGCCCAACAGCCTGCACCGGCCTGCCGATGCTGCGTTCACAAGCAGTGCCAGCTGGCACAGGTAAGGCTGCACCGAGAGGTGCAGGGACATGGGAAGGGTGGTAGGGACATTTCTAATTGATGGGAGTGTGAAACAAGGAGCAGAATGGGGGGCAGATCAGAGCCGGGCAGGATCGGCAGAGCAGATCTCTGCCATATCCCAACCCCCTTCCTGACCCGCTTGCCATTACACCAGGCTTCCTGGATTTGTGCCAGCTATTTAGCTGGCATGGATCCAAGAAGCCCCATAGAGGTGTCTGGGGACTTTACCTGAAATAAGGGGAAAATATATCTTTTACTCCAACAAGACCTCCAGCTACCTCCTAACTTGTGCTATATACAGCACAGGCTGTTGATCTTTAGCTTCTTCCTGCTGTGAGGTGAGTAGGAATAAAACCACTCTAACAGGTAAAGACACACCTTAAGATAAAATATTAATGGGTTGGCAGAAACAGAAGAGCTATTCTCATTATTAAACATTTACTAAGCAACAAATGCATTGCTCAGATTTAGTTGGCTTCATGTATAGATGCATTAGTAGTATTCATTATTATAATGAGTAATAATTTTCCTTCAGGGTTCTTCCTAGGAAGTTAAATTTCCATCCTATTATTTTCAATTACATAATTTGCACTTCTACCTTACAATGTCACACGTTTAGATTGCTGCATTAAAAAAAATTAACAAAGAAGGCAGGTTTCTTTTCAGAAACATACGATTTACTTACAATTAAATATACATAGGAATTAATCTAGGTAAATAAAATGTTTTAATATTTTTCAGAATCCAAATTCTACAAAATTTAGTAACTATAGGAATTATATTAAAATTTCTAATTTGAATTCAAATACCTGCCACCATTTCTTAATCATCATACTTTAAAATCTTCTAGGTGAACAGTTTTAGTAAAACTATTATTCTTAATAATAATATATTGCATCTAAATATACTGACAACTGCTCATATAGGATATGTAATTAAATGAAATATGACATTTTTACAATGCACAAAGTAAAATGCTGACATACCTCAGGAGCCAAGTACTCTGGTGTGCCACAGAACGTTTTCATAGTAGCTGCATCTGTGATCCCTTCTTTGCAAAGTCCAAAATCTGTAATTTTTATGTGTCCATCTTTATCCAACATTAGATTCTCTAACTGTATTTTACAAATACACAAAATTGGTCTTTTAACATTTCTATAACAGACAATGACTACTTTAAAAAGAAATTGTGGTACCTATTATTGCAATGTTGACGTCATTAAAAACCAAACTAGATGAATGTGCGAGCTCCCACCTTGCTTCCTACAGCCAGTGTTCAGGTTTAAGGTCATTTCTGCATTGATTTGCACTGCTCAGATTCAACTGGCTTCATGTACAGGGGCCCCCATATCCACAGATCCCATATCTGCGGATTCACTTATCTGTGGATTGGGTACACCCCTCCGAGAGCAGACACCCCCTCCAGAGGCAAGGGTAACTCTGCTCCCCTCGCCGCTAGAGAGGGCTCTGAGCTCAACAGAGGCCGAGGACATCCATCCCCGCTCTCTGCCAAGCTCAGACTGAGCTCTAAAGCTAAAAAACATGCAACATCTGGTTTCATGGGAAAACTGGAGGTGACGTTTTAAATTTCTTATAAGGTATTTAAAATGTTACTTCCGGTTTCTCCGTAAAACCAGAATTTGCATATTGCACAGCCATAACTATCTTTTAGGATTATCACAATTTTATTATAATATATTTTCCAAAAACAAATACTAAGGCAAATCTATGTTCCTAGTTCAGATACTCAGATCTATATATACACCTTGCAAAGAGAATACAATAGTAATCAGGGAGACAGGCTAGAAAATGACTGGCTGCCAAGGCAAACTCTGGATTATGCTGAATATGTAGAAATGGTATGAGAAAAGGACCATAAACAGCAGCTTCTCCACTTATCCCATCAGTGATGATTGGAGGGTCATGTGACCCAGTCCAGAGACAGCAAGCAAAGGGAGATGAGAGAATAGCAGATTCAAGCTTAGCTGCTGCCTTTCGTGGGTCAAAGATTAATTAATCTTTGATAGTATTACTGTTGAGCTATTCACTTGCAAAGTACGTAAAATACACTCAAACCCTTTGCAGTTAACAATCTGGTCCAAATGCTACCCTAAGAAAATATTCAAACCTCCATGCCTTGCCAATTCAGTCTAACAAGAAGCTCACTACCTCTCTACCACAGATACTGTGGAGAACTCAATCAAGTTGCACAGCCAGTGAGATTTAGCAGTTGCTCCTGGCTTCATCTGGAGCCTGAAACAGCTGTTCTGGAATCTAATCACATTCCAAGGTCTGACCACATCTTTCCAAGACAGAATCCAATGGTTCTGCTATCTCTTTACTATGCTGTTTTGTTATGTGCTTGGACAATGACATCTACACTGCAATCATGTATATGCCGAAGTAAGTCCCATTATGATTACCCCCAGGAGAATGTATATTCAATTGCAGCCTTAGAGACATGCTGTGGCTTGACTGAAAGGCTCTAAGAAATGCTGTTCCCAATAAAAAGTCATTTTTTAGGCCATTTGTAATAAGTATCAATAATAATTTAACTTATTCTGACTGAAATATGCATACAAATTTTGTATGTAAAACATTAGTTCTGTTGCTAATTCTTAAGTCTTAAGTCTGATACACCCTGATACATGCACTCCTGCACCTAGGTCAAATTTTAAAATCCAGTTAGTCACAGAAGAAATCTTTGTGGTCATGTCATCATGCAACTGCTGTCTTTCCCTTCTACAAATACATCTAACTTCATAGATTCCTGCAGGGAATTAACAGGCACTTGTATCAGCAGTGTCATATGTACATCTAGTCCAGCCATAGTTCAGTCATATATCTAATCTAGGTTCCCAATCTGTGAGCTGGGACCCACCAATCTGATAGCCAGTTGTGTTAGCCGATTTCTGGTGGGTCACGTAAGCCTGCTCAAGCCCTGTTCCCTCACTTCCCAAGCAAATGTTATCTCCACTGAGGCTGGGGCTCCTTTTCTGCTGGAGAGAAACAGGATGAGGAGAGGCAGGCAAGAGATAATGACGTGGACGTGGAGAGTCCACAGCAGCCCTCTCCTCCTGCTTCTGTCAGGCCACAGGCAGGCACCACACAGCACTCTGCAGAGGATTGGTATTGAGAAAGAAAGGGAAGCACTGGGCTGTACCATCAACTTTTGCCTGCCTCTCTCTCCACTTCCTGCTTCTCATCATCAGAAAATAGCCCCCAGCTTCCACAAGGTTGGAAAGAAGTTTGTGTGGGTAGGGGAGTGGCAGAAAAGGAGTCTCAGCCTCTGTGGGGCAGGAGAGAGGGTTTGCAGGGCAACAGTGAAAGAGACAGGAAGCCATGTTCAGGGATGGGCAGTGCTGGGGGGATCCAACTACCCAGAATTGCTACCCCTTCCAACTAGTGCAGGGGTGTCCAAACTTTTTGGCAGGAGGGCCACATGATCTCTCTCACACTGAGTCGGGGCCAGGGAAAAAAAAGAATTAATTTACATTTCAAATTTGAATAAATTTGCATAAATATTGGAGATGGAACTTATATGAATGAATGAAGGTCTTGCAATAGCTCAAGGTCTATAAAAGGCCTTGCACAAAGCAAGGCCAGCCTTTCCTTTGCTGCCGCTGCTGCATCACAGATGTGAAACAGTAAGCAGTGGAGGGAGCCCTCATCCCACAGCTCATGAGAGAGCTCAAATGGCTGGCCGTCACGCTGAGATCAGTGGCATCAGGCCAGCACAGGCTCCAGCAAGTCTCTAGAGGGCCAGAGGTTCATTGGAGACTGGGGTTCCCTGAGGGCCGGATTGGGAGTCCTCGAGGGCCACAAGTGGCCCCAGGGCCAGGGTTTGGGCACCCCTGTTCTAGTGCATCCCTCTCTCTTTCTCTTTTGCTTCTCACTCAGCCTCTCGCAGCCAACCTGCACAGTGATGACAACAGCAGAAGAAGCAGCTTGTGTTCTCCCTGCCTGCTTTTTTGTTCTCCTCCCTTCCCTGATCTGCAGCTTCCCCACTCACTGTCTTGGTTTGGGGGGTAGAGAGAAGGGGATCCTCATGGAGCAATAAAGAGCCGTCTGCTCTACCTTCGGGTGAGACATTGCAAAGCGCTGCTGATGCCAATACTCAGGCTACTCTGATTGCAGAAGACCGTATGAGCCCGGTGGGAAGATGGCAAGATCTGGGTAGCCCAGGAAGGGGATTGCATTGACCTCTGATATGGGGCTGGAAGGAAAGAAAATGCTGGGGAGAGACAACTGGAAGAGGAGCAAAGGAGGAAGAAAAAATTGGCTTGGGAAAGAACAAAGGTGGGAGCCAAGAGCTTTCTCTGAGTGGAAGAAAAAGGAACAGGAGATATGCAGTTGGTTCCATTGCTATACCAGAAGAGAAGTAAGAGGATCGGCTGGGGGGGGGGGGAGCAACTCCAAGAAAGAAATGGGAGGGGGATACAACTTCAAAAATAATTCATGTTATTAAAAACCACCACACCTCCCCTTCCTTTCGTCCCACAGAAGGGGAGAGCTAGACAAATAGCCTTGGACCCAACACCTTGGTTCACACGGCCTCCTTGCTGGGCAAGTGTGCACTGCACTACCCCCCATTCTCCAACCCCCTGCCCAATGGCTTCATTCTGAGTCAGATCTGCCTGCTGTGCAAGGAGATGCGGGCTTGCCTGCTCCTAGCATCTCACTTCAGGCTGCTTCATTGCTAGCCAAGTGCTCACTGAACCACCCCTCCCCCTCTCTCGATCCCAAACTCTGTAGAGCTCTGCGTGCAGCGGTGCCTTCCTGTGGCCTGGCAGAGGAGGAGAGGGCTGATACACTGGTTTGCACTGATTCAATTCAATCTTGCTCCTTCCTCACATTTTCTTGTATGAGATGAGTCTGAGGGCAGGAACTCTTCTCTCAACAAAACCCTGTGCACTTTTAACTTAGAAGTAAGCCCCACTGTTTTTCATGCGACTCCCACGCAAATGTGCACGGTATTGCAATCTGTATGCATTTCCTTCTAAGTAAAGAACCCCAGAAATCCTATATAGCGCCTAGTTCCTCTCAGGAACTTGAAAAAAAATTGTTACTTGTAAATAAGTAAGAAAGATATTTCTTTCTAGGTCTCCTAGGTCCCATAAAGCTAGGAGAGTCCCAACAGAGTGTTGTTCAGAATCGGTCCCAGTGCTAAAAAGTTTGGGAACCACTGATCTAATCTGTTCTAAATATCTCTTAAACTCTGGTAAAGGAAAAAGCTTCACATCCTTTTGAAAAAACAAAAACAAAAACGCTATATAACGTGAATGTCTTCAGCCAAACACCACAGGCTTCTGTTTCACTAGAAATATCCACAATGTAAATGCAAAAAAACAGTGGGACCTTGGTATCTGTGAGAGTTTTGCTCCCAGAACCCTTGCAGATTATGAAACCCATGGATGATGAAATCCATGGGTGTGGAAACCTGAACTCTGGAGGATCTCAGGAGGACCACATCTGGAGAAACTGCTGAGGATTGGGGATGATTCCCTGACCTTCAGAAGCCCTTCTGAGACCTTAGGAAGGCTGAAAATCACAACTTTTGGATGAAAACTAGAAGTCATGATTTTCGGCCTTCTGGAGGCCCTAGGAAGCCGCAGATTGCCTCCACAGGCCTCAGAACACCTTCCGGAGGTGACTAGAGCACAGCTCCGGCCGCCTCTGGAGAGTTCAGGTTGGACCAACCCCATGGGTTTGGGACACGCAGATAGTGAAATCCATGGGTCCTAAAACTCCAGATACAGAGGACCAACCTGTATTATCCTATATAATACTGTTAAATAACTACTACCAAGATTTTGTCCCAGTGCTGATGTAAAATGAAAATTATTATAGCTACATAGAAACAACTGTTTTGAAAACTGAAAATTAACATTTACATAACTGTAAAAGTGGTCCTGCAATATAAGGATAAGAATTTCACTCCAAACATACTCAGATGAACACCTGCAATGTACAACCAATGTGGTTTAATAACTTTCAATCTTGTAAAGACTAGCCATAAAACTAGCAATGGTAAGCTTATCTGCCAATTTGCCCCAACATGACATTCACAGGGAATATGATCAAATATGTTGTGTAACACAGTTAAATGATATTTAACATTTTAAAGCTGCAATCTTAGGTCATTTTCCCAGGAGTAAATGCCACTGAACACAGTAGAATTTATTTCTGAGTAAACACATATGGGACTGAGCTATGAACTATCATCATTTTTCTACTTTGACGTGTAGAAGAAATCATATGCAACCACACACACACACACACACAGCCCAAAAATGAAAAAATAAAATAAAATAAAACCACAGTTACTACTGTACCATGTTCCTTCCCACACAATCATTCTAGTCAAAACAGGAAGCGTGGGCCATTTAAGGAAATCCCAGCATGCACCACACTTTCTGTTTTCTTTCAAGGGACTTCTAGGAAGGAGTCAGGTAAATGGATGCTTCCCCATTCCCTTACATTGTTCCTTCCTCACACAATCCTTCAGAGTTTAAAGGGCAGTGCATGAAAGAAGTGCAGTGAGTGAAGCAGACTGCTGTTGTCCGCAGTTTCTTCAGGCACAGGCAGCAAATCTGCTTCCCTACCCACTCATCCTGTTCCTACTTCACTTGGTCCCAATAAGTTTAAAGGGACCATTCAAGGGAAGCAGTGAGGTGAGCAAGTAGGGAAATTGAAGTGGATAATCTAAAACATGATGTGGCTCGGTCTGCAACAGAATGGAGGGAGGCAGCGGTGGACTTGAGGTGAAGAGAACTCCAACCTGCTGCTCCCCAGCTACTGATGTGAACTGCATCATTCATTTCATGGCCAGCTGGCCCTGTAGACACCTATAGTGAAATTTGGGATCACATCACACTAACAAAATATTACAACATTGCAAATCTGCTAGACACTATCAGTTAATTTCTTTCTTGATATGTTATTTCTGCATCACTTAAACCTACAAAGGACGTATCAAAATCTTTTGTAAATTCCTTATGAATCCCTAACAACTTATTGTTCCTCATGTGAAATAAAAATACACATGGAAATAAAGCATTGATCATCAAGCTGGAACTCAAACAGAAAAAATCTACTAAAAAACCAGGGTGGAAAATGCTCTGCATTCTGAACACTAATAGTGACTCCTCCTGGTGCTTAATGGCTTCCTTATGTATATTGGTACAAGTGCAAACTTTACACTTGAAAAAGAAGCAGAACAAAGCTGCATTGTGAATTTAAAGAAAAAAATAAAGAAATGTGCTAATGTGAAGGGAACTGTTGTCTTTCTGCCACAATACTTTCTTTGTTGTAGCATAAATTGCAAAAAAATAAAAAAGGAAGGAAGGAAGGAAGAAATCTGCCAATTAAGGGGATTACAGATGCCTTTGCCCTTGCCAATCTGTGAATAAGGATTCTTATGACACTCTGCCAACCAAACTCAAATATGCTACAATACTTGGAAATGAATATGAGCATAGAAGCATGGGCAAATCTCATGAAGGAGTTCCATGAAAATATCTGCAGATCCTGACTAGAGTGCCCAAATTCAAATTCCTCCCTGTGCCCATAAATACACCCAATACTGGGAGTAGCAGCTGGACCTTATTAGGACTCAGTAAAGTCTGAAGTGCCAATGTGAATCAGATTCAAATCAGGTCTAATATAAAACAGGTACTTAATGTTACACTGGAGGTATTTTACAGAGAAACTGAGGAGTTCACTCTCAAATCTATAGAAGTCACTTATGATGGGAAGGGAAGGTGCATCCAAAATGCTTCCTAGGGTGGTTAGACTCTGCCTGCTTGGATGTGTATGCAAGAGGCACCATCTTAGGTACTCTAGAAAGCATCTTAGATGCTCTTATCATCTCCAACAAATTTAATGGTGGTCATCGTGAGCAAAAACATCTGCTCAGGCATCATTGTGAAAGGGAGGAGGATAGATGGATCCAAGTTGTCACTATCCTAGAATGATTTGCACAGTAGAGTTCCACTGTGCATGCAGTCTTTACTGACAGATTTAAAGGTAAACATCCTTCATAGCTTTGTTTATAATAACTGCCATTAGATCATACCAAGCCTGGGTAGATTACTCAAATATCTGCACAAGACAGTGATGCCATTATCTCAGGGCAGCACCTGGAGGTCTCTACACAAGAGCAATATAACACAACAATGTTTGCAGGATTTAGAAAAACCAGAGGGCTCCCTCCTTGATTTGACTTCGCAATTCATCCAGTCAGACCCAATTCATGTCAAATTTCATGTGAGGCAAGATTTAGTGGCAATATCTGGCCTGTATGGGATATCCTGATGTCAGCTGTTAACTGGCAGTATGTCCCTTTGAACTATCTTAAAGTATGAACAAACATGTCCTATATGAAAAGATTCTTTCAACTCCTGCTTTACACATAAACATAGGTCTCAAACATATTAGAGTGGTGTCACATTCAAAGATGTTGATAACCCTTCTTTTTTCAGGAACAAAACATGTTTGTGTATAAAGGAGGTTTAAAAACTGTTCAAACACAAACTGGGGTAAAAAAAACAAAACTCTTTTGTTATCAGATTGGCAAAACAGGTGTCAGGACTGAAGTTCCTAAACCTAAATTTTCCCCTAACACATTAATTTTCTATGTATAAGGAATATTTTATATGGAGACCTTCAGTCTGAAATGGAGGTTTCTTCTTTCCTCTGCTGTTTGTGAGAACTACGCCTAAATCTTAGAAACATAACTGTAATTGAGAATTATGACTGTGCATTTTTCTAGAGCACAGATGAGGGAGGGTGTTCTGGGTGCAAACATAAATAGGGTATGGTGGTAGGGGATCAGGCAAACCATCCCAGGAGAAAGTAGAACAGTCATACAAGGACAATTTCTCTTTTTGAGACTTCCTTCATCCAAGAGGACATGTCAGAAAAGGCTGGTTGGTAGGTGAAACTGGATTGACATTGTGTTGATACAATGCACACCCTGCTGCCCAACAGTCATTCTGCCTGAGTGGACTAGAGTCATCTCAGATGTGGCATTGAAGTCCCTGGAGTTTTCTGGTGTTGGGAGATCTTAATATATTTTTGAAAAGAATGTTTTATCCTATTCTTCTACTCCCTGCAGGAGTGGGGGATCTCGAACATGTTCAGAAAATCCACCTCCACAGGTTTATAGTTTTGAATGAATTCCCAATTGCCCTGGGAGATTTTTCTGCTGCTGGAGCTAGAGACTTTGCCAAGGCCTTGGTTAACCTCTGAAATAGGAAAATGACCCAGGCCACTGACACGATCACTCCTAAGCATCCTCTGTTTAGTTGTAGATCCAAGCTTGACCCAGGTATTCTGGAAAATTGCTGGTGATAAAGCAACTAGGTTGATGTTTTGAGCAACAGGAAAACAGGACTTGTGACTAGTATGACAGAACAGGCTCTCAGCAGATTTTAGGATCTACTCCATTATGGTGGTGGCAGCAAAGAAAATGTACTTTTATGCCACATTTGCATGTGTAGAGAGTCATCTAATGGAACTTTCTAAGTCATTAGGAGTATTTACATCTTGGCACCCAAGCAGGAAAGGAACAGCCTGCTGTAACCAATTTGTGAAACACTTCACAGATTAAATCTTTCACATCTGCCACATCTTCCAATTCAACATTGGCAATTTCCAATGACGTATCCACTGCAGATGCTTATCCAGCTTTATCGGTCCTTTTTAAACTGTAGTCTGAGACAGTGGACAAGATTCTGGGACATGTGGGTTCACCCATATGCTCACTTGATTCTTGTTCTCCCTGGTTGATAAAAGCTGCTACTGTAGGGTGAAGGTTTACTAGTTGGTTGGATTGAGAGAGTGATTAATAGCCCAATACTAAGCTGCCCATTGCGCTGGAATTGCTGCGGCGCTGAAATGTTTGCTGCGGCATCCTGTGCACAACAGAGCAGCCAGTGGCAGCTCCTCTAGGGAAGGAGACTTTTGTCCCCTTCCACTGGGTAAGGCAAGTAGCTCTGCAATGGGCTACTTGATTCTGTGGCAACCCTTGGGCTGGCATAGACTCAAGAGCCTCCGTGCTGGGCCCGTGGCCCAGCACGGAGGCTTTGGATGCAGAGGAGCAGAGCTCCACCGGTTCCACCTCTCCCCTGCCCTGCTCCCTCCCCCCTGCCCTGCTCCCTCCCTCCCTAGCACGTCTCCTCCCTGCCCTCCCCCACCCAGTCCTCCCTGCCCGCCCCCACACCTCAACCTACCTCTCCACTGCGCAATGGTTCAGGTGACCACAGAGAGGCGAAGCAGCGGTGATCCACTGGTGCTAGCCCAACGCCACCTAGCACTGAGCTAGCACCGGCGCTGGACCAGCGCTGAGGGCTGCAGACATGCTTTACAGCATGTTTGTGACAGTGTGTGCTTGCGGTAAGACAGACCACACTGGTTAGGATTGGGCCCTAAGTAATCTCTTGGAGACGGTGAGTTTTCATTAAAATGGCATTGACTCTTTTTCTTAAAAAACATTTTCTTGATCCACAGTCTTAAATAATTACCAGCCAGTCTAAAATCTTCTCTTTTTGAGCAAGGTGCTCGAGTGAGTGGTGATAACTCTAGTTTCTAACTTGATTACCTGGACACTTTTCAGTCTGGCTTTTGTCTGGGGTTTGGGAGGAAAACAGACTTGATAAACCTGGTGAATGACCTATGTAGAATTTTAACAGGGGAACCGTGTTCCTGTTGGTTCTATTGGATTTCTCAATGCCATTCGATACCATTAACCATGGTATTCTTTTGAAATGCTAGGCCAAGATGGGGCTTGAGGGCACCATTTTGTGGTGGCTCTAAACCACTGGTTCCCAACCTCTGGTCCGGGGAACACAGGTGGTCCGCAAGACCCCGAGAAAGTAGTTCGCGAGGTCTCAGAAAAAAAAAATGCTTTTGATCACTTCTCTGAGCAAGCAGTTCCCCATGTGGACCACCAGAGAGGGTGGAGAACCAACAGCCTCCAGCTACTGCTGGCAGCAAAAGCAGCAAACCACAAATCTTATCTATAAATCATAAATCTCTAATAAATCTTTTCTAATTACAGGCAGCTCATGCTATCTGTGGGTTAGGTACCTGCAGATTTCTTCATCCACGGGTCCCAGAACCCATGGTGATGATTAACCTGGAGCCTCCGGAGGTGAGAGGAGCTGTGTTCCTGCCCCCTACAGAGGCTCTTCTGAAGCCTGCAGAGGACATGTGCATCTGCCCACGGCCTCTGTGGACTTCAGAAGAGCCTCCAGACCAACCGGAGCTCAATTCCGGTTGTGTTCAGGGGGAGGGGTAACTGCAGGTTTCGAATACCCGTGGTTTTCCTTAACTGTGGGAGTTCTGGGAATGGAAACCCATGGATAATGAAGGCTGCCTATATTACAAATTTAATTGTATTGTTTGTTCATGGGAATGGGAGGTTGCATGTGGTCCACTGCAATTCCAATTTTTGCCTTAGTGGTCCGCAGTCTCCTAAAGGTTGATAACCACTGCTCTAGACCTTCCTGGAAGGTCAATTCTAGGTGGAAGGTGGTGCTGAGGGAATCAATATTTCGTCGTTCCTCACTACATTTTTGCAATTATGCATATTGAGAAGTTCTTTAGCTACTTAAATTCTTCAAAGAAATGTCTGTTATTAATAGTATTGTGGCTATTTGGGGGAAGAGTGCAAATATTGTTGGAATTGGTATGACAAGGAAGAAAGATGACAGGTCAGTTAATGCACAGACAGTTTTGATAATGACTGGCATATGGAGAGTTAGCTATGGCAAACAACTTGGAGAGGACACACCCTCACTGAAACAGCCTACAAAAGTTGTAACTTTTGTACAACAAATTTATGTACAGTAGCACACAATAAATTAACTAAGGTACTCCACCAACACTGGCCATCCTTGAATGTGCTGTCGTAAGACATTCCTTCTGAAGTTTTCTTCAAGGAAAATACCAGAGGTAAGTCACAAGGCTAAGCTCTGTCCAGCAGGTTTTCACTGAAGCAAAGTGACATCTTAGTGAAGAACTGAGCAGACATAGGATCTGAATGTTCATTCAAACCACTTTCATTAGATTCAAATGACTCCTCATAGAATGCTAAAATGTTTGAATATTATCTCTGTTCTTTGATTAACCATGGAATGCCAACTGATTCAAAGAACAGTGATGTGTGTTTGTTAAGGGTGGACTTAACAATCTCTCCAACAGAACTGATGATGGTATCATTTCACCAGAATTACTAGGCTCTTAATGTCAGAGAAGACTGAATGCATCTTTAAGGACTTCAGCCACTCTGATACTGATATCAATTTGCAGACAGCACCCACAATGTTGGGATAGGTAACAGTTTCTGTGAAAAAGAAAGGTTCCTTCCTCTTTCTATATCAGTCAAACTCATCTTCTGTAGACTTTCTGAAGCAAGAGCAGAATCACTGCTTTTGGAGCTCTCTACCTTGACCACACATCACACCCTGTTTTCTGAATGTGTGTGGCACCCATTAACACTAGATTTCTTTAGTAATGTTATACATAAAACTAGCTTTTTCCACTATGAGCCACTGTTTCTGGACTCCCAAAATACCAACAAAGGAAAACGAATACTGTCTTCATGCCATTAAACAA
This sequence comes from Tiliqua scincoides, assembly GCF_035046505.1. Taxonomy (NCBI): domain Eukaryota; kingdom Metazoa; phylum Chordata; class Lepidosauria; order Squamata; family Scincidae; genus Tiliqua; species Tiliqua scincoides. The sequence continues at coordinate 232,994,337 of NC_089821.1, forward strand.
ATAAAAGCCCAGATGTCATTATTCACACAAATAGCTTTCTTAATTTATAATCTCAAGATTTTTGTACTTTACTTTTAGATATACTTAAGGAAGTAAGGACTAATGCAATTCCTCTTTACTGGTGCAATTATAGTCCATATTTTACATCAATTACTTAAACAAATGAGATGATATGGAGGTAGAAAATGGGATGCATCCACAAAATGAGATGTACGATATTTTGCAGGACTTCAATCCACAGTACACTTTTTTCTCTTCTCTACTAGCTACTTTTATCAAAACAGCATAACTTTATAATTACTTTGTGTTTGTCCCAACAGTCTTTTCAGAAACAAAATTCTGATTACTTTTTTTTTTACCTTGAGATCACGATACACAATCTTTCCAGAATGCAGATAGTCCAAAGCAGAAACAATTTCTGCACCATAGAAGCGTGTGCGATCCTCAGAGAACACTCGCTCTCTCGACAAATGGAAAAACAGCTGCAGGGTAAACAGCAGGGACAGGATTGCAATAATTACTGATTTAGTGGGGGAAATTAACACAAACATAAAACACCTCTCATCACCATATTGTGATGATAGATAGTGTACTCTCAGTGGACACTCAGCACTCTTAGACAGCAGCTGGCTTATCTTTTCCAGGTTTCCAAGGGGAAAAGCGAGCTGTTAAATCAGCGTTTTAATCAATATACCAATCTTGTTTAAGGCATTCTTCTTGCTACCCATTTAACCTTCAGTTACCAGAGGAAAAAAGTGCATCATCATCATTCTGTACTTTTTTCATCCATTCCCTCCCTTGTTTTTTCTTTTTTTTTTTTTAGCAATAAAAGCAGCTGGAATAATTACTGCATTCACTCAAGTGCATGGCAATATACTACTTTCCAAGTAGTTTAAGCTAAACGATCTTATTTCATGAGAATGGTGGTGGAAGTGCTCCTTGGATCTTCAGAAAGAATCTTTCATTTAAATGTTGTTGCACTGTGAGGCTAACCAATGTTTTTAAATATACAAATGCAACCATTTGATCATTGTTAGTTGTGAACACAGACTGGCTACCATTTATCTTCCTAAAGTAATAGCACCCATCTTTTAACCAAGGGATTACATTCCCCCAATAATTCCCCCAACCAGGTACATCTTCCCCAACATCAGGAATCAGTTGCTGTACTAACAAAATGTCAGTTAATGCTTTTCCCCATAAGACCATATCCGAGACCAGCTTTGGGGCTCCTTGCGCCAATGTTACCTTCTATGACAACTGAGAGCCCAATCCTGTGCTCGGCAGCACAGCTTCGTGCCACCAAGCACTGTCGCAAATGTGCCGTAAGGCATGTTTGCGAGCCTCTCCGCTGGGCTCCAGCATGCGCTAGCCCAGCACTGGCCAGTGCTGAACTAGTGCGGGGCGGTCACACAGCCTCCGTGGCTCAGCAGTCTCCAGCACCACCAAGCCGTAGCACAGTAAGTAGGGGTGGGGACGGTGGCAGGGAGGAGGTGTTCTGGAGAGGGAGGACGGTGGCGGGGAGCGGAGAGAGGGCGGGGGGAGGCTTGACATGGGGAGGGGGGTGGGTTGGAGGTGTGCTGGGGTAGGGAGGGAGGCAGGTCCGTGGAGCTCCGCTCCACAGGATCCAAGGTGCTTGTGGGCTCCATGCCCCACGCCTTTACTCTACCACCAACCTTTTGGTCAGCAGTAAAGTGAGTAGCCTCACTGCAGGAATTCTTACCATACCGGGGTGAAGGGGACAAAGGTCCCCTTCTCCTGAGGTGCCTCCCACGGTAGCCCAGGGCACACAGGATCCGGCGACAGCTGTTCTCGGTACCACTGAGTCTTGGCACCCCAGGCAGCTCAGGATTAGGCTGTGTTTTTTTAAAAATATTATTGTACATGCATAGTTTCTGATAAATCTTAACTGGCTACCCTTCTTTTGCCTTGAATAAAATCTTAATTTCAAAAACCCAATGCACAATTTAAGTATTTTTACATACTGCAGAGCAGTTGCAAGCGCACACAACGTTGCCAAAAATTCAGGCAACACTGGGGAAGCTCTGATGCTGCGCCCACGGTAAGGGATCATGGGATCGCAAATGTGCCAATGGTGAGCCAGTGCACAGGTCTCTGGATCAGGTCCTTAAGCTTTTTTGCCCCCAGAGTGGGAGGTCAGAACAGCAACACTATCACTAAACTCCCATTGTTCGACTTACCTCTCCTCCGTTGACATACTCCATTACAAAACACAAACGGTCCTTGGTTTGGAATGAATATTTCAAAGACTTAAAAAAAGAAAAGAAAATTTCAATTATGAAATATCCCAACTTTTAATAATGAGGGTAAACAGCAACCTATTCTTCATTTAATGAGTGAAGGCACAGGTTCCCAAACTAGAGCATTGCGATGCCACAACCATGGAAACCCTATCTCTGCCCCCTTACAGGGCAGGGTGATGGTAAAGGCAGTGACGCGATCGCTACAATCATACCACTTCTGGGGGGCAAAATGTTTGTTTTTTTTACTTACCTGAGGCAGCACCAGCCTCCTTTGTGGGGGGATCCGGGGAGCCTGTAGACCTTTCTGCAGGGCTCCCCAAGCCTCCAAATTTCCAAAAACAGTGAAAACCAGCCACTTCTGGTTTTTGTCGTGAAATGAAACAGCCACACACTTAGGTACAACCATATATTCTAATTGTGTCTCTCACACATAAACTGCTATAAATGTTTATCTGGGTATTATTTATTTGCAGAATTTCCACCTCACATGCCTAACACACACTGGGCACCCAAGGAGACTTACAACAATAAAAACAAGACAAAAAATTAAAGCAATGTTAAAATATTAAAACATAAGAAAATTAAAACAACTCAAATCTCAAAAATGACTCAGAAACTCAAATTTTAGAGGAAGAATGACTTTAAGATTTTTACTGTGAGATTTATGCTTTATTGTCTAGTGCAGCGTTTCTCAATGTTTGTCGTTCCCCCCCCCCCATTTTACCACTTCACATGTACACCTATTGGAAGTACCACTTGAAGTAACTGGTGATGATGTCATTACCAGTTACTTCCAGATTGGGAGGCCCAACCCAATGCAACAAACATGGGAGAGGCTCAGGACAGACAGGCTTTTTCAGTAAAAAGCCCACACTGGAGCTTTGCCCACCAAGCCAAGCCTCCTACTGCTGCACATTGTTGCATTGCTGGTCTCACTGCCAGGCAGCAGGAGTCTGGTGGTTCTGTGGGTACTGCCAGACACCACCCTCAAGTACACCAGTAGTACAAGTACCACTGGTTGAGAAACAATGGTCTAGTGCAGTTTTTCTCAACCTGTGGCACTCATACCACTGGTGGTACCTGAGGTGGTGCACAGTGGTACATGCAAGACCCCTAGAAGACCTGCAATGCAGAACAACAAGCAGCAGTAGGAGGCTCAGTTTGGCAGACAGAGCTCTAGCATGCGTTTTTCTAGAGCTTGAAAAAACCCTCCCATTCGCCCTGAGCCTCTTACCTGGGTTTTTCATGTTGCATTTCACCTCCCAATCTGGAAATGACATCACCACCAGTTACTTCCAGTTGTATTTCCAATCGGTGAACTGTCCAAAGTGGTACAGCAGGGGACAAATGTTGAGAAACACTGGTCTCATGGAATATCTCTGTTTTCTTATATGTACTGCAATCCATTTATTTTCTTAATAAAGAAAAGCTCTGAAACTTGATAACAAATCTTTGCATAATAATGGCCTTAATAACCTATACTCACCGTTAAAAAAGGGTGTCTAGTGTTTTTCAGTACTCTGCTTTCTGTAAGTGTGTGAGCCACTTCATCCTATGGAATAAAGAAAGTAACATTTAGATCAGTGTTTTTCAACCACACAGTCAGGACCCTAATGGGGTTGCGATGCCTCAGTTGTGGGGTTGCAACAATTTACAGGAATGAAAAGTTTGCAGACAACTGGATTAGAGCACCATCAGGTAAAGAGGGAGTATCTTTGAAGTACCAGGATCTCACTCCTGTTCAGATTCTTAGCAATTCTGCTAAAATAGCTTTCAACAGTGCCAGGCTTCATCATAACTTTTTCTGCTCTCTCTAAAAGTAATATTTGGTTACAGTGAACAGCGATGGGAGGGTGGAAAGGGAGCAGGGTGGGCGGATAGTATCCCAGGAGGGGGCAGCAGGATTGATGGGGGTCCTGAGTCTCGTATGTATGTATGTACGTATGTATATATGTGTGTATGTATGTTGAAGACCAATGATTTAGATGAAATGGCACAAAAGTGGCATAAAAAAGGTTGAAGACCACTGACTTAGATGAAGTGGCTAATGCAGTGAAAGTAAAATCTTACCAACTGAAAAGAAACTCCAAATAGATTTTGGAAAGTCAAAAACATATTTAAAAGAGAAGAAAAGCACAAGGAATGCTCAAAGAATCAAGAAAATATGGGCGCATCATTTTACATTTAAAGTATCTGCCTAAAGAAAGTAACACAGTCACAACGTACAGCTTCAATACAGATCATCCTAAAAACTCTTTTAGTGGAACCACAACTTGTAAAATTCAACTGTGGGATACACTGTTTGGTAAGCTGAGTTGTCCAGATCTATCCAAAATGCCTTGAAAAAGGCATTCTTCAATTTCAATTCAATATTAAAACAAGAAAACCCTACCATGATGGCATGCCCATTAATGATGACATGACTATTCAAGCATCCTTAATGATGCCATGAATCAGGATGGTAGCTGTCCCCCACTTTTGGGATTGGGGATTGGCCTGTAAGAAATACAGTAATTCATGTCATTTTCATCTTCTTAAGAGTACAGCTTCTGCAAATACCTGTGTACTTGCTTTTGGATTTCTAATGGTGTTTCATATGCTCATGAATGACAATGTTACTTTCAAAAACCATACGGATGAAGCATCATACAGAAAAATTGGAGAAAACTGCTGCAGTCGTGCGAGAGTTGTGAATTCAGCAACCACACCATTAATGAATACGTGAATTCAAACTAAATAATTCCACTATTATGCAAGTAGATAAACAACTTTCACAACTATCTAAAACGGTAGTTCTCAAACCGGTGGATCATGACCCACCAACTTGAGAATGAGTTCCTCAGGCACTTTAAGGGGTTGGGGGCAGGGGGAAGGCAGCAATGCGATCTGCAAGACTGCATCACTGCCAGGGTCACAGGGCTTTTTCCAAACTTACCCCTGCCTGAAGCAGCCTCCTGGGAGTACGGGGAGCCTCACGGAGCTCTCTGCAAGGCCCCACCACACCTCAAAATAATTTAAAAAAAAATGTGATTATGGCCTACATCTGGGTCACAATTGCGAAATAATTTTGAAGCATGAGTGGGGGCAGGCAGAGGGCTCCAGAGGGCTCCCTGCACCCCCAGGAAGCTGCTTCAGACAGGGGTAAGTTTTTCAAAAGCCCCTGCAACCCTGGCAGCAACATGACCTTGTGGATCGCATTGCTGCCTTCCCCCCACCTGTGCCAAGACTTATCTGCAGTCTCAAACTCCCTATAAAAGGTGTAAAAGATGTAAAAGATACCATGTAAAAGATGTGTAAAAGCAGGTGTAAAAGTAAAAGATGTGTAAAAGATGTGTAAAATGTACCTTTTAAAAGTAAGATGTACCTAAAAGTAAAATGTACCTTTTAAAAGTAAAAGATGTGTAAAATGTATCTTTTACCATGTAAAAGATGTGTAAAAGCAGGTGTAAAAGATACCATGATTAACCAAATAAGAGTTAATACGAGTGTAGCGGTGAATACAAGCTATCTTTCATACATAAACATATTGACAAAAAAAAAATGTAAGCATACCTTTGCAATAATAACCTCCTTTTTCAAAATCTTCATAGCGTAGTATTTCCCACTTGCCTTCTCTCGGACCAGAATTACTTTGCCAAATGTGCCTTTGCCAAGTAGTTTTAAGTAATCAAAATCATTCATTGTCTGTATGGAGCACAAGAATTAATAGGATTTACACCTTGCAGATGTTATATTAATTAAAATGCTTCTGTCCTGCCATCAAATACTATGCATTTTTTTAAAAAACAAGTTTAGATCTCGTTGACGAAGTTCTGTTTGGAACTTTATCATATTCATAATACATTTTATTCATATACATATATTTTAATATTTCAATATAAAATGTTCAAAGCTGTATTTAGCAGGGAGGCAGGTCAACATATCACATTAATGATTGTGGCAATACACTACATACAAGAAAAATTATTAGCCATGGCTAAATTTCCTTGTTTCTGCCAGTTTAAAAATAATTATCAACTACAGAGGAGCCTAGGGATAAAGAAATATGACAGCTCACTAAGCTTTCTTTAACGCCATAATGCTGCCGGCTCTGGAGCTCTGAACAGGCAGATTTATGTACATGGTCTGCTGATCATATACCATGCCAGTAACAGACTGCACCATAATGTCAATAATCAGCTTATTTATTTTCTTTGGGTACAGAGTTTGCAGACTGTTTTCAGACCCAGTGTGTAGTATAAGTGGACAAATATACATTTTCAGCTATCAGAGAAAGTGCTAAACAGGTCCCAGTAATCAAATCAGCAATACGCAAACCTGAACATCAACTTCACGTGTAAACTTGCTTCTCCACTGTTTACATTTTCACTACATGATACTTTTTTTTAAGCTTACTGAAACTTAGTTTAGCAATTAACTATTAGAATATATGAGTGTATCAAAAGACAGTTGTAGGACAAATCATTTACAAGCTGCAGAACATGGTTTGATCTATTTATTGCAACATTTTTAAACTATCCTTGCCCCAAGAATCTCAATGTAGTGTACATGGTTCCCTCCTGCTCATTTTAACCTTTCCAAAATCCTATGAACAGGATTGATCTAAACTGACATAGGGAGCTTGAGTGGGAATTAGAACCCAGGCATGCCTACAAACAATTCCACACTGGTTGCCTGTTAACAGCTAAACCAGTGGTTCCCAAACTAGTGGGTCAAAACCCACCAGCAAGGGAAGCAGTCAACCCTGGCTCCTTAAGGGATGGGACGATGGCAGCAACCATGATCCCCAGGATTGATCCAGTGCCACGAAAAGTATTTTTTACTTACTGAACCCAGCGTCAGCATCTGGGGCTGTGTTGGGAGCCCTGCAGAAACCTTCTATCCTCCTTCAAGTTCCTACTTTTTAGAATGAGAATCTGTCAGGACCCACCAGAATTGATGTCATTCTGGGAAGTGACATCATCAAGCAGGAAAATTTTTAACAAATCTAGGCTGTAATTCTTCCCACACTTACCCAGGAGAAAGTTCCATTTACTATCACTGTTAAAAGAATATGCATTGTAGCTTGTTAAAAGTACTGGTCTGTAACATTTCCCCAAATGCAGTCACATCAAATCTAACATATTAGAAATAAAATACTGAAATGAATGGGGACCCACCTGAAATTGACTCACGACCCACCTAGTAGGTCCCAACCCACAGCTTGAGAAACAATGATATAGAGGGTAGGGGAGGGAGTGGTGGGGAGGGGAGCTGAGGCTGGTAGCCTAGAGTAGTTCCAATCCCTGCTTCCTTCCCCCCCTCCCCTTTGACTTTTGAAAGCACAGGAAAGGAACCAGAAGAACAAACAAAAATTTGTTTTCAGAATTTATGCATGCCTTAAGAATGAATGCCTTCCCACTTAGTTCCTTTGCTATCATCAGAATATGCACATAGAAAGAGCAACAAATATCACCCAAGAGAAAGGAGGTCAAGTTGTGCAACTACCAGATGTCCACTCAAAGAACATCCATTATAGTTGCTCTTTCTATGGTAATTAAGCAGGACATCTTGGATTTCCATGCTCAGACAGAGACAGAACCTCTTCTTGTGAAGACAGCAGCATCTTTCTCCATCATGTATGTCAGCATTATGTGGGACTATACAGAAACCATGAAAAAGGAAGACCCGTTCCTTAGCCATAATAGGTGAAACAGAGGATGTCTATGCAATCATGCAACCTGCCCTTCTCCTTTGTTGAAGATGTCACTTGTTTTTTTCATAGTTTGTATACAATCCCATATATAGGAGACTAATGAGCTGAAGTATCTGGAAGAGGAAGGAATCGCTTACCTCATGAGAAGAGATTCTACATATGTGTGAGCATGGAAAGTTCAGGATGTACTGTTTAAAAAACACAGGCAGCACAAAGGACTAGCAGTCTTGCACAAATAATAATAAAAAAGCCTTTAGAAAAAAATTGAGGACGTATCAATGTCCTAGTGGAGTGCTTCACAGTTGAACACAATGCTATTTAATATCAACACAAAACCACTGGAGGTGGTCAACTGGGAATTTGGAAGGTAGTGTCATAAATACACGGATGACAGCTAACTCCATCTTTCCCATCACATCACAGAAATTGTTTGACATTCTGAATCAGTGTTTTGAGGCCATTAACAGACAGAATAGCAGTTAACAAAGTAAGATAATCAAGGTAAGACACAGGTGCTTCTGGATCTGCCTCTCTGTCAACTGGAGATCTGCCAGTGCAAGATGGGCATGCTCCACTCAAAAACACAGGCTCACTATATGAGGGTGCTCTGGAATCTGACCTTCAGCTCAGATGCCCATGAAATAGCTGTAGCCAGGAGTGCTTCTGCCCAGCTTAGGATGGTACATCGACTGTGTCCATTCCTAGAGACATTAGAGCTATCTAAGGTGACATATGCATTAGCTACATCTCAACTGGATTATTGCAACACGCTCTACATGGGACTAACTTTCAGATTGCAGGCGCCAGACTATTAATTGAAATGAATATTGGGAGCATGTGACTTCATTGTTGCAAAAGGTTCACTAGCCTCAAAACCCAAGCCAAAATGTCTGATCCCAAGCCAAAATATTGGTTCTGAACTTTGAACAAAATAGCTTGGGACTAGGATATCTGAAGGATTCAATACTCCACTTATCTCTGGTAATTTTTTCTATGCCAAAAAAGATTGAATAGAAAAGTGAAGATTCTGGAGGACTTTACATAGTTTTACCAAACAATATGAAGAAAGCACATACCCTTCTATGGGAATATGTAACACAGAAGGATTATTCTATTTCACATAAACTTGAAACAGAAAAATGTCACCAACAGCCTCAAGATACAAAATGCAATCTAAAAGTAAACAAACACATAACACTGGGAATCTGTGGTCACGAGCATATAAAACAAAGCAAGTTAATTTGATTACACAGACATCCTAATAGACTGCTTTAATGAATGGAATAGGACTAACAGCCCAATCCTATCCTCCACCACTGCACATGATGCAGTCACACTGACTGGGCAAATGCTGCATCCAGTGGTCGGGGAGGGAACTAGAAGGCCAACCGAAGGTAACTTTTTTACTTACCTCTGGGTAGAACCTCTGGCTGTCTATAAGTCTCCTTGGACCCATGCCAGCTATGTTGATGGTGTAAGTCCAACACCATGATGGGGGCAAGTTGGTAAATCAGGGATAGGACCTGTGTGCACTTCTGCAACCAAAATCCACCCTCTCCAACACGTTCCCTGCCCCCTGTCCACAAACCACCCCTTCCACCAACTTACCTGGGTTTGCAGAACATCCAGAAAATTCTGGAGTGCATGCTGAGCCACTGGCTGTTTCTGCCAATGGCACCATCACTGGACCTTTTGTGCCAGCAGATAGAAAGATCAACTGTCATGAAAGGCCCATAGGACTAGGCCGTAACTCTCCCAATGTGCCTAAAGATGTTGGGTCCTCCAGGCTGTTAATTTCCTTTTTCAAACACTGTGAAACAGCAGTTTAGTATAGATTAAGTAGGTCATCTCTCAATGGAGGACACTGGTAATTGATGCTCTCTAGCTAAAGACATTTGGTGAACCAAGGTTACCATGGAGTTATCAAAACACATTAATATTATCCCTTGATATTTTGTGAAACATCACTGGTGTCTGTGGAAGTGGGGGAAAACTAAACACAACTGTTCCCCTTTATAGCCTTACAAATCCTTCCCTAATGAGTTGCTGCAAAAAAGATGACACAATGTTGGCTGAGATCAAAAAGATTGCTATGAAAATGGCCCCAAGCTCTGAAGATGCATGCTAAGCACCAAGGATTCAGGGATCACTCATACTTTATGGTATTAAAAACAATATGGTGCTTTTACATTTTTCACAGTTGTATATATTTTAATGTATACTGTATGTATATTTAATGTGTTCAAAGCTGCTGTGGATGCCCTTAGGGAAAAAAGGCAGGATATAAATTGAGTAAATAAAGAAATGTTTTATTTCTGCTATTCTGCAGAGGGTGCCTATCTCTGTTTTATTAATGCTGACAAGTTGAATAGTGTTAAGATATGCACTGTGATCTACACATCACAGCCAAAGGTTCACTGCTACACAGCACAGGGCCCATGACACTGTGCCCCCTTATTTGAAGATGTAAAATGTCATAGTCATGCTATTTATACTATTATGCCTACATGTACCATCCAACTTGGAAGAAGCATAAGAAAGCAAGTCAGAGCCCTACACACAATCAACACTTTTAGGTAGTTCATATGCATAACCCAGAAATTTAACAGTCTCTGATAAATGCGGCACAATAGTGAGTATAGTGACAGTGATCTCTGGAAGATTAAATGGTAGTTACTGCAAAAATGTTGTCAGCGCTGCCACCAGAGCAATGAGTGGAACCTGAATACGATGCTAGGTGACTCCACATTTGTCCATTGTAGTAATAAGAGAAGGGATAATTGGATCTAAAATGGGGTTCCTTTGGAGATAAACAAATGTGAATGTGGCTAGTGCAGTACTTCCCAAACTGTGGTTAAGACCCACTGGTGGGTTGCAACCTGATTTTTGGTGGGTCACAGAAGGGTGATGGAAAGATCAGATAACTAATTGCCTCAAGCCCTGAAGGTATTCAAAAATCAGACAGCAGCTAATTACCCTGCAAAGAGCTCTGCTCCTGCAGTTTGTCATATAGCTGCTAACTGTCCTGCAAGGAGCTAAACTCCTGCAAGCATGTGTAGACATAGGAAGATAAATGTTTGAGGCTCTTTTTTCTGGTTATTACTCTTTGTAAATAAATAAATAAATAAATACATATTTCTTTCTAGATCTAGCAAATCCTAAGTGGATCTCAATAGACTGGAGTGCCATTTTAAAAAGTGGATCCTTGTGCCAAAAAGTTTGGGAACCACTGGGCATATACCTATGCCACACATGAGTGTATGTTTTCTGATCATCCCAGTGTATATCTGCATGCCAGTCAGAGACTGGGATATAATAATCATCTAAATGCAAGAATCATCTTTTAGGAAATCACTATGGTGCATACATTCTACACTATTAATTCAAGAATCTCGGTAGAGAACCTTGAGGATTTAAAGTATGGCTGCTAGCAGCAACAAAATGCCATTTCAAAAAGAAATGGTAGTTTCTTGTTTGGTAGTGAAATTGGTATAATAGAAAAAAGAAATTTGAGTTTTGATAATAAAATCATACTGAATGCAGCAAGGCAACCTAATAAAGAAATTCCAACAATAACAGTCTAACCTCACACTCTGAAAAAGTAGGGTAAAAATTAGCACTCTCTGTTGGCAACCTTCAGTCTCAGAAGACTATGGTATCGCGCTCTGAATGGTGGTTCTGGAACAGCGTCTAGTGTGGCTGAAAAGGCCGATTCGGGAGTGACAATCCCTTCCGCACTGGGAGCAAGTGCAGTCTGTCCCTGGTCTGTCTCCCTGGCTATGGGCCTTTAAAATTTTGTATGACAATATACATGATTTTATGATGTTGCAAATAGTGCAACATTGGCAGCCATTTTGGGGACACTGCTGCAAATCGTGCAGCGGCCCTGACACAGAGGGTGACCTGAACGGAGATACCTAAGTTGTCCCTGGAGGTGGGCAATGGATGCAGGGCAGAAGAGGTGGTGAAGGAACAGGGAGAGTTTCAGGGCAGGGAGGGGGAAAGGTCGGAGGCAGAGTGAGGGATACCAATGGCACTAGTGTGTGCCAGGATCCTATCCCTATTCCTTCCCCCATTCCCTCTCTCTTACTCTCCTCAGTTCTTCACCAGCAAAATGGCTGGCACAAATCTGAGGAGACCTATTGGGCAGGGGAGTCTTACCTTGAGGACTGATCCCATCCATGTGTGCTCAGCTGGTGCATCTGAATCAGCGGAGAGTTTAGTTGGCATTGGGCTGTAAGAGACCTGTATGGCAATTTTAATTAATATTAGGGGGCCCCATAACCGTGGATCCCGTCTCTGTGGATTCAGTTATCCGCAGATCGGGTCCACAGGGTCCCCCTCCCTGTGCTCGCCTTCGGAGGATCCTCTGAGCCCATATGCTTGTCCTTGTGCTTTGGTGGGTTCAGACTGAACTCAGCAGCTAAAAACACGCAACTTCAATTTCATAGAAAAACCTGAAATGACGTTTTAAATGCCTTATTAGGCATTAGTAGGCCCTCCAGAGCTTCCCTGGGCCTCCCAACACAATTTAAGGCATTTAAAATGTAACTTCATGGCCTCTGCTGAGCTCAGAGGACCCTCAGGAGGCAAGGGGGGCAGAGCTCCTCTCGCCTCTGGAGAGTGAACGTGCAGGCATTTGCCCACATTCACGGTTTCAGGTAACCACAGGGGATTCCGGAATGGACTAGATACGGGGGCACATCTGTATTCAGTATATTCAATTCAAAGATCTTTAAATTAAAGATACTTCTTTCTTAATTATCTTTTCCAGTCTAAATTCCCTCTGAGATGTTTAAGAATAAGTAATTGGATTTATCGTTATTTATTTTCAAACCTGCCACTGTTGCATGTTTTCCTATAAAAGACATAATAAGTGACCGAGATTTGACCAGTTCCAAGAGAAAAAAAAAAGACAATGCCATCCAGAACTGTGTTCAGAAGGTAAGTTTTTTGATTCTATCTTTGCATGTACATAACTTCTATCATAACTATTTTCACTCTAAATGCAGTGTGACCTGCATCCAGCATCTATTACCTCTTCAAGGTAAGCCTCCGCTACCCCAGTGGGTCTCTTTTGAATAGCACCAAACACAGTAAGTTTTTTTGCAGATGCTGTCAAACCAATGGCCATTGTTGGTTCAACACAAAAAGAGCAGCCCAATCCTGAGCTACGCGGAGCTGCCGCAGCAACAAAATGGTTACTGTGGCATCCAATGTGCAACCTGGCAGCCCGCAGCAGCTCCTCAGAGAAAGGAGACTTTCATCCCCTTCTCCCAGGTAAGAGAAGTAGCCCTCACAATGGGGCTACTCGATTCTGTGGCAGCTCTTGAGCCAGTGTAGAATTGGAGAGCCCCACGTTGGACCATGCAGCCAGACATCGGGCTCAGGATCCTCCTTTCCATTTGAAACAAAGTCCCAGGTTACAACTCAGTACACAATTACTTAATAACACCCACGGAAAGCAATGGATCTGCTTCAGAGTAAATAGGGTTGAAACTATGTGCAGCTGCACTTACAGAAATTCCTTATTGCTTGTCTCTCTGCTATGAATTGAATTTGTTGCATACTCCCAGTTATGAATTTGTTGCATACTCCCAGTTATGTGTTGGAAGTTTTATGTTATATGTTGAGCCTCTGGCTTAACACACCAGGCATCTTAAAGAATGATTTGATTAATGGTTCTCCTGCAGTGGTTCCCAACGTTTTTCACTGGCATACCCTCATATTAGCTAAATGTTTGTAATTAATATGAATAATAAAAGCCTTCATCTCACCTATAGAAAAAGCCATACATCATGCACTCATCACAGTATTTTCTCTTTTTATCTGTTTGAAGAACTGAAGACTATGCCTTTGCACTGTTTTCCACCAGAAGTGTCCTGAGAAATTCTTGGTGACTGATCACTTTCCATATTATGTTTCAGCTTTTTCACTTTGCTGGTTTTCAATCACTGATTCATACATGAATTGATGACCAAAAATTAGCTATTTGTGGGGCTTTCACAGCCAACTAGCTACCGCTCTTCCTGCCTTGCTGGCCCTGCAAGGCATTCTGGAGCACTATTTGCCTTTTTCTGCCAATATTTTCAAGCATTCCTAAAGGTCCTGTTAAGTGCCCCTGGGGGAACATGTACCCCGGGTTGGGAACCACTGGTTTACTGGTATGTTATTTACAGTAAACTTACTCTGATAGTGCTTACAAAAAGGTTGTGAAGACCAGAATTTAAAAAGTTAACAAATAAAAATGTATCTTATGATCTTTTGCTATATTTTTAATAAATTACAGACTGTACAGTTCTTAGGTAACAATTACTGGTAGGTTATTTTTCAGGATCTGGCCTCAGGTAAAATCAGACAAAACTATAGGCAGACACCCCCCTAAGTTTAACCCCCGGCATATTCGAGGGTCATAGAAAATTCCATGACTTTGGCTCAAAAACCTGCCCTCGACTTATCTGTTACAGGCAAGTATCTACAATATGTCTATTTATATTGAAACTATGTGTGGTTTTCAAATTTTTGAATCACACAAGTTACAGCCCAATCCAATCCCCTACCCCTAGAGCCAATGCAATTGCACCTGCCCCAGTGAATGGTGGCCACACCATCAGCCCCCATATGCAACCCCAAGCACCTGTACTGGCTGCCTCATTGCTCCTACTAGTGGCACTGGTGTATGCAACAATGTTGTGCAACACACTCCAGGACTCAACACTTTTGCCTGGATTGTAGTTATTCTACCAGCAGGATGCATATCCTGCCAACAGAGCCTGGGGGAGCAGATAGTATAGGAGCAGCAGAGCCTGCCTTATGGCAGTTGTAAAAGCCACTCCAGCAGCACACATAGTCGTGCACTGCCAGAACATGAGCAGAGAGGCAGCAGAAGCCCACTTCATACCAGAGCAGCCCCCAATGACAATGGTGAATTGGTAGTGGGGTGGAACAAAGTAAGGAAGGGTGGAATGGTGAGGAATAGGGGAGGACAGGAGACATGTCAGGAGGCAGGAAGGTATGGCACCCAGTGCAGGTGATTTGTGAGGGATGCTATCTCCTTCCTCGCCTCCCGACATGCCCCTTTCTTTCCTCTGACTTGTGCCAGCTAAAGAGCTGGTATAGAACTAATGAGACCCATTGGCAAGCAAGAGGCCCCATCAACGGTCCCCACTGGGAGAAGTACAAGTTTCTTGGACCCTTCCCAAGCCTCCCAATTTGCCCTCCCTCCTGTAGGCAGTACAAGCCTTTTTGGCATGGCTGCATCAGTCTATTTGAGCTTTTTGAAATCTCCTACAATTAGATTAACAAAATTAATGGAAAACGGAACTACACATAATTACAGCATTTCTATACTTCAATTTCAAGGATTGCTTTAAAAAAGATATGGATTATCAAGAATATCTAATAACCTTTCTTTTATGATGGGTTGTAGAAGCATCCATTTCCTCCTCTCCTATATTATCAATCTGTGAAGTTGGACTACAGTTCATTCTTTCCTCTTCCTGTCTCTGAAGTCTGTCTGCTACTGCTTGGATGGCTTCTGTCCATTCTTCCCTGTCAAAAATAGGATAGCTGCTATTAATAAATAAGTTTCATAAACATACAGCCAACAGAGGGGTACAGTGATGTATAAAAGAAGAGTATCAATCAGAAATCTGTGTAATGAAACAAATCCTATTATGGGCTATGAAAGGAATAGAAGTACAATCATTCCATAGTAGTCAATGAGAAAGCAGCAGTTTATCTTGAGGTTCTTCTCACTTATGTGATATTGCCTACTGCATTACACAAATAAAATTCATGTGGCTCTTGGCATTGGCAGGTTTGGTAACCATGGATTTGAATATCCGCGGGTTCTGAAACAGTGGAGTGAGCCACTGTTGCTCTCCAAATTCAACTGGAGCAGTAGTCTGGTTGAGTCCAGAGGCTTTTCTAAGGGCTGAAAATCATAATGTCCGGTTTTTGGTCAGAAGACTGGAAGTGTGCTTTTTGGCCCTCCAAAGACCTCAGAAGCCCTTCTGAGGGTCAGGGAGGCTTTCCCAGCCCTCTGAAGGGTCTCCGGACATAATGTGAGCACAGCTCCAGTCGGGTTCAGAGGGCTTAGGGGCCCCAAAATCAGCTGATTCAACCATCCATGGATTTTTGTGTCCACAGGGGTTCCGGGAACAGAACCCCTATGGATACCAAGGGCCACCCTGTACTTACATCATGCATTATACTACAAGGATTTACCTGCCTGCCATTTTCTGCAGTTTACTATATAATCCCTACATAAACCCTGTTTTGCTTGAAAATGCCAAGGTGCCAACCCAGCAATCTGCTGCATTCTCCTTTCCTCTTCCTGCACATACTTCTCCGAACAAAAGAGTTCAGTAGTCCTCCAATGAGCACAGTCCTTTCTACAAGCATAGTCTAGTACAGTGGTTAGGAATGGGGGACTAGGGCCAATATCTACTTAATCATGAAGCTAACTGGGGAAGTTTGAGGGCCACCCCTTTCTCTCTCTCTACTTCATAGGTAGTGTGAGGATAAAATGGAAGAGGCACTGCCCTGAGGTCCTCGGAAGAAAGGTGAGATACAGAAGTAACAACTAATAATATTGAAGAGACTAATTAGATCAGATCCCAAATGTTCAAAAGCCAATAATAAAACAAAGACTCATAGTTAGAAGGTATCCACAAGGTCATCTAGTCCAACCCACTGCCTATAGCAGGAAATCCTCCTACAGTATCTCTAAGAGATGCCTATCAAGCCTCTGCTTGAAGATTTCCAGTGAGGAAGAATCCACCACCAACCAATATAGACCATTTCATAATAATTGAATTGTTTTGCAAGTAGTTTTTCATCCAGGTAAACTTTTAAAAAGTGTATTGGAGCTCAAGGCACAACACAAATGGCCTACAAACTTCCTCAGATGCATACCCATGCCTTTTTCTGAAACATAAATAACCCAAAATGGGCTGTTTTACTTATTACTACCCTGATATTAAACATATTCCTTGAATGTAGATTTAATTGCTTTCAGTGGGATTTACTTCCTAGTAATGTCTTTAGGATCAAGATAGAAGAACAATTTAAAGCACATTTAAATTTATGAATACAATGTTAAAAATAAAATGTAGCCAATAATGAAAGAAAAGCCAAATCAATAATTTAACAACAGGTTAAAAATAAAACAGTTTAACAGAAGTCAAATTACTGTGGCTACGTTATCTCATCTAACTGAATTAACCATATCCTAGTTAACAACAAATCACAATCCTGAACTGAACATCTCTCTTATTGTGTGAGAAATGTTAAGGGTTAATATTCTATGTAAAACACACTATCTTCTGAAAGCAATCTGTAATTATGTCTTACACAATCCACACTATTCAAATAGTTCAACCTTAAACACATTATCTGCTTTGTTCTTTTTCTCTTTTAAATAGCAGCCATGATGGGGTTCAGATCAGGACCATGGCAAACATAGATGGAAAGAGGGTTAACTCTTCGCCCCCATACTGTTGTCTCACCAAAACTTTCCCTTCCAACAGCTATTTCCTCCTGAAAGATATAATCTGTTGTAATGGCACTTTCAGGTACAAACAGATGCTGGGGTGTGTGTGTCAATTTTGTAAACCACTTTGAAAATTAATCTTGATGAAAAAGCAGAGTAAAAAGACCATGGAAAAAAGAATTTATGAATTCAGAATGCTTTGTGAAGGTTTATTTTTAAATAAATGCACATACAATCTGAAAGTGTCACATTTTTAACAGGCAGGCAGCCCAATCCTAACCTGCACTGGAACAGGCAGGACAAGTGGCCTGTGCTATATCCAGTGCAGACTAGGAGGTGGCTGGCGCACAACTCGGAGTAAGGGGATATGTTTTCCCTTACCCTATGCCGCAAGCCAGCCATCCCTATGGGGCTACTTGGATCTGCACCAGCAAAATCATTGGCACAAATCCAGGAAGTTCAGTGTAACACCAGGCTGACTGGAAGGGGGGTTAGGATCCAGTCTAAGTTGCCAAGGCCAGTTCCACCCCCCTCTCAGGCCTGGTCTACCCACTGGCCCATCCTCCCTCTGCCCAAAAACTACCCCATTCTGCCCTCCCGCCACCCTCTCCCACACTGGCCATCTTTGGCTGGTGTAAAACATACTTCTGTCTAATTGGGATTCAGCGCTGGGAGGTCAGCACACATCCCTGCGCTGGCCTATCTGGCTCACAGGTCATCGTGAATGTGCTTTACAGCACATTCACAACACTTGTAGGCCAGCACAGGGGACTTGCACCAGCCCAATGCAAGGTTGGGATTGTGCCCTTAATTAAGACTAAGATGTGCTGAATCTTTTACAGAACTCAGCCTATGTAAAAAGAAACCCCACTTTGGTTTTATTTCTCACCGTTCTTCTGGTGTATCTACATGAAATGTCCTTTCTATCACAGTGGTCCACTGAAGACATCGGATAATAAATGTGTTTGGTTTAGGTCTCTCTGTTTTCATTAGCTGGCATTCTAGAAAAATAAAGATTTTTTTAAAACAAGTTGCCTTTATAATATGGGGACAACAACAAAATTATTTTGTACCAATTACAAGTCCATATGGGTGAAAAGGAGGGATACAAATACTTCACTCAAAGTTCAATCTTATTATTTTACACACACATCCAACATCACAGTGTTGCCAAACATGGTGGGGATGGGAAGGCCAGAAGGCTTCAGAAGGGAAAGGGGATTTTATAATTATAAAATCCCCTTACCCCCATGTAAGCCTCCCAACCCACAATGGGTCTCCTCAGACCTGCACTGGAAAGTTTGCTAGCACAAGTATGAGGAGAGAAACGGGGCGAGGAGGTTGCTACCAGAAGGGACAAAATCGCGATGGATCTTCCCCTTCCTGCAGTCCCCTCAAGCCCGTTACGCCTCCCTCCCTACCCGGTTCCTCCCCCTCCCTGCCTCCATTCCACCCTCCCGTCTTTTCTCTCATCTGCCCCATCATCCTACCTCCTCCTGTGAGTGGGGATTCCCACCCTCTTCCCACCAGCGCTCCCAACAGCATGCTGACTCAAACACTGTTGGAGCACCTTTTATGACAGGTGCTGCTGCCTTACAGCAGTCAGCACTGTCATAGGGGCCTCAATGTCATCACGCTGATAGATATAGATATAGGATTCCAGCACAATAATTCTTCAGTGAAGAAGGCCAATTCTATGCTTGGGATCATTAGAAAGGGTATTGATAACAAAACAGCTAATATTATAATGCTGTTGTACAAATCTATGGCAAGGCCACACCTGGAGTATTGTGTCCAGTTCTGGTCGCCGCATCTCAAAAAAGACATAGTGGAAATGGAAAAGGTGCAAAAGAGAGCGACTAAGATGATTACAGGGCTGGGGCATCTTCCTTATGAGGAAAGGCTACAGTGTTTGGGCCTCTTCAGCCTAGAAAAGAGGCACCTCAGGGGGGGCATGATTGAGACATACAAAATTATGCAGGGGATGGACAGAGTGGATAGAGAGATGCTCTTTACACTCTCACATAACACCAGAACCAGGGGACATCCGCTAAAATTGAGTGTTGGGAGAGTTAGAACAGACAACAGAAAATATTTCTTTACTCAGCGTGTGGTTGGTCTGTGGAACTCCTTGCCACAGGATGTGGTGATGGCGTCTGGCCTGGATGCCTTTAAAAGGGGATTGGACAAGTTTCTGGAGGAAAAATCCATTACGGGTTACAAGCCATGATGTGCATGCGCAACCTCCTGATTTTAGAAATGGGCTTTGTCAGAATGCCAGATGCAAGGGAGGGCACCAGAATGAGGTCTCTTGTTATCTGGTGTGCTCCCTGGGGCATTTGGTGGGCCGCTGTGAGATACAGGAAGCTGGACTAGATGGGCCTATGGCCTGATCCAGTGGGGCTGTTCTTATGTTCTAGTGTATATTCCTGAATTCAGTTATGAACAGTGAAGTCTCATACAGCACAAGCCCATGCTTGTATACTCATAAGTAACTCCCGTCATGTTCAAAGTGTGTACAGGATTGCAGGAAAGCATGTATAGGATTGCAGCCATAGTTATCAACCTCAATTTTCATTGACCATATTTCTATAATTATATAGGTTTGAAGCAAAAATATTATTGGAAGTTATTGTTGATATATTTTCTGAGAGAAATGCAAATATTTTTCTAGTAAAACTCTCTTAATTTTATACGAATAAAATACATATATCTTGGGCCATCTCTGTACACATTTGCATATATCACAGGCAGAGATACACATGCTTAACAAAGAACATACATTAATACATAACATTACCATTAGCTAAGAAGAACTTATTTAATAAAGAATTTAAGATATCCATGTTATATACACTGCTTCTTCCCCTCTCTTCCTTTACTCGGGTCAGCCCCTTATCTGTGGATTTGATTATTCATAAATCAGGGAGGCCTGAGTCCCCCTACTTGCCCATTAACGTTATTTGAATGCTCTGAAATTCTCTTTCCTACACAATTGTTAGGATCCCTAAAGCTGCAAGCTTGCCCACCCTGCACAGGGTCGCTATAAGAATACCAGCTTATAGCGTTGTGCAAGCTGCCTCCTGGTAGCATGAATGAAAAGACTAGATCAGTTATTTTCAACCTTTTTCATCTCATGGCACACTAACAAGGCACTAAAATTGTCAAGGCACACCATCAGGTTTTTGCCAATTGACAAGACACACCCGCTGCCAGTGGGGTTCACAACCCCATGGGCCCTACTAATAAATTATCTTTCCCAAAGTCCTGTGGCACACCTATGGTCCACTTGCGGCACACCGGTGTGCCACTGCACAGTGGTTGAAAATGGCTGGACTAGATTGAGGTTAAGAGGAAGCTGTTAACTTCCACTTTCTGTTAACTTTGATCTAGTCTTTTGAAGCATTCAGACTGATGGGAAGTAGCTTGCACATCACTATAATCTTGTATGCTTACAGTGACCTTGTATGGAAGAACATTTTTACTGGGTGTGAAGTCCATTAATTAATAATACTGCCTTGAGGTTGAGGGTGCTCAGCTGTTGGTCCAGCGTAGGCTGCTGTTCCCTTGGGTATCTCTTGTTGGCGCTGGGGAGGTCAGGGCCCTGCATCTCTGTTATAGTTGGTTGACCCCTTGTCATGCCACTCCCTCAAGGGGGTCAGTTAGGATGCCCTCTTGGTGTCCCAGGTGGCTAGGATAGGCTGTCCTGCCTGCCCCTCTGCTCTCACTCTGCCCCGGGTGGGTGGGAGCCCACTTCTCCCAAGCCTCCTGCACTGGCTGGTTGTCCCGGGATTCACCCAGCAAGACAGCCCTTCCTGCCGGCCACCAGGGGGCGGGCGTCAGTGGCTGCTCTCTCCACTTGCCCCCCTCCCTTGCACCCAAGCCTCAGGAGGAGCCACCTCCCGCTTCAGCAGTCGGGCTCCTTATGAGCCTTGCCGTGCTGTCACCTGGCTCCGCACCTTCCAGGGTTCGGCTGGGCCCAAGATCTTGCGAGATCTCTGGCCATCTGGCTCTCCAGCCGCCCGTGCCTGCCGCATTGGGAAGGAGCAGCATGGCCAGGTGGCTGCTTCCGCAGCCAGCTCCCCTTCCTTCAGGTGGCAGTGCCGCCTCTGCCTGCTGAGCTGGCGGGCTCCGGCTTCCCCGCCCTGCGGGCTGTCCCGCTGGTCACCCTGCAGCTCCTTTGGGCAGTGGCGCCGCCTCTGCCAGCTGCTCGGGGGCCAGCTGGGTCAGCGGGCTCCTGCTCCCCTGCCCCGCAGGTTGCCCTGCGGTTCGCCCCGCACCTCCACCTGCCCAGGGTTGCAGGGCTTCCTGGTTGCCTGCCACGTCCTCCCAGGTCCTTCCCGCTGAGGGGTAAGTCCTCGGGCAACACCGGGGTAAGCATTTAAGTAATGTTAATGAGTGCACAGGGGCCACGGAGACAGAGTTCTCCATGTCTGTGGTTTCCGGATCCATACCTGTTGTTTCCGGATCCCCCACGGACAGGGGAACACATCTATATATCCATTTTGTTCATTATCAAAGTGAGGAACTTGTTTTGAATAATGAACACACCACCCAAAAACCTACACTTGTGTGTCCATGTTTGCCCCTTGCATAGATACATACAAGTATGGAAGCATCCTTGTAGTATCACAATCTCTCTTTCACAAATCCAATTTTTTCTTCTAGGTTCCAGTGAACAGAAATGGCCAAAATGACAGAATGGCCAAAACTGTTTCTTTTCTCCTCGAGAAAAAACTTGAGAAGAATCATGTTCCTTAAGAAAAACTTCCATGAGTCATGACCTGCTCTTGCTCCTGCTATTTTGTGGCTAGGTCTTCAAAACCCATCTTTTACAAGACACCTTTGGTTCAGTCACTCAGTCCCTACTGTAGAGATGCCAGCCCTCCAAGACTGGCCTAGAGTCTCCCAGGATCAGAATCTCCAAGTGACTATTGAAGCAATTTCTGCAGGGCCTTCCTTGTTTAATGACATCATGCTATGTTGGAGCACAAAATCTCTAAGTATAGCTTTAGTCAGAGTTGGCAATCCTTACTGAGTTGGTTATGCCCTATAATAACCAAGCCTAACATATGTAACTGAAATAAGCTTATGCATATTCTTCCCATTTACATCGGTTTCCCTTCCCTTTCTCCATTGTTCCCTCATGTTTGGATTTAGATT
This sequence comes from Tiliqua scincoides, assembly GCF_035046505.1. Taxonomy (NCBI): domain Eukaryota; kingdom Metazoa; phylum Chordata; class Lepidosauria; order Squamata; family Scincidae; genus Tiliqua; species Tiliqua scincoides. The sequence continues at coordinate 233,016,955 of NC_089821.1, forward strand.
ACACAGCTCATGGATCTGATATTCGTCATCTCTGAGAATTTCTATAGTTCAGATAATTATAATGATACAATTATATTTAAATGCTTACTCAGAACTTAAAGAGAAAAAAATTAATTTTTCATTGGGTGCAATCCTAACCCCTTATGTCAGTGCTTTCCAGCACTGACTTAAGGGCACTGCAGCTCCGAGGTAAGGGAACAAACATTCCCTTATTTTGAGGAGGCCTCCATGAGTGACACCCAACTGCAGGATGCAGCACATGTCCCATTAGCACCGCTATGCAGGTGCTGGAAAATACTGACATAAGTGGTTAGGATTGCGCCCATAGCTACTTAAAAGAGGTAAAATGGAAGAGTCAGCTTAATAGCAGAGGTTTGAAATGCTTTAATGTAGTGTTTCTCACCCACTAGGTAGGTCGCGAGTCAATTTCAGGTGGGTCACCATCCAATATTTTATTTTTAATGTATTAGACTTGATGCTACCATGGTATGTGTTAAATGACTGTGCCTGTTACTGTGTCTGTAGATGTTAAATGACTGTACCTTAGAGCAGCTAGTCATGGAGCCCACCAGAGGACAGATGACTCTGGATTTAATATTGTGCGTACTCAGGACCTGGTTAGAGAGCAACATTAAGGGGAATAATAAAAGCTTCTTCAAATATGTTAGAAGCAAGAAACCTGCCAGAGAAGCGGTTGGCCCTCTGGATGGTGAGGGAGGGAAAGGGGAGATAAAAGACTTAGAGATGGCAGAAAAATTAAATGAGTTCTTTGCATCTGTCTTCACGGCAGAAGACCTCTGGCAGATACTGCTGCCCGAACGGCCCCTCCTGACCAAGGAATTAAATCACATAGAGGTTAAAAGAGAAGATGTTTCAGACCTCATTGATAAATTAAAGATCAATAAGTCACCGGGCCCTGATGGCATCCACCCAAGAGTTATGAAGGAATTGAAGAATGAAGTTGCTGATCTCTTGACTAAAATATTCAACCTGTTCCTCAAAATGGCCACAGTGCCAGAGGATTGGAGAATAGCAAATGTCACACCAATTTTTAAAAAAGGGGGGGGGGACTCGGGAAACTATAGGCTGGTCAGCCTAACATCTATACCAGGTAAGATGGTGGAATGCCTCATCAAAGATAGAATCTCAAAACACATAGATGAACAAGCCTTGCTGAGGAAGAATCAGCATGGCTTCTGTAAGGGTAAATCTTGCCTCACAAACCTTTTAGAATTCTTTGAAAAAGTCAACAGGCATGTAGATGCAGGAGAACCCGTGGACATTATATATCTGGACTTTCAGAAGGCGTTCGACACGGTCCCTCACCAAAGGATACTGAAAAAACTCCACAGTCTTAGGGAAATAGAGGGCAGGTTCTCTCATGGATTGAGAACTGGTTGAAGACCAGGAAACAGAGAGTGAGTGTCAATGGGCAATTTTCACAATGGAGAGAGGTGAAAAGCAGTGTGCCCCAAGGATCTGTCCTGGGACCGGTGCTCTTCAACCTCTTCATAAATGATCTGGAGACAGGGTTGAGCAGTGAGGTGGCTAAGTTTGCAGACGACACCAAGCTTTTCCGAGTGGTGAAGACCAGAAGTGATTGTGAGGAGCTCCAGAAGGATCTCTATAAACTGGCAGCATGGGCAGCAAAATGGCAGATGCATTTCAATGTAAGCAAGTATAAAGTCATGCACATTGGGGCAAAAAACTAAACTTCACATACAGGCTAATGGGTTCTGAGCTGTCAATGAAAGTGTCGACCCAATGTGCAGCGGCAGTGAAGAAGGCCAATTCTATGCTTGGGATCATTAGAAAAGGTATTGAGAACAAAATGACTAATATTATAATGCCGTTGTACAAATCTATGGTAATGTCACACCTGGAGTATTGTGTCCAGTTCTGGTCCCCACATCTCTAAAAGGACATACTGGAAATGGAAAGGGTGCAAAAGAGAGCGACTAAGATGATTACTGGGCTGGGGTACCTTCCTCATGAGGAAAGGCTACAGTGTTTGGGCCTCTTCAGCCTAGAAAAGAGGAGCCTGACAGGGGACATGACTGAGACATACAAAATTATGCACAGGAAGGATAGAGTGGATAGAGCAGTGGTACTCAAACTTTTCCGGCCAGTGGCTCCCTTGATCCCCGTGGCTATTGGCCATGACTCCCCATCATTTTCCTGAGGGCTGGAAGTGACATCATTAAACAGGAAGTGGCCAGAAATATTAACTATATTAATATTAATTGTATTAATCATATCATTAATTAAATGCAGATCTTAAAAATATATTATTAATACACAGCACTATACATGCTTTATAAATGATCAGCTGCTGATCACTGTTGGAGACAGCATGCTGGAGTAGGTAGATTTTGTCTGATCCAGGAGGACTCATTTTTTAAAACTTTGTAAGCATACAAAGAGGGCAGGTTCTCTCATGGATTGAGAACTGGTTGAAGACCAGGAAACAGAAAGTGAGTGTCAATGGGCATTTTTCACAATGGAGAGAGGTGAAAAGCAGTGTGCCCCAAGGATCTGTCCTGGGACCGGTGCTCTTCAACCTCTTCATAAATGACCTGGAGACAGGGTTGAGCAGTGAGGTGGCTAAGTTTGCAGACGACACCAAACTTTTCCGAGTGGTGAAGACCAGAAGTGATTGTGAAGAGCTCCAGAAAGATCTCTCCAGACTGGCAGAATGGGCAGCAAAATGGCAGATGCGCTTCAATGTCAGTAAGTGTAAAGTCATGCACATTGGGGCAAAAAATCAAAACTTTAGATATAGGCTGATGGGTTCTGAGCTGTCTGTGACAGATCAGGAGAGAGATCTTGGGGTGGTGGTGGACAGGTCGATGAAAATGTCGACCCAATGTGCGGCGGCAGTGAAGAAGGCCAATTCTATGCTTGGGATCATTAGGAAGGGTATTTAGAACAAAACGGCTAATATTATAATGCCGTTGTACAAATCTATGGTAAGACCACACCTGGAGTATTGTGTCCAGTTCTGGTTACCACATCTCAAAAAAGACATAGTGGAAATGGAAAAGGTGCAAAAGAGAGCGACTAAGATGATTACGGGGCTGGGGCACCTTCCTTATGAGGAAAGGCTACGGCGTTTGGGCCTCTTCAGCCTAGAAAAGAGACGCCTGAGGGGGGACATGATTGAGACATACAAAATTATGCAGGGGATGGACAGAGTGGATAGGGAGATGCTCTTTACACTCTCACATAATACCAGAACCAGGGGACATCCACTAAAATTGAGTGTTGGGCGGGATAGGACAGACAAAAGGAAATATTTCTTTACTCAGCGTGTGGTCGGTTTGTGGAACTCCTTGCCACAGGATGTGGTGCTGGCATCTAGCCTAGACGCCTTTAAAAGGGGATTGGACAAGTTTCTGGAGGAAAAATCCATTACGGGGTACAAGCCATGATGTGTATGCGCAACCTCCTGATTTTAGAAATGGGTTATGTCAGAATGCCAGATGCAAGGGAGGGCACCAGGATGAGGTCTCTTGTTATCTGGTGTGCTCCCTGGGGCATTTGGTGGGCCGCTGTGAGATACAGGAAGCTGGACTAGATGGGCCTATGGCCTGATCCAGTGGGGCTGTTCTTATGTTCTTAAGGGGTTAGGACAACCTGGCTTTTAATCAGAAGTTGTGAAGAAAAAATTGACCCAAATGTTCTTTTCAATTACTTGCTAGTCGGTTTCTTCTCACATCTTCATCTGTCATTGAATAGTTACCCAGCTGCTAGAAAAAGAAGTATTAATTGTTTAAATCTCACACACTTTTAAATTTGTACCAGAGAACAGTTACATTTATGCTGTCTGTCAACCGTCAATAAAGACAGTAACTGCAATTACTGGTAAGCAGCATGCAATTCCATTTTCAATCTTCAGGACAGTCCATATCCAAAATGAGTTGGACATTTTGACTCATTTACAAGAATTCCAGTTGCAAGAATACATATAACACCAAGCCTGCAGGGGACCCTCAAGATTCTGTTCTTGCTCCCTTGCTATTGTCAATCAGCACACTGTATGTCCTGAATGACCTTCATCAAATCCTATGGTTTTCAGTACCACATATACACAAACAATATACAGCTGTAGTTCCCTATCCCATAAATTTCTCCCTTCAATAAATTTAAATCCACACCTCCAACTGCCAGACATTTAAGCTTGGTTGATTCATTGCTATGTTAAGCTCAATGTTTCGGAAGAAAAACTCTGGATCTTTCTTCACACAACTTTGCCTACTTTTACTCTCTCTTTATTCTGTTCAACGCTATTCAACAGGTACAAATATTTGGTTTTACAGACTCCTTTATTCTTCACATTCAGTCAGCTACCAAGTAATGCCACTTCTTCCTTTACAATACAATTACAATACTGCAAGAATATGTGCTTTCCTCTTCTCTCAAAAAAAATTCAAGTTCTAGGGCACTCATGAGAATATATACAGTGGATCCCTGCTTGACAATGGGTTTATCATATGATCAAATCGCTTCATGATGGACTCTCTGTAGTAAAATAGAGTTCTCTATATAATTCATTTACTTTACAATGGGCTTACAATTGTTGACAACTAGATTTCAGTGATAGATAAGCCAATCAGTGATGCATTTAGTAGCATCTCAGTCAACTTGTAGTATCTCAGCCAACAACATTTTGAACATCAGTGGCTGTGTGTGTACTGAGGGAAGGCTATAGTCAATGTAAATGGTCATGCAAACCCAAGCCTTCTAGGAAGTGTCTCAGTCAGCTGCAATGTTTTTAATATAATCATGGTATGTAAAGAGAGCAGCAGGCAGAAAATTTCAAATAAAATTAAACAACAAATACAAGTGTGCCCCCATGGTTAAGTGCAACCTCTGCCGGGCTCAGACTGACTCTTAGGATGAAAAACATAACTTCTGATTTTTTTCGTAAAACTCAAAGTGATGTTTTTAATGCCTTATGAGACATTAAAAATGTCACTTCTGATTTTTTTGGAAAACTGGAAGTTGCTTTTTTCTTCCTAAGAGTCAGTCTGAGCTTGGCAGAGGCCATGGGTGGATACACGCAGCCTCTGCTGAACTCAGAAGACCCTCCAGAGGTGAGGAAAGCAGAACTTCCCTCACCTTCAGAGGGGGTGCATGTGGGGACGCCTGCCGACCTAATACATAGATAAGTAATTCCATAGATATGGAATCCACAGATACAGGGGCCACTATAGTGAAAAAAAAATATGATGATACTGCTAAAATTAGTTCATTTGCTCACGAATATTATTTCTTCCAGTCAAACATTCCGTCAATGTTAAATAAAAAGGAATCCTTAAGAAAATTAAGGACACAATCCTAACTGCGCCCTAGGCTACCACAAGTCCCTTGCGCCGGCCCAGGAGGGTCGCAAACATGCCATAAAGCACATTTGCACCTCCTCAGGAGTTGGCTGGGCCGGTACAGGGACGTGCGCTGGCCCACAGAAGCTGCATCCAATCTCTGAGCTGACTTGGGGAGGGTGGGTTGTGTCAGTTGAGCTCGCCCAACATAGGAGTCTGGGGAGGTAGCAAGATGGAGGCGTTCTGGGGCAGGGAGAGAGCGTTCCAGGGAGTGGGCGGGGAGCAGGAGGTGAGGCTGCGACCCAGCTGTTATGCTGGATCCCAACCAGCACGGAGCAGCACGGAGCAGCTTGAGGCACCTCCATTCTCGTCAGACTTGTGGCACCTTCGAGGAGACCCATTGGGGCTGTGGTGGCTTACCCGGGGGTAAGAGGAAGAGTTTCCCCTTATCTCCAGCTGAGCTGCTTCTGGTCCCAATCTTGTGCTGGATACAGCCTAGGCCTCTTGGCCTGCCTGTTCCAGTGCAAGACAGGATTGCGCTATAAAGTGATGAATCCACTACAGTGCAAAAAGGAAGTTAACTGATTGTAGAAATGGAAAAGTTTTTGTTACTGTGAATAACAGAAACACAGATGTAGGAGATAAAGGTCCTGAGCAATATATTTGCAAATTTGCAAAGCTCATTTTTGATTACTGAAGGCTAAATCGCCCTCAATTAGTGACATGCAATAAAGCCAGCAAAAGTCAGTTTGACTGCTTTAGGAAAAGATCTAATGTTAAAAGAGTCATAAGATGGGGAGAAAATTCTAGTGCTGACCAGGAAGCAGCTAAAGTTTACAAGATGGAGTTTCAAGAGCTCATTGAGAAGGAGGGCTACCTTCCTCAACAAGTCTTTAATGAAACAGGGTCTCTTCTGGAAAAGAATGCCCAGGAGGTCTGGTCTAGAGGGTAGAGCCTCCGTTTGCCTGAAGATAACATCCACAGGTCGCCAGTTCGAGGCCACCGGCACCGTGCGACCTTGAAGCAGCTGACAAGCTGAGCCGAGTTATTCCATCTGCTCTGAGCGTGGGAGGATGGAGGCCAGAATGTGAAACCAGATCAGAAAGAAACATCTGAAATGTTGTGGTTCTTGAAAGATAGAACCTTCTTTCAATTGTAAAAAACCCTGCAGGGATTTAAATAGCCTGCCTGCGTAAACTGCCTTGAATAAAGTCTGAGGAGAAATCTGACGACCAAGAAAGGCGGTATATAAATACCTGTATTATTATTATTATTATTATTATTATTATTATTATTATTATTATTATTATTATTATTATTATTAAACATGCATCACAAAGGACGAGGCTTCTTTGCCCAGACAGAAGCCTATGAAGTATAAGCTTCTGCTACTGTTGGGCGCCCACACCTCTGGCAATTTCAAACTTATGCTGTTCTGCTGTCATTAAACAGAAGATTGGGCAAAGTGAGGATTGGGTAGCTAATTTTGTAGGCAAGCAAGACAAGCAAGCATTTAACAAACATGAAGTTGTCCAAAATGTCTGATTTGGCACTAGTTCCCCCTTCACCACCACCTCTTAGGTCGGCTTCAGTCAGGGAAGAAGTTCCCCTTCCTCTCCAATACCACACACTGAAAGGCAGTTTTAAAAAACAACAGGGAAAGCGGTGGACAACAGGGTGAGAGACAGAATGGCCAGGAACTGAAAACATGAAACTGATAACTCTCTGTTATGCTCAGGTGATACCTGAGTCACTACCAAACAAGCATTGCAATAACCTCTTCTTCAAATTAGCTGCTGCACATAAACAAATGCAATTTTTAAAAAACTTGATTAAAAAAACAGTTGGAACTCTACAATATCACTGAAAAAGATGAATGAGTCAGTAAAAACAGACTCAGCATGACAGATCCAAAACCTGGAAATATATATCTTTATTTTACTTCTTTTACTCTAGTTATTATTCATGACTATTGTTATGAATAAAAGAATATTTGGAATGCTCAAACATCTGACTATTAATCCTATTAAAACAATCCTAAATAAGAATAGGAAAGTGGCAAAATAATGCTAAGGGGAAAACCATTCACCACTTTGAGACTATTTCTGTTCCTATGGTCAAGGTAATGAAAAATTATTTTAACAGTTTCTGAGCCACTGGAATTATACCCATAACATTAAGCAGAACCTGATTCTCTCTGCTACATCCTTATACTGTCTGACACACTCAAAGATATTAGTTATAATATTATCTTGAAATAAAATTACACTAGTTTTAAAATTACATCGCTATGTTAAATGCTCTTAAATACAAGTTGTATTTCAAAACATTTTATTTACCATTCTGAACCACAGATGACAACGTTTGCTTGAAGTTGCAATTACTCTGTAAAGCTAGGAACCCAATTAGACAGCCTAAAACCTGCCAGTTTAAAAAAAAGCACCCAAAAACATATCATCTGTTCAGAATTTATTAAAAGTTTAATGTTTGAATTGTTAAATGCTTAATCATTTCACTTCCAGCTTAGTTTTCCTCAATCATCCATTAAGAAAATAGAATATTTCATAGAAAGTTCCCAAAACATTTCTTGAAACTATTAAGAAGAATCTATTTTAAGAATCAACACAAATGCAATAAGGTCTTCTAAGACCAGAACCACACATTACATGAAAATTTATTATTTATTTATTTGATTTATATTCCACCTTTCTCTCTGAAGGGCACCCAAGGCGGCTAAAAATCAAGATTGAAATACAAAGTAAAATACAAATAAACATTAAAAATAAAAGAACAATTAAAAACAATTAAAACAAGATAAATACAGTCAGCAGATAAAAACACACAGTAAAAGATATAATTTATAGAAGCAGCCCTTATAGGTCCTCAAAGGCTTTCCTAAATAAAAAATCTTGAGGCCCCGCTGGAACATTAATAACAAGCAAGTTGTCCTCATTTCAAAGGGGAGGGAATTCCATAGTACAGGTGCCACCACCAAAAAGGCCCTGTTTCTGGCTGCCATCCCCATCACCACACTCAATGATGGCACAACCAACAGGGCCCCTTCTGATGACCTCAGAGAATGGACTGGACTATATGGAAGAAGGCGATCTTTCAAATGCTGGTCCCAAGCCATTTAGGGCTTTAAAGGACAAAATCAGCACCTTGAATTTAGCCCGGAAACGAATTGGCAGCCAGTGCAGCCGCCAGAGCAGTGGTGTGACAGAGTCAAACCGCCAACCTCCAGCAACTACAAAAGCCACCGCATTCTGTACTAGCTGAAGCTTCCGGACCATCTTCAGGGGCAGCCCCACATAGAACACATTACAATAATCTAATCTTAATGTCACCATGGCATGGACCACCATGGCCAGATCCACCCGAGACACGTACGGCCGCAGCTGGTGCACCAGCCGAAGCTGGACAAAGGTGCTCCTGGCCACAGCCAACACCTGGACATCCAGTAGGAGCTGTGAGTTCAGGAGAAGCCCCTGGAACTTGACGTTCCAGGTATTACATGAAGAGAATAGTCTTGGAAAACCATGTTCATACAAATATGCTCTGCACTGCTTTTTGTTGGATTGCCTTCCTCTTATAGTGTAGACATCTCTTAATTAGTTTAAGCTACTATATGGAATTTCACAGTTATAATACAGTGGTTCTACAGTGGCAACCCACCAGTTTGCATAATGCTTCCCCTGTGAGGGAAGGGGAGGGAGGCAGCAATCCTGGGGATCGCGTCGCTGAGGGGGGCGAGTGGGGTGCTTTACACTTACTTTCAGAAGGCAGGGCTGCAGCAGGCTACAGGAGTTGCGGGAAGCCCTGCGCAGCCCTGCACAGCGCTTCCCACACCTCCTGTAGCCTGCTGCAGCCCTGCCCCTGAAAGTAAGTGCAAAGCACCCCCTTGCCTCTCTAGCCGTTCCCCTGCAAGAACTTACTGAGGGAGTAAAGCTCCTTCAAAGTTTGAGAACTACTGTTATAATCGTTTCAGAGATTTGTGTCATGGACTGTTAGATCCCTCATAGAAAATTTTAGCTACGTGACTAGAGTATGCATTTGGTAGCTTTTCCCTTGACCAGAACTGTTAAATGCTTGGCTGCCACCAAGTATAGCAGTCACATATGTAATTCCTCCCTCTCCTCTCTGTTTCATTATTTATTATTATTAACAGTATATACCATTTTTCAACAAGAAGTTCACAAAGCAGTTTACAGAAAAAATCAAATAACTAGGATAGTTAATCCTTGACATGTCATTATGGTGTTGTTTCCCTCACCAGATGGCTTCTGTTGACCAGGGAAACATACAATTGCATATCATCAGAGCTTGTGTCTTGAGTACACTTCTGTACTACAGTGAGTCATGGACTCTTCGCACATGACAGGAGAGGAAGCTGAATGCTTTCCAAATGCACTGCCTCTGATGCATCCTCGGTATCACCTGGCAGGACAAAGTTCTAAACAAGACAGTCCTGGTATGAGCTGGAATCCCTAGCATGTATACACTGCTGAAACGGAGACTCCTGCGTTGGCTTGGTCATGTCATGAGAATGGATGATGGCCGGATCCCAAAGGATCTCCTCTATGGAGAACTTGTGCAGGGAAAGCGCCCTACAGGTAGACCACAGCTGCGATACAAGGACATCTGCAAGAGGGATATGAAGGCCTTAGGATTGGACCTCAACCTTGGCCTCTGAGCATCCTGCTTGGAGGCAGGCTGTGCAGTATGGCCTCTCCCAGTTTGAAGAGACACTTGGCCAACAGACTGAGGCAAAGAGGCTAAGAAGGAAGGCCCATAGCCAGGGAGACAGACCAGGGACAGACTACACTTGCTCCCAGTGTGGAAGGGATTGTCATTCGTGAATCGGCCTTTTCAACCACACTAGACGCTGTTCCAGAACCACTATTCAGAGTGCAATACCATAGTCTTTCAAGACTGAAGGTTGCCAACAAAACAAGACATAGGTAAGATGCTGTAGAACAGGGATGGCAAACATGAGGCCCATGGGCCAAATGCGGCCCCTGGAAGCAATTTAACTGGCCCCTGTTATAACTGAGTTCTCCCAGTGTGATAATTGGGCTCTCTCATATATTGAAAATATGAACAAGATTTGCATATTTTCTCTTCTGTCATTTGCAGCTAATGAGTTTCTTTGTGAGAATGAAGTGCTTATTTCTAGCCCTCATCTGCTTAATGATGTCACTTTCTGCTTAATGATGTAATTTCCGGCCCTCAGTAGGCACCATGAATGCTAACTTCAACCCTCTGTATGAAATGAGTTTGACACCCCTGCCCTAGAAGTTAGAGGGGAGAAAGAACTTTACCACACAGTTGCCTTTTTCACTTCTTTTAACAATTCTTTCCTGTTGGTAAGGAGTAAGTCCAGAATAGGACACCCCCTTGCTCCTTCCTCCACCTTCTGAATGATGAAGTGGTTCACAAAGCAAGTCACAAATTTATTTGACCTTTCACTCTTAGTTGAGTGAGATGTCAGCAGATACCAGAATAGTTCAAATCTTCCATTACTACTATTGTCTGCCTTGCAAAAACTTTGGTTATCTGTTAAAGAAAAGCATTTTTGGTGACTTCTCCTTGGTCTGGTGGTCTACAGAAAATTTCCAACAATCAAATTGCCCTTATTCTTCTCTTATTCTCACCCAGACGCTTTCTATCTGGGTTCCATGATCAGTCTGGCATTTCTGTGCAGGTGTATGAAATCTTTACTTATAGTGCAACTCTCCCTCCCTTCCTGTTGGGCCTCTTCCTTTTGAACAAGATATACTCTTCCAGTCCTATGTTCCATTTATTGGTCTCATTCCAACAAGCTTCCATGACTCCTATCAAATTGTATTTGCTTTCCTGTATTAGGATTTCAAGTTCATCCCATTTGTTCCTCATACTCAGTGAACAAATATAAAAGCACTGGAGACCATAGATACTTCCTAAATTCCCTGGTGCAGTTTTTTGCAAATCCTTGATCACTTCATCTGCAAGACAGGTTCTTCCTTTGTCTCTCACAATCTTGTCTCCAATTCTCATCTTTATATTATATTCTGTGTTCTGTTCTACCATCTCCTTTCACTTAAAGCCTTTCTGATGAGACTTGCAAGGTTCTTGCCAAACACATTCTTCCCAGGCCTTGTGAGTTGTAACCTACATCTTGCCAGAAGCCCTTCAAAGTATAGGCGGTGGTCCAAGAACCCAAAACGTTCCTGTCAACAACATCTTTGCAGCCAGCTGTTCCCTGCCAGGACTCTGTTTTCTCAGCTATGCTTTGACCTTTGACAGAAAGATAGAAGAAAACGTCACTTGTGCCCCCCACTTCTTTGCTTCCCAGAGCCTCTGAGTCTCGTCAGATCCTTCAAAGTCTACTACAGGCAGTATCATTTATTCCAAGGTTGAACAGCAGAAAGGAGTAGCAGACACTGGATTTAATCAGTCTCAAAGCAATCTCCACATCACAACAGGATATATGCTCACCAAGAAGAAAAAAACACTTTTCAAGATTATTTGTCTGGTATGCACACTGATTATTGTATTATTATAGACCCAAATCCTAATCAACTTTGCAGCATTGGCATAGTTGTGCCAATGGGACATGTGCTGCATCCAGCAGTTGGGTGGCACTCATGGAGGCCTCCTCAAGGTAAGAGAACGTTTGTTCCCTTAGCTTGGAGCTGCATTACCCTTATGTTACGGCTGGAAAGTGGGTTAGGATTGCGCCCTCAATTACGTATTCCAATTAGTTAGAAATGTCTGTAAGCACGCTTGGATACAAATCCAGTCAGCATTTATTTACAACTTAGGACACAATCCTAACCAGGTCTACTCAGTAGTAAGTCCTATTTTGTTCAGTGAGGCTTACTCTCAGGAAAGTGTGGTTAGGATTGCAGCCTTAGTTCTATATTATCCTAATCTTATTAGCTAGATTAATGGCAGTGCCCTTATGGTTCACTCGTATTTGAACATCACATGGACGTGGTGCCCATCACATCTTGTCCATCCAGGCAAAGCTACCCCTGCAGTCCTCCCAATAATGCTGGTGCAGCTTTCCCAGTAACACTGCTGATACCTGTTCCAGCAATGCCAACAGCATCCAGGGAAATCACAACATAGCATGCCATCTACAGAGTCTCTCTTAGTAGGAAGACCCCTGCGACCAACACACATTATCTCTTCCATGAACTGGAGCATGGGTTCCTCCCATCTGTGGGTAACTGAGAGTCCTCCTCCCTGGTCTATGGAGCTTGAGGTGGCAATTATTGTCTGAATGGGCATATACTGTACTCAATATTTACAGCTTGGTATTTGTTGCGCAGCCCCAGTGGCACAGAATGTCTCCTGGTTATCTTGTTCCTCAGTGTCACATGCTTCCATATGTTTACACCTTCCCCTGGAATTTCTTCTTTCTCAATAGTGTCCCTCCTCTATGGGACAAGAAAGAAGAGTTTCTTCTTTCTTGTCCCATTAGACAGTACAGGAGACTAGGAAAGACTTTGAGGAACATATGGTCAGCAACATTAAGGAAAATAATAAAAGCTTTTGCAAATATGTTAGAAGAACAAAGAAGCAGGAAACTGCCAGAGAAGCAGTTGCCCATTGGTCAGTGAAGATGGGAAAAGGAGAGATTAATAAGGACTTGGAGGTTGCTAAAAATGCAAGTGTGAAATTACTATGTTTCCAATTAAAATATGCAATTTGTTCCTTAAAATGGCTACTGTGCCAGAGGACCGGAAGATAGCTAATGCCACACCAATCTTTAAAAAGGAAGGAGAGGGAACCTAGGAAATTACAGGCCAGTCAGCCTAACATCTGTTCTAGGTAAGATGGTGGAAAGCCTAATCAAAGATAAAATCTTGAAACATATAGAACAGGACCGCACGAACCCAGACCCGGGGACTGGATCCAGCATTTGCACGGATCCATCTGCCCAGTGAGCAGACCTTTCGGTTCCACTCGGGCCCCACACAACGTCCTCCTCTTTCAGAGGACAGAGACACTCTGGGTAGTTGCATCTGCCCAGATATTCTGTCATGTGGCCTTCTGGGATGCCAGGCAGACAGCATGACTGCCTAGCGTGCCCTTCTCCTCCAAAAGAGAACACCGCGCAGTGCCCGACAGGAACACTCGGATGTAGTTCGGACAGGTACAACATTCCGGGAACGCAGAGGGCACAAGTTTGAGCACTGCTGATACAGAAGAACAAGCTTCACTGAGGGGGAATCAGCATGGCTTTCATAAAGGTTAATCTTGTCTTACAAATCTTTTTTGAATTCTTTGACAAGGTCTACAGGCATATGGAAATGGGCAAACATTAATATTTTCTATCTGGACCATCAGAAGGTATTTTACACAGTTTTCGTGTATTAATAGTTTTCAGATGAAAACTGGAAGTAGCTCCTGATCACATTTTGGGACACTTTAGAGGTATGGGGAGGCTTGCAGACAGGTCTGCGGGCTCCCAGCACCCACCAGGAAGCAGCAGCAACCCCCAGTAAGCCTTTAAAGTTCAAAAATAGAACTTTTCTCACCAGCGTGATCATGAGAGCACCACTGCCAGCCCCTCCCCTCCCCCTTTCCCTCACAACCACTTACAGTGGCCCAAACTCTCCCAGACTTTGGGAAACACTACACTATGTGCTGCACTATGCTGACCCCCCCCCCCCCAAGGATCTACTGCATGTACACTCTGGTGGCACCACTCTTCATCCCAAAAACAAAGTATGTAGCTCAAGCCAGATAACACTAATACTGCTGACTAATACTGCTGATTCCTCTTTACTTCCTCTATTTTTCTCCTTGCTTCCCACAGGCAGAAGTCCCACAGGTGAAGACATGCAGACCCCAAGGGAAGCCTTCAGTCTGCCTGCCCTCCATGACTAGGGGAGCCCAGCAACTGCTCAGTCTGCTGACCTACACCTTCTAGTCAGGCCCCTGTAGCTTTTCAAACTCCAAGGCAGACAGTGAACCAATTGGTGCATCGAGATCTCACTGGCACCTGTTATTTGGTTGTCTTTTGGATAACTTGCAATGCAACAATAGCTCTGCTGGGAGGATGATGGTTGGCAATTCCACTTCTGTATTTCTCTCTCAGATGCTGCTTGATTACTGACACAGTTCAATAAAACCTTGACAGGATCACACTTGTTACTTTGTTAGAAGACCTCTTCTTCTCACCCTTGTTATTCATCTCATCTTGCTTCAGGATGAGACTCTGCTAAGGGAGGGTTCCTCTTTGCTCCCAGAGCCTGCAGCATCCTCACTTCATGGCTTATACACTCTGGGGGGGGGGGGAGATGCTAGTTATTATGATGCCCCTGTTCTTGCTGCCATGATATACAGTGGGCAGTGGAAGGGGGACAAGAGGGGAGCATATCAACAGTCATGACAGCAGGTGCCACTGATGAAGCAAATGGCATGAGGTAAGTGTGGCTGTGGCTAGCTGGGTGGGCGACTGCATGAGGGGCCCTATGTCACATGCAAGTTCAGTGACTCGTCTTTGCATTGCTCCTTCTGATAGGACCACATGCTCTGACTTTCAGTCAGGTTTGCCAGTTTGCAATGATGTAAGCAGTTTAATGCCAGATGTGCGTATTGTTAGCCAACTGTGGTGGGTGGTTAGAGAACAGCTTTGTGGAATAGCTGGTGTGGTTCTAGAACTGCTTCCCCCTATTTATTTATCACTGGCATGAGCGTTTACCAGCCAGTCATGCAAAAGATGAGTGCTTTCATACTTAGATTATATCCCTTGGCTGGGCTCAACCCCAGTTACCTGGCTCCTGTGGCAGTGAGCTACCAGGAGCCGGCTTTGCCTGCATGCTGTTGGGATTAAATGTGACCTCTCAAAGTCCCTTCGCTGGCATTCCAGGTGGTAAATGCCCCCATAGGGACTTAAACCCTCACCAAGGAGGGAGTTGTGTGTCTGTTGCACACAGTTGCCTTTTTCAAAGGGAGATATCTTTCTGTCCTTTGTCTGCAGTGTTGGATCTGTGTATTTGTGATAAAAGAACTCAAATCCTAGATGCAAACATTCTTAGTTCTTTCTTTTGTCTTTTCTTTGCTGATGCCACTGTAGCTCCTATAGGGTGTGGCAGGTGGTACTGCATCCTTGTGTCATGATGATTGTGTGTGGTATCCTTGGGGCACCTCCCCATGGTTAGTGGAGGGGTCTGTTTTGTTGCTCCCAGTGGCTGTCAGAGGGTGGTCCCCCCAGCACTGGCTGTTCATTGGCCTTGTATCTGCTTCCCCTAGGTCTGTTCATCTTGATGGTACTTCTCTGGTCAACAGCACTGGGGCTGAGTGGATGTGGCGATTGGCTCCTTGGTCATCACACAGATGGTGCATGGACATTGTGTCCATGTCATGCTTATGATGCACCAATGGCAGGACACTGCTCTGTAGATGACATGCTACTGTGTTTCCCTGAAAATAAGACACTGCCTTATATTTTTTTTGGCTCAAAAAATACACACTAGGTCTTATTTTCAGGGTAGGTCTTTTCTTTTTTTTAAATGTACAACAATCCATAGTCATTCATGTACAACAGTCTACATTTATTCATGTACAAAAATATACAGTACAAAAATATCCCCTCAGTGCCCAGGAGGATGCCTACCTACTCAGAAGTCAGTCCCTTTATAGTTAATGGGACTTACTCCCTGGAAAGTGTGGAGAGCCTCAGAGCCCGGTAGGCAGGGTTGCCTCATTTGCTTCTTCCCACCTCAGCACCTCCTCAGCATCCTCTGCCCAAGGCAGCATAGCAGGCGCTTTCTAGGTGGCACCCATGGGAGTGCAGCGTTCCCGGTCACATTGTCCACCCACCCCTGCCCGAGGACCACCCCCCCCCATCCTGGCCCTGATCACAACTAGGTCTTATTTTCAGGGCAGGTCTTATATTTCAGCAATTCTCAAAAAACACACAAGGTTTTATTTTCGAGGTAGGTCTTATTTTCGTGGAAACACGGTATGTTGTGATTTCCCAGGATGCAGAGCAAATGTAGAGACATGCGTCACGAGTATGATGGGGGAGATTTGAGGGCTGTAGATAAGTGAAACTGCGGATATGGGACCCGTGGATGGGGGAGGGGCAAAATGCCTGTAATCTACTAAGAAGTACAGTATTTGGAATGTCAGTTGTAAAGGAACTGAAGCAATAAAGCTCTTACAGTGCAATCCAGCTGGCTCCCAGCATTTGCAAATGTGCCATAAAGCACATTTGTGACGACTTGGGAGTAGGATAGGCCAGCTCATGGATGGCCTTGCTGAGCCAGCCCCACACTTGGAGGAGGTAAGTTTGTGATGGTCCAGGCAGACCAGCAAAGGGGGTGGAAGAGGGCAGAGGAAGGGAGGAACAGAGGCGAGGAGGGGGTGTTTCAGGGTGGGGGAGGGTGGCCTGGGGATGGATTGAGTCTGGGAGGCGGGGTGGGGTCAGCCACAGCCGCACAGGCTGGATCCCAATCCCCGTCCCCAGCCCAAGCAGAGTTACTCTGGCTGCTCAGATTTGCACCTGCGAAATTGCAAGTGCAGATCCGAGTAGCCCCATAAAGTTGCCTATGGCATCCCTCAGGGTAAGGAGACTAAAATTCCCTTACTCTAAGTTGCACCCTGAGTCACACCAAACCTCCAAAGTTCCTTTACAACTGACACTCCAAATACTTCATAGAAGATTATGGGCATTTCCTCCTCCCCATTTCCCGGTCCCATATTCCCAGTTTCACTTATCTGCGGCCCTCAAATTCCCCCCATCATATTCATGATTCATGTTTTCTCATTTGCAAATGCTTTGCAAAAGAAAGGTTTTTTCCCCCCTTTGCTTTGGAACAAGAAGCAAACAGCAAGAACCTAGACTTGTACCAACTAGAACAGTGGTACTTTTTAGCACAGGAACCCACTTTATGAAATGACATTCTATAAGGACCCACCTAATTTTGCGAGACAAAGAACTATGATCTAGAAAGAAATAATATATTTACACATTATTTATTTACTTTATTTATTTATTTATTTGCAAAACAAAAAAACTACAGCACCTCAATCAATTTCTCGTAATGAGGCAGCCCTAACGAATAGCTTCAAGGCATGAGGGGCTTAGTTATAGATCCAGCTTTCACCTGTCCCCTTACAAAAAACACACTAAGGAAAAAACACTCAAATATTTATCTCCCTATATTTACATAAGCTTGCAAACTGCAGGAGCTCAGCCATTTGCAGAGCAATTAGCAGCTATCTTTAAAATGGCAGGAGCTCAGCTCTTTGCAAGGCAGTTAGCAGCAATCCGATTTTTGAAAAGACTCAGGGCTTGAGGAAATCAGTTATCTGTGTTTTCATTGGAGGCTCTGTAGAACCCACCAGAAATTGGATCACGACCTATAAAGTGTGTTCTGACCCACAGTTTGAGAAACACTGTGCTAGAGGAATGTTAGAGGAAGCGGCAGTGAGAATGCTAACAGGAAGCAGAGTCTAACATTCTCACTGCTTGCTTCCTGTTGGCATTCTATTAGAATCCTCCCTTTAGCATGCAGCCTACTTGCCAGCACATCACCTTCAGTGAAGCAAGACTGTTGCTTGGTTAAGCAATAAACTCCCATGCCTCAACACCTTCTAATGGAAAATTAAGATATTGGGTTGGGGGGTGGCATAGAGGGCTGCTATTCACATAGGGTTCCCCTGTATCCGCCTTTTCCATATCCACATCCACATGGGGTTCCAAAATGGAACCCCCACGGATACAGGAAGATGCCTGTAGATCCCACTGAACTCAATGGGATTTTCTCCCAGGGTAGTCTCCACAGAATTGCAGTAATGCAGTCCAGCGTGACACATATTTACTCAGAAGTCTGACTGATCAATAGGATTTACTCTTCAGTGAGTGTTCATAGATGGTAGCCTTAAAATGAATCTGACACATATTAATCAGAATTACTATTGACTTCAATGGGATTTACTCCTAATTGTGTATATGACTGCAATCTTTCTAGGTATAAGCATTTGCATAATGGGAATTATTCATAACCTACACTAATTTTTTAGAGATACCTGCGTTTATCCTATCTAAGAATTAAATAATTTTTGATATGACAACATTAAAACCCATGCATTTCAAGAGGTTTTTCAGGTTACGGTGGGCTGCATCCTGCAGAGCAAACAAAGAAAAAAGGTGGCAATCTGCAGTGTTCTTCATGAGGTTGCACAAATAGATGCAGAAAAAAACTGCACAACAATGAGAAACTGACAATGTTATGTGTTGACTCTTGTGTAACATGCTGGGCAATGTGTTATACAAATGCAACATCAAGACAGATCTAGCACAAGAATTTTATGCGATCACTTCCACATGCATGAGCCTCCTAAGCAAGTAAAAGGATTATTTAAGGTACAACACTATGAATCTGATGATCTTTTAAGAGAAAGTTTAATAGTAATTACTGAAGATACTTACTTGCCACTGAAAAGTTGTTTAGAGGATACGGCAGATCCACATCTTGAGGTTTCTCCTTATATCCTATGAAAGAGCCATCTGTCTTCAACAGGAAGTATCTCGGCCTCCAATTTTTTATATATTCTCCTACATATATATATTAAAAAAAAATTATTAGCACTGAAGTGTAAAACTATTTTAAAATAATCTGCTTGGAGCAGAGTTGCCAACTGAAAAGGAAAAAGGGGTCGGGCCTGTTCCTGTGTATTTAACAGCAGTTTGATTCACATAAATTAGAATGTGGAACTTTTCCTAATATCCGCAGATGTAGCTGCTGTTAATGACACAGTAGCATTGGCTGGTAAAATAGACCAACAATTCTGACTCAAATAATTTTCTTTTACATTTTATCTTACAGGATAAAAATTATAATTTCCATTATTTTAAAAAGTGTCTTTTTAATCACATATTTTTACACAAATGCTACCTTCAAACATGCATTAAAATATTAATTAGTTGTATACTGTTATTTAGGCCACAGTAACTTCAGTTGGCAACCCAGCACTTGCGTGCCAAAGTGGGATAGGATTGGGCCATAACTTTCTAAAAAGTATTAAGAAACATAAAATCTCCATTTGTATGTGCTGACCACAAACATAACTACGGTGGGGTGAGTGCTCCGGGCACAATAATTACAAGGGTGCAAAAATGTTAAAGGTTGGGGAGGGGTGATCATCTGCAACCCAAAGAGTCTATTCTTGCTCTTTATATAATCACCTCAATTCATTTTAAATATATGTTTTTACATTCGAAGTCACTTCTAACTGCCTGAATTAGCATTAAATGGGGTGGTTCAAGATCAGATATGATAAGCCATGCCCACTTCTTAGGGCACAATCCTAACCAGGCCTACTTAGAGTAAGTTCTATTTTGTTCATTTTTCCAATGACAAAATAGCAAACAAAGACAACAGAACTGTGTTGTGCTGTCATAAAGGGCAGCTAGTCCTAGTTAGGGTTGGGCTGTAAGCATTGCAGCATAAGTCACTTACAGCGCAATCCTAACCCCTTACGTCAGTGCTTTCCAGCACTGGCATAAAGGCAATGCAGCTCCAAGGTAAGGAAACAAACATTCCCTTACTTTGAGGAGGCCTCCGTGAGTGAACCCAACTGCAGGATGCAGCACATGCTCCATTGGCACTGACAGCACTGACATAAGGGGTTAGGATTGCGCCCTTAAGCTGATCTCCTCTGCAAATGCAGCTCATTTTCTAATGTACCACTGCACCATTGTTTAGCACTATGTAAACAAGCATACCAGAGTGGCAGTTCATGTGCTCTACCTCCTCTCTGTTTCTTTTTCTCTAGTGAGCACCAAAGGAGAAAAGTAAAAGCTTTTGCTTTCAGTTTTAGAAGCTGCTCCCTGTCACATGCAAAATCAGAGAAAAGTGGTTTCTGTTAAAATTTGTTAACTGTTACAAATTACAAGCAAGTTACAAGCAAGGATATCACAGCAGATGAAAAACACTTTACCACTTCAGTGAAAACTGTTCATAAAACAGTGATTGAAGCTGCAGGAAGCTGGGATATTGCCACCACAGCTGAAGCATTTCTTAAAAGTGACTAGTTGCATCACACCTATGTAGGTAGAGCACAAAGGAAATCTCTTGGGGGCAGGGGGAATGCATGAAAATGGGGTTGCAATGCCCTAATACAATGCCCACATTTTTTTCCTTTTTCCTAAAGAAAAAAAAAATTATGGTGTATGTTTAGCTTACAAAAGGTGAGAAGATTCTGCTTCTTTCTCCTTTCATGGTTCTCAAATTAGTAAGAAAGCACTTATCCTCACAATGCTCAAGAGCAAGTGTTTCCAAACCCCAGCCCAGGGGCCAAATGGAGCCCCCCCAGAGAATTTTATCTGACCCACAAGGTTCTCCAACATCTCAGAGCTAAAAATAGCTCAAAAGATGCACTTCCAGGTTTCCCAGCATGGATATATACTGCATTCGGCCACTACAGGTGCTGAATGTAATGCAATGTAATGGAAAGAAATTATTCCATTACATTGCATTACATTTAGCACCTCTAGTGGCTGAATGAGGTATACAGGGGGACACCATATCTATGGTTTCAGGTATTTGTGGATGTGGCGCCCTCCCACGCCCATTTATCTAGTCTAAATCCTTACCAGGTGAAGAAATCTTGCTTAAACTGAGTGCTATAAGCTTTGAATGCTTGCAGGTACTCTGTAAGCGGACTCCCAGCAGCCAGCACATTTAGAAAAAAACTGAAAGAGATCAATAGGAAGTGCTAACTTCCTTTGTGTTTTTGTTTGTTTTTGTTGCAGGATACTTGCAAAACTCAAAGGAGGTCATACTGAGCACTTGTTTTGACCTCATTTTAGTTTCTATAAGTGTTCACAATGTGCAGCAATGTATCTACTTTTCATCACATGGTATATTTGCATGGACCTTTCATGCTTAAAAAGTTGAACGTTAGCAACTAAGCCCCTGGCAAGAAAGATACTTATTGTGAAATTATATATAAATAAAGGATATAATTTTATATATATATATAATTATATATATAATTTATAATTATAAAGGATATAATTATATATAAATAAAGGATCTCCTCTATGGAGAACTCGTGCAAGGAAAGCGCCCTACAGGTAGACCACAGCTGCGATACAAGGACATCTGCAAGAGGGATCTGAAGGCCTTAGCGATGGACCTCAACAAGTGGGAAACCCTGGCCTCTGAGCGGCCCGCTTGGAGGCAGGCTGTGAAGCATGGCCTTTCCCAGTTTGAAGAGACACTTTGCCAACAGTCTGAGGCTAAGAGGCAAAGAAGGAAGGCCCATAGCCAGGGAGACAGACCAGGGACAGTCTGCACTTGCTCCCGGTGTGGAAGGGATTGTCACTCCCGGATTGGCCTTTTCAGCCACACTAGACGCTGTGCCAGAACCACCTTTCAGAGCGCGTTACCATAGTCTTTCGAGACTGAAGGTTGCCAATACAAATATAAATAAATAAATAAATAAATAAATAATCCAGCTCTAATATTCTATCATTCTAGTCAAAACTAAAGAAAACATGAAAAACTGCACAGTCACTGTCAATTTTCAGCCAATGAAAAGATGAGTATAAAATGTTTAATGAAAAATTGTTGTTAATCAAGAAGCACAGAACTGAACTAAGGCACACTGGAAATACAACATCATGTAAAGTTACACCCATGTTGTCAGTTCTCAAGCTCAAATAACTGCATCCTGCATATACCACTGGAATTATTATACAAATATACTGGGGCCACTGCAGCTCTCCCCGGGGTGAGGGGAAAAGTTTCCCCTTGCCCAGGCTGAGCCACAGTCAGCCCCAAATTTGCACTGGATACAGCACAGGCCCGCTCGCCTGTCTGTACCAGCACAAGTTAGGATTGCCCTATATGGTGTATTTACTTTTTATTTCATAGGCAACAAATGAAAGCCACAAAATAAGACATAAAGAACTGTGCTATGTCATTAAAAACAAAACTACGACTTTTTGCCCATAATACAAAAAGACCAAGTCATATATTCACATATATTCATGTTTGAAGGGTAGAAAAAACGAAATCCATAGACTAAACACAGAGGAAAACACTTTGTGACAATTTAATGAAACGCATCTCTGAAGCAGTTAATATAGCAGTAGTTTTGCTTCAGAGGATTATTTTCTATCCAACTTCCTGCTGTGTTAAATGTAACCTAAATTATTATTTTGCTTACTTTTACGCCCTTTTAGATTGCAAAAGCATACTCTCTCTAATTCGTATTATTACAAAATCAGGAAGAAGTCTCTAATTTTGTACACTGCACTGGAGAAAGCCAAATAATTCACATATTTACTATAGAACAATGCTTCAAATAAGAGGCAAATAAATAAAACAAACCAGTTTCAACTTATCAACAAAATAAGAACAGAACAAGTTCAACTTGGCTCCTTAAAAAAAACTGATTATTTCTTGATAGAGTCAGGAAAACAAAACTTTAAAATTCACTGCATAAAAACCAATGTCAGAGGTAGAACCCAAGTGCCATCACTCTTTGCATTCCCTTTACGGGACCAGCAGCTGAATGGGAAAAAGCCTAGGTACTTTGTATCTGCTGCCACCATCCCAGGTTACAGAAACCAGGCAGAGGAGGACTGTCTGGGATGCCCCCCCTCCCCCGAGCACTGAACCACAGGTATTTTTATTAAAAATCAAAACCAGAGTAATTTCTGCAAGGCAAAGAGATGTGACAATGCACTGAATTATCCATGAACATGGACCACACAAAGAAAGAGTTGAAAAGTAACTCATTTATTTTAAAAAATTCTCTTTAGAGAGAACGGAATTAAACAATATGAAGAAAGATAGTAACAGTACAAAAACGCTTGAGTTTGGTTGGAAAGAGCAAAGTTTTCACCAAATGGATGCAGTAACCCTAAACCAGCAGATGGAGCAAGGAAGTATCCTTGCTCAAAGCAACTACCCAAAAACCCCTCCCAACCCACCCTGTGGGGAAGTTTGTACGCTGGCTGGAGTTGCTTAGCAGACAAAGCAACAAAGGGCGCAATCCTAACCAACTTTCCAGCATTGACATAACTTTACCGGGGGGGGGGGGGGAGTATGTGCTGCATCCTGCTGTCAGGGGGGCCTCCTCAAGGTAAGGCAATGTTTATTCCCTTACCTTGGAGTTGCATTGCCCTTATGTCAGTGCTGGAAAGTTGTTTAGGATTGCAGCCAAAAAGTCTGTGACAGCAATGTAGCTATATGGTTGTTAGCTTACACCAGTGTTTCTCGAACAGTGGGTCGGGACCCACTAGATGGATCGCAAGCCAATTTCAGGTGGGTCCCCATTCATTTCAGTATTTTATTTTTAATATATTAGACTTGATGCTACCATGGGATGTGATTGCATTGGGGAAATGTTACAGAGCTGTACTTTTAACAAGCTACTATGTATATTCTTTTAACAATGATAACAAATGGGACTTATTCCTGGGTAAGTGTGGGTAGGACTGCAGTCTAGGATTGATAAAAAATTTTCCTGCTTGATGACGTTACTTCTCTCATGACATCACTTCCAGTGGGTCCTGACAGATTCTTACTCTAAAAAGCAGGTCCAGGTGCTAAACGTATGAGAACAGACTTCATACTCAAAATTTGCCTAGTTCTCCCCCCCCCCCACAAGTACTTATTTCAGGCTGCTGCCTTATTTATAAATGCCAAGGGGTGTGGCTATAATGATGATAGGGCAGCAGTGCTCTCCCCTCCTGTAGCAACTTGTTTAACCCTTGATGCACACAGCCTAATCTGACCTGTCAGTTTCACGAATCACCAACAATTGGGTCACGACCCACTGGTGGGTCCCGGAAGTTTGAGAACTGCCATCCTAAACAAAGTAATTGAAAGTAAACATGCTTTTTCACTTGCCTATATTATTTAATAAACTATATTCTTTTGAAAAGCTCAGTCTCATGGTTACCGATAGCCTGACTTTGAGGCACTTTGAGGTTGGTTTGAATCACCCATGTCAACAATCCTCAAACTGTCAGAGACTGCTGAATCTGACTTCTCGCTCTAAAGTACTGCTAAAGTACTCCCCCAATTTGATTCAGTGTGCATGCGTGCATGTGCGTATGCACGTAGGACAAGTACAGGAACACACATGTTCATGTGAATGGGCAGTGTTGACTCTCAAACATTTAACAGCAGCAAGTAAAGTTGCAAGTTAAAAAAAAAATTACCTGACATGGTAGGCTATGTGTTAAATCACTCATCTCCCAAGAAGTATGGTTGCCTTTGATCAGATGTTTGTGCAGATCTGCTGGCCAGTTGGAGAGTTCTGTGATAGAATCCCTAATCTGTAATACCTTGGCTATAAATCTGTGCTTGCATATGCAGATTATCTTGCTGTATAGGGTGCAGCAGGTAACTAGATTCACCTTTGACCCACCATTCTGCTTCTGACTCCACCCCCATAGCAACCATTCTATATCTGGCTCCAGGAGGTAGGCCTCAGGATTCAAGTGAAAAGCAAGTAAAAAGCAAGCCTTTGAATGGGTCAGGAAACAAACTGGAACCAGTGCAATTCCTTAAGGATCAATGTCATATGGACTCTTGGGCTGGTACCTCTCAATAGCCTCACAGCTGCATTTGGGACAACTGGAAGTTTCTAAACACCTCCAAAAGCAGTTCCATATAAAGCTAATTGCTGCAGTCCAATCTTGACTTTATCACAACATTTATTACTGTGGAGACAGAGCCATTTTATAATCAGGTTCCAATGCCTGTGTACAAAATGCACATGTATACTTGTCAGTTATGAAAAATGCATGTGTGTAAAGATCATGTTTCCTTTAATGTATCTGTCCCTGTGTATAAATAATATATCTAGCAAGAAAGCACATTCAGGTGTTTAAAATGGTTTGATGAAAGCAGAACAGATTGAATGAACTTCAGAATAGACATTTTGAATGAATGATCCTTTTTATGAAGAAAATAAGCAACAAGGTGCAGCTTCACATATGTACGAGTGCAGCTTCACATATTCACTCATGCAGCTTCACATATTCACTCGTATTTAATATATCAGAATTAAAACATTTTCTGTATATGTGGCACTCAGCACTAACCATGTTAAAAAAAGGAAGACTCTATGATGTGAAATGTGCATGTAAAGGTGCCTAACAGAGACACTTTTGCAAGCTATTTATGTTTCCTTTACAAAATCTTTTTAATATACAGAGCGAACAGGCAATGGAACTCTTTCAGTTCAGCATCATGCTTCCCAGAAAGCAGCAACAGCTGTCACATAGACAAAAGTGAGATTTAACCCCCTCCCAACAGAAATCTGTCTAAAATGTTCCATCAATTTACCAAGTGGTCACAGTGTTGAGAAGAGACAGGGAAGGCAAAGTTTTTTTCTCTAAAACTTTACAAAGATGCTTTTACCAAAGAAAGTCCTTTAGAATTATCCATACAATAATAGGGCAAAGGAAATAAGCCAAATAAAAACTTAACTGCATGGAAGAAATCAAAGATCTTATGAATAAATAAATACCTTTTGAAAAATCAAGTAGCCTTATAAATGTTTCTTTGCCAAAAAGGACATCAGCAATATTTGCTAAAAACTGAATTTACTTACCTTGGCCCTCTGAGGGCAGTGTTACCTAACATAATGTAAGAATAGTATTTTTATCCAGAATGACTGTTGCCATTGCCTCAAAGAAAGGACTATAGAACTGTCACTTTTCTTAATAAATTTTATTGTGGTTTGCATTTATAATGTAATTGAAAATTGCATATTTTGTAAGAAAGTATTATGTTAAGATCAAATAGGATAAACAAAAACAAATCAAGGGCAATATTTTACATATTAAATGTAAAATATTCAGGTCTACTTCAAAATCAAATGTATTTCCCAACTCTTTAAAGAATTTAAAATTGAAGAACGTTACAATTTCAATATTAAGACAAAAGTAAATATCTGTCAATTGTCTATGTATCACAGAAGAACTATATGGTAGTTTAAATTAAATAAATGAAAAAGTACCTATAGCTGAAGCTCAACTATTCTCCTAAGTTTAGTCATTACCATGAAATAGGAAATAATGGTAAAATAACTGTTCAGTTTTACTTTTGACTGACCCTGTTGTGAAATTACAATGAATAATTGGACTTTCAAGATGCATTCCATATCTATGGGAAAAGAAATTTAAGGTAAAACATTATGAGTTTTTCAGAAATGCTGAACACAGGCAGAGAACTCAACGCATTACCTCACATGCATTGTACAGAATTTTTAAAGCAGAGAAACACGGTCTCTGCAAAGTTCTCCCCTTTAAAACAAGAATTTTGACATATTAAGATTAACAAGTAAAGATTTGAGTCCAATCCAACCTTTGGGAGGAGCAGCGCTCTATCATCTATCATAACTCCTACTCTGAGTAGCAACTCTGAGGACAAGTATGAGAAGGCAGGACTAGCACTGGACCCAATCCCAAGCCCCAACATGTAACAGAACCTGAAGAGCCTCCAGAGCTGGAGCAGACAGAAATAACATCTGCAAAGCCTGAATTCCCCACCCTCACCTCTCACAATGCGCTTCTCATGCCAGGACTTTCATGGTCATCTGTGCCTGCACATCAGCACTGGCAATAGGTTAGATAAGACATGATAGATCAGAGAAGAAGTGCAAGACTCCAGGTTTAGAAGGCTGTTCTCTTAAGGCTCCCGTTCTTCAAGTAGAGAAACCATGTCTCAGAAAGGCTAGAATCAGTGAAGAAGATTTAAAGCCTCAACACGCCTCTGACTCTTGTCAGAGCAACTTGTCCCTATGATGTTGTGACTCCAATATAAAATTGAAAAGTTCTTCCTAAAGTTCATATAAAATTGAAAAGTTCTTCCTTTGTAGCCTTCAGTCATGGTCTGGACATCGCTGGCAACTCTTCTGTGAATGGAATAAGAGTTGCACTCATGTAAGGAGTACCACAGTAAGTGAAAGGACCTTCAAACAATGAAGTACCACTTTGCCAAGGGTTAGGATCAAAGTCAGGGTCCTGACTTTACCAACATATACATTTGTCAACTATACAAACCTTACCCTAAGGACTTCAGATACATATAATCTGGTATAAATTTCTCCTCTTCCCTTTTTTCCAAGTTAACCATTTCAACTCATAATATATTTTTCTAAGATTATAACTGTAAGTACAATTATGTGGCTCTCTGTGGATTAGATGATTAGTGAAAGATGACAAGACCATACCTGTATTTTCACCTTCACAGAGACAGAAAAGGGGCCCCATTAGCACAGAAGTGGCATATGAACTACCTGATGCACTTTGATATCTATGGATTGGAACGCACAGGTGGAACTGCTGGACACAGAAGAATTACCTTGTCCCCACAGCAATCTCTTGCATACATGATAGGATTTATCTGTATATGGAAATCCTGTTGATGAGAGATTTCAATTCATTTCACACTTTTAAAATTGTTTATTTAATTAACTGTATAGAAAGCTGAGAAGATTATGTTACACATACACAGAAATTAATACCAGTATTTGACATAGGAATTCATGTGCATAGGAATGTATGCGCTTATAATGCTAAAAACAATATTTTGATTTCTGCTGAGCTGCACATACGGAATATGTGGAAGATAATCAGGCCCCTATTCCATCCTTCCCTCACATACATGCTGATTGGTATGTAGGAATATTCTTCCACTGCTTCTTGTTCTTCCCTCCTCATCATCATCAGCCTCTCATCGGATGAGAGCTGTGCAAATCCAATGTTTCACATGGGGCAAGGTTAGATCAGGTTTGATCCGGTGAAAGGTGTGCATGTGCAGTAGTTATTAAATGCTGAGTACACGCATTTCCAAAATCCTTGGACAGAAATTAGCAGAAAATTTGGTTAAAAGAGATAACTATGCTTTTTGAAGTCTAATCTGATAAATTAAGAAGGAAATTATGCCAACACTAACAGCCCAATCCTGAACTGCCTGGAGTGCCCAGCTTCGGCAGCACCGAAAACGGCTGCTGCTGCATCCTGCACACCTCAGGCTGCCACTTTCGTCCCCTTTTCCCAGGCAAGAGAAGCAGCCTCGCAATGGGGCTACTCGCTTTGCCGCCAACCAGAAGGTCAGCGGTAAGGTAAAGGCGTTCATGTAGGATGCCAAGCCCTACACAAACAGACAGGATCTGGTGGAGCAGAGCTCCACCAGACCCGCCTCTCTGTCTCCCCGCTCCCTCCCCTGGCATGCTTCCCACCTCCCTGTCACACCTCCTCCCAGCCCTCTCTCTGCCCTCTGCCTGCTTCCCCCCTCCCCGTCATGCCTTCTCCTCGCCTCTCCCCCCGCCCAGCTTTCCTCTCCACGGCTTGGCAGTCCATGAGACTGCCAAGTAACGAAGGTTGGATGCCCAGCCAGCGCTAGCCTGGCACTGGGATTGAACAGCCCGCCAGTAAGCCTTACAGCACGTTTGTGACAGTGCGCTCCGGCAAAAAGCCAGAGCTCCGAGCTCAGGATTGGGCTCTAAATCTCTCATTCTTAAGTGAATTTTGCAACAAACAAATTAAACCAGAAAGAATAACTGCTATGTAATTTATAAAAAAACTATACACTTAAACTGTATAACCTTACCCAGCAGACAATTGGTATTCATATACCATTCCATTAGTTAAAAGGTAAAATATTGATGATAACAGAGAATACAATTTATTTTAGTGAGACTAGGTATGTGTGCAAATGTGCTAATATTTCAATAAAAATGTTGTAATGACTAATTTTACTGCAATATAATTATAGGAAAACTATGATTGCTCAATACTATTTAGTCCAATACATTCTTTCCTAAATTGTGAAAACATTTCAGGTTTTTAAACCAGCTCAAGCTAGACCTACCAGAATTACACACAGTAGAATATTAATCAAAATAAAGCTTGTTTGATTTTTTTTTTTTGAGCAAGCACATGAAAGCCATTTCTATTTATTTTTCAATTTCCTCTATCACAATTATTTTGAGGTAATCACATGTTAATTGTTGGTTTATGCACTAAATTATATTCAATTGTCATCTTTAGCACAGGTAAATCCAATGCACGTATATGCTCCACATTTGTAAGAAATGCACATAATCAGTGCTGAGTACTTGTATCTGACCCATATGAGGCCAAATGTATTTCAAAGCTTTATCCATATGGACAAAGTGATCCATACCCCTAATATTCATTAACTTTTCACTGTATTATTGTACAATATTTGACCAGATCTGACTTACACATTTAAAAAAATCCCAAAGTTTTTCAGTGTTGAGAGGAACAAAAGTTTTTATTAACTCAATAAAAATATGGTGGGCTTTTTATGAGGACAAATATGTTGCCAAAGAAACAGAAGACTCATTTTGTTCCAATACATTAACCATACATCTTAATTTATAGGAAACATATCATAATATTTGAAAAGAACTATTGATATGAATATACAGATAATTCCCCTGAAATCAAAATTAGATATCAAAAACAAGCAGGCCGGAGACTTGCTGTGGGCCAGCTTGTCATGGGCCGCATCTGGCCCCTGGGCCAGGATTTGGAGACCACTGGTCTAGCCTCTAGTAGCTGTTGCCTCCCCAATTGGGAACATGGCTTGTTCAGATTATCTCAGCATTCATATGGGGCAATGTATTCGCTAGACTAAATCAAGGCCATTTAGGGCTTCGAAGGTTAGCTCTAGAACTTTAGTAATTCCTGGAAAAATTCCTGGAAACAAACTTGAAGACAGTGAAGCTCTCTCTCTCACACACACACAGCTCAAGTTTGATATACTTCCTTTAGCTCACTCCCACTGGTTGATGTACATACTCTCAGCTTGGGGGACTACATCCTTTGCCTGGGTAATGTTATGAAATCACTGTAAAAGCTATGCACATTAGCCAAACAATATAGAAAATATTTCATCAGTTCACATGCACCAGCATCTGTTGGTAGCATACATAATGATTGGGCAATGTAAAAAAATTCTGTTGAAACTGTCCATTTCTGCCAATTCCCTATGCCTTTTTGTGAATCAGAACAAAAACCAAACTTTATGCACATTCACCACTCAACTCACATCAACACGAACAAAATCTTAATTTGAACTGTTATACACATGAACTTCATTCAGAATTTATTTCCTAAAAAGCACTGAAACACACCAATCACAGAAACTGATAAGGATGCATTTCACCCTTATAATCAAGGATCAAACTACAGGTTGTGAAGTACTTGTTAGTTTGATCCTTTTTAAAAAAATAAAACATCACTGCTCCTCCAAACTCTCCCTCTGTTACTATCGCCAATACTACCATTTGTTACTTTCCCATATCAACATGCCACTGTGGGCCAATCCCAAATCCTGATCTATGGAGATGGAATCAAACATGGAGCAGTTGTATAAATATATTCCTCAACACCAGCACAGGAATTATGTCAGCATAATAGAGATATGCCTTGATCTCCAGTTGCTTTCTCTAAAGTGTGACAAACACTGTAAAGTTGCTTGGTTCCTGCCAACATACTCTTCTTCAAAGTTTTTACATGATAGTATAATATGTGTTGCATGAAGTTGCAAAATTCTACCACATGCCCAAATGAAAAAAATACAGAAAAAATAATTCTTATAAATTTAATAGCAGAGATAAATGAAAATGTCATATTTCAGTTCTTAAGAATTTACAATTATTTACCTAAATGTTACATTTTATACGATTTTGCCCTTAAATATCAACACATTCCCCCAAGTAGTGTAGTTAGAAATGCTAGTTTCCAAATGATATCTAACCTGACACTTCAAAGTGATCTGTAAATTATCAAGAATTTATTTTAAAAAAATAGATGCTGATTCACAAATTCCTATATACAGTAGAAGGTTGTGGATAGTCAGAGAGATCCGTTTTGACATTATTTGATCACCTATTGCCAGGGTAAAAGAAAGTGGATCTTGCATTCAATCCCACACCAACAAAGAAATTCAGTGCTGCAAAGCTGATTACACTAACCATCTGTTTGGGGGAAGCCTATGCAGATCTTATGCAGCAAAGATAATTACACACACAGCCCCAAGTACTGAAAGTAGAGTTTCTACTGTGCACTGCACCTTTTGTGCACATGTGACCCAATCCAGATCAAAATCCCTGCTGGATCTCTTCTAGTAAACTGATTATTTTGAACACTTCTAAACTGACTCAGAGGAGGCAGTTATACAATCTACATTAAGCAACATGTGAAATCACAGGCATAAAACCAAAGAAGAGGGGAAACCTCTAGTCCTATTTAAGACATAATATCCAAAGCTACTGTATCTCAGACTCATTAGAATGAATTCAAACCCATTACTTCATGTTCTGTCCATAGCTGAAGAGGGAGCGATGCTGTTGCCTACTTTCTTGACAATATTCTTTTAAATATTTCAAAGTAGCCAATATACCTGTCTACGATTCAGCAGGTTATATATGCCAAAGGGCCCAATCCTATTCAACTTTCTAGAGCTGATGCAGCCCTGCCAACTGGGTTGCATCCTGCAGTTGAGGGGAGGGCAATCACAGAGGCCTCCTTAAAGTAAAGGAATGTTTGTTCCCTTACCTCAGGACTGCATTGCAGCTGCAGTGGTCCTGGAAAGTTGGATAGGATTGGGACCTAAGATAATTTTCTCTAGGATAAACATAATAAGTTTCTTTAGCTTTTCCTTATAAGATTTGCCTTTTAAATCCTTTGAAGGATTTAATTCTTTGAATCTTTTGTAAATTGACAGATTCCTTCATAAACTATAGTGTTTATTTAAGTGGGATATTGAATATTCCACTCTTCCCTCTGAATAACTAAGAAGAAAGTTTTATAGAATTTTGGGGGTATTTTGAAGTATCAAATACAACTTAGTGTTACAGATGATTCTGATGATTAATCAGAAATTTATGGACAGTTTGTGGACAATGGTGATCTTCAAATCACTATTAGCATTCAGCTACTGACATTCACCATATTCTGGGCAACATATGCATCATATCAAGAGAAGACAGTCATCATGCTTTGTTTACTAAAAAAAGACAGTGAGAGAATAAATGGTACTAAAACATATAAGAGATTCCTTAAGTCTCAACTTTCCGTGCTTGCTTGTTCACTTATCAACTCATTTTTCACAATGATTTTAAAAACTCTGTTTGCAGTTTGATACTAACCACGCTTTTATTAAATATTAACTAAAAGCAACAATGACTAAAATATTTGAACAAGCATTACTTCTGCAAACAGATTTTTACATCTGCTTTTAACACTATGCTATTTTGGAATAGTTCCTTCTCAACAACACTTCCAACTACCTTGTCTTTTATACAGCACTTGCAATGTATGACATGTTTAAATAAGCCTAATCTTACTTATACAGTGACATTCTGACCATGACAGCCCACATACCAGATGGCTGCCACTGGTTCCTGTTTACCTTCCCTGCCTCCGGAGGCAAGGGCTCCCCTCACTTCCAGAGGCTTTTCTGAGCCTTGAGGAGGCTCAGACAGGGCATTTTGGCAAAAAACACTTGACCTGTCATGGCTTTTCACCTGAATGGGCATTCTGAGTCTCATAGAGGTAGCACGCAGATGTGCACTGCCTCTGCAAGGCTCAGAAAAGTCTCCAGAGGCGAGGAGAGTGCGGCTCCCTTTACATTCGAAGACTTCATATAATGTCAAGCCTCACTTGGTGACAGGGGTGCTGGTCCACATCCCTTTCGCTAAGCGACGGATGATTGTACTTGTAACTATCTCGTAAAGAAAGTTTCTTATTACTACTTAGAAAATACCTGCTATATAACTTTCAAAGATCAGTGATTGAGGGCACAATCCTGAACTTGGCCAGCACCAGCACCAGTAGGCTCTGGGTGGTGTAAAAGTGCAGTAGAGCATGTTTACAGCACCCGACAAGTAAGGGGCATTGGTGTTCAACTCACGCCGATCAGCCACCGGCCCAGCACCAGCAGGCAGGAAGAGGACACGCTGCCACTGGGGGTAAGTGGCAACTACTGGGTGGTGATGCGGCCTCTGAAGGGGCAGGAGAAGAGCATAGAGGGCAAGGAACCAGGGTGGGAGGGTTTGGGATAGGCAGAGCTCTGCTCCACCAGATCCTAAATTCTGTGTCAGCCCATAAGGTGTGACACGGAGTCTCGCAACTCTATGCTGGCAAAATAGTCAGCGCAGACTTGAGAAGCCCAACTGCGGAGCTTGGGGCTTTCCCTGGGAGAAGAGTCATCAATGAACTGTGTAATCCTATGCATGCATATTTAGACATAAGTCTCATTAAGTTGAAGGAATTTATTCCCACATCATGAATGTACAGGATTAAAGCCTTTTGAATTACTGTTCAAAACAACCAAACAACATTATCTATTTTAGTATTCATATTTATGTCTTGAAACTGGTATGGTGAGTGTACAAATTACCATCACTTCTTACAACAATGAACCTGGTATACATGCCAGAGTACAAAGCACATATACTGTGCATTAGCTGTGAATGTAGAAAGTTCACAACTGCAGAAATGAGACAGATGATACATGTACTTGTTACCTGTACATGAGTGCAAAAGATTGTAAGAATCACATGATCATTCATAGGCTATATGTGCACATTTGGGGTGAAATGTCCATTCACATTAAAAATAATGTATCCATAGAAATTAAGCTTCATTATCTAAAAATACAGCGGTCCAATCTTACCACTGTGTGCGCATGTCAATCACTAATAAATTTGCCATTTGATAAAAACAACTAAAGGGGAGGGGATAGAGTAAAGAAAAAGACTGAAATTTTAATCTAGTCTACACAATAACGCTAGTTTGCAGCAACACACTGAATAATGTGGTCTTCTGCTCATGTTCATTGTACTACTCTGTCTTCCAAGAAAAAAAGTAAAATATGATTAAAGTCAAGCAAACACTATTCTCCTGAGGAATTTAATTATTTCTGTATATAAATAATAAAGATAATTTTCTTGATTCACATATTCTATACAAGAAAAAAGTGATAAAAGGAATGAAAATATTCCAGTTTTAAGATACAGATCTGACATTACTTGAGAGAACATTAGAGCACCTGTTTGTACTGGGGCTACGATCCAGATAATTGCATTATCCTCCTCCTTCAAGAAGTAACACATTTATAAAACTTTAAAACTATGAAGTAAAGTTGGCTTAACTATTTGAAAGCTTTCTTTCAGCTATAAACAATGAAGGGCGGGAAAATATTCAACTCCTGAACTAATTATCAAGACGAAAGGAGGTGGGGAGGAACAAGGATAATTAGTGTGTATCCTCCCCCCAACCAAACCCCCACATACATTTATTCTGTATATGCACACACAGCAGCAGCATCATAAACCGTCTCAAGTTCTTGCCATTATTCAGTTCGACATCTGCACATGTTTATGCGTCTCTCCAAACAACCTCTTGAACACCCTGCTGGAGCTGTCATTTTTTTTTCTTTTCCGTATCTGGCAGATGGCAAGTCAACAATCGGCATCAACAGCAGCCGAATATCTCTCCCCTCCATTCTACCCCCCCAAACAGACACAATAATAACTTCTTTGTGCTTTGCCACAATGCAGCTGCTTAAACCATTTCGCTACAAGGCTGCTTTGCTTTAATAAAAAAAATCCCTTCTGTCAAGTCTAAAAAGCAGCATAATGTTAAGCAAGCTAAAGCCACAGCACAGCTGCAAACGGGCAGACACATTGACAGCTCCTCCCTTAACAAAGCCTTGTGAATTGAAGGGGGTTCATCTGAGGCTCACACAGTAATTAGTATAAAAAAGTCCGACAGCCTCTATTATGCTAGGGAAAAAAACTGGACAGAACTGGGCTGCTGTTTTGCGTCAAGAGTTCTGCTGCAGAGTAGATAAATCATGTTGGGTTTCCCCCCTCTCTTTTTAAAGACAGTAATAAGGAGGATGAGAGAAGCTAATTTGAAAACTTGGACACAGTAATTGTACCATATGGTGAGCATTTATCCCTTCTGAAATACACGCAAACAGTCACTTACATGCACAGTGCTTTGTTTTACAGTTGTTATTCTCTCTACCACATTCATAAAGATGGATCTGAATCTCTGATAGTTTGGGGAAGTTGAGCATAATTATGGCAAAAAAATGCATGGACATACTACACTGCCCTTGCACATAAATTCAGCACATTGTTAAACAACCCTCAAAAGCTGGAGTCCGCTGGGAGGGTCCTTCAAAATAGAAATAGTTTGCTAATGACATAACACTGTAATTCTAGCTCTTACTGCAGCATTTTCTATACAAAACATGTGAAGAAGTTGCTATGCAATCCACAGAACTAGAATGCAGATACACAACTTCAAAAATAATGTTATTTCACCTATACCAAATTCTCAGTATATCAAAACATTTGTAAAAATGATATACGTAGTATTAACTATCTGCTTATAACTCATTTTGCTAAAGAGCAAAATAATCAGCATTTCGGTCATAAGCATGGGCAAGGTGCATATGAATGTATTTTATAATCCAGAATATAATGTATTCTCCACATAAAAGTGCCTATAGTTTATTTACATTTCTAGTTCACTCCACAGCAAACAGATCATAAGGAAGAAATTTAAAATGGAAACTTACAGCATAAGCACTTCGCCTTACCTCCTGGTCAATCAGAGGGCAAAGCTTTTCAACTCTGAAAAGTTTCCTTTCTCAAGCAGCAGACAGGTGCCAAGTTTCTCAAGCAGCAGGCAGGCACCAGGCAGGCAGGGCAGAGATCATTTCTACAGCAACTGGGAAATTCCAATCTCCTTCCTTCTGCTACAGCCTGGTTCTGCTTTGCAAATGCTTGCAAAGCAGGTCTGTTTTTTGAAACACCAGAATGGGACCCTCCTTCCCAGGCTACAATTCAGTGCACCCTTACTTAAGAATAACACCCATGGAAAGCAGTGGGTCTACTTCTGAGTAAAAAGGGTTGCAAATATATGCAGCTGCATCTCTCTGCTGTGAATTGAATTGCACACTCCCAGTTATGTGTTATATGCTGTATGTAGAGCTTCTGGCTTAACACACCAGACACCTTAAAGGTGGATTTGATTCATGGTTCAACCTTTTTCACTTGCATATCCCTTGGCAGCCCATTTCCATAAATTGTACCCTTCCTATTAAGAAAATGTTTGTAATTAGTAAGACAAGCCCTCATCTCCTCTATATGAAAGCCCAGACTTCATGTATTCATCAGTGTTTTCTCTTTTCATCTGTTTGAAGAACAGAAGACTCTGCCTTTGCACTGTTTTGCACCAGAAGTGTGCTGAGAAATTCTGGGTGATTGATCACTTTCCATATTATGTTTCAGCTTTTTTACTGTGCTGGTTTTCAATCACTGTTTCATACATGAATTGATGACCAAAAACTAGCTATTGGTGGGGCTTTCACAGCCAACTAGCTACCTCCCTTCCAGGTCGTGCATTCTGGAGCACAACCTGCCTTTTTCTGCCATTATTCCATTCTTTTTCAAGTACCCCTAAGAGTCCTGAAGCAGTTCTACTGACCCATCAATAGATTATTAGAAGCGAAAATTCTTATTTCTAGCAGTGTTTTCCAAACTTTTTAGAGGCCCTAGAGGTTGTTGCCTGATTTAGGACCCAATTCTGAAGCTCATAGCACTGGCAGTATGCACGTACTGTCAGCTCTAACAGTCATAAACACGCCATAAGGCAGGCTTACAGCACCGGGGGAGGAGGGAGCACAGGCAAGTGCCAGCAGACGTTGAGCCTCTGTGCCACATGGTAAGCTGGCCGGTGGTCCTTCAGCAGCAGCCGGTGGTAAGTCTTCTCAAGGTGGGTGGAGGTGGGGAGTGGGCCGAACGGGCACTCAGACATGGTGCAGAGCTAAGGAGCTAAGCCACTGGTAGCAGTGCAGCATTACCTGGGATAAGGGAGCAAATGCTCCCTTACACCAAGGAGACCCTGGAGGTAGTCTCGGTACCCACAGGATGCAGCGGTTGCCATGCTAGAACCACTGTAGACCTAGGTGCTGAGGCATTTAGGTTTGGGATATAAATGCCATGGGGGTGGCTACAATGGTGATTGGGCAGCAGTGCAGCCCCCAAAGTAGCAGCTTATTTAAGCTTTAATGCACATAGCCTAATCTGGCCTGTCAGTTTTGCGAACCACCAAAAATTGGGTCAAGACCCACTGGTGGTCCCAGACCCAGTTTGAGCACTGCTACCTAAGAGCCCAATCCTGAGCTCTGCATGTTGTAAGGCATGTTTGTGAGCAGTAACACTGGGCGAGTGCTCAGACTAGTGCCGGGCTAGCGCAGGGCGGGCGCTCGTCCTCCGCCGCTCAGCGGACTGCCAAGCAGCGGAGAGGAAAGTGGGGGCGGGGAAGGCGGGGAGGAGGTGTTCCAGGGAGGGGGGAGACAGGCAGAGTGCAGGGAGAGGGTGGAGAGGAGGCGTGATGGGGAGGTGGAAGGCGGGGAGTGAGGGAGGTAGGACTAGAGGAGCAATGTCCCGCCAGATCCTGAACCTCCGCGTCAGGCTCAGTGCCTAACATGGAAAATTTACCTCATTTACCCATTGCAGGTCTACTCCCTTTACCCAGGGGAAGGGGATGAAAGTTCCCTTCTCCCAAGGTGCTGCCCACGGCTGCCTTGGATGCGCAGGATGCGGTGGCAGCCATTTTTGGTGCCGCCGCAGCCGTGCACTGGGGTAGCTCAGGATTGGGCTCTGAGGTATTTTTTCTTGGGATCAGTATTAATTTAGGAAATGGAAAGATTTTAGTACTTTCAATAACAAGTTTATGTACTCAAGAATATGGGGTAGGAGCCAAATTTTCCAATACAAACCCCACCTTTATATATGTTAATTTATTGCATATTTATTTATATGTTGATGGCTTACTCTGCATGTAGATGTTAATGTTCTCAGTTACCTTAACTACTACTTCAAAAGAAAAGCGGTTTATCAATTTCCTAAATAAAATAATTTATTTACTTAGGTGACCATAGACAAGCCACTATTTCTTAGCCTCAGCCCCCCTAACCACATCTCATTTATACGTAGTATTGGAGATACTGGCCTTTGTGATAGAACTCTTATAACAATTCCAAAATTATGCTGTTTGACCACTTGAAATCAGCTAGACAAAGTTTTTACTTTATGCAAGATCCTTTTAATAAATTTTAGGCTGCAATCCTATACACACTTTCTCTGAGCAAGTCCCACTTACTCCTAAGTGAACACAATGAGAGTTACTTCTGAGTAGACATGAATAGGCTTACACTGTTAGTCTCTCTACTATTTATGATGGGTCACTGATTCTAGGAGATTCCAGAATGGTTATGCCTCCATAAAACCATATCTCCCTTTTTCATAGTCAGCTGTCTTCTGGTTTACTAGTAACTAGTAGGTTAAATATGTGCTGATTCCTAAATTTCTTAATCACAATAATCTGAGATTTGCAGTAGGAAAAGGGCTCTTTGCCCATGGCTCTTTGCCAGTGGATCAGGAGACTGTATGACTCTTTGCTGTGGCCCTTGTGGCTGAGTGGCTCATCATCTTGGATCCCTGATCACCAGCTCTACAATTTTATAATTTATAATTTTTAGCCATCTTGAGTGCTCTTTTCTGGAGTGGAAAGGCGGGGTATAAATTCTGCAAATAAATAAATAAAATGTAGAATAGGAAATGAGTCTGAAAATGGGACTGACCCCCAGTTACTTGAGTTACAGCTGAACATTCTGGACATAGCAGAGACACACTACATGCTTCAGATGATCTTCAGTGACTAAGCTCATTAAGCTCAACCTCTATTGGTTCACACCAAAAGGCAACATTCCTGATTGTCTCCAGTCAACTGTAGTAGTACAAGTTACAGGCTGCCTCAAAAGGAATCAATGTGCAGGATGAACTGAGTGCTCTGAGATGCTGGTATATCAGGTACCTGCTGTATTCTATGCAAGGTTCCCTACACATGGTTATCAGTCAGGCTAAGCCTTGGAACTCTGAGACTGATCCAATTGTTTTCTTGTTAACACAAATAATCGAAGAATAGTTTGTCTGGATCAGAATGCCTGAATCCATAGAGAGGAAAGAAAGCAGATGTGTTAAGAATGAATCTAGGTTGTGGTCCCTCTTTCTATACAGATGGCATACATTTTAACAATTAACACTTGTGAAAACAAAGAATATTTCAGTTTCTTCAGTTAGATATTTGTGGACCATAATGTCACAGGAATATAAACTTGATCTGTATTCACATGCTACACCAGGGGCCTCCAAACTCTGGCCTGTCCAATGAGCACATCCAGGCGTGGCAGTGCTAAAGTCTTACCTTTCCAGTGTGAAGCGACCCATTTTCATACCATGACTTTGCAGAGCTCGGTACTGGGCAGCTGCTTCTGCCGGGAAATCAGAGTGTGGAGTTTCTTGGGGCACTCAAGCGGCTGGCCAGGGCAAAGCTCCGCAAAGTCATGGTGCGAAAACAGGTCACTACAACGAAACAGTAAGGCTCCAATGCCGCCAAACACAGTCGTCAGGTGGCACCATGGAGACCACTGTGCTAGATTAACATTCTGAGTTAACTCTGAATTAAAAATTTAAATTCATTTAAAGAATGAATCTTTAAAAACATAAGAAGAGCCCCGCTGGATCAGGCCAAAGGCCCATCCCATTCAGCCTCCCACATTCCACCAAGTGCCTCAGGGAGCACACAAGACAAGAAGACACAACTTGCGCCCTGGTGCCCTTCCTTGCATCTGACATTCTGACATAGCCTGCTTCTAAAATCAGGAGCTTGCACATACCTACCATGATTTGTAACCCCTGATGGACTTTTCTTCCAGAAATTTGACTAATCCCCTCCTTAAAGGCATCTAGGCGAGAGGCCGTCACCATTTCCTGTGGCAGGGAGTTTCACAGACTAATTACATGTTGGGTAAACAAAATTTTTTTTTATCTGTTCTAATTCTCCCAACACTCAATTTTAGTGGATGTCCCCTGGTTCTGGTGTTATGTGAGAGGGAAAAGTGCGTCTCTCTATCCACCTATCCATCCCCTGCATAATTTTGTGTGTCTCAATCATGTCCCCCCTCAGGCACCTCTTTTCTAGACTGAAGAGCCCCATACGCTGTAGCCTTTCCTCATAAGGGAGGTGCCCCTTATATAATCATTACATAATCATTTTGTAATCTGTGGCTTGAGGGCCTCAGAACACCTCCAGATATGGCCAGAAGTTGCCAGCATGAACCAGAAGCGACTCCAGGTCATGATCAAGAGACATTGAGAATGCCCTATCCTATGATATCTTGGCGTGGTACAGAAATTGCTCTGCAGGGGACAAAAAAGTTCTGCAGACAATTATTAAGATCGCGCAGCACATCATCAACCTTCATCTACCAGCTTTGGAGGACATCTATACACCTCGCTGTCTGCAGAAGTCACATAGTATTCTGAGACCCCTTCTATCCGGCTCATAAGTTCTTTGAACTGTTGCCTTCGGGTAGACGATACAGAACTATTAGAGCATGCACCACACGATTCCTGAACAGTTTTTCTCCCACAGCCATAAGTACATTGAATAAGACGATACAGTTGTTACCATGCTCCTGGGCATTATGGTCTGTTATACTGTTTTTATATTATGATGCATGTTGTATAGAATGTGTGGGTGAGTGTGTAGAGTGTGATTGTTGGAATTGTAGTATATGCTTGTATCTCTAAGGTGCAAAAATTTCATTGCACTGTAGCACAAAGACAATAAAGTTACTACTACTACGACTACTTTCTGAGGCCTCCCTGCACCTCAGAACAACTCCCAAATGTGACCGGAATGTACTTCCAATCACGTCTGGGAAGTCTTCTAAGGCCCTGCAGCCACGAATAATCAAATCTGCTGATGCCAAGCCTGTGGATAAGGAGGGTTCACTGTATACTAAAACACTGAAAAGATAAGTACCTTCCTACCATTACTCAGTGGCTTGATGTCTTAACTTTATCAGCATTTGAACATATGGCTTATGGAGAGCAACTACATATTGATAAATTTGTAGATATTTGGAAGCTTTTTTAGAGGCTTATGTGGAGATTGCTTATTAATATTCTCTATAATCCTTATGTATTCCATTTATATTATGTATTATTTTCCTTCTTTAAAATTCACTAACAAAGGAGAAGGGGAAAAAGAATGAATCTAGGTCAGAAATACCCAAACTGGGGCAGCACGACACCCCAGCCAGGGAACCTCTGTCACTGTCCCCTTAAGGGGGGTGACAGAGACTGCAGTGACATGGTTAAACTTACCTGGGGGGTCCCTATGGCTCTCCAGAGTGTCCGAGGAACCCAAAACCCCCTTTGTAGGCCTCCCTGAACCTCTAAACCTCTGTAATTAGAGGGGGGAAGCCACTTACAGTTTTCATTGTGAAACCAGAAGTGGCTTTTTTTTCTATTTACAGAAGTTTAGAGGTGCGGGGAGGCCTGCAGAAGGGGTCTAGAAAGCCCCAGACCCTCCAGAGATCCATAGCGACCCCCAGGTAATTTTTTTTTAAAAAAACCCTTTCCTCCCCTGCAGTGGCATGATTGTATTACCGCCCTCTCCCCTCCCCCACAAATACCTCAGGGAGAGTTTGGGAACCTCTGATCTAGGTGATGATAAAATGTTAAGAAGAAGAGAAATCTTGTACATGAATTAATGTAGGGGGAAAGGCATGGCTTATGTCTCTTCTTAGTCACAATGTGTGTCTTCTGCTCCCCTTTTAATCATACCAGAGCTCTGTCTCCTCATCTTGTCATCCTTCCCAACAGGGACATGGGGTGAATGCTACTGGAAATCTGCAAGTGTGGCAGCTTGGTTGCGATAGTTCCTAAAAAGCTATTTATCTTGGTCATTAAGACTGAGAAAAAGTAGTTTTCAGGTGACTGAACAAAGAATTGTTACAAACTTTATTTTTTCCCCCCCTGGAAGCCACAACTAACATGGATACCAGAGCCAATTATGTGGACCCCGGGGCTGAGTGTATCAGGTGGCCCTTTATAGCCCTTCCCC
Organism: Tiliqua scincoides; assembly: GCF_035046505.1. Taxonomy (NCBI): domain Eukaryota; kingdom Metazoa; phylum Chordata; class Lepidosauria; order Squamata; family Scincidae; genus Tiliqua; species Tiliqua scincoides. The sequence continues at coordinate 233,059,291 of NC_089821.1, forward strand.
CTCAACACTGCCGCTTCTTCTAAGCCCACTACTTCTATCTTTGGTCTCTTCCCCTTCTCTACCCACATGCCTTCCCTCATCTGAGAAAATATGCATAGTATTGCACTGATAAAACTTAATTAAAATATGCATAGTATAATAAACTTTCTGCTTGAAAAGTATCCAAGGCCACATACAACATATAGTAAAATATTAAAGTTATGCAAAAACTTGTGAGTTCCAGCATCTCTTTCCAGAAGTTCTTTCCCTCAAATTGCCCAACATTATTCTCAAATTCTTACAGAAACAGTAAAAAGTGTTTTAAAGTTTAGAATAAAACCTGCAATGCATTAGCCTGTAGCCAAAAGCAAATTTTTGTTGGTCAACACTGATATAACACAGGCAGTAGCCAACATATGTATGTGACACTTGCATAACTATATTCTACAAAGCACACACCATACTACGCAAGTGAAGTGGGCATGGGGAATTGTAATACATAAATCAATGTTATACAATCACTAGTCAGATTGGGAATGCAATGCCAATGATATTTGGCCACATGTGTCTATGGGCTGATTTTGAAACAGTCACACAGATGTGAAAATGACTACAGAAAAACCCACAATCCAAAGTAGAGAAAGGTCTTTATTAGGACCGTCCGAAAAACAATAAAGTATCAAACAGCAACTTCTGATTCTTCTAGGAGTCAGAAGGAGTCTGGCTTAATGAAATGTTTTCTAGATTAAGCCAGAAGATAAGCAAAAGATAGTGGGGGAGAAACAATATGATATATGTGCCCTAATAATCTGCAGTTTGTGAGATGTAATAACTGAGTTTTGTAAGTTTTATGCAGACTTGGATCAGCTTCTGAAAAGTTTAGCCTGCTTTACTACACACACAAAGGGCTGCTTCTCAAACACATACATGCAGCTGCAGATACCTATGATTTCCCCAATAAAAAAGAGAACTACCGTAGATACTCGCCTATGTCGATCCCACAGATACGTCGAGGGCAGGTTTTGAGCCAACAATCATGGAATTTCCTATGACCCTTGGATAAGTCAGGGGTTAAACTTAGGGGGGTGTCTGACTATAGTTTTGTCTGCTTTTACTCGAGGCCAGATCTTGAAAAATAACCCATCACTAATTGTTACCTAAGAACTGTAGTCTCTAATTTATTAAAAACATAGGAAAAGATCATAAGATACATTTTTATTCTTTTTAAATTCTGGTCTTCATTACCTTTTTGTAAGCACTATCAGAGTAAGTTCACTGTAAACAACATACTATTAAAACAGTGGTTCCCAACCTGGTATTCATGTACTCCCAGGGACACTCAATAGGACCTTTAGGGGTACTTGAAAAAGAATGGAATAATGGTAGAAAAAGGCAGGTCATGCTCCAGAATGCCTTGCAAGACAGGAATGCCTTGCAAGGACCAGCAAGGCAGGAAGGGAGGTATCTAGTTGGCTGTGAAAGCCCCACCAATAGCAAGTTTTTGGTCATCAATTCATGTATGAAACAGTGATTGAAAACCAGCACAGTAAAAAAGCTGAAAAATAATATGGAAAGTGATCAATCACCCAGAATTTCTCAGCACACTTCTGGTGCAAAACAGTGCAAAGGCAGAGTCTTCTGTTCTTCAAACAGATAAAAAGAGAAAACACTGTGATAAATACATGATGTCTCGGCTTTCATAGAGAGGAGATGAGGGCTTGTATTATTAATTACAAACATTTTGCTGATATGAAGGGTACAATTTATGGAAATGGGCTGCCAAAGGATACGCAAGTGGAAAAGGTTGGGAACCACTGCAGGAAAACCATGAATCAAATCCACCTTTAAGGTGTCTGGTGTGTTAAGCCAGAAGCTCTACATACAACATACAACCCATAACACATAACTGGGAGTGTGCAATTCAATTCACAGCAGAGAGATGCAGCTACATATATTTGCAACCCTTTTTACTCAGAAGTAGACCCACTGCTTTCCTTGGGTGTTATTCTTAAGTAAGGGTGCACTGAATTGCAGCCTGCTTCAAATGGAAAGGAGGATTCCCATCCTGGTGTTTCAAAAAACAGACCTGCTTTGCAAGCATTTGCAAAGCAGAACCAGGCTGCGCAGAAGGAAGGAGAATAAAAGGTTAAGAAATTGCTTCTAAGGAGCTGTGCCTGCCTGCTGCTTGAGAAACTGTGCACCTGAAACTCTGGGTTGAAAGGCTCTACCCTCTGATTGACCCGGAGATAAGGTGAAGTGAGAATTTGAGCTTGATTACTTAGCAAAAATTTCACATACTATAGGCAAGTATCTACCGTAATCCTTGAATATAAAGCTAACCCTTGAAACAAATGTTTTTCTCATCACATAGAAGTATCTATAAGCTAACTATCCAATAAGCACTTTAATCTTTTTACTCTTCAAGCATCTCTGCTTTTCCTTCTGTCTCTACAAATTCACATACACTTCTCCCAATTCAAGAGGCTAGCGAAAGGCAAAGAAGAAGACTACCCAATCATCCTCATGTTGAACTGTAGGCATTGTGGGAAAGATCCCCTCTACTAAGCACTGTAGGAGTCACAGCACAATCCAATGAGTGTCTACTCAGAAGTACAACCCATTGTGTTCAGTGCAACTTACTCCCGGGAAAGTGTGTATAAGATTGCACCTTCAGCTTATTCTTAAAAATTGACACTGTTCCTTAGGCATTCTTTGTCTGGGAGTAAACCACAGTGATACTTCTGCATAAACAGACATAAGATTGATCTTTGAAGCACACCCATCCCCCACAGATCTACCTAACCCAACTTTGTTCTTCTCTAGAGCAGGGGTCTTCAAACCCAGGCCCGGGGGCCAGATGTGGCCCACAGCAAGCCTCTTATCTGGCCTGCGGCCAGCCTCTTGTCCCCTGAAAGCCTCTGGCCCACTTGGACAAACATGACTGGAACTATGCTCTGGTTGTGTCTGGAGGATGTTCAAGGTCCAGTGAGGTTGAATGAATGAGCCCATTCATTCATTTATTCACTCATCTAAGTTCCATCTCTAATTTATTTAAATAAATTTTATATTTAAATTTTTTTTTCCGGCCTGCAACACCATGCCAGATATTTGATGCAGCCCTCTGGCCAAAAAGTTTGGAGACCCCTGCTCTAGAGAAACCCAAATAGCTGTTTCTTCAGGTTGAAATGGGAAGGGCACTTCACCTGTTATCTCATTTTATTTTGATACTCTGGTGGTTCGAGCATCTTATTTTTCTTTGTAATCTTGCCTTTTGAAAAAAAATCCACATGGCTTCACAGTAAGGAGAGCTGGAACTTTTTTGTGGGGTTCCTTAGCATACCCTGCTGCCACTCTTTTTGCCATAGGGTTTAGACACCCTATGAGGAAATGTAACATTGAATACATACAAGTATTTTATGGAGCACTCACTTTTTTAGATTTAATAATATTGAAGAGATGTGGACCAATCAGACTTCAGAATCTTAGTTTTACCTGAAGCTCCTAACTTTATTATCAGGTATCAATTGCACACTAATCAATTCAGAGATTTGTTATTTAATGAATTCAGGTAACAGTTTCCAAGAAAATATTACCAGGGAACCAGGGCTTTTGAGAGGAATTTTATCAGGGAGTACAGGTTTCTTTTGGGCCCCTTTGCAAAAGGGGAGGGGTGAAACAGAACAGGGAGGGTAATGATGGGTAAGCAGAATGGGGGCAGTGAGAGGCAAAACAGGGTAGGGGGGTGGAGACAGCTGGAAAAGGAGCCCACGTCTACCCACCCATGTGGCATCGACAGTAATTCGGAAAACCAAACACACTCCTAATTCTCCCTAAAATCTTTTCAATCTTGCAGAAAATCATGCAGAAAATTAGCATCATCATACTTAGGCTCACACTAGAATGGAAAGTGTCCTGAATGGACCAAAACTGACTTCTGCAGCAGCTCCTATACACTCCTTCATGGTAAACAGATCCACAAGCCAAAGAGCTACTGTAGCAGGCCAGTTTCCTCCCAGATTTGACACTGTGTTAAGAAGTGTCATGTATACATTCCTCAGCCCACATATATGGTTTGCCAGTAGCTTCAGCTGAACGCTTGTGATAGTGTTCCTAGCATCCCGTGAGGGCAACAAGTCTGAGTAGATAGGAAAATGTAAGATTCCAGGAAATTTCCGGCCCCTTCTTGACCCTGGGCCCGGGTACAAATGACCCCCTTTACCCCTCTCTCCTAGGCCCTGCAGGGAACTCTGCTTCCCTGTGAAAGCAAACATTTTCCAAATGCAATCGGGTGGGGATGGAAGAGAAGCTCTTTCGGACTGCAACCATACAAAACCGTATGCACACTTTCCTGGGAGTCAGCCAAATGAATGTAATGGGCCTTACTTCTGAATAAACATGAACAGGAGTAGGCAGTTACAGTTGATTCCTATTCAGATGCCATACAGTGTGATATCCATCATGACTGAAGCCTGGCAACACTAAAGCCAGCACAACAAGGATCAAATGCTAAGCCTGGTCTGACAGAGCAATGCTCATGTAACCCTTCCTAGTAACTTCCCCAGCATGAAAACAACAACACAGGCTGTTATCCATAGAGAGGCATCCAGATGGCAGCACATCATCACTGTAACATCAGCACACCATTGGTGCGATGTCCATGTATAATCACCATGATGCCAGCATGTCACTCTGAAGTTGGTCCGTCATCCCTGTAATATCCGAAGAACCAATCATAGCATCTGATCAGCCTCAACACTGACCAGCTTGAGGTTACAAAAACAGTCCAGCCTAAAAGAACAGAACCAGGAGGGTAAGAACCTAGGAAGGGCCAGTTCCCAACCACCCAGGCAATCTAGCATAGTCAATTTCAGCAATTTTAGCATCACCACCTTTAGGAGGTGATAAGAGCTCCATTAGGCTAATCCAAGCAACCCATTCAGAGGCCTGCAGAGTGGATTAAGCCCATCAATAGCCTTTTGTTTTCCTGAGCTTTTGTAATCACACCTGGGGAGACCAGCCCCCCTTTCAATCAGCAGGGAGGGAGGGAGGAGGAGCTAGCTAGGGGCATAAAGCCAGGGCCTGCCACCGCATGAGCCTCTCTGCAGGAGTGCATGGCCTCTGGGACCCCCAGTGCCTCTGGGAGCTAAGTGTCAGGTAAGGCACCATGAGTTTAGCATCTGGGTGAGTTCAGCAGCAGGGCGAGGAAGCCAGGGCCCCAGATACCACCCTTTCTCTTCCCTTGAGAAGAGGGCTGCTAACCAGTGTAGGGTTTTTAAAAGTACCCCTAAATAAAAACAACAAAAAAGCTATGCAATCAGACAGCCAGCAGCAGGGCGGGGGCTATCCAGTGTTCTGCATAGAGTGCCACATGTATGACTATTTGCCTCTGGGGCATAAATCATGGGTGTGTCCTTGGTGCAAGGAGCTCCAGGGTCTCAGGGAACATGTCCACTCCCTTGAAGCCTTGGTGGCCGACCTGAAGAAGCAGAGGCAGGCAGAGAAGGACCGTGGGGAGACTTCCAGGCATGATCAGGCTTCGTCCCAACCTCAGGTGTGCAGCACCTCAGCTGCCTGGGTGGGAGGTCTCGGGGCTGGAGGATGTCATCCCGGAGAGGAGGGAAACAATCCCCTGGGGGGAACCCTTCTCCAGGGGACGGGCCCATATCTGAACGCACTCGGGATACTCCTCGGCGGGAGGGGGTTCAGGGGCTTCTTGTAGTGGGGGATTTGATTATTAGAAACATAGAGGGGGGTTGTGACGGATGTGAGGACCACATGGCGACTTGCCTGCCTGGTGCAAAGGTTGCGGACATCACTTCTCGTCTAGACAGGCTGGTAGATAGTGCTGGGGAGGAGGTAGCGGTTGTGGTGCATGTCGGCACCAATGACATGGGCAAGTGTAGCCGGGAGGTCCTGGAGGCCAAATTTAGGCTTTTAGGTAGGAAGCTGAGAGCCAGGACCTCAAAGGTAGCGTTCTCTGAAGTGCTACCTGTTCCACGCGCAGGGCCAGCTAGGCAGGCGGAGATCAGGGATCTCAATGCGTGGATGAGACGGTGGTGTAGGGAGGAGGGGTTTTAGGCACTGGGGAACGTTTTGGGACAAGCGGGGCCTGTACAAGAGGGAAGGACTTCACTTGAACCAGAATGGAACCAGACTGCTGGCGCATAACATTCAAAAGGTGGCAGAGCAGCTTTTAAACTGATCCCTGGGGGAAGGCCAACAGGAGCCGAGGGTCATCCAGTTCGGGACTCCTCATCCCTATGGGACGAGGATGGGGAGGTTAGAGAACAACAAGACAAAGGCAGAGTAGGAGAAGAAATTGGGAATGGTAGCGTGATGGGATGTGATAGACGATTTGGCACAGTGGGCGCATACGGGGACAAAGGAGCGAACAAGCAGCACACCCTGGGACATTCCGTGTGCAAATGCTTTTATGAGAATGCCCAAAGTCTCCGACAGGGTTGTAATCATGGGGGACTTCAATTATCCTCGTATTGACTGGGTCAATTTGTGTTCTGGTCACAAAAAGGAGAACGGATTCTTCGACGTGCTAAATGACTGTGCCTTAGAGCAGCTAGTCATGGAGCCCACCAGAGGACAGGTGACTCTGGATTTAATATTGTGTGGTACACAGGACCTGGTTAGAGATGTCAATGTTACAGAGGCACTGGGGAACAGTGATCATGCTGCGATCCGTTTTGACATGCATGTTGGGGGAAGAGCACCAGGCAAATCTCTCACAAAAACCCTTGACTTCCGACGGGCGGACTTCCCTCAAATGAGGAGGCTGGTTAGAAGGAGGTTGAAAGGGAAGGTAAAAAGAGTCCAATCTCTCCAGAGTGCATGGAGGCTGCTTAAAACAACAGTAATAGAGGCCCAGCAGAGGTGTATACCGCAAAGAAAGAAGGGTTCCACTAAATCCAGGAGGGTGCCCGCATGGCTAACCAGCCAAGTTAGAGAGGCTGTGAAGGGCAAGGAAGCTTCCTTCCATAAATGGAAGTCTTGCCCTAATGAGGAGAATAAAAAGGAACATAAACTGTGGCAAAAGAAATGTAAAAAGGTGAAATGGGAGGCCAAGTGAGACTATGAGGAACACATGGCCAGCAACATTAAGGGGAATAATAAAAGCTTCTTCAAATATGTTAGAAGCAGGAAACCCGCCAGAGAAACGGTTGGCCCTCTGGATGGTGAGGGAGGGAAAGGGGAGATAAAAGACTTAGAGATGGCAGAAAAATTAAATGAGTTCTTTGCATCTGTCTTCACGGCAGAAGGCCTCGGGCAGAAACCGCTGCCCGAATGGCCCCTCCTAACTGAGGAATTAAGTCAGATAGAGGTTAAAAGAGAAGATGTTTCAGACCTCACTGATAAATTAAAGATCAATAAGTCACCGGGCCCTGATGGCATCCACCCAAGAGTTATTAAGGAACTGAAGAATGAAGTTGCTGATCTCTTGACTAAGATATGCAACTTGTCCCCCAAAACGGCCACGGTGCCAGAGGATTGGAGGATAGCAAATGTCACGCCTATCTTTAAAAAGGGAAAGAGGGGGGACCCGGGAAACTATAGGCCGGTCAGCCTAACCGTCTCTTATTATCTGGTGTGCTCCCTGGGGCATTTGGTGGGCCGCTGTGAGATACAGGAAGCTGGACTAGATGGGCCTATGGCCTGATCCAGTGGGGCTGTTCTTATGTTCTTATGACCACAAGAGAAGCACTACCAGGGTGAACTGACCAGGAGGATGGAGGCAGGTGAACGGCCAAAGGGTGCCAGCCCCCTGGAATGAACAAAAGAGCAACAGGCACCAGTCCCAACCATTGCAGAAATGCCTCAAGGACATGACACATAAATACATGCACACACCACAACACAAGGCTACCTACATGAGTTACAGTGGTAATAGCAGCAAAAAACCACTAGGAGCCCATGCACCAAGGGTTTGAGTCCTTTCATCCCATTCACACAAAAATGCAGATCCAAGGCATACATTCTTGAGCACAGAAGAGCAAGAAGAAAGAGGAATGCAACCATGTGCAACAAACACGGCTTTATGAAACACACAAACCTCTATGGCAGAGGTTTGTATCCATGTGAGGAAATCCACCAACTGGAAGAAGTTCTTGAGAAGAGGGACTGGAACAAGTCAAAATGGGTGCTCAAAAGCAGGTTGTTGGTAGCTCACTGCACAAAGATACAGGTTGGGATGTTTGAGCCCAGCCAAGGGACTTGCCCTTACCAGCATGGTACTCACTTCATGCATAACTCGCAAGAAACACACGTAACAGGGACAAAAAGAAGAGGGAGAAGCAATTCTAGAACCCACGCCAGCTGCTTCACAAAGCTGCTCTCTAAACACCCAACCAAAGCAGAAGACAGGCACAGAGCAACTCACATGACATTATAACACCTTGCATTGCTACAAACAGGCACAACTGCTTGAGGGCTGCTACACACAAACCTAACCTAGGGAGGAGTGAATCACTGGGCTAGCATGGGACATGGGGCTCCGACTGCAGTGACCCACCCAGCTAGCCACACTCACACATGCCCCATGCCTTTTGATTCATCACAGGCACTTTCTGACATGGCTGTTGGTACTACCATTGGTACTACACCTCTTGCCCCTGCGCACCAAGGGAGCTGAGAACAGGGATGCCATAATTGCTAAGATGCATTACCATCCACTCTCCACAGCACAGGAAGCCATGAAGTGAGGGCAATGCGAACTCTGGGAGCAAAGAGGCCCCTCTACCCTAAAGTTGTTGTTGTTATTATTAACAGTATTTATATACCACTTTTCAACAAAGAGTTCACAAAGCGGTTTACAGAGAAAAATCAAATAACTAACGGCTCCCTGTCTCAAAAGGACTCACAATCGAAAAAGATGCAAAAGAACACTAGCAGACAGCCACTAGAAAAGACACTGCTGGGGTGGGCCAGTTACTCTCCCCCTGATAAATAAAAGAGGAGCACCCACTTGAAAAAGTGCCTCTTAACCAATTAGCAGTGGTTAGTAGGTGCTAAAGTTCAGGCCAGTTCAGGTAAGAAACAGTTCTGGGAAGAAGGGATTCCTATTCTTCTAACAAAATAACAACAACTGTGATCCAGTCAAGGTTTTTATTGAATGGTATCAATGATAAGAGTGGCATCTGAAAGAGAAAAACATGAGTGGGGTTCCCATCCATCTCCTCCCTGCAGAGCCTCCTTGTTCCACTGCAAGGTTTTCCAAAAGACAGATAAGTAACAGGTGCCAGTGAGGTCTAGCTTCACCAATTGGTTCACTGTCTCCTAGGGAGTTTAAAAAGTCACAGAGGTCTGACTGGAAGGAGTAGGTCAGCAGCCTCACTGAGCAGCGCAGCTGGGTTCGCACTATAGTTATGGAGGGTAGGCAGATTGTATGCATCCCTGCGCAATGTCTTTACCAGTGGGACAGCTGCCTGTGGAAAGCAAGGAGAAACAGAGGGAGTTAAAAAATCAATTAGTCACACTTGTTCTCTAGCTCGAGATGCATACTCAGTGTTTGAGAGACAGTACATGCTGTTGTGGCCTGTAGGGGGAGAGAGCGTAGTGGCTTGGTACATTACCTTTCCATGGGGGGGGGGGGGAGCTGCAATGGAACTCAGCAGAGGGCCAATGTTCAACTCCTGTAGCAATAATGAAGGCCTCCAAAACAAAAGGGATTCATGTGAGCGTTTGGCCTGTAGTAGCAATGGTTGGAGCTTCAGACATTCACCAAAACAGAGCTCTTAGCTGCTAGAAAGGAAAGGGATGGTTAGGCAACACACTTGACAGTGAAGACACATTTGATAATTTTGAGGTGTCAGGATGATGGGAGTAGAGGCATGAGACAGAGATGCACCACTGATACACTGCAGCAAATCCCCCCCTCCTGCTTACCTGTTTAGGATGCATTGTGCTTGCTTCCCCATTGGGGTGGTGAGGAAGAGCTTCTAGTTGGGTGTTTATGTGTGGAGTTCTCCTTGGACAGATGACCTGCAATAATAATTCTGAGAAGATGTGTTAACAAAATACCTTGCCATCCTTTTAATGAGGGATAAAAGGTTGTTTGTGCAAAGTGCTCTCTTTATGTGCAAAGTGCATTTTCACCATAGTTCCCACCAACAAAGTTCAGAGACCAAATATGGCCCCATGCCAAACACCTTATGACTTGAGCTGTAGTCTCCCTGGCAGGGGCTTATATACCGTTTGTAATGGGATTTGAGTGGCAAATGAAGTATGTATCCTAAGTTCCAACATGGGGGAATGGATGGGGCAGTGGTATGACAGGGTTGCAGTATTCTGCTGTTCTTCCCTTCCCTATTGTTCGCTATGGGGTTCTTCCTACCTGTGCTAGCCCTGTCATTGACATAGAACTTTTCTGGCATCAGGGGCATGTGCATCATCTGAAGGGAGGTTAGAATCTGGCATTGACTCCTTTTTGTCCTTCCCACATCACTCCCCTGTCTCCTTCCTGTTTAGGCCTCTCTGCTGGTGCAGCTGAACTGGCATCTGAGTGACATCTGATCAACGTCAGCGCATTTTTCGACTGGTGGTTCCCTTGGCCTACTGAACCATTGGCTGCAGCTCCCCATTAGGGCTTCATTAGAGCTACAATCCTATACATTGTATAGGATAGCGGTCTTTTTTTTTAAGACACCGTGGTTCCACTGTTGGGTTTCTCTAGCTCCCTGGGGAGCAATGGCTCAGTTTGGGAACCACTGCCTTATACTGAAGCTCTTAGGAGATGCATGTTCCTAAGACTAGAACCTTCTTTGTTCAATTTTAGTGTTTTGGGAAATAAGCTAACATATGGTTTGGAAGAATCTGCTGCAACATTTCTTTTGGGAAACTCAAAGCAGACACAATGGCACACACACACACAAAGCCAAAATAAGGGACTAATAACTGGAAAACTAACAGTTAAGTTCCAAGCAAATCTAAATTTGAACATGCACTGAACACTCCATTATCCATTTCAGACTGAATGCAGACTCCATTTGGAGCAGAGGTTTTTAATGTTTTTCATCTCACAGCACACTGACAAGGCACTAAAATTGTCAAGGCACACCATCAGTTTATTGACCATTGACAAGGCACACCATGCTGCTGGTAGGGGGCTCATATCCCCCAATTGCCCTACTAATAAATAGCTCTCCTCAAAGTTTCACGGCACACCTGCAGATCATTTGTGGCACACCAGTGTTACATGGCACAGTGGTTGAAAATCACTGATCTGGAGATTCTCAGCAGACCCTCCTTGTCTCCATTTCCTTTCCCTAACTTATGGGGGGGGGTATGTTTTGAATAACTTACTGTGGGTACGTAAGCATAACAGTATGCTAACACCGTTAGCTAGCACAAACCATACCACTGTGATCTGAAAATTGCATCTATGATACCAAAGAAAAGTGACTACAAAACAACAACAAAAAAAAAAACACCAGATGGTTTCTTGGACCCTGATTCAGTTGAAATGATTATGGATGCATCTATATCCTTCATATGCTTAGTTAGCCATCAACAGAGTCACAATTCTCACTGAACAAAGGTGTGTTGGGATTGACAGCACATTCCATCAATAATAGATACAATCAACCTGATACCTGAAATATATATAGGATAACTTTCAAGCTTGTGGTAACAAGGTGGGGATGGGGGTTATTGAAACAAAACTGCAGTCTTGCTGGATTAGCCCATAAACCCGTTTGTAGTAGTGACAGGCAGCTGACCTCTGAGAAGCTCACATTAGAACTTGCAGATAACTACCCCATGGTATTTATCCTCAGCTGCCACTAAATAAGATTATATTTTTAACTAGCCCTTCTTATTGTAAAATCCTTTTCTTCAGCTCTCTAAGCTCTTTTTAGGGCTCTTTGTGCTGCAAGATGACTAGAATTGCACAGTATTCTAAATCTGACAAAACTGCAGTTAGAATGGCAGAGCTGATGTCCAAACTGATCCAACTTAAAATTAGATCAATTCCAAATCAGTGAGGTCTACGTTCCATTGCACTTCCCAACAACCTGCACCAAGCAAGAGCTCTCTCTACTGCTCCACCTTTTCTCCTTGCAATTCAAACTTTCTTTAAGATGCATCATTAGTACAGACTGCAAGCCCAAAATGATGACTCAAGTATGTAAAGAATAGTATGGGGGTGGGATCATATCCATGGTTTCACTTATCTGCGGTTCTGCAGATGCAGGGCCCCACCCCCCACCTCCAGAGGCTCTTCTGAGACATGCAGAGGCCTGCAAGCCCCTCAAAGGCCACATGCTTCCCTCACCCTCAAAATGTCTTTTAAAGGCATAAAAAACATCTAAAAATGTCACTTCTGGTTTTGCTGGAAAACCAGACGTATTTTTCTTCTTCTAACAGTCACTCCAAGCCCTGCATAGACCGCAGGCAGAAACACATGGCCTCTGCTGGGCTCAGAAGAGCCCCAGGTGGGTCCAGGATGCAGATGAAGGCATCCTATGTATCTGCAGTCTCTGGAACAGAACCTGTGCATACTGGGGCACCACTGTATTCGTGAATCCTAGGAAATGTAGTTCCCAGGAACCTTGGAAGCTGGTAAATACATTTTTCATGTTTTTACAGCTTCCTTAAGAAGCTCTGGGTGGTGTACATAGTTCCTTCCCTCCTTTTGTCCTCATAATAACCCTGTGAGGTAGCGCAGATGGAGAGAGAGAGACTGGTCCAAGATCACCCCAAAAGCTTCATGGTTGAGCAGGGATTTCAATCTAGATCAGCCATTTTCAACCACTCTGCCATGGCACACTAATGTGCCATGGACGGTCTGCAGGTGTGCCACAGGAGTTTGGGGCAGGATCATTTGTTAGTAGGGCCACTGGGGGATGAGTGCCCCTGCTGTCAGTGCAGTGTGCCTTGTCAATTGTCAAAAAACTGATGGTGTGCCTTGACAATTTTAACATCTTGTCAGTGTGCCATGAGCTGAAAAGGATTGAAAATCACTGATCTAGGTACATCCAACATCAGAACCACTACACTGTTCTGGCTCATGTTTAGAATCTGGATCCTAAAGTCTTTCTTTAATAATTCCCTAGTGCGGTGTTTCCCAATCTGTGGGTCGGGATCCACCAGTGGGTTGCGACCTGATTGCTGGTGGGTCTTGAAACTGAAACAGACAACCTGAGAAGGAAAATGTATTGAGCCCTATGGAAAATGAAACTGAGCCACCCTTGTGGATTTACTCATGAGTAGTCAACTTTGCCTAGTGCACTTTGAAGGGCACACTGAGAGAAATGCAACACTATCAGAATGGTCCCAATCCAATCAAAGCAGGCCACAAAAAACACTCACAAAGGAAGTCCCTCCCCCTTTCCAGGCTGACAAGAAAAATGTATTGAGCCCTATGGGAAGTGAAACAGAGCCACACATGCCTTGGCTCTTATGGAAGATCAAGTGAAAGGGAATGCAAGTGCACCAGAATGATCTGAATTTAATGAACGTGGAGCTCTACAAGTGCTCCAGAAGGCGGTGTTCCTCCCCACCCCCATTGTAAAAAAGATAAAAATAGGAACATGAGTAGCTGGTAAGGTTAAACTGTTTTCTTTTTCTTTTTCGTCCCATAAAGGTAGGTGGGTCCTGACAGAGTGTCATTTTTAAAAGTGGGTCTTGGTGCAAAGAGGTTTGGGAACCACTACCCTAGTACCTTCTGCAATTTCCCCACCCCCTATAAGTTTGGGAAAGTCAAAAGAGGAAGAGAGGCCTGATCAATAAAAGATCACATTGGACTCAGAACAGAGCCTGCAAATAATCTGAAAGAAATCAAGAAATGTTCAATGGGTTTTCAATTTACTTATGACTCTGGGACTTGGGCTGGCCCAAGTAGTTCTCAGGATTGCGTGCTTAGTTTCGTTTTCCATAGGGCCCAATACATTCATCAGCTTAGACGGAGGGACTTCCTTCTCAGGTGTTTCTTAGGGTGCTGCAATCAGGACCATCCTGGTGATGTTGGATTCTTCTCTGCCTGCCCTTTGCAATGGACCAGGGCACTGTTGCCTACTCATAAGTAAAAGCATGATGTAGCTCAGTTTCCCTTCTCAGCTGTCTGCTTGTCACTTTCAGCTTCATGACCCACCAATAATTTGGTTGCAACTCACAATTAGAGAAACCCTGTGCTGCGACATCACACAGCATTCACCAGGGTATTACAGGATGCCCACTACGCAGCAGCAAGACTGTGACACGACACTACAAACAACGGTAGAAGGCTCAGCATGCAGAGCTGTTGTGTACTTGAAAAAGCCCTCCTATCCACTCTGAGCCTCTTACCACTGTTTGTAGGGTTGCTTATGGTCTCCCAACCAGAAATAAGTGGGGATGATATTGCACCATTGCCACTTACTTTCAGGTGCTGGAGCGTTGTGATGGAGGTAAGTTTCAGAAGCACTGGTCAAAGCTATATATCAGATTGATAACACAGGCCAACACACATTGAGGTGTTGATTCAAAAAAAGGCATCTGTTTTGCCCTATCACCTCTAGTTTTGGAGACACAGCATAGCCTCTTTAGTGAATGGTTCAAGCAGCTTCCTCATGAGGAAGCCTACACCATGGCTTCCTCATGAGGAAGCTGCTTGAACCATTCACTAATGAGGCCATACTATATCTCCAAAACTAGACGTGATAGGGCAAAAAGGATGCCATTTTTGGAATCGGCACCCCAAATTCATATCAAACCACCATAAAGTTTGGGAAAACTTCTCTGACCCTCAATTTTGTAGGCCTGTGTAATCAGCCACATTCTTTTTGAATCCAGAGCCAACACCTTTTGAGTTATTAATCTGTAATCAGTGTTCCCTGTAATGGGTATGTGCCAGTGAATGAACCCTTCCTGCAGCTGCACAGCATCGTGACAGTGCCTCTGGATATTTGGTGGTAACGTGATGACATCATCACTGAACTTCCAGGTTGACAAGCTCTGCACTGAGTAGAGCTCAGCCTGGAAATGCACAGCCACTTGGCTGCATAGCTTACAGCAGTGGTCTTAAGCCTTTTTCCTGCCATAACCTCAATCAATCAATCCATCCATCAATCAATCATGATACAGGGGACCCACCATCAATACCACCCCTCTGCCAACCCTGCCCCCACTGCTAAACACTCCCCACCTCCTTTACATCTTCCGGGTACTGCTCGCTGCAGCCAAATATTCTTGTTAGAGAGAGCAGAAAAAGTTACCATGAAGCCTGGCACTTGTGAAAGCTGTTCTAGTACAACTGCTAAGAACCTGAGCAGGACTGGGACATGATCTCCTGGTACCTGAAGGGATAAACCAGTAGCCTCCCCCTTTACCTGATGGTGCTCTAGTCCAGTGGTTTTCATCCTTTTTCATTTTCATAAGTTTCCATGGCCCAACAACTGAGGCTTTGCAACCTCACTGGAGTCATGACCCAAAAGGTTGAAGAACACTGGCTTAGAGGGAACACTGTAACAGGATTAAATAGAAAAATATGATAACCCAACAGTATTCATTTTTACTATCCTTGGAAGACAGTCATTCTCTGTCTTCCAGAGAAGTCAATCTGACATTCTCAGATCCCTGTCCTTATGTGATTCCATTGTTATACAAACATTTATCGCCATCTAGGGGAGAATGAGGTACATCCCTTTAGCATGAGTGAAATTGACTAGAGAGTGTAATGCACTAGACCAGGGGTGTCCAAAGTTTTTGGCAGGAGGGCCACATCAGCTCTCTGACACCGTGTCGGGGGCCGAATTAATTTACATTTCAAATTTGAATAAATTTACATAAATGAATATATTAAAGATGAACTTATATGAATGAATGAAGGTTTTGCAGTAGTTCAAGGCCTATAAAAGGCCTTGCACAAAGCAAGGCTAGCCTTTCCTTTCCTGCTGCTACTGCATCACAGACGTGAAACAACAAGCAATGGAGGGAGTCCTCATCCCACAGCTCACTTGACAGGTCAAACAGTTGCCCTCACCCTGAGAGCAGTTGCATCGGGCCAGTGTGGGCTCCAACAAATCTCTGGAGGGCCAGAGTCTCATTGGAGGCTAGGGGCTCCCTGAGGGCCACATAGGGAGGCCTTGAGGGCCGCAAGTGGCCCCCGGGCTGGGGTTTGGGCACCCCTGCACTAGACCAGTGGTTCTCACCCTTTTTAGCCCGGGACCCACTTCTGAGAATGACAATCTGACTGGGGTCCACCGGAAGTTATGTCAGCAACCCGGAAGTGATGTCATAGCCAGAAATTACACTATCAAACAGGAAGTGACACCACTGTGATGTCAGAGCCAGAAGTGATGTCATCAAGCAGGAAGTTCCTGCCTAGAAACTGAAACTGTAAATGGCAAGAGACAGTATTCCAGCTCAGAAGCTTCTTCCAATTCTCCCTGCCCTCGCTACCATTGCTATCAAGCAAAAAATAAAACATCTGGAACAAAATATTTGTGTATTTATTTACTACTGTTTTTATTTCGGTCTTTATTTACAAAATCTCAAGCTACTTCTTGTATTGCGCTTGAAACTAACGAACACTGATGTGGCTATTGATACTGTGCACAGCATTAGACAGAAACAAGTGCACCCTACTCATGCACCTCAATACAAGAAGTAGCTTTTGGAAATAAAGGAAATAAAAAAGTAGTATCCCCCTCAAAAGGAAGATAAGCAGGGTCACTTCCCCTCATCTCCCCCAAGCTGAAGCCCATCTTCTCAGAATTGACTCCCATTATTGGCAATGGGGCTTACTCCCAGGTAAGAGTAGACAGAATTGCAGCCTAAGAGAGAAGAGGGTAAGGGTGCACATCAGAGAAGCGGCTGGGTGAGCAGCACTCTCCCTGGGTGCTCCCCCCCCCCACAGGCTTGCTCCTCCCCCACCTCCTGGCTGCTCTCTTGGCAGCCAGGCAACCAGGGATCCCCCCTCATCCCAGCAAAGATATAAAGAGATATAAAGTGCTAGTCAGGGCAGGAAAGGATCACGGCTTCCAGGCGATTTCAGAGAGGGAGAGAGGCTGTGATGCAGAGGACGAGAACGGCAGTGTGGTGGTGGCAGCGATGTTGCTTTCAAAGCAAACCCTGTGTTCAGGTCTCCGCCTACACTCTCCAGCCCAGTCCAGCTGCAGGGGGGGGGGAGCTGCTCTGTCTTGCAACCCCAAGGCAGCCCAACCCGTCAAGGCAGCCAAGCTGACAAAGGTTGGTGGGGAGAAGCCTGGCTGGCTCATCCACGTCTCTCCCTGTCCTTCTTTGCCTGCAAACCAAGCCTGCACTCTGCAATTGGCCCCCCTAAGGGAAGCCTCCAAGTACAGAGGGAGGTCCAGCTGGAAGGCAGCAGCACACTTTCTGGGGAAAAGCGGCACACTGCTTTCTTTGCACATGTGCAAGCCGCTCTTAGTTACATCACAATGCCGAGAAGCTTAAAATGGCGAGACCCAGGTTTTGCTCACTTCCAAAATGGTGCCGCCTAGGTCTTTTGCCATCTTTCAAGATGGCTGCCGTCAGCTTCTCGCAACCCACAAGAAATCGGATCGCAACCCACCAAGTGGGTCCCGACCCACAGTTTGAGAACCACTGCACCAGACACTAAAATTGACTAGCATGAGATAACAGTAGGAAATTGTAAGAGAATGAATGGCAAGAACTGTAGTTTCTGTATATGAACTTTTTTATTTTGTTAAAATGTTTAGTAACTGTTCAATAAAACTTTATTTAATTAAAACTGTTTAATAAAACTGGCACAGCTATCCTAGTACTGAAAAATTAGTTAGGACTGTGACCTTAGGGCCCAATCCTGAACAGTGTGTGCCGGCTTACCACTGGTGCGCACAGTCACAAACGTGCCATAAGGGGCCCACAACGTGCCATGTTTGCAGGCCCTACCACCAGGCAAGTGCCGGTGATAGCCCAGCACTGGCCAGTGCTGGGCTATCGTCGGACAGCCACCGGAGCTCTACCGTTCGGTGGTCGCATGGACCACCAAGCAGCGGAGAGGTAAGTGGAGGCATGGGGGGAGGCAGGGAGGTGGTGTTCCAGGGAGGGTGGAGGTAAGGAGAGGGCATGTCAGGGGAAGGGAGCAGGGAGGGTTCCACCAGAACCAGAGCCTCTGATTTGGGCTCACCACCCTACATGGAGGCTGTTGATGCACTGCTGACCTTTGGGTTGGAAGTGAATCGAGTAGCCCAGTGGTTTGATGTTTAGCACTGGGACCCACTTTTTTAGAATGAGAATCAGTCAGGACCCACCAGAAGTGATCTCATGACCGGAAGTGACATCAAACAGAAAATCTTTTGCAATCCTACCCAAATTTACCCAGGAGTAAGTCCTATTGAATATCATTGTGAAAAGAATATACATAGTAGCTTCTTAAAAGTACAGGTCTGTAACATTTCCGCAAATGCAGTCACATCCCATGGTAGCATCAAGTCTAAAATATTAAAAATAAAATACTGAAATGAATGGGGACCCAGCTGAAACTGGTTTGTGACCCACAGTTTGAGAAACCCTGGAGTAGCCCATTGTGGGGCTACTCTCTTTACCTAGGGGAAGGGAACAAAAGTCCCCTTCTGAGGAGCCAGTGACAGATGCTCAGAATGCATAGGATGCATAGGCAGCCATTTTCAGCGCCACTGCAGCCCCATGCCCCAGGCAACTCAGGATTGGGTTGTTCATCAGTTAACTTCTCTTGTAACACAGTGGTAATTACAGTATCATACTGTACTGTACTGTGCTGCATCTGCTGCACACACACACATACACAAATCTGAGCAGAACTCTTAACATGTTCAGAGTCATCAGATGTATTATCATCAAGTTTGCATAGTAAGCAGACATGCGTGCAAAGAAAGGAAGCCCCAACTGCCTGATTAAGAGGTCATCAGAAGACAAGAGAGTGCAGACAGATGTGCATGCAGAGAAAGGGAGCCTGGACTGCCTCATTAACATCAAGTTCACACAGTAAACAGACACACAAGTCTTTAGTACTTCACAGTTGCACTCATCAGGTTTGACGGACAGGGAAAGGGAGTCTCAATTGCCTGATTTAACTTAACTTAACTGACCGAGGAGTTAAGTCAGATAGAGGTTAAAAGAGAAGATGTTTCAGACCTCATTGATAAATTAAAGATCAATAAGTCACCGGGCCCTGATGGCATCCACCCAAGAGTTATTAAGGAACTGAAGAATGAAGTTGCAGATCTCTTGACTAAGGTATGCAACTTGTCCCTCAAAACGGCCACGGTGCCAGAAGATTGGAGGATAGCAAATGTCACGCCTATTTTTAAAAAGGGAAAGAGGGGGGGACCCGGGAAACTATAGGCCGGTCAGCCTAACATCCATACCGGGTAAGATGGTGGAATGCCTCATCAAAGATAGGATCTCAAAACACATAGATGAACAGGCCTTGCTGAGGGAGAGTCAGCATGGTTTCTGTAAGGGTAAGTCTTGCCTCATGAACCTTATAGAATTCTTTGAAAAGGTCAATAGGCATGTGGATTTGGGAGAACCCGTGGACATTATATATCTGGACTTTCAGAAGGCGTTTGACACGGTCCCTCAACAAAGGCTACTGAAAAAACTCCACAGTCAGGGAATTAGAGGACAGATCCTCTCATGGACTGAGAACTGGTTGGAGGCCAGGAAGCAGAGAGTGGGTGTCAATGGGCAATTTTCACAATGGAGAGAGGTGAAAAGCGGTGTGCCCCAAGGATCTGTCCTGGGACCTGTGCTTTTCAACCTCTTCATAAATGACCTGGAGACAGGGTTGAGCAGTGAAGTGGCTAAGTTTGCAGACGACACCAAACTTTTCCGAGTGGTGAAGACCAGAAGTGATTGTGAGGAGCTCCAGAAGGATCTCTCCAGACTGGCAGAATGGGCAGCAAAATGGCAGATGCGCTTCAATGTCAGTAAGTGTAAAGTCATACACATTGGGGCAAAAAATCAAAACTTTAGATATAGGCTGATGGGTTCTGAGCTGTCTGTGACAGACCAGGAGAGAGATCTTGGGGTGGTGGTGGACAGGTCGATGAAAGTGTCGACGCAATGTGCGGCGGCAGTGAAGAAGGCCAATTCTATGCTTGGCATCATTAGGAAGGGTATTGAGAACAAAACAGCTAGTATTATAATGTCGTTGTACAAATCTATGGTAAGGCCACACCTGGAGTATTGTGTCCAGTTCTGGTCGCCGCATCTCAAAAAAGACATAGTGGAAATGGAAAAGGTGCAAAAGAGAGCGACTAAGATGATTACGGGGCTGGGGCACCTTCCTTATGAGGAAAGGCTACAGCGTTTGGGCCAGCCTAGAAAAGAGACGCCTGAGGGGGGACATGATTGAGACATACAAAATTATGCAGGGGATGGACAGAGTGGATAGGGAGATGCTCTTTACACTCTCACATAATACCAGAACCAGGGGACATCCACTCAAATTGAGTGTTGGGCGGGTTAGGACAGACAAAAGAAAATATTTCTTTACTCAGCGTGTGGTCGGTTTGTGGAACTCCTTGCCACAGGATGTGGTGCTGGCGTCTAGCCTAGACGCCTTTAAAAGGGGATTGGACAAGTTTCTGGAGGAAAAATCCATTATGGGGTACAAGCCATGATGTGTATGCGCAACCTCCTGGTTTTAGAAATGGGTTAAGTCAGAATGCCAGATGTAGGGGAGGGCACCAGGATGAGGTCTCTTGTTATCTGGTGTGCTCCCTGGGGCATTTGGTGGGCCGCTGTGAGATACAGGAAGCTGGACTAGATGGGCCTATGGCCTGATCCAGTGGGGCTGTTCTTATGTTCTTATGATTTACGATAATCAAGTTTGCATAGTAAACAGACGTGCGCAGGCAGGGAAAGGGAGTCCTGCTTGCCTGATTAACAATCACTGAAGGAACAGCGGAAGTGATGCAGGTAGACCAGAAGCAGTTCAGAAATTCATGTTTGCAGGGAGAAAAGAGCACTCTCAAGCTGTCAAGCAAGGAAACCTTCGGATAAGATTGTTGCAAGGTGCATGTTTTGCGCTACAGCCTTTGATCTTGAGAGCTTATACTATATTTAATTTCAGGTGACCACCATTGTATATGCAGTTGGTTGTTAGGTGAAGCATTGCTAAGTGCCTGTACAGAAAAGTACATACGGGGAAGAGTAGTAGGTTTTCCCATTTCTTACCATAGAACTTGCAGAACTTAAGGCGAATGTTCTACCAGACAAAACATCATTATGAGATTTTTTTAAATCACTGATATGTACTACCACATTGACTGAGCATGTCATATGAAACTAATAGAGAAATATATTGGAGATGTGTGAAAACCAAGTTTGTTTACAAAAAAATTAAATTTAATTTAAAAAGAAATTCAAATATTGCTTTTAAACAGAATGTTCTCAAGGTTCTCAAGGTGGTAAGACAATAAGACAAATGCACATTATTTTACATATACAGTAAATATTTTGTGCAGTCGCAGTGGAACTACTCTGTAATCAAAACTTTTTGGAAAGTTTCTGGAAGAAATTTTGAACGTGCTTGACTTGGGGGGCAATCCTAACCCCTTATGTCAGTGCTTTCCAGCACTGGCATAGTGGTGCCAATGGGACGTGTGCTGCATCCTGCAGTTGGGAGTCACTCATGGAGGCCTCCTCAAAGTAAGGGAATGTTTGCTCCCTTATCTCAGAACTGCATTATGTCAGTGCTGGAAAGTAGGTTAGGATTGCGCCCTTGGTGATTAAAACAGCTCATTCCTCTAGTCCAGGGGTCTCCAAACCCAGGACTGGGGGCCAGATGCAGACCACGGACAGCTTCTGTCTGTCCCGCAGCCAGCCTCTGATCCCCTGTGAGCCTCTGGCCCAGTTGACCAAACACAACCAGAGTTGTGCCTGTGGGGTGGGGAAATGGGGGTCCATTTAAGTGTGTGTGCTTTATTTCTTGGGCTGTATTGGTGCTTGGAGAAATCCTGGACATTTGAGCCCATTCATTCATTCATTTCAGTCATTCATCTAAGTTCCATCTCTAATGTATTTATTTAAATTTTATATCTAATTTTTTTCCGGCCCTCGACACGGTGCCAGATATTTGATGTGTTTAGAGTTTAGATGTGTTAAAAGGTTTAGAGACCCCTGCCCCAGTCTAAGCCTATCTGAATCACAAAAAAACAAAAAGTGTTATGACTCCAAGTAACTTTGCCTGACAAGGTGAGATGGGCATATTCTAGGAGAAAGGGCTTTTTAGTGGTGGTTTTGTCATTTTTTCAAAACTTCTACTTGTAGGCTTGTCAGGCTATGAATCTATATTCCTTCAAATGCCAAGTTAAAACTTTTGGATGGGGTAAGCGGTTGAGATGGCATATGTTCGTCCTTTCTTGGCTTGCTGATTTCATTCCTGGCTGTGACTACATTTTAGAGATTGTTTTTATTGTGGTTGATGCAGTTGTGTTATTGCTTTGTATTGGATTGGTTCCTTTTTAATAAAATGCATTATTTGAGATTTTACACAAAATAAACAAAGACATAGGATAACAAAAATGCAGGCATCATTTGGGTTCAACTGTGCGGGTTATAACCATATCGTAAAGTGTATTTAATTGTAAGTCACTTTGGGTTGGGTTTAGATGGGGAAGAAGCAAGGTAGAAGTATTTTAAAACAGTTTAAAAAATGGAACCTGTTAGAGGCAATTCTTATTGCAAAAAAAAAAAAATTGCTGGCTATTTTTAAAGCACAATTGCCATTTATATTTTGTACTACTAAAACCTAATGTTTGACAGGATTTTGAAAATAAAAAATGAAATGTCTTTATAAGGTACCATGCTGTTCATATCTAGCGCAGAAGTAAAGTCAGCCACACCTGAACTAAAGAAGGCATTGTGGGAACAACGTGAAGATGCTGATGCTAGAGAGGTTTTTCTCAGGACTTGCCTCAGCATAGCAGCTCTCGGAGAGCGATGCTTGTTAGAGAACCATCTATCCTACTTTCTCTTTGACCCACCTTAACTGATGGTTGCAGATCAGATTGTATTGGCAACCTTCAGTCTCGAAAGACTATGGTATCGCGCTCTGAAAGGTGGTTCTGGCACAGCGTCTAGTGTGGCTGAAAAGGCCAATCCGGGAGTGACAATCCCTTCCACACCGGGAGCAAGTGCAGTCTGTCCCTGGTCTGTCTCCCTGGCTATGGGCCTTCCTTCTTTGCCTCTTAGCCTCAGACTGTTGGCAAAGTGTCTCTTCAAACTGGGAAAGGCCATGCTGCACAGCCTGCCTCCAAGCGGGCCACTCAGAGGCCAGGGTTTCCCACTTGTTGAGGTCCATCCCTAAGGCCTTCAGATCCCTCTTGCAGATGTCCTTGTATCGCAGCTGTGGTCTACCTGTAGGGCGCTTTCCTTGCACGAGTTCTCCATAGAGGAGATCCTTTGGGATCCGGCCATCATCCATTCTCACGACATGACCAAGCCAACGCAGGCGTCTCTGTTTCAGCAGTGAATACATGCTAGGGATTCCAGCACGTTCCAGGACTGTGTTGTTTGGAACTTTGTCCTGCCAGGTGATGCCGAGGATGCGTCGGAGGCAGCGCATGTGGAAAGCGCTCAATTTCCTCTCCTGTTGTGAGCGAAGAGTCCATGACTCGCTGCAGTACAGAAGTGTACTCAGGACGCAAGCTCTGTAGACCTGGATCTTGGTATGTTCCGTCAGCTTCTTGTTGGACCAGACTCTCTTTGTGAGTCTGGAAAGCGTGGTAGCTGCTTTACCGATGCGCTTGTTTAGCTCGGTATCGAGAGAATGAGTGTCGGAGATCGTTGAGCCAAGGTACACAAAGTCATGGACAAGCTCCAGTTCATGCGCAGAGATTGTAATGCAGGGAGGTGAGTCCACATCCTGAACCATGACCTGTGTTTTCTTCAGGCTGATTGTCAGTCCAAAATCTTGGCAGGCCTTGCTAAAACGATCCATGAGCTGCTGGAGATCTTTGGCAGAGTGGGTAGTGACAGCTGCATCGTCGGCAAAGAGGAAGTCACGCAGACATTTCAGCTGGACTTTGGATTTTGCTCTCAGTCTGGAGAGGTTGATCAGATCAGATGCAGATGCAGATCAGATTAGTGGGACTAGATTAGCAACAATTTCTGAATGTCCAAGTACATTTCTAGTTTGTTATCTTACAACCTTTTTGAAGGAACTTACACAAGATTGTCAAGTCAGAGAACAAAATGCCTAAGAGAGCACAGATCTGGTCTCACCAGCAGGTTTCCAGGCAACCAGCCCTATGGGCTACTCATCACAACAGCAATACATAGCTCTAAGCAACAGCAATACATAGCTCTAACCCTGAAATTAAACAGCATGAAGAAAGCCAGATACCAATTCAGATAGTGGTGTAGATAATGATCGTGTAGCCCAGTGCCGACCTCAAAATGATGCCCCGGAAGTTATGTCAGAACCAGAAGTAATATCCCAATTGGAAGTGACATTACACCCAAGCTTTTTAAAAAGTGAAAATCACTCCTTTTCGCCCCAGCAGTTCGCCACCCACTTGCTCTGCTACCTCCCCCCCCCCAAGCCAGTGGCATAGCTAAGGCAACTATCTGCTACCTGGGATCAAAGATTTTGTAGCCCCCCCATGACAAAATCAAATTAAGTAAATAAATAAAAAGTGCACCCCTTACTGGTTAGAGACACTGAGCTGGGGTAAAGAGGGACAGTTATTCTCACCCTGCTAAATATAAAAGGAGCGCCACTTGAAAAAGTGTCTCTTTACCCAGGTTGCACGGGTAACTGTATTGTGATACATGGAAATGAGAGCTGACTCATTAACACCTTACAGGTTCCCTGCTGTATCATAACAACATCTCTTTGGCTCTTAGAACAATCAGTCTCATAGGTCAGTTTTGAGCTCAAGAAATTCACTTTTTGTTCCATAAGGCAGTTGTGTTTTCATTTATTTATTTATTTACTGTATTTGTATCCC
Organism: Tiliqua scincoides; assembly: GCF_035046505.1. Classification (NCBI taxonomy): domain Eukaryota; kingdom Metazoa; phylum Chordata; class Lepidosauria; order Squamata; family Scincidae; genus Tiliqua; species Tiliqua scincoides. The sequence continues at coordinate 233,084,181 of NC_089821.1, forward strand.
AACTTCCTCCCAAAGGGACCCAAGGTAGCTTACAACATAAATAAAAAATATATATATATAAGCACAATTAAAAACAAAACACATGAAAAACACTTCACAATCTTTAAAACAGCACTCAGAACATTAAAAGGGTAACAATACCAATTTTATAAAAGCTCCAAGCCTGTGAATCAGCTGTTAAAAAGATGTTTAAAAGGCCAAGACCTCAGAAGGCTTGTATAAAAAGAAATGTCTTCACGCCTCAACGGAAAGTTACAAGAGAGGGAGCAATTTATAAATCAAGGGGAAGGAATTCCATAGTGTTGGTGCCACTACTGAGAAGGTCCTATTTCTTGCCACTGCCCCACGTACCTCCCTGGGCAGCAGCACCTGTAAGAGGGCCTTCTCTGATGACCTAAGGGGATGAGCCAGACTATATGGAAGTAGGTGGTCTCTTAGTGCCCAATCCTATCCAACTTTCCAGCACCGGTGCAGCCACAATGCAGCTCCAGGATAAGGGAACAAATATTACCCTACCTTGAGAAGTGCTCTGTGACTGCCCCCCACTACCACAGGATGCAGCACAGACCCCACTGGCACAGTTGCACAGGCACTGGAAAATTGGATAGGATTGGGCCCGTTGATACCCTGGCCCCGAGCCATATAGGGCTTTAAAGTTCAGAACCAGCACCTTGAATTGGGCCCAGAAACAAATGGGTAACCAGTGCAGCCACCAGAGAAGTGGCCCGACAGAGTCGAAGTACCTACCTCCAGTAACTACACAGGCTGCCGCATTTTGCACTAGTTGCAGTTTCCGAACCATCTTCAAGGGCAGCCCCACATACAGCGCATTACAATAATCTAACCTTGATGTCACCCTGGCATGGATCACCGTGGCCAGGTCTGCGTGATACAAGTACAGCCGTAGCTGGCGTTCCAGCCGAAGCTGAGCACAGGCCCCCCTGGCCACAGCCACCACCTGGAAATCCAGAAGCAGCAGAAAGTCCAGGCGGACTCCCAAGCTGCCGACCTGCTCCTTCAGGGAGAGTGCAACCCCATTCAGTACAGGCCGATACTCCAGCACCTGCATCAAGGATTTCCAAACCAGGAGAACCTCTGTCTTATCAAGATTTAATTTTAGCTTATTAGCCCTCATCTAGATCCCCACTACCTCCAGACAGTGCTTCAGGACCCCAACCACCACCCTGGAATCTGGAGGAAAGGAGAGATAGTGCTGGGTGTCATCAGCATATTGATGGCACCCCACTCCAAATCTCACAAAACTGGGCAAGCAGTTGCCAAGGGGGCATCATCAGACATTGTCACTCTGGCATCCAAGTCATGATGAATCTGATTGACTTTATCTGTGAAATGTTTAGCGAACATGTCACAGCAGCTGACCGTGTGTTCTGCCTGATCAACTGGAGGGGCCTGGTGGAGTAGGCCTTGCACCATACAGAAGGGTTCCGCTGGATGGTTCTCAGTTGATGCAATGGTAGCAGAGAAGAAAGATCTCTTCACTGCTACCATTGCCATGGAAAAGGCTCTATAGTGAGCTCTACTCTGTGTCCAGTCGGATTCATCACAAGATTTCGGCCACCGTCACTAGACACGTACCCTGCCGCTTCATCATTTGCAGCTCCTCTGTGAACCAAGGAGCCACTCTGAGTCTGCGACGTGGCAGAGGTTGCTCCGAAGCAATCTCTGGTCATTTCCCTGCCCTGGTCATTTCCCCATTCGAGAGGTCATCCAGGGCCTCAGATGAGATACCAGTCTTGGCAATGGGAAAAAACCCCGGAGCCCTCAGGCAACCTTCAGGATCCATTAGCATCCAAGGGTGGACCATACAATGCAGTCCCCCACTTCTGCAAACGTATTAAGCTGCAACAAGCCTAAACCTTACCAGGAAGTGATCTGTCCATGACAACAAAGTGATCTTAATCTCCTCTACATCCAGTTCACCACCCCCTTGCTCAGCTGTAAACACCAGATCCAGCACATGCCCTGCTGTATGTGTTGAAGCCAGGATCTTTTGGGACAGGCGCATAGTTGTCATGGTGGCCACGAAATCCTGAGCTGCACCAACCAAAGGGGCCTCGGCATGAACACTAAAGTCCCCCAGGAATAACAGGAGGGGGATGAATCCAATGCTACCCCCAAGATCACCCCAGTCAGCTCAGGCAGGTAGACTGTTGGGCAGCAGGGTGTGTGGTTCACCAGCAGAATTCCAATCCTGTCTAGCCCTCTTAACACAACATGCAGACACTCAAACCCAGCGAACTGCTGAACAGGGCACCTGGCAAGGGAGATGGACTCACGACACACCATTGCAACTCCCCCTCCCTGCAAAGCCTCCCCTCTCTAACCCCAGTGCAATTGCTATACCTGCACCCCCTTAGCTATGCCACTGAATTCAGGTCAAATGATCACACAACATTTTAAAGAATATCAATTTTGAAGTATGTTAGAGATCAAAACTGCAACACTGCACATACATACAATTGTGGTCCAAACCTCTTATCTCTCATCTTTGAACAAATATATTCAACCACTTAAAAATCATGTTTTGTACTTGCTGAAGCAGTTAACCACTGAAGCTGTGCCCAACCAAGGCTGCAATCCTATGCATGCTTCTCTAGATATATGTTTCATTCAACTCACTCAACACGGTTAACTTCTGATTAGGTATGCATGGATTACACTCCAAATCTATGTAGCTCTATGTTTTTAAAATTTTTTTCCTCAGAAAAAATGAAAAAGCCTGGTCTTTATAACTTCCATGCCCAGAAGTGCCTTTATTTGGGGCAGTGTTTTTCAAACTTGGGACCATGATCACAATGGGATCACGAAGCCTCAGTTGTAGAGTGGTGGCAACTTATGAAAATGAAAAGGACTGAAGACCACCATCAGGTAAATGGGGAGATGTACCCCTTAAGACTGTGTCCCAATCCTGCACAGATTCTTAGCAATTGTACTAAAATAGCTTAATTAGTGCCAGGCTTCATGGTAACTTTATTCCTGCTCTCTCTAATATGGCTATTTGGTTACAACGAACAGTGCTGAGAGAGCTGGGAGTGGGCAGCGATGGGAGTAGGGATGGGCAGACAGGGTCTCAAGAGGGAGCGGGATTGACCGTGGGTCCCTAGTGGGTCTTTCATTTGGGTCACGGCACAAAAAAGGTTGAAGGCCACTGTATTGTCAACCTTATTCATAAGACAAGTTGCACTAACTCCTTCAAGTAGAAAAACAAGATCTTAATTTCTTCATTTATTTTACTAAAATATCTTTCTAAAAGGAAGTGCTGAAGTTGATTTACAGAATATAAAACAAAAATTAAAAAAATAACCACTAACCAGATACAGCTACACAAAAAAATATAATATGGCAGCAGCAAGCCAAAACAGAACCAGAACCAAAGCAGTAAAATTAAAGTCAATCTTCTAATGAAATATAAAATAAAATGAACTTATCTGCCATTGGATACAGTTAATATGTAAAGAGAGAACCACACTGTAAAGCAGTAGGAAGCCTTGGTGGGGGCAGGGGGAAGTCCACTAACGGGGCTGCAGGGACTGGGATGCACTCACCCGTCCCTGCAGCAGCCGTCCTGGGGAACGAGAAGTCCTGCGTGAGTGTCTACAGGCTCCCCATGTCGTCAAAAGTGAAAGTGGAGCAATTGCACTCCACTTCCGCAAAACCGGAAGTGGAGCACAATCTCTCCACTTTCACTTTTAGAAGCCCGGGAAGCCGTGCAGATGCTCATGCAGGGCTCCCCGCACCTGGTGTCACTGTCTCCTCCCTGCCTCCTCGCTGACCCTGGCCCTTAACGGGGCAGAAGCCAGGGCCTTCAGGCTGGGGCGTCAAGATGCCCCAGTTTGAAAACCGCTGCTGCAAAGGGTAAAAAAACAGATAAAGAGGGAACCACACTGATTCCAAGACACAGACCACTTTCAAGACCCAAATTTACCTAGATCACAATGTCCGTGCAGCCTCTTTTTCCCATTTCAGTAGGGTGCTGCCATCATGAATCTCATTAAATCTCATGAGATCCAAGGTGGTAATGCCCAAATCTCAAGAGATTTCATGAAACCCAAGACGGCAGTGCACAAATCTTGTGAGTTTTGGACGCTGTCATCTTGGATCTTGCAAGATTTTGTGACATCCAAGATGGTAAGAGAACAGGTAGGAGGGACAACCAAAGACATCCCACTGTATCCCTGCACACTCTGGGAACTCCTGAATTCCATATGTAGGATTCCACCATGAAGAATGCCCTTCCCATGTTGTTGTCAGCCAAGCCTCTGATTGCAGCAAAACCCATAGGACTGCACTCCCTGCCAACCTTAGAGAGTGTACTTCAAGTAAGTGGGGAGAAGTTTCTTTAGGTACCCTGGTCTAAATCTATTCAGAACTTCAATGCTAATTAGAACCTTGAATCGCACACAGAAATGGGTAAGCAGCCAGAGTAAGACCCAGTCAAACTGCCTGATGCCACGCAGCACATTTGCAGCAGCATTCTTAACTAAGTTGTCTGAATGGTCTTTGAGGGCATCCTCAAGAAGAATGCAGAGCAATGTTCCTCAAACTGTGGGGAAGTTGCGACTAGGTGGGTTGCAAGTCAATTTCAGATGGGTTCCCATTCATTTCAGTGTGTATTTTATCTTTAATATATTAGACGATACTACCTTTGTATATTACTGCATTTGAGGAAGTGACAGATCTGTACTTTTAAGAGATTACTATGTATATGCTTTTAACAATGATAGTCAATGAGGCTTACTGTCGGGTAAGGATGGATAGGATTACAGCCTTTGGTATGTTTAGAGAATTGTTTAAAAACGGATCAGCAATTGCTTGAGAGGGTTAGGAGGGTTCTTTATTTTAAATAAATTTTTAAACTTACACTTATTGTAAACTTTGTATTTATTTATTTATTTCATTTTGTTGTATGTTAAAATCTTTCCTGCTGGATGATGTCACTTCTGGCCATGACATCACTTCCAGGTAAATGACATCACTTCCAATGGGTCCCAACAGATTATCATTCTAAAAAGTGGGTTTCAGTGCTTAAAAGTTTGAGAACTACTACATTACAGTATCCAGTCTTGATGTAACCAGTACATGGACAACCACTGCCAGGGTTGACTGATCTAAGAAAGAATGGCAAACAATCTAAGCAACTAAAGGTACTCCAGGTCACAGACACTATGCATCCAGGAGCCACACAAGGTCCAAAAGAACCCTCAAACTCCAAACCCAATCCTTCAAGGGGACTGCAAATCCATCCAGAACAAGATGACAATTCATTCCCCAGGTCACAGTTCTCCTAAACAACAACCCCTCTGTCTTGTGCAGATTTAATTTCAATTTGTTTGCCCACATTCAGCCTATTACTGACTGAAGACAACAATTTGTAAAATGCTGCCTTGAGGACTATAGGTCAGGAACGGGAAAGGAAAGCACAACACAACTCTCTAAACCAAAACCAACACATACAATGCAGATAAATTTCAGTGTGATTACTTCCCACTGAAATAAACAGAATTTGTTCAAACCATTACGTACTTAACAGCCCAAACCTATCCAATAGTAACACCAGCAGAATACGCATTCTGTCAGCAAAGGCTGCTGCAAAGCAACTGTAAAGCTTTCTGGCAGTGCAAGATGCCAGTGAGAAGGCCAGAGCCTTCATGTGTGTGCTGGCAGATGTCAGGAAGCCTGACAGAGCATGTAAGCCCAGGACAAAGGGTGGAATAGGGCGTGGAAGGGCGTGGAGGAAGAAGAATGGGGCAGAGAAAAGCAGAATTGGGAGAAGATGGGGCAGATCAGGCCTGGGAGAGGTGGGATCAGCAGCCGAATCCTGTCCCTTCCCAAGCCTGATCTCTCTCTGTACGGGGCAATGCACACTTGCACCAGTGATTGAGCTGGTACAGGTCCAAGTTGCCCCATAGTGGTTGCCCACACTTATCCCAAAGAGACCTCCAGCAGGATGGAAAACCCCTGTAGGATGCAGTGGAATCCATGCTGGTGCTGCTGCATTGCTGCACGGGGATTTACATAGGATTGGGCTGTGTGTCCTACTGATTTAAATGGGCCTTAGCACGCTTAACTTTTTCTGGACTATGCCTATAGCTTTTACCTAAAACCCAACATTAGAAGTATAATGGTTATACTTCTAATCCATTATTTTAAAAATAACATTCTTTTGTATGGTTTTATTTTAATTAATTCAGTAAGGTCCTTAAATTTTGCCACAGACCAGGGAAAGCAAAATGACAGCCTAGCAGTAAATCACAGAAGTTTTATGAGGACATCGAATGTGGATACTGTATAGTCCAAATAGATATGAAGTTTCCCTTCCAGGTCTCAAGTTGGAATGATTAGCTATAAAAAATAAAATAAAATACTCTCTTGATTATTTGCTTTGCAAATTTTTGTTGTAGACCAACATGTCACAAAAGTGATAGAAAGCTTTCATATGAGATAAAGTATGTAAATCAATCTCATGACACTTTAATGATCAATACATTGATTGTGGCATAAGAACATAAGAACAACCCCACTGGATCAGGCCATAGGCCCATCTAGTCCAGCTTCCTGTATCTCACAGTGGCCCACCAAATGCCCCAGGGAGCACACCAGATAACAAGAAACCTGCATCCTGGTGCCCTCCCTTGCATTGGCATTCTGACATAGCCCATTTCTAAAATCAGGAGGTTGCACATACACATCATGGCTTGTAACCCGTAATGGATTTTTCTTCCAGAAACTTGTCCAATCCCCTTTTAAAGGCATCCAGGTCAGATGCCGTCACCACATCCTGTGGCAAGGAGTTCCACAGATCAACCACATGCTAAGTAAATAAACATTTTCTTTTGTCTGTCCTAGCCCTCCCAACACTCAATTTTAGTGGATGTCCCCTGGTTCTGGTGTTATGTGAGAGTGTAAAGAGCATCTCTCTATCCACTCTGTCCATCCCCTGCATAATTTTGTGTGCCTCAATCAGGTCCCCCCTCAGGTGTCTCTTTTCTAGGCTGAAGAAGCCCAAACGCCGTAGCCTTTCCTCAGTAATAAGCTTTTCTCCAGCTATTTTCATAAGAACATAAGAACAGCCCCACTGGATCAGGCCATAGGCCCATCTAGTCCAGCTTCCTGTATCTCACAGCGGCCCACCAAATGCCCCAGGGAGCACACCAGATAACAAGAGACCTCATCCTGGTGCCCTCCCCTACATCTGGCATTCTGACTTAACCCATTTCTAAAATCAGGAGGTTGCGCATACACATCATGGCTTGTACCCCATAATGGATAATTGGATAATGGATAATGGCTTGTACCCCATAATTTCAAACCTTTTCATCTCATGACACACTGCCAAAATTCTAAAATTGTCAATGCACACTATCAGTCTTTTGACAACTGACAAGGCACATCATGCTGCTGGTGGCAGGGGGGGTTTCACATTCTCCAATGGCCTTACTAAATAATGACCCTTCCCAAACTGCTGCAGCACACCTGTGGACCATTCATGGCACACCAATGTGCCATGGTGCACTGGTTGAAAATCACTGGTCTATTCAGTCGAATGCTTGTGTACATTCTGGGAAATTGAAATTTCCCCTCACTGTCTTTGAATGTTACCATTCTGAAATCTGAGCAGTGTCTATTTATCCTCTTGTGTAGAAACTGACTGATATGGCCTGCTTAAATAGCGGAAGGGCACTGGTGGTAGATGATATGTTTACAAGACACATTATAGGTAGTAAATGCATTTACATATAGGTAAATGCATTCTTGATGCCATGGCTGATGCTGTTGGATAATTATACTTGTTGTCTGAACAGTTATGGGTACAAAGTTGCATCCAGGGCTGAGTTTCTATGTAGTCACCGTTACTGGCAAGGAGAGGATTCAGATTTGGAGGGAAGATAGTCTGTGGGCAACAACAGATCTACAAACCTTGGAAAAGATAAGCTCTGATGATACACTGGAATTGGATAAGAGGTCAAAGCATGCAAATCCGCTATTGTGTGGTAGTCCTGGACAAGAAACACACATTAAAGAATTCAGAGCAATTTCAACGTTTGGGCGCAATCCTAACCCACTTTCTAGCACCAACATAAGGGCAATGCAGCTCCTAAGTAAAGAAACAAACATTCCCTTACTTTGAGGAGGTCTCCATGAGTGTCCTCCAACTGCAGGATGCAGTATACATCCCACTGGCACAGCTATGCCAGTGCTGGGAAGTGGGTTCGGATTTGGGCCTTAGTCTATTACAATTCAGATATCTTGGCAAAACACCTTTGAACTCAGTTCTAGACTAACAGCATTCAGTTATGTATAAGGACAAGGTTATTTATGTAACTTCCCAATTCTATCTCCCAATATTGGCAGCTGTTGGGAACTTCCCAATTCTGACTCCCAACATTCATGCAGCTACACTGGTGAAAGGCTCACTGCATCCAATGGGGGGGGGGGGGAATCAGGAGACCTGCCAGAATTAAGTATTTTTACTTACCTCTGAGTAGGACTTCTGGGTACCTATGGGTCTCTTTGGACCCACGGCAGCTATATAGCTGCCGTAAGTCTGAGGAAATAAAGGGGACAGGAAGGGCCAAAAAAATGGGGGACATGATCTGGCATGTGTGTTTGCCACCACAATCCTCTCCCTCTGGCCATTTGCCTGCCCCTGCCCTCCTTCGCCCTACCTCAGAATTCCCCTAAACTTCCCAATTACCTGTGCCTGAAAAGCTTCCAGGAGCCATTGCTGAGCACACATTTGTGGCAGCGGCCTGCCAGTATGTAACAGTGACTCAGCTTTTGTGCCACTGTAAAGGACCTTGCACTACCAGTACACTGGGTCTGGCAGCACAAGGCCTCAATAGGATTGAGATCTAAGGCCACAATCCTATGCACACTTTCCTGGGAGAAAGTCCCACTGAGCATAATGGACTTACTTTTGAGTAGACCTCCTTAGGATTGGGCTGCAAGTTAGCTATATCCTGCCTTTCCCTCCAAATAATTTGAATGCTCAAGGTAGCATACAATATAGTAAAAAACAGAAAAAATCAATATAAAAACAAAATATAAAGTACAATAATTATAAAAAAACAGTGCAATAAAAATAAAAAAAGGATGGGCTGTTTATCAAATAAAACATAACAGGAAATGAAAATCACATGAAAATATTACACTGGAATGAAAGTAAATTCATAAAAATAAAAAAGTCATTAGATGAAACTTCACCTTAGTTACCTCTCAAGGTTTTATTTATTCAAAGGAAACAAAATATTTTACCATTTTATATAGTTTATGCAAGTGTTCAAAGCAGTGTAGACCAGTAAGATATAAAATATGGCTATGTTGTAGGTTCTATTATTAACATAATAAAGATTAATGGGAACACAAATGCCTCCATAAGTCTCCTGAGACCAAAAAGAAATTCTGAATTTTGGTAATCATAACTGCAATTTGGGGTCATGATAGATAGAGAAGGTGCTAATGAAGCTGAGTCATGTGGCCTACCTTTGCTATTAACTCATAAATGATAAGAAACTAGAGCAAAGGCACAGTTAACTGAAAAACCCACTGTGAAGCAAATAGAAAGGTAAAGATACCTTCAAAACAGCCAGCAGGCAACATTTTGCCACAACTATTGTTATTTGCTGCTGCCAATCAACATTGTTCTAGTTTTACAAAGACTCCAGTGCACCAGACTGGCGCTAATTATGTATATTCAAGTGATTAGCAAGCACTTGTTGCCTTGTTCACACCACCCTCCAAACAGCAGCCTTTGAGAGGAGAATAGACTGCAAATTTATTGAGAGAACACTGTTAATCCTTTGGGGAGAATTTAAATGTAAACAGGGCTACTCTACATCAAGGTGCTTTGACAACAACAATCATCTGCATAAACACATGCTCAACAACAAACAGGTGTTCTATTTCACAACTAGCGCCCATTTGATGCTTTCAAGTAAGCATTTTGCACAAACTGTTAGAAGTACTTTGAAACCAGCTGCAATTACTATAATTAGCTGTTTTCCTGCACTTTTTTCCCTCCTACCTGTCCAATAGTAGCACTGGTTGCAAATGATAAGCCATAAACTTAAAGCTCTTATTTTTTTAAAAGTAATACTATCTCCCAAGATCCACCCAAGTCCATATTTTCAGCCTCAGTTCTGTGGGAGTGGAAGAGGCAACCTGTCTAGCATGTAATGGACAGAAAGAAGAGTGTGCCTTGCTGTCAAAATACTGTTGCTCTTGGTCAGGGGTCGGCAACCTTAAACATTCAAAGAGCCATTTGGACCCGTTTTCCAGAGAAAATAAAACCTTGGGAGCCACAAAACCCTTTTGACATCTAAAATGAAGATAACACTGCATATATAGTTTTTTTACCTTTATGATCTGCTGCAAGCTCCCCTTCCTGTCCTAACCAGACAATATACTTATTGTCAAGATAGATATATCTTGACTGAGGGCCCAATCCTATCTAACTTTCCAGCACTGATGCAGCCCAGACGTAAGGAAACAAATGTTCCCATACCTTGAGGAGGCCGCTGTGACTGACTCCCCACTACAAGATGCAGTGCATGCCCCATTAGAATGGCTGCACCGACACTGGAAAACTGGATAGGATTGGGCCCTGAGACGGCACTCTGAGGCACACACAGGGTGACCAGATGTCATAACAATAAAAGAGGACAAGTCACCCCAAAATGTAGGATATTGAAGAAAAATGTAGGACCACAAAATAAAAGCTTAAAACACTCATCTATATTGATTATATATTGATCAATATATAGATTATATATTTATTATATATTGTATTATTGATCTCATGTGCCTAATTTAAAATTACTTATTATTGAATTTAAAACTGTATTACATATAATTTATTAATTACAAGAGGGGATGCGTTGCCTGCTCACAGGGAAAACCAGGACATTTAAGTTCTTTTCCCGGACATGGGGCTAAAAAATAGGACATGCCCTGGAAAAAGAGGACCTCTGGTCACCCTGGGCACACACTGGGACGGTGCATGCTAAGACGGCACCCTTGAATTTAGCACTCTTCATTTTCTCCAGGTCAACCCCCATCTCTCTTGCTCCTGAAAGAGCACCCCTTTCTAAGGCTCCTACAGCCCCATCTCTGCCCTCCTGCTCCCCATGGCACCCCAGAAAAGCAAGGTAAAGATGGAGTTACACAGGCAGCCCTTCCACAGCCTCCCTCTTCCCCACCCACCCACTCTTGCAAAGTCAACACTCCCCCCCTCTCCCACTGCTCTGTCTCACCTATTGCCCTATAAGACAAAAGTGAGGTCATCCCCATTGTCTCACTGTGCCAAGCCCCACCCCACAGCTGTGTGCACAGGAGATGCCCACAAGGGGATTGCAGGCGCCTTCTGCCCTCTCCTGGGAGCTGCCCCTGCCTCCCCCCACCCAGGCAGCCCTGCCTGGGCTCCCCCTCCTGCCTCTGCGCCCCCACCGACCCCCCACTGGAAGCCCACCCGCCTGGCGCCCCCACCCCTTGCCAGCCACACTCAGGGTGGCAGGAAGCCAGGAGGGGAGCCTGGCTGCTGTCAGCCACACTCACCATATACACGATGTAGAGGGCGCACAGCGCATTACGGGAGCAGGCAAAGCCCCAGCACACCATCTTCCCAGACAGGAGTGGCCAAGCCCCCCTTTCCCTCCCCCGCAGCACAAAACAATCTCCCGCTCCCCCCAAGGGGAAAGCAGCAGCAGCCCTTCCTGCACAAAACAATCTCCCCCTCCACCCAAGGGGAAAGCAGCAGCCGCCCGTCCTGCCCCTTTAAATCCCAGCCTGCAGGAGCCAGAGCAGCAGCCGCCCGTCCTGCCCCTTTAAATCCCAGCCTGCAGGAGCCAGAGCAGCAGTTGCCTGTCCTGCCCCTTTAAATCCCAGCCTGCAGGAGCCAGAGCAGCAGTTGCCTGTCCTGCCCCTTTAAATCCCAGCCTGCAGGAGCCAGAGCAGCAGCCGCCTGTCCTGCCCCTTTAAATCCCAGCCTGCAGGAGCCAGAGCAGATGGCTGAAAGAGCCGCATGAGGCTCTAAAAACACAGGTTGCGGATCACAGCTCTTGGTTATTAAGGCTGCAATCCTATACTCCTGGGAATAAGCCCCACTGAATACAATGGAACTTTCTTCTGAGTAGACAAGCATAGGATTATGCTGCAAGACTATCCTCAGAAAACACCATCCCCATACAACTCTAAACAGGAAGTGTAGGGGAACATTCCTCACAAAGAAGATACCAACTAGCATGGGTACACAACTGTTGGAAGAATCTCTTAAACCTCGTTTCCTCCGTTGGGGGGGGAGCAGAGTCGCTTCAGCAGCAGAACCCCCCCTTTGCTGGGAATCAACCCCAGGGAGCCTCCCACACCCGGCTGACTGCTAGTCAAGAAAAACAACAACATTGGCTGGTTGAAGTTGCAAGAACAGATTCATTTACTCACAGTTCCTTAGTAGTACGGTTACAGCATCTGAATATGTTCAGAGGTACACTAACGTAAGACAACAAGGCCCTATAGCTGCCTCGTCCTGCATGCCATGTGGTCAAGATGGTGGCGCCAGCAGATCCCTGCTGCATGCCATCTTGTCTGCTTAGTTGTGGTGAGGAAGAGGTAAGAGAGAGGGAGGAGAGCGTGCTCAGGAGTTATATAGGGTCTGGGTCACGCCCCTCCCACATAGGTCATTAGAAGTGGACAGGTAGATTGCAAAGGACACTGGGCTATGGCTTAACCCTTTTTAGGACAGTCTCCTGCCACCCCTTGAGAGCATACGGAGTTGCACCAATTCCAACACAACTGCTGCTCTTGTGCTACAATTCGATGTGTAAACCACTATGATCCTGCTAGTCTGGATTAACAGCAACAATACCAAAATCACTAATGTCTCATTACAAATTAAGTGGAATATCTATTATTATTATTATTATTATTATTAACAATATTTATATACCGCTTTTCAACTAGAAGTTCACAAAGCGGTTTACAGAGAAAAATCTGTAACTAAATAACTAAATGGCACAGTTAACTGAAAAACCCACTGTGAAGCAAATAGAAAGGTAAAGATACCATTAGATAGCAGCAGGTGTGCTGCACAGCTGCAGCCAGGTCATTACAGGGATAGAAGCAGACCCTGAAGCAGTGAAAGGGGGTAGGTAGTAGAAGGAGGAGAGCTTGAAGGGAGGGAGAAAACTAAACTGACTGATTCACTGGCTGTCAGAACAATGGACTGGCAGGCAACCTAGCAGTCTGACAATGAACTGGCGGACTGACTCACACACTAGCTAACTGACTAACAAACTGGCTAATGGACTGACTGCCTGGCAAAATACTGGAACAGAGACTGCTGGAGACTAGTGTGTGGCTGCCACACCCAAGAGCTGCTGCTTGGAAGAGGGACTCTGCAGACCCCAGACAAGCTACCAACTAGTTATCTTCTCAGTGGTACTGGGGTACAGTGATAGTTTTGTATGCTGCTAGAGCTAGCTGTATTGGAGTAAGGAGAACTAATTAACTTAAAGTGAGCATAAGTCCTCTAGAACAAGCTTGGAATGGGAATTTGGCAAAACACTTTCCATGTGACAATTTTGCTCCACGATTTTGCTCCTTTTCTTCATTACATTAATTATGAACACCTTCCAGCACTATAATGCACATGTTAGGTTTTTCTCAATTTTTAGATTGTGAACGCTTTTGGGACAGGAAATCATTTAATAATTTGATTTGTCAGTAAACCATTTTGTGAACTTTTTTACTGAAAAGTGGTATGTAAATATGAATAATATACATATACAGAATGAAAAGGACAATGAAAGAAAAATGGGATGAGCAGGCAGTTCCAGCATAGCCTCTCCAATGTCCAATGTCTCCAATGTCTCAGCGCCTGTCCACCATGCCAGAACTAGTTACAGGTTAGATCAATTGCCATTGCAATCCAATGTCATGAGGAGAGGACCACAATATTTGGTCACATTTGCATTAGTTCTCCTTCTAACCTAAAATTAAGGAGAAGGTGAATTTCTTCTTGAAATATAGGATGGATGCATGCCTCCTAGAACTGGTCTAGCCTGCCTTTTATGATGGAGATTTATCTGTTCCTCAAGGCACTTCTTCACAAATGGAATTAAATAAGTGCCTTGAAATTAATGCACTGAATAAATTACCACAGATACTTGCCTATAAGTTGATCTCACAGATAAGTTGAGGGAATGTTTGAGCCAAAAATCATGGAATTTTCTATCACCCTCAGATAAGTTGAGGGTTAGGGGGAGTCTAACTATAGTTTTGTCTGGTTTTATCCGAGGCCAGATCCTGAAAAATAACCTACCAGTAATTGTTAACCTAAGAACTGTACAGTTTCTAATTTACTAAAAACAGTACGGTAGATACTCGTCTACAGGGCAAGAAATTTCTGCCAATAAATCAAACTTAGATCATCACCTCGCCTTATCTCCGAGGTCACTCAGGGGACAGGGCTTTTAAAGCAGCTCTGGAGAAGATGCTTTTCAAGCTGCAGGCACCAAAGAAGCAATGCAGAGATCATTAGAGAGCTGTTAATCTCCATGGTAACCTCCCTGGGAAACTCTAGCCAAAATTAACCTTTTATTCTCCTCTGAAATCAAGCAAACCTTGTACAATTTTGCAAATGTTGCTGCAGTCTCATTCCATGTTGCAAATGCTTGCATTTTGCAGGTATGTTTTTTTAAACACTCACAGCCCAATCCTGAGCTGCCCAGGGTGCCCAGGCTTGGTGGCACTGAGAACAGCTGCCGCCGGATCCTGCATGCCCCAGGCTACCGCAGGAGGCCCCTCGGGAGAAGGGAATTTTCATCCCCTTCCCCCGGGTAAGGTAAGCAGCCCCGCAATGGGGCTACTCACTTTACCGTCAACCTTTTAAAGGCACTTGTGTAGGGCACGGAGCCCTCCACAAGCGCCTTGGATCCTGCGGAGCAGAGCTCCACGGACCCACCTCCCTCCCTCCCCCGGTACACCTCCAGCCTGCCCCCTCCCCGCGTCACACTTCTGCGTCACGCTTCCCCCCCCTCTCTCTGCCCCCTGCCAGCCTCCCCCCTCCCCAGAACGCCTCATCCCCATCCTCGTCCCCGTCCCGCTTACTGTGCCGCGGCTCGGCACCAGGAGACCAATTAGCTACCTGCCTTCCTGGCCCTGCAAGGAATTCTTGAGAACTACCTGCCTTTTTCTGCCATTATTCAATTCTTTTTCAAGTACCCCTAAAGGTCCTGTCGAATGTCCCTAGAGGTACATGTACCTCAGGTAGAGAACCACTGGTGTGTTGCTTACAGTGCACTTATTCTGATTGTTGTTCGGACTTTAAGTCATATCCAACTCTTCATGACCCCATGAACCACAGCACGCCAGGCCTCCTTGTCTACCACTAACTTCCAGAATGTGTCCAAATTCATGTTCATTGTCTCCGTGACACTATCTAACCATCTCATCCTCTGCAGTCCCCTTCTCCTTTTGCCTTCAGTTTTTCCCAGCATCAGGGTCTTTTCTAAAGAGCCCTCCCTTCTCATGAGATGACCAAAGTATTTAAGCTTCAGCTTCAGTATCTGTCCTGCCAATGAAAAGTCAAGGTTCATTTCCTGTAGGAATGACTGATTTGATCTCAATGCAGCCTAGGGGACTTTTAAAAGTCTTCTCTAACACCATAATTCATAATTAAAAGAATGCATCTATTCTTTGGCGCTCAGCCCTCCTTATGGTCCAGTTCTCACAGCCATACATTACTTATTCTGAAGTGTTTACAAAAAAGTTGCAAAGACCAGAATTTTAAAAAGTTAAAGAATAAAAATGTATCTTATGATCTTTTACTATATTTTTTATAGAGACTGTACAGTTCTTAGGTAACAATTACTGACAGGTTATTTTTCAGGATCTGGTCTCGGGTAAAATCAGAAAAAACTAGTCAGACCCCACGTGAGTTTAACCCCTAACTTATCTGAGGGTCATAGAAAATCACATGATTTTTGGCTTAAAACCTGCACTCCGACTTATCTGTAAGATGAGTCGTAGGCGAGTATCTACGGTAAGTATTCAAACCGCAGCATACATATATAGTATGTATACATAGCATCGTAGAAACTATTAAAAATAGTCTCTTAATTTATTAAAAACTATTATCTATTTTATAGATCATAAGATACATTTTTATTCATTAAATTTTTAAATTGTATTCTTCACAACTTTTTGGAAACACTATCAGAGCAAGGCCAGAATCCCATCCACACTTTCCTGGGAGTAAGCACCATCGACTTTAATGGGACTTACTTCTGAGCA
This sequence comes from Tiliqua scincoides, assembly GCF_035046505.1. NCBI lineage: Eukaryota > Metazoa > Chordata > Lepidosauria > Squamata > Scincidae > Tiliqua > Tiliqua scincoides. Next base: position 233,100,489 of record NC_089821.1, read on the forward strand.
GACAAGCCTAGAATTGGACTCTAAGTGCACTGTAAACACTAAACAACTTACCAGTAGAGCCATTAATCAAACTTTCCTTTAAGGTGCCTTTAAGGTGCTAAGCCAGAGACTACATGTAACATGCAATATAAAACACGTAACTGGGAATATGAAATTCAATTCACAGTAGAGAAACAAGGAATGACTGAACAAGTGCAGTTGTACATAGTTGCAAGCCGATTTACTCAGAAGTAGACCTTCTCCAGGAGGACAGCCATCGACACCTTCTCCAGGCCTCATGTGGGTTTCCTGGCAGTTGTGCCTCCCGCCTGCCTCGGCCCCTCTATCGCGCCAGGAGCCAGAGCAGCCCAGGACGAGGCAGGGTGATGTGGGGACAGCCTGCCAGCCCAGTGCTCCCGTGTCCTCCCGGAGCCTGCCACATGCACTCACCACAGTTCTGCCATCCGTGGAGGGAGGGAACGGACCAGGGGGCGTCTTGGCTGCTGCCAGTGCTGCCACCACACCGATGGAGAGGAGGGAGCAAGCTGGGTGCGTCCAGTGCTGCCCGCTTCCAAGTGTGCAGCTGCATCAGACAGGGAGGGAGGCACGCTGCCCCTGCAGCTGGGAGCACATGGCAGGGAGTGGGCAGCGCAGGATGCTCTCCGCACACTCACTGCCCTCCACCAGTCTGCTGGTAGCAGGTGAGTGAGGGCATCTGAGTGCACGTGGCAGACTCCAGAAAGGCGCAGGGGAGTGCCAGGCCGACAGGCTGACCCTGCATCGCCCTGCCTCCACCAGAGCTCCTCAGTCTCCTGGCGCGACAGGGTGACCGGTCAGGCACATTTTGGTTGGAGGTGCAGCTGCTGGGAATCCCACATGAGGCCCTATAGACTCCTGAAGAGTACCCCCATGACCCAGGTCAGGTGCAATGCCCCCCTCCGTCTGCTTGAAAAGAAAATATCTTTTCTTGGAAAAGAAAGCAGGGATGGGGGCTATAGCTCATGGTAGAACACATACCGCAGATAGCCTATAAGTCGATCTCACAGATAAGTCGAGGGCAGGTTTTGAGCTCCAAATCATGGAATTTTCTATGAACCTCAGATAAGTCAGGGGTTAAACTAAGTGGGGTCTGAATATAATTTTGTATGATTTTACCTGAAGCCTGATCCTGAAAAATAACCTTCCAGTAATTGTTACCTAAAAACTGTACAGTTTCTAATTTATTAAAAATACAGTAAAAGATCATAAAATGCATTTTTGACATTAGCTTTTAAAATTCTGGTCTTCACAACATTTGTGTAAACGGTGTCAGAGTAAGTGCCTCTAAACAGCATACCAGTAGAACCAACAATCAAATCCTTCTTTAAGGTGCCTGGTGTAAGCCACAGGCGCTACATATAACATATGCAACATAAAACACGTATTTGGGAGTGTGCAATTCAGTTCACAGCAGGGAGACAAGTAACAAAGACTGAGCTGCACACAGTTGCAACCCTATTTGCTCAGAAGCAGAGCCACTGCTTTCCATGGGTGTTATTCTTAAGTAACGGTGCATTGCAGCCTGGGACCTTGTCGACAGGACCAAACTTGGGGGGGGGGGGATTCTTTGCAACTGACTTGCCAGGAATGTTCAGAGGCAGCAGCAAAGAAAAGGAGGCATTTCCCTTCTTCTCCAAACTGGAAGGGAGACAAAGGGTCTTCTGGGAATTATGGGGAGGCTTTGTGGAAGTATGTGCTGCATTTCATAGCAGCAGCCATACAGACTACAATTCCCAGAAGCGCCTTCTCTTCCTTTCTGGAGAAGAGGCTAAAATGGCTGCCTCTGAATACCATAATTACTGGTAAAAATTCTCCTTTTTCTCCACCTGCTTCCTGCTTCTCAGCCCATTTCCACGCCTCCCCTTCACCAGACAGCTACTGAGCCTCCATAAGCTTCCCAGAAGCTCCCAGAGGATCCAGCCTCATTCACTGCATTGATCCGGGTATAAGTCGACCCAGGATCTCAGGCTCTTTTTTATTTTAGGCATAAATTTTTCGACCTCTAGGCAAGTATATATGGTGGTTGGCATGCTAAGGCCCAAATCCTAACCAACTTTCCAGCACTGGCATAGCTATGCCAACAAGATGAGTGCTGCATCCTGCAGTTGAGTGGCAGTCACAGAGGCCCCCTCAAAGTAAGGGAATGTTTGTTCCCTTACCTCAGAGCTGCATTGCCCTTATGTTGGTGCTGGAAAGTGGGTTAGAATTGCGCCCTAAATTGAATAAGATTGAACCCTAAAGCAATAAGTGCTAGAAAATACCTCTCCCCGTGCTGTTGCCTATTTCAGATGAAGCAATGCTCCAGCTCAGTATAAGTCCATTTTATATGTCCAAATTTTCATTAAAAGAAACTATACCTCAGTGATACAGCACATAAGGGATGGCTAGACTTGAGTCTAGCCACTCCCCCCCTTAATTTGACTCATGTGCGAGTCTTAATGGGCAGCTGTGGGGATTCTTCCAGAACATTCTGGGGACTCTGACTCAAGTCAGACTCTTTATGCAAACAAGCCAGCTGCGGCTCCACTAAAAAAACGGAGTGTGTGGGTGCATGTGTGCGTGCGTGAGAGTTTTCCCCTGATATTCCCATCCCCACCCCATCTGTAAAAAGCTTTACCGTTCTTCGAGTGCAGCAGTGCAAAAAGTGCTGATCGTACCCTTACGAACCTCAGCCATGAACCTCCATTTACATCACGACTCCTCATTCTGCCCTCAGAAGAATTGCTGAGCACGGACAGAACTACATGGAGGGAGGAGGAAATGTCCCAGTTGAATAAGGCAGGAAGGGATGAGCAGTGCGAGTGGCAGGCAGATGGGCGGGCAGGCCTTAAAAACAAAACTTAAGTCTTCCTCCTTCCATTCACTCCTGCCCCTACAGGCAACCTGCCCTCCGCTCTCCAGGTCTCTTGCTCGCACAGTTTGAATGTGGCTTCTGGATCACCCATGGGGTCGTGTGGAAGCCGCAAAAAAAGTAAGCAAGCACTGTGAACATAAGATGAAGATCTTATAAGAACATAAGAACAGCCCCACTGGATCAGGCCATAGGCCCATCTAGTCCAGCTTCCTTTATCTCACAGCGGCCCACCAAATGCCCCAGGGAGTACACCAGATAACAAGAGACCTGCATCCTGGTGCCCTCCCTTGCATTGGCATTCTGACATAGCCCATTTCTAAAATCAGGAGGTTGCACATACACTTCATGGCTTGTAACCCGTAATGGATTTTTCTTCCAGAAACTTGTCCAATCCCCTTTTAAAGGTGTCCAGGCCAGATGCTGTCATTACATTCTGTGGCAAAGAGTTCCACAGACCAACCACATGCTGAGTAAATAAACATTTTCTTTTGTCTGTCCTAACCCTCCCAACACTCAATTTGAGTGGATGTCCCCTGGTTCTGGTGTTATGTGAGAGTGTAAAGAGCATCTCTCTATCCACTCTGTCCATCCCCTGCATAATTTTGTATGTCTCAAACATGCCCCCCCGAAGCGCCTCTTTTCTAGGCTGAAGAGGCCCAAACGCTGTAGCCTTTCCTCATAAGGAAGGTGCCCCAGCCCAGCAATCATCTTAGTTGCTGTCTTTTGCACCTTTTCCATTTCCACTATATCCTTTTTGAGATGTGGCGACCAGGACTGGACACAGTACTCCAGGTGTGGCCTTACCATCGATTTGTACAATGACATTATAATATTAGCTGTTTTGTTCTCAATACCTTTTCTAATGATCCCAAGCATAGAATTGGCCTTCTTTACTGACGTTGCACATTGGGTCGATACTTTCATCGACCTGTCCACCACCACCCCAAGATCTCTCTCCTGATCTGTCACAGACAGCTCAGAACCCATCAGCCTATATCTAAAGTTTTGATTTTTTGCCCCAATGTGCATGACTTTACACTTACTGACATTGAAGCACATCTGCCATTTTGCTGCCCATTCTGCCAGTCTGGAGAGATCCTTCTGGAGCTCCTCACAATCACTTCTGGTCTTCACCACTCGGAAAAGTTTGGTGTCGTCTGCAAACTTAGCCACTTCACTGCTCAACCCTGTCTCCAGGTCATTTATGAAGAGGTTGAAAAGCACCGGTCCCAGGACAGATCCTTGGGGCACACCGCTTTTCACCTCTCTCCATTGTGAAAATTGCCCATTGACACCCACTCTCTGTTTCCTGGTCTTCAGCCAGGTCTCAATCCAAGAGAGGACCTGCCCTCTAATTCCCGGACTGTGGAGTTTTTTCAGTAGCCTTTGGTGAGGGATCGTGTTGAACGCCTTCTGAAAGTCCAGATATATAATGTCCACAGGTTCTGCCACACAGTGAAAGAGAGAGATGGAGAGACCAAGGGGAGTAGTGGCTGTAGTGGTAAGGTGGAATATCCATCAAGGAGATAGTGTGGTGTCAGCAGTGGTTCCTTGTTTTGGCAGATCTGAGAAGTATGGGATTAAAAAACCAGAACTTTGGATTGCAGTGGGTGTGGGTCAATCAAGTTGAGTTAATGAGGACCTTGGAAACAAAAGTAGTGTTTGTTGAGGAGAGAGTCTCTCTCTATCTCTCTCTGCTTCGATTAGAGAAGCTCTGCTTCTCAGAACTGAGGGAAAACTGCAAAGAGAGGAAGGAAGGAGTTCTGCAACTTAAGACAGCAAGTTGGAGACTGTGCCCACTGTGCAGACATGGCCCACTGTGAGGAAGTGTTTCTGGGATCCCAGGGACAGAAACCCTCCTCCTTAAGTGTGGTTCTGGGGAAGGTTTATGGGCAAAGGGAAGTTTATTGTGATGTAACAATAAAACCACCATTGCTGCTTTCCTGACAAGGAGAGCTAAATATTCTAAAGTAGGCTTTAAATGGCTGAAAGGATCTGAAGGCAGAAAGACTCAAGTTTCCAAGCTGGTGTCTCCAATTGTTCCCAAGAAAAAGTCCGGAGTCACTTTTCGTTTCAAAACACGCGTAACTCAAGTTCGAATGAGTCACCAAAAATGCTTTTTCGGCAACTCAAGTCCGCCTGAATCCCAGTAGCACATACTCCACATACGGAAGGTCCCAAGATCTATATATAATGCTGAGAGATCTCTGAAAACCTGAAGAACCTTTGCCACTCACTGTAGACACTGAGTTAGATGGATCAAGGGTGTAACTCAAATTGATATTGCCAGAATTGCCATTTCTCATTACTCACTTTTTATACAGAGCCAGGATGACGTAAGAGTCAACTGATTGCATTTCAGTGTTTCTGTATTGCCTTCCTATCTTTTTATAGACCTGATTCATTTTCCACTATTGCAGCAACAGCCTGTCCACTACAGACTGACAAGATATTACTGGGGCCTTGAGAGGACTTTAATTAAAAGTTTCCTCTTTGAAGTTTCTGTCTCTGATTGCTTCTTGTTCAGTGTAGATGGGTCCTTGTTCAGTGTAGATGGGTCCTTAATTGAATAGTTCCTGTTCCCTGAGGGGAGGAACAGTTTAATTAGTGGTTTCTTCTTAATCTTTTTATTTTTTTATTGTAGCACAATCTTACGATTTAAAAAGATAAGAAAAAATTAATAAAAGGAAACCAGTAATGAAAGCTCTCCCACAAGGAACAGGACCCATCTAATTAAGAGCAATTCAGCAAGCAATGCCCTTCCCTGGACAGGGAAGAATGAGAGGTAGAAACTGCAAGGAATACACTTCTAATTAAGTTACAGGAGAAGGTCTTTGCTTATATTTCTTTCAATTCCTACCTAGGGAATTCATTCTAGAATACAGTACCAAGAGAATGCGGCTCTGACCACTTGTGCTATGGGATTCCACAAGGTCTCATCTTGTCCTCCATTCTGTAGTTAACATCCACATGAAACTGCTGCAATTGGACATCCAAGGATTTGGAATGATGTGTTATTACTACACTGATGATACCTATTAACCAACATTAGCCCTTTTCAACAAGTTTAGGGAGGCAGTGGGTATTCTGTATACAGGCTGAGCCTATTTATGCGCATGAGTTCCATTCCGTGACCTGCTGCAATTAAGAAAAAACGAGTTGTGCTAAATTGCACAGTTATGCAAATACGCTGCAGCCTGACACTTGGGGCTAGAAGGAAACTAAGGCAGCTGTTATCAATCGCCTCCCCTCCGATCTTTCACCTCCCTCTCCGCTCCGCTCCATACTCAGCCCTCCCTGTTGCCAGCTGTCCCCACTTCTTTCACAGGTGGGACACTGAGCTTTTAAGAGTCCAGTCCTATGCATTTCTACTCAGAAGTAAGCCCCATTGTAGTTCAATGGGACTTACTCGCAGGAAACTGTGGATCGGACTGTAGCCTGAAAGCCCAGTCCTATGCCTGCCTACACAGAAGTTCCATTCTAGTCAACGGAGCTTATTCCCAGGGAAGTGTGGAGAGGATTGTAGCCTAAATCTCATGCTTTGGCTTGCTGGGAAGACTTGTTTTGTTTATGTCAGCTGGAGCACAGAGAGCCTGCACTATCTCAGTCTGAAGGGGGGGAGGAATTCAGCAAACACTTCCTGGGTTTTTTAAACCAATCCCCTCCACCTTGCTGCATGTGTTCTGGCTACAGAGGTTTTGGGGCCCCCCCCTTCCCCTCTTCAGTCTCTTTGCTGCCTCAGGGGCTCCAGGAGTGTTACTGTTCTTTCAAAAGGGGAACCTCTTCCATGGCTCCAGGGTTATTCCCTGCCTATGCCAGGTGGAGCCTTTTTGCAGTGTTTTGGGCTGCCTTGATCGAGATGCCAGCGCAGGGCAAAGGAGCCAAAGGTGTGTTTGACTTTCTGTTCCCCCCACCCCATTAACAGACAAATCTGTGATAAAAAAATCCATGATGAAAATCTGTGATAAAAAATCTGTGGATAAATAGGTTGCACCTGTAGTTGTCTAAAGTTGGTAAAGAGCTAGATGCAGGTCAGGAAACTGACACTCAATTCAGATATGACCAAAGTTCTGTTGGTGGATGATGAGGCTGACTGGGAAATGAAGAATCATTACCTTCTGGAAGTATTGCATTCCCCATACAGTCAGACCTACAGCTTCAGTGTGATATTAGATGCAAAACAGTGACTGGATGCTCAGTTGTTTGCTGTAGCATGAAATGCCCTTAACCAATTCCAGCTAGCATGATAGTTTCAAGCCCTCTTGGATAACCAGGAGCTATCCACAGTTATCCATCCTCTGATAACATCCTCTTATAGCATTACTGTAAAACACTTTATGGTATGTAATGTATGTGAAGGCTATTCAGTACTTCCAACTACTCAAGAACACAGCTGCAAAGCTATTAACTAACATATTTCTTATCGGTACTTACAGAGCTTTATTAAATGCCAGTTCGTGTTTCCAGGCACAATTCAAAGTACTAGTTATAATGTTCAAACTCACAAATGTCATGAGACCCAAATATCTGAAGAACTGCCTATTCTCACATTATACTGCTCAGATATTAAGCTCATCAGAGACTTTCCACTGGATGTCTCCATCAGATGAGGACATCAAGGACAGGACCTTTTCACTACTGATGAGAACTCACTTATGAAAATATCTTCAGTTTGCCAGGTTCAGATTTGTTATTTGCTCTTAATTTTTAAATCAGTTCTTGGCAAGAGTTCACTGTTGGGTGAAACGCTAGGTGAAATGTTTATTGTTTTTGAATGATCAAGGTGGTGTACACTGCACAATTACTCATTGAAAGGTATGGGATCAGTATTTAAAAATACTAAACAAATATATGGTTCTGCTCTATATTCAGCATTGTTTTCATTTGGTTGTTGCTATGTATTTTATGTTGCAGTGCATCTTCACCCCTTAACACAAGTGTACCATTTTAGTACTTACTACAGCACCAACATAGGTCAGAAGGGGCTTTGCTCTGCATTACAGGATACCATCTCCCTTTTAAGAAATTCACGGGGGGAGCTGAGAACAATAAGTAATTAGGGAGATGGTTACAACGTAGGAGGAGGAAAATTCAGAAGTCCAACTGAACACAAGTGAAAGCTTATTATCAAACCTACTCTGTGTCAGTGAAGACAGCAAATTCTATCATCACTGCATCCTTTAAATCAGTGATTCTCACTTTTTGGGAGCTTTACTCCCAAAATAAGTCTTTTCAGGGGAGGGGTGAGGACAGCACCCTGAGGACAATCCCCAGGATCGCATCACTAAGGGTGGGGGCAAGGGGAGTGCTTTTACTTATTGTGTGTTAGGGCAAGCAGCAGGAGGTGTGGGGAGCCTCCACAGGGCTCCCCAATGCTTAGAATCTTCAGAAATAGCAAGCGCAAACTACCTCCTGGCTGCGTTCGCAAACTGGAAGTGGCTTGCACTTGCTATTTCTGAACATTCCAAGTCTCGGGGAGCCCTGTAAAGGGTTGCATGGAGCTCCCTGCATCTCCTGCTGCTTGCCCTAACACATACTAAGTCAAAGCACCTCCCTTCGCCGCCCTTAGTGATGCAATCCTGGGGATCATGTTGCTGCCTCCCCCTTCCCCCACCCCTTAAATGGCTGGGGGAAGCGTTACACTAACTGGTAGGTGATACCCCGCCAGTTTGAGAACCACTGCTTTGAATACCATGAAGCAGAGCTGGTCAACAGCTTTCTCCAACTGAACCCCCATGATGATGTGCAAGAACCTTCTGCCAACCACTATAACTAGTTGCTAAGCACTTTGAGGACAAAAAAAATCGCTCATATCCACTGGGATCCTGACACTACCAGTTTTTTAATACAGTCAGCAGAAGCACTGGTGTAATGGTTCAATCAAGTGCACTGGTTCAATTTTGTTGAATGGATTTCAGTTGTTGCAGCATCAAGACATAGAAGGTATCTGAGGCACCTTTACACTTGAGGCTTGCTCATTACAGCTGATTACATTAACCATGCAGAGACTGGATGACTGGATCTGAGAGGTAATTAATGCACTTAAAGAAAGGGAGCCGTCTCAAAAGCTTTACAGACAGCATTAGTGAAACCCTTGTTAAAAAATCTTTCCTGCGACATGAAGAAATCTTGGCCAAGTAACTATGCCCAAGTAAGCCCAAGCAACTATGGGCTTCTTGGGAGAAGACCTTAAGCAAAAGTTTGCCCTGCAACTCCATCTGTTCTCTATCCATTTCTAGATCCATTTCAATCTAGTGTCAGGCCTGGGTGTGGCTAAGAAACCGCTTTGGTCACCACAATAGACAGACAATCTGTTCTGCGTTAAAGAAGGAGGGTATTATCTTACTTATTCGCCTGGACCTCTCTGGAGCCTTCAGTATCATCAACGATGGCATCCTTCAGGAGAAACTGTTGGGCTTGGGGGCACTGTACTTCAGTGATTCCACTCCTAACTTGACAGCCAACTCCAGAAGGTGATTCTGAGAGACTACATGACTACCTTTTATACCAACCACTCCTGCTGTTTTCAAATGGCAAGAGAGGCCAGCTGGGGCAGGGGGCATGCAGAAATAGAACATGGCGAGGAGAGATAACAAATATGCTGTGCTTGACACATTTTTATATGCACGTGGAAGTCATGCTGGCTGCATGCCCAGTAAGCATGACCCAAACCACTCTAATGGCATTTTTGTTTGGATTGATGGTAAGGAAGCATCAGGTCCCACAGAACTTACAGAAGAGACAAAACCTGCAGAGCAGCCCCCATAGAATCTCACAACTAGAAAGGATATAAAAGATTATCAAATCCAATCTCCTGCCAATGCAGGCTGTCCATAGCTATCACATCCTGGATAGATGGCTACCCAGCCTCTACTTAAACTATGGAGCCTACCACCTTCCAAGGCAGTCTGTTCTGTAGCTGAACTGTTCATGTTGTGAGAAAGTTCTTCCTAACATATAAACAAAATCTTCCTTAATGTAATTTCAACCCATTTGTCCTGGTCCTACCAGAGGGCAACCACAAACAAATCCATTCCATCCACCACAAACAGCCCCTCAAATATTTATAAACAGTTATAGACCTACCACTTAACTGTCTCTTCTCCAGCCTAAACATGCCCAAATCCTTCAACCTGTCTTCATCATGGGTTATGATCCCCAGCCCACTCACTATCCAAGCTGCCCTCCTCTGGACTTACCCCATTTTGTCAATACCCCTTTAAACTGTGGCACCCAGAACTGGGAATTGACTGTTTTCCTCATCTTATCAAAGTCAGCTTTCTTCCAAGTCCAGGGTACATGTATGATTCCGCTTGGTTTCCCCCCTCTCCATACCATGAATCCTAAAAGGACACTGTCACTCGCTCCTGTTCCCACTGCCTTCACTTCATCAAACAGTTCCTCCCAATTATTGAGGATTAGATCATAACAATTCACTTGTTACTACAGTTCACTCAGCATTAATTGCTGTCATAATCATGCAGGGATTTTATGAAGTGATAGGGTGAGTACGTACAACTGTAAATAGTCCAATTCAGTTATCTGAATACTTTCCAAAGTGATCTTGTTAACACCCTAGTTTTATTATTTAAGAAATCAAACTGGAAAATATTGTTTGGATATCTCTTTCTCAATGTAATTTTTCAACATTCAAGAACTCATGGAAGAACTTCAAAGTCACTAAGGGTGCAATCCTGAGGCACCCTTGGGCCAGCACAAGTCTCTTGTGCTGGCCCAGGAGAGTCGCAAATGTGCCATAAGCTACATTTGCATCTCCTCATGAGTCACTTAGGCTGGCATGCGGAGACACGCCGGCCCATGGAGACTGAATTCAGCCTCTGCGCCAACGGAGGGACTGAGCCTTGCATCAGAAAAGCTCAGCTGATCCAAGGCTCTGGGGCGGGAAGGGGGAAAGTGGGGGAGGCAGGAGGAGGTGTTCTGGGGTGGGGGAGGGCAGTGGGCTGCCCTGGCGGGCAGGGAGTGGGAGGTGGGGCTGGGACCCAGCAGTTATGCCGGATTCCAACCCCATTCCCTGAGCAGCGCGGAAAGGCTTCAAGTCTCTCCACTCTCCTCGAACATGTGCCACCTCAGGAGGTGGTGCAAGTCTGAGGAGACCCATAGGGGCTGCAGTGGTTTTCCCAGGGGGTAAGGGGAAGAGTTTCCTCTTACCTTTGGCTGAGCCACTTTGCAGCCCTGTCTTGCGCTGGGTACAGTGCAAGCCTCCTGGCTTGCCTGTTCCAGCGCAAGATAGGATTGTGCTGTCAATAGCAGAAAAGAACATCAAAATTATCCTCTGGATGTACTATTGATTTGTCACATTCATTTGGTCGACACAGAATGGAGTTGTAACATCCTGTTTTCAGAGCAAATAGAAATGAAGGAAATGAGTTTCAAAAGACTAAATGAACATGATGTCATCCTAATGGAACGAACATCTGAACAAACGATAAAAGCAAGCATCAACAAATCCTCAAAATTTGCACAGCATTTTATAGTTATAGTAATCATCTTGTTTTTTACTACATTTATAAAACAAAACTGTTTTAAATATTCAATAAGTATTCCTCAGAACAATAAAAGTTCAAAAATGAGTAAAAGCTCTAAGTGCATGTAAAGGCTGCAATTCCAAGTCACTTTTTATCCTTACTTTCCAAATCACAACACACTATTTTAAAGAATTTCGGACTGACCTGATAACTAAAATTTAAACAGTTAATATACACAGCAAATAGTGGCTATTTTTGCGACCAGAAACAGAAGCAGGAAATGCACTCTCCACGGGAAAAGATATTCATTTTAGTGGTTTAAGACCACTTTTTATATTAAAAAAAAAAAAACCTGCACCCCCAATAGTTGTCAGTCTCTCCATTATGTAACAGTTCTTTAGGAAACCACCAGCTACCCTGACAACTGGATTGCTTTGCCAGAGTGGCTTTGTCTAAATCCTAGAGCAATAGTTGGCTATGCATTGAGCCCAGTAGCTGCATGTGATCTGAATGCCAATTAACTGCACTCTCCCTGTTGTCTGTGTCGTCTGACAAGCCAGAGACTAAAGGTCTATTTGAGGTCAAACAACTGTCTGGACTATTTTCAAAAGCTCAAAAGACTGAGAAACAAAGCCAACACTGCTTCCTCTTTCTTAAAGAAAGACAGTAAAGAAAACAAAAGTGGCTGAACCAATCTTCTGAAATGTTATTTACAGCAGGAAAAAATTATTCCAGGATTTGCTGATATTTGGAACTTTTTCGGCACTTCTGGGCTATTTTTTTTAAAACCCAGATTTTATCCACAGGGCAGTATCCACCCTAGCCCCAATCTACCACCAGTAGCGTGACAGCATCACTGTAAGGAATATTTTTAAAATCCAAGCAAAAGTTCCAGAAAAAGTGGAGAGGACACCTTGCTGTTTTTAAAACTGGTTTAATAACCAGGACTAGAAGATGGTTCCAGAGCTGTGGAGAAATACCAACAGTATACACAACTACAGCGGATATCAGAAAATATTTCAAAGAGGAGATTTTTTTTTTTAAGTTCACAAAATGAAGCACCCATTGGGAAAGGAAGGAGTTCCCATTAGCAATGTCATAGCTACAATTCAGGGCACAATCCTGAAGCGCCCATGTGCCGACGCAAGTCCCTTGTGCCGGCCCAGGAGGGCTGCAAAAGTGCCTTACAGCAAGTTTGCACCTCCTTGGGAGGAAGCCGGGCTGGCGCTCAAAGGAGTGCCAGCCTGCAGAGGCTGACACAAGCCTCTGTGCCAGCTTCCTCTGCGAGACTTGCATCAACCCGGCTGGGCAGACGCAAGGCTCTGGGTTGGACGGGAGGGAGGTGGGAGGAGGCGCTCCTGGGCAGGGGGAGGGTAGGCAGTGGGCTGCCCTGGGAGTGGGCAAGCGGAGCTGGGATGCCAGATGCCAACCCCCATTCCCAGGGAGATCGGAGCGGATTGAAGCTGCTCCGTTCTCCTTGGACCTGTGCCACCTCAGGAGGTGGTGCAAGTCCAAGGAGACCCATTGAGGTAAGGGTACCTTATCCAGGGGTAAGGGGAAAGGTTCCCCTTGCCTCTACTGAGCCTCCTTGGGTCCCTATCCTGCACTGGATACAGCGCAAGCCTCTTGGCTTGCCTGTTCCAGCACAGGGTAGGACTGTGACCTCAGTGTATTCCCATGAGATTCATGCAGCCACAATCCAAACAGAACTCACAGTACCAACAGGTGCACCTGCTGAAAAAGGAAATGCATTTTCTAGGAGAAAATATTATCTCTGAATACCAGTTGCAGAGGAGCAACTATGACTTTACCAGCTTCTCAAAGGCATCTGGCTGGCCACTCTGAAGAACAGGAAGGATGCTGCACTATATGTACCTTTACCTAACCCAGTAGAGCATTTCTTATGATCTAAAAAGAATATCTCTTGGCTTCATCCAATGCAGTTGTGGTGTAAAGTTTCACTGGCTAATATCTGGAGATGGGAAAGGACTGGAAATGTCAATCTAGCCCTGCCCAAACCTGAAGGCTTTTAACTAGGAAAATACAAATTTAAAGCAACAAATTTCGCAGCAGCCTTCCACCCCCTCCCGACAGTTTTTTCTTTGTAATATCCATGTAAAAACTCCATATGGATAGTCCACAGACTACAGAGTGCTGCAGTCCTGGCTACAACTTCATAATTCCATTATGAACATGAAGAATTAAAATCAACATACAATGAAATTAAGCATATTTAAATAAAAAAGAAACAAAGAAGTAGTATAAGAAGTACTGAAAAGCAGAAAGTCTATTTTTAACTTGCTGCTCAGTCATTAGAAAGGTGCCCCATAACGACCATATGTTACTCAAATATGTTATCACACCTACCATTTCATCATATGTCTCCCAAGAAATTAATTAGCTCTAACTTCTTCAACTTTGACAAAAATGTCTGCAGTAAGTCATATTACTAGCTGTTACAAACATTTCAAAATTCTAGGCTTTTCCAGCTTTTATTTAACCTTTTAATTATTATCATTTAGCAACATTTAAAAAGCAGATGTCCTTTTCCTTATCTGCTTCTTAAGCATCACAGTTACGCTTCCCAGAAATAAAAACCACATTATTTTACACATTCAGAAGTATTTCATCAACATTTGTAACTGTATGCATCTTACCTGGCCTTTGAACTGTATAAACATAATTAATGTTAAAGAAATATGCTAATACAGAGATTCACAACTTGATTCAAAGGAATCCTTCTCCCTGATATGGCTAGTTTTCTATGTGCAAAGAATTATTTTACACAGAGAATTCAATCATGTGAGCTGCCACCTGCAGCATGAAATATAGTAAAAAAAAAAGTTTACCTTCTTGTGTAAGAACTACAGAAGTCTTTCTGCACACCACCAATACCTTACCTCTATCCCCTCTTTTTCTGTTTCCCTACACACAATCAGACAAACATCTCACCCCTCACAACATGGATGGCAAGATATTTTGTTAAACATTTACTCTCTCAGAATTCTTACTGCAAGTTGTCTGCCGTAGCAGGACTCCACAAAAGACACTCAACTGGAACCTCTACCTCAGCACCCCAACAGGAGGACAATTAACCCCATATAGGCAAGCAAAGCAGGGAAGAGAAGCACATGTTGCAATATACTGATGCTGCATCTCCCTCTGATGTCTCTATCCCCTAAACTCTAACATAAGAATGTAAGGCTGGATCAGGCTGATCTAAGATTATTACATGTGTTTCTCTACCTACTGCATCCCTTCCTTCGGAAACAGCTATGAAACAGCTATGGAAATAGAAATGTTGCCCCCATTCTGTGCCAAGGGGAGGCGATCAGAGGCCGCCTAGGAGGGTGTAACTGCAGAGGTTCCACTGCCCGCCCTGTTGCACTCTGGTCTCTTGTGTGCTGTGGCTTCTCCTCCTCCGTCTCCTCAGGTCGGTGGGAGCCACCGTTTTTTAAAAGTTATAGTTGCAGCAGCAGCAGCTTCTCCTCCAGGAGGATGGTGAAAAAAAGGTGGAAAACATGGGTACCATTAAGGGGGAGTGCAAAAGAGTGGTGGCAACAGGTGAGCCCACCTGTTGACAGTGAGGTTGCTAACCTATTCATTCCAGTCAGGTCCCTGTGGTTTTTCAAACTCTGTGGCAGACAAAGAACCAACTGGTGCACCAGACCTCATTGGTATCTGTTACTTGGCTGTCTATTGTATAACTTGCAATGACACAGCAGCCCTGTTGGGTGAAGATGGTTGGGCACTTCACATGTGTTTCTATTTCAGTACTGCTCTATCACAGATACTGTTCATTAAACTTTTGGCTACATCACCCTAGTCTCTTTGCTAGTAGATAGGAAGTCATTCTTCGATCCTTGTTGTTCCTTATATCAGCTGCCTCAGAGTGATGTATCAGAGTGGGAATCTGAGATAAGAAGAGCCTGTCTGTTTGTTTCATAAGGCAGCCCTCTTCCAAGGGAGCTATCTCTCTACCCTTGCTCTGCTGTTATCAAAAGGGTATCCCTTAGGTGTATATGTTTGTATAAGTGGGAATAAAGGGACTTGAATCTTGGGTGCAGGGGCCCCTAGTAGTTCTTTGCTTTTTTTCCCTTTGCTAACTCCTGCAAGAGGCAGAGGTGCTGCACTGTTTTGTGTATGTGTGGTATCCTTGGTGTCGTCCGTCCTGTCCCGTCTGTCCCGTGGTTGAGGTGATACCTGTGGCTGCGTAATTCATTCATAGTCCATAGTAAGGGGGTGTCCTCCTACCACTGGCTACTCATTAGGCAGGAGGTCTGCTCATTAGGCAGGAGGGCAGGAGGTCTGGTCTAGAGGGTAGAGCCTCCATTTTGCCTGAAGATAACATCCACAAGGTCGCCAGTTCAAGGCCACCAGCACCCTGCGACCTTGAAGCAGCTGACAAGCTGAAGCCGAGCTATTCCATCTGCTCTGAGCGTGGGAGGATGGAGGCCAGGATGGGGGCCAGATCAGAACGAAACATCTGAATTGTTGTGGCTCTTGAAAGATAGAGCCTTCTTTCAATTGTAAAAATCCCTATGGGGATTTAAATAAGCCTGCCTATGTAAACCGCCTTGAATAAAGACCAAGAAAGGCAGTATATTACCTGTATTAATTATTATTATTATTATTATTATTATTATTAGCCTTGCACCTTCCCACTGCTCAGTTCATCCTGGCAGCAGTTCTCTGGGATGGCGTTACTAGCTCCTCTTACATCACACCAACAATACTCAGATGTCACACAGATAATGCTGACTTCACAAGATGGCACACTGACATCACACAGATGACATGCCAACTTCACCGAGATGACACATGAATGATGCATCAACGTCATGGTGATGATGTACTGCCGTCAGGACATCCTTCTGGGGACGACAGGCTGTGTCAGCATTTCCATAGATACCAGGGAATGGAAAGGGCTTGGCATTTGGCACTAGTTATGCCACTGTTAGTGCACCACTGGTGTGGAAATGCCAGGATAGGCTTATGGTAAGACAAGCATTCAGCTAGTGTACATGCAGCATGAGTACGGCATCCAAATAGGATTGGGCCATTAATCTATTTTCCTCATGGTGATTTTACTAATATGACTAAGCTGTGTAACGCAATTGTTCTTAAAGAAAACAAAGTAGAAAACTGTACTTCCAGTAATAAATTGGAGTGTGTGTGTAGACATCAGAGTATGATCAATTTTTCTGATATACAAGTATAACCTAATTATCAGCTGATTTTCCACCCACGGTTTTATCTCAGCGCAAATGTTACTAGTCATTTAAATTAAAAGATAAATATCCCATCATGCAATGGTCAATGGCTTAAAATACCATGGTAAGGCTGCAGACTCCAGGGCTTAGAACATAGACAACTCTCTTCACTCTGGAGCAGGAAGGAATGCAAAGCAATTAGGAACCAATTTTTGCTTTGCATTCTTTTGCTGCTCCAGGGGGAAGGGAGGGGTCTGCCTCCCAGTTGAAACAAAGCTGTTATAAGTCTAAGCTGTTCTAAGAGAGGAGGAGGGAGATTTGATCAATTGCCTGCTTGCCCCATTACAATGGTAAGCAGGCTGTTTTTAAACTGCTGCCTAAAGGGTTTTTTAATTGCTTTTGTTTAACACAAAAATCAGCATCCACAGAGGTTACTGTAGAAGAACCCTCCTGGATGCCAAAACTCAACCTGTACTGACAGAATATAAAACTACTATAAAAATATCCTAAAAATATATCAATTAAATCCTTCATATGCATGGACCTGTATAAAAATTAGAACCCTCTTGTTACTTCTCATTGAAAAGAAAATGTAGCAGGCTAAAATACAGTCAGCTTGCATCATATGTGCATTTTACTTGCAAGAATTCAAATATACATACTCAGTAAAAAGAGAGAGTGAGGGAGCAGCGGCATAGCTTAAGATGATGTCGCCCCGGAAGTGATGTCACAACAGGAAGTGACATAATGCCTGGGCTTTTTAAAAAGTGAAAATTAGGGAAAAATCTGCCTCCTTCCCTCAGAAGCTCGCCACCCACTTGCTCTGCCGCCTCCACCCCAGCAAGTGGCATAGCTAAGGCATCTATCTGCTACCTGGGTCAAAAAAGATTTTGAACTTGATCTTCAAGCTGCTGGATGCACCTCCTAGAACTTTTCAATCATCATACCTACCTCCAATTTTACATACAGCCTAAGGTTGGTTACGTAAGAACATAAGAACATAAGAACAGCCCCACTGGATCAGGCCATAGGCCCATCTAGTCCAGCTTCCTGTATCTCACAGCGGCCCACCAAATGCCCCAGGGAGCACACCAGATAACAAGAGACCTCATCCTGGTGCTCTCCCCTACATCTGGCATTCTGACTTAACCCATTCCTAAAATCAGGAGGTTGCGCATACACATCATGGCTTGTACCCCATAATGGATTTTTCCTCCAGAAACTTGTCCAATCCCCTTTTAAAGGCGTCTAGGCTAGACGCCAGCACCACATCCTGTGGCAAGGAGTTCCACAGACCGACCACGCGCTGAGTAAAGAAATATTTTCTTTTGTCTGTCCTAACCCGCCCAACACTCAATTTGAGTGGATGTCCCCTGGTTCTGGTATTATGTGAGAGTGTAAAGAGCATCTCCCTATCCACTCTGTCCATCCCCTGCATAATTTTGTATGTCTCAATTATGTCCCCCCTCAAGCGTCTCTTTTCTAGGCTGAAGAGGCCCAAACGCCGTAGCCTTTCCTCATAAGGAAGGTGCCCCAGCCCCGTAATCATCTTAGTCGCTCTCTTTTGCACCTTTTCCATTTCCACTATGTCTTTTTTGAGATGCGGCGACCAGAACTGGACACAATACTCCAGGTGTGGCCTTACCATCGATTTGTACAACGGCATTATAATACTAACCGTTTTGTTCTCAATACCCTTCCTAATGATCCCAAGCATAGAATTGGCCTTCTTCACTGCCACCGCACATTGGGTCGACACTTTCATCGACCTGTCCACCACCACCCCAAGATCTCTCTCCTGATCTGTCACAGACAGCTCAGAACCCATCAGCCTATATCTAAAGTTTTGATTTTTTGCCCCAATGTGCATGACTTTACACTTACTGACATTGAAGCGCATCTGCCATTTTGCTGCCCATTCTGCCAGTCTGGAGAGATCCTTCTGGAGCTCCTCACAATCACTTCTGGTCTTTACCACTTGGAAAAGTTTGGTGTCGTCTGCAAAATTAGCCACTTCACTGCTCAACCCTGTCTCCAGGTCATTTATGAAGAGGTTGAAAAGCACAGGTCCCAGGACAGATCCTTGGGGCACACCGCTTTTCACCTCTCTCCATTGTGAAAATTGCCCATTGACACCCACTCTCTGCTTCCTGGCCTCCAACCAGTTCTCAATCCACGAGAGGACCTGTCCTCTAATTCCCTGACTGTGGAGTTTTTTCAGTAGCCTTTGGTGAGGGACCGTGTCAAACGCCTTCTGAAAGTTATAAGGTTCCTTATAACTAGATTTACACATTATTTACTGGTTGCTAAAACCAGAAAGTACATGGGTTCCACAGAAGACATATCATGCAAAGCAATACAATTACATAGGTGTAGAGGCAATAAAGAAGAGAATGCTATTTCCAAGCAGAAACATAGTCAAGAGATTTTCAGAAAACGTTCCAGGACAGTGCCTCTGCCACCATTTTGGCTTTCCCTGGAATGTGAAAATCAAAATCCCTGGCGGATCAAATTCCAATGTAAGTTTCTGGCTGTTGCCTTTCTACTGGCCAAGCAGTTCAATGTGAGTGGCCCATTTGCAGGACAAATCTCACAGCACAATTTGGTCATTTTCTATGGCATACATGACAGTATAAACTTCTTCTTTATTACCATGTAGAAGAATTCTTGAGGTGTCAGTTTCTTGTTGATGTAAACCATTGAGTGTAGTTTTTGGTCTGGGTAAGCATTGGCCAAACTGTGGCATGCATGTCACTAATGCCACGTGGCCACTTTCCCAAGTGGCATACGCGTTTCCATTGTTGGTGACTTGTGTGAAGCTTCTCTACCCAACCATGCAGACCAACTTAGTGCAAAGGCCACCAGCGAGTGGGTGATAGCGAAGGCCAGCTGCTGGCACACAAGACATGCTGGGGTACCAACTCCCCGGTCCAGCATTTGGTGTGGCTGACTGATAGCCAACCGGCCTGTGCTAGCTCTGGCTCAGTGGTGGCCTTTCTTCTGAGCCGGTCCATGCGTTTGAGTGTGAAGGCTTCACCCAGTTCACTGACAGGGCCTTTGGAGTGGCAGGCATTTGGTACGGCATGTTAGGACAAAACATGGTGTGTCTAGCTGCCCCTAGAAGCACCATGCTCTGCTCCCTCTCAACAGTATGGTGCAACCCAGTTGAGCCACAAACAGCAGGAATGACACCAGGAGCAAGTGGAGTAGAACATTCAACAATTCTATAGCTAAAAAGTGGCACGTGGCGCATTGCAAGTTGGCCACCCGAGTCTGGGTCCTCCTGCATCAAAAAGGCACTGATCTAAGGCACCAATATTGAGAACAGACAGCTTATAAAAATCAGAGGTTGCAGCACTGTCTCAACATCGGTTTAGCTCTCAGTTGGTCAAAGACCTTTCGGTAGGCTTCTAACCACTGCACCTGAGTGAGGATATGCTTCTTTGTTGAGTCCAATAAGAAGGTGGTAGTCTCACTGGATTGGGCACAAATCACTAATAGTATCCAGCCAGCTTCAAGACAGTTTGCACCTGCTTCATGGTTTCAGGAATGGTCCAGTTTTGGATTATCTCCACCTTGGCCTATAGGGGATACATTGCACCTTTTCCCACTCCACATCCCAGATAAGTTACTTCATTAAGGCTGACCTGTTTAAGGACTCTTTGTCCTTAACAGTTCAACATCCTCGGGTACTGTGACCAGGTGCTGCAAATACTCCTCCCAAGGGTCCAAAAATATGACAACATAGCCCAGGTACACCACAGTGTAATGTTGGCCAAGCCCATCTATTAACTGGTTAATGAATCTTTGGAGGTTGGTGGCTGAATGGCAGGACATAAACTTGAAGAGACCATTTCAAACAAGATGGGACTTTTCTAGGACAGCAAAGGGTTCCTGTCAGTAGCCCCTGTTCAAGTCCAACATAATATACCCGTTGTCCGTTGTCATGGACAGATCACTTCCTGGTAAGGTTTAGACTGGTTGCAACTTCCTACCTCTGCAGAGGCGGGGGACCATTTTCTATGGTCCGCCCCCGGAGGCTAATGGATCCTGAAGGTTTCCTGAGGGCTCTGGGGGATTTCCCCACTGCCAAGACTGGCGTCTCATCTGAGGCCCTGGTTGACCTCTGGAACAGGGAAATGTCCAGGGCAGTGGATGAGATTGCTCCGGAGCGACCTCTGCCACGTCGCAGACTCGGAGCGGCTCCTTGGTTCACTGAGGAGCTGCGACTGATGAAGCGGCAGGGCAGGCATCTAGAGCGACGGTGGCAGAAAACTCGTGATGAATCCGATCGGACACGGAGTAGAGCTCATTACAGAGCCTACTCCGTGGCGGTGGTAGCAGCGAAGAAATCATTCTTCTCTGCTACCACTGCGTCTGCTGATAACCGTCCGGCAGAGCTGTTCCGTGTGGTGCGGGGCCTCCTCCATCAGGCCCCGCCAGTGGACCAGGAGGAATACACGGTCAGCCGCTGTGACGTGTTTGCGCAACATTTTGCAGATAAAATCGATCGCATTCGTTACGACTTGGATGCCACATTGACAATGTCTGATGATGTCCCCCTGGCAACTGCTTGTCCAGTGTTGTGGGATTCTTTTCAGCTTGTGCAGCCTGAGGATGTGGACAGACTCCTTTGGAGTGTGAGGCCGTCTGCCTGCCTGTTTGACCCTTGCCCAGCTTGGCTGATAAGAGCTGCCCGGGGGGGACTGGCTGAGTGGACGGGGAGGGTGGTCAACTCTTCTTTGGGGGAGGGGACACTGCCGCTTGCTTTGAAGCGGGCGGTGGTTCGCCCCCTCCTGAAGAAGCCCTCCCTGGATTCCAATGTGTTGAACAACTATCGGCCAGTCTCCAACATCCCGTTTCTGGGCAAGGTAATTGAGCGGGTGGTGGCAGCCCAACTCCAGAGGGTCTTGGATGAAGCGGATTATCTGGATCCTTTTCAATCTGGTTTCAGGCCGGGCTTTGGGACGGAAACTGCCTTGGTCGCCTTGGTGGATGACCTACGCCGGGGACTGGACAGGGGGAGTGCGTCCCTGTTGGTCCTGCTGGACCTCTCGGCGGCTTTCGATACCATCGACCATGGTATCCTTCTGGGCCGATTGGCCGAGTTGGGAGTTGGAGGCACTGTTTTGCGGTGGTTCCGCTCCTGCTTGGAAGGTCGGTCCCAGATGGTGGTGCTGGGGGATGCCTGTTCGACACCCTGGCCATTGAGGTGCGGGGTGCCGCAGGGCTCAATTCTGTCCCCCATGCTATTTAATATCTACATGAAACCGCTGGGAGAGGTCATCCGGGGGTTTGGAGTGGGGTGTCATCAATATGCTGATGACACCCAGCTTTATCTCTCCTTTCCTCCAGACTCCAGGGTGGCGGTTGAGGGCCTGGAGCGCTGTCTGGAAGCAGTGAGGATCTGGATGGGGGCTAACAAGCTGAAATTAAATCCGGATAAGACAGAGGCTCTCCTGGTTCGGAAATCCTCGATGCAGGTGCTGGATTATCAGCTTGCTCTGAATGGGGTTGCACTCCCTCTGAAGGAGCAGGTCCGCAGCTTGGGGGTCCACCTGGACTCGCAGCTGCTCCTGGATTCCCAGGTGGCGGCTGTGGCTAAGGGGGCCTTTGCTCAGCTTCGGCTGGTGCGCCAGCTGCGTCCGTACTTGGATCGTGCAGACCTGGCCACGGTGATCCATGCTACGGTGACATCGAGGTTAGATTATTGTAACGCGCTTTATGTGGGGCTGCCCCTGAAGACGGTTCGGAAACTGCAATTAGTGCAGAATGCGGCGGCCCGTGTGGTCACTGGAGCTAGGCGGTTTGACTCTGTCAGCCCGCTTCTCCGGGGGCTACACTGGCTGCCCATTCGTTTCCGGGCCCAATTCAAGGTGCTGGTTTTGACCTTTAAAGCCCTATACTGCTCTGGGCCAGGTTATCTTAGAGATCGCCTACTCCCATACAATCCGGCTCGTCCTCTCAGGTCATCAGAGAAGGCCTTTTTACAAGTGCCGCCGCCTAAGGAGGTACGTGGGGCGGCGGCAAGAAATAGGGCCTTCTCAGTAGTGGCACCAACGTTGTGGAACTCCCTTCCCCTTGACTTGAGAATGGCTCCCTCTCTTGAGTCCTTTTGGCGAGGCCTGAAGACCTTGTTGTTTAACCAAGCCTTCTGACGTTCTGGCCTTTTTAACATCTTTTATATATCTTTTAGTTGCTTTTTTACAGGCCCGATTCCTCTAAGAACTGCTGTTTTATGCTCTTTTATTCTGACTCTTCTGACTACTGTTTTTATGGGTTCTGCTAATGTGTTTTTTAATATGTTTTTATCTGTGAAATTATGTTTTAATTTGTTTTATATGTTGTTAGCCACCCTGGGTCCCTTTTTGGGAGAAGGGCGGGATAAAAATAAAGTTTTATTATTATTATTTTTTTATTATATACAGGACATCCTCACTTAATCCAACAGCAATGAGAATCAAGCCCAAAATCAGAAAGTTTTTAGCATGTTGGTAAGTTTTTAAAAACTTCTTTTACTGTTTTGTGTGCTGGCCAGCATGGTGCAAAGCATGCTGGGTGCTAGGAAGCTGGCTGTGCTGCAACTTCTGGCTTCAGGTTGTTTAGAAGGTGATGCAGAGCCAAGTGGGCAGCTCAAGGGGCCTTGCAGGAGGTAGGATGCTTGGTCTACTGAACATTCGACTTCATCATACTGAAACTTAGCTTTACTAAATTAATACAGAAAGTAGTGCAGGTACATTCTTTGCATATTCCAAAATAGGGAACAATTCCGATCCCAAGTGTCCAAGGTACAGGATATTTGGCTTGTATATCAATTAACATGGTAAAAATAAGTTTCATTATATGTCATTCTGCCTAAAGTCACAGTTTCTAAGAAACTATCAATGACATTACGTGAGGACCTCCTGTAGTTAATTCAGCCCAGTGTGTACACTGGCAACTTCACTCCAGGTAGGTGTCTCAGAGAATGATGAGCACTGACGTTTCGGTAATCTACAAGGAAACAGACTTCTCTAGTTTAGAAATTAGGAAAACCACTGAAGACCAAGCACTATGGGACAGTCAAATAATTCACAGCTCCAACATTTCTTTAATCTTTTCATGAATACACTGTGTCCATGCTCTGTTAGCTGGGTACAAATGGGTCAAAGTAAGGGGATGATCACTGGTGTTCCAGGCTCAATATGTGTCCCCCACCCCACTTGGCAGAGAACATTATGACAAACCTGGTGAGATAGTTTGTGGCCTTGGTCCTCTTGGTTGGGATCTCATCTCCTCTGTGTCTCTGCCATTGTAGCTTTCTACACAGATGCCCACTGACCACTTCCACCACTGTTAAGCACTATTGTGTCTTGGGAGAAAAAGGGTATAAGAATGCTTATGGAATGAATGTGGGGCTTTTATTTTGTCTCTGGAAAATCAATGAGATAGTTGATGGGAGTAAGGTACTCCTTAATTTAGAATGAGCCTTCTTGAGTGGTTTCCAGTTTTCTAGATCTTACTGCCCAACACCATTATTTCATCCCCAATGTTAAAGGAGCATTTCCTTACCTGCTTGTTGTATTGTGCCTTTCACTTCTGCTGAGCATCCCTTAAGTTCTTGTGTGTGAGAGATGGCATCTCCCTTAGCATGCTTTTTAGATTATCAACAAAATAAATAATATATTTCCCTTCGGAGAGGTTGTTGTGAAATGCACCAGCTCCAATGGTCCTTGGACCTTCCTTCCATACTCAAGTTCAAGGAGGGAGAATTCTGGCATCACAGTATGCAAACTGCAACACTGTGTCACATCAGGGGGGTCTTTTAAAGGCTTTCCACAGACCCTACTATCTTGGAATCAGTATCCTTGGGGGGAGGGGAGTCCTGAAACAGGGGGGTCCTTTAAAGGCTTTCCATAGACCCCACTATCTGTGGAATCAGTATCCTCGGGGGGAGGGGGGAAGTCCTGGAACAGATCCTCCGTGGATACTAAGGGGCCACTGTATTACATGTGTAGTTCTGGTATGAGCTGTTGTTTTCAGATATCAAAGACGCTTTTGACCACCCTGAGCAGAAGTTTCAAATACCTGAAAAATTCATGTGTGTGTTTTTTTTTAAATGTATGAAAGTGAAATGCCTAAAGACATGATGTTTTGTGTGTGTGGTAGTGAAATAAACACACAGAACATCACTTTCTGCACTTCTACTTTTTGAAATAAAAAAAAAAAATCTGTGAAAAAATAAATATGGAAATCCATGAAAAAATAAAAAATGGGCTGGACTGGGGAGTACATGGGGTGTATCTGCTGACACTATACCACCTATCTAGTACACTTTCAAAGTATTTGTAATTTATCACTGTAATTTATAAAAATGCACCCTTGGAATAAAAACACATAACACAGCTTTCTTCATGGGAAAAAATGAAATCTGTGAAAAAATAAAAATGTTTAAGATCACCTCTAGATATATCATAAGCAAGCGCTAGACAAACACTGTGAGGGCACAATCCTAACCAGGTCTTCTCAGAAGTAAGTCCTATTGTGTTCAACAGGGTTTAATCCCAAGAAAATGAGGTTAGGATTACAGCCTGAGTCAGGTTGCTATGACAATTAAGGGTACAATCCTAACCCCTTATGTTGGTGCTTTCCAGCACCGACATAAGGGCAATGCAGATCTGAAGTAAGGGAACAAACATTTCCTTACTTTGAGGAGGCCTCCGTGAGTGACACCCAACTGCAGGACGCAGCACACGTCCCATTGGCACCGCTATGCCAATGCTGGAAAGTACTGACATAAGAGGTTAGGATTGCGCCCTAAAAGGTTTATCATGGAGCCTCATATTTATTCTGTCTGACTCCTGGAGATCTGCTGCAGACTTGAGCAGTCTTTGAATTGCCATCCCACCTTCACACTCTGGTGCCTCTGTCAGCACACTAAGCACAAGTGCCACATGGAGGCCATAACAGCAGCATGGTGAGACTGAGCCTGTGAAGGCAGTGGTGACTGCTGTGGCAGCAAGCCTGCGAACAGAGGTACATGCTGTAGCTTCTGTTCCACATCTTTGTTTCTCTGTGTCTCTCTCTACCCATTCATAATTTGTGCAAATCTCTTTTCTCTTCTGGAAAGAGGAAAGTTGAAGAAGATATTAATTTAAGGAGGCTCCCTCCAACTCTCTCTTCCCCAGCTTCCTCCCTGAAGGTTCATCCACTCTGCTGCTGGCTCCTCCAGTGACTTTCTTACTCACATTGTTCAATTTCATGATGACCTCTTATGCCAGCACGATGTTGCATTCCTTGGGTGGAGAAAATGGCACCTAGTTTCAAGTCCTCTAAGGATTGCTATACTTTGGTGTTTGGGGATAATGGGGAAGGAGACTGCAAGTTGAAACCAGAGCTTGTCTATCACCTTCCAAACCTCTGAGCTCTCAAAGGGTGCATAAAAAACCATTATTTTTACCAGGTCATTTCTTCACAAACAAAAAGGGGTGGATTACCAGTCGTATTTTCTGCAACCATCTCATGGCTAAAGATAAGTAGTTGCATCATTATTGCAAAGGAGAGAATTTGTCCTTTAAGATCGTTCCTAGCAGGCAATGACCCCGGGACACCCCAGCGCCATTCAAAATTTTTATAAAATCATACACAACATCTTATCTCCCCTACAACACTACTTCCCTCATCCAGCCAATGGATCAGGGTGAGATAAGCATGTTTGAGACTTATTATCTCAAAAAAACTTTTGATGCTGTATTAAAGGCTCTTAACAATGGGACAAGGAGTGTTAAAGAATTCTGAAAGTAAGTTATTTGACATCAGAGACTCTTCCATGCCTGTTGATGAGGCATGGAAGACAGTCATTTGTGTATGAATGGGGTTTGGAGAAAGTTGTGCCCATATCTATTGGGCGATTCTCAAGGCTTTAGTGTAGAAAGTGACCTACCTTCAACCAAAGAAAACATTATGAGCCTGGCCAAGAAAGTAGGTCTTGAGGAAGTGGAGTGAGAAGATGTGCAGAAGAGTCACACATAGAAGAGATTTTGCCCCACAATCAGCTTGAGAAACAGAAGGAACACAAGGAGGAGGAGAGAAAAGAGGAAGTTGATGTTGTGTGAATGCTGACAGCTAAGCAGTCGACAGAGACATTCAATATAATCAAGAGTGCTTTGGCTATCTTAGACAAGGACGAGCCAAACACCAAATGTAACTCCAGTGTGAGCAGAGATGCAAGCTCAGCTATGTAGTGTTGCCAGAGATCTTGCAGGGAAAAACAAGAAAGTCATGCAAAAAGAAACTGCTATCCTACTCCTCAAAAACACCCCGAAACAACAAACCATCTGAGTTTTCAAAATCAGCAACCTTGCTTATTCACTCCCAGTACCCTCTCTCTGTAATCACCAGACATCAACATTAGTGCTTGCTTACTTGTCCCCTAACCCAGACATTGTTTTCTATGGGAAAGCTGTGTTTCATTTACACATTTTTGATATAAGCACAATTTCCCAGGAACATAAAGCCCATGGAAATTGAGAGCTACATGTATAGAGCAGAACTAAGCTGCAACAATGGTCCTCTAAGTTACTGGAGGGTTTTGGGGGAGGAAAAAAAACAAGCATTTCTCATTGTCATCTTTAAAATGTCTCTACCCTTTCCTTCTTCTCCGTTTTATAGTTACTGCCAACTCCCTAAACTGCAGTCCAAGCGTCCTTCTCTTGTAACCCTCAGATCTTCTTCTGCAGCAGGTCCTTGTTGTCACCCAGAGGGCACTATACCAAGGACAAGGAGCAACTATAGGTTGAGATTCCAGGAAGAAGTTTCAAATATAAGGCCTGCGCTGTTCAACACTTTGAATATAAAAGAGGGTGTGCTTGCATGTCCTCGATGAAAGCAAAAGTTTATGCCTTTCTACGTAATGGCATCTTATATACACATGTGAATAGTGAAAGTATATGCATGTAAAAATATGTCTGAAACTGTGGGACACAGTCCAATTTAATATTGTAATACAACTACCTGACAAAAATGTTTCCTCATCTACGTAAATCCAGCAAAAAGGAAAAGCTGGCTTGAAAAGGCATACTTTATGATACAACACTGAAAACAAAGGATACAGTGATTGAACAAACTGTACCAAGTTCACCATTTGTTTATAAATACATTTTTAGATATGTATTCCAGTACAGAGTTTCTGTAGAAGTTTTATAAATACTCAAGTTTCAGCATAATTGATTTTAACTTTGAACACTTGCTTAAAACAATTTAAACTCACTGTGCTACTTAAGCCATTTTATTGCTTTAACTAAAGTACACTGAACAGAATGTTCTTTGATAGCATTAGGACAAGAACCATGGAACACTATGTGTAGTGGAACACTATGCGTAGGCCAAACAATGTAGCATAATGATCCAGAGGAGTTTCTTGAGATTCACAAGTATTTCAAAAGAGAAATAAGAGTAGGAGATTACCTGCTTAGAATACAACAGATTAAACGAAATAAATAAAAGTCTTGCTGCAAAGTTGCTAAACAAAACCGTCTGACATTCTGGCACTTTCAAATCAGTAGCACGTCTAAAACAATACTTGCTTATAAACTGGGTTATCCCTAGTTCTGGTTATAGATTAGCAATATAGCTATCAATGCCACTTGAACAGCTACAAGACGTTTCACTCAATAGTCTCATGACAGAATATGTGATAATCAAACCCCCTCCCCCACTGCCTGTATTAGCCTCCAGAAGAGATACAGGCATCTTCCTTCCATCCATAAGTACAGGCAGTGGCAGCTGCTGGTCTACCCTTCACTGTGGCCCATGTTCCCAGGAAGAAGAGATCCCTTGGTACCAGCATTAGGGCACACCCTGCATAAAACTAGCCCTCTGGTAACAGCAGCACTTCTCTCCCTTGAACATTATTTAATACACTTAGCAAAGACAGGCACATTTTAGCAAGTGAGTAAAACTAAAGCAGAATTTCCCAAACTGTGGTTCGCAACTTGATTGCTGTGAAACTAAAACTGACAGGCTGATAGCTGATCAGGAAAATGTATTGAGCCCTACATAAAGTTAAGTGTGTGTTTACTCATGAGTAGGCAACTGTGCCTCAGTCCATTTCAAAGGGCAGGCCGAGAAGAACAATACACCACCAGAATGGTGCTAATACGACAAACGCAGGCTCCAAAAACCACTCAAGAAGGAAATCCTCCCCCTCCAAGCTGAAAAAGAAAATGTACTGAGCCCTATGAAAAGTGAATGTTATACGCCAGATCCTATCCCTTCCTTTTTGAGGCTATCAAACTCTTTCTTGTCGTTAGACTTGCACCAGCTAATGAGCCAGAACAGGTCTGAAGAGATGTAGGCAAGCTGGAAGTTTAGAGAAATAAACTCCTTTCCCCTTCCAAGCGTCCCAATCCGCCCCTTCACTGAATACAGCATCGTGGCTGCATCGGCAGGGGTCGGATAGGAATGGGCTCTTAGCCACAGCAGAATTTTTAGTAATCTGTTCAAGCATTTAAACCAAACACTCACAAAAATGAATCTATAGCATCACTCACACTGAGGATCAATTTGAATGCTTCTTAATTTTTTCCTTAAAATAGTGATTCCCAAATGTTTCAGCATCAGGGCCCACTTTTTAAAACCTAGCTACTGGGACTCACCTAGCTTTAAAAGACTAAAAACAAGTTTTCCTTGTCAGCTTGGAGATGGGAACTTCCTTCTCAAGTGTTTTCTGGGGCCTGCATTCATCAGACCAGGACCGTTCTGGTGGTGTTGCATTCCTCTCAGCATGCTTTTTGAAATGGACTGGGGCAAATTTGTCTACTCATAAGTAAACATGCAGCTACAGCTCAGTTTCACTTTCCATGGGGTTCAATACACTTTCCTTGTCAGCTATCAGTTTCACACACCACCAACCTACTTTGGGTTGTGACCCACAGTTTGGGAAAAATGCCTTAATATGGTAATTATAGTCCATTGAAAAAAATATAGGTCATACCCAAATCCTCTCTTGCATATGTGCTATCTCCACTTGCATGAGAAGATGGGAAGAATAAGAATGTAAGAAAAGCCTTGCTGGATCAGGCCCATTTAGCCCAGCTCCAAATGCCTCAGAGAGCACACAGGACAACAAGATGTCTGTATCCTGTACTCCCTTGCATCTGGCATCTGAATGACTTTAGGCACTTCCCCTTTTCTTCTACTCTGCAGAAACTGAAAATTTGGCCCAGAAGGTTCCCCAGTCCTCAGGTGCCAATTTGGGGGCTGAAGAAGGAAGTGGAAATTTCCAGAGTTCATGCCACTTCCTTTCTTGCACTAGCAAAAGACAAAATATGAGGCAGCATTTAGATATAACCCTTTGAATCTGTACCAAGCTGCTGAGAAAATAAATTTTAATTTTTACTAGTGCCTAACCTAAGTCTTCACAAATAAGCCTTCCTCAAGTCAAAGGGGGAAGGGGGTACACGCAATTTATTTAGGATAGTTTGCAAGGTTTCAACCTTTCACAACCTTCAAATACCAAATTACAGATTTTACCAAAATTCCTTCCACAAGTTCTTGCAAAACAAATTAAGGCAAACGATGCTCACTAAGCCTTAATTTAAACCTCTGAAAATATTTAAACCACAAATGCAAAAATTACTCCTACATATCGAAAAGAGGCAACTTATTCAACCAAACCCACAGCTATTTTGCATCTCTGTATTTTGAAGCTCTTACAAGAAGTTGCAATTTTGGTCTACTTAACATTAACAGAAAGAAATTCCTACTCACTATACTAAAAAAAGTCTGTATATTGACAACAGCATCAGATCTGATGCAATACAACAAAATACTTAAATGACAGTCAAGAATAAAATTTATGCACACCATTATTGGTAAAAATTTTAAAAGAGGGGAAAAAAAGAAACCCAAGCAGTTCAAAAAACTGGCCCAAAGTAAAGCTGTGTAAGAAGCTGGCCCTAAGTCCTAAAGTATATCTGTGTAATATTTTGAAGTTGTAAATTTATTATTTAAACTGGTTTGCACCACTCTAGCTCCCAATAAATCTGTTACTTGTCAAATGCCTGAATGGAATCTACAAAATCTGCAAACAATGATTATAACAGACCAAAATGCTGAATCAAATAACAGGAAAACAAAATAAATATTCTACTGTATCATTCATCATGTAATCAACAAAAAATATTATCCAGTTCTGTCCATAATCAAATTTTTAAGCAGTAAAGAAGTAGAAAGTTTGAAGGAAACATCCAGGACACTTCCTGGTCAAAAATGTTTTGGATCTCTCTTATACTGTTTTTAAAAACTAGGTACTCTGGTCACAGCATAATTTCTACCTACTCTAAATGGTCTGCAAATCAACAAAGAATTCAGTGCACATTCCAAATAGTGGGTTTGTAGTTGCAGACAATTCATGTGTTTAGAGTTCTACAATCATGGTCATGTAAATAAATTAATGAGGACAAGGAATATAGTTAGATTTCACTGTTCTTATTTATATATTCAGAATTGTCTTTTCAACCAAAATTGTTCCTAGTATTAGCCTTGTTAACCATCAATATCTACTATAATAATATAAATACCCTATTAATGGATAAAAAAACAGGACTGCAGCAAAAGTTCAAGTATTAATGCTTATTATACAATATATTTCACTTTCTGCAACACTCACCCCTTTTCTGAACCCAACCTTCTTTCACAATTGTAACATCGCTCATGATGGCTCCACACTGAGCCCGTGACTCAGAGAAACTGTATTTTGCAGTATCAGTGTTTCACGTCTCTTCTGGCTTTTTAGTAACTTAAATGATCCTGAAAGAACAAGCAAAACACAAAATTAATTCTTGATGTGTCCTATTGCTTGACATCTAAACATCACTTTAGATTTATCACCAGTTTCAAAAACAACACACTTCTTTAGAAGTTCTTCAAAATGTCAAGAAAACAACTATATAAATATAGTAAGGGTGTACAACGGTGTGCTGAGCCTTGCTGACCAAGCAAAGTTTCTGCTAAGAAGGCAAAATTTAGGGCACAATCCTAACCAGGTCTACTCAAAAGTAAGTCCTATTTTGTTCAATGGGGTTTACTCTCAGGAATGTGTGGTTAGGACTGCAGCCTTAAGGCCCAAACCTATCCAATTTTCCAGCACCAGTGCAGCTGCAATACAGCCCCAAGGTAAGGGAACAAATGTTCCCATACCTCAAGGAGGCCTCTGTGACTGCTGCCCCACCACAAGATGCAGTGCATGCCCCATTGGCACAGTTGCACCAGCATTGGAAAATTGGATAGCATTGGGCCCTCAGTTGATTATTCTTATATTTTTTCACTAAAAATGTTCTCATTCGTTAAAAAAGTACCCACAATTAACTACAGAACAGATTTTTCTCAAAACAATTTTTAGGAAGTAGTAGTACCGTAGTGCTGGACTTTAAACTCTGTTATATGCGTTTTATAACCATCTAGCTGATGTTAAGGCCCAACAACTGAATGGCGTACAGGTTCCCAATGGTACCAGCCCTGATCAAAAGTGGTTCAACGCCCATGCAACCTGGGCGAGAGCATTCAACTGATGATCCAATAATCCAATGCAACCGCTCACCAGCATGGTGGCTTTCAGCAGTTGTTTGAAAGCGTGGGATGGGTGACCCCCCTCCCTTCATTTGTTGGGAGTAACAAATACATAGCGAAACAATGCTAGGTTCCAAAGATTCATGGGTGCCCCAGTGAGGGGGAACAGAGCTGGATTTGCACCAACTGGAAGTGGCGGCCAGGCATTAATCGGGGTGCTCCCAATGGGAACTACTGAATTTGTGGGGAAAAGGTCTGGCCCTGGCCACCTCCAGGATGGATTGGAAGATGCTCCCTAAGGGTATTATGGGGCCCCCATTGGTATGTGCACACTCTAGACAGTTCAAGATTGGCAATTATCAAGCTTGGAAGGTCAGGTGGGAAAGAAGTATTTTCCACAGTGTTGAATATGCTTGGGCCTCCCGCCAGAGAGTGGCATAGCCACAATGATGTACAGTATAAGGTTAATATCTTTCAACAGGCTATGGAGGCCGCGCTCAACACCAAAGCCCTCGCCCTGGAAGCCATAAGAGCCAAAATAACCAACATGAGGACAGCCATTTTACAGAATTAGCTCACCCTAGACATGCTAACCTCGGCCAGCGGAAAAGTGTAAGCCTTGATCCAACAAGAATGGTGCCTGTACGTTCCCAACGAACAGAGTGTGGTGAACCATAGTGCAGAGGACCTGTACAGGCAAAGTTCCAAGATTTGCCACTTAGAAGATGATTCAATCCTTGCATGGCTTCAAGGCACCGGGGGATGGTGGAAGCAAATCTTATTCTTTGCTGCCACCGCATGTTGCAGCCTAGCATTTGTCGATATGCGCTTTTATTGCTGTTGCTGCTGTGTGTGTGTGTGTGTGTGTGTGTGTGTGTGTGTGTGTTCCTGCTGTGTGAAGGATGTTGATGTATATGTGTGGCTATTCACAAGCCCCTGTGGGGATAACCAGTGCCCAGAGGTCAAAAGGCAGAGCCAAGATCTGGTCCCTCTGGGTAAGAAGATATTGTGATGTGGAGCAGATAGGCCCTTTGGCCTCATTGGAAGCCTGGCCCCTTTTTCTGTGCCTAAGTTCTGGGGGTGGGGTGTAATGGCCAAGGCCAGAACCTGCCCTTTCAGCAAGAACTTGGATACAACCCAATATAAAAAAAAATTGCCCATCTTCCACCATTCTGATCAAGCTGCTTCTGCAGTGATCATTACTGGAGAAGGTATATCTTTCCCAGCCAGCTATGAGCTTTGACAACAGCTGGGAGTGTTCCTCCACTGGTGGATGACTGATGTGTCTTGGCCAATTCGCATCCCACACCCCCAGTATTACTTCCCTACGCTAATCCACCACTGGCATGACACTCTATCTTCTCTGCACCCCCGCACCATTTCATGGAGTTTGTAAGTCTCATTTTATTTTGTCTATTACGTGCGCACTTAATGCCTGTTTACTCTGCGTACTGGGAATAAAAAGATCTCTGCACTTGACTTGGGCTTGGTGTACTCCTTTCTCCCAATCTTTAAAAGAACTGCATGGGCTGTGGGTTGGTCCAAATCAGGGGGTTTTGACTTACACTTCTGTAGGGCTCCCGACGTCTTAGAAAAGTTAAAAAATAGCAACTGGAAACAACTTCCAGTTTTTATTGTGGAACAGGAAGTGGCTTCCTCGTTATTTTTTAACTTTTCTAAGGTTTGGGGAGCCTTGCAGAGGTGTATGCTGTTAAAAAAATTAAAGTTGTGCCCTACTCTGTCTCCGGCAGTGGCATGATCTTGGGGATCATGTCACTGACTTCTCTCCACCCCCACAAAGACTCAGTGTTTCCCAAACATGCAGCACTTTCCTTGATGACTTGATGACTTTCCTACATGCAGCAGACGCAACCAAAAAAAAGAGACCTCATCAGTTCAACTTCCAGAAATTCGATTCATGACTAATAACTTGGAATGAAGAGCAAGAACTTGTTCTAAAACAATGGTTCTCAAACTCTTTAGCACCTGGACCCACTCTGTAGAATGATAATCTGTCAGGACTCACTGAAAGTGATGTCATTAACCTGGAAGCAGTGGCATCACTAGGGTTCGCATCACCCGGTGTGGGAGACAGCGTGTCACCCCCATGCAGTGGGTGGGGCAACACTCCAGGTGGTGGGCGTGGTGCTCTATCATCGCCCTGCCCCCACTGCTTTTTGGTTTTATCTTTTGATAGAATAAAGATATTTCAATGCAGTTTGTTTCATCGCATTCTGCATGAAATTACACATTGATTGATATAGAACATGATGGTATTATTTTTGCAAACTGTGATTTTAGTGATTTTGGTCACTAGTGGTGTCACCTCCCCCCAGGGTGTCAACTTACTAACACCTTATTGGAGCAGTTCTCAAACTTTTAGCACTGGGATCCACTTTTTAGAATGACAATCCGTTCAGGACCCATCATATAGCAAATTAAAATAATTATAAATAAATTAAAGTAAAATGAATAAATAAGGGAGAGCCAGCCCTGTTACACCAAGTGAATTTTCTCTGTAGCCTGCCTGCATTAACAGCCCCCCCCCCCCCCGAAAAAGAATCAGTAAGATTTTCACCCCTACCCAGTACCCAGTTCAATTTAAGTTCTTATATTTCAAGCATATCACTATCAGGACCCACCTGGCTTTGCAAGTCTGAGAGCCCAATCTTATGCCTGTCTACTCAGAAGTAAGTCCCATTATAGCCAGTGCGGCTTACTCCCAGGAAAGTATGGATAGGATTGCAGCCTAAAACAGAAAAAAATTTCACCTTACCCTGTCAAGACTCTGTTTCACTCTTTTGGGGAGGGGGCTGCCTTCTGGAGCATTTGTTGAGCTCCAGTTGCATTAAATCAGGACCATTTTGGTGGCCTCACATTTCTCTTTGCCTGACCTGCCCAGGAGCCAAGGCACGTTTGCTTACTTGTGAGTAAACGCGACCATGTGGCTTAGTTTCACTTTCCATAGGGCTTGATACATTTGCCAGCTTGGAGGGAGGGACCTCCTTTTTTGGGGGGTCTACATTCATTGGATCAGGACCACTCTGGTGTTAGATTCCTCTCAGCCTGCCCTTTCGGAGAGACTAAGGCACGTTTGCCTACTCATGAGTAAACGCGTGATACAGCTTGGTTTCACTTTCCATTGGGCTCCATGCATTTTTTGTTTTCTGGTTTTTTACCAATAACTTTTGATAGAAAGGAGATATTCACCTCTCGTTTTTTGCATTGCATTCTGCTGGAAATTCCACATCCAACAGTATTTAACATGATGGTGTTACTCCTAACCACCGCGATTTTAGCACGTCACCCTCCCAGGGTGCGTCACCCCCCTTGTGCATCGCCCGGTGAGGCACGTCCCCCTGCACCTCCCTAGCAACACCACTGCCTGGAAGTGATGTTGTGGTCAGAACTGACATCATCAAACAGAAAAATTTTACACAATTTGACAAAATCAATTTGACAAAATCAAATGAATTAAGTAATTAAGGCTGCAATCCTACCTATGCACACTTTCCTGAGTAAGCACCACTGAAGACAATGGGATTTACTTCTGAGTAGACAAGCACTGGATTGCACTATAAGTAAATTGAAAGTTACAATAAGTGTAGGTTTAAAAATTTATTTAAAATTAAGAATTACCTTCCTAACCCTTCCGAGCAGTTCCTTATGTTTAAAAAATTCCCCAAACATCCCAAATGCTGCAATCCTATCCACACTTTCCAGAAAATAAGTCCTATTAACTATCATTGTTAAATGCGTATACATCATAGCCTGTTAAAAGCATAAATTTGTAACATTTCTCCAAATGCAGTCACATACTATGGTAGCATCAAATCTAATATATTTAAAAAATACACTGAAATGAATGGGGACCCACATGAAATTGGCTCGTGACCCAAATAGTGGGTCCCAACCTACAGTTTGAGAGACACTGTTCTAAAAAATGTGGACTTTAATCTACAGTAAGAGTAAACCTAATCCTCACAGCTAGAATCCTGGAGACCCATCTGTGCAGCGAATATAATCCCACTAGATACTAGAGTTACTTATACCGTCAGCACAAAGAACACTCAGGGCCCAAACCTGTCCAACTTCCAGCACTGATATAGCCTTGCCAACAGGGTGTGTGCTGAAAACTGCAGTTGGGGGGTGGGGATAGTCACAGAGGCCTCCTCAAGGTAAGAGAACTTTTGTTCCCTTACCTTGGGGCTGCACTGCAGCTACACCAGCACTGGAAAGCACTAGGAGGATCCGGCCCTCAATAGTGTTGTAAAGCACTATGCCTAGAAGTGAGAAAGGTATAAAAGCACACAGCAGAAGCCACTAGCATCTCCAAGACAGCGTGTTTGCTACCAGGATTAATGGATCTCTGCAACGTCTTCACTTGTGCAGTGTGTCTGAAAGCAGAGAGATCTACATCTTGATTCCAAAAGTCCAGACAATTAAGTTGAACATCTATCAACTGAGAGAACATGTCAGAGCAAAGTGTTGTCAACTGAGCCAACCTTCCTTCTGCTTACCAATACCCTTAATGTGTACTTCCACTAAAAAAAGACAGTGGATCTCTGCTTAAAAAAAATTGTATTTTCATTTGCAGAATGAGAGAGTTGGTCACCCCTCCTTGTTGAAAGCTACTATCAAAACATAATTGCTCTGATCTAGACTATATACTGCCTGCACACTCAACTGCATGGAAAGCAACACAACACATACTAATTGCAGTTCCAGAAAACTGATGTGTACCTCTCTTTCAATAATCACTTGCCTTTTACAGGTGTCCCCCAGAATCAGCAGGGTATAGGTTCCTGCTGCTACCACAGATACCCAAAACTGTGGATAGCAGTAAACTCTACTCAAATCCCCCCCCCCAATCAAACTCATAGTTACTTCTCTTCATTTGGAAAAGGAAGATCTTTCAGGACAGGAAGCAGATAGAAAGAACTGAGACTCATAGCTGTTAGAGAACCACTACATGAGATGATAATGAGAACGTTAACAGGAAATGAAGAGTAAAGTACTTCCTGGTAGTGTTCTCACAATCACCTCCTACAATGTTCCTCTAGCAGCCACAAATATAGGTTCTCACTGTCTGCTTCCCATTCCAAAGCAAAACGAAGAAAGATCTTCCATTTGCAAAGGATTTGCAAACAAAGATAGGCGAGTCATCAGCATGATGGGAAAATGTGAGAATTGTGGATAAGTGAAATCATGGATATGGAACCTGCAGATACGGGAGGCACTTGTACTGTTTGAAACAATTTGGGAGCTCCCCATAGACTGACAACGGTTGTAATAATAAGTCTTTCAAGATCTGTCATTAGGTAGACAAGTCTGGCCTTGTTCTGGTCCTCTCACTAACTGAAGAATTCCATCATTTGTTCATAACTAGACTACGCAGACCTGGAAAGACTCTTGATCCTCATTGAATCACTAAATCCTCATGCATCACTGAATTAATAAGCTAAACCTAACTTCTTCCTTTTTTAAAAAAGGACTCTTATTCCAAATAAGAGTGCTGGTCCCATTAACTAGTTCCATTTGAATTTTGCTGCAATTTATCAAGAATCTGTGTTGTGTTGAAACATCTCCCATTCTGAGAACTGTTCTTTGAGCATCCTTCCAAAGAAAATGCTGAATGAGGAAATTGTCTAGATATAGATAAATACAACATTGGCTACTTCAATATTTCTGGACACCTGGCAAAAACCTATTAAATTTCCAGTCTCTTTTGTTTTTATTAAACTATTTTACTGCTGCTTTTATCTGGTTCTCTTTCTTACAATTTAAAAAAAAAGAAATGGCAGTACAACAATGTATGTTATTTTTCAATTTGCAAGCCACCCTGGAAATATTTTTACTAAATGGAGGCATATAAATTATTTAAATAAATTAAATGTAATTTGACAAAGCATCTTGGAACAGAGAATACAGTTATATTTAACATTTGTATAACATTTTCTGAGTTTGCAAAGTGTTTTGCATGCATATTTTTGATATAATGCTTACAAAAACAAAGAAAATAGTCATTACTATCTTCATATTGTAGCTGGAAAGCTAAGAGGCTGAGGGAGTAGTTTGCTTAAGGTTCATGACAGAAGAGTTCATGCAGTAGAGATTTAAATCAATGAAGTTCTGCTTCACAGCGGAATCTTTTAGCCACTATGCTATATCAACTGAGAATCTCCTCATCCACCAATTTCTGTGGAAATTTCTGTGTTACTGGCCCCATCAGTAAAAACCACTTTAAGACATCTGTCAGTGAGCCTGCATGAACTGCCCTGATCCTCACTGGTTGCTAAACCAGCCTTGCTATGTTCCCGTCTCTTAAGCACTGCTGAATGGACTGGTATGGCTGAAAGGTAAGTCTGTGAAAAGGAACAATTCCCAGAAGCTATGTGGTGGTGTATCCTTTGGAAAAAAAGGAAGTCTTTTGAGGAACTGAAGATAGAAATCACCTTTTTTTTCTGTCTCAGACATTTGAGCAATCAATTGGCCTTCAAATTACAGTACCTTTCTTCCTCTAAAGCAGCGGTTTTCAACTGCTGTGACGCAGCACACTGGCGTGCCATGAGGCTGCCTCAGGTGTGCTGGGGGGGCCAAGGAGTTAGGCAGCGGCGGCAGCGGCTGCCCGCATGGGAGAAGCAGCTGCTCAGAGCTGCGCGCGGCAGCAGGAAAAAAAGGAACAGCCTCGCAGGGGCTTGGACGCTCCTGTTGCCTGCCCCACGCGCTGATTCGGCAGGCAGCCAGGCAGCTAGAGAAGCCTGGAAGAGCGGGTGGGAACGTGGAGGGAGTGAGGGTGAGTGAGGAGGGAGTGAGAGCAAGCCTGAAGGTGGAAGCAGGTAGGAGCCAGAAGCAGCTGGCTGGAAGAAGATCCTGGAGAAACCCTTTTTTTTCCCAGCAATGCCCCAAAGTGACCCTGCCGGCATTACCTCACCTGGCAAGACTTTGGCAGGAGGAGTGCTGGGTCACAATCCTATTCACACTTACCTAGGAGTAAGTCCCATTGACTATAATGGGGCTTACTTCTGAATAGATGTACAGAGGCTTGGTCGCACTCTTTCTTGAACACATGAGCAGCCAAGTGATGCTCTTCTCTTCTCCCCCACCCCACCTCCTCCGCTCCTGCACACACATCCCCCATCATCACTGCAGTTAACCCCTCTGACTGCCCCTCTCCACCCCTCCCTCTTCCCCACCTTCCAAAGTACAAAACCAGTTGCCTCCCATTCTCTTTCTCTCTCCCCCCCCCCACCCCGGTGAATCCTGCACTTGTTTCAGCCACATGTTCTCACTGTCCCTCACCCCCCCCCCGTTTCTCCAGTATGCTCAGTCTCATCTCTCTTTGCCAGCACCTCCTGGCATCTCAGAGCATATCAGTTTGAACAGACCTGCTTCAAAACATTGTTCTTCCTTTCCAGAAACCACGTACACATCCCTCTCCAAGCTTCTGGGGAATTTCTTTCATTGTCATGTAATGAACTAAGGCTCCAATCCTAACCACACTTTTCCGAGAGTAAGCCCCGCTGAACAAAATAGGACTTACTTCTGAGTAGACCTGGTTAGGATTGTGCCCTCAGTATATTATGCTGCAATCCCAACCACACTTTCCTGAGAGTAAGACTCATTGAACAAAATAGGACTTACTTCTGAGTAGACCTGGTTAGGCTTGAGCCCTTAGTTATATTAATTAAATTAATTGTAACATAATAATGTAATTAAAAACTAGTAGTGTGCCTTGACAACTTTAGTGCCTCGTCAGTGTGCCATGAGCTGAAAAAGGTTGAAAATGGCTGCTCTAAAGCCATGTCAATGAGCTGGGTCTGCACTGGGATGTCAGGTCTAAGTCACAAATGTTTCTAAGTTGTCCCAACAGTAGCTATAGCTTTGCTTAAATGAGCCTCAAGGGATGCTGCCACAGAAAAAGCCTTGGCCAAAGAAGATGTGCACTTTTATAAACCCGAAACTCATCCACCGAAAAGGAGAGCAATCGCAAAATAAGATTCAGCTACTGAACACTCAGAGGGCATTAGCAAAAACATAGCAATGATGCACCTATTTGAGCAATATGAGTAAAAAAGCAATACAATTTATTTAGCTGAATGTTACTTGCAAGAGTACAGTTTGCCTGAGACAATGCATCAGTTGATGAATCTGTCCAGGGAATATTGAACCACAGCTTCTCTGCCTTAGTAAAAACATACAGTCTAAGAAGGGACTTGCTCATCTTGAGACACCTGGCGGTTACTCCCCAGTCTCTCTTCAGAAATTGTTCAACAGCAGAATCAAGGAATAATTATCTCTGGTTTGGATCCAGCAGGCACATATTTAGACGACTAAACTAGAAGAGAAGCTGGTCTGCCCAGTAACAGAAATTCCCGGAGTCTTTATAATCTTATCTATCATTCTCTCAAATACATCTTGAGGAAGAACATTGTTCTTGATGTTCCTATTCCAGTGGGTGATTGAACCAGACAACACTCCCTTCTCCAAAGAAAAATTTGAAGAAACTACTGTATCTCTGTTTTACTTTAGTAGTATAACACTCATAAAACTTCTTTGTGAAGCCTTGGCTTTGTTAAGGACTAATTTGACAAGAAGCAGAAGTGCATGCTCAAAACAAGATTCTGAGTCACTTCTCTTTCACCTATGAATCTTTCCTAGGAAATTCTTTACCCCAGTGGCAGGAGACTCCTTGAACGCTCAATTCCCAATATAATAAGGATCAATCAACTACTAAAATCCCCATTCTCTGTGTCAAAAGGGACTAAGTCATGCTTATGCTGGTTAGAACTCATATGAAAACTAGTATTTAGCGTTCAGGGCTGTGAAGTGGCCTATCTGTTAACTTTGGATTCTGGTATTTGAACCCACTCAGAAACACCAAAAGTAGACTTCATGCCTCATCTCTTGATTATTCTACATCATTTATACAGAGCTGATCCCTATGTCCATCTACATCCACATAAGGAAAAAGGTGACAAACCTGAGAAGAAACTACCCACTCAACAACTCACATCTCTTTCTCTGTTTCAGTAAGCAAAGGAGCTGGTTTGCTCCTTATGGAAGAAAGCAAGAACAGAATATCAGCTCTCATTTTTCCCTTTCATTTTTTGCTGCTCATTTCTGCTTATTGCCTATGAGGCAGAGAAGTGTTCGATGGATAGAGGAAAGAGAAGATCCTTAAGCGAGTCTCCCAAAATATATCTGGTGTGGACTTAGAGCCCAATCCTGAGCTTGGCACGCCGGCTCATCACTGGCGTGCACTGTTGCAAGCATACCATACGGCACGTTTGCGGACCCTACCACCAGGCGAGCTCTGGTGGTAGCCCAGTGCTGGCCAGCACTGGGCTACTGCTGGGCGGGCACCCAACCTCCGCAGCTTGGCGGTTGCGCAGAGGATGGGCGGAGGGGAGGGAGGAGGTGTGGTGGGGAGAGGGCGGGGGGAAGCGCGTTGGGGGAGGGAGGCGGTGGAGCAACGTTCCACTGGATCCAAAGCCTCCGTGTTGGCCTCACTGCCCAACACAAAGGCACTTGATTCACCGCCAACCTTCGAGTAGCCCCACTGCGGGTGAATCGAGTAGCTTACCCCTTCTCCTGAACTGCTGGCAGCAGCTGCCTTGGGCGCACAGGATGTGGCGGCAGCCATTTTCAGCACCACCGCAGCCACACACCCCGGGCAGCTCAAAATTGGGCTTTAACTCATGCTGCCCAGAGCAGAATATTATCAATCAAGGCACAACAACAAAGGTAACTACATACTTACATAGGTAACACTGTTCTCCACAAAATAGTAATAACAGCCATTTCTTCCACTCTTTCTGTCCAACTAACCACACAAGGCAATATGTTCAACAAGTGCTAAATCCCACATTGTACCAAATATTAAAGAAAAATGCCCCAGAACTATTTCAATGATCCAGCAGCATTCCATTTACCTAACCCTGTTTAGAACAGTTCTCCCCACCTGTTCAAAATTGAGCAGTTTAATGTAAAAATATATTAGAGATAAAAAAAAATGGAATGGAACACTATGAAATTTCTCAAAAAAAAACCTGGAGATCATCAAGAACCTCAGAAAACATGCAAGCCAAACAGCTATTTTCCAGAATGATTATGTTTGCCATTTTGTGTACAAAAACATTATATGAACATACATCCAAATTTCTTTTTATATCTGTATTTAATTGTTTATGAACTAGTATATTGAAAACTCCAAAAAAAGACATTCTCTGAGACAAAGTGACAAAACATTCAATATTTCTCTTGTGCCAGCTCAACTTTTGTGAAAATCAAAATGATGGGAATTTGTTATCTCTCAAAATTTGTATAATATTGTATTATTTTCATAACTATTAACTTTGCAGTCACTTTTGGATTTATTCAATAAAGGCTTGCAACAGCGGCTTGTCAAAGTCAATGGAAATACTAAAACATATATATTACTGTATTAATGATAGTGAAGTAGATTCTTTCCTAAAGCATCACTTTCTTTCAAGATCAGTGGACACAAGTAACTTCATACAAGCAAATAACAAGCACAACAGCAATTCTCCAGGAAACCTGTATCAAGTTCCAGGTTGACATCAATTCTCAGCTCCAGAAACACCATAATCAAGAACTGGATTAAAGAAGAAGAGATCTTTCCAGAGAAAAAACAGAAATCTCTACTAGGTAAATTCTTGAAAATACCTTTTCTTCTAGATATCTAAGCATAGCACAGATAACAATTAAGGTATCTTTACTATTCAGTTTATTATGCTCTGTTGTGCTTATATGCACAAGTGTAAGCAGACTAAATTCTGTGAGAATTTCTCAGGACTATGTACCTTGTATCTGCCACATTTTGATTCTTCTCACAAACACAAATAAAGTCCCCCCACTCTCTTATCAAGTTACATTAACACAAGTAAATTCACAGTATTGCTCTCTGACATAGACTGAAGAATCCTAGAATAGGAATAAAGAAACTCTATGCTGAAACACGAACTAGAAATGTGTCAAGAGAGAGATATGAGCTTCTCTGTACAGAAGATCCCAACACTCATTTTTATCCAAAATCTAAGTTAAGAGTATGTTAGAGCTTGCTCAGCTGAAATCACTCCATACAACCATCAACTTAAGCTTACTTTTGAGTAGACAAGCAAAGGCTTGCACTGTTGATCATTTAACAGAGCTGTCATTCAAGTTTTATTTATTTATTCATTCATTCATTCGATTTGTATTCCGCCTTTCTCCCCAAAGGGCAACCAAGGCAGCTAACATTAACATTATCAAGTCACAAAAACATCTCGCAAATCTTACTTAACTGAAATGGAGTTTACCATATATTTGTGTGCATGTGTGTCCACACATTCATGCAGGTGTGACTTCTCAGCTGAACTACTATAATACACTTTACATAGCACTGCTCATGAAATGCTCGAAAACTTCAGTTGGTGCTAAATGCAGCAGCCACACTGTTAACTCAGGCTGCTTGGTGAGGTCACATCACCCTAATTCAGGAGTGTCAAACATAAGGCCTGTAGACAGGATGTGGTTCATGGAAGCTCTTTATCTGACCACATGATAGTTGGGCTCTTCCAACCACTACCACCAGCTGCTCTCAGAGGTTGAGCTGTGAAGTGACACATTGGTACAAGCAGCACTGCTGAAATGGAAGTGCTGAGATGGCCCAATTTTCATGCAGGTCACCCTTTCAACAGTACTGAGGTGTCACTGCTAAAGGGGCAGACTGCATGATAATTTGGCTCTCCTAGTGCCACCCTTTCAGCAGTGCTGCTTC
This sequence comes from Tiliqua scincoides, assembly GCF_035046505.1. Taxonomy (NCBI): domain Eukaryota; kingdom Metazoa; phylum Chordata; class Lepidosauria; order Squamata; family Scincidae; genus Tiliqua; species Tiliqua scincoides. The sequence continues at coordinate 233,144,391 of NC_089821.1, forward strand.
TGCAAAGGTGTTACTTTGCAGAGCATCTCTCAGCTACTAAGCTGTGAAGTGACACCTTGGCAAAGCAGTGCTGCTAAAAGGGTGGCTCGCGTGATAATTGGGTTCTCCCATATCTTGAGAATATGATCAAGATTGCATATTTTCTCTTCTGTCACTGAAAAGCCCTGATTGCAGTTCATGAGTTCCTACATGAGGAAAAAAAGTGCTTATTTCTGGTCATTACCTATTTAATGGCATCACTTCCTGCTTAATGATATCACTTCCTGCCCTCAACAGCCACCATGAATGCTATTCAACCTACTGAATAAAACTGAATAAAACTGAATAAAACAAGTGTGACACCCCTGCCCGAATTCTTCATGAATTGCATTGACTACCAATTTTGTGCCCACACTCAATTCAAGTTGCTGGTTTTAACCCATAAAGGGCTAAATGGTTTAGAACCCAGATATCAGGCAGTGAACCCTTCTGCATGTTGTAGAGCAGTGTACTAGGAGTACTAGAGCAGTGTACTCCAGGTACTAGGAGATAGTGTCCCAATTCTGCTCAGGTTCTTAGCAATTGTGCTATTATATCACACACAACAGGAACATGTCACACATGTCCTGACACACTGGAAAGAGTATTGGATCCCCTTCCTCCTTCCAGCAGTGCTCAGCAGCAGAAGCAGAAATTCTTATAGCAAAGTGTTGCATATAAGAATACATATAGCAAAGTGTAGCAAAGTGTTGCAAACCTTATAGCAAAGTGTTGCATAAGCTGCTACTGTTTACATCAGGGGTGCTCAAAGTTTTTGGCAGGAGGGCCACAACATCTCGTTGACACTGTGTCAGGGACCAGGGAAAAAAAAGAATTAATTTACATTTCAAATTTGAATAAATTTACATAAATGAATATATTAGAGACGGAAAATGAATGAATGAATTCAATCCAGTTTATTATTCCATTCACACTAATGGGGGGGGGAGATCTTCATGCCAGATTATGATTCCATTCACCAAAATAAGGGGGGGGAGGAGATCTTCATGCCAGTTTATGATCCCATTCACCAAAATAAGGGTGGGAGATAATAGAGTAATAGAGGCCCAGTAATAGAGGCCCAGTGGAAGTGTATACCTCAAAGGAAGAAGGGCTTGACTAAGTCCAGGAGGGTGCCCGCATGGCTAACCAGCCAAGTTAGAGAGGCCGCAAAGGGCATGGAAGCTTCCTTCTGTAAATGGAAGTCTTGCCCTAATGAGGAGAATAAAAAGGAACATAAACTATGGCAAAAGAAATGTAAGGTGATATGGGAGGCCAAGAGAGACTATGAGGAACACATGGCCAGCAGCATTAAGGGGAACAATAAAAGTTTCTTCAAATATGTTAGAAGCAGGAAACCCACCAGAGAAGCGGTTGGCCCTCTGGATGGTGAGGGAGAGAAAGGGGAAATAAAAGGAGATGGCAGAGAAATTGAATGAGTTCTTTGTATCTGTCTTCATGGCAGAAGACCTCTGGCAGATACCGCTGCCCGAACTGCCCCTCCTGACCAAGGAATTAAGTCAGATAGATGTGAAAAGAGAAGATATTTCAGACCTCATTGATAAATTAAAGATCAATAAGTCACTGGGCCCTGATGGCATCCACCCTAGAGTTATGAAGGAATTGAAGAATGAAGTTGCTGATCTCTTGACTAAAATATGCAACTTGTCCCTCAAAACGGCCACGGTGCCAGAGGATTGGAGGATAGCAAATGTCATGCCGATCTTTAAAAAGGGAAAGAGGGGGGACCCAGGAAACTATAGGCCGGTCAGCCTAACATCTATACCGGGTAAGATGGTGGAATGCCTCTTTAAAGATAGAATCTCAAAACACATAGATGAACAAGCCTTGCTGAGGGAGAATCAGCATGGCTTCTGTAAGGGTAAGTCTTGCCTCACAAACCTTTTAGAATTCTTTGAAAAAGTCAACAGGCATGTGGATGCGGGAGAACCCGTGGACATTATATATCTGGACTTTCAGAAAGCATTCGACACGGTCCCTCAACAAAGGCTACTGAAAAAACTCCACAGTCAGGGAATTAGAGGACAGGTCCTCTCATGGACTGAGACCTGGTTGGAGGCCAGGAAGCAGAGAGTGGGTGTCAATGGGCAATTTTCACAATGGAGAGAGGTGAAAAGCGGTGTGCCCCAAGGATCTGTCCTGGGACCTGTGCTTTTCAACCTCTTCATAAATGACCTGGAGACAGGGTTGAGCAGTGAGGTGGCTAAGTTTGCAGACGACACCAAACTTTTCCAAGTGGTGAAGACCAGAAGTGATTGTGAGGAGCTTCAGAAGGATCTCTCCAAACTGGCAGAATGGGCAACAAAACGGCAGATGCGCTTCAATGTCAGTAAGTGTAAAGTCATGCACATTGGGGCAAAAAATTAAAACTTCACATATAGGCTAATGGGTTCTGAGCTGTCTGTGACAGATCAGGAGAGAGATCTTGGGGTGGTGGTGGACAGGTCGATGAAAGTGTCGACCCAATGTGCGGTGGCAGTGAAGAAGGCCAATTCTATGCTTGGGATCATTAGGAAAGGTATTGAGAGGTATAGGTATTGGCAACCTTCAGTCTCGAAAGACTATGGTATCGCGCTCTGAAAGGTGGTTCTGGCACAGCGTCTAGTGTGGCTGAAAAGGCCAATCCGGGAGTGACAATCCCTTCCACACCGGGAGCAAGTGCAGTCTGTCCCTGGTCTGTCTCCCTGGCTATGGGCCTTCCTTCTTTGCCTCTTAGCCTCAGACTGTTGGCAAAGTGTCTCTTCAAACTGGGAAAGGCCATGCTGCACAGCCTGCCTCCAAGCGGGCCGCTCAGAGGCCAGGGTTTCCCACTTGTTGAGGTCCATCCCTAAGGCCTTCAGATCCCTCTTGCAGATGTCCTTGTATCGCAGCTGTGGTCTACCTGTAGGGCGCTTTCCTTGCACGAGTTCTCCACAGAGGAGATCCTTTGGGATCCGGCCATCATCCATTCTCACGACATGACCAAGCCAACGCAGGCGTCTCTGTTTCAGCAGTGAATACATGCTAGGGATTCCAGCACGTTCCAGGACTGTGTTGTTTGGAACTTTGTCCTGCCAGGTGATGCCGAGGATGCGTCGGAGGCAGCGCATGTGGAAAGCGCTCAGTTTCCTCTCCTGTTGTGAGCGAAGAGTCCATGACTCGCTGCAGTACAGAAGTGTACTCAGGACGCAAGCTCTGTAGACCTGGATCTTGGTATGTTCCGTCAGCTTCTTGTTGGACCAGACTCTCTTTGTGAGTCTGGAAAACGTGGTAGCTGCTTTACCGATGCGCTTGTTTAGCTCGGTATCGAGAGAATGAGTGTCGGAGATCGTTGAGCCAAGGTACACAAAGTCATGGACAACCTCCAGTTCATGCTCAGAGATTGTAATGCAGGGAGGTGAGTCCACATCCTGAACCATGACCTGTGTTTTCTTCAGGCTGATTGTCAGTCCAAAATCTTGGCAGGCCTTGCTAAAACGATCCATGAGCTGCTGGAGATCTTTGGCAGAGTGGGTAGTGACAGCTGCATCGTCGGCAAAGAGGAAGTCACGCAGACATTTCAGCTGGACTTTGGATTTTGCTCTCAGTCTGGAGAGGTTGAAGAGCTTTCCGTCTGATCTGGTCCGGAGATAGATGCCTTCTGTTGCAGTTCCAAAGGCCTGCTTCAGCAGGACAGCGAAGAAAATTCCAAACAAGGTTGGTGCAAGAACACAGCCCTGCTTCACTCCGCTTCGGATGTCAAAAGGGTCTGATGTGGAGCCATCAAAGACAACAGTGCCCTTCATGTCCTTGTGGAAAGATCTGATGATGCTGAGGAGCCTGGGTGGACATCCAATCTTGGGGAGAATCTTGAAGAGGCCGTCTCTGCTGACCAGGTCGAAAGCCTTTGTGAGATCTATGAAGGCTATAAAGAGTGGCTGTCGTTGTTCCCTGCATTTCTCCTGCAGTTGTCTAAGGGAGAATACCATATCAGTGGTGGACCTGTTGGCTCGGAATCCACACTGCGATTCTGGATAGACGCTCTCTGCAAGTACCTGGAGCCTCTTTAGTACAACTCGGGCAAACAGCTTTCCTACAACGCTAAGGAGAGAGATGCCGCGGTAGTTGTTGCAGTCACCCCTGTCACCTTTGTTCTTGTACAGCGTGATGATGTTTGCATCCCTCATGTCTTGAGGTACTTCACCTTCTCTCCAGCAGAGACAGAGGATTTCATGCAGCTCAGTGACGATGATCTCTTTGCAGCATTTTAGGACTTCAGCAGGGATGCTGTCTTTTCCAGGTGCCTTGCCAAAGGCAAGGGAGTCCAGGGCCACGTGAAGTTCTTCTAGGGTTGGTTCACTGTCAAGCTCTTCCAGCACAGGCAGGCACTCAATGTTGTTCAGTGCTTCTTCGGTATTGAGAACAAAACAGCTAATATTATAATGTCGTTGTACAAATCGATGGTAAGGCCACACCTGAAGTATTGTGTCCAGTTCTGGTCGCTGCATCTCAAAAAAGACATAGTGGAAATGGAAAAGGTGCAAAAGAGAGCGACTAAGATGATTACGGGGCTGGGGCATCTTCCTTATGAGGAAAGGCTACGGTGTTTGGGCCTCTTCAGCCTAGAAAAGAGAGGCCTCAGGGGGGGGCATTTTTGAGACATACAAAATTATGCAGGGGATGGACAGAGTGGATAGAGAGATGCTCTTTACACTCTCACATAACACCAGAACCAGGGGACATCCACTCAAATTGAGTGTTGGGAGGGTTAGGACAGACAAAAGAAAATGTTTATTTACTCAGCGTGTGGTTGGTCTGTGGAACTCTTTGCCACAGGATGTGGTGACAGCATCTGGCCTGGATGCCTTTAAAAGGGTATTGGACATGTTTCTGGAGGAAAGATCCATTATGGGTTACAAGCCATGATGCATATGTGCAACCTCCTGATTTTAGAAATGGGCTATGTCAGAATGCCAATGCAAGGGAGGGCACCAGGATGCAGGTATCTTGTTATCTGGTGTACTCCCTGGGGCATTTGGTAGAGCCGCTGTGAGATACAGGAAGCTGGACTAGATGGGCCTATGGCCTGATCCAGTGGGGCTGTTCTTATGTTCTTATAAGATCTTCATGCCAGTTTATGATTCCATTCACCCTAATTGGGGGGGGGGGGGAGATCTTCATGCCAGTTTATGATTCCATTCACCAAAATAAGGGGGGGGGAGATCTTCATGCCAGTTTATGATCCCATTCACCCTAATAAGGGGGGGGGTAGATCTTTATACCAGTTTATGATCCCATTCACCCTAATAAGGGGGGGGGGAGATCTTCATGCCAGTTTATGATCCCATTCACACACACAAAAATAGAGGGGGGATCTTGCACACTTTCACACACATATACCCACCTGCTCGCCTGCCCCCTCACCCTTCCTCCTTCCCTCCCTCTTGGGCTTGGTCTGTATGTGCTCCTGCCTGGCAGCCCACTCGCCCGCTTGGTTGTCTGCCTGTTTCTGCCTGCCCACCTAACCGCCCTTCCTCGCTAGCTAGGGCGGCATGTGCTGCTGCCAACCAGCCCTCCCTCCCTCAGAGACATGTGCTGCAGACTGAGCTGAGCTCCCCTCCCTCCCTCCGGATCTCTCTCTCTCTCTCTCCCCTGCACTCCCCTGGCTCAGGTTGCAGGAGGGGAGGGGAGCCCAGCCAAGCGGAGCCCAGCCCATGGGCAAGGCAGGGAGAGACCTCCCCCCCCAGGGGATCTCTCTCTCTCCTGCCCTCCCCTGGCTCAGGTTGCAGGAGGGGAGGGGAGGGGAGCCAAGTCCAGTTGATCGTAGCCCAGTCCAGCCCAGCCCAGCCCAACCCATGGGCAAGGCAGAAAACCCATGGGCAAGCCAGCAAGCACGCAGGGTCTTTTAAAGTGGCAAGTAACGCAAGACCTGCAAGTCTCACATTACCTTCCCACTATAAAAGGACCTGCTGTCTTTCCTTCGCTGCCACTGTGCTCAGAGGCAGCGAGGGAAAGCAAGGTGCGGAGCTTGCACGCCGGGCCAGCGCAGGCTGGGGTGAGGGCCAAGTGCCCATTGGAGATGAGGGGACCCCCTGGGGTATTTGACAATTGACAAAGCACACCATGCTGCCAGTGGAGGCTAACATCTTCCATTGGCCCTATTAATAAATGACCGTCTCCGAAATTCCAGTGGCACACCTGTGGACCACTTGTGGCACACCAGTGTGCCACGGCACAGCGGTTGAAAATGGCTGCAGTACAGTGCTAATCCTAAATTACGCTTACAAGAAAGTAAATCACAATGAGCTTTGTAAAAGTTGTTCTTAGTAAGCACACTCACGATCAGGCTGTAAAACTTTTGGAAGCATTAAGTTTATTATCATTATCACTTGCTTAGGATTTATCTTTATAAAAAAATTCTGATTACATGAAACTCACTTTGAAGTAAACCTTAACACATTCAATAAAGCTTGTGCTCAAGTAAATAAACACAGAATCCAGCTGATAGTTATAGAGTCCTAGAATGTTCATCAGGATGATAAAATATGTTTTAAAAACATGGTCAAGTCTTTAAAAATCTAATAGGTTTTCATATACTGTCAGCACAATCCTATGCATATCTACTCAGAAGTCCTATTGAATTCAATGGGATTACTCTCACATAAATTTGGATAGAACTGTAGCCAGTACTTATTTATTACTAAATGTACATCCTGTCTTTCTTCCATGGTGGAACTCAAGGGGTCACCAGGTGGTCTCCTATGCAAGTAAGAGTGGGTCCCAGTATCTGCAGGGCTTCTGTTCCACTTCCCCACCCCCTGATAAGGAAACTGCAGATATGGGGAAATGCTATATGAATAGCACCCTCCATAGCCCCCAGCACCCATTACAAGTACCTTTGTTTTACTGTAGTAGCACTTGCAGCGTAGGTGCTTCTTGCCTAACATTTTTGCTTTACTGAAGAACCAAATTTCAGGCAACCAGCCTGCATGCTACAGAGAGACAAATTGGCATGCAGCGGGGCGCAGGGGTCTTCCTGGATCTTCATATCCTCAGATAAGGGAGCCTGCCTGTACTGACCAGCCTTGCTCCACTTCAGTAAGTTGGCAGCATCATGTGTCTCAGGACAAACCTTGGGATATGACAAAAACAGGGTGACCAGATACAATGGAGAGCAGAGTGTCTGTATCATTAACCAAAGTACAGAAGAGGAAATTTTGGCAGGTGCAGCTCAACATGGAAGGGTTTAAAAACCCTGGACAAAAACAATAGCATTTAAAAAAAAACAAACGCTTACATTCCTTTTATGCAAAATGTAAGACAACAACAGTTTCTATGTGAGAATGATATTCTTCTAACTATTAAAAATTATCTAAACTGTGTTTGTATTTTCCTGCTTAAAATTTATCTAGACTCGTAACCCACAACAAGAAGTTCCTTCCATTTCTAATAGCACAATCCTGAGTATATTTTCTCAAAAGTAAATTGTTTGGAAAGCAACAGAATATTTTAAAGCTATAATCCAATGGATACCTACTTGGAAATAAATTTATTTGAACAATGGTACTTCTAAGTAAACATGGCTAGGAAAGGGCCATTATTATATAAAACTATTTCTTTTTGAGGATATGCTTAATCCCCTGCACACTTATTTGACAGTATGTCCCACTGACTTCAGTTTCCCTTCCTTCCATGTAAAATATTGATGTATATGTTTCACTGCAAACTCCATCCAGAAAAAAATTAAATAATTATCTGTGTAATGTTTGATAACAAATAGCAAAACTTTACAACAATAGTTTTCAATTCAATTTGTAAAGCAAGAATTAAAAAGAAAAACACAGATCTCTAATCATAGAAAATTTATAGTAGCTGGTGGTTTCACTTAACACAGTTCACACATTCTCGCCTATCACACAAATGACTTATCTGTTCTCTGTTTGCAGCCCTCCTGTCACTGTTTCCTGTCTCTCTTTGTCTCATGTGCTGTACACTCCCTGTTAGCATCGTGTTGATTGCAACCCTCCAACCCACTCCCTGTCAGCATTTGCCTTGTGTGTTATTAACAGGAAGCAGGTTGGAGGGCTGCAAGCAAAACAACACCAACAGGAAGCAGACAGCACAAGAAACACAGTAAACAGTGATAGGAGGGCTGCAGAAACAGATAAGTTATTTGCGCAATGGGGGAGAATTAGTGAACTTGTTAGTACTGCACCCCAGAATGCCTTGCAGTGACATGCTAAATATAGAGTTTACTGCTATTCGCGATTTTGGGTATCCAGTAGCAAAGGGAACATATCCCACGCAGACATGGTGGGACTACTGTACAAGAATAATAGAGAGCTGTGTGTTGGTCCATAGAAAAAACTCAAAACCTACACTTTTGTGACAAACTTTGTTTGATCTCACAAAGGTATTAATAGACTGTGGTCACTGGAATTCAAAGAGTTTACTAACCAAATATACACACACAGAACTTCTGAAATAGTAGAGATCATTCAGTGTATTCTTCCTCTGAACTACCATGTTTGTCTCATCCAATCAAAGCACACATACATTAAAATTAGAAGTCCAATCCAATTAAAGATATTGGGGTCAACTTAAAACTCTCCACTGGAAAACAAACAGAACTACAAACAGAATCTCCTTAATGAGCATACTGAAAGAAGTCAAAGCAGTTTTCTTTGGACAGTTAATTTCATTTTCCTAATGGGTTCTATAGATTGCGTTATGCAAATAAGAATACACTTTCTTTAAGAAAAATCTGGCAAAACAATAAGAGATTGTGGGAAATATTTCATTAAAATATACACGTAACTATATATTATCACTTCCCTTCTGCTGCAAATAATTTTTATAAAAGATATTCCAGCTAGAATATACACAGTCCCACTATCAAACTTTCATAAATATACTCACAGAAGAGATTTTTAGGCTCCTTAAAGTATGCTAGCAAATAATTTGTCAACTTCTACAAGAAATATGTTTATGAACTCAATTCAGCCCCAGACTTTCTCCAAAACTCCTGTGTGCATAATTTATACAAATTTAATTTGGCAATTCATTAAACATATTAATTGACCCAATGTTCAAAACATTTATCTACTTCATAATTATATGTCCTGATTTTAAAGATGACTGGAGTCCAATAATCAAATAACATCTTTGCTTAAAACATAAGCAAAACAACCACCAAAAAAACCCAGTGTTTTGTTTTATTTAAACATTCCTCATATGCCATGCTAGACCTCCTTGTATGGATTTATAAACTCCTGTAATTAAACTTTCTTGGGAAGATACCAAATTGTTTAAAGAGCCTGTGAAAAGAGTTGAGAATGCCTCTGTATCTACACACCCATAATCCCACACTGTTAATCTTTTTCCCCTGCATATTGTGGTGTTTCAGGATTTGTTTACAAATGACTGAGTGAATCCACAAAAGGTGAATCCCACAGGTTACCAAATCAGGACCTTTCATCAGAATATACAGTACTATTCAACCTCTTCCGTACAAGTGGCGTGGGAGAGAAGGCACAACATCCGACACTCACAAATGCACATCAACTGATGTATGCGCAAGGCAGCCATCATAATGGCTGTTCCAGCAAGACTGATGCGCAGGAAGAGGCTGGTTTGTTTACTTGCAGCCACAGCTGCCAGCAACAGCATCGCTGGAGCAATGCACTCCCATGAAGCGAACAGACGATCCTTTCCCATTTCTATTCTTAGCACACAGGCTCGTTGGAGCCAGAGGATGAAGCAGTGATGACTTATTAACGAAGGCTTCACCTCTCATTCATGACAAGCCTTTAACAGCCCAATCCTATTCACGCTTTCATGGGAGTAGGTGCCATTGACTCTAATGGGACTTACTTCTGAGTAGACATGCCTGGGAAAAGGGAGACCTTGGTGAGTGTGCTCAGCTCCTCCACCCTGCCCACCCCCCCTCGCGCCTGATGCAAAGGCGCGACGCCCCACAGAAAGAGCTGCGTGTGTCTGTGAGCGAGCCTGGATGCTGTGCCTCGGGGCCAAGCACACATCACTCCTCAGCCCCCCCACCCCCACCGCGTGGTCTTCGGCGTTACATAACCTCTGCCTGTGCAGAAGGCTGGCAGGGCCCGCCACACACAACACACACGTGTGTATACACCACACAAACACACACACACACATGTCAGGCTGCCTGTGATGACTGAGGGGGAGGAGCTGAGCGAGCGATGCAGCACTGGGGGACGCCCAGGCCAGGCAGGTCCCTCGAAGGGGGGCCCGAGGGGAGCGCCAGGGCTTGCGGCCGCCTCGCCCCCCTGCGCAGGTCTGAGGCATCCCCGGCCCCCCTTACCTCACGTGCCCCGAGAACGGCCAGCGCCCTGCCAGCATCCCCCCCGCCCATCCTCCCCGCGCGCCTCGCTCGAGCGCCTTACCTGCTGAAAAGGCGAGGGAGGGCGGTTGGCGGCGGCGGCGGCGGCGTCTCCGGGCAGGGGGGCCCCGCGCCCTCCTCCCTCGTCCCCCCCGCCGGGCTGGGTCCCTCACGGCCGCCCAGCGACGGCGCGCAAGCCCCGGGCAGGCCCGGCGAGCGGCGACCTTAGGAGACGCCGGAGGGCGGCGGCTACATGGACAGCGGCACTCCGCTATTCAGGGAGGCGCCCGCGCGGGCAGCTCGGCCGCAGCATCCACGCAGGCAGGCAGGGCGGCGGCTCCTCCCGGCTCAGGGTCCCCGGAGCCGCCCGGGCCCAGCGCTCGGCTCGGCTCGGCTCTGGCCGCCGCCGCCGCCTCAGCCAGGCTCGTTATTGACTTTCAGGAAAACTCCCGACGTCACTGGCTCCCCCCGCGTGTCTCCCCCTCCGAGGCGGCGGTGGCGGCGGCTGCAGCAGCGGCGGCGGCGGCAGCGGCATCCCCCAGTTCTCGCGAGAAGCGCGCGGTGGAGCGGGGGGCTGCCAGACAGAGCGGGAGGGGGAAGGCGGGGGAGCCAGACAGAGCGCGAGCGGGGGGAGGGAGGCAGGCTGACCAAGCGACAGGGAGCTCGAGGGAAACTGAGGTGAAAGGCGCGGCCAGGAATCCCCGCGCAGGCAGGGCCGCAAGCGAAGGAGGGGAGAAGCCACCCGCAGAAGGGTCACTGCTGCTGAGAGAGATGATGTCAGGGAGAGGAGGGAGTGCCCATCACAGCCCAGTCGTGCGCAAGTCTACTCAGAAGTAAGTCCCACTAGAGTCCATGGGGCTTGCTCCCAGGAAGGTGTGGGCAGGACTGGGCTGTAAGCAAGCACGCACACAAGAAGAGCCCTGCTGGATCAGGCCAAGACCATCCAGGCCAGCCTCCTGCAGCTCCCAGTGGCCCACCAGAGACCTCAGGGAGCACCCAGCACAACAAGAGACCTGCATCCTGGTGCCCTCCCCTGCACTGGCACTCTGAGGTGGCCCACTTCCAAAGTCAGGAGGTTGCACAAACACGGGCTGCAACCAGGATGGACTTTTCCTCCAGAAAACTGTCCATCCCCTTTTAAAGGCACCCAGCCCAGATGCCATCGCATCCTGTGGCAAGGAGTTCCACAGACCACTCACACGCTGGGTAAAGAAATGCTTTCTTTTGTCTGGCCTAACTGTCCCATCACTCAATTCTAGTGGACTTGACAAGGGAAGAATTCATTACAAAGCTGTAGCTAAAACCAAGGTGGAAGTGAGCTGCCATGGGGTATGGGGCAAAATACCTATTATTGTCCGCCCCCCTTTCTCCTAGCAAACTCATTCCCAGTGGCGTATCATGGAGGGGGACCACAGGGGCCGTTGTCCTGGGCTAATATAGGCTAATGGGTTCAGAGCTGTCTGTGACAGCTCAGGAGAGAGATCCTGGGTGCTGGTGGACCGCTCAATGAAAGTGTTGACCCAATGTGCGGCGGTGGTGAAGAAGACTAATTCCATGCTTGGGATCAATAGAAAAGGTATTGAGAATAGAACAGCTAATATTATAATGCCATTGTACAAATCAGTGGTAAGGCCTCACCTGGAGTATTGCGTCCAGTTTTGCATCTCAAAAAGGATAGAGTGGAAATGGGAAATGTGCAAAGAGAGCGACTAAGATGATTACTGGACTGGGGCACCTCCTTTACGAGGAAAGGCTGCACTTGAGGCTCTTCAGTCTAGAAAAGGGGCGCCTGTGAGGGGGCATGATTGAAACATACAAAATTATGCAGGGGATCAATAGAGTGGATAGAGGGATGCTCTTTTCCCTCTCACACGATACCAGAACCAAGGGACATCCACTGAAGGGAGAGTTAGGACAGACAAAAGAAAATATTTCTTTACCCAATGTGTAATGGGGATTGGACAGATTTCTGGAGGCATTCTATTTACACTCACACACACCCCAGCTAACACACTAGATTGCAATTGGGTTTAACTTGTGCTACCTTATTAAACACCAATTTTTAATGCATGAAACCTACTGAATATACCTTCCCTCCTTCGCCAGTCTGGGGTAGGGCAAAAAAAACTTGCCACCCACGGCCAATTCGGATGACAGAAAAAAATTTCTACCCAGCCCTCATAATGAGCGACCTGCTAATCTCAGACTGTACATACCCATCATGGCTTGTAACCTATGATGGAGTTTTCCTCCAGAAATCTGTCCAATCCCATTTTAAAGACCTCCAGGCTGGCTGCCATCACCACATTCTATGGCAAGGAATTCCACAGTCTAATTACACACTGGGTAAAGAAATAGAAGTACATTGAAAGTGGATGAAAGCTGTAGTGAATACATAGTCCTGAATAGACTTAAATTGAGGTGCCCAAATTTATTTTGTATTAAATTTGTTTTGTACCGTATAGTTTGATTTTTCATGGCCCAGGCCCCCTGGAAGGCCCAGCCACAGGGCCACCCCCCCCCCTCCCCAAACAGCCTGGCTAAAATCTCAGTCTGATCAGGTTTTAGTTTTTCTTCCCAGACAAAAAAGAAAAGTTGATTTTTGTGCATAGTGATTTTGTTAGCTTTATGTTGTTATTTGGACCTGTGTAAGTACAGAGTGAGAGTACCAGCTTAGTAGTACCAAGTCTCCTCCAGGAGTAACTGCAAATCTTGGGAAGGGTTTGTGCTCAAGACTAATACTAATCACTCTCTTTTTCACATTGATACATGTACAATCAACAAATAATGTAACAGAAAATTATGTTTTTTTAATTCAAGGTTTGTTTTGCCATTTTTCAGTGCAGCAGTGATTTCTGCTGTATTGTATAATTGTATAAACACAAAGGCAAGATATAAAACCAAAAATAAAATGAATATCAGTCACAATACATGTTTCTACAACTTTTTCAGCACCAGGCAGAACCTGCTACTACTTTGGGAAAGATTTCTTTGCTCTTCTAAACCTATAAAGGAATTGTGTCATTCAGTTATCTGGATTAACTGTAAGAACCAAAATGGATGTAGAGTGACAGAAGAGTTTCTAGTCTGCCAGAGAACTATCATGCTTGCTGCTTGAGGCCATCCTGGCCAAGTAACATGCTTTTACCTTGAAATTACTATACCTGGTTACATCATTGCTTATGATGTCTAATGGACCTGAAAAATTATTATTTAAAAAACATATCTTGCCCTTCCAAACAAATTTTTTCCATAGCAATGAATGCAAAGTTTAAATGCATCAAAAAATGTAATCATTTAAACTAAAGGAAGTGAGGCTTTACTTAAAAGCAGTAAACAATATTTGACAGGGACTAAAATCACAGTGAAAGGCTTGGGGAAAATAGAAAGGTGGAAAATAGAAAGGGAAAATAGAAAGGTGGAAAATAGAAAGGGATAGAAATAGAAATAGAATAGAAAGGGAAAATAGAAAGTAAATAGAAAACTACTCAGTGGTGTAGTTGGGGGTCAAAATGCAATTCAGGCACCTAAACACCCATGAAAAGTTGCCCCTTCCCCTTGCCTTCAGAGCTATTTGGGGCATCTCCTCCACGTTGCTCCACCACCTGGTATGGCTCCAGTAGCAAGGGGGAGGGGCCACCTTACACACATGTTCAGGCACCTGAAAAAGTTAGCATTTTGACCCCTCCCTCTAGCTATGCAATAGGCTTCACTTTCAAAAAGATGATGAAGTTGGGTCCAGCAGTATCACTAAATGGGACATCATCACTAAAAAGGCTTTCTCATTGCCACATGTCTAGTATCAAATAGTGAGGACACTTGAATGAGGGCTTCCAATAGGATCTTAGCATGCAGACAGGCTCATGAGGAGTTCTACATAGAGCTTTAAATGTAAGCACCAAATAACTTGAAAGGATGAGGAGATAGTACTGTTTATCTCAGTGTTTCTCAAACTGTGGGTCAGGACCAACTAGGTGGATCATGAGCCAATTTCAGGTGGGCCCCCATTCATTTCAATATTTTATTTTTAATATATTAGACTTGATGCTCCCATGGTATGTAACTGCATTTGGGGAAACCAGTGGTTCTCACACATTTAGCACCAGGACCCACTTTTTAGAATTAGAATCTCTCAGAAAGTGATGTCATGACCGGAAGTGACATAATCAAGCAGGAAATTTTTTAACAATCCTAGGCTGCAATCCTTCCCACACTTACCCAGGAGTAAGTCCCATTGACTATCATTGTTAAAAGATTATACATAGTAGCCTGGTAAAAGTACAGGTCTGTAATTTATCTGTTTAAGGACTGGTGAGATGTGATCGCAACACCAGTCTCAGTTAACAGCCTAGAAACAGCAACAAACTGCAGTTTCTCAACAGAACTGATTCCCACATGCAAAACATTACAATAATCCAGTTCAGAGATTACCAGAACCTGGATGACTATGGTCAGGCTATCCCTGTCCAGAAGGGGGTCACACCTTGGAAGGCACACCCAAGACTCTAATGACAAAACTGAATCTGCCAGCATCCAGAAGCTACAAACCTGAATCCTCAGGAGAATTACAGCCCAATTCAAAATAAGCTGAAGACAACCTTTCTCAACAGATAAACTGCCCACCAACTGCATTTCTGTCTTGTCAGGATTGAGTTTCAGAATATTGGCCCTTATCCAGCTCATAGTGAAGTTCAACCACTGGTTCAGTCCCGCCATTGCTTCATCTGAATGAGACATAAAAGAAAGACAGTACTGGGAATCATATACATATGGATGACGCCCAGTTCCACATTCTTGGATGATATTAGTCAGTAGTCTCACATATACATTGAATGGCATGGGGGTCAAAACAAAACCCTAAGAAACTCTTACAGCCCAATCCTAACCCTCTCTGGAAGAGGCAGGACAGCTGGCCTGCCCCGAATCCAGTGCAGGGCTAAGGGAGGCAAGGGAAATTTATTCCCCTTATTCCAGGTAACGCAGCAGCAGCCTTAATGAGGTTCCTTGGATATGCACCACCTAAAGAGGTGCTGGTCACCCAGGAGTTGGGTTAGGCCTAAGTACCTGCTCAGCACTGAGCCACCTATGGGCCTGCCCCATCTGCCCTCCTGCCTTGGAATGCCTCCATTCCACTCTTCCCCCTCCCTCCCCTGAACCGGTCCGAGATGGCCAGTGTAAACTTACCTCTTCTCTGGCACAGTGGCACTAGAGTTGGCCTCTGGATGCCAGCACACATCCATGGGCCGACTTCCCAACTCTTGAGGTGTCAAAAAAGTACCTTACAGCACTTTTGTGACACCTCTGGGCTGGCACAAGGGACTTGCAGGTTGGGATTGGAGGGCTGGGATTGCAACCTTAGTATACTAGGTGTAATTATCAAGGAATCAAGCACTTGGTATAAATGCCAACAAATCAAGTACTGCATCAAATCAAGTACTGCATCACATTTAAGAATCAGTCATCCAAGCAGGAGTGGAACCACTGCAAAGTGTTACTTTCAACCCATTCAGCCAATCCAAAAAACCAATGTAGTTGATGGTATCCAAAATTTGTTGAGAGATCCAGGAGAAGCGAAAGGGTTGCACTTCTGTTTCTCTCCAGGTATTTGTCATCCATAAGAGCAACAAAGGCAGTTTTCATTCCAGAAACTAGACTTGAAGCCCAAGTGAAATATATATAATCAGCCTCATCCAAGAGATCCTGGAATTGGATAGCCACCAATGCTTGTGCACTTTCCCAAGATTATTTGTAATGAATAAAAACGTTTTGGTCACATTTCCACATTTGAATTAATTGAAGCTCAAAGCCCACACTTATGTCCAAAGGACATAAGAAAATGCCAAATACAATACAATATTGCATCTGTGACACACATGTTCAAGGAACAATTATAACAACCTAATCCTAACCTGCCCTGGAGTAGGCAGCCAGCTGGCCTGCCCTGCATCCAGAGCAGGTTTGGGGCCAAGTGCAACTCACCCAGGGCAAGGAAAATCGCTTCCCCTTACCCCGGGAAAGCTGCAGCAGCCCAAATGGAACTCCCCAGAGCTGCACCAGGCTGCCCTGAACCAAGGATAGGATCCTGCATAAGTGCCGGATCCTGGCTCCACCCCCACTCACCAGTCACCTGCCCACAGGCCTGCCCGCCACCGACCCTCCTCCAGCCCAAAACGCCTCCTCGCCGTCCTCCCCATGCCCCCCTGACCCCTATGCTGGCCTGACTCGACTGACACGGGCTTACCTCTTGGGCTGGCCAAGCAGTGCTTGCACTGGCCTTTTTGCTCTCCCAGTGGCGAGAAAGTGCTTTATGACACTTTCGCTACACCGGTGTGCCAGTGCACCAGCCCATCATCATTTCTGGATTGCACCCTAAATTTAAATTCAAGTACCAATTTGACCACTACACTACTTTTCAAAGGGGATAGGTAAAATGTGGAACACAATACAATGAAATTTCTTCATTTTTCCATTTTCTTCAAACTGAAACATTGAAATGAAAGTTGATGCATAGATTCAGGACATCATTTTATATTTCAGTTATGAACTACATTTATGGATTTATTTTACTATGTAATAGATAGATGCACTTGCTCCCAGTGTGGAAGGGATTGTCACTCCCGAATTGGCCTTTTCAACCACACTAGACGCTGTTCCAGAACCACCATTCAGAGCGCGACACCATAGTCTTTCGAGACTGAAGGTTGCCAACAGCAGCAATAGATAGATAGATAGATAGATAGATAGATAGATAGATAGATAGATAGATAGATAGATAGATAGATAGATAGATAGATAGATAGATAGATAGATAGATATTATCAAACTGGTACTTAAATAACAACAAACTTTGTGCCATGGGGAACAAGAAAGATATAGAACACAGTGTAATATGCTATCTCCCTTGATAATGCTGGTTAACCCCTGGGGGCTGGGGGCTAAGAATAGGCCCTCAGTTTGGCTGTACTTGTCGTAAGAGGCGACTAAACAGCCACCGGGTAGATGGGACTCGTCAGCCTAGGAAGGCAGCTCATCTAAGAGAAGGAAACTCTGACCTCAAACCTCCACTGCCTTGTGGCTACATCCAGTTCTGGAAAAGGCTTCAGGAGTCAACCTCGAGGCAAAATCAGGAGCCGGAGTCCCTTAGGCAGTTCATGGCTGAACACAGTCACGTTCTGGCAACTCCTGCGACGCCGCTGGAACCAACCGTATTGGCTTCTGCCTTTCCATTGGACCATTCCAGCGACGTGGAGAGGGGGGATTTGCTGCATGGGTAACAGCCTATCCTCCATACCTTCTTTACCCAGGCTTCGCGCACTGGAGAGGACACTCCAACTTCGCCATACGGCGTCGGCACAACACGGGAAGCAGCAGTTTACCGGTTATAAGTCTTTGCTCGATTGGCGTAGAGCATGACGCCAGGGGCTGCTTCCGACGGTGGGAGAGATCATTGCATCTCATTGGGCAGCTACCGCCCGCCTTAAGCTGGGCAGTCCCCAGCCAGTAAGGTGTTGCCTCGCCACGGTCCGTTAACCTCATGGGGTGCGTGGGGTTTAGGGTGAAAACCGACAAGCGGATCGACAACTCTGCACCATGCAACAGAAAACAGAAAACTACTGCCCTAAAGCTGGGCACCTGGAACGTTAGGACAATGACACCTGGCTTCTCTGATGACCTGCAAGAAATAGATGACGCACGCAAAACAGCTGTCATCGACATGGAGCTGAGCAGACTGCAGATGGACATCGTCGCCCTTCAAGAGACTAGGCTGCCAGATTCCGGATCTGTCAAGGAGAGAAATTTCTCATTTTTCTGGCAGGGAAAACCACCAAACGAAACCAGGGAACATGGCGTTGGCTTTGCGGTCAGAAATACCCTGCTGAAATCCATCATCCCACCTACTGTGGGAAGTGAAAGAATTTTGTCCCTGCAGCTCCAGTCATCAGCAGGACCTATCACTCTCATCAGTGCTTATGCACCGACTCTGTCATCTCCAGCAGAAGCCAAAGACAAATTCTATGATGACCTGGCCACCACTGTCAAGAAAATCCCTGTAAAAGAGCCATTGTTCATCCTCGGCGATTTCAATGCTAGAGTTGGTGCTGATAACAGTTCATGGCCCACTTGCTTAGGTCAGTTTGGCACTGGGAGGATGAACGAAAATGGCCAACGCCTGCTAGAGTTTTGCTGTCATCACGGTCTCTGTGTCAGCAACACATTCTTCAACACAAAGCCCCAACATAGAGTCTCTTGGAGACATCCAAGATCAAAGCACTGGCACCAGCTCGACCTGATCCTCACCAGACGCTCCAGCCTTCCCAGCATCAAGATCACACGCAGTTATCATGGTGCTGCCTGCGACACTGACCACTCCCTGGTGTGCAGCAGAGTGAAACTGCAAACAAAGCGACTGTATCACACGAAAAAGGAAGGAAGACCTCGCATTGATACCAGCAAGACCCGGGATCAGAGAAAAGTGGAGGAATTTGCACAAGCGCTTGAGGAATCTCTTCCAGGCCCGGCCGACGCAAACGCATCCAACAGATGGGAACATTTCAAGAATACCGTTTACAACACCGCCTCGTCCATATTCGGCAAGAAGACCAACAAGGCGGCAGACTGGTTTGAAGCCCACTCTGAGGAGTTGACACCAGTCATTGAGGAAAAGAGGAGAGCTCAAGCAGCATACAAGGCCTGTCCCAGTGAGCGCAACCTGCAGGTCCTCCGAACTGCTCGCAGCAAAGTCCAACAGACTGCCAGGAGATGTGCTAACGACTACTGGCTCCAGCTCTGTTCCGAAATACAGATAGCAGCTGACACGGGCAACATCAAGGGGATGTATGATGGTATCAAGCAGGCCCTAGGTCCAACACAGAAGAAAATTGCCCCTCTGAAGTCTGCCACAGGCGAGGTCATCCAGGATCGGGCGCAGCAGATGGAACGCTGGGTGCAGCACTACTCTGAGCTATATTCCAGAGAAAATGTAGTCACCGAAGAAGCACTGAACAACATTGAGTGCCTGCCTGTGCTGGAAGAGCTTGACAGTGAACCAACCCTAGAAGAACTAGGAGGGAACTAGGGAGGCCAAGCGAGACTATGAGGGAGGCCAAGCGAGACTATGAGGGAGGCCAAGCGAGACTATGAGGAACGCATGGCCAGCAACATTAAGGGGAATAATAAAAGCTTCTTCAAATATGTTAGAAGCAGGAAACCCGCCAGAGAAGCGGTTGGCCCTCTGGATGGTGAGGGAGGGAAAGGGGAGATAAAAGGAGACTTAGAGATGGCAGAGAAATTAAATGAGTTCTTTGCATCTGTCTTCACGGCAGAAGACCTCGGGCAGATACCGCTGCCCGAACAGCCCCTTCTAACCGAGGAGTTAAGTCAGATAGAGGTTAAAAGAGAAGATGTTTCAGACCTCATTGATAAATTAAAGATCAATAAGTCACCGGGCCCTGATGGCATACACCCAAGGGTTATTAAGGAATTGAAGAATGAAGTTGCAGATCTCTTGACTAAGGTATGCAACTTGTCCCTCAAAACGGCCACGGTGCCAGAAGATTGGAGGATAGCAAATGTCACGCCTATTTTTAAAAAGGGAAAGAGGGGGGACCCGGGAAACTATAGGCCGGTCAGCCTAACATCTATACCGGGTAAGATGGTGGAATGCCTCATCAAAGATAGGATCTCAAAACACATAGACGAACAGGCCTTGCTGAGGGAGAGTCAGCATGGCTTCTGTAAGGGTAAGTCTTGCCTCACGAACCTTATAGAATTCTTTGAAAAGGTCAACAGGCATGTGGATGCGGGAGAACCCGTGGACATTATATATCTGGACTTTCAGAAGGCGTTTGACACGGTCCCTCACCAAAGGTTACTGAAAAAACTCCACAGTCAGGGAATTAGAGGACAGGTCCTCTCGTGGATTGAGAACTGGTTGGAGGCCAGGAAGCAGAGAGTGGGTGTCAATGGGCAATTTTCACAATGGAGAGAGGTGAAAAGCGGTGTGCCCCAAGGATCTGTCCTGGGACCGGTGCTTTTCAACCTCTTCATAAATGACCTGGAGACAGGGTTGAGCAGTGAAGTGGCTAAGTTTGCAGATGACACCAAACTTTTCCGAGTGGTAAAGACCAGAAGTGATTGTGAGGAGCTCCAGAAGGATCTCTCCAGACTGGCAGCATGGGCAGCAAAATGGCAGATGCGCTTCAATGTCAGTAAGTGTAAAGTCATGCACATTGGGGCAAAAAATCAAAACTTTAGATATAGGCTGATGGGTTCTGAGCTGTCTGTGACAGATCAGGAGAGAGATCTTGGGGTGGTGGTGGACAGGTCGATGAAAGTGTCGACCCAATGTGCGGCAGCAGTGAAGAAGGCCAATTCTATGCTTGGGATCATTAGGAAGGGTATTGAGAACAAAACGGTTAGTATTATAATGCCGTTGTACAAATCTATGGTAAGGCCACACCTGGAGTATTGTGTCCAGTTCTGGTCGCCGCATCTCAAAAAAGACATAGTGGAAATGGAAAAGGTGCAAAAGAGAGCGACTAAGTTGATTACGGGGCTGGGGCACCTTCCTTATGAGGAAAGGCTACGGCGTTTGGGCCTCTTCAGCCTAGAAAAGAGACGCTTGAGGGGGGACATGATTGAGACATACAAAATTATGCAGGGGATGGACAGAGTGGATAGGGAGATGCTCTTTACACTCTCACATAATACCAGAACCAGGGGACATCCACTAAAATTGAGTGTTGGGCGGGTTAGGACAGACAAAAGAAAATATTTCTTTACTCAGCGTGTGGTCGGTCTGTGGAACTCCTTGCCACAGGATGTGGTGCTGGCGTCTAGCCTAGACGCCTTTAAAAGGGGATTGGACGAGTTTCTGGAGGAAAAATCCATTATGGGGTACAAGCCATGATGTGTATGCGCAACCTCCTGATTTTAGGAATGGGTTAAGTCAGAATGCCAGATGTAGGGGAGAGCACCAGGATGAGGTCTCTTGTTATCTGGTGTGCTCCCTGGGGCATTTGGTGGGCCGCTGTGAGATACAGGAAGCTGGACTAGATGGGCCTATGGCCTGATCCAGTGGGGCTGTTCTTATGTTCTTATGTTCTTATGTTCTTAACTTCACGTGGCCCTGGACTCCCTTGCCTTTGGCAAGGCACCTGGAAAAGACAGCATCCCTGCTGAAGTCCTAAAATGCTGCAAAGAGATCATAGTCACTGAGCTGCATGAAATCCTCTGTCTCTGCTGGAGAGAAGGTGGAGTACCTCAAGACATGAGGGATGCAAACATCATCACGCTGTACAAGAACAAAGGTGACAGGGGTGACTGCAACAACTACCGCGGCATCTCTCTCCTTAGCGTTGTAGGAAAGCTGTTTGCCCGAGTTGTACTAAAGAGGCTCCAGGTACTTGCAGAGAGCGTCTATCCAGAATCGCAGTGTGGATTCCGAGCCAACAGGTCCACCACTGATATGGTATTCTCCCTTAGACAACTGCAGGAGAAATGCAGGGAACAACGACAGCCACTCTTTATAGCCTTCATAGATCTCACAAAGGCTTTCGACCTGGTCAGCAGAGACGGCCTCTTCAAGATTCTCCCCAAGATTGGATGTCCACCCAGGCTCCTCAGCATCATCAGATCTTTCCACAAGGACATGAAGGGCACTGTTGTCTTTGATGGCTCCACATCAGACCCTTTTGACATCCAAAGCGGAGTGAAGCAGGGCTGTGTTCTTGCACCAACCTTGTTTGGGATTTTCTTCGCTGTCCTGCTGAAGCAGGCCTTTGGAACTGCAACAGAAGGCATCTATCTCCGGACCAGATCAGACGGAAAGCTCTTCAACCTCTCCAGACTGAGAGCAAAATCCAAAGTCCAGCTGAAATGTCTGCGTGACTTCCTCTTTGCCGACGATGCAGCTGTCACTACCCACTCTGCCAAAGATCTCCAGCAGCTCATGGATCGTTTTAGCAAGGCCTGCCAAGATTTTGGACTGACAATCAGCCTGAAGAAAACACAGGTCATGGTTCAGGATGTGGCCTCACCTCCCTGCATTACAATCTCTGAACATGAACTGGAGGTTGTCCATGACTTTGTGTACCTTGGCTCAACGATCTCCGACACACATTCTCTCGATACCGAGCTAAACAAGCGCATCGGTAAAGCAGCTACCACGTTTTCCAGACTCACAAAGAGAGTCTGGTCCAACAAGAAGCTGACGGAACATACCAAGATCCAGGTCTACAGAGCTTGCGTCCTGAGTACACTTCTGTACTGCAGCGAGTCATGGACTCTTCGCTCACAACAGGAGAGGAAACTGAGCGCTTTCCACATGCGCTGCCTCCGACGCATCCTCGGCATCACCTGGCAGGACAAAGTTCCAAACAACACAGTCCTGGAACGTGCTGGAATCCCTAGCATGTATTCACTGCTGAAACAGAGACGCCTGCGTTGGCTTGGTCATGTCGTGAGAATGGATGATGGCCGGATCCCAAAGGATCTCCTCTATGGAGAACTCGTGCAAGGAAAGCGCCCTACAGGTAGACCACAGCTGCGATACAAGGACATCTGCAAGAGGGATCTGAAGGCCTTAGGGATGGACCTCAACAAGTGGGAAACCCTGGCCTCTGAGCGGCCCGCTTGGAGGCAGGCTGTGCAGCATGGCCTTTCCCAGTTTGAAGAGACACTTTGCCAACAGTCTGAGGCTAAGAGGCAAAGAAGGAAGGCCCATAGCCAGGGAGACAGACCAGGGACAGACTGCACTTGCTCCCGGTGTGGAAGGGATTGTCACTCCCGAATTGGCCTTTTCAGCCACACTAGACGCTGTGCCAGAACCACCTTTCAGAGCGCGATACCATAGTCTTTCGAGACTGAAGGTTGCCAATACAAAAAAAATGCTGGTTATTAAATAGTTGACACACATGTTCAAAACACCATTTTTTAATTTTATGTGTGATCTTAGTCCACCCCCAAACAGATTTCTAGTGCAGCAGGGTCTTGGAAAATGTAATTTTAATGCATGACCTGAAATGAGGCTGCTCAAATTTATTTATTTATTTTCCACATCGTATACTGCCCTCCTCCAAGTTGCTCAGGGTAATATACATAGTTCTTCCCCTCTTTGGAGAGGCCCAAGGTCTTTGGGACTGGTTCAAGGTCACCCAGGAGGCTTCATGGCTGAAAAGGTATTTGAAGTGTGACCAAATTATTATTTGCTAATAATCAGAGTAAATAATTGTTAAGCAACAGTGGAATCATATTTTGCATAGCTGTATTACTATATATCCAAAATGTGCAATCTTATCCTCTGTATGTGTTTTTTCAGAAGTAAGTCCAAATGAGGTCAATTTACTTTAGGTCCAATGAACCTAATGAGTTCAATGAGTACAATTAGTTCTGCCTTGGATGTCCAAGGTTTTTTAAGGTCTCAAACAACAATCTGATTTTTAATGTTTAGAGGCATAGAGAGTCCCTCTGCTATCCTGATTATACCACAGTGGGACCATAACTTCAATAAAAGCAAGAGTTTCCTATAAATTATTATAACGATGCCACAGCCTCTATATAGCATATTTCAATTGTTTATTGCATTCATTAACTGCTTTTCTACTAAGTACACTGAGTAATGTACATGCAACCATTAAAATTCAAACAATACAATAAAATAACAAAGCATTCAAGGTGCTTCATTTTATTTTAGTAATCCTTAAATAGCCTGGTACAATAAGCCAATATTATATCCAAAATACAGTAAAAGAGGCAGGAATGAGGCTTAAGCAATAATCGTGTTGCAACATAACGATGGCTGTGGTGAAATAGGAATCTCCCTGTTCACATTCTTACCCTACAGCAGTTCCACAAATAAATAAACATTTCGTTCCATTTACAACCCAAACCTATCCAGGCTGCCTGTGCCACAGTACAGCAGCAGCAAAATGGCCACCACTGTATCCCAGGGGTAGAGCAGAAGGACTCCTCAAGTAAGTCCTAATGAGGTCAATTTAGGTCCTTATGTGAAGCCTGGGCAGCCTCTGTGAGTCAACTCAGATCGGGACCCTCTCAATCGCTGTCACAGATCAAAGTAGACCTGTGTAGGGCTTTCAGGCGCAAGAGGAGAGATAGGATCCAGCAGCAGCCTCCTTCGCGGGCCACATTTGCCATTTAATTCTGTAGAAATAAACTCTTTTTTTAACAGTACAATTAGTAGTGATTTGTAGAAGGATGTTGTAGAATTCCAAATGGGAAGGTGGAAACCATTGGGAAGATGTTTTAACGAAATTGTATTACGCTACCCTGTCAACTGTTGCCACTGATATATCATCAAAATGTGCCTTCACAGTCCTGTAATTTTGTTCTTGCATTTGAAACACTGAACAATATCATAACCAGGAACAGTCATAAACATTGAATATTTAGCATATCTATGCTTATGCTATCTATCTATCTATCTATCTATCTATCTATCTATCTATCTATCTATCTATCTATCTATCTATCTATCTCCGGACCAGATCAGACGGAAAGCTCTTCAACCTCTCCAGGCTGAGAGCAAAGTCCAAAGTTCAGCTGAAATGTCTGCGTGACTTCCTCTTTGCCGATGATGCAGCTGTCACTACCCACTCTGCCAAAGATCTCCAGCAGCTCATGGATCGTTTTAGCAAGGCCTGCCAAGATTTTGGACTGACGATCAGCCTTAAGAAAACACAGGTCATGGTTCAGGATGTGGACTCACCTCCCTGCATTACAATCTCTGCGCATGAACTGGAGCTTGTCCATGACTTTGTGTACCTTGGCTCAACTATCTCTGACACTCTTTCTCTCGATACCAAGCTAAACAAACGCATCGGTAAAGCAGCTACCACGTTTTCCAGACTCACAAAGAGAGTCTGGTCCAACAAGAAGCTGACAGAACATACCAAGATCCAGGTCTACAGAGCTTGCGTCCTGAGTACACTTCTGTACTGCAGCGAGTCATGGACTCTTCGCTCACAACAGGAGAGGAAACTGAACGCATTCCACATGCACTGCCTCCGACGCATCCTCGGCATCACCTGGCAGGACAAAGTTCCAAACAACACAGTCCTGGAATGAGCTGGAATCCCTAGCATGTATGCACTGCTGAAACAGAGACGCCTGCGTTGACTTGGTCATGTTGTGAGAATGGATGATGGCCGGATCCCAAAGGATCTCCTCTATGGAGAACTCGTGCAAGGAAAGCACCCCACAGGTAGACCACAGCTGCGATACAAGGACATCTGCAAGAGGGATCTGAAGGCCTTAGGAGTGGACCTCAACAGGTGGGAAACCCTGGCCTCTGAATGGCCCGCTTGGAGGCAGGCTGTGCAGCATGGCCTTTCCAGTTTGAAGAGACACTTGGCCAATAGTCTGAGGCAAAAAGGCAAAGAAGGAAGGCCCATAGCCAGGGAGACAGACCAGGGACACACTACACTTGCTCCCAGTGTGGAAGGGATTGTCACTCCCGAATCGGCCTTTTCAGCCACACTAGACGCTGTGCCAGAACCACCATCCAGAGCGCGATACCATAGTCTTCCGAGACTGAAGGTTGCCAACATGGTATTTAGCATAAAACACGTGAATACTTTCATTAGAAGAAAACAGTTTACTCTTCTGCAATTATTATCTATTACTGTATTTATATGGTGCATCGGCATGTTTCCTAGAAAAAGTTAGGACAATGTGTATGTTTTGGTATTGCTTTGTTCCCTCATTCTTACAATAACCAGCATCCTGTTTTCAGTAGTTTTTTGTTTAGATGAATAGTTTGTACTTTCAGGAAGTGTTTTTGAAAGGTACACTACACATTTTATTGTTCATGAGCGCTCCAGTATTTACAGCATTTGAAGCCAGGTATTTTAAGAAGTGAAATCATTGTTGAGATTATGAAAACACATTAGCATTCATTGTGTTTGCCACTGTGCTCTGGCTGAATTGTTCATCTAGGATTCAGATCTTACAACATGGTAGCCTAATGGCTATTGAAGAACAACTGCAGTGCAAAATAACTCCGAGCCAGTGGTAAGGTTGTCTTGTGTCATCATTTTGCCATCAAAAAAGTCAGGTACACATTAAATAAATAAATTACCGTAAATGTAGTCATGCAATCACATGAATAAGAGGGCTGACAGATGGTCAGAGATAAGATAGCCAAAGACAAATTTTTTATTTCAACAGCAGTGATCAAATGACCACATATACTTGTGTTAGTGTCTATAAGATCTGCATAAGGAATAGGACAAATGAACAAGAGCAGACAATTGTTCTGACAAAACTTATTAAGTACAGTAGTTAAAAATTTGAAGTATTTTATTGTATGAAATAAGTGGGTTAGCTTTGATCAACCACAGAGTTTTTAAAATACAATGTAATTTGCATCCCAGCCCTTACTTCCTCAAAAGAAACTTTCATGTATTTCAATGGTACTTATTCTAAAGTAAGTATGCATAGGATTATTTGCTTAAAGAATTTGTACTCTGCCTTTCCACTGACAAAGTAAATGCTCAAGGCAGCTTACAAAATGCTCACAAAACACAATAACAAAATAAAACTCTTACGTCAGTGTAGAACTCCATGGGAACTGGTGTTATAGAGGTGTTTACAAAACAGTCTTATTTACTTTACACAGAAGTAAGCCCTTTGTGTTCAGTAAGACTGTAATTCTACCTTACTCACCAGAAACAAACTAATTATAAGCTCCCTCTGGCTTGGGCACCTCTTCTTATTCCCTAAGGACAGTTGCAGACCTACCATTGTCCAATGGGGCAAATGCCCCAGCCATGAGCCTCTAGGACCCCGCGGAAGCCTCTCTGAGGCTCCCAATAGTTTTCTGGAAACACAGTTTTCTGTGCTTCCAGTTTTCTGGAAACACAGTTTATAGCATGGGGGAACCTCAGAGAGGCTTCCCCAACATGGGCTTAGGTCACGCAAGGCTCAGTGAGCCTCAGGTGAGTAGGGGGAGTTTTTGCATGGGGCAGCAACAGCCCACAGGAGGGGTGCCATTGCAGAAGTTTGCCCCGGCATGGGGCTGGGGGGTCCGCTGTTGCTTCAGGGCATGCAGATCTCAAGACAACCCTAGGAAAATCAAGGAGGTATGACACCAAAAGTTCTATCAGACCAGTGCTGATCTCCATGGAATCTGGTGTTATAGATTCCCCCTGGCCTGGGAAAATTTTCGCCTAGTCTTATCTGTCTTCATCCACACTAAATTGAAATTCAAATATTCTTAATTGTTTCCCAATTAAGCCAGGCTGATGAAAGTTTTCTCATTTTCAACAGAATCAGAAGTGCTACTTTCTATCATCGCTACTGCTATTATGGCAGGTAAATGATATATATCTTAACAAGGAAAGTACAAAACTTTCAGAGAATTATAAAAGCAGCTTCTTAGGGAGCAATCCTAACCCCTTATATCAGTGCTTTCCAGCACTGGCATAGCGGTGCCAATGGGACATGTGTCACATCCTGCAATTGAGTGTCACTCAGGGAGGCCTCCTCAAAGTAAGGGAATATTTGTTCCCTTACCTCAGAGCTGCATAGCCCTTATTGCTAGAAAGCTCCCTTAGAGACTTAAAGCCCAATCCTATGCATGCCTACTCAGAAGTCAGTCCCATTTGAGTCAATGGGGCTTACTCCCAGGAATGTGTGGATAGGATTGGGCTGTACATTATGCTGTTACATAACTGTTACTGTGTTTTTATATTTAACAAAAAATAACACAGGACAGTAGTTCAGGATCTTAATTAAAGTAATTTCAAAATTCACAAAAATTTTATTGTTAATTTAGTATCACAATCTTTATATTTTCCTTCATAATTATGTGCAGACAACCATATTTGATTAACGATATAATTAGAATGGCCCTACTTTATCATCTGTCCATGACATCACAGCCCTGAGCATGGCATCTTTTTGAAGCTCTTCACAATCTGCTTTGGTTTTTACTGCCCTGGATAGCTTGGTACCATCTACAAATTTGGCCACATCACCCCTAATTCCAGATAGTTTATGAACAAGTTAAAAAGCACAGATCCTTGAGGGCCACACTTCTTTCTTCCCTCTACTGTGAAAATTTCCCATTTATTTCTACTCTCTTTCATATTCTTTAGGGCAATGATTTTCAACCTTTTTCGTTTCACAGCACACTGAGAAGGTGCTAAAATGGTTAATGCACACCATCAATTTTTGGACAATTGGCAAGGCACACCATGCTGTTGATGGGGGGCTCATATCTCCCAGTGGCTCTACTAATAAATGACTCTCCCCCAAACTCTCGTGGCACACCTGCAGACCATTCACGGCACGCCAGTGTGTCATGGCACAGTGGCTGAAAATGGCTGCTTTAGGGCCTAATCATAAAGCACCTCAGTGCCAGTGCTGAGCTGCAGTGCTGGCACTGGGTGGTGCAAACATGCCTTAAGGCATGTCCATGGCATCTGGAGAGGAGGGGCCGATGGCGCTGAGCCTCAGCACTGTTCAGAAGGCCAACCAGCACTCCAGTAGCAGTGGCCGGTGGTAAGTCGTTTTGGGGTGGGGAGTGGGCAGCATGGGGTGGGGGGAGGGAGGGCAGAGGGAGGAACAGGAGGGATGTGAGACCGGTGGAGAACTGCTTCACCGGATCCTGAACTCTATGTCGGGCCAGAAGGCCCGACAAAGAGTCTCTCAATAGCTGGTGCAGATTTGAGAAACCCCATTGCGGAAGGTTGAGATTTGAGAAGCCCCATTGAAGAAGGAGACAAAAGTCCTCTTCCCCCAAGGAGACCTTTGGTGGCTTCCTGCATGTGTTGGATAACAGCGGTAGCTGCTTTGGTACCACTGCTTCAGCGGGCACCAGGAAGCTCAGAATTGGACTGTCCACCAGTTACCAGTAAATGGAAGAACTGTCCTCTTGTTACATGACTGGTTGGACAGAGAAAGGGAAGGGGTAAGAATTAGAATGGGATATTACTGTTTTATTGTGAGTTCCAGCTTGTAAATATTCTTAATAACAATATGATGATAATTATGGGCAACTGTGAATTTGGTGTTGTTCTGTAATTTGGTGATGAACCGTTTGATTTTTTCACATATCTTCGGGGCACATTTCTACCCTTAAACTACAGTAGTTTGACTTTTTCTTATGTTTATCAGTTGTGCCTTAGGTCCAGGTAGAAGTCTCACAAAGCTCTGGGTATAATAAGATTTCCTGCTATTTTGGGTGCTGGGGATTTTTCCTACAACACTGTTTAATTTTTCAGCACTCTATCCCTAATACCAGTACAAACCTATCTGAGTATGTTTTTGCACATGTTCTCCTTCAGTTTATCTCTTTTTATAATCTCAGTTCTGTTCACCAAGAGCAAAGGCTGTGAAAACCATAGAGTGAATTCAGTCTACATCTCTTACAGTCCAAACCTATCTGAGACTTGCACTGGTGGATCTCACAGTCTATCAGTGTAAGTCCTAGACCAGCAGCGGGAAAGATGCTCTGCTGTTTAGCAGGCCATGGACACCAGGGCAAAGGGTCAGAGGCAGCTATGGCCTGCTGAACCTCTTTTGT
This sequence comes from Tiliqua scincoides, assembly GCF_035046505.1. Classification (NCBI taxonomy): domain Eukaryota; kingdom Metazoa; phylum Chordata; class Lepidosauria; order Squamata; family Scincidae; genus Tiliqua; species Tiliqua scincoides. The sequence continues at coordinate 233,174,291 of NC_089821.1, forward strand.
TCCTGTTGTTACTAGTAAGCCAACCACTGGGGAGGTTCAGGGAAGGATCAAGGGGTTGGGGTGCAGGGACATGCAGTGCAGGGGTGGCAGGTGAAAAACACCGCAGCCACCTCACCCACTATGGTTGAAAAGCATCGCAGCTACCCCACCCACTTATACTTGAGGAGGCTCTCCTTACACCCAAGAAAGCAGGTGTAAGGAGAGCCTCCTCGGATATAAGGAGAGCCTCCTTGGGTGTAAGCAGGTGGGGCAGCTGTGGTGCTTTTTCACAGACTATAATAGGGTAGTTCTGCCTCACCTGCTGCCCCTGCACCACACATCCCTGGTGGGGTGGGGAGCAGGTCAGGTCAGGAGCAGTTCAGTGGTGGGAGGAGGATTATGCATATTGACATCCTATACCAGTGGTTCTCAAACTGGGGCGTTGCAGCGTTCCAGCCAAAGAGTCCTGACCTCTGCCTCCTTAAGGGGGGGAGGGGGGAGGCAATGACATGATTGCCAGAATCGTGCCACTGTTGAGGGGCACTGCTGCCTTCCCATCAAGATAGGCAGAGTGTCCAGGAGTTGTTGGAGTTGCACACTGTGCATCTTGCCATTTGCAGCAGAGGCCCAGAAGCCTGCGATGGCAGTCTGGCTTTTGCAGTGCCACAGAGGGTCTTGCACTGCTATATTGCATGTTCCAACAGTGCATGGTGCAGAAAGGATTAGGCCATTAAGCTGTTTGGTGCCGTTTGGGCTAGTTAAAGAGATATTTCAAACAGTGCTGTGTCACAAAGGCAGCTCAGTCAGTACAACATATATAACTCGCTGTGCTGACACATCTACGTAGCTTCTGTATATGGTAATCTGGTGCACAATATGAGAGATATTTAAAATGGATTTCCTGCCAACATGCATCAAGTTGTGCCAAACTTTGACATGATAGCAGAAGATGGATCAATTATTAACCTTTTAAATATTTTTCCTCTCTGAGATTAAGATAAAGGAGTTCTCAGCTAAGAAGAGCAACTTGCAACTAGTAATAAGAAGCAAAGTATTCACCCATGTTCTAGTAATGCCAGGATTTGAGTGGGGTGCTCCTGAACAGATGGTTTAACAGACTAAAGCATTAGTTTGCTGATCCTATGTTCTTGCTAATTAATTCTTCAGTTTACTAGGATTTAAGATGATTGTTAAAAACAAGTCCTCTCTTCAAATAAACTTAGGTAAATGTCATCAAACAATAATCAAATGAAAAACTTTTGGATATAATCTTTGGGAATCATGCACATGATTTAAATTGTTTCATATCTGCATTATTTGTTTATAAGATGTATTAGCTTATATATCCTACGGCCCAATCCTAACTAAAGGCTGCCTGCAGGACTCAACAACACTGATATAGGCTCTGCTACATCCTGAGGAAAGCCAGAGATCATGCAGAGGCAGAGAGATGTTTACTTACTCCACTCCCACACGGGCCACTATGGGTCTATTTAGACCTATACCAGCTTTTTAACTGATGCAAGTTTAAGTGGAAGCAAGAGAGCATGTTGGGGCCAAAACTGAGTGGAGCATATTGGCAGAGCCATTGCCACCTATCTGCTCTCTGGCCAGTCCCAGAGGTCCCATACCCCACCCTGTTCTGCCCACCCGGTGCCCCCACCACTGGCTTAACTTTGGTAGTAGAGGTAGTTGGGTCCCGCAGTGAGCCTCTAGTGCTACCACTGTTTGCAGCAGCGGTCCCAAAACAGCAGCTGCCTTATGGCCTTATACCCTATGGCCATTTGCACAAATGCCATAAATGGAACTATATTCCATTGTCATAAAGAGTAGCCTGGTCCTAGTTAGGATTCAGCTGCTGTTAGTTAACATCCTTAGTTTTTCCTTCTGCTGTCCTTGAATCCAGTGTGAGCTTTATTTCCTACCTCAGTGGTACTAATATTGTTTTATGTGATTTTAAAAATATGTTTAAGGCCCTATAATATGTTAATATGTGGTAGCGCGGGAGGCGCTTGATCCGGCGGGAGCCCTCCATGGAGCCGCTGGGTACCGCAGCTCCAGGCAGCTCAGGATTGGGCTGTAAATTGGTTAAAATTTTCCGATGTCCATTCACGTGTGTGTGTGTGTGTGTGTGTGTGTGTGTGTGTGAGAGAGAGAGAGAGAGAGAGAGAGAGAGGAATAATTTGTATAAAAACTATGGCCTAGGAATATGACAATTTTATCTAAATGGTTCTCATTTTCTAGAAACAATAGATGACTTTCTGGGTCCTTTCCAAATCTCATTCAGTTTCAACTAAATAACAAGGTTGGCTAGAAATTTCCTCTAGTAAATTACAAATCTATTTTGCACAGTGTTCCAAATGTACTCCAATTTTTGAACACTGAATTACAATACTCTTTTAGGTATTTCACCCAAGGGGCATGGTGTTTCAAAACTTAAAAGGAGTGAAAAATGTAAAAAAAAAAAAAAAAATCAAGGCCTACTTTGGCCATTTCTAAAGTAGACAAAAAAGTTCCTGTACTGGTATGGATAGATGTTTATTTATTCGGAGATTCTTCCACTTTTTATAAATACACTTTGGCAGCCCAGTCTAGCACAGATTTGCATACAGCAGAGCCAGGCTCTGCTGGATCCTGCACAAGAATTTTGCAGACTGGAGGTTTCCACAGAGTAAGGGCCCAATCTGCACACCTCTGCCCCTGTTGCTCCTTCTCACACTCCATTACATTCCTCCCCACCCTCCCTCTGTCTGTTCTTCCGCACCCCTGTGTTGCTTGGTGCAGAATTTACCAATGTGGCATGCACTGGATCTTCTACCAGTATGCACAGCCAGAGCAGGCCTTCACACCAGTGCCTGCTATGCCATCATGAAGTGCTTTACAGCACTTTTGCAACGGCTAGACCAGCACAGCACATGCTATGCTGGCATGGAGAGTGTGCTGGATTGGGCCATTAATGTATTTTGTTTATTTCTGATCCTAGCATATAAAAAAGCTGGTCCCCAAAGAGAATGTAATGTCTAATTCCTCATTTGTTTTAGAAAGACAGTAGTTATGGTTTTTATGGTCGGTTTGGCTGTACTTGTCGTAAGAGGCGACTAAACAGCCACCGGGTAGATGGGACTCGATAGCCTGGGAAGGCAGCTCATCTGAGAGAAGGAAAACTCTGATCCCAAACCTCCACTGCCTTGTGGCTACATTCAGTTATGGAAAAGGCTTCAGGAGTCAACCTCGAGGCAAAATCTGGAGCCGGAGTCCCTGAGGCAGTTCATGGCTGAACACAGTCACGTTCTGGCAACTCCTGCGATGCTGCTGGAACCAACCGTATTGGCCTCTGCCTTTCCATTGGACCATTTCAGCGACGTGGAGAGGGGGGATTTGCTGCATGGGTAACAGCCTATCCTCCATACCTACTTTACCCAGGCTTCGCGCCCTGGAGAGGACACTCTGTTCCAGAACCACCATTCAGAGCGTGACACCATAGTCTTCCGAGACTGAAGGATGCCAACACACATGGTTTTGATGGAACACATACTGTCTTTGTCGTCTGATTATAATAGACGTCTTGATTGCACTTTGGCCTGATTATACTTAATTTCATGATGAACTCACATGTCTTCCAGGCCAGAAATATGTCTTTCCACTTTGTTAACTGCTCTTGATGATGAAGCACCCAGATAATTTCTTGTTGATTAAATTCATCCTTCCTTTCCAGTTTTCTGACCAGGTGTCCAAAACTGTAATTAAATTGGAGAAAACTTCTAAATTTGTGTTTTTAGCAACATTGTTTGTTCTGAGCCCACCAGCTGTACATTTATTTTGTTTAGTGTTGTCTCCATCACTGCATTGTTTCTCTTGACACTATGATCATTTGAACTTATAATTTGTTATTTGAAGAAATGCCCAATTATTTTAGGACAGTACTCTATCCAAGTATGGGCCATAAATCTATTTTAAAAGGCAGTGTTTATATTGGGTCTGGCATTTCCCATTCCCAGTATAATCCTGATTTAATTAGCTTGGTGGGGTACTGTATAGCATTACCAGAAATACTCCCTAACAGATAAAATGTTTAAAAAGGCCAGCTTGCTACATGATAGGAACAGTGGTTGCAATAAACTTCTCAATGTGCTACTTCTCCAGAAGCATTGATTTATTGAAAAGATTTATATCACATCTTTCCCCCTAAAAATTAGGGTGCTCAAGGTGGCTACCTTCCTATCATGGTAGCCATCCTGCACACATCATCTGAGTATCAGAGCGTCACCAGAGTAGGTAAGTCTTGTGCAGGGGGCAAAACAGGATGGAGGAGGTGTAACGAGGGGGTTGGCCATGGCAGGGGGCAGAACGGGGAGGAGATGGGGTGTGCATTGGGCAGATTGGGCCCAGGAAGGGGGTGGGTTTGGAAGTGGCGGTGGGGAATGGGGTAGGAAGGAGGCAGGAGTGGGTGATTAAGTGCCAATAATACATACATAGTTCTACTTACCTTCTGCAGACTGTCCAAGTACCCCCCCCCCCCACCATAGTATGCAACATGATTTTGGTATCAGCACTGGCGGTGGGGGTAGGACTGGGGCCTAAGTCCTATTGAAATAAATTGACTTAATTTATAGTGTGATCATATATATTTTCTCTTCTGTCGTTTGCAGTTAATGAATTCCTAAGTGAGAAGAAAGTGCTTGTTTCTGGCCATCATCTGTTTAGTGATGTCACTTTCTGCTTAGCGATGTCACTTCCGGTCCTTGGCTGACACCATGAATGCTAACTCAGGCCCTCTGTATAAACCAAGTCTAACATCCCTGAGTTAGCTCATTTATCACATCACACTTGTTGTTCAAACATGACAAAATATGCAGACATGTTGTACAAACCTGTTGTGCAAACATGATGAAAGTTATTTTATTATTATTTTGAAATGCAACATAGAAGATGTAGTCAGAAGAAGTGTGATCAGCAAGAGTAGCACTGGGACTGCAATTACAGGCATGAACACAAGCAGAAAGAATATGTATAGTGGCTCCATATTCACTTACTGTGTAACATGATATGGCAACATCCTGATCAATATATTGTGGGCCCAATCTCACTCCCATTCCAGTAGTGCAAGGCCCTTTATGTAGGACTACTTTTGCACACCTCCAGGCTGCTGCTACGAACATCAAGAAGTGCAGTACATGTGGCAGTAGCTCCCAGATGATCTGCCTGTGCCAAAAAGTTAACAGCAGTAGTTGACCAAAGTAGCTAAAAATAAATCAAAATTTAAAACCATAAATAAAACAGTAAATACAGTCATAAAATCAGCAATAACATAACAAAAAAGATAGCAACAAAGGCAGCAAAACTAACAAAGAGCAAAAGTAATTTGAAAGAAAAACAGTCTTATGCCCCCACAAGATGGCTAATAGGGGGGTTCAGTTCTAAGTTCCATAGGGAGCAAGCTCCATAGTTGTGTTGCCACTATTTAAAAAAGCCCTCCTCTTGTTGCTGCCCTTTGAGCCTCAGAGATTTTTATCACCTGCAAGAGGTCTCTTCCAGGTGACCTCAGGGTTGAGCCACCTCATATGAAAGAAGGCAGTCCCTGAGATACTTCAGCCCTAAGCTATAAAGGCAGTAAAGGGTAATAAAGGGGAGAGAGAGAGAGAGAGAGAGAGAGAGAGAATTTGGTAGTATGATGTCCTTCCCTCCCTTTGCTAACCTTTATTTATAGTTTTAAATTTTGATTTATTGTTAACTACTTTGGTTCCTTACTTTAAAGAAAAAGAAAGAATATAAATGTTTTAATATAAAGCAATGAATCTTTCCATCATGCTTTGTTAAGCTGAAAATGATAATATAAAACTTTAGTACAGGTTGAGCACCCCTTATCTGGAATTCCAAAATAAGGAATATTCCAAAACAGGGAACTTTTTAAAGCTCCAACACGACTTTTAAAAACTTTTTTTGCCTAAGGAAATAAAACCACGCACTGTGTTTCATGCACAAACCTTGCTTTATGCACAAAATTATTTTTAAAAATATTGTATAAAATTACCTTCAGGCTATGTGTATAAGGGCTATATGAAACATGAATGAATTTTGTGTTTAGACTTGGGCCCTATCCCCAAATTCTCTCATTATGTATATGTAAGTGTTCCAAAACCCAAAAATTCCAATATCCAAAACACTTCTGGTCCTAAGCATTTTGAATAAGGGATGCCCAACCTGTATCAAGTAAATAGCTTTGTAATTCAAACTATTTCAGGACCTTGGAAAGCAGTTAGCCCAATCATAGTTTAAACACAGGCAAGTTGCTGCAATAACTTGATATTGGCATTGTTTTTCACAGAGAAACCAGAAGTAGCTTTCTTTTAAATGTCAGGCTTAGTTTGAGCCCAGCAGAGGCTGCAGATGGACAAATGTGGCCTCTGCTGGGCTCACGGTACCCTCCAGAGGCGAGAGGAGAGGAGCTCCCCAAGGCTTTGGAGAGGGGAAGGTGTTCGCCTATATCCATGGTTTCACGTAATAGTGGGGGGTTCCAGAATGGAACACCCACAGATACAGGGACACACTTGTACTAGCTCAGGGCTGCTTAAGAACATAACATAAGAACAGCCCCACTGGATCAGGCCATAGGCCCATCTAGTCCAGCTTCCTGTATCTCACAGTGGCCCACCAAATGGAGAGAGGTGAAAAGTGGTGTGCCCCAAGGATCTGTCCTGAGACCGGTGCTTTTCAACCTCTTCATAAATGACCTGGAGACAGGGTTGAGCAGTAAGGTTGCAAAGTTTGCAGACGACACCAAACTTTTCCGAGTGGTGAAGACCAGAAGTGATTGTGAGGAGCTCCAGAAGGATCTCTCCAGACTGGCAGAATGGGCAGCAAAATGGCAGATGCGCTTCAATGTCAGTAAGTGTAAAGTCATGCACATTGGGGCAAAAAATCAAAACTTTAGATATAGGCTGATGGGTTCTGAGCTGTCTGTGACAGATGAGGAGAGAGATCTTGGGGTGGTGGTGGACAGGTCGATGAAAGTGTCGACCCAATGTGCGGCGGCAGTGAAGAAGGCCAATTCTATGCTTGGGATCAGTAGGAAGGATATTGAGAACAAAATGGCTAATATTATAATGCCGTTGTACAAATCTATGGTAAGGCCACACCTGGAGTATTGTGTCCAGTTCTGGTCGCCGCATCTCAAAAAAGACACAGTGGAAATGGAAAAGGTGCAAAAGAGAGCAACTAAGATGATTACGGGGCTGGGGCACCTTCCTTATGAGGAAAGGCTACGGCGTTTGGGCCTCTTCAGCCTAGAAAAGAGACGCCTGAGGAGGGACATGATTGAGACATACAAAATTATGCAGGGGATGGACAGAGTGGATAGGGAGATGCTCTTTACACTCTCACATAATACCAGAACCAGGGGACATCCACTAAAATTGAGTGTTGGGCGGGTTAGGACAGACAAAAGAAAATATTTCTTTACTCAGCGTGTGGTCAGTCTGTGGAACTCCTTGCCACAGGATGTGGTGCTGGCGTCTAGCCTAGATGCCTTTAAAAGGGGATTGGACAAGTTTCTGGAGGAAAAATCCATTACAGGGTACAAGCCATGATGTGTATGCACAACCTCCTGATTTTAGAAATGGGTTATGTCAGAATGCCAGATGCAAGGGAGGGCACCAGGATGAGGTCTCTTGTTATCTGGTGTGCTCCCTGGGACTTTTGGTGGGCCGCTGTGAGATACAGGAAGCTGGACTAGATGGGCCTATGGCCTGATCCAGTGGGCCGGTTCTTATGTTCTTATATTCTAACTGTGCTTCTCTTCTCCACATCCAACCCCATATATTTTTGACTTTTGGGATGGCAACTAACAAAATGGTTAGATTGGTGCTGTTTTCTACTGGTGCAATGGTAATGCTATACCAGTAAAACACTAACAGCCCAATCCTATGGGCTCTTACTGTTGGTGGAACTAGCATTTTGCCAGCGCTATTTGCTTTATGGCTGCTTTAAAAGGCATTCTGGCAGCATGCAAAGTAGTGCTCCCACCACAGGAGTGTGCTGGTCCCATCAAGGCAGGTAGGATGTTGGAGGAGACAGGAGGGGTGGGGGAGGGTGGAATGTGGGCAGGGATGCTAGAAGAGGGGATGGATCTGGCGGCTATGGTGCACACTGGATCCTATGCACTCTGTGGACAGCCCCACCACCCCTTTCTCTTCTTGGACTTGCATCAGCTTAAGTGCTGGTGCAGTTTTGAGGAGACACATTGCAGTGTGTGAAGTTTATGAAATTATAGTGGATTTAAATCCCATTCCCCCTGAAGCCTCCCATTCTGCCACCTCACTAGATACAGCACCTGTTTTTGGTGTGGCTTCACCAGAGGGGAGGAAAGGATAGGATTTGACCCTGAGTTATGCTAGTAGAACAGAGTTTAGTAGCAATCCTATTCCTGCCCAGTGGATGCAATATATGAATAGGATTGTTTTCTAAGCTGCCTCCCCAAACAAGGCAAGGGTCTTTCCTACAGACTCACAGTGTAAGAAGGGACAAACGAGTTGTTTTTTACAGTGTGAGGGTGCAGATCTATACATGCTTTGCCAGTGAAACCCCATTATCATGAATTACTGGGTTTACATAATTTAAGATTTAGTACATTGACTGCACGTAAACCTACTTTTGCTTCTGACATGGATTTATTTTATACAATAATATGGGAATTATATATAAGAAATATAGAAATGCAAAATGAAGAAAATAAAGATACGGTTGAAGACAGGATTTTCCTAAAAAACAACAATGGAAATACAACAGTCCACACTAAAAATTCAGGAAGTTCCCAGTTTGCCTTTTTACTTTGCTATTCCCAAAGAAACCAGACCTGAAAGTCACAAGATAAGTGAGACAATTATTTTCCAAGTGATACAAGATCTTCTATGTATGACTTTCCTTTGTAGTTTTGTAGTTCTGCAGAATACAACATGGCGAACTGACTTTGTGATGTTGGATGCTTTATTTTAGATTATTTTAAATGGAGAAAAGGGAATTATTCTGCCAATAATGCACTACAGTGTACTCTGCTCATTCCTTTGAAGACACTTAGAATATGACCATGAACTATATCAACCCCTGCCAAGAGTCACTGACATTATATCAGCCATAGGCATCCCACACCTGCTGCTTGCTAAGCCTTTCACTGATCAGCAATGTTTAGTGGCCCTTATAAGCAAAGGTGCAGACAATCCTTTCCTTGGCTCCACAACAATCTGGATGCTCACCAAATGTCTCCATTTTAGCCATTTAAAGACGATATTTACATAGATAGTAGAGGCTGAGGTGCGCTTGTAAAATATGTGACTTTCTTGCCCTTTCAAGTCATGTCAAAGCACTGAATATTATAGTTATGCTACAGCTATCCATTATTAAACAGAGGCTATTTCTATAATAGATGGAACTTGAGCATGTATCCAGCCAGATCTGGTCCCGCAACATTCTGACTGCACTGGGTGGTGATACACATTGATATACATGAGCAGCCAAATCCTATTTATGCAGCGTGCTGGTAGAGTGCATGTGCCAGCGCACATTGTCACAAGTGTTGTAAAGCACTTTGCAACAGCACTTCAAGTTGGCATGCTGGTGTGAAGGCCAGAGCCTTCCCATGTGTGCTGTTGCTTGCAGAAACATCTGCTATAGCAGGTAGGTCCAGCACAAAGGCGGGGGAAGGGCGACGATGGGACAGGGTAGGCAGATCAGACCCAGGAGGAGGCGAGATCAGCAGTGTCGGTGTATGTTGTATCCTGTCCCCCTTCCCAGGCCAGATTCGCCAACATGGATCGACTCAAACTTGCACCATCAATATCACTGGTGCAGGTTCAAGTTGACCCATAGTGATTGCTAGGGCTTACCCAAAAGAGATCTCCAGCAGCCAAAATTCCTCCACAGGATGCTTCAGAGCATGCACAAGTGCATTGCATCACTGCTCAGGGATCTAGGTTGCAATCCTAACCCACTTTCCAGCACTGACATAAGGACAATGCAACTCTGAGGTAAGGGAATAAACATTCCCTTCCCTTGAGGAAGCCTCTGTGACTGTCCCCCACTTGCAGGATGCAGCACATGCCCCATTGGCTCAGCTGTGTCATTGTGGGAAAGTTGGTTAGGATTGCATCCTGTGCCTCCTTATGGATAGCTATTGCTTGATTAAGTCAATGAATCATCTAAGTACACAGGCCAATACACATTTTGCTTCCTTAAACATTACACCAATTCCTGGGTATATTTGGGGTGCCGATTCCAAAAATGGCATCTGTTTTGCCCTATCACATCTAGTTTGGAAGATATAGCATAGCCTCTTTAGTGAATGGTTCAAACTGCTTCCTCATGTGGAGCCTACACCATGGCTTCCTCATGAGGAAGCTGCTTGAACCATTCACTATTGAGGCTATACTATATCTCCAAAACTAGACATGATAGGGCAAAACAGATGACATTTTTGGAATCGGCACCCCAAATTCATATCAAAACACCATAAAGTGATCAGAAGCTACCATATCAGAACACCATAAAGTGAGGGAAAACCCTCAATTTTATAGGCCTGTGTAACCTTTGACTATTATGTTACTTTGGTTGAATGGGTTCAAACATATGACCTGGTTCTCATAACCAATGATTTATTGTGGTATTGCAGTTGTAAAATTTCATGGTTTAACCACTTGCCCAGATCCCTTATGAGTATGTGATGAAAGATGCACCCCACAAAACAAAACAAACAAAACCCCACACAACTGACTTGCCTATTAGGGATCTAGGGACACTGTTGAAATGAATAGATGCCTGGTTCATTGCATGTAGAAGGTATGCCTAGAATTATTAGCATCTTTCTGCTGGTGCTATTAAACAGCCCAGAAGGTATGTTTACACACTGAAACTTTGAAGACCATGTGGTGAGTTAGCTTCTGATCACTCCTAGCTTCATCTAGAACAGAGCTTCCAAAACTGGAAGCGGAGCTCATTGCTGCAGAGGGGAGGCTTGCGGAAGGGGGCTGCGAGCCTCCAGGACTCTCTGGGAGGCTGCATAATTGCTCTGGATATGCGAAAATGCTCCTAGGTGCCCGTGGCACCGCAATCACTTGCGGCCCTCAAGGAGCCCCCAGTCTCCAATGAGCCTCTGGCCCTCTGGAGATTTGTTGGAGCCCGCACTGGCCCGACATAACTGCTCTCAGCGTGAGGGCGACTGTTTGACCTCTTGCATGAGCTGTGGGAAGAGGGCTCCTTCCACTGCTTGCTGTTTCATGTCTGTGATGCAGTAGCAGCAGCAAAGGAAAGGCCAGCCTTGCTTTGTGCAAGGCCTTTTATAGGCCTTGAGCTATTGCAAGACCTTCATTCAATCATATATGTTCATCTTTAATATATTAAGAACAAAACAACATAAGAACAGTAAAACTTATGTAAATTTATTCAAATTTTAAATGTAAATTAATTCTTTTTCCCCCCGGCCCCCGACACAGTGTCAGATAAATGATGTGGCCCCCTTGCCAAAAACGTTGAACACCCCTGATCTAATTCACACAACCAGTTACATCTGCAGATGTAAGATAGTACACTGCTGCTTCCCCAAATGGAGCTATGTTTATTTAGCTGTAGCTTTTGTGCTAACAGACCATTCTATTTTTTTCTCCCCTGGAAAAACCCTCAAACAAATTCAGATTTCTAGGGGTTGGAAAAGAATTTGCTATGCTTACATCATTTCATACTGGTGACTCCCTCTTCCTCTGTATAGTGTGATAGCTGATCACTTAGGATAAAATTGCTACTTACAGACTGAGCTACTTCTTTTCTGCTAGCAACCTATGTTTGAGGTTTAACTTCTGCTTGAACTGCTTGCCCTATGGCTATAACACTTATGTTTCAAGAAGCACTAATACCAGTTCACCACCATCTCGGCCACAGAGGACCACTCAGCTGCCCAGTTGGTTAGATTGCTCCTGATCTAGGGTTGCAGAGCCAGTCTCATATTATCAATGCAGTTTATGCCTCCTCCTGCAGCTTTTCACTCCCTTCCTATGACATGTAGTACAGCTTCTCACATGTAAACTCCCAATGACGTGAAGGCCCATCTGGGCCTGCAATAGCACAAAACATCTGTGACTGATCTGGAAAATGTCCAAGTTGTCAGGAGCTTCCATTTGAGAAGTGATACTACACATTAAAGCAAGAGAGTGGAAAACTATGTTAATGAAATGGTGTCTGCCTTGATCACTCTATACGTTCCTTTTATTTCATACAAACCATTTTAAAACATATTATTATTATCATTATCATTGTCGTCATCATCATCGTCATTACTACTACTACCACTACCCCTTATACAATGTATTCAAAGAAATGTAGAGCAACAATTATCATGTTTGACTTCATGTTTAAGAATGTATAAAAATTCTTGACAATTACAATATGAAACAACTAAAACAGCAGCATAAAAACATAAGCAACATGCGTCCAAATGAGAATCAGCAATATTTACAGTTCTGGTTAAGGAGCAGGTTTTTAAAAAGTTTTTGGAACAGAATCCACTTCCTAGCTCTTTGTTATGTCTATGTGTCAGTGCCTCCACCGCTGGTGGGAGATGTACCAGGTAACAAGGAGATAGACAGTAGGAAATGATACTACAGTGGTGCAACAGAGGCTATGTTGAAACTGCAGTAGACCTCCCCAGCACTGCGCCCAGGGCGAAGGACTGCAATGGTGCCCCCCACAGGCTGTCGCAAGAAAATCAACCCCCTTACTTGAGGCTCATGGAGCCTCACAAAACCCTGACGCTATAAACTGTGCTTCTGGGAAACCAGAAGCACAGTTTCTGACTCCATCAGGAGCCTCAGAGAGGCTTTCGTGGGGTCCTAGATGGTTGCACCTGGGGCAATTGCCTCATTGGGCTTAATGGAAAGTCCACAACTATGTTAAAGTAGTATCAGTTCAAAAGTGACACATAGAGCAGTCCATAGCTAGTTCTGAGATCCCATACCGAGAGATATCTAAGAATGAAATGGGACATTATACATGCAGATCATGCATTCTGCTATAGACCTGTGAGCTTCTATGAAATTCATTTTTAGTATCATCTACTGTGCTAGGCACTGTACAAAAATTAAAATATAGCATGTACTCCAAATGACTTAATTTAAGTAACAGCAAAACATAACAGGTGGCTGTGGCATATGACAGTAGGAGGGGAAGGGAGGAGAAGACATGTGTAGCAGTAATAAGAACATAAGATTATGTAGCTATGCTGGATGCATAATTTACAGAGTTACTTTTTAAATTAATCATTCATGAGTGTTTTGTTAGACTAGTTGGAATAGATTCTCGATTAGAGGGCTGTCTGTCTCGGCAGTTTTTAAAACAATTACCTAAACCATTTACATAAAAATTATTATTATTATTATTATTATTATTATTATTATTAACAGTATTTATATTTTAGTTGAAAAGCGGTATATAAATACTGTTAATAATATACCGCTTTTCAACTAAAAGTTCACAAAGCGGTTTACAGAGAAAAATCAAATAACTAAATGGCTCCTATGCTCCTATTAAGCAGCATTTATGCTGCTTAATTCCCACATCAAAAAAATAAGAACTGAGTCCAAGAGCTTTTCTAACAGAGGTACATAAAATCTGAAATATTATAAACAATATTCCTCAGATTGTCAGAGAAGATGATTGCAGAGTTTCATCACTCAGGCAGAGCTGATTCTTCCACTAGGTGAATTGAGGTGACTATCTAGGACAGGGATGCCCAAACTCCGGCCCCGGGGCCATTTGCGGCCCTTGGGGACTTCCAATCCAGCCTGCAAGGAGCTCCCAGTCTCCTCTGAGCTGCTAACCTGCCAGACACTTGCCAGACTACTGGGCCTCACTTGCCCAGTGGTTCCTGTGTTGCTGTGGGACCTGAGAGGATGCTGATTCTTGTCAGCAGTGGAGTGTCTGCGTGCTGTGACTCAGCATGCCCAGTTACGGTGACTGACACACCATCCAGATAATGCCCCAGAACGGACTTGTGCTAGACCAGCCATTTAGGGAAGTGACACATCAGCAAGGCTGGAAGGGGCAGAGCTGGCCATCACAAGGTAGAAACTGTACTGTGTGGGTCATGGCACAAAAAAGATTGAAGACCACTGGTGACCACTGAAGATCACTGGCGATTGAAGACCACTCACTCACAAAGGTGAGGTAAAGTTGTGCTTAATCTTTGAAAGGGATGGTTGGTAGGTGAATACAAGTAAATGAAGAGGTAATAGAGGCTTTGTTGGGATGTAACAAAAACCGGTTGGGATCACTGCTTGCATTTTCTTGTGTTTTCAAGATCATTTCCTTAGGGATGGACTGTGCATTTTCTGGAAAAGCAATGCCTAACTTCAATGGTAATTTCTAATTTTTTGTTTGAACTTCAACTTTCTTTTATTAGCTCTCACAAATCCCTCCCAAGTTAACTTCCCCTCCTCTCTTTGTTCCCTCTCATTTGTACTCTTCTTGGATGATGAGTTGTCAGCTCTATTGATTTCAGTAGAGTTGAGATGGTTGCAGCTTGCATTTGTGCACACCATTTGTTCCTTCACCACACAATATTATGTCTCTGCAGTGACATGCTGTTTGTCTGCATGGCAATGTGGAACTTGGATAAAAACACAGACCTAATCTCCATTATAATTGCTCCAATATTAAAAGCTGTTGAATAGAAAGGGAACACAATGTTTCTTAAAGTCTTTCCAAATTATTGTATCTTTGCACAACAAATGCACACTTGTTATCCCTTCATTGCAGGGGATCCACATGTATTCCCTTCCTTCTGCAGCAGAGGTATCGCATATTCCCAGGATTCAAACCACAACAAATAGTTACTGGGAAAATGTAGTTTAAGGCACAATCCTAACCCCTTTCCAGCACTAACTAATCCTAACTTTAAAGCACTGACATAAGGGCAACACAGCTCTGAGGTAAAGGAACATACATTCCCTTACTTTGAGGAGGCCTCCATGAGTGACACCCAACTGCAGGATGCAGCACACGTCCCATTGGCACCGCTATGCCAGTACTGGAAAGCACTGACATAAAGGGTTAGGATTGCACCTTCAATCTCAGAAAAGAATAGCAAACATTGCTAATGCCATCAGCATATAACCTGCAATAACTTTCCATAATGTCTAACCTGAGTAGTGAACAGAGAGGATTGCAGAGTTATTGCACTAATGGCGAGCACAAAACATAATTAACACACATCTTCACTGATTCTCTGGATAAGGCTATTATTCTCTGGATAAGGCTATGTCAGGGGTGAAGCCCTTGTCCAACCCCGCCTTACCTGCCTGCGGGCCAGGGACAGAACCGCCCAGCCACAGAGCCACCATCACCTCGCCAGTTGACCAGGCAAGGAACAGGGCGGCTGGGTGGGAGAGACGGCTCCGGAGCTCACCTGACTAGAGCAATGAGCAGGGCAGGATCACCATTAACCACCAGAGAGGAGGGAAGCAGGCTAGGGTCGGAGCCTCTTTAAGCCTGGAGAGGGAGGAAGAGGAGGAGCTGAGGGTGTGGCTGGGGAGGATAAAAGCAGGGAAGCCTGTGATGACAGGCGGTTCTGGAGAGGGAAGGCTGGAGCTGGAACTCCTGCCTGAAGAACAAGGGCCTCAGGTCCTGCCTCCAGGGAAGAGGACAAGGGTGTCGTGAGCCCCCTCCCCCTGGCTTGGTCTGAGGCATCCCCTGCAGGGAACCCCAGGGAAGTGAACATACCCACCCAGGGGGCCCCAAGAGACCAACCAGCTGACCCTTGGTACCCTGCGGAGTGACCCCTAGAGACCCCTTCACGGGGCAACCCTCACAGCTATTCTCAGTAAGGCCATTAATAAATCTTCCTAGGCCAATCTCTGATAGGCTCCTGCATGCTCTACCCTTGGTGTTCAGCTAGATTTTATCAGGAAAAAATACCACCATTACCACAAGTTTTTTCCCCTTAAATTAGTTCAAGGCTTCCCATGAGGAAACCAGAAGCCATTCTGAAGAGTCAACAGACAAAATCCCTGAAAACACTCTGCCTCTGCCTCCCCATCTTAGCAATGTATATAGCATCAGACCTCTTATTTCTGCATCTGCCATGAAGTTGCAATATTCATCCCTATATGTAGTAACATGGATGGCAAATGTGGAAGCCTGAGTTCTAGGCTAGCCGTCCTGAGAACCAAGTTCATGTTTCTTTGTAACATTTATTTTTACAAACTTTGGGGAATGAAGTACCATGCTATTCTAAGCCTATTAGTGGCCTCTCCTATTTTGTGTTGTCCTCTCTCTAGGCTGTGAGCTGCCTAGTGTAATGATTGCATACCTGGTATGATTAGGCACTATATAAAAATAAAAGCAGTCTTAGGCTGCAGTCCTAACCACACTTTCCTGACAGTAAGCCCCACTGAACAGAGCTTCATTGAACCAGTAAGCCCCTGGTTAGGACTGTGCCCTTACTGATCTTGGGAAGGTGATTAATTCTCCTTCACCCCATTAACCCATTTATAAAACAGGAAGAGTGCTTTTTACCTCCCAAAGACCATGTTAAAACTGATAAATGATTCAGAAGTGCCTAAGCACGATACAGTTGGGATCCCATTGCCATCTGGCTGATGGTCAACTGTTGATTTGGATAAGCTGCAGCCATAAAAAGATAACTCTAAGCTTGCACTGCATCTATGGCTTGTCCCAATGCTACCTGTATTCATGCACACTGGGGCACATTGGGGCAAAAAATCATGCAAAAGTCATGCACATTGGGGCAAAAAATCAAAACTTTAGATATAGGCTGATGGGTTCTGAGCTGTCTGTGACAGATCAGGAGAGGGATCTTGGGGTGGTGGTGGACAGGTCGATGAAAGTGTCAACCCAATGTGCGGCGGCAGTGAAGAAGGCCAATTCTATGCTTGGGATCTTTAGGAAGGGTATTTAGAACAAAACGGCTAATATTATAATGCCTTTGTACAAATCTATGGTAAGGCCACACCTGGAGTATTGTGTCCAGTTCTGGTTACCACATCTCAAAAAAGACATAGTGGAAATGGAAAAGGTGCAAAAGAGAGCGACTAAGATGATTACAGGGCTGGGGCACCTTCCTTATGAGGAAAGGCTGCGGCGTTTGGGCCTCTTCAGCCTAGAAAAGAGATGCCTGAGGAGGGACATGATTGAGACATACAAAATTATGCAGGGGATGGACAGAGTGGATAGGGAGATGCTCTTTACACTCTCACATAATACCAGAACCAGGGGACATCCACTCAAATTGAGTGTTGGGCGGGTTAGGACAGACAAAAGAAAATATTTCTTTACTCAGCCTGTGGTCGGCCTGTGGAACTCCTTGCCACAGGATGTGGTGCTGGCGTCTAGCCTAGACGCCTTTAAAAGGGGATTGGACAAGTTTCTGGAGGAAAATCCATTACGGGGTACAAGCCATGATGTGTATGCGCAACCTCCTGATTTTAGAAATGGGTTATGTCAGAATGCCAGATGCAAGGGAGGGCACCAGGATGAGGTCTCTTGTTATCTGGTGTGCTTCCTGGGGCATTTGGTGGGCCGCTGTGAGATACAGGAAGCTGGACTAGATAGGCCTATGGCCTGATCCAGTGGGGCTGTTCTTATATTCTGTAATGACTTGCTTCCTGGTCAGGCTGCATGACCTTTGATGACACATTTGTAAACATACCTTTGTAAATATATCCTTGTAAATGTAACAATATATCATTAAGGGCACAATCCTAAGCATGTCTTCTCAGAAGTAAGTCTATTGTGTTCAATGGGGCTTACTCCCAGGAAAGTGAGGTTAGGATTGCAGCCTTAGTATACCTTAATAAGATGTTCATCCGATCGATGGATGTACCAAGTGAACTATTTGGGAGAATTCTCTGAATGAGGAGAGATTAAAACCTTAATAAACAAGGTTTAGGTATTCTATGACTTCATAGGACATTATTCTACAAAGATCTGGGCCCTCTGCCAGTTCCAGCAAAACCTAAGTTTGTTGACTTTGATGAGACTGCTCAGGTGCTTAAATTACCTAGTCTTTGTGCATTCATCATGTTTCAGTCTTTGTTTGCTGTATTGAATAGTATTGGTTGCTTTTACCCCTAGGTAGCTGCAAGCATATCTCTAAGTCTATATCTACCCTACAGGTGCAAACCACTTTGAAGGTAGTTTTACAGTCATAGTTTCCCTACAAGATACTTGGGAATCAGGAGTTTTCTGAGAATTCTTAATTTTCTCTGTAACAGCATGCCGTTTTGTTCTAGGTTAAGTCACATTCCTAGTCAAGTCTAGGAATAACTAGATTAAAATTCTCATAGACTGATGCTGAAAGGTAGAAAATGTCCATGCTTCCGCTGCCCCGAGAATGGCCATAACAGGGTAGTGGGCAACCCAATCCTAACAGGCCTAGTGCCAGCAGAGTAAGCACATGCACTGTTGCAAATGTCCCAGAAAGCACATTGCAGCAACACAGAGGCTCATAGCACTGGCAGAAAGGCCTGCACTGGCCTGCTGGCACCAGTGCATGTCAAAGCAGGTAGGCTTTCCACAGGTCAGTGCAGGGACAGGGGGATGGCAGAACAGGGGTGGAGAGAAAGTGTAGCGCGGTGGGGGAGGAGGGCAGATCAGGACCAGGAGTGGGGCAGGACCAGCAGGGCTGGCTCCCACCATATCCTAACCTCCTCCAGAGCCTGATTTCCCAATACAAGGCTGTTTGGACTTGCACCAATTATTTTGCAGGTGTACCCTGCGACAAGGGGACAAAAGTCCCCTTCCCACAGGAAGACCTTCAGCAACCTCTGTTCCTACACTGGATACAGCAGAGGGTATTTCAGCACTGCTACATTGCAGCATAGGAATCCTGATAAGATTGCGCTGTAAATAGTGTCAAAAGGGTGTCTAGACATTTCTTGTTCCTTCCCATGAATGCAACTCCTATTATCTGGGGTAAAGAGGCACTAGACATAAATTTAACTGATTTGAAACTGCAGGCAGATCCAAATAGGATCTGGATAGGATCCACTTAGTGGTTTCACTTATTCATGGTTCTCCGTGGAGGGGCCTGCACCCATTACCTTTGTTTTTCTTTACTAGCTGTGGAAGCACGCATGTTCTTGCTCAACACAAGAAGAATTTCTTGCTTAACACAGGAATGTGATGTGCAGGCAAGCAGCCTGAACCTTAACCGGATGCAGGAATTGTTCTGCTTCCTGTTAACATTTGGTTAGCCTCTTCCCTCTAGCATGCAGGCTCCCTGCCTGTTTGTCGCATTCCTGTGTTAAGAAATTGTTCTTGTGTTAAACAAGAAAATGTGTGCTTAACAGCTAGGAACGAAAAACAAGAGTAATGGGTATGGAGGGGGGCATGGAGTAGTGTACTACACTTTATACAGTGTTCTCCTATATTCGCGGTTTCTATATCCATGGGGCGGGGGGAGGACAGAACCCCTGTGGATACTGGGGTTATCTGGGGAATAACTGTTAGTTTTGTTTTAGAAGTTTTAGAAATGTGTAAAGATTATACAGGCCAACACACATTTTGCTTCCTTAAACATTACACCAATTCCTGGGTATATTTGGGGTGCCAATTCCAAAAATGGCATCCGTTTTGCCCTATCACATCTAGTTTGGGAGATATAGCATAGCCTCTTTAGTGAATGGTTCAAGCAGCTTCCTTATGAGGAAGCCTACACCGTGGCTTCCTCATGAGGAAGCTGCTTGAACCATTCACTAATGAGGCTATACTATATCTCCAAAACTAGACGTGATAGGGCAAAACGGATGACATTTTTGGGATCAGCACCCCAAATTCATATCACACCACCATAAAGTTTGGAAAAACTTTTCTGATCCTCAATTTTGTAGGCCTGTGTTATTAATTACAGCTAGAGAATCCACCAGTGCAGGGGTATTTGAAATCTGTTGGCATCCTTCAGTCTTCGAAGACTATGGTATCGTGCTCTGAATGGTGGTTCTGGAAGAGCGTCTAGTGTGTTCCATTCTCCATCATACATTATCATGACATGACCAAGCCAATGCAGGCATCTCTGTTTTAGTAGTGTATACATGCTAAGGATTCCAGCTCATTCCAGGACTGTGTTGTTTGTCCTGCCAGGTGATACCGAGAATGCGTCGGAGGCAGCGCATGTGAAAAGTGTTCAGCTTCCTCTCCTGTCATGTGCAAAGAGTCCAGGACGCACTGCAGTACAGAAGTGTACTCAGAACACAAGCTCTGTAGACCTGGGTATGTTCTGTCAGCTTCTTGTGAACCATACTCTCTTTGTAAGTCTGGAAAATGTGGTAGCTGCTTTACTGATGCATTTGTTTAGCTCAGTATCGAGGAAAAGAGTGTCAGAGTTTGTTGAGCCAAGGTACACAAAGTCATGGAAAACCTCCAGTTCATGCACAGAGATTGCAATGCAGGGAGGTGATTCCAAATCCTGAACCATGACCTGTGTTTTCTTCAGGTTGATTGTCAGTCCTGATTGGCAGGCCTTGCTAAAACGATTCATGAGCTGCTGAAGATCTTTGGCAGAGTGGGTGGTGACAGCTGCATTGTTTGCTGCAAAGAGGAAGTCACGCAGACATTTCAGCTGGACTTTGGACTTTACTCTCAGTCTGGAGAGGTTGAAGAGCTTTCCATCTGATCTGGTCCAGAGATATATGCCTTCTGTTGCAGTTCCAAAGTTGTACTTCAGCAAGACAGTGAAGAAAATACCAAACAAGGTCAGCTCAAGAACACAGCCCCGTTTCACTCCACTTCGGATGTCGAAGGGGTCTGATGTTGAGCAGGTCAAAGACTACAGTGCCCTTCATGTCCTCATGGAAAGTCCTGATAATGCTGAGGAGCCTGGGTGGACATCCAATCTTGGGGAGAATCTTGAAAAGGCCGTCCCTGTTGACCAGGTCGAAAGCCTTCATGAGGTCTATGAAGGCTATAAAGAGTGGCTGTCGTTGTTCCCTGCATTTCTCCTGCAGCTGTCTAAGGGAGAATACCATATCAGTGGTGGACTGTGTGGTCAGTCTGTGGAACCGACCGTGTGTGATCGGTCTGTGGAACTCCTTGCCACAGGATGTCGTGATGGCGTCTAGCCTAGACGCCTTTAAAAGGGGATTGGACAAGTTTCTGGAGGAAAAATCCATTATGGGGTACAAGCCATGATGTGTATGCACAACCTCCTGATTTTAGAAATGGGTTATGTCAGAATGCCAGATGCAAGGGAGGGCACCAGGATGAGGTCTCTTGTTATCTGGTGTGCTCCCTGGGGCATTTGGTGGGCTGCTGTGAGATACAGGAAGCTGGACTAGATGGGCCTATGGCCTGATCCAGTGGGGCTGTTCTTATGTTCTTATGACTTGTTGGCTTGGAATCCACACTGCAATTCTGGGTAGACGCTCTGTGCAAGTACCTGGAGCCTCTTCGGTGCAACTCGGGCAAACAGCTTACCTACAATGCTAAGGAGAGAGAGGCTGTCTGCCATGATTGATCAACAGTGGACATTTAAGGATTCCAAGAACAGTTAAGTAACATCACCCAACCAGAATGGCTTCAGTGAAGACCGACCTGATTTAAATTGAAGTGTTATCTCTGAATAGTTCTACAACACTTTGAACAATTCAGTACATTGATTGCTGGTGAATGTTTTTCATTGTCATTAACACCATTTACAGGCTGCTTTCCATAACTTTATTTCTATGTCTTTTCTGAGCTATATACCCTACGGGAGGGGGGACAAAAAGATTGTCACGGAGACAGAACTTCCAGTCCTCACACATGATTTAATATGATCAAAATAATGTTGACAGAATGCACAGTGGCAAAGTTGTGTTTACAGATAGATAGATGACTAAATAGATGCTAAGCAGTTGTAGTTGTGATTTAGTAATTATTCCGTCTAAAAAAAATGTGAAATGGAATCTACCAGCTAAAACTAATGAGCACAAAACTACATTGATTTGGCCCAGGGTGGACAAATAGAACATCTGGCATACTTGGCACCAATGACACAGCTGGCATGGTTGGAACCATTTCTGCAGAAGGTACAGATGCAGAAATGGGAGAATTGGTACAAACAGTGCAGATGGAACAGTTGGAACAGATGACAGTGGGCAGAGCTGGCGATGCTGGCACAGGTGTCATAACCTCAACAGCTGGCACAAGTTGTGACAATCCTGGGATTTCTTAGTGCAAGGCACATGTTCATTTTGGCTTTGGCTGCAGAGAGATAAGAGCATTTTATAATTAGTAAATGTGCCATTTAAAAAGGAACTTTTTCTCCCCCTATCCTTAAGGACATCCACCTCCAACTGTTAAAGCTTGGAATGCAGAGCATTTTTGCAAATTATAATTTCCCCGAGAAAGCTGCAATTGATAAATACAGATTTAATAGAAGGCAATTAGACATTTTCAATTTCTCATATAGATAATAATCATGGATAGGATTTCTTCATAAGAGATTTGTGGAGAAGCATATTCAGATCTGTATCCTGATTGCAGAGATTAAAGCAAGCTTTGTCTTCAAGCCAAAGCTTGTTTACCATCAAATTGGTGGGTTATATTGATATTCTCCTATATTCTCCTAAGTGCAGAGTTCCACAGCGAAATGGAGGTTGATAAACACCAGTATGAATATGGCACCCCTGGGTTCCTTCTGCCAAAAATGTGTTACCTGTTTGCTTGAAAAGGGAACTGTGAGCAAAGCCTCTGAATGAAGAAAACCATCTTTCGTCATGACAAAAAGGTAATTCAAACATTGGTTTTCATATGGAAAAGGCTTATATCTTAATAGAGTACAAGTACTCTCAAGGGTAGACTTATTTGATGAGGGTGAAGAAATCAGTAAGATTATGGTGTACTTGTCAATATTTTCAAAATACAGTTATGAAGTTTCCATCCTACTCAAATGTAAGAGCCCAATCCTATTGGACTTCTCTGCTGCTGGATCTAGTGTTCTAACAGTGGTTCCTGCCTTACAGCAGTTGTAAAACATACTCTGGCAGTGCGTGGTCCCATGGGTGGCACAGGACGGGGTAGCCTGACTCAGGTAGGTTGATGGGAGCCAACACAGGTAGGATGAATGGGGTGGGGGAAGAGTGGGATGGGGTGTGAGGCGGGAAGGGGTGATACCCAGCGTGGGTGATTCTATCTCCTCTGATAGCAGCTGGCATGCCCCCTTCAACTCCTCAGACTTGCACTAGGTAAGAACTGGCTCAGGTCTGAGAAGACCCATAGAAGACCATGGTGCAGCAAAGTAGGATAAGTAAAACTTTACCCTACTTCCTGTTCCTGCCACATCTGGGCACCACCCCCTGCAGGACACAGTTCAAGCCTCCTTAGCATGGCTGCATCAGTGGGGGAGGGGGCTAGGCTAGGATTGGGTTGTAAGAAACAGAACCATGAAAAGACATCCCTGCATCAGATACCACTGCATCAGGCACCCTAAGAGTCAGTGATGCTTCACTTACACAGCCTGAAGAGGTAGTCATTTACCTCCTATGTCTCTGAGGACTCCTCAGAATGCTCAGCAATTCAGGAGGGCATCTCTTCTCTACTATAACATCCTCCAGGCAAGGGGAGATTCCTCAGCTCAGCAGAAGCCAATACCTGAGAACCAGGTCATGGCCCCAGCAAGCACCCTCACTTTCTTCAGTGGGGAACAGAGTTAGATTCACCAAACCTGACAAAGGGACTATTTAAACCATCAGTTGTACTAGATTGCTGGTACAGCAGACACCAGCAACATCCTAGCTCACTGCTCTTAAGTGCCTATACCCAGTGGCAGTGTGAACTGACCATGGTCCTGATCCCTTAACTAGGTTCCTGCAGAGCTTCATGGCAGACCCTGTGAACCTCGGCCTGTAACTGGACATACTGTAGTGAGCAATTAAACCCTATAGATGTTCTCCCAATGGTATAATTATCTATGAGCAGCTCCTGCACAGCTGGAAGAATCTTTAAATGACTGGATCACACTGACAAGTGGTCTTTCCCATGGAATTGGAAAGGCCTATGGAATTTGTTTTTGAAAAAAAAAAATTCAAGCTTATATCTAAGTGCTTCTAGTCCAGTGGGTCATCTGAAAACAAGTGACCATGATGCACTGCAGTTCACCATGCCACACTGCAGTCAGATCCAGGATGTCATGACAGCACTGCACTGTGGTTCAGAATTACTATCACATATGGCTGCATGTTGAGAATAGTGAGTCCATCCCCCATCTTGGTCCTCTGCCCTCAGCTAAGCCAAAGACAGCTGGCCTAGACTTGCTTTAGCAAAACAGGCAGCTGAGGCTGGAATCTCCATTCCCTTGAAGTAGTGGATGGGTGAAAGATGATTATTTTCCCCAAAGGGGCAGGGCAGCCAAATTCTTAGTCCCAGTGGTCTGGGCAATCAGATTTTCAGCATTAGGATAAGGGTGAATAATCTTCCATCAGACGTAATTCAGTAGGAAGGCATTCCGAGAATCAACTGATGTATCTTAAAGAGTCTCTAACTCACTCCTAGCCCCTCCTCCTGACTAATGGGGAATTGGGTGGGGCCTCCTATCTTGCAGAGCTCCTTTTCCCTTTATTTCACGGCCATGATGGCAAAATGACATAAGAGCATAAGAACAGCCCCACTGGATCAGGCCATAGGCCCATCTAGTCCAGCTTCCTGTATCTCACAGCGGCCCCACCAAATGCCCCAGGGAGCACACCTGATAACAAGAGACCTGCATCCTGGTGCCCTCCCTTGCATCTGACATAGCCCATTTCTAAAATCAGGAGGTTGCACGCACATCATGGCTTGTAACCCGTAATGGATTTTTCCTCCAGAAACTTGTCCAATCCCCTTTTAAAGGCATTCAGGCCAGATGCCGTCACCACATCCTGTGGCAAAGAGTTCCACAGACCAACCACATGCTGAAGAAATATTTTCTTTTGTCTGTCCTAACTCTCCCAACACTCAATTTTAGTGGATGTCATTAGTGGACATCATTACCTTTAAAAGGTGTTAGGGAAGCCATTTTGCAAGGCAAGGAGCAAGTAGTGACAATTAGGTAGAATGCACAAGCCCTATCAAAATTAGTATGTCAGGAACAATAAACCTTAATACTGAACAGAATCACCCAAAGTTATGATCCAACACACGTAAATGGGTGATGTGCCTAGGAGTGATTCACCTCCATGTAATTGTTTCTGCCACTTAAATCTAAATGAAATGGAATTGCAAATGACATAGTATAGTGCACTAATTTAATTTGCCTTACCCAAGATATTGTGTATCAACAAACACATTCCATTTCCATAACTTCACAATACTTTTGTCCCAATCCTAACCCCTGCCACTGGTGCCAATGTGCTGCAGAGGTATGCACTGCATCCATTGGGGGGTGGGGGTGGTGGTGATCCAGAGGCAGTCTTGAACCTTACCTCCATACCCCCTGATGGCCTATGCATCTCCTCAGATCCTCCTCAGTCGTCCTGCTATTGTAAAGAAGAGAATAGGATTGAGCTTTGTATCTCATTCAAAATTTATCTGTGCTCACAGGGCTTTTTATGATGTGTCAGGCAACTGTTCTTTATCAAATCTTAACATCATTTTTTTATGTTATTTTGTAAGCCCTCAAAGATTTGCTGGCATTCCAGCTTACAGTTGTTCCTTGAGAACATCATGTTGTACTTTTGGCCAACAGGAAAATCAGTTAGAGAGCACAGTAAAACTCTCTAAGTTCGCTTTCACATGTGACATTTATCTTCATGTAGATAATATATGTGTAGGAAATAGATGTACAAAATGGACAGGAAGAACATCTTCATTCAGCTGTCTCTTTGATACACTATGTACAATAGGCCTCTAGGGACACTTGCCAGGAAACCAATTGGGACATTTATTTTTGTACCTGAAAATTTTCCAGAAATTCAATCTGTACCTTCCAAAGATTTCCAAAGAAATTTTTTTAAAGCCAAATTTGTTAGAGTGCAGAACAAAAAATAAATAAATTACCATTTACAGATATTGCTGGAAATGTCATAGGCATCCCTGCAAGTGATGGACATTCCAGATTTTGACAAAATTCTTACTATTTTTGATAGATAGAAGGAGGTAGGACATAAGACCATTAGATAAAACAGACTTTCACATTCATTTGCAACTTGCATCTTCTTGCTGGAGGGCAGTATGCAAAATGAAGACTTTAGGGCTTCTTGCAATGAACATTTATAGAGAAAGTAAAGGTCGAGTAAACTATGTACTTCCAAGTATCTGTCTAGTCGTTCTGAGAATTAGGATGTTGTGAACAGTCTTTATCACCCAATGCAGCCTCCTTGCTACTATTGTCTGCTTGCTATATCAGTATGAATAAAGAAGAGACAATAGTTCTGTGCAGCAATGACTAAACAGACATAATGCAACTTTCTGCTATGGCATACTATACAGAAAAATTGCACAGAGCAAAACTTCAAAGAGCAAATATCTATACTTTTTCCACTGTGCTGACAAGACCCACAGCTTCTACCATACACAATAGAATCCACAGACTAAATACATATAGTCTTTTCACCAATATGATTTGAATATTAATTCCCCTGAGTTTCTTTCTCAATGGGCAGTGAATGTGGAAAGGGGTAGCATTATTTGGTATATTGGGCAACATTTTTTTCAGTGCCAGAGAAAAGCGGGAGAATAGGGTGAAAACTGAACTATGTATGACCAAAAAGATTATGGGGGTAGTATGGTAGAGAGGAGAGCACCATGTAGATTTATAAAACTGGCAGTACAAATATATGTAGTCACACAGCAAGTTCTTTTAGAGCTATAAAGATCATAACAACTGAAGTATTAATGGAGGCAAGAGTGGAAAATTGCACACAATCTAATTGCTTGGTTAAATATTTCTGTATTATTCTACAAGTACTTTTGTCAGGCTAAAAGATGTGCAATTCTGCTTTTGTAGTATGCAATAATGTGGACAATGCTCCAACTGTAACAGATACTGTAGATCTATAAATGTTTCAGATACTGGGCATGGTATCTCTCAGTACAGGGAGTTTGGACAAAAAGATCTGTAGATATACTCTAATCCTACAGTTCTGTTATTTTATGAGTGGGAAGTATTTCACATACAAGAAAAGTGCTAGGCACCAAAAGACTTTACATTTCTTTTTAATGCTGCATGTCAAAGAATTAGCAAGAATCTCTATGACATTCCTGTTGGAAATGGGGGTTCTGGGGTTCTAGCAAGCAGAGCAATCAGCAGAAGTACTCTTTTCCTATGGTAAATTCTACCACCAAGCTACTTTGCTGCTAGTTTGCTGTGATCAGTGAACTCACACAGTAGCAAAGGCGGTTAAGGTTTTGAGAGAAATAACTTACAGTTTCTCAAATGTACACATCTTCTGAAGTATCAGAGGCTTCTAAAACTTAGGGAAACAAGAACCCTATAGCTTTTCTCTTTGTGTGGGTGTGATGCTCATCAGCAATGGCTGCCTGCTATTGGGAACACAGCACACCAGCCTAGCTACTTCTTCTTCAAGAGTCAGAGAGAGAGAGAGAGAGAGAGAGAGAGAGAGAGAGAGAAACATGGGAACAGGGAGAAAGGGAGCAGGAACAGGGAGAAAGGGAGGAAGGAAGTTGCTCAGGTTCACGCCACCTACAGATACCACAGAAGGCAGATAAGGCATCTCAGGTATTTGGTCAATACACTAAACCAGCAGCACTCAAACTTACTACTTCTGGCAGGGTACCATGCAAAGTCCCCCTCAATCGGGGGACAGGGATGCTCGGGGCAGTTGCATTGTCTGCCCAGCATTCCAGAAGGTCATGTGACAGGACATCTAGGCAGATGTGACTGCCCAGAGCATCCCTGTCCCCCAATTGAGGGGGACTTCACATGGTGCCCAGGTAGAACTGAAAGGTCCACTCACCAGATGGGCGGATCTGCCTGAACGCTGGATCTGGCCCCCGGAGTAACAGGCCGGAGTTTGCACTGCTCTGCACTAACCCCTATTGTCCTGCAGGCGGCATTGCACCCATATTCCAACAATTCCTTCACATTTCACAGTCAAACTAAACAGTACAGGAAGTGATTGCTTGAAATTTCTGTTCCTGTTTTGTTCTATAGGAAGCAGTTGCTGATTTGGGCCTCCCAGATCAGGGCCATGATGTGGAGGGGCATCTTTAACCTTACTCCTCACCACGGTCTCAATCCAGACAAGTCCCCTCACACCTGCTATTGGCAAAAGAGAGAGATCTTATTGGCATTCATGGGAACTTTCCCCCCATGATAAATAACAGCTGTGGGACTCCTGATGTGCATCAGGGCTGCAGCAGGGTTAAAGCCTCTCATGTCCTGCCACAGTCCCAATGTGTGATTATGGTGGTGATCTGACTGCTACTTATAAAATAACCAAGCACCAAAAGTGCTAAGCATACATTTGTAAAGCATAGGTCACCCCTAACTCCAGGGATTTCCTACACTTTTTTTGCCATTTTCAGATATTACTTTTCAAAATGAATACATATGGCAGAACAGTAACAGGCTCCATCCCCAGTCTCCATATACATATTCATACACCAGAACCCCACATATAGAGTTGTATATGTAGAAGTCTCTGCCCGCACAGTTGTATGCCTGTGTGCATACAACTTTATGTGCAGGAGACCTGTACAGGCATGGAATGAATGCATGAGATGTCAGTGTGGAGCCTGCTGCCATGTTGTGCCCCCTCACTGACATGCACAACCATTAATTTCCACCAAGGAATAGTGTCACTGAAAAAGCAATGAGTGACTTGTTCGGGACCTCAATAGATTAGCAGAACTGGATTGCATGCATTCCTTTTCTTTCAAACCAGCGGAAGATGTTGAGTGTTTCACAGGATCAAGCTCAGAAGCAAAAGACTGAAGAGAATTCCTTCAGGCATTCAGGCAAAACAGCTGTCTCGATGCGTTGTCAATAGGCAAAAAAATTTTTTTTTAGGAAGGGACAGGACACCAGCAGCTGGCTCAGGAATAGCCTTCTAATCCTTTTCACCAACTGGTCAGTGGGCTGTCTCTTCTCCAATAGTCTTTCAAGAAGGAATGTGAATGAGCTACAGTATTCTGGAAGGTCAAACACCTTATAGTGTGGTGCAGTGTACTGTTTCACCACAGCATAAAATAATAAAAGGCACAATCCTAACCCCCAGGTTAGGCCGGCACAAGTCACTTGTGTTGACCCAGGGGTGTTGCAAACATGCTATAAGGTACGTTTGCATCGACCTAAGAGTCAGAAGGCCAGCACAAGCAGTTGCTGTGGCCTCCCTGCATGGGATCAAGGCCCGGCAGGGTACGTTTGTGTCGGCCAAGCTCAGCCAATGGAGGGGTCTGAGGGGGGCCTGGGAAGGAGATGGGGAAGTGGCGTTTCAGGGCAGGCAGCGGGCATTTCCAGAGGCGGGTGCATGGGGAATGGGAGACGAGGCCAGGATCCAGTGGTTATGTCGGATCCTGACCCCGTTCCCTGGCGACGTGGCGCGGCTTTTGGCAGCTCCATTCTGCTCAGATTTGCGCCATCTCCTGAGGTGACGCAAATTCAAGTAGACCCATTGGGGTCAGTGCAGTGCGACACGGGTTAAGGGGAAAGTTTTCCGCTTGCCTCAGGTTGTGCTAATTCTGGCCCCAAACTTGCACTGGTTACTGTGCAGGCCCTGGCCTGTCTGTTCCAGCATAAGTTAGGATTGGGCTGAAAACATCATGTCTGTTTTGGCTGCTCAGCAATGATGTCATCACTGAGTGCCAAAGGATGCTGGCAGAACCAGGGAATTCCTTTTGCAGAGTTTCTTCTGCAGGATGCAGAACCAAGCCCTGAATCAAGCCCTGACACCATGAAGTGGTGGAAATGTCTTTGAATGACCTTCCTTCCATAGCAAGGAAGTCTAGATGGTCTGGACAATCAACAACTGAGGATAGGGGCCATCCAAAGGAGTACTCTGGAACCCGTCCCTAAGAGACTGTGAAGCCTAACCTGCATCAGCTGCACTGGTTGCCCCACCATAGCCTTCCTAACCCTTGCAATATTGAACCATTGACTTGGGAGGAGGCTAGGCAGGGGGGTACACTACAAACTCTCACAAATTTGTTTGTAGATTCAATACAAGTTGAGCAACTCTTGGAAGCAAAACATGTCTCTCTCTCTCTCTCTCTCTCTCTCTCTCTCTCTCTCTCTCTCACACACACACACACACACACACAGAGTGGCAGTGGGCAAGTCCCATTCAGCTGCTGTCCCTAAACAACTCAGGCTGTAGAACCCCCTGCTTATAAGATCAGATCAGCTCCTGGTAGGTTAGTATCAGTACAAATAATCATATACAATTGGAATCAAATGTAACATATTGATTATATAGAGTAACTGCTTGCATTAAGTGATTTGCTTTTGTATATCTTACTAATTAGCATCTCCATGCACGCCCTTGATTTATTAGGCATGCAGTTCTTGTCTTAATGGCAAAATGGGAAGAAATGAACAGTGGGTTCATAAGCATAAGGGTTTCAAGAAGGGCAAGCAAATGAATGAAAAATATGAAACATGAAATGATATTGGGATTTTATCCATATCCTTCCCAGTTCCCCATATTCCTGCAACATTTGCACCTCTTCAGTGCTGAGTGCAGATACATCTCTGAAAGTCCTTGATAATCCTGGTGCCTCTCTTGCCATCACTCAGAATCAGAACATGCACAGTACTTTCTCGTACTCTCAGTTGTATCCATGGTAACAGCTGGGTATCAATTTTTATTCAAAATTCTTCCACAGTAATCTAGTAGGGTATTGTGGACCATTGGTCTATAATATTACAACCATCATTTTAAAAACAGTTATGTTAAGGAAATATTGATTAGAAATATTGACTAGAGCAATGTTTCTCAAACTGTGGGTCGGGACCCACTAAGTGGGTCGTGAGTCAATTTCAGGTGGGTCCCCATTCATTTCAGTATTTAATTTTTAACATATTAGACTTAATACTACCAAGGTATGTCACTACATTTGGGGAAATGTCACAGATCTGCACTTTTAACAGGCTACTATGAATATGCTTTTAGCAATGATAGTCAATGGGACTCCTGGGTAAGTGTGCGTAGGATTGCAGCCTAGGATTGTTAAAAAATTTTCCTACCTGCTTGATGATGTCACTTCCAGTCATGACATCACTTCTGGTGGGTCCTGACAGATTTTCATTCTAAAAAGTGGGTCCTGGTGCTAAGGGAGTGAGAGCCACTGGCCTAGAGGAGTTCCTGGGCTTACCCTTGCTGACAAAGCACAGGTGAAAGAACACAAAGGGTCAACTTCTGAGGGCAAAGAAGAAGAAGAAAAAAGAAAATGGAGAAGACATCAGGGAATGTGGTAAAGAATGAAAGGGCACCCAGGCACTGTATAGAAGAGAAAGATAGTAGCAATGTTTACATTCCACACTTCAGTACTCGCGACTCTGTATGGTCTGCCATCTGAGCAGATTTACCGACAGGTTTCATTTATCTAATCATATCCTGGGTATTGCTGGTGAAAAAGAATCAGAAAATGTTTGATATATACATTTGACATATCTTCCCATATAAAAGGGGGGAGAGAAGTGCAGAGATATCAAGAGCAGCGGTTGCTTAGCCCTGTTCCCACCTCTCTTGGTGGGAGGTTCCCACCTCTCACTTGGTTCTGTGAATCCACTTACTGGAAACCAAAGGATACTCCATCTTTGCAGTGAGATTTTACATTTCAATCCAGTTATGCTTTTAAAAGTGCTTATAGATGTGTCAGAAATCCCTAATTTTCCTGGTTTTTGCCTGTATTTTACCTGTTTGGGGCTTTTCTATCACCTGAGAGGTTTCTGTGATGCTTTAGCATTCCAAGGGGGCTGCGGAGTCCAGATATAATGGTCATTGTTCAAAATCTCCTTCTTCCCCAAGTGACTGGTAAACAATGGACTTGGTTTTGGACCAGCTCTGCTTGAAATGTGGCCCAGGTGACACTCAGTAGCTAATCTCACAGGTAAAGCTGGTTAATGCTCACAGGTCATAAATCACACATCCCTCTTGGAGCATTGTCCCAGGACTAGCATCAAGAGTATCTTATGCTTTGTTGAGTCTCAACTGCCCATCCTGCTAAAAAGGGCCTGCAAAAACCTGGAACAGCATGAGTAAGTGGAGTAGGGAGATTCCCCAGATATTGTATATCATGTCAGATTTTATTTGCTGTTTGCCTTTTAACATCCTTGCCCATCTTTGCTGTGCTCCCCTTTCTCCTTCATTGAATTTTAGCGCCTTTTTTTTTTAAACCTTACATTTTTCCTTCATTGTTTTGATATCTCTCCCAGCCTTCCAATACACTTTCTGTAATTTTACTGTTTTACCAGTCTGGGCTCTGTTTGCTTGGGAGGAACACAGTTTCTATGTCTCCTAGACTGCCCATATCCTGCTACTATTTTATTTTAAGGAGGTTCCCCAGTTTTAGCGGCTTCCTTTTTACCTGGGAGGAAGGTTTTCCCAAGGCAGCCTCCCTGTATTCAGGCTCTTTAGCCTTGGGTAGTGGCAGCATACTACCATTCATTTATTCATTCATTCATTGACTGGAACCCACCTCCCTTATCCTTGTTTCACTCTTTTAACTAGCTACTGCATGTGTCCTTCCCTCCATCTTCCTTTACAGCAGGTTTACAAGTAAGAGAAGGACTAAGGGCTATTTCAGACACTACTCATGTCAGGCATACAGCTAAAATGCTGTAGTTGCCCACGTAATGAATGTATGCAACAAACGCTTCATTGTATGACACACACAGAAATACTTTGCAGAGCACTCTGATTAGCAGTGGCTCACTATTTAGTATGGACTCAGTTAAAGCCCATTTGGTTGTGGATGATGTGTAAAATGGCCCTGCAAAGGGGTGATCAAGTTAGGGTGAATGTTCACCAGTTCTATCAATAGGAGATAAATTGTTTTTGTCCCTGATCCTTTCTTTATGTGTGTTTATTTGAAAGCTCAAAGACTGTTTGGTTTCACCTTCACCCAACACAGTTGCCATTTGTCATATTGCAGTAAATACACAACATATTGTGAGTGGTATGTAAAGCTTCTGGCATGTCAGAAGGAAGAGTTCAGCAGATCTCACCATTCCAAGACTTGATTTACAAAAGCAGCACAATTAGCTGAATATGCTATGTGACCCTCTCATCTTATCAATTAAGCACAGGCTTGACATGTCTTACACAAAGTGTACAAATATTTAAAATATACATACTCAACCTGATTCAGAACACTATGTGCAGGGCTGCCAAGGCTATGCATAAGGAGCCTTTTCTAAAATGTTAAAATCCCACTGACTGTTGAATGAGCATTGGGAAATGAGGGGAAATTGAATTCAGTACCCCTCCCAAACAACTGAATCTAACCTTCCATGTTAGACATGTGCTTCATTGCACAATTTGACTGAAGCAGTGTTAAATTTATCAGTAGTGGGAGGGGAGCAAAACTATGGTGGAGGGTTGGCGGCTTTAGCAGTCAATGTAATGATTACTAAAAACCAACATGGACATAAAAAAAAGTTTGCCAGACAAATCTCATCTTGTTTTTGGATTTAGCAGCTTAGCAGATAGTAAGAATGCTGTGGATGTAATTTACCTTACAATGTGTGAAAAGGCTCGGTGTTGCAGTGAATCACAAGCTGAGCATGAGCCACCAGAGTGATATAGCAGCAAAGAAGGTAGAGACTTTAGGTTGCATTAGCAGAACCATCTCGTTCAAGTCACAAAAGTAATGGCTGCACTTTTCTCTATGCTGGTCAGGCCTCATCTGGAGTGCTGTGTCCAATTCTGGGTGCCACATTTTAAGAAAAATGCAGCCAAACTGCAGCAGGTTCAGAGGAGGGCAGTGAAGATGGTTGGGTCTGGAAACAAGTCCTACGAGCAAAGGTTGAGGGAATTCAATATTTTAACCTGGAGAAACGAAGACCAAGGAGCGGGACATGATAGTGACCTTCAAACACCCAAGGAGCTGTCATATAGAAGTGGTCAAGGATTTGTTCTCTGTTGCTGCAGGGGGTAGGACTAGATCTAACAGGCTTAAGCTGCAGGACGGGAGATTTCAGTTGGATACCAGGAAACCATTTTTAATGGTAAAAGCAATTCGACAATTGACCTGATTACCAAGGGATGTTGTGGGCTCTCATTTTCAGGAGGTCTTCAAGCAGAGGCTTGTTGTGCACTTTTGAAGATGCTCTAGATGGGATTTCCTGTTTCAAGCAGGGGATTGGACTAGGTGGCCTTAAAGGCTTCTTCCTATTCTATGATTCTAGAGGCCCAATACTATCCCATGCCAGCTCACAGCATGCAGTAATGCAGTGTGCACTGCATGCTATGGGGAGGGAATCAGAAAGCCCATGAGAGGTAACACTTTTCTTACCTCACTGTAAGTCACCTGGCCGGTGGGTCTTATCAACCACCTATGCTGGCTATCTTACTGGCATACGTCCAAGGAGACTGAGAGGGCAGTTCGGGCAGGGAAACAGGCATAGGATTGAGGCATGCACCACTGCCAAGATTTTCCCACTCCCACCCCATACCACTTATGATACTCCCCCAAACCTCTGCTGCCAACCTACCTAACCAGTGGGGCATCTGGGAGCCACTGTTGTGAACAGGGGCCTGCAGCCATTTGCAAGGGGATGGCCCCAAAGCACATGACAGAGGTTCAGCTTTCATACTGCCAGTCTGAGGCTTGTGGTGGCTGATCTCATGATCTGCTGCTGTAAGCCCTGGGGAGTACTGGGCTGCATCTTATTTTAAACTGTGAAGTTGCTTACTGCAGCAGTAGGTGATTTATCCTTTTATCCAGATTAGTTTTCCCAATCAAAATTTCCCCCATGGTCATTTTCTGCTTACTCCCAGGAAAATGGGTGTACAATTGCAGCTCTCATAACTTACTACTACTACAAACCCTTAACTTATTTTTAAAAAGTGAGGAGGGGTAGGAAAGCAGGCAAGCAGTCAGACTCCTATGTATCTATATAAAGTATGTGCATCCTTTTTAGGCACTTTGGAGTAGAATAATTTTGTCTGACTGTCTTCTGATTGTTTTACTTTAGTTTTCTGAGTTAGTTTTTATTTGTGGTGGTGATAGTGGCTGTTAGCAGCCACGAGGATCTTGTAAAAAAATGAAAATGATAGGTTATTACTATGATAGGATATCACTATCCTAATGATAGGATTATCACTATCTCACATTCCTTCGGAGCTTGATGGGTTGGCCTGTGTTGGGAGAAAAATGGACTTAGATGGACTCTTGGTCTGATACAACACAAACTATTCTTACACTGATGACAGGAAAACAAATGGGAGGTGCCAACAGTCCCCCTCTGGGTAGACTGTGTAGATGCATCCCCTCAGTACGTACAAGCATGAACATTAGTTCCTGTGGCTGAGCTCATAAGGAAGTTGTGAACAAAAAGGCTGTATTTTAAAGTAAAAACAGTTTTGCTACATTCCATCCTGGATGTGTTGGCCTGCTTGGCAGTGCATTTGGTGGATGTAGCTTCCCCTTTTACAGCAGAATCATGACAGAACTTCCTCCTGCATGGAGCTTTTAAAGGAACAGATGCCCAGTCCATTTGGAGTTCAAGAATAAGATAACAGGCTAGAGCAAATAAATAAATCAAGCAAGATTTCAGCCTTCGAGTTGTATCACTTAAAAAGTTGCCAGCCACTCCATGGTCTATGCAGCAAAACAAAGAAGGCTTTGTGGGGCGATGAGCACACATTTCCCTTGCAGCTGGCACTGGAGGTAAAATAGCATTTCTGCCAGTTGTGGCCTACATCACAGATGTCCTTTTGTTCCCCTTTCACAGTAGCCACAATTTTTTGCTGAAAGTTTTTCATTCTTTTTCTTTTTTCTAATGCAGGCAAACATATGCCAAAAACCAAAAACAAAAAACCACACCCCATAGTCCAGGATATAAGCCAAAGCACATTTACTGTTTGGGGTGACAAAGAAAGGTGAATTGCTCAATAAGTAAAATATTCACAGCCCATAACTATTTGGTTTTAACACATGTGTGCAGGTGGTGAATGTATACATTCATGCTTGTGTGTGTGTAATTCACTGAAGCAGCTTCATGTTTTTTTCACCTGCACAGGCAGAACTGGACAACAAAAAATTAAATTATTGACTGACTGACTTTTTGCATTTAAACACTGCCTTCAGCTGAGGCACCCAAGGCAATTACAGTTTATTAATATTAAGAACACCATCATTACAAAATATATTACATAATTGCTTTAGGCCATTGGTGGACCCCATTAGTGAATGGTATGAGCTTCTTGGCCTAGACTTCTTCTCTGCTGTATTCTCCATCTGGGCACATAGGTCTTAAGTAGGCCCTGAAAAAGTGGGGAAGGAATGCCTGAACAGTTCCCTCAAATCACTAGAGGTCCCTTCAGGAGCTGAAAGCATGAACCCCCTGACCTAGGCTTCTTTGCCTTGCCTTCAGGGCACACAGGTCTAAAGTAGCCCAGGTAAAAGAGTTGCTCTTCTTAGTTCTTCTAGTAATCCTCAGAGCAAAAGTTAATGTATGGTCCTGGCTTGTTCACAGGTTGGAAGTTTCAGGCATGTTACTATATTAATGAAATGCTAATTTATGTCTTGTAAAAAATGCTCCATGTCCCAATTCACACCATTTATTGCTTCTTGGGAAGATAGCAACACCTTTGGCAGCATCATTGGCTCTAAGATGTGGTGCCATATGGCTTGAGAGTGGTGGTTCTGCAATTGATGACAAGCATCATGATATGCAGGTTCTTGCACAACTGGAACTGGAACAACGGCACCATATTGAAGTGCCCTTAGGTAGGAGGCCAGGCTGTGGATGTGTCTGATGTTCTAAGACAGTGGTTCTCAAACTCTCTGGGAGAGTTTGAGAGCCACTAAGTACTTGCGTGGGCGGGGGAGGCAGCGGGGGCAGGGAGTAGGCAGCAGCGCGATCCCTAGGATCACGCAACCCAGGGGGCTGCAGGGACTTGGGTACACTTACCCAAGCCTCCTGCAGCCTCCCCAGGCTGTGGGGAGCCCAGCACGACCTGCAGCAGGGCTCCCTGCAGCAGTGAAAGTAAATGTGGAGCGATCGCACCCCACCTCCACTAAAGCAGAAATGGAGTGCAATCGCACTGCATTTACTTTCACTGCTGCGGGGAGCCCTGCTGCAGGTCGCGCCAGGCTCCCCGCAGCCTGGGGAGGCTGCAGGAGGCTTGGGTAAGTGCACCCAAGCCCCTGCAGCCCCCCTGGGCGGTGCGATCCTGGGGATCGCGCTGCTGCCTCCTCCCTGCCTCCAGGCTGCCCCTGCCCCTTAAGGGGGCAGAGGCCATTTCTCACAGGCTAGGGCATCGCAATGCCCCAGTTTGAAAAGCCCTGTTCTAAGAGTTCTGTCAACTGAATACTGTCAAAATTTTTTCAAGTTTCAAATTTATTTGGCTGACAAGTATTACAATTGAGGAGATTTTTGCAGATAAAATCCTTTCCTTTTCCATGTTGTTTTCAGTGGGAGAGGAAATCATCTTTCAGAACTGCCAAATATACCAAACATCTACAGATGGGTTGTTCTGCAGCTGGAGGCTTTAACTTTGTAGTATTTATTTGAAGTATCAAAGCCAGCCCACCCAAGCTAAAACACAGCCAGCAAAATCCACAATGTTTTGGCTCTTAAGCAAATAGCATTTGAACTTAGGGCTTTTTTTCCCCCTGCTAAAATGTAATTTTATGCAGATGAGCTTTACATGAAATTCATTAAACAATTACATACTGGTGCAGTTTTCATATTTTTGTAAGGGGTCTGCATAAGCACTAATTAGGTCTAAAACAATGTTACTGTGCAAATTGCAATGCTGATTGTTCAAGCCGTCTTATATTCTGCATCTGCTTTGCCATAATGATTATATAGGTGCATGAAGTACAAATGCCAGCTTGCTACATTTTAGTAGTGCTCTTTTATTTTAAAACAGCATTGAACTTAGTATGTAGTCATTTAAATATTGCAGGGGCACTTGCGGGTAAAATTGTAAAGTGGAAGTAAGTAGCAATGGTAACACATTGCAGAAGTAATTGGCATTCCATTAACATGGAATTGGCATTCCATTAACAAGAAGCAATCCTGAAAAGCGAAAGTGATTATTTGCTTCAAGCTCCAAATGTTTATCGCAAAATTAAAGAAATGACATTCAGAGATTGTCTGCTCTCTGAGAGAAAGAAGGAACATCCTTCTTCAAAATTACCTTAGAAAACTGGCCATGGATTCCATTCCTCTGCTTCCAGGTTCCAAATATTAGATAACACAGCTGACAGCCCAATCCTATCCACACTATCCTGGGAGTAAGCACCATTGACTCTAATGGGGCTTACTTCTGGGAAGAAGTGCATAGGATGGGCTCTGAATTGTTTGCAATGTCGTATTTTAATACATCTAAAGAAATTTTTCTGCCTGATGTTTTGATCTGCGGTTCAGGCCTAATGCTGAAAACTAAGTTAATACAGCATTAAGAACTAAATCCACAACAGCCAAGAGGCCAAATTCTGCTTCTGAATACAGTGTTTCAACCCTACTCTCTTCGGTAGGATTATGAGAGGGAATAGAATGAGAAGTGGGCACCCATCTCTCAGGAACAAGTTCCATTGATCTGAACGGAACAAATTTCTAAATTTTCTCCAGGATATTTATATAGATGAGTCCTCAAAGGCATTCTTGTTTCTAAAGCATGCATATTCTGGTTGCCTTCTGTGGTATACAACCTCTGCAGTTTGTTCACAATGATCTCCTGGTCATCTGGAATTCATATAATAATCACAAGAATGGAGGGCATCATCATATATAATCTGGTCCAGCTTCATACCCCAGGGCAGGATATCTAAATAAAAATCCTGACAGATGTCTGTACAATATTTTCTGGAAAATCTCCAGGCAAAGAAACCCCGCAACCTCCCAGGGCAGCTTACAATTATTATTAAAACTATTCATACCCTGCTTTTCAACCAAAAAAGTTCACAAATGACATAGTAAAAGATATTTTTTAAATGGCTTCTTATCCCAAAGAAGACTGAAATCTTAAATACATCAACAGCCACTATAAGAGATGGAATTAATAGGGGCAGTTGGTGTGTGCCCCCCTCTTCCTTAGTGTTTGTCCCATGTGGTGGTGGGTTCTGCTATTTTGGATTGGAGTCACCATTTCTCTCTGTTGCAGGCTTGGTCTGGCTATAGGCTGGCAATTTTCATGTCACTGTGCAGTGTATCAAGCCAGCGCTGCTTCATTCAGCCTTTCGGTCATTTGCCATTGACCCCCAACTGAAGGTCCTTCTGCGCCAGTGTATCGCTGTCGGCACAAAGAACATGGCCTTACCACTGAAGCTGGGTTTCTCTCAACTTGTCAGCAATTGCAGCTATGCCATACCACTGCCAGATGTTGTCATTGCGCACATGGTCATACAAGTGATACAACCGATCCAATGCAGCATCTTTGTCTCCATGACAGCAAGGTGACATTCAGCTTCTCTTGTCACTGGCCAGCATTCAGCTCCGTAATTGGTGTCCCCCCTCCCCACTTAGTATAAGAAAACTACCATTCAGAAAGGCACCTCTTTGTCTTGTTAATAGGGGCTTCCTCTGCTACTCAAATCATGATTTGGAAGTTCTTAATTTAATTAAATTGACCTTACTGTACTTTTATTATTCTTAGGAAGGATATTTTTATACCACTTGTTGACAAAAAAGTTCCCAATGCAGTTTACAGAGAAAATCAAATAACTAACTTTAACACACTACTTCAACTCAAATATCAGGAGATAGAATGAACAATTGTTCCCCATTTTTTCTTTTTAACATATTCTTAGAAACATCTGAGTACTGAATATGACCCCTTTCTCTAACCCAGTGGTTCTCACATATTTAGCACTGGGACCCACTTTTTAGACTGAGAATCTGTTCAGGACCCACCAGAAGTAATGTCATGACTGGAAGTGACATCATCAAGCAGGGAAATTTTTAGCAATCCCAGACTGCAATCCTACCCACATTTACCCAGGAGTAAGTCCCATTGACTATCATTGTTAAAAGAAAGAAGTTACATAGTAGCTTGTTCAAAGTACAGATTAACATTTCCCCAAATGCAGTCACGTACCATGATAGCATCAAGTCTAATATATTAAAAATAAAATATTGAAATGATTGAGGACCCACCTGAAATTGGCTCATGACCCACCTAATGGTTCCCGACCTACAGTTTGAGAAACACTGCTCTAGCCTATGTTAAACATATTTTGTTTTGTTTTTCCTCATATAATTTTGACTTCCATCATACATGGCTCTCCTTTGAATTCTATTCCAGAAGTGTTATCATTGGCACCGGGAAGCAGTTTTATTATGCTCGTACTGTTGCTTCAGTGGTACTAAAGGTCATCATAACTAGACTCTGAACTCATCCTGGTTCAACTCATCCCATTCAGTGAGTTACAAAAATTCTTTCCAAAGTATCCCAAACTGGAGCAAAGTCTACCTCTTTGATCATCAGCATCCTCAATCTGACCATCACTGTTGACAGGTGGCCAGGCTAGGACAAGGGCACATGAACTTACTGGAGAAGGCCCAGTCTGACAGCAATGTGTTTGGTCTGGTCTTCCATCCAGATGAGTGTTTTTTTTAAATAACCAAGTCAATAATAGGATAATATGCACACCCTATGTCCCCAGCTGATAAGTTCCAGGCGTTACCGAGTTTAGTTTTCTTTGACTGATAAAGTCTGAGTCTCAAAGTGTCATTGAGTTTTATTTACAAATAGAATGTAAATGGGGGCAAACAGGTACTCCTACAAGCTGGATCCATGACCCTCATCAGAACCCCAGCACAGATACTGTGCACTTTGAATGTAGGGTCACTTTTAGCCATTGCTTCCTGTGTCTACAAATCCAAGACTGCTATTTGTCACACACAATCCATCAAACATTCATCTTGATCATTTAATGACATCCACAGTCATTAAAAAAACCAATAACATTGACAAATCCCAAATGCACAAACAGGTTTAAGCAAAACCATAGTGACATGCCCATTTACAGCAATCAGGCAGCAAATTTTGAACACTACTATTTTACCGGCATGTTGAAGCAATATCTTTGTATGCTTTTAAACTTGGACTAGAACTCTGCTCCATTCTAAGATTCTTAATTTTCTGACACAGCAATCAAATGGATTGGAAGAAAAGTGACCTAGATAGTTATTACAGGAAACTGATTTTCCACACATGCACATATCTAAGAGGTCTTGTTAACTGATTTGCAGTGTGTAATCCTCAAGAGACAACACATATCCGGAAAGAAATCCACTAGGGGGTGTAGAAGATGCAGTAGATGGAGCAGAATGTTTATTGAAAAAAGGAGACAATATGGTAGCTTTTAAATAAAATTTAATATATGGACTTAGGAATAAGCAATGTATAAAAATTCAGTTTAATTCCAATCCTTTCCCGTGTTTGTGGCTTAACATGTGTCAGTTGGCACATGAACAGTAGCATATGGGTTGATCTGATGTGAGTTACTGCATACAGTATGTTGTGTTCAGGCCTAAAGTGTGTAATTCTTTTGGATTAGTGTTGGCAGATCTCAGTGTAGCAGGGAGCTTAGAATGTTCATAAATGTTATGTATATTACAAACATTAATACATTCTTATAATATCAAAACTCCACATTGATATCAGAATAATTAGAAAGCAGTACTCCAATATTTAGGCACCAAAAATGGTGCCAAGATGATGAATGGGGCAGTTCTTACTCTAGACTGCAAACCTCACAGAATGAATTCCTATTTACTTGTGCTGGCAATCACTGACTGGGGCAGGGGGGAGTACCCTTCAGAGTCTGGAGCCAAAACAAAGAATGCGGCAGAATTCAGCACCAGCATTGCAACCTATGCATGTCTACTTAGGTTGCACTTACTTAGAAGTAAGTTGCACAGGCTGGTAGATAGTGCTGGGGAGGAGGTAGTGGTTGTGGTGCATGTCGGCACCAACAACGTGGGCAAGTGTAGCCGGGAGGTCCTGGAGGCCAAATTTAGGCTATTAGGTAGGAAGCTGAAAGCCAGGACCTCAAAGGTAGAGTTCTCGGAAGTGCTACATGTTCCACACGCAGGGCCAGCTAAACAGGCGGAGATGAGGGGTCTGAATGCGTGGATGAGACGGTGGTGAAGGGAGGAGGGGTTTAGATTCATTAGGCACTGGGGAACGTTTTGGGACAAGCGGGGTCTGTACAAGAGGGATGGGCTTCACTTGAACCAGAATGGAACCAGACTACTGGCGCATAACATTCAAAAGGTGGCAGAGCAGCTTTAAAACTGATCCCTGAGGGAAGGCCGACAGGAGCTGAGGGGCATCCAGTTCGGGACTCCTCATCTCTATGGAATGACGATGGGGAGGTTAGAGAACAACAAAGGCAGAGTAGGAGAAGAAATTGGGAATGGTAGCATGATGGGATGTGATAGACGGTTTGGCACAATGAGAGGATTCAGGGATAAAGGAGCTAATAAGCAGCCCATCCTGGGGCATTCCATGTACAAATGCTTTTACGCAAATGCGTGAAGTCTCTGAGCAAAGATGGGAGAACTGGAATGTCTGGTGACAAGGGAAAACATTGACATAGTGGGCATAACGGAAACCTGGTGGAATGCGGAGAATCAGTGGGATACCGCAATCCAGGACTATAAACTCTACAGGAGGGACAGGCAGGGGTATGTTGGAGGTGGCCATTTATGTTAAGGAAGGGATAGAATCCAGCAAAGTAGAGATTGAAGGCGGGTCCGACTCCATAGAATCTCTGTGGGTTAAATTACCAAGCCTGAGGAGCAATGTAATACTGGGGGCGTACTATCGTCCTCCAGACCAGAAACCGGAAGGGGACCTTGAAATGAGGAAACAGATCAGGGAGGGGACAAGGAGGGACAGGGTTGTAGTCATGGGGGACTTCAATTATCCTCATATTGACTGGGTCAATTTGTGTTCTGGTCATAAAAAGGAGACCGGATTCCTTGACATGCTAAATGAATGTGCCTTAGAGCAGCTAGTCATGGAGCCCACCAGAGGACAGGTGACTCTGGATTTAATATTGTGTGGTACTCAGGACCTGGTTAGAGATGTCAATGTTACTGAGACATTGGGGAACAGTGATCATGCTGCGATTCGTTTCGACATGCACGTCGGGGGAAGAATACCGGGCAAATCTCTCACAAAAACCCTTCACTTCCGATGAGGAACTTCCCTCAAATGAGGAGGCTGGTTAGAAGGAGGTTGAAAGGGAAGGTAAAAAGAGTTCATTCTCTACAGGGAGCATGGAGGTTGCTCAAATCAACAGTAATAGAGGCCCAGCGGAAGTGTATACTGCAAAGGAAGAAGGGTTCCACTAAATCCAGGAGGGTGCCCGCATGGCTAACCAGCCATGTTAGAGAGGCCATAAAGGGCAAGGAAGCTTCCTTCCATAAATGGAAGTCTTGCCTTAATGAGGAGAATAAAAAGGAACATAAACTGTGGCAAAAGAAATGTAAGAAGGTGATACGGGAAGCCAAGAGAGACTATGAGAAGCACATGGCCAGCAGCATTAAGGGGAATAATAAAAGCTTCTTCAAATATGTTAGAAGCAGGAAACCCACCAGAGAAGCGGTTGGCCCTCTGGATGGTGAGGGAGGGAAAGGGGAAGTAAAAGGAGACTTAGAGATGGCAGAGAAATTGAATGAGTTCTTTGCATCTATCTTCATGGCAGAAGACCTCGGGCAGATACCGCTGCCCGAACGGCCCCTCCTGACTGAGGAATTAAGTCAGATAGAGGTTAAAAGAGAAGATGTTTCAGACCTCATTGATAAATTAAAGATCAATAAGTCACCAGGCCCGGATGACATCCACCCTAGAGTTATGAAGGAATTGAAGAATGAAGTTGCTGATCTCTTGACTAAAATATGCAACTTGTCCCTCAAAACGGCCACAGTGCCAGAGGATTGGAGGATAGCAAATGTCACGCCGATCTTTA
Source organism: Tiliqua scincoides (assembly GCF_035046505.1). Lineage (NCBI taxonomy): Eukaryota > Metazoa > Chordata > Lepidosauria > Squamata > Scincidae > Tiliqua > Tiliqua scincoides. The sequence continues at coordinate 233,218,340 of NC_089821.1, forward strand.
AAAAGGGAAAGAGGGGGGACCCAGGAAACTATAGGCCAGTCAGCCTAACATCTATACCAGGTAAGATGGTGGAATGCCTCATCAAAGATAGAATCTCAAAACACATAGACAAACAAGCCTTGCTGAGGGAGAATCAGTATGGCTTCTGTAATGGTAAGTCTTGCCTCACAAACCTTTTAGAATTATTTGAAAAGGTCAACAGGCATGTGGATGCAGGAGAACCCATTGACATTATATATCTGGACTTTCAAAAGGCGTTCGACGCCTCACCAAAGGCTACTGAAAAAACTCCACAGTCAGAGAATTAGAAGGCAGGTCCTCTCCTGGATTGAGGACCTGTTTGAAGACCAGGAAACAGAGAGTGGGTGTCAATGGGCAATTTTCACAATGGAGAAAAGTGGTGAAAAGCGGTGCGCCCAAGGATCTGTCCTGGACCGGTGCTCTTCAATGTCTTCATAAATGACCTGGAGACAGGGGTGAGCAGTGAGGTGGCTAAGTTTGCAGACAACACCAAACTTTTCCGAGTGGTGAAGACCAGAAGTGATTGTGAGGAGCTCCAGAAGGATCATTCCAGACTGGCAGAATGGGCAGCAAAATGGCAGGTGCATTTCAATGTAAGTAAGTGTAAAGTCATGCACATTGGGGCAAAAAATGAAAACTTCACATAGAGGCTAATGGGTTCTGAGCTGTCTGTGACAGATCAGGAGAGAGATCTTGGGGTGGTGGTGGACAGCTCAATGAAAGTGTCAACCCAATGTGCGGCGGCAGTGAAGAAGGCCAATTCTATGCTTGGGATCATTAGAAAAGGTATTGAGAACAAAACAGCTAATATTATAATGCCGTTGTACAAATCGATGGTAAGGCCACACCTGGAGTATTGTGTCCAGTTCTGGTCACCACATCTCAAAAAGGATATAGTGGAAATGGAAAAGTTGCAAAAGAGGGCAACTAAGATGATTGCTGGGCTGGGGCACCTTCCTTATGAGGAAAGGCTACGGCGTTTGGGCCTCTTCAGCCTGGAAAAGAGATGACTGAGGGGGGACATGATTGAGACATACAAAATTATGCATGGGAAGGATAAAGTGGAAAGAGAGATGTTCTTTACACTCTCACATAACACCATAACCAGGGGACATCCAGTAAAATTGAGTGTTGGGAGGGTTAGGACAGACAAAAGAAAATATTTCTTTACTCAGCGTGTGGTTGGTCTGTGGAACTCCTTGCCACAGGATGTGGTGACGGCATCTGGCCTGGATGCCTTTAAAAGGGGACCGGACAAGTTTCTGGAAGAAAAATACATTACGGGTTACAAGCCATGATGTGTATGTGCAACCTCCTGATTTTAGAAATGGGATATGTCAGATGCAAGGGAGGGCACCAGGATGCAGGCCTCTTGTTTTCAGGTGGGCTCCCTGGGGCATTTGGTGGGGCCGCTGTGAGATACAGGAAGCTGGACTAGATGGGCCTATGGCCTGATCCAGTGGGGCTGTTCTTATGTTCTTATGTTCATTGGAGCTTACTCCCAGGAAAGTGTGGATAGGATTGCAGCCTAGGTGGTGTTTAATTGTAAACCATCTTGAACATGCTTTATTTGAAAGGCAGTGTGCAAATGCTTGAAATAAATAAATGTTGTTATTCAACACTTAAAATAGGTCCTTCCATATTGGAGGGGGAAATGAAACATTTGGACAATTCAACTGGCAGAAATATAAAAATAAAACAGAACAGAAACATCACAAGGGATGGGACAGCATTGCTGGCATACACCACCTACATGGGACAAGCAGCAGATGTGCCTAATTGGGAAGACCTCCATTTATTCCTGCCTTCCAGCTTTGAGGATCTAGAGGCAAACCTAAGTTGTGGCAGAACTCAATGTAGGCTGGTTTGTAGGAATCGCCTCTTTCTGCTATCCGTTTTTTCTGTTGCAACACTTCTGTTCATACTTTAGACTGCAGGTCTCATTGAGCATGTTCCTATCTACTGACCATAATCAGCAGAGGCGGGGAAGAGTATGCTTTAGGAGTTCCAGTAGTCCTATGACCATCAGAGAGGTTCACCTGCTTGGTCAGCCCTAGAGCATCAGTACCAGTGACAGGGCCCGATCAGGGTATCCACAGGGTACTAGAGGGACGCAGTGCAGGACTTTGCCCCAGGACCCCCAGCAAACTTGTACCAGCATTGCATATTGTCCAAAGAGCTTGTTAAATGAGCTTGTAGCAAACATTCTTTGATCGTCTAGCCAGCCCTCTACTTGATCACCAATTCCAGGCAAGTCCAAAGTAAATCAGCTGAGAAAGAATACTAGTTTAGACCACTGGGAGACTGCATTGCATAGAGCCAGCTTGCAAAGTGTCTGTGTGCACATGCTCTCTCTCTCTCTCTCCCCTTTGGTCTAGTTACCGGCAAGTAACTTCTTTCTAAAGAACAAAAGAGATTTTGTGCCAGATGCATTTCCATAGCAAAGAAAAATGTCAATACTTTCCTCTTAACTCTCTGCTTAGTTCCATTTGTTACAGTTATACATTGCCTCCAGCCCAGCAGTTCCTAAACTCTCTGGGAGTTAGGAATCGCTCTAAGACTTTGCAGGGGTGGGAAGATGGTGGCGATGCAGTCACCATGATTGCTGCCACCGGGGACAGAAGGTTTTTTTTTGTAACTTACCACAGCCAGCACCAGCCTTGGGGCGCAGGGTGCAGAGAATCCCTTGAACCCCTCTGTAGGGCTCCCCATGCCCCAGAAAAGTTATAAATAGCTATTGCAAACTGGAAGTGAATCATGATCACTATTTTTAACTTTTCAGAAGTGCAGGGGGCACTGCAGAGGGGTCCATGGGACTCCCTGAGGCCAGTGTTGGCTGTGGTAAGTGAAAAACCTTCCTTTCTGTTCCAGTGGCAGCACAAATGTGGTGATTGCGTTGCCACCATCCCAACCCCTTAAGGGGCTAGAGACAGGGCTTCCAAGTCTGGGGCATCCAACGCCCCAGTGTGGGAACCCCTACTCCATGCAAAGGTAAGTAACTTTTCTGAGAATTAAAGAAACTGAGAATTAAACTGAGAATTAAAGAAACTGAGAATTAAACTGAGAATTAAAGCTCATGTAGTGGTTTGGAAATTGGACTTAGACCACAAAGAGCCAGATTCAAATCCCCACTCGAACATGAAGCTTCCTGGGTGACTTTGGGCCAATCACTATCACTCAACCTAACCTACCTCACAGGGTGAGGACAAAGGGACAAAGGAATTATGTACACCATCCTGAGCTCCTTAGAAATGCAGTATAAAAAATGTGAAAAAAATACCACTGGAGGCAAAAAACATTGAGTAAAATGAGATCCATTCTTTTTGCTCTATTTTTTTACATCTCTAATGCAGAACGATAAAAAAGTAAAAACTTGGATAGTAGTTTATCCAGTAAAGATGTTTCTCATAGTGGCCAAGGTTGTCCCTGTGACAGGAGAGAAACTTCAGAACAATTTATATGCATGCACACTTTTATATTTCAATTTTGCATGGCTCATTAGAATGAAAAAACCAAATGAAAGCTGTTGACAACATGATCTTTCTGTCAGTCACTGGCTCTCTTACAATTTATGAATGGCAGACCCTGTACATTTAGTAAAAACAGCCAAAGGAAGAAAACCCTTTCCTAGCATGTATTCAGAGAAGGCTTCATAGAACTAATTGTTAATACTATTTTTGGTACATGATTAATACAAAGAACTTCCTTCAGTCTCCCTTGAACAGTCACAATAAACATATGGCAAAGGGGTGGAGAGAGTGGGTAGAGAACAAATGTATGTGGACTACAAGCTAACAAGAAAATGTATGAATGAGCAAGAATTACAATTAGAAAATATGTATACTTTGAATGCAAAGGATTTTTCAACCAAGAATATGCCAATATACAGTAGGTACAGGGACCTAGTGCATGTCTAGAGACAATGCCAGGCAGTTCAAACATTCACCAAAACACTGAGGCATCATGAAGGAACCATCCCTAATAAAGTCCTGTGCATTAGCAAAGCGGCTTCTACATTGGCTCATGTACCAAGCTCCTAGCAAGACCCAGTCTGCTTTGACCATGACATCAGCCTGCTCAGAAAATCAGGGAAATAACATTCCAAACTGAAGTACTGCAAGATCTTTCTGAGATAAAGATCTGCAAGATAAAATCTAAGAATCCAGACATACCAGAGATATGCCAGGGCCAGTGCAACACCTGATCTGGATTCTCAGATTTTATTTTTGTCTTCAAAATAACTTTTTATGCTTGCTGACCAAGAATGGCATGAACAACTGAGAAATGGCTGGAAACAGAAAGAGCACAACAAAGTTCATGTACTGGGGGCCCCTTGTAACCATGGATCCCATATCTGCAGTTTCACTTATATGCAGTTCCATGGGTACGGGACATCTGCAAGAGGGATCTGAAGGCCTTAGGAATGGACCTCAACAAGTGGGAAACCCTGGCCTCTGAGCGGCCTGCTTGGAGGCAGGCTTTGCAGCATGGCCTTTCCCAGTTTGAAGAGACACTTGGCCAACAGTCTGAGGCAAAGAGGCAAAGAAGGAAGACCCATAGCCAGGGAGACAGAGCAGGGACAGACTGCACTTGCTCCCAGTGTGGAAGGGATTGTCACTCCCGAATTGGCCTTTTCAGCTACACTAGACGCTGTGCCAGAACCACCTTTCAGAGCGCGATACCATAGTCTTTCGAGACTGAAGGTTGCCAATACAATACAATGGGTACGGGAGCCCCCCACCCCACACACCCCTCAGAAGCCCTCCACTGAGGTTTCCCTGGCTCCCATAATGCCTTTTAAAGGCATAAACCAAATGTCACTTATTTATTGTAACAGCCATTCTGAGGTCCACAGAGGCCGTGGGCATCTCACGTGAGCGGTTTCTGCAGGGCTCAGAAGAGCCTCCAGAAGGTCCAGGGTGCATAGGGGGGCATCCTGCGAATCTGCAGTTTCCCGTATTCACGGAGGGTTCCAGAACGTAACCCCCACGGATACGGGGGCACGCTGGTATGCACAGAAACAGAGTTATGTAACAATATGTAATTAGAAGAGATATTAAGTAGAGACAAAAATTATCCCAGGTTAACATGACTTAGAAAAATGTTGTGTTATATTCAGTGTTTTTGCTCTATGAATATACCGGTCCTTCTATGAACACAGCTCTTTTTAGTCAAGGTCAGAAGCTCCTTCCAGTCATGGAGTGAAAACACTGGGTTCAGCACAACATGTCTAAGGTCTCAGTGTGCCAAAAGGAATGGACGTTCATGCCACCCTAATGTCATGCAATAGGGGTTAAGAATGTAGGAGTAACTCAGCTAGATCAAAAGTCAATCCACTTCTGCATCATGGTTCCAACACTGTATATTTTCTGAAAGCAACCAATGGCCAAACAAGGCATAACAACCATCCCTCAAAGTTTTCTCTCAGCAATTTCTATTTAGACCAGGGGTGTCAAACATAAGGCCCATGGACTGGATGCCGCCCCGGAAGCAATTTATCCAGCCCCCATCATGCTCTCTCAGAATGATAATTGGGCCCTCTTTCTTGTATCTTGAAACTATGAACAATATTTACACATTTTCTCTTCTGTCGCTTGCAGCTAATGGGTTTCTTTGTGAAAACAAAGTGCACATTTCAGCCATCTTATGCTTAATGATGTCACTCCTGTTTAATAATGTCACCTCCAGCCCTCAGCAAGTAACATGAGTGCTATTTGGCCCACTGTATGAAACAAGTTTGACACCCCTGGTTTAGACATCTACTGCCTGTCAGTGCCATACCTAGGGGGAATCCATGGGTGCAAGTGTTCCTGAGTGGCACAGCTGGGGTGCACCAGCGCACCAGTGACCCCTAGCCTTACTACCCTGAAGTTCGCCCATGCCCACTGCATTCCCGCCTGGAGGCATTCTGAGGGCTGGAGAGGCTGGTCATGGCCTCCCCAACCCTCAGGAGGCCTTCTAAGGCCTCCAGAGGGCCTAAAAATGTAACTTGCAGTTTTTACAGAGAAAACCAGAAGTGAACTTCCACTTCCAGCTTGCCCACTTCCAGCTTGCCCCAGGGCAACACAGTGGCCAAGACTCCTACTGCTACCTGTAATATCTGGAAGTTTCATTTAGCTAATATGGTTAATGTTCTTTGATAGATCTCTCCTCTGTGACTTTAGTTAATTCCCTTTTAAAGCCATCTAAACCAGTGGCCATCACTTTTTCATACCATAACTTAATTATAGGATGTATGAAATCTCTGCTACTCTTTATACAAAGCAAACCTTTTAAAATTTGTATTATGTCCCACCTTTGTGTTTATTTATTTTTTTAACTACAAAGTCTTAAAGGCTTTAGCCTTTACTCATAGGAAAGATGCTCTAGCCCCTTGAGAATATTGGTTGTCCTTTTCTGAAACTTTTTTCAGCTCTATGACATCCTTTTTAAGATGAGAATAACAGAATTGTACACAGTGTTCCACCCACAGGAAAGCCTTAATGAAAGCATTAAGTACTAGCTGCCTTCCCATCACTTTCCTAATAATCCCTAGCATGGAATTTGCCTTTTTCACTGTTGTCTCACATTGAGTTGATATCTCATTGCATTATCCAGCCAAACTTCAAGATTTGTTTTCTGGATAGTAACTGCCAGTGCAGATAGCATCAGTGTTAATGTGCAATTGGGGTCCTTTGCCTCCAAAGGAATGTAGTACTTCTTTATGCTCAATCTTATTTACCATTTTGTTGTCCACTCAGGCAGCATGGAGAGATTGTTTTGGAGGTTTTAATGCTTTAAGACCATTACAAAATCCTTTGTGTAACCAAAACTGATTCAGGTTAGATGACTGCCCTCTTCAGGTTATTTCACATGCTTGATGAGATGACTAACTTCTTTTTAGGCCCTCAGTCCCAGAGAAAGTCCAGGAAATCACAGTATGGGAGCAGTTATGACCTTTGTGTAATGTGACACCTATAAAGCAAAATACAGGTTGAGTCTCATTATTAGAGAGGTTTCCTCTCCCAGAACTCTGGATGGCAAAAATCGAACTAAAGCAAATCAATTTAAAAAACAAAGTCCCTTTGCTTTGGTGATTTAAAAACAGCCTTGCTGACCTTTGTGATGTTAAGACAGAGTCATTAGGCAGACAATCCATCAATCAGTCTCTTTCCAGGCAAGCCAGAGAACCCTCTACAAACCCTTTGTTCACCCAGAGCAAAGTGATCTTTCTTTCACATGGTGGGGGGGGGGAAGGGAGGGGTCACTTCCCCTTGGAGAGAGAATCAGCCAGCTGCCGTCTCCCACATTAACAAGAGACTATTGTTAAAGGACTGTTTTCCTTTAATTTAAAGGGTACTTCTCATCAAATTGAGATAGAAAAATCTGTGGAATCTGTGGATAATTAGGTTATACCTGCAATCCCTTGCATGACTCTCTCTACAATAGTAAGAAAAGCAGTTTTTAAAACTGATTTTAAAGGGATGCATTTTTCCCCTTCTCCAGGGATCAGCACATTCCTTCTCATTTGCAGTGGCCATTCATGTTGAGTCAAATCTGTGTATAAAAAATCCTTGTATAGGTTGCACCTGTACAATCTCTCCTCCACTTGCCTCCTCCAAGAGTTCAAAACCAGAAGAGGGTGTTGTAATTTTGACTATTTCCTTGAGGTTAAAAATGTTAGAGACAAGCACTGCTGCCTTGCCTTCATAAGAAGATCTGATTGCACCAAGATGGTTACAATCTTGGTGCAATCAGATGACCAAGGCTCGCGTCAGTTGAAATGCTTGTACCATCATCATTATACACAGATGAGAGTGAGGCTAAAAATCTTTGTTGTAGAAATCAACAAAGTTTTTTTTTAATGTAAGTAAAAAACTGATAACAATTTTTAATCACCATGTTTGTCATTTTTCTGCTCTTCAGAATGGCATAAAAAGCATCTCCATATTCCTCTCCCACATGCTGTCCTAAATTTCTCTCCCAAAGTTTTACTTTTTCTTGGAATGTCTCTATGTACCAGATGACAGTGAGTTTCTGTGCTAATTGCTTTATTCTTTGAAAGGGACATTTATTGTACTAAACTCCTACCATACGTATGTGTAAATTTAAGATTTGGCCACAAACCATGATTGCCACCTTTCATGCGCTTCTGCCTGGCCATTCAAAAACCTTTTCTTGAACATGCATCACTACAAATATAGCAAGACACTTTGATGTGTGCATTTTTTTTCCAATTACAGTCATATAATAAGGAAATGAAAGTTCCTCATAGGAAAACTAATCAATCACTAGGATTGTAATACAGTGCATCCCTATTTGGGAATAACAGTCCAATTCTGAGCTGCCCGGTGCGTGGGGCTGCAGCTGCACTGAAAATGGCTGCCGCTGCATCCAGTGTGCCTGGGCAGCTGCAGCAACCTCCTTGGGAGAAGGGGATTTTCGTCCCCTTGCCCCGCGTAAAGGGAATAGCCCCACAATGGGGCTTCTCAATTCTATGACAAACTGAGGGATTTAGAACCATAGAATTTAGTGCCTCTGTGTGGGGTGGATGGCCCAACATGGAGGCTCAGGATCTGGTGGAGCCTCCCTCCCATCCCGCTCCCTCCCCAGCACACCTTCTCCCCACCCTCTGTCCGCTCCCCCTGCCCTGGAATACCTCCTCCCCGCCTTCCCCCACCCACCCACCGACCTACCTGTCTGTTGCCCGGCAGTCCTTGTGACCACTGAGCAGTGGAGCTCCAGTGTTCCACCAGCACTAGCCCAATGGCAGCTAGCACTGGGCTAGTATTGGCGCTCCACTGGCGCTAGGGCCTTACGGCACATTTGCGACAGTGTACACCAGTGGTAAGCCGGCACGCACTCTTTAGAATTGGGCCCTAAGTCCTGGTGCACTCAACAACATTGACATCTGAATTTTTTACATACGTATGATCAAGCTGTCCAATTGCAATCAAACATATTTACTTGATTGTAGTCCCACAAAGTTCAATGGAACTTATCAGAATATGCATGGATAGAACAGGCCATTGTTCATCTTATTCACTTGCTGTGCACTTCATCACTTCATTCTTAAGAGCAGCAAAGAATTGCGGAACACCACTTGGGAGTCCATTTTTGTCAATTAACAGAGTAGTGCTCAGAAACAGAAAATGTAACCTGTCAACTAAGTTGGTAGAGCTGCATTTTATAGCTCTAAAAGAGGGTGCTGGATAGAAAGGTCAACTATTACTCTTTGTGCTTTGCCCAGAGAAGAAATGATCATTTTGGCTATACTTTGCTCACTTGCAACAGCACAAACAAAATGTTGCTGCAGAAGAAAACCATCATGTTACACCCCCTCCATCTGTCCCCTGCTGTGCACCCACATATCCCGTCATTCTACAAATTAATCTTTCACACATTTTTTAACACAAAAATGTGTTAATGTTATAGAAGAGAAAATAAGGAAAACAGAGATCTGTGTAATAATACATTAAAATTAAAATATATTGGCAGCCACAGTTACGGATTGAAAAAACTGAATACGAGAGTAAACAGTCCCATCAATTCAATGCCAATGGCACATAGACTAGAGCTATGATAAAGCAACTGCAGTAGAGGTTTTATCTTTTTAAAAAAACAGTTGTCATTTTAATTATCTATCATGGAGTAGCACCCAAAGAGTTAGAACCTTCATATTTCATTTGTAGTTTTTCTTGGGGGGTGGGGTGGGGTTATTTTCAAAAGCCAAGGAGACAATGATGATATTTCTTCCCAAGTTCCATTTAGCCTCTAGCCCAGCCATCTGAGTGACAAGGCCACCGTATATCTATTTCTAGGGATGGAGCCTTGTGACACCTGATGGGGTAAAGAATGGCACTTGCTGATCAGCAGAAGGGTTTGCTGCATTTGGAGCTTCAGGGGTGGAGTATGATGGACACAGAGAGCAAATAGCAAAACCTCTCATGCCAAGCAGAAAAAAATGTCTGTCCTATGATTAGGGCTCGTTGCCCTGGGAATGCTGAAAAGACCATTTCCAAGCAGCCCCATTGGGCAGGCTGGGGTGTTACTTGGAGTAAGGGAAAAAAAAATTCCCCTTACCCCAAGGAAACCTCCAGCCTGTTCCAAAGCTGCACTGAATGAAGCGAAGACCATGCAGCCCCACTGCGACAGCACAGATTAGAACTGGGCTGCCCATGGGACTTTCATGTAAGTGTATATAAGCAGTGTTTCTCAAACTGTGGGTTGGGACCCATTAGGTGAGTCGTGAGCCAATTTCAGGTGGGTCCCCATTCATTTCAATATTTTATTTTTAATATAATAGACTTGATGCTACCATGGCATGTGACTGCACTGGGGGAAATGTTAAAGATTTGCACTTTTAACAGAATACTCTGTTTTTGCTTTTAACAATGATAGTAAATGGGACTTACTCCTAGATAAGTGTGTGTAAGATTGCAGTCTAGGATTGTTAAAAAATTTCCTTTTGGTTTATATCACTTCCAGTCATGACACCACTTCCAGTGAGTCCTGACAGATTCTCATTCTAAAAAGTGGTGCTAAAAGTTTGAGAATCACTAGTATAGGATTGCAGCCTTAGGTGATTTTATTGAATTTGTTCACTGAAACCCTAATGTCCTTCAGCATCAAAGTCCATTATATGAGTATCTTCTGAAGTTGACAACATGGCGGCCCAGAAGACAAAGTGGGTGCATTAGTTGGTTTTATTGGACAACGTTTGTTGGTAAGAATTAGCAGGTATTCAGTACTCACTTTGTTTAAACAAAAAGGAAAAATATGCTTTTCTTGATTCTATGATCCTGCATTTAGAGGGACTACTGACCAAAACTCTTAACCTTTTGTGTCTCATGCACCTCCAGAGAATATCAAACTGCTCATACACCCCACCAAAATTATATATTCTTGTTTGTTTATTTTGTTACAATTATTATTTCCTATGTTCCTGCATTGAACATATATGGCAGAAAGTGAGATTTCAAAAAAGAACATTAAATTTTTATCATAGAAAAAAATGTGTTCATTTCATAGGATTCAAAGACATCAAAAAACTCACATGAAAAATCATAAAGAAGACTGGTTAAAATCCAGATTTACAAATAAGTCCAGGGTTGCTGACCATTTAGAGATATATTCAGTAGGTATATTTAAATACTGATGAAAGCTAAAAGCAATAAATATTGTGACCAATAATAAACTATATTATTGGCTTTTATTGAACCATCACTAGTCATGGCCAAATTCAAATCAAATTTGAGAATTTAAAAAAAATTATCTAGTCCAAAATATGTGTATCAAGGCAAAATGTTTTCTTAATTCTGGGAGCACCAGATACACCCTATGGAGCTCTTTCACATAGAGATACATGCCTCATAAATTAAGAACCCCTGGACCAAAAGAATCTGGGAACAGGACTGAAGCCTAAATAAACGTAAACAATAAAATGAGCTTTGAAACTTCAAGTAGATAGTGGTCAATTAAAAGGTCCTGTTACCTCAAGGGAAGTTACACTCTCCACTAAATCCACAAGACTGGTCTGTAATACAGACTGGTTATCTTTTTGTTCATAGATCTCTTTTAAATATATTGCACAAGATATATATTTTAGGATTAAAAATTAGAGGTCAAGGATGCAATGTGGAAGAGGAGATTCTCCAACAGAGAGAAGAAAAACAGTAAGAGATGTGAATTGCACCTTATACAATGCAATGTATATCACAATAGTAGTGAAATATATTAAACTGAAGCTTCTCATTAGAATGGCAAAAAATAAAAAAGGCAACTGAATCAAGCATCTGATATGATACCAGAATACCAGAAGCCTCTTTATGGCCCTCACCATTTAATTTTCATTTAAGCAATAATAAATACAGCCATCCAACTTTAAGGTGAATGATGAAAGGCCATCAGCCATAACTACTGCATTTTGCAGTTTAAAAAAAAAAAAAAGCTGCTGGTCTCACTTTGTTTTATGAGCTTAGTGTAGCCTGTTGTTATTGAATCTGCCACATAAAAGTCAGCAAACCATGCAAATGAAAATCGAATCTTTTATGCTTTCACAGTTACAGGATAAATTGTTTTGCACAATTCCAAAGTATATATTCTCCCCCCCCCCCAACAGCGATGCTAAGAACTTCAAGCTGGATATTCTGATTCACAAAACGATCTATTTGTACTAATCCAATCTCCCTTGGAAAGCTTGGACTACTTTAATTGTTTGAGAGATGATCTATCCTAAAGAAAAGGAAGATCTCAGCACCACAAGACTGAGGCCTTCTACAATTTTCTTACATGCATGGCTGTCCAACATGTATGTGCACACAGTGCTGGGTACATGTCAAAAGGGCATGACCTAGGCAAGATGAACAGATGGCAAGATAGCAATAGGGCCCACTGACCTTTGGATCACTGGACCAACCTCCACTCCCGCACCACTTGCTGGCTTTCAAGAAGCCTTGCCTTTGGGAAATTCCATTAGTGGCTATACCTTGCTTGGCCATCCTATTCAGATCTGTAAACAATGCCTGGGAGCTTCTAGGCTTGAACCATGTGTGGTCAAAAAAGGTACACCTGTAGCCCCTGGCTTCCCCCACCAACTTCACTGGAAATGCAATCAACAACTTTCTGTTAATCAAAACACAGGTTTTCTGGGCAACTACAGGAATATACAGGACTGCACTTGCTCCTGGTGTGGAAGGGATTGTCACTCCCGGATTGGCCTTTTCAGCCACACTAGACGCTGTGCCAGAACCACCTTTCAGAGCGCGATACCATAGTCTTTCGAGACTGAAGGTTGCCAATACAGGAATATGTTTGCTATGCTTGTATTACCTTAATGCTACATGTGATACCTACTAAATGTTTCCCTGCTACAAAATGCCATGGGGCACGACTAAATACCATGGGGCAACCTCCAAGCCCAATAGCTTCAAACTCTGGCAACATCTTACCAGTAGGTCAGAGGCTTATATGTGAACTAATTCTCTTACTGCACACTGGCAAGAAGCAGTATGAGGACTGGCATTAGTTCACAAGACGCAAGTTTACAACTGCCGACTAAAACTTGTTACTTCTCTCCTTAGTGAAATACAGTTTCCTACACAGTTATATCTTATTTTTACACACTCTGGTGACAGCTTCTCTTAAATCTTGATTATCTACAGAGTGTCACCAAAAATGTACACGTTTTAACGAGCTCTAATTCCTTCATTCGAGAAAATCTGCAACGCTTACACATCTAAGGGGAAGCAATTGAAGAGATGTACAATTGAAAAGGTGTGCACACACAGTGGTGGTGGGTGTCTACATATCCTTTACTCAATGATGTCATCAGTGTATCGTTGACAATGGGGAACATTTCAAGCACTTGATCTAATTCATTAACTGATTAATTAACCTGGGTCAGTCAATTGCTTCTATGTATACCATATGCAGTATTTGTGAGAAGTACAGTATATTCATGAATCATAGCACAAAAAATTTGACACTATAAAGTGTGTGTACATTTTCATGAGAGCCCCAAAGAGTCAGGCATTCCTGTATTTTCCTTTTGCCCATGTGTTCCTGTTTTGGTCACTTTAAAAAATGCAGTTAAGTTTCTGCTCCCCCAAAGCATCCAGGTAAGCAGAGTCAATTGTATCCATCTTTGTGAGAACAGTGTTGTTGAGTTCTGACACTTTTGTGCGTATTTGTACTTGTTCTCTCTTTTTCCATACCTTTTACACAAGCTAATAACATATGGCATCATGCAATTAGATGAGTTAGTGAATGAACTGAGCAGCACAAACAGGTTGATTGGAAGAAGACAGCTTCTGTCTCTGTAATCAGCTATAACAGCAAGTGAAATGCCGAATAGGCATTAGGTAGTTTCAGGGAATTCAGAATTCAAAACAGATTTTTGCAGATGGACTTAAAACAGTGCAGTAAGTCAATTAAATGGGGGGAAAAGCCCGAAAGAAAAAAAAGGAAAAAGTAAGCCAAACACCTGATAGCGCAATCCTATTCTCAAATTACAACTGGATAGGATTGCAACAAAACCCTCTATGCTGGAAGGTTACAATAATGCAGTGATGGCATAATAACCTGAACTCAATGCAAATCATCTGTCAGTTTAAGTAAAACAGGTATAAGGGAAAAGAAATTTATATATTGGAGAGAAATGGTGGGGGAAGATCACAGGAGTCACCATCTTAGTCTGGATTGTATCCTTCCCCAGGGAAAAGTGCCACTATTGCCAACATTGCTCATTCACACACACATCTGTCAACTCCTATGCATATCATGCACAAACACACACAATCTCAGATTCAGATCTGCCCATCTTAGAATTAAACTCGATTTGGGAGAATTAGCAAGACTTCTAGAGTGCATGGTCAAATTTAGCAGCGTCTGACAGTTTGGGGATCGTTGACATGGACAGCAGTGCAAACAACTTCAAAGTGCCTCTAATTCGGCTACCAGTAACTAGTAACTGAGCTTTTTCAAAAGGAGATAGAATATATTAAATAGAGGCCCACGAGCAAAAGGCATGTTTTATTAAAATAGCAGTTACTTTTTTTACAGAGAATTACAGAGATCAATTACATAAAACTTTAGGTGGTGGTGGGTGAAAATTTTTTTTGTAAATAGCTATTTTAGATAGCACAGGTTGAATGAAGGAAGAAAGGAGCACGAGATTCAGGCTGAAGCTGCATAAAGTGTATGTCAGAAGTGTGTTCAGCAGTACAAATATATTTCGAGCAGAGCATGAAGTGTTCTACATCAAAGAAGGTGGAATTTCCTGTATCTAGTGTCTGGTACTTGTAGCTTTGGTTTTGTAGTCAGCTGCTCCTATGTGCAGTTGCCACCTATTTGCTCCAGCAGAACTCTTACGACTTTGAAAGCTACACAACTAACAGTTATATACTAATTGCAGCCATGCCTAGCATGGTAATACAGTGATGTGGAAAGCTACACTTGTTTCTCTGCTGTCTTGCAGATTTCAAAGGCACAGGTGCCCTGCTAGAACAAAAAGACTAGCGACTTCATTCATCTGTATTGTTTCAAAACTCACCCCACCTCAGATACTGTTTAATAAAAGCTTCAAATGCTCTATTTCTCTGGGGAAATGAGAGATGGCAAATAAGTGGTGGAGAGATGAGGATTCTTATGACAAATCTCAGGATACTCAATGGAAGGGGGGAACCAAAGTGCTCTTCCACACCCCACCAGCACTCAGCATCTGCATCACATGTGCTCTCTAACTGTTTGACCTAGTCCTGACCTACCTTAAAAGACTTGCTTAATGTACTGGGGCATGAGCTTTTGTAGACAAGGACCTATTTCATCAGGTACATGATCACAATGCTTTAGAACTTGTTATGAGATGCAGACTAGAATCCCAAACTTTAAATACCAAAGTTAAAGTTCAGCTTTACTTTACCAATCACTCATTATTTACACAATTTCACAGCACAGCTACTACCAATTCAAAATGTCCTTCTGCAACGTCAAAACCCTACAGAGTCACTACTACCATCACTTGAAGATTTTCAAGATAGCAGTCACAAACTACATAAGCACAGATTTATTGCCCTAGTCATCCTATCACCCCAACAATGTGGCTTTTGAAGGATGGATGTCACATTTTCAAACATCATTTAGGAACAAAATGAGGGACTGAAAAGCCCAAATAAATAGTGTGATAATTCAATTCCATTCAAAAGTTAGATTCTTTTTACTGGAATGGTGAAGGAGTATTCAGCATAGTTTTCACTGCGGTAAAACAAGAATGTGTCACTTCATTCAGACAGTACAAAACTGTGTTGTCAGCTCAAGTAAAATACTAAGTGCTAGTCTTTTGACAATTTTACATTACAAATGCACTTTACAAAAAATTAAATTTAGACCTGTATAAAATTTGTCCTTCAGTTTCTGTGTTTCTCTTTATCCTTGACCCTTTTCAATTCAGCAATCTGCCATTCAGAACCCAAAACAATCTTCCGATTGAATAATAATTAAAAAAAACAAACTACCACCATTTATATTACAGAGCAATTGTTCTAATATGCTTTAAAGAAGTAGTGTTTTCCCTTTTTAAGGCCAAAAATCAACTGCATGCATACAAGTCTTACAAAGACATCTATAAGGCTGCAATCCTAAGCACTTTTACCTGGAAACAATCACTATTAAAAACAATGGCATATATTTCTCAGTAAATGCATTTAAGATCAGGTTGTGTGATTATGCTACAATAAAAAAAGATTGATCTAGAGTCATCTGAGCTTGGTTATTTTCTTGGATGCTGTTTCCTTGGGCTTCAACAGGTTTTCAATAAGGAGGTTATTTCTGTTCAAAACAATGAGATCTTAGGATTCTGGGTAGAGAGGCACATAAAATAGAAACACAGTACCTCTGTGTTCAAAGATCTGTTCCATGGGCATCACCAACAGAACCGCTACACACTGCTCTGGTAATACACAGCAATGTACAGTTCCACATTGCAATGTCAGCACTGAGCCCAAGCCAACAACCTTGAAGTTTAGTGTTGCTTGGGGGTTATAAACTGAAGCTGGCAGGCTTAAATGTAGAAGTGTTTCCTAGATTCACTGTAGTATGTCCTCCCAAATGTGCCCCCCCCCCATGAACAAGATTTACTGTCAATGAGAAACATTCCCATTCTCTCTGGTTTATGAACGCTCTTCACTTAAATTTTTGCTTGTTTTGTGTATTACCTAGGGAAGCCTGACATAAAAGGTGTTTTATAAATGTATGTAGAGGCCAGATGCATTGCCAGATGTCGTGCAGAAACAAATGCACTCCAGCTAAACAGCTCCTGTTTGTATTTAATTTTTTCTCACAGAGGCTTAGGGCCAAACTAGACATGACAGCAGCAGACTCATGGGCAGAATCCAGTCTGCCACAGAATCCCCCTACAGCAGGGAAGGGGGATTTGAAAGTGCAGCATGTGTGGGCAGGAGAATGGGAAACTAAACCCTCACTTTCCTCCCAATGTTTTAGCTGTTTTTCTCCTGCTGAATCCTCCATAAGGATAGCTAGGATATCCTCCAACACTAGTGAGGAAAGAAATGGCTCAAAAAACTAGCTTGGGGTAGAAAGCATGAACACAAGGGATCCACACCCTCTCCTGCTTGCCCATGTTGCGCTTTAAAATCACTACTCTCCCTGGTTATCAGGAATCAACAGGATCAAACTTGAGACCGTTTGCCATCTCTCTTCATTGTGCTGTGATATCTGAAGAGGGTGGAATTTTGTTGAGTCAT
Source organism: Tiliqua scincoides (assembly GCF_035046505.1). Taxonomy (NCBI): domain Eukaryota; kingdom Metazoa; phylum Chordata; class Lepidosauria; order Squamata; family Scincidae; genus Tiliqua; species Tiliqua scincoides. Next base: position 233,235,601 of record NC_089821.1, read on the forward strand.
GCCACCATTTTTATTTCATATTTTCTCAAAGGCAGGAGCATCATTCATCTTTATACAAAACAGTGTATAATGCAACAAATAGTACAATCATATGGCTGCAATCCTATATACAGCACACTTACCTGTAAATAGGTCCCATTCAACTTAATGGGACTTGCTTCTGAGCAGATAACAGAACTGGGCTGTAAGATTTTCAAGTTCCCACTGGAGGAGGGCAAGTCTCTCTTCCTACTTCTGTTGCATTTGTTGCTGTTGTGTAAGTATACTACCTTAGGGCGCAATCCTAACCCCTTATGTCTGTGCTTTCCAGCACTGACATAGCAGTGCAAATGGGACATGTGCTGCATCCTGCACTTAGGTGTCACTCACAGAGGCCTCCTCAAAGTAAGGGAATGTTTGTTCCCTTACCTCAGAGCTGCAGTGCCCTTAAGTCAGTGCTGGAAAGCAGTGACTTAAGAGGTTAGGATTGCACCCTTAATGAACCACTCTTAAAATGACTTTCATTTATTGAGAATACTTATACTGTATTCCCCCTGCATCTGCAGGGTATACATTCCAAGATCTACCACGGAATAGAAACCACGGATAGTAGCGAACCCGGCATACTGTGTGGTATTTGGAGACTCCAGGCTTTCAGACCCAGAAGCAACCTGCTTGAATGATAGACTGGTTGGCTGCTTCCATGTTGACAGCTACCTAAGCGGGAGGAAGCTGTTGGGTGAGGCACTTTTGAGAGACAGAGGGGGAAATGCAGCAGCTTCCCATGTTCCACCTCACCGTGGCTACTGAAAAGCTGCCTGCTGGTAAAGTGCTACTGAACAACATGGCGATGATTGAAGCAAGCTATAGCCTGCAGTCACACACAGTGCACTTCAAATGGCACCACTGGCAGGCAGTAGGAAGGGAGGGATGGAGGAAGAACTTTCTGGAATCTTTTTTCAAATATTTTTGATCCATAAATAACTAAAACCATGGATATGGGGGGGGGCTACTCTATATCACTTCTCAACAAAGTTCACTAAGCAGCCACAAGTTTCCTATTTCCTAAATTCAAAAATTTAGAATCTAAGGTTTTGAGGGAAAAACTTGCTATTCTGTGCCCCACTGGCTAGCTAATTCAATTTCTCTTTTCAGTTCTGTATGGCTCTTACCAACTCCTTATGGCCAGTTGGGGCTCGGTTTTGTTGTTGCCACAACCATCTCCCTCGCACCACCATTTGAAATACTGTATATTATGCATGCATGTACAGTGCAATTTAAATCACAGAATTTAGTGAAAGATGGTGGCAGTAACTACAAGGTAAGACTCAGCTGGCCCTCCTTCCTTCCCAGAACTCCTTAGGCCATGGTCCCCAAAGAATTTCTTTAAAAACTGTTAGTTTACCTAAAAATTACCATTTTGAGGCATTTCCACTGTATTGTGATTCCAGTTGAGACCAGTTTCTCACATATCAATAGGGCCTAAACCATGTGCAACTGTGTTCAGAATTGCAGCCAATTTTTTTAACAGATGTTCTCCATTTCCTTTAATTCATATTTTAGCAGCATGTGACTATAACATCTAGACTGGTAAAGACCACTTGGTTAAGAAAACAAATGATGCTGCCTTTCTGAATATAACCGGGGGGGGGGGGGGAGGGGAGGAGTAGACAGTTCCCTTGGTAATGTTCGTACTCATTCTTGTAACATAGCAAAAAAGGGGAAAGAGCAGTTTGTTGCTATATGCGTCTATGAACAAGGCTCTTGGATACTCATATATGATCACTTTGGAAAAGCCATTGATGCTCTCCACGAACTCAACATTCCCAGGCTTGTGTCCCCAAAACATTGCCCATAATGAATAGGAAATACCAGAGTAGTTATAACATTTGCATTAATTTAGATCATATTATAAAACTGAATCTAAAGCAATAGTTATATTTTATGAATAGTAGAATTCTCCATATTTCACATTTTTCTAGTAATGTCCCTTTTCAGAAACTATAGCCCTTTCCCCACCTGCAATAACTTTTTCATTTTTAAAACCTTGAAAACTTATGTAATTCCATTATTTCAAAAGATTGCCTAGCTAACTAGATGCACATTGTTAGCCCTGTGTTTCCAGGGCGGGTTCCTAATTATGCAAGAACAAGCAAAAAAAGATACGGTAGAGATATAACAGTTTGTTAATCTCACATATTGTGTAGGATGGAACAAGTTAAGCTACACCAGCATACACAACAAGTGTTGAGATAAGCCTTTATGTTATCTGAGGAAAGTGTGAGTCTTTGAGATTAGCACTCCTATGTGCTTTGATGCAGAACATCTAGACTGCAAGAATGGGAGCCCATGAAGAAGTTCCTTCACATGCATGCCTCTTCCTGTCCATTTGGTTTACAAGATCAGTACATGCCATTAAATTCCTGTGCCTTTTATATAAACTAATGTCTTCTAGCTTAAACATATCCATTTCTTTGACTGTAATATGTGGGCACTTCTGCTTTTGCTTGATATGCTACAACAGCGTTGTAATGCTAATTTTCTGTCACTTGGTGTTGGTTTAGAGGCCTTTGCTTTAAGGCCACAGGATGTGGTGCTGGCGTCTAGCCTAGACGCCTTTAAAAGGGGATTGGACAAGTTTCTGGAGGAAAAATCCATTATGGGGTACAAGCCATGATGTGTATGCGCAACCTCCTGATTTTAGAAATGGGTTATGTCAGAATGCCAGATGCAAGGGAGGGCACCAGGATGAGGTCTCTTGTTATCTGGTGTGCTCCCTGGGGCATTTGGTGGGCGCTGTGAGATACAGGAAGCTGGACTAGATGGGCCTATGGCCTGATCCAGTGGGGCTGTTCTTATATTCTTGTGTTCATGTGAAGCACACAACACAGTAGTGACATCTTGTGACAGCAAACAGTATTAGCCCTCCTAAGACAAAAGAGTCACTGAGCAAATAAGCCTTCAGCTGCTGCAAAGCATACCTCTCCAGTTCTGTGGATATGGTCTGAGCTGTTTATAAACAAATAAACAAGAGGGAAGAAAGGAAAAATCAAGCACAGAGTAAGAGTCTTAGAAAACACCATACGCTACAGTTCCTCTCATACATGTTTTAATAAAAATGCTCAAAGACCAGTGCATCCAACAGAGAAGGGAAAAAAATTCAGTCAACCTTTTGATCACGGAAACTCAGGGCCCAATCCTATCCAACTTTCCAGTGCTGATGTAGCCATGCCACGGAGAGTTGTGCTGCATCCTGCAGTGGAGAAGTAGTCACAGAGACCTCTACAAGTTAAGGGAATGTTTGTTCACTTACCTCTGGACTGCATTGCAGCTGCATTGGCGCTGGAAAGTTGGATAAGGATAGGGCTCTCATATTAAGACAACTCAAAATTGTTTAATTTTGTTTCAGGATCTACTACTCAGTTCCAACCCTGACTTGGGAGCAAAAATACACCATCTCCAACTCTTTTGCTGGGGATTGCCTTCAGATCTTTATAGCCAGTGCTTCATTTCAGAAATGAGCAGTATCAGGGCTTGGAAGTCATACCTTTGATAAAGGAATCTCTTCCGCTAAGGAGCAGAAGACATTAGGCTCCTTATATTTTTAACAAAGGGGAGCACCTGCCTCTTTATGAACTTAGTAGCAGGTACAGGCAGCAAGTGGTGCAGCTTTCACACCACCCCCTTCTACCACTTTGCAATGGCAAAAGTCACACCTGTGTGATTTCAGCCTTCCTCAGTAAAAGCTGAAGGAAGTGTGTGCGCAAAGTCTCAGGAAAAATCCCGTGTGGTGTGGTAGATTGCTATGGTTTCCAAAACTGTAGAAATACACCATTAGGGGAAATGGAAGCCCAGCTGTTCCCTCTTCCCACTGAAGAACATAAGAAGAACCCCACTGGATCAGGCCAAAGGCCTACCTGGTCCAGCTTCCTGTATCTCACAGTGGCCCACCAATGCCTCAGGGAGCACACAAGGCAACAAGAGACCTGCATCCTGGTGCTCTCCCTTGCACCTGGCCTTGTGAGGTAGCCCACTTCTGAAGTCTGGAGGTTGCATCACAGCTTGTACCCCTTAATGGACTTTTCCTCCAGAAATGCATCTGGTCCCCTTTTAAAGTAGTAGTAGAACTTTTATTGGCATAGACCTTTAAAGGCATCTAGGCCAGGTGCCATCACCACATCCTGTGGCAGGGAGTTCCACAGATTATCACACCCTGGATACTGTAAAGATGCTAGAAGGTGCTTGGGGCTTGCGTGCAAGGGGGGGGGGAAGAAGAGGAGCCATCCAGCAGCGCAGGAACTTGGTGGGGGACGAAGCTGCGGTCCTTCTCTCCCCTCAGCCCTTGAGAGAAGCCTGGCAGGGACGTGCTCTGCGTGTGGGGAAGCCCGCGGCGCAACGCTTGGAGGTCTTCCGCCTGGGCCACCCACCCTTCCCGGCAGGCTGGCCTGGCCTCTTCCCCCACCATGCACCGCGCCCGGGGAGAGGGAGCCGCGCAAGGAGCAACACCGCTACCTCTCCTGAGGGCGCAGGGACTGCAGTGAGGAAGAGGAAGGCGCGCGGGCTGACCCGGGACTGCTCAGGCCCCGCCCCCTCCGTGCCCGGCAACGGTAGCCCCGCCCCCGGAGCCCTGATTAGCCCGAGCCTGGAGTTTGCTCGGCTTCCTCGGCTCGTCATTGGGCGGGCCCCGCGTGTCGATCAGGGTCCTTCCTTTCCCCTGATTGGCGGGAGCTGTGCCGGGGGCGGGCCGCGCCGTCCGTCGGGGAAGGAAGGAAGGAGGGAGCGAAGGAAACATCTGGCCGCCGCCGCCCGGGCCCGTCTGTGCCGCCGCCGCCGTGCGTGCTCCCGCGCTGCGTGCGCCCGGCCCCCGCCCCTCCCCCTCCCCCTTCCAACGGTCCGGGCTCCCGGGGCGCTGTCATGGGGAGCCGTTGAGCACGCGGGGGCCGCCTCGCTCCCGCCTCCCCCTCCCTCCCTCCTTCCTCCCCCGCCCCGTCCCGCTCCGCTCGCCGTGCCCCGCTGGTCGTCCCTCGCTGCCTCCGGGGCGGGGAGCGAGCGGGACGCCGGGCGGGGGAGCGCAGGGGGCGGCGGCCGGACGAGGAGGCAGCGGCGGCGGCGGCGGCGGCGGTGCAGGGACTCGGGGGCCGCTCCAGAGTGTGAGTCCCCCCGACCCGACCCCGGCAGGGCTGGGGCTGCAGTGGTGGCCCCGCGCGGGTGAGGCGGGAGGAGCGCAGCAGGTGGCTGGAGGGGCAGCCGGTGGACTCGGGCGAGGAGCTGTCGGGAGGCAGGACGGTCCTGGAGGCGCAGGCTGTGAAGGGGGTGGGGGGCCGAGAGGTCACACCTGCTCCTGGAAGGGACCGGGCAGCGCAGTGACAGCCCAGCCCAGCCCAGTCCACTCTTCCCTGGGAGCAAGCCCCATGAACTCTAAGGGGACTTACTTCTGAGTAGACGTGCCTGGGATGGGGCTCTGGGTTGGGAGAGGGAGAGAAGGGGCAGGCTGCTTCTGGTCCAGATGGGGTGGGAGGGAGCGCCTGCCTGCCTGCCTGCCTGCCTGCCTGGGAAAGGGCATGCAGGAGCAACAGGGCTGCGACTGGAAGAAAGGATCAGCCCCTAAGTTAGTAAGGCTCCCAGTTTGCAGCCTCCCCTGCAGGGGCTGGGCTGGGCTGGAATAGGAACAGATGGGGGGGCAGGGAGGGAGTCCTTTGTGTGTGGCACAAGCAGAGTGTGTGTTTTGTCTTGCAGCGCAGAAGGTCAAGGGGGAGTGGGTGCTGTGGGGAGCAATGCAGCTGTGCAGGCAGGAGGGGAGAGAGCAGGCTTACTTCCTCCCAGCTGGACTCCCTGTTCAACTCTTCTCACTACTTTCCTTTTGTCGCTTTGGCTACTGTGAGCTAGTCTGTTTCTGCATTTGGCTGCTTCCGCCTGTCCTGTCTGAGTTGCTGTTCCTCTTCCCCCTCCTCCCCAGTCTGCACACTTGACTTGCTTTGGTGTCTCCACACTTGACAAAGTGTCAGAGGGACAGATTAAGCGATAGCTGGCTTAATCTTCAACTTCCTATATCTCCATGAAGCGCAAAGGTGAAAATGCATATTGCTTGTCAGTTTACAATGGGTGTTCCTCTCATATTTCTACACCCCCCCCCCTTATGATATTTTGTTGAGATTGGTGGCAACAAAGGTGGGGCTTGGATTAGTTAGTAGCTCCTGCAGTGAAGTGCTGGTGTGTCATTAGGAGTAAATTACACTGAAAAGTTAGTCCATTGAATATAAAGCAAACTGAGTCAAGTGGGTTGACTTTTTGCTGCGTAAGAGCAGCTCACTTCATTTTAACTTATTTCCCATTACTCAAGATTCTTTTCTGTCAGGTAAAAAGAGGCCATAACATTTTTCACGTGAATGAATTTTCTCTGTCTCTGCACAATAAAAGTAGCAATGTGTGCCTTAATCCAAGTTGCAATATTGTTTCATTGATTTAAAAAATAGAAAACTTAATATTAATACCCACCATAGACTATATTTTTACATCCCTTATCACTGCAGTGATCACTCTCCTGGAGTTTGAAACCCACAGTAAAGCCCTGATACTGCTCATTTCTGAAATGAAGCACTGGCTATAAAGATCTGAAGGCAATCCCCAGCAAAAGAGTTGGAAATGGTGTATTTTACCCACAGTAAATCTTTGTGGGGTGGGGGCGGGGGGAGGCAGCAGGGGCAGGGGGAAGGCAGTGATGTGATCCCCAGGATCGTGTCGCTCGGGGCTGTAGGGACTGGGATGCACCCCTGAGCAGCAGGATCCTGCGGATCACACTGCTGCCTTCCCCCTGTCTCCTGGCTGCCCCCGCCCCTTAAGGGGGCAGAGGCCAGGACCCACAGGCTGGGGCGTCCTGACGCCCCAGTTTGAATACCACTGCCTTATCAGATCATTATACAATACATTGCAGTGTAGGGGGTGGGTGAGGAGGGATTTGTTGTTATTCCTTCTTTTGATATAACTTATTTTGCAAGTGCAAAATCGATAGTGCAATTTGACTTTGTCCTCTGTTTTTTATTTTAAGTGTGATAAAAGAGCATTCCACTTTGCTGTTGTACATGAATTCCTAAACAGGCATTCTGTTTTTTAAATATAACTAAAATGCTGTAATTGCACTGATACCTATGTGCGTTATTTAAAAACAAAAAGCCTCTCTAAATCCCTGGAAGTGATGAACCAGTTAGAGAAAAGTTGTCATTTAAAACAAACCTCTGGGTTCTGTAAAAGTGAATTAGTGTGGGCTTGAGTAAGTTCTCAGTGTATAAAAGACTCCACAAAGTTATGACAGAAGGGCTGCTATACTGTACATGCAGTGGAGCCCCATATGTTTAAGGATTTTTTTTTACTTTTCTCTGTTAGAAAGTTTTGAAAAAAGAGACTTTGAAGTATTTTGTTTATACTAACAGACAAGAAAAGTTCTCCTAAGAAAAAGCTGGTGGCAGGAGTGTAGAGGAGTAGCATATGGCATTAAAAGGAGCACAGCTGGAGGTAGCATTTCCATCTGAACATGATGTCAGAGCAGCTGACAGCCTGCCATCCCTCAGCCTTTTATTCTAACACACAGACAGGGAGTTAGTGTGTGTGCCGATCTGTGTGTAGGGAAGGTATCTCATTCCTCTCTAACATCATCTCCACTTTGCATCTGTCTCTTGCTTAGTCTGCTTTTTTCCACTGATCTAACAGACCTGGAGCCAGCAAGACTTGGACAAAAGGACTTAATCAGGTTTATGTGTACTAAAGGTAGGAGCAGCAATAGGCTAGCTAAGTGCATTTCTCTCATGGTGTTAATTTAATTATGGAATAAAATTCATATTACTAGTTTAATGAGGTTGAGGAAGAATCAGTGTAAAAGGGATAAGGGTTTGTATTGCACTTGAAACTTGGAATATATATTGCCCGTTCTGTTTTGTGCAGTTGTATCAAAAGTAACTTTCTAAATGATGTTTTTTTATTTTTATTTTCCTATGTACTGAGGCAACAGATTATAATATAGGGAGAAATTATTATAACAGTACTATAGTTGTGCACGTTCTAATGATATTGCTTTTTAAACAAGTGTTTCAACTTGAATGTATAGGATAGAATTAAAAGTATATGTGGATGTCTTATGCTTAGTGATTTTCACTGTTCAACTTTGTTTAAAGACCCAGACACTGCAAAATCCATAAATCTACACCCCTTCTATTTTTGAAAAATGGAAATCATTTGTGTGTTAAACTTGTCTGTTCTCTTTTTTTCATTCTTGGATATATATAAAAGTTTATTTTAATACAACAATAATTGTTCAAGGGGAGGTTTTTGTGTTCACGACTAATTTAGAACTTGTAGATTTGAGCTGCCTGAATTGGCCAGACAGCTGTAATCGCACTCCTCTATTCTTAATCTCTTTATCTGGGCAGCAGCTGCCATATGGCCACAGTCAGCTGGATCAGATGTTTATAAGCTTCCTTCTTCGTCCCTCTCTGTCCTTTCAGCCTCCTAATTTGATCACAGCTACCTTGTGAGCTGCCCTCCAATCTTTATTTTTAGCCCTCTTAAGGATTAGGATTGATGTTGGCTGTGGGGCACTTAAAGTGATTGTATTGTAAATCTTCTTGCTTTATTCTAGCAGTAGTATTTTATAGAATATACCTGGGTCAGGATTGTAACTTTAAGAACATCTCTGCTCAAAGAAGCAGCTGCTGTACATAAGTGCTTTAGCACAACTTTGAGTGTAAGTCACAGAGATGAGGAAAAATAGTTCAGGATTTTAAGTAGAAACTTCAGATATTCATTTTGAAACCTTTGCTTATGGTCGCAGAGACCAAACTGTCATCCTAGTAGCATCCAAAAGAGAAAAGGAAAATGTTGGAATCTTGCCTAACTTCTTTTTATCATTTCTGCATTCTAAGAAAACATTCTCCAAGTCTTTACATTTAGGATTCTTAATAGAGGAGAGGCATAACATTGTCTTGTATAACTGTCACTTTTTGAATTTTAATGTTTTAAGATTTGACCTAATAATCAGTTAGCTTTTACCAAAAAGAAATAATAGAAAAGGCCAATATTCAGAAATAAGGCCAGCATTTCTGTCAAATCATTTTAGTAGCTATTGTCCTATTGATCAGTTAAGGATTATTTTTCCCTACCTCTTTGGGATTATGTATGTTACATCTCAAGGTTTTGCTTCTGCCTTAGCACAGTCAGATTTGTGGTAGCATTTAACTTAATAAAGTTTGGATACTTGTGTTTTTTCCCTCTAAGTGTGCTTTTTTAACATTGAAGTAACTGTTGATAGGACTCTATGGAAGTTGAGGAGATAATTGAACAGAAGAAGCGATAAGAAGTTGATAGATTTATCCATATGGTTTGTTGTATACTAATAGTATAATTAATAATTTCATATCCTATGAAGGTTTTTTACTATTTCTGCTAGTGTAGAAATTGTTTGATTTCTACTAATGTTTAACGTTTTTGTGTTTTGCTTCCAGGTTATGAAGACAGCATGGAGTTTCCTGACCATAGTAGGCATTTATTACAGTGTCTGAGTGAGCAAAGACATCAGGGTTTTCTTTGTGACTGCACTGTTCTGGTAGGAGATGCCCAATTCCGAGCACACAGAGCTGTCCTGGCTTCATGCAGCATGTATTTCCACCTATTTTACAAGGACCAGCTGGACAAAAGAGACATTGTTCATCTGAACAGCGACATTGTTACAGCCCCAGCTTTCGCTCTCCTGCTTGAATTCATGTATGAAGGGAAACTCCAGTTCAAAGACTTGCCCATTGAAGATGTGCTAGCAGCTGCCAGTTACCTTCATATGTATGACATAGTGAAAGTTTGTAAAAAGAAGCTAAAAGAAAAGGCCACCACAGAGGCAGACAGTACAAAAAAGGAAGAAGATGCTTCGAGTTGTTCCGACAAAGTGGAGAGCCTCTCTGATGGAAGTAGCCACATGGCAGGAGATATACCCAGTGATGAAGATGAAGGGGAAGATGAGAAATTGAGCATTCTGCCTAGCAAAAGGGACTTGGCAGTTGAGCCTGGGAACATGTGGATGAGATTGCCCTCGGACTCAGCAGGCATTCCCCAGAGTGGTGGAGAGGCAGAGACACACGCAACAGCAGCTGGAAAAACAGTAGCCAGCCCCTGCAGCTCAACAGAGTCTTTGTCCCAGAGGTCTGTCACCTCCATGAGGGATTCAGCAGATGTTGACTGTGTCCTGGACTTGTCTGTCAAGTCCAGCCTTTCCGGAGTTGAGAATCTGAACAGTTCTTATTTCTCTTCACAGGACATAATTAGAAACAACCTGGTGCAGGTGAAGGTGGAGAAAGAGGCTTCCTGTGATGAGAGTGATGTTGGCACTAATGACTATGACATGGAACATAGCACTGTGAAAGAAAGTGTGAGCACTAATAACAGGGTACCATACGAGCCAGCCCATCTGGCTCCTATGAGGGAAGATTCTGTTTTGAGGGAGCTAGATAGAGAGGACAAAGCAAGTGATGATGAAATGATAACTCCAGAGAACGAGAGAGTTCAGGTGGAAGGGAATATGGACAGCAGTCTGCTCCCTTATGTCTCCAACATACTTAACCCTGCAGGCCAAATTTTCATGTGCCCCCTCTGCAACAAAGTGTTTCCTAGTCCCCACATTCTGCAGATTCACTTAAGTACGCACTTTCGAGAGCAGGACGGGATCCGCAGCAAGCCTGCCACTGATGTCAATGTCCCGACCTGCTCCTTGTGTGGTAAGACTTTTTCTTGCATGTACACCTTGAAACGCCATGAGAGGACTCATTCAGGTGAAAAACCCTACACTTGCACCCAGTGTGGAAAGAGCTTCCAGTATTCCCACAACCTGAGCCGCCATGCTGTAGTTCACACACGGGAGAAACCGCATGCTTGTAAGTGGTGTGAGCGCAGGTTCACACAGTCTGGAGATCTTTACAGACATATTCGGAAGTTTCACTGTGAGTTAGTGAACTCATTGTCTGTCAAAAGCGAAGCACTGAGCTTACCTACTGTCAGAGACTGGACATTAGAAGATAGCTCACAAGAACTCTGGAAATAGAATTTTTATATATATAATTAATATATATAAATATAAATATAAATCTATATAATTGTGGTACAGTCTAAAAGCAGTCTTGTTTCCTTGAACTGAAAGTTTGACCATTAGCTTGTTTTATGCACTTTAAGGCGGCATGAACATTTCACTACTTTCGTACTCTGATGTTATGAAATATAGAAATGAGACTAATAAACTTCATAAAACTTTTCTCATGTCTCCCCATCAAGTAAGTACTTAAAAAAAATAAAACTGCAAATGAACAAGTGACTTTTAGGTTCTGTCTAACCATACTTGCAACGCTGCATCATTTCAAACCCAATTTTTAAAAAATCCCCCTCCAGTGTTATCAGTTTGTTTAAATTTTTAAAACTGCATGCATTTTTTCTAGCTGTGGGAAACCTGAATGCTTTTAGACCCAAACAGTAAATTTCTGAAATGATGGAGTATCTATTTTTAAACAAGCAGTTAAGATATTATTGTAATTTGTTGATTGCAACAGTTCTCAACTTCAAAAAAAAAAAAAGATTTTTGAAAATACACTGGAATTGCTGGGACTGTGTAAAGGTGTGCTTGGGATGGTAAAGGAAGTTGCAGCTTCAGCAGTTGCAAACTGCATTTAAAAATGTGAATTACTGTTGTATACTGTAATTGATTAAATGGGCTAGGGGTGTCAAGGAAATTGACAAGTTGTGTTGCTCTCAGTTGAGTCTTGAAAAGTAAATATTAATGCTACGGAGATGCATGCGTTTCAGTATATTTTTGTCTTTGTTTGCATTGTATAACTTTAATGAGTGAGTTTTAAACTTATTTAATTTTTGTAGGAAGAAAACACCACTGGAAAATTTGGTGTTATGAAGAACATAAATGCACTGTTTTTTTATTTTATATAATTTAAATTGCCCACTGTCTTTAAGTTGAACAAAAGCTACGTGTTGATTTAGCTATGTAAAGGAAGATAGTAATGTTTACAAACAGGCTTAGAGATTTGCATGTGCAGTGTACATCTATCAAAAAAGATTTGATTGCACAAAATTCCTGCCAGCTCCAACTTTAGGTGCATACATTATCCATATGAGCATTTTTAGAATTCCTGCTGCACAAATTAACAATAGGTCATTCATTTTTCGCCCCTTGAAAAGATTCTGTGGAGTGAAAAAGCCTCAGGCTGGAAGGACTAGAAAACCTTGATTGACATGGGGTGGGGTGGGGGACTGGCGGGAGGAAAGTTGGGGGAGGTTTTGTGAACTGTGTATCCAAGCAGCAAAGACTGCAGCCTGACGTGTGGTTTTAATGATCAACACGCAGGGCGAAAGCATTTTGCACAGTGTTTGTTTTCCTGTCTTGCACTTACAAATAAGGTCTATGGGAGTAGCATGGAAAAATTTTTTTCTTTTTTCTGCTTTTGTTTAGAATTTGATCGCCTTAACTACTGTAAACATAGCCTATTTTTGTGCTTAAGAAACTGAATGGAAAACTCCATTGTGTGTTGCTGGACTGCTTTGGAAATATTTTGGTCAAATGTATGTTAATTTGGCTGTAATGGCATTTAAAACAAAACAAAAAAGCTGTGAAAATGGCCTTGGAGCATTATCTTTAGTTACTTGAATAGTCTCTAGGTTTTAAAAATTCATTCTTTTTATTAATTTAGAAAAGACAATCAGTGTCTCAGAAAAATGGACTACTTTTGGCTTTTTTATTTTGTGGTCGTGATTGTTTTTGGGGGGATGTTGCCCTTTAGTTTCACATTCTTCTTTGGTTCTAAAAATTAGACTGACATCTAGCTTTGACAATCATAGTATGTTTTATTTTCCTGAGGGGGAGGGGGAATAACTTATAATGCTGTTTAGTTTTGTACTATTGGTGTGTTGGTGAATTTTTAAAACTGTGTGCTAACTGCAATAAATTATACATACTGAGAAATCAAAAGTTGTCTTCTCCCCTTTTTAACTGTTTAAGTCACTGAGTATTTTTGATAATGTCCCTATTTGTTACCTTTTTTGTCTAGATTCTTTTTGCTGGCTTTATGGAATGATGCTCTGTATGAATTGGATGTGCAACAAAAATAGTTTCAATTACACAAATTGAACATCCCAAAAGGCTGCATTTCTAAAATACATTGGTGAATAAGTTTCTGTTATTCTGCAGAGAAACAAGTAGTTACTGTAGTATCCATCAAGTTTTAGGACATTATTAAAAGTTTTATGAAGGCACAAAACTCTAAATAGATGTGTCAAAATGGATTTATATTGGGTAAAAAGTAGGGTGTAGTGGGGAGAGAGAGTAATTTAATTTGAAGAAATGCTTGGTTAATAATTGGCACCCATGAAAATTGAATTAGTGGCTATTCCAAATAGTCTGCATTCCAATGATCAGAAATTGCCCCAAACCACTTTTCATTATGGGAGAGCACAGATCCTTCCTCTGTCAGATTAATTGGTTAACCTGGCAGCCCAGGTTGCTTTAACAATGCCTGGAGACACCTTTGAAGCAGAACTACTTTACAGATCATGTCGTCCAAAAGATGTCCATCCTTATTACATTGGAGCCAAATTTCTTAATTGGGAGTCCATGAACCAAGTAGCAAAAAATTGTGTTTATGTGCATTTTTCTGAAGAAGGGGTCCGTAGCTTTTGTCAGATTCTCATAAGTGTCCATGACCCAAAAAAGTTTAAGAGCCTGGTTCTCATCAGCATTTTACTAGCTTAGGAGCCTGTGCAATGGAACACTCCAAATATTGACAGATTATTATAAGCTAAGAAAAAACCTCAAGACCATGTAGTTATTGGCAGTTTCCAGCGTGCTTTAGTGTACCTCATCATAATGGTTGTATTTAATAGAAATGATGGCATATTATCCACACACTAACTTTTTAAAAAGAATTCATAACAGAGGCTTCATTTCTTCTGAATGTTAATGCTCTAAAAGTAATACATAATAGACTTCCAAGGGGTTCATTTCTTTGCAATGAGAAATTGTACAAATGCCTTGAAAAAAGACACAGGGAAAAACAGAGGTAAACATATCCATGAAAGAATCAGCGATCATTTGTGGATGTGAATTTAGAAGTAGTGTTTACACTTTTCCATTGTAGCCTCTTCTTCCTCCCACTGTTTTTGAAGTATACAAAAAGTTGTGATTAGAACTAATATCAAGCTATGCAATGGTTCTTTTCATACTGTAGATATGGACAAGCAGCTGGAAAGGTACCTGTAAACCACATGCTGAAGAGCAAATGCTCAGGGTTGTTTGCGTACATCTATAAGAATGCATTAAATTGCTTTTCTGTTCATGGAATATGCCAGTACCTTAATAAGCTTTTGAAGGCTGCAGTACAGTAATTTGAAGCTTGTGTGACAAAATTCTCTTGGAATGTAGAAGTTGCAGTAAAATGCCTAGGTATATACAAGAACAACACTCCTCTATCTTAGTCAGGTGACAGCCCAATCCTATCCACACTTTTCTGGGAGTAAGCCCCATTGAATCTAATGGGACTTACTTCTGAGTAGATGTGCATAGGATTGGGCTGTGAGTTGGTTGTAGGTCTACTGGAAAGGTTTTCTGAGCACTGATTGAAAATGCCATTGATTCATACAGTTATTTAATCCTAAAAATCACATGGTATTTTGGATTATTACACTTGAAAATGGTCTTCTACATGTTAAAAATCTAAACTGTGACCAAAAAAATTGGTCCTGTTCTTATGTTTGTCTTACAACTTAAAGCAACAAACTCATTATTTTTGCTAGTAACCATTATAAAATACTGTAGTATTTTACACTTTTTAATGTGGGGAAAAAAGGATTGGTTGCGTGCAAGCATCTCTGATATGTGTGCATACACTGCAGAGCAAGATAAATTGTCCAATCCTGCTAAGCAATGATGCAAGAATATAGATTTCAGAATAAAGTCATTTTACAGTGAAAATAGAACATCCTATTTTCTTTGCTGTTTGATCCTCCCCTTTGGTAGCAGCTGCATTTGTTCACCTGCTCAGGAAATATGCTGAGGTTCACTTTTGCTGCTGAATTAAAATATTTACTCTACTACTGAAGGAATCTTTAGAAATGTAGATTTGAACTGGGAAAATTATCGGTGGTGGTGCAGGTATTTTCAATGCTGAAGCATACTGACTTAATCCAGAATAATATAGTTTTGTGTTAGACTACTGATCTGATACGTATTGAACAGAATTAGTTAACAGAATGGTTGCTTTCAAAATGTTTCCATAGGAGTATAGTTTTTTTATTAGAAGAAAATCGTCCTATACTGACATTGCATTTGTTTGCTAAATTTTGTCAATTTCAGCCTTTTGACATTTTTTGTTGAATGTTTGCACTTGGATCATATAGCACACTGATGCTAGTTTTTAGTTATAGAACAATACTGCTTTTTGGTTTTCCTCTTACTAGACTCTTCAGTGAAAAGGTAGGAGCGTACTGCCTACTACATTACAAGAGTTATGTCCAAAAGAATAATGCATAAAGTCTAGAAGTGGAAACTCATTCTAGTGTGATAAAATTCAAATAAACCTGTTACAGGGCCTTACTGATGACAGATTGTGTTTTTATCCATTTTTATCATTATGGTTCTGAAAAAAGCATTGTATTTAGCTATAAAGTTTTCAATAGTACTGTACCTCTTGAGTGAGATTTCTGCATCACTTTAAGCTTTACATTAAAACCTAATAAAACAAAAGTTTGACATTTCTCAGTCTCTTAGAGATGCTGGATAACTTGCCCGTCATAAAATTAAGCAACTTTTAAAGTGCTCTTGAATTTCTGACATCTAAATCAGTAAAATATTATTTGTACATGAATTAATTCTATTTGCTCTTTCACTTGACAGCTTGCTAAGAATCCCGCAACTATTGCTAGATTGCAAGATACTTGCAAATAAGAATTCTTTTATAATTTAGACATCATTAGTAGTATTTAAAATTTGTCACTTCTTTTCTAAAATTGTCTTGAGTGGTTTAACATCGGTATTGGCTCATCTTTTCTGTCCTGCAACACTTGGATGTTTTTCTAAGTTACAATGCAGATTTCAAAACTTGTTAGGATCATACATAATTTGGGCTTGCAAATTAAACCCATTTTTACCTGGCCCACCAGTGTACACATTTGGTCCCTGTTGCATATATGCAGCTTTGGGCAGAAATGGCTTAACTTGTAGTTCATTGATTGTGGCAAAGACACAAATTTGTTGTTTTTTTAAAGATAAATCTTCACACTTGAATCTGAAACACTGCACATCTCAATGTAATGCATATTTTGTTGTAACATTGGTCGAAGGGATTCAAATATAAATTGTGTATCTGTGAGATACTTTAAGCACCATGTTTAAAGTATTTTCATAAGGTTTTCTAGAGCAACTTTGTATGATATATCTGGTAATGGTTGCTTGATATTGTTAATGGAGTTAATCTGGTTTGTAAGAAGGATTTTTATCATACGTATGATACATGCCAAAATACCATGCCAAAATGTGGATTATCATAGGGCATTGTTAATCTTTACAGGCTAGTACATGAAGCCCATCCTTATATTCAGTTTAAAAAAAATTATACTGAGTAAGTTGTGTATTTCATGACTGTGAAGGAGACTCTTCAAAGAAGAGTTAACAGGCAGTATAGCAATGTGTTACAAAATTAGAACCTGGAGAATCAAAAGCAAAAGATGTTTTGCTTAAAGTATACTTTTAGTTTTTAAAATGTGCATAGACTTTCCTAAAAGTACACTTAGTGCAAATGGCAATCACTAACACACCTTTTAAATGTCAGTGTTGGCTAGTTTTTGCACCTGAATGCTAAATGCAAGGTTTGATTTAAAAAAAAAAAAAACATCATCTGGAGATGTCTTAAATTTTTGTTTCTGGGGTTGGAGACTATCTTTTATAGAAACCTTAGGGGATGCATTTCGGGTGAGTTTATGAACATTTTTTTTCCAGAAGTGGTGAGCAGAGCTATAGTTGTAACATGTTACCAAAGAATATGTATGCAGAGGACCCAATCCAACGTCTGCAGTAACGTCTGCAGAAACGTCTGCAGTAAGCGCTGCTGAAGTGAGTGGGAGGTCCAGAGGAACATGGCAACTACTGTTGTTTATTTCTACGGGGCTTCAGTGAATGTTGACCAGTGGGTTATATTATCTGTCTGCTGGGGTTTATGAACCAAGGTCAACCCAGCACATCCAATCAGTCCAAAGTAGCGATTACAACATGAAGATGCTAAGATCTATAGCACTTTAAATCTTGGCTAAATATTTCAAAGTGGAGGAAATGCTACCCAAAAAGCGATATGAACTGTTTTACTCTTCTTGAATAAACTTGTTAAACATCCTTATTTACATTTTTAACTGTGCAGGCCTATGCATGTTTACCTGGAAGTAAATTCCAATAGCTTCAGTAGGGCTTGTTCCTAGGATAGTGTGTATAGGATTGCAGCCATAGTGTTTTGTATCACACTGTTGGCAAACATTGGGTTAATGGTCCTTCTGTTGATGGTAAAAAGGAAAGATACTATGCACCATAGACGTGTAGTAATGTTGCTGATATTCTTTCATATTAAAGTGCAGCATGCTTTGCTTAGAAATTGCTCAAAAAACAGAGAAAATTTATCCTTTTTTCTGACACAATTAGTAACATTTTCAAACGGACTAACCTCATGTTATATCTGTGGTGTGTTGGGAAAACCAGAGAATAGCAAAGCAGCAAGGCCAAAAATGTTTCCTTAGATTATAGCTAAAGGTTTACTCTTAAACATCTGTGCTTCCTGCTATGTGATAAGAAACATATATAGTAGAGGAAATTCCAAGTAAGTGAATGCAAAAAGTATGCCCTCTTAAAAAAGTTTGTAGCAGTATTTAAGGAAAAAAAATTGAATATTGTGAGAGCCTAATTTCTAAGAATAATTTATGTACTATAATTTTATGGGAATACATTCAAGTGTCGGCAGACAAGTTTGATACTTCGAGAAATTCTTCATATGCAAAGGAGACTTAATATTCTGTAACCCTTTGCAAAATTACATGTTAACTTTTTGAAGAAACACAGTTATTTCATCAGTTTAATGCATTCTGTAATGATGTAGATTGGATAAAATACAAAGCTAAAGTGGCTGAGCTGCTTTTATGGAAGCTATGTGAAATGAATAAATGCAAGACTAATGAGTATGTCCTCTTTCCTTGCCCTGTTCAACATAATCCATACATTTTCAAATACTTCAAGATTATTGGGTGCATTTTTAAAATCAGAACAAAACTGTAGTTCTATGGAGCCCTGTATCAAACCAAATACTTCTATGGAACAGAAGAATTCTATGGATTTGCACCTCTTCTCTCAGTTCCCACAGAAAAAAATATTATTTGGTCATTGATTTACACTCACACACAGAGAGTAGGTTCTTGATCGAATTCAAATCACTGAGCAGTACCATTATGGAACTGTCCCTTGATATCCAGTGACATATTCTCCTTTTAGGATCCTTATTAAAATTAGAGATGAAAAAAATGGTGGTCATCCTTGTATAGTATGTTCATTTTCAGTGAGAACACATGTGCAACTTAGCATACATGGATCCCATTTATCAAGTGTAGGGGAAAGTATTGAGTGTATACAATTACACTTCAAGCATACCCATTTTTCTAACCAGTTTGCTGGTTTCACATTCCATCGCCATTTATAAATAGGTATAAGAATTGGTTTGCATACTAAATAGGTGGTTCCCTTTGCTCGATAAAAGGGATTCTATGATGGTCTTGCACTAATGGCTATTTTTTATACCTCAAAGATATAAGTGTTCCAGAAAAATCAGTGTTTTATGCAACTTATCATTTGAGACACCCAAGAGTTTTGGATCTCGCTAAATGTCACAGCCCGCCCTTCTGCTTCTACTGTAATCTGTTATAGTGGCCCTGCTAGCATGAATGGCCCAGTGACCATGTTTGCCATGGCGGTTTCAGGGATGGGAGCTGTGGTGAAAATCGTTGTCTTATCAGTGACTGCTTATGCCTGGCAGGGAACAACATGATTATAGCAGCCAATATGTGACACTTCTTAGTATGTTTCAGCTCTTGTGTCCAGTCATCAAACAGCAGTTCAGTAGCGACTCTGACATAGTAGGATTCCAAGTTTTCCCCCCCTGTTTCACGCTTAAGGTCAATCTACATGTTATAATTTTCCATATGGTGGCCACTGCAAGTAGCTTTCATGCCATGGCTATCACGGTGAGAGCAGGTTTTCTTGCTTGTCCTTTTAGTGTGCTACTGCCAACTGCAGTCAGGAACATGTGATTGCAGAAAGCTGAACTGCACTAGACATTTCAGTTGTGGCACAAAGCAGGAGCCTTAAAGGTGATTTCAGCTGAACTATCTGTAGCCAGTGAAATGAGTAGAGCAGCCCTCAGGATGGAGCTGTGTGCTGCCACACAAGTGCAAGGTGTTCCTGGTGGCCTTGTGATGCTAGTAGTATTTGCAAGAAAGGATTTGTGGGTGGGGAGTACTTTTTCTATATAACTGATTCTCCCAGGATCGGAGAGCGAAGGAAGCCCTGCTGAGGAGAAAACAGGCTGGATTACATTTGCAGGGAAGAATCAGCAGGTGCGAGAAGGACGGAGCATCAGTTCTCTCCATCAGATGCTGCACCCTACCATTGCAGTCATGTAAACTGACAGCCATGTTTGCTTGTTTGTGGAAAAGCAGATATCCAGTAAATTAAAATCTAGTCCAGTCTTGAATGTAGCTCTGCACTTACCAAAGTATTAACAAAACACTATATATGATTGGATCCATATATGATCTGGACAAAACACTGAAATTTCAGCACTTTGCTCTTAATCCATCAACTTAATCTGCAAGAAAGTCACCACAATGAGCACTTTTCATTAAAGACTGTGTCTTTTGCTCCATGCAAAGCATCTCTTTTCTTTCCCCTTACCTTAAAGGTATGAAGTAAAAACTTGCAGTCATGTGTGCTCATGCAGGTACTTCCATCAAAGTGAAAGGTCATTGCTTTGAGCAGCTTCATAAGATCAGAGCATTAGGCTGTTTTCCACAAGTGACACACTGGTTTTTGTAACATTTTTTGTATCTATTAATGAAAAAAGTACATTGACTTAAACAGTTGATTAAGGCAAAGGCAGTTTAAAACAAAGCTCTGTCTTATTTTCTTTACTGCATTCACAAGTGATGCATCTCAAACCAAAAGGAGTTCTTGTCTTGTAAAAAATACCTTCAAATTATCACTAGCCAGTACAGCCTTTTACTTGTAAGGAATTTATCATCTTGTAAATTTAATTCAGTAACTGGGTCCCTGATTTGGCTCTTACTATGAAGGAGATCTGCATGTTGTTTAGTCCTCTGAGGTAGCCAAGTTCAGTAACAACCAAACCAGAATGCATTTAGTCTCTCCTTACTGTGACTCAACCTCCTTTTGTGTCTGGAGGGATTTAATTTGTATCTTTAGGATCTAATAGTTCCCTATGTTTATTTTTAGTTAAATATTCTTATCTGATGATTATTTAATTGTTTGTTTGGGCAAAGGTTTCATTCTTAAGCGGGGGGGGGGGAGCAGCTTGACTCCATAGCTGGAGTCCAAAAGAAATTAACTGCTCCATTGAAGAAATTGGGAGGTGGGGAGTTTTACTGAAACAGTGGTCCAACTGTGGTAATTTAATAAATAAATAAATTTAATTAGTAGGCTAATTCTATGTTCTGTGTTCATTATAAACGATCATACATGCAGATGGTATCCTTGTATGCAAAAAGATTTGAAATGTTCATTAATTTTAATATGTAAAGTTATTGGGAGTTTGCTCTTTTGCCTAAGAGCTTCACTAAGGGAAGCTACATGAGAGCATAGATGAGAACTTTTATTTCACTGGATAATTCTGAAACTAAATGGGGACTCTGTCCTGTGCATGTTGTCCATGCTATACTCTTTGGAGATGGAGGATATTAAAGGGAAAATGTATTTCTGTCTTAGACATATGACAACAACAATTGTATAAGTCTTAAATGGACAACAATCCTAATTAAAGGATATTTAAACTGCCAATGCCTTAACCCAGTGCATAAATGAGCCAGAATGCAAAATATTTTTTAAAAAAATATTTCACTCTTAAAAGGTTATTATTATTCCTGAAAAGATGAATTGGAAAATAAGGATTTGCTACTTTGGTGCATCATCTCTGATCAAGTCACATAGAATGTATGGGCAAATATGCCACACTGTAGCACATTACAAGCCCAGAATGGGGTAATGGAACGTAATTTTATTTTTCTGAAAATGCAGTATTATCTGTTTGACTGTGTCTGGACAAAAGCAGGGTTTTTTTTTTTAAACGTTACATCTTGGCACACTAGATATGCAAATGCCAGAATACACTAAAACCACATTTAATTGGACCCACTTGCCAACTTCTTGAACACAGCTTGGATTATTTCACTGGAGGCTGCTTCTGTTAAAAGCTGGGGGAGGAGGAAGTGGCATGCTGTCAAAACTTCAGAATTTTTTTTTTCTGCCTAGAAGTACTATCATATGAGGAGCCAAGTTTGGAGGTATTTTACTATATTTAATAATTATTACTGCAGATATTGTAAACATATGCATTGAAGGGAATTACGAGTGGAGTGAAATCATGTCACGAATGCAGTGATAGCTTCCTTTTCACTTTCTCTTCTCTGGCTTAGCTGCCATTCATGGCGGCATTGACTGAAGTCCTGCATGCTGTTACGTAGTATAGGCTGCATGAGATGACACGTGAGGGTTAAATAAGCTGACAGGCGTTTATTCTTCTTGGCTATCTGAGACTGTCTTCTGTCTGATAGCCAATAAAAGCAAACTGTGCAGTGGGATGAAAATTATTTATTGAAAGTGGCCTGAAACAGAAATAGAGCAATCAAAAAATGGAGGTGCTTGTGAATGGTTTCAGATGACTGTTCTGCCACACCTATGTTCACTACCCCACAAGACTGTCCACTTAATATATCAAATAGGCACATACACACCATGGTAAATTACCATTTGGTAAATGGTTGTCTTCGCCCTCTGTTGGTTTGCTGCAAGCAGCATGTCTAGTGCTACACTCAGTGTTCATGAGCCTGAAAGTCTTCTGTGAAATTTGCTACTTTGGATGCAGGTTAAAAGGTCCATTAAAGGAAAAAATAGAACCTTCCATTAATTTACACTTTTTTTTCCCTGCGTGCTTGGGGAAACAATGGCTGCAATCTGCTGCAGCTTCTGTGCTTTTCTTATTTCTAGAAAGGGCAGCTTCCTTGCATGATCCCAGTCAATCAGGGATCATATAATGAGCATGCTTCAGTCATAGTGCCACACAGCCAATTAGATTTGGCTATGTGATGACATCATTGAGGGAAAATGAGATTCTCCCATTACCCTCACTCTGAAAGTAAAGGGAATGAGTGCCCATTGTCCTGGCAGTTGGACCAATGCTTACTGTCTTGGGCTGGTGATCTTATTCTGGCAAGCTTTGCATTGCAAGACTCTTGCCTCAGTTTAACTCCTAATGTGGGCGAGTCAAACTGTTTACAAGGGGTTGTGGATTGGAAGGAAAGGAAATGCATCCCCGTTGCTGAGGCAACTGCTTCCCCATTTGAAACCCTTTGCGCACAGCTGACTAGTTAGGACGGATGATGGTTAACACAGGAATCTGCCTCATACTAAGTGAAGCCCTTGGCCCTCTGAGCTCAGCATTGTTGACACTGACTGGCAGCAGCTCTCCAGGGGTTCAGACAGGACATTTTCTCTGCCTTGCCTGGTGATGCCAGGGATTGAAATTGGGACCATCAGTATTCAGAGCATGTGCTCTGCAACTGAGCTACAGCCCCATCTCCTAGCAATGATCTTGAAATGGGTACTGGTGAATTCACATGCCATTGAAAGTAATGTAGTGCAGATGGACTCATTTCAATAGGATGTTCATTCAGAGGCATGTCCAAATGAACATCCCCATCTGCATAGTGCCTCAACTAATCAAAACAAATGGATTAAGACAAGGGTGCATCAGCCCATTTGCCACACCAATGAGGAGACGTTTCTTCTTCTTTTTGCCCAGATCCCAACTATACGTGGACAGTAAAACACTCTATCAAAAAGAAAAAGGGCAGGCATACTTTGTGGAGGGGCAGGCAATATTTGCAACACATCATGTCAGCTGAGTGCTGATCATAGCAATTGTAATATTTGCAATCACTGAAGCTGATGTCTTTCCTTGTCAATAAGCATGAGACAGGGTTATACTGTAACATACTTTATGCTTGCAACTTCTTAAGGAAAGTAAGTTTCACCATGTTCTGAGACTGACACTGGCTTCAGGCTCAATTCCAGGTGCTGACCTACAAAATCTTGGGTTGCTTGGGCTCGGGAATGGAGTATCAGCTGGCAGGGCCCATGACAAGGAGGTAAAGGGGGTAATTTGTACCCAGGCCCAGAGTCAAAGAAGGGGGCCCAGAAATTTCCCAAGATCTTACATTTTATATATTCCCTGTCTCACCTGGACTGGTTGCCTTCATGGGATACTGGGTGCATGACTGCTGCAGTTACTAAAAGCCATGTGTGCTGAACCAAGGAATGCATACATGACACTCCTAAACATTGTCAAATCTGGTAGGAAACTGGTCTGCTACAGTAGCTCTTTGCTGTGTAGAGCCACTTACCATGAAGGAGCATATAGAAGCTTGGGGACACAGCTGCAGGATTATAGCTGCTGCAGGAATAAGTTTTGGTACACACAGGACACTGTCTATTCTAGTGTGAGCCTAAATATAATGATGCTAATTTTCTGCAATGATTTTCTATATTTAAAAGATTTTCAGGAGACTTAGGAGTGCATTTGGTTTTCTGTATTACTGTATCTAGCTGCCAGCGCTGCATGGGTAGGTAAACATGGGCTCTCCATTGGGAAGCCCAGTGGACCTGGGCTCCAAAGACTTTTCCAGATGTCGCCATCCTCCCCTTGCTCTTTTTGCCCCCTCCCCACTCCTATTCTGCCCACTCTCTCATCATCTTCCCCTGCTCTGCTTCACCTCCTCCCCTTCCCCTTGGGAAGGGGCCCAAAGAAACTTTGTAACCCCTGATACAATTCCTCTTGGAGTCCCTGTCAGCCAGAAGGAATATATAACCTTACATGGGCCAAAGCTGAAATTAAACTTTATTGAGGATATACTTTTGTTTGGGGTTTGATTTGGTATACATACCTATTATATGCATTTCAGGTTTCATTCCACCTGTTGCCACGATAACATTTGGTGAGCAAATTAACCCCTACAGTGCTGCCTTCTGTGCTCTGTAGCTTGCAGCCGTTTTCAAAACCTTACCAAGAATAAATCTTGTGTATCTGGCAAGGCACTCAAGGCTGTCACCGCCCTGCAGGCTGCCTGCAAACCCTCTAATCTTTCTCACCTTCCAAACGGCTCTGCAATTTGAGCAGCGCTGCTCCCTTGCAAAGAAGATTTGCCTCACATTTCTTACTTTGCCGTGTCACCCCCATTGTTTTGCTCTGCCCTGCCGAAATGTGCACTGGCATCTCACCAGGAACAGATGAATAGATTGTAAAAGGCAGGCAAGAAACACCAACTATTCAGTGGTTTCAGTATTGGGTTGCTTTCTTTCCCGTTTAATTTTTCAAACTGACCTCTATTCCTGTAATGGTTTCCCCTCTTTCTTGGTGGTCTGTTGCCTCTCATGAGAAATTTGCTGAATGTGGCAAAGGTTACTTGAGGACATCAGAACAGCATTCCTTGGAGCACGAAGCATGCTGCTATTGGGAGGTTTCCATCACACCAGACCAAACACACTTTGGCTTTATTTTTCATCTATTTAGGCAACCCTAACAGATGAACTATCACTTTCTCCAGAATACATAGGTGGGGGATTACCCTGAGTGACAGAGGTCATTGGGGCTAGCCCAAATCCTCTTGATGCCTTAGGCGACTTGCCAAATGCTGCCCCCTTACTTGATGATGTGCCAGCCTCTGCTCCTCCCACTCTCCAATGTTCTCGCTCAGCATTCTCCTCTCTTCTTCTTCCTCATCCTATCTGTCCCTCTCTTCCTTTTCTGATGCAGAAAATGGGAGGAAAAGGAGGAGTACTGGAGATAAGTAGATGGACAAGATGGGCACCCCCGCCATTCTGATGCCTCAGATGATTGCTTCAGATGGCCTCATGGATGAACTGGTTTTTATGAATGGACATGACATAAAACATATTGGGTTACTAGGGGAAAAAATGTAAAGTGCACATTTTGATCATTAGGATTGAAAACATTCATTAATACCATTTTAAAAATGGACAATGTATCACTTGTCTCCTTTTTGTTTCCTCCACCATTGATACGTCAGCTGTAAGCAACTTGAGTCAAGAATCTGTGAAGTGCCATGTACATCAATGGTAACATATAAATGATAATTGATTAAAATAGCTTCTGTAAGGTATTTGTGTGGCTATCTTTGGCTACTGTTTTTGCAACTACACAGCATCCTCTGCATGACAAATGAAGCCAAAGGAACTAGCAATAACTCTCTGCCCTACATCCATTCTCTGCTCCCCCAAAACTGTTCATGTAGAGCAGAGGTGGGCAAACTTTCAACTTTAGGGATCCTGGACAGATGACAAGCTACACCTGCTGAAATTCCCTCCTCTGCACTATTGTTAAAGGTCCAGGATCCCTAAAGTTGAAAGTTTGCCTACTACTGGTGTAGAGGTTTCTCCTGCACACTGAAGCAGCAGTGCTCATAGCACCAGATTCTAGTGCCGGAGCAAGCAGAAAAGCATTTCTTTACCCAAGACCTTCCTGGAAGCCCGAAGTCTGATCTTATGTTCTTTTGTCCACACAATAAATAGAAACAGGCTCTTGTGTTTTTGAACACCGTTTCAAGCAAATTCTGGTTTGTTGGAATCTCATGTTAGGTGAGAAAAACCGCCTTCACTGAATTAACTGGTGAATTAGCTACAAACAAATCTAAGGGCATGATCCAGGCAACATTAAATGCCATGATTTTCACAGCAGAAATTTGCATATGCCTGAATCTCTCCTACTGAAATCACTGAAACTTGAAAGTGCTTAAGTTTGGTTGGATTAATCCCAAAGTATTTTAAGAGTTCTAATTAATATTCCTATGTATTCCAAAAGGAATTTCCATAGATAATTTGACATGTGAGAATAAGGCTAAAGAGAATTTGCTTTTATTGATTGATAATTTGAGCGGTTTGCATTTAAAGTGTTGATTTTATGCGGCTCTAACAAATCTGAATATTTCAACGACATTGCACAGAACTTAGTTTCATTTTGAGAAACCTTCAAGGGTATTTGTAAGGTTGACAATACCTTGAAGGCATTGTTGCAGTTCTATAAATATCTTGTTTAATATAAGATAGGGACTGGGGAATAAATCTGCAGATTCCTAAAGGGTGTTAACCAGCCAGATGGAGATGGGATGTGGTGTGGTGCAGTGAGAATTAACTAGAAGTAATGGGATGTCTGGTTATAAGCTTGTTTTTATGGCTTTACCCAGTTCACACAACATCAGTTCCAGACTCAGAAAGTCCATGTATTCCAGTGGTTAAACCACTGAAGTGGGTGACACCTAGATCCAATACAGTTTTGGGTTTTTGGTTAACTACTGTCCTCTTTGCTTCTCAATTCCACCTCTGCAAAATGGGAACACTGGCTTATGTCACAGAGTTGGGAGAATACATGTGATGAGGATTATAGAATATAATTAAGGGGAAATGGAAATCCAGTGTTAAATGAAGTTACTCCAGGGCTCATAGCTTTTCTTTTTGGACAACTGCAGAGTCAGTGCAAGTACTGCGGGGAATAAATCTATGTGAACAGGAGGACAGGCAGTAATGGTTTCTCAGCTTGAGTAGTATAGACGTACAGTTACTCATGCTTGCTCCCTAGAAGACAGATCAGGGGATTCCTATATGCTCTCAACAGTGTTTTTGAACCTCTGTGCCAGGTCATTGACTTCACAGGGAATGTTCTTAGCCATAACAGGTTCTCTTTTTTTATCTGAGTAATCATTTTCTAAATAGTATCCATCTGAATTATAGGAGTGGGTCAATGAATATTATATAATCCCTATTAGAAATGGCATTTGGAATGCCACACTATGGGGTGGATAACCAGGAAGATCTCTAACAAAGCATAGTGTTCAAAATGCATCTAAGAGCAGTTCACTGATCTGCCAGCAGCTGTTTTGACAGAACAATCCAGCAGCTAATAGGCCATGAATTGACCATGATGTCTGTACTGTTAAATGGGTTGCTCACCGCAGTTACATCCTCTGTAGAGTCCATGCTACAGATCAATACAGAGGCATCTGAGCCCAGCAGCTCATTTTAACTGCTGTTTAACCCAACTATAGGTTTGTAAAATTGAATAAATCCAACATATTTTTTTCCCTGCATGCGATGTTAGGATGTTCACCCTCTAATTTTATGAATCAAAAGAATGATTCCTGTTTATTCAACAAAGTTTCAAAAAAGGTTAAAAAAAAAAAAAGTGATCACTTGATAATTCATGTCTCAGTGCATTTCAAGCAAATACAGTAGGCCTCAATGACCATGGAGGATCTGTTCCAGGAACCCACTGCAGATACCAAATTCTATGGATCAGTGGTTCTCACCCGTTAAGTACTGGGACCCACTTTTAGAATGAGAATCTGTCAGGGCCCACCGGAAGTGATGTCATGTCCGGAAGTTACATCATCAAGCAGGAAAACTTTTAACAATCCTAGGCTATAATCCTACCCACACTTACCCAGGAGTAAGTCCCCTTGACTATCATTGTGAAAAGAATATACATAGTAACTTGTTAAAAGTAGAGGTCTGTAACATTTCCCCAAATGCAGTCACATACCATGGTAGCATCGAGTCTAATATATTAAAAATAAAATATTGAAATGAATGGGGACCCACCTGAAATTGGCTCGCAACCCACCTAGTGGGTCCCAGTTTGAGAAACACTAGTATGGATAATTAAATCCATGCCTGGAGGGCCTCAGAGGACCTCCCGGATGCAATTGGAAGTTGCTGCCACAAACTGGAAGTGACTTCTGGTCCCATTCAGGAGGACTTCTGAGGTCCTGCAGCCTCAGGTTTTGGCACCTGCAAATTCTGAAATTCACAGATGCTGAGCCGCAGATAAGGAGGGCCCAACGTACATTCTTCATCAAGGGATGCATGTACCCTCACTATAGAAACCTTGGCTTGGATTCCTATATGAACAGAAAACAGGTTCTGCTTCCTCAAGGGGGGTTGCCTACTACCCCCTCCCCAACTGCAATTCCCTGAAAAGTCACTCTGGAGAGTTCCATGACCCTCTGAAGCCTGAGGTCTTTGGAGGCACTTGGGGGAGGGGCTGAAGACAGGGGAGGGAAATTGGTGGTGCCCATGTATGTCCATGAGCGAAAGTACTTTTCCTTTGCACAAGACATTTGGATCCAAGCTTTTATGTATGTTGTAGTCCAAAGTGTCAGAAACCTGAAACACACAGAAAATAAAACCTGTTTTCTAATGCAATAATCTGATTAGGAAACTTATACCCCCGATACAGAGCATATTTGCTTGAAGTGAATTGGGACTTTTAAATAATTGCATTACTTTTGCACACATCCCTGAACATCCATTGTCTCTCTGCAAAGCATCACGGGACTGACAATGTGATTTCCTTTTCCTTTGTTTTGCAACCCTCTCAGGACTCCTTTCAGTCATGATTTTTTTTTTCTAGGTTTACACCTTAGATCTTTTCATGTAAGCTTTTGGATGTTCAGTACCAAAGTGTCTAAAAACCTAAAGGTCTGATTGAAAGCTGGAACTGAAGATTGCTCCCTGTATTGCATATTTAGTGTCAAACTCGGTTGTGTGGTATGTGCAAGAAGTGTTGCTCCTTAAGCTGTTCAACATGGGGGGGGGGGGGTGGATCTGTCACGACATCTGCAAGCCCAAATTGTGGCAATGCCTTGGAGCACCTTTTTACCATCTCCATCTGGACATAGTATTAGTAACTGTTATTTCAACTACACAACACTGAGGCATGGGCTTGTCTTTGATAACTTGTTCAAAGCTTCTGTTGAAGTAGTGCAATGGCTCCTGACATAGCTAAATTTCAGCTTTCCCCTTAATTACAGGAAGGTCTTTTTTCATGGTCTGGAGTGAATCACTTTTAACCTGGAAAGTAAAAAATGAGTTGAAAGACTAGAGAGTGTTGGAGGACTGCAAATGGTAGTGGGCCAGTTATTAACAAGTACCGTTTGCTAGAAAAAAGCCCCCTAGTGAGTGGAATACACAGTCATGCAAACACACACATTTTAAATGAACTCTTATGCCCTGGAGGGTAAATCTGGTGTGACTCTGAAGGAGGTCTCTGCAAACATTTTGCCAATTATTTAGCAGCATTGAGTTGGCATTTGTTGCAGAGGACGGTGGAAATCAGGATACTGATTTCCATATCGGTTCTTAGTGGCTTCCTTCATCAGTTTTCTGACTGATGTCACCTGCTAGCTATGCAGTGCTTCAACATTGTGGAGGATATTTAGCAGTGAAGGTGCTCCTTAGACACAATCTGTTAACATTTGTCAATGGAAATGATGCTGGCTTAATTCTCTGATAAGGATACCTGGAGATGGTGTTACTGTTGGCTAAAAACAACTGAAAATACAGTCCTGTGGATTGCTTGCTCTGTAGTCTCTGTGCTTCCTGTATGGGGAAGAGACAGCCACTGATACCGAGCTTTGCCAATGCCTAATTTTCTAAAATGAGAGAGGTGTTCTGTCTGCTGCATTGCCTGCAAGCCACATCCTCTGCCCTGGACACCCTGTTTCCTAATTGCAGATGAACTAGATCAGGTGACAGTTATTTAGCACTAAGGAAATCCATACATTTAATTTATTTTTCTTCTTCCCAGGATTGAGCCCTTTGAATTAGATTCTGGAGTCAAGTTTTGATGAGGTTTGTCTCATACTAAATTCTTATGATACAAAGCAAAACTTGTAATCCTTGCAGGTGATTTTAATTCAAATGTAATTTCTAGTTTAAGTGTATACATGTTTTTTTTGGAAGACCACTCAAATCTTCCAAAAATTCAGCTAGGTTTACTCTTTCCTGAAGGTTAGAGGTGAGGAAAAAGGAGAGGGTGATCGGCATTTCCCCTTCTCTGCCATAAATGTAGACAGGGCCTGAATGTTTCATTTGCCATGTACAGATCTTTATTAAAGAACAAAAAAGAGCCTTGCTGGATCAAGCCAAGGGCCCATCTAGTCCAGCAATGTTTGTTTCATACAAGTACTGGAAAGTGGAAGATCCAAGTGTTCAAAGTAAAATAGATTCAACCTCTCCCCCACAATATTCTTGAAATGAGGAGACATCATGCTGGGGAGCTAACAGGGCAATCCTGTGCATATTAGTTCACAAGCAAGTTGCACTACATTCAGTGGGGTAAGTGTTCATAGGTTTGCAGTTATCTTGTACACTCCTTTTTTAAAAGGACAAAATGTGCACTCATATTCCTATGAGCCTATCGGAATCTGCCACCACACAGGAGAAACGCTGAAGAAGAAGAGGTAGATGTAGATAAGGGCCCCCACACCAGTTCCTAAATTCTAATAGGAATCCATGGCAAATGCAAAAAAATCACGCATGTGTTATAGCAGCATTGTTAGTTTTAGCTTTTCCAGAGGGTAAGCAAGCTTGTAAAATTCACTTGACTAGAAACCATGGTGGGGCAAAAGAAATGAACTTGTGGGCCATAGAAACTAGGAGGTGACAATGCCATCTCCAGCTCCATGAGAAGCTCTTGCGTCTGCACGCTGTCCTGGATAAGCAATAGTGTTGCATTTCATAACCCTTGAATCTCATGAGCATATTGAAGTCCATGAATAAAACAGCGCAGTGCATGTGTGCGTGTGTAAATGTCTGAATGAAAGTGGGTGTGTGTGTGTATACATCTGAATGAAAATGGCACCAGCTTTACCTCAAGACATAGACAGTATACAAGTCATGTATATGGCCTAGGAGTACTTCCTGCTAAAGAAACATTAGCATTCCATTTCTCTATCTGAGTTATAAAGCTAGTATTCTGTTGTAAAACGAGACATAGCTAGAATATAGCTGCAGTGCAGATGTTCATTTCTGTAATGTGGGAATGGTCAGGCCAAGTGATGTGTTTTGGTGGGAGCTGCAAAATCTCCTCTGCAACTTCCACAGGTTACATGTGCACCTGTATGACACAGATTCTTTCATAGGATTATATCCTGCCCTTCCCCCTAAAATATAGAAAACTCAAGGCAGTTTACAGTGTGAACAGTTCATAAAACACCAATACAAAATAAAATAAGGCACTGCCAAAAATTCATATGCAACAGCCCATCTTAAATAGGCACAAAACCAACTATAAAATGCAAAATACAACAACGGAGAGAAAATCCAGACACCAACATATACAAGAGGGAAAAGCAAGCCAAAAAAAGGAAAGTTTTGAAGTTTTGCCAGGAGGCCAGCAGGGAGGTCATAGTTTTTAATTCTACTGGTAAAGAGTTGCATTACAATGGTTACCCTGCACATGCCTGATCTTGTCTGATCTCAGAAGCTAAGCAGGGTCAGGCCTGGTTAGTACTTGGATGGGAGACCGCCTGGGAATACCAGGTGCTGTAGGCTTATACCATAGTCTTTCGAGACTGAAGGTTGCCAACCAATACAATGGTGCAATCACAGAAAAAGCCCCTTGCCTCATCACCCAAAACTTGACTTCTGCCAGGGGGGGCACATGCAGCAGGGCCCCCTTAGCTGATCTGATGGAATGAGATATTGACCTCTGACTACTTTCCTTCTCTCAGTTTTGCAACTCAAATAAAGAACTATAATGTCCAAGTAAAGAATCTCTAAAGCTTGGAAGAAATTACTTGAACTACAGGCTATTTAGCTGGCATAGACTTGATAAGCCCCATGTCAGGCTTTTGCGCCTGGGAGGGGGAATAGAGTTTGGTGGAGGAGGCCTCTCAGTGGAAATATATAAATGTTACAACCTCAATTAAGGGCTCTTTTGAGCCTCTCACTTTCCCACAAATATGAAAATTCAAATCATCGAATGGCTTAGGATATTAACCTGAAGAGAAAGCTGCCTTGATTTAAAGCTGAAGAGAAAGCTGTCATTTAATTTGGCATAGTTAGTGCCTCACTAGGGCTGGTTCAGTGATGGGCTCTTCAAATGTCCCCAGTAATTCTTGGATGTTCTCATTTTCCAGTAATGAATCAAAGGAGGGGGTCATTTATAATTTGTGTTATAATCAATGAAAACATGAACATGTGTGGTCTTGAGTCAGATCATTGGTCCATCTAGCTCAGTGTTGTTTGTGCAGACTGGCAGTGGCTGTCTAGGACCTCAGACAGAGTCCATCGAAGTATAGTACATAAGAACATAAAAACAGCCCCACTGGATCAGGCCATAGGCCCATCTAGTCCTGCTTCCTGTATCTCACAGCGGCCCACCAAATGCCCCAGGGCCTGCATCCTGGTACCCTCCCTTGCATCTGGCATTCTGACATAGTCCATTTCTAAAATCAGGAGGTTGCACATACACATCATGGCTTGTAACCCATAATGGATTTTTCCTCCAGAAACTTGTCCAATCCCCTTTTAAAGGCATCCAGGCCAGATGCCATCACCACATCCTGCTGCAAGGAGTTCCACAGACCGACCACATGCTGAGTAAAGACATATTTTCTTTTGTCTGACCTAACCCTCCCAACACTCAATTTGAGTGGATGTCCCCTGGTTCTGGTGTTATGTGAGAATGTAAAGAGCATCTCTCAATCCACGTTATCCTTCCCATGCATAATTTTGTATGTCTCAATCATGTCCCCCCTCAGGCATCTCTTTTCTAGGCTGAAGAGGCCGAAACGCCATAGTCTCTTCTCATAAGGAAGAAGCCCCAGCCCAGTAATCATCTTAGTCGCTGTCTTTTGCACCTTTTCCATTTCCACTATGTCCTTTTTGAGATGTGGTGACCAGAACTGGACACAATACTCCAGGTGTGGCCTTACTATCAATTTGTATTCATTTCTTGATTGAGGTTCCATATTGTGATCTGCCCTGGAACCTGGGTAGAGGATAAAAACAAGAAAAAGGGTGAAAAAAGAAACCAAACCAAACACCCAAAGACAAATGAACTAATACAATCTGTTAGAAATGCAGGCCAGTTGAAAAACCATTGCTGTATGATTTTACAGGGAGGATTGGTCCCATGGACAGAATTCTCCAGTGTCAGGGATGGGATGCTAGCCTGTTTCTAATGCCTTGTACTGACTGAATCTTCTGGCAGCTGTAGCGTATCTTTTAAAAAAAACCATTCAGCAGAGACATGGCTTGTAACTTCTGAAAAGATCAGGCTAATTAAGCAAAGCTGCCCATCAGAGGAAGTGGGAAGGAGGTTTGCTTCTTGCAATTTCTTTAATGGTGGAAAGGGAAAGTGGTACTTGGAATGAAACAGACAACCGCTGGCAACCTTATTCTGCATTGGAAGGCTCTTTGGAACAAAAAGGAGAGTTCTCCCCCCTTCTCTTCTGTTCTTCTTGCTCCTTTTGTCTAAGTGCAGCTGCTGAAAAGCCCGTTTTGCAGGCCTTGTATCGATTATCCTGTTTGTCCGATAACTGATGTAAAGGAGGTAATGGGATGAACTTAACCTTCCCTCCCAAGCAGTAGCCTTCCAAAGCAACACAGCCCAGTTATCTTTACAGTATGCTGTGGGGGAGGAGGAAGGAAGGACTCTGGCCCTGTCTGCCTGTGCTAATTGATGGCTTCTGTTGCAGCTCTTCACACTTTAAAAAAAATTGGAACAAATGTTTTTATTTATAAGTGCAAAAAGAAGGGGAAAAAAGCTAAAGCAAATTAGCAGCTTCATTTGGGTGTCAAACTAAAGCTGGAAAAAAAAAAAGCAAGAAACCATCTTCAAAATGCTTTGGAGTCAAAGGCCTAGCTGAATTTACAGAAAAGCAAAAAAAGGTGCAGGGGAAACTTTTTAAAAGGGAAAAGAAGCAGGAAAGTGAACTGTAAACAATGCCAAACTTAAATTGTAGTTCAGTTGTTGGCGTAGAGGTTTGATATATGTGGTCAATGAGCGTTTCTGCGCTTATTTTGCTGGTCACATGGAAGTAGCTATTTTCTGCCTCTCCTGGTAGCAGTACTACAGAACTCATTCTGGCATTAAATCATGCTGGCTGCAATCCCATATATTCTTTTTTCATATGTATGTGTACATAAGTATGAACACAACTGCAGCCATTCATAGTAAAAGTACTTACATAAACAACAGAGGCTGAGTACAACTTATATACTGTGGAAATGTTCTTGCTTCCACTGTACATCCTTGGTTTCCTCCCCTCTCTCACTAAACTTTTGCGGGGTTCATATTGCCCCTTGCAGTGCCTGAAAATGTCAAAATTAGTACCAATCATGGGTAGTTATTGGACTTATATATGATAACTTCTGCTCCTACTGGAGGGCAGATTTAAAAAACTTTTATTTTAATCCTGAATCCTCATGAGCATCCACAGAAATAGAATTTATTTAAAAATTGACTACACTTGAAGCTATTTGTTATTTGGACTAGTCCATTTCACTGTTCCATTATCTCAGATTCTCATCAGTGATGTTGTTCCTTCATCACCATTTTTGTGTCAGTGCCTTTTGGCTGTGACAAACTCCTTCACTAGAAGGAACATTTACAGATGGAGCATGTTTATTTTATATCCATGGTTGTGGCTCAAACTGAATCCTCTGAAGGCGGGTTTAGAGGGTTTTCAGAGGGCTTTCTGAAGCTGCAGAGGCCACGAGTGTCCACCTTATAAGGTATTAAAAACAGTCACATTTTTTTTTGCCTCTATGAGGCATTCTGAAGCCCACAGAGGCCATGGGTGGCTAAGACCACATGGCCTCTCTGGGCCTCAGAAAGTCCTCTGGAGGCAATCAGAATTTTGCGGGGGCTGAAGAATATATCCCTTGCAGATACTGAGGCCTCACCTGTTCTTGCCTTGGACAAATGGCTAACAATAAATTCCCTTATTTATTTTGTATTTCTTCTCCTCTTGTAGTATTATAGGACAAGTTTGTATTATATCTCTTTTTGAGAGTTTTAGGTAACACCCTGCCTTGCAGATATCTACTCCGAGGAGCTGTGTGAGAATACATAGTATTTCATGTCAATTTTAGAGCATAACTGTATTGCTTCTATATGTTCCAGAAGGGAAAAAGACAACTGGCCACCAGCTTCTTGACCCATTGATTGAAAAGCACACTTTTCCTCAGTTTCCATTTACTGATGACTTAACTCAGGTGTATTTGCTCAATAAATATGGAAGTCTTGCCCAATATGGTGCCAACTTTATTGTAGAGCCTGACTGCTTATGGGGGAGAATTTGCAAAATGGCTTCCAACAATACAGGTGTTAGTAGTTCTGGTTCTAGAAAGTGCTGCTAACAGGAAATAGGAATCTTGCCCTACCCTTTAGCTAACTTTACAGCTTGAATAGACAATATTTATATTTTTCTCCCAACTTGTGAAATATATGGAAGTACGATGTCAAGATCTGAGAGTGCCTCTTTCATATGACAAGATGTAATCAATAAGCCATGTGCCACGTGTGGTTACTGTGCATGTCATCTCATATTTCCCATGTTGCTCTGACTGCAAGTGTTTGTGTTGTACCTTTCCACCTCCAAAGCGTTATTCGGGAGTTGTTATTTTGGGCTCCTTGTAACTGCAAGAAAAATCACATTCCAAATGTTTCTGTCAAAAGGAGGAAATGTAATGAGCAAGTCAACAGAGAATTCCACTTGTCAAACATCACTTGCCTGCATCTATGGCTTTTGTTATGCAACCTTGTGTTCGGGTAAGTTGTGTGAAGTAAACAGAAAACCGACTTCCTAGAAACAGCGCCTTTGTACCCGCTATGGAATTTGGGCCATGCAGATTGAAGCCTTAAGCCGAATTACATTTCTCTCCCCCTCCCCTTCAAAACTACTTTTGTCACTCACAAATCATTTGAATTTTTTCTGTACTACATGAAGCCACCAGATTGAGGGGTGTTGTTTTTTTTCTCCAATGGACAGCCCGACGGATAAGAGACAGTATCCATAAAGAAGAGTTTGACATTAAAAAAATTCGCACACTTCTGAAATTGACTGTCAAATCACTTCACATCTGTACCTAAAGCAAACAGACATAATGCTAACAGCTTGCTAGAACTCAAAAATGCCACCCACTAATCAGTCCACCTGTGGAATTCTCAGTCCATCTTGCAAACCGTGGCATTGACTGCCAAGATGCCTGACAAGAAAATGTATATTAGACTGGTGAAGAAGAAGGGAAATGGGAGCATAGCGTGCTGTGGTATAAACAAAATGCACTTGGTGTGAGGCAAGTAAATGTATCTGTTAAAGTTGGTTTGTCATTTCTTAACCTGGCTGTGTTGTTTCATCTCTTCTGAAGTCTATGCTACTCAACTGATGGTACCTTCGGATCTTGTAAGGGGGTCACAAGGTTACTGAGCTGCGGTATTAAAAATATCACTGCTGTGAATGGGCTGCCAGGAACTGCCTCTGATATTCTGTGATATACCTAAGGGCCTCTTCCAAAGCAATGTTTAGCATTCATAGGATCATTTTTTTAAGGGGATGCCTAAGCATTTAAATGGGGGTATCTTATGTGATAGTGGGTTCCCCTGGCAATGTTTGCGCAAGTCTGAATAGGCCAGGAATTTAGGTTTTTTCATGAATCTATCCTGGATAAGCTACAATTTCCACATAAAAGCCCTTTACAACCAGCAGTCAATATATTATCAATATTGGACCTGTACTTGAGCGTTACCTCACACAATACACATAATGCATGACCAGAAGGGGACAAATGTCTGTAATTTCTCAAGTCTCTCTTGAACCTTGGAAATGTGACACCTAAAAGTTTGGGAGAAGGGAAAAGAATAGGTAGATAGTTTGAGTAGACTGTCTTCAGGAGATATCCCTTCTGGTTTGGGCAGTGCTGCCATGAGACAGTCGGCTCTGAGATAATGGAAGGAAAAGCATCTCTGGGTGCAAATGACTCTCTTGGAAATCTGATGTAGGATCAACTGTTCGTTGCCTGTTTTAGGAATTTGTATGCTTCCCACTTGGGTGTTTGTAAGTAAAAAGTTATTACAAAGTCTCCATAGTTCTCTGGTGTTTTCTTCCATACAAAGGAAGATATAGTGTATCTCTGTAGAATTGGCCCAGGAGTTATCACCACTCAAGGAAATGGGGAGACTACAGCTCCTGTATTGGCCTCTATGCTGGATATGATCAGGTTTGCTCCTCCTTACCTTATACGAGGTAAAAGGATCCATTCTAACATGCAGGGCCATTTCTGCAATTGCCACAAAATGTTGGACCAACTTTCATCTCGATGTCGGAATCTGCTCTTCTTGTATGGCCTCTTGGAAGAATTAGAGAATCCATTTGTTTCAGAAGGCTTGTGGCTGCTTCAGCAGTTTGCTTTAGTAGTGGGCTGTTTGGTTTTTAGATTATTTGATGCCTGTTGAATTTTGAGTGTGTGTATGCTTTCTGATGTTTGTATGCAGACTACACTGAGAAGGGGAACAGTAGTCTGTAAACTATTTTGTACAAATAAATAATATTTCTATGTAATTTGGCAATCATGCATTATGTTACAGTATGTTTCCAAATCTTCACTACCTGATTGACAACTCACATGGAAACTCATGAATGGAGGGGTCAGGTAAGGGATTGCAGTGAGGTTCTTATCATGAACAATATTCTGTTATGGGACTCTTAATAAAAATGTTCACAGGAATGTAATTATACATGAGACTTTTCTCACTGTTACTTCTGGTTTTTTTCCTTTTTTCATTAGATTTTTTTTGTCACTGTTTTTTGCTGAAGGTTTTTCTCTTTTAATGACTTCTTTGCACCCAGATATAATTAACATTTGCTTGAATCTGCCCATTCACAGATTTAGCCTCAGCAAGATTTACCAAGAAAGCATGCTTCCTAACTAAAGACTGCCGCCTTAAGGATGGGACAAAGAGGTAATTTCTTGTCTTTTCTTTTCTTTTTTAATTATGATTATTATTCCTGGAAGTGAGCATACAAATCTGATTCTAACAGCATCTGATCGCTATTGCCTTCAATGCTGTGGTGAAACGATGGTAACGCTATTCTTGTCTTTCCTCCAAACTGAATATAAAGCACAAAGATTTGTTGCAGGGAGAGACAGAAGGGAGCACAGGAAGGTTGTGGAATGTGATGTGCAGAATCATTTTTATATTCTGTTCAGGATGGGAAGGCCACACAATCTGTGGTGTCACAGCAAAGGGTGAGCAATGAGTGATTTTTAGAGGTTATTTTCTATATGTTATTCCAAGCCTCTATGTTCACACAAAAGTTTTTTTCCTCTCTCTCCATACATTTGTGTGAATCCAAAATGTTATTTTAACATCTGTTCTTTTAAGGCGGTTAGCTCTGGGAAGGCAGTGTGCTTTGCCATAAATTTAGGTCATTAATTTGTATCTGTTCTTTGTTTATTTAAGAAACAGGACAAAAGGGCAGCTGCTGAAACATTTGGCTATGCCGAAGGGTAGTGGGCTGAACATGCCGGAGTTCTGCGTGTGACCAGCTTGAGTTTGTATCCACAGCTACAGGACAGAACTTTATGGACCTCTTTTGCCAAACCATGTGGTGCTCTGCTCTGCTCTCCTTTGCAGTGTACTAAATACCTGGAGGTTCTTTTGGGGAAAGCATGGAGGGAAAGTTTGGAAAAGGGTGGATAGTAGCCAGAAATCTATATGCAGACTGCCCCCCTTTTTTTAAAGAAAGAGGGCTTATAAGGCAATTATTTTTACAATGTTGGCTTAAGTGCTGCCATTGGCTAGCCAAAGAAACCCTCTTTACGGCAACGTGACCTATTTAATTAGACATTTATAAACAGAAACAGGATAACACCTACTAAATTGATTGTTAACGACATTTAATGTCCTTAAATTGGCCATTAAGCGCTGCAAAATTTCTGGAGAACTATTGATATTCTAAAGCACTGCAGAGGTTTTTATTTATTTTCATAAACCTAATGGTCCCAGAGAAATGAAAGACATTTGCAGGCGTCACTTATTGCATGTTGACTTGGTGACTTTCAATCCACTGCACTGCATCTGGCTGCTAGAAAACAGCATGCAGTCAAAGATGGTTGCTTTGACCTTCTTGAAGAAACGTGGCCATGCATTTTGAGCTGCATAGGGTATTATCCTGACATGACTGCACACAGCCGTAAGTGCAAGGACTTCTGTAATTTTTGTGCATGAAGCAGCTCACATTCATGAAGCCAACATCTGATTGCATCACTCATTGTCAGTTGATCCCTCCCCTAGACCACTCACCAGTCTGGTGCATAGGACGACCCTGCTTGCTACAGCTGTCGTGTGTCCCCCCACCCTCTGATGACAATGAGTTATTGAAGCACAACTTTGATTTTTTCTTCTGTTGAAAAGTACAGTAGCTGCAGAGATTGCAATCAAAAGCAAAAAAGTAGCTGGGCAACAAGGGCTATTTAACACTTTCCTGTCATTTGCCTGCTCAACATTGCATCCCCCAAGTTCCTTCCCCATTCATGGCGAAAAAGATAAGACAAGATCCCTTTGAGGAGAAAATCAGCATAAACATGACTGTGTTGAATTGGTAAACAGTGGGATGGGGAGAGGAAGGGTTAAGCAGCCTCTCCTCATTCACATTGGCAGCCTGCGGAGACTGCTTTTGCTTTAAAAAAAGAAGAAGAGGAAAACACCATGAAAGTCTGTGGCACAACTGGTTTGGCCTGAAGTACAGTATACCTTCTGAACATGGCCGGGGCAGTAGTGTGCAAGAGCCAAATTGATTGGAAGGACAACCAGAGCAGACAAAAGGAAGTACTTCACACGATGCATAATTGCTGTTTGGCATTTGTTGCCACATGCTGTGGTCATGGCCACTATGTGGGACACCTTTAAAAGGAAACTAGCTAAATTCAAGGAAGATATCAGTGGATTTTAGCCATAATCCATGTGCAGGGCCAGCTTGAGACCTCCTGGTGCCTGGGACAGCATGTCAAGTTCTTACCTGCCTACCCCATGACCTGCTGCTGTGGCAGCCTCTGCTCCTCCAGCATTCTAACCCACTGCTCTCCTTTCTCCAGACTTCCATTTCATCCCCCTCTTCCTTTTCAAATCTAGGGAGCAGGAGGAAAAGGATCAGTGGAGCTGAGCAGGTAAATGCATGTGGGCACCCTCTGCTAGTCTGCTGTCTGAGGCGATTGCTTCAGTAGTTCTCATGGATGAGCTGACCCTGTCCATGTGTCACTGAATATTGAATTCTGGTGGGTAATAACTTATTACTAATATGAGATCTCGGCTATCTCTTTCATTCCATGCTTGTGAGCTTCCGGAAGGCTTCTGGTTGGCCACTGTGAGAAGTTGGATGCTTGCACTGAATCAGCATTTCTCAAAGTGTATTCCTAGGTATCCTAGGGCTCCCTGAGACACCTTTAAGAGCTCCACAAGCATATCATAAGCGGCTGCCATCTGCCTCCTGCCAGGTTTATTGTCCCTTCCATCTCCCCACTTTGTGGCTCTCCTTCCTCATTCCCCTCCTGCTCCAGTTCTTTGCCGGTATTCAGCATTGGGCTTGGCACTGTGCATATGTTCCATTAGGGTCCTTGTTCTTGAGACTGAACAGCTGAAAGCCAAGGGATGTCAACTATGTGCTAATTTGAAAGTTGCCATTTTTACACCAGAAACTAACAACCCAATACTAACCAAGTTTCCAGAACCAATGCAGCTGTGCCAATGGGGCACGTGCTG
Organism: Tiliqua scincoides; assembly: GCF_035046505.1. Lineage (NCBI taxonomy): Eukaryota > Metazoa > Chordata > Lepidosauria > Squamata > Scincidae > Tiliqua > Tiliqua scincoides. Next base: position 233,276,544 of record NC_089821.1, read on the forward strand.
CATCCTGAAGGGATCATGGAGGCCTCCTCAGGGTAAGAGAATGTTTGTTTCCCTACCTTGGGACTGCATTGTGGCTGTATTGGCACTGGAAAGTTGGATAGGATTGGGCTGTAACTCTGTCATCTTGAAGATGCTGGCTATCTACAGAAAGTGGGTCCCAAAGACCTGATTCTGTGGTTGCCTTTAGAGAGACTATAATCACATTTTGATCCTCTGTTTGACGTGCACAAAATAAAATGGTTCAGGTGGATCATAGCACATGAAAGTTTCTGCTGAAATAAACAGCTTATAGCCCAATCCTGTCTTGCGCTGGAACAGGCAGGCCAATGGACCTGCGCTGTATCCAGCACAAGTTTGGGGCTGTCTGAGGCTCAGCCCAAGGCAAGGGGAAACTTTTCCCCTTACCCCGGGAAGAGCTGCAGCAGCCCCAATGAGGCTACTCAGATCTGACCACCTAAATCGGGGGTGCAAATCCGAGCAGCCCGGGACTGCCCTGAGCTGCACGGGAACAGGGCTAGGATCTGACATGTGCGCCATATTCTGCCTCTGCCTCCCACTCCCCACCCACCCACCCCTGGAAATGCCCGTTGCCTGCTTCCCCCCACCCCGATTTACCAAGCTCAGCCGGCGCAAACTCATCTTGCCCAGGGCCTGTATCAGCACAGGGAGGCCAGCGCATGTCCATGTACCAGCCTATTTCCCCTTATGTTGGCGTGAAAGTGATTTACAGCACTTTCGCGACGATGATGGGCTGGTGCACGGGACTTGCGCCGGCCCATCTGCTAGTTTGGATTGCGCTGTTAGTCTGCAAGGTGCTTTGTTGATTTTGTTGTTTGGTCTTTGTTGTTTTGGCTGCAGAAGAGTGGCCACCACTTTGAAAGCACATATGTCATGAGCAGAGGTAAAAACCGATTCCTTTTCTATTGTGTGAAAGTAGTTAGAATTCAAACTACCGGTTTCCCTCTGAACATGTGGGAAGGGCAATTTGAAATTCCCTCCCAAATAGCCCACTGAATGGGGGAGGATCTAAAGAGTCCCTCACCATTTAGTGTGGGAGGTTGGAGACAGAGCTGATAGCCAGAGCTAAAATCATTGAGCTGTATCACTACTGAATCACATTGAGGAATTATCTCTATTTCAGTCCTGCCCTAAGTTCTGGTAGTATATCTGGTTACCAGAGGGTGAACTGTACCCAGGGATTGAGAACCCAGAAGGAAGTGTCCCAAATCCCTCAAAGCCTTGCAGAGAGTGAGGTCCTGATAAGTTAGGGACTGGTGGCAGAAGAACAAGATGAACTGGCATCAGACATCTTGGGGTCCAAGGTCAGGAACTTCGAGACCCCCGCAACATCCCAACTGCCTCCAAAGTACAGTTTGAAAAGTTTGTTTATTTCACATTTGTAATGGAGTGGAGGAAAACTGTAAAAACTATTATATTTGCCTCCCCACCATGTAACACCCCCACCACCACAAATGACATTTAGTTGCAGTTTGCATGGAAAAATGTTACAACTGCAAACAGAAAATCACTTCTGTAGTTTGTGCTTCGGAGCTCAGGGTTCATATGGGAGAAGACATATGATGTAGATACCCTAGAACCAGGCCATTTGGGGCTTTAAAGAGAGGAGATGTAATTAGCAGAAATAAACACTGCCTGTATAATAAGTAAATAGCTGATCCAGCCTGAACCTGAATATATAAATGCACCTTGGAGCTTACTTGAATCCCAAGGTGTGTCTCAGCAATAAGACAGTTTTTAGAAAGAATAAATTGTTTTGGAAAATGCTTGCCTAATTCAATGAGAACTCTTAAGTGGACACAAAAAAATGTGAGTCCACAAAAGTGTGCTGTAGGCCAATGCACAGCAAAGGACATTTGCTGGCAGCTTCACCAATGTTATAATTCTCAGAAGGCAATCAGCAGTCACTCCTGATGGCTTGTCATCCTGACTAGGAGCAATCCTCACTTGATTTAGTCAGAAGGTGAATGTCTCGCTGATATACTCAAGTACTGAAAGAAGTTTTTGCTGTTACATGGGCACATGAATGGCTCGATTCTTCCTGAGCAGTTCAAAAAACAAACAGACCATAAACCTTTGGAGGCATTGTTGGGTTCAAAATCATTGGCTTCATCTTCTATTTAAGAGTCAATGTTTTAGAAGGCTGTGCCTAATGAGATTTTCCTATAGCACTGACAATGCACAAGGAGAATTACATCTAGTAGCAAACACTGTTTTGAGGGCTCCCATCAGACAGTAAGAGAGGAAGCAAGAAAGCAAAAGTGTACATAGACTGGACTCAAAGGTCTACCAGCATCCACATGGCAGTGTTGGCAAATTAGAAGAGAACGATTTTCTAGAACAGGGGTGCTCAATAGGTAAATCGCGATCTACCAGTAGATCGCGAGGCAAAATGAGTAGATCATGGAGTGCCGACCCCCCCCTTCAGGTGCCTCTGGCAGGAAACGCCGGGAGTAAGCCCCATTGTACTCAATGGGGCTTACTCCCAGGTAAGTGTGGCTAGGATTGCAGCCTCACAGCCTAATCCTAGGCATGTCTACTCAGGAGTAAGTCCTGTTATACTCAGTGGTGCTCAAGGTACACCAACATACATTGTACACATAAATATTATATGTTATGATGGCGCGAACATTGTAAAAAAAACTCTGGTAGATCTCCGGGCCTTGCTGGGTTTCAAAGTAGCTCTCGAGCCAAAAAAGTGTGAGCACCCCTGTTCTAGAAGGTGTCATAATATAATCCTTATGTGCTGATGTTGATAGAAATGGAGGAGGCAACTCCCATGCAATCGAATTCCTTACTGGCAAGAGAGAAATGAATGGTAAATGGGCTACTTCCAAAAGGACAGGGCATTGTAATTCCTAAAGTATTCCAGAAATGGTCTGTATAACACATAAGAGACATTTTAGCATTGCAGCAAAGGCAATTCCAAAATCAGATGCTTAAGACTAGGCTGATATGTAAGGATGTGGTACAGCAAGCACTGTACCAACATAACATCTGTGAAACTGCACTGGTATTACCAATAATCTATGACTTTACAGCCATGCCTGATCTTTGCTTGTCAACATAATGGATATGAGATATTCTGGGATGTGCACTGACTGCATATCTCCTGCAATACAATATAATGGGCAGAAAGCATTTTCCTACATCATACTTTTCCCTTCAGGAATACTATTGCCTACATCTCTGGTTGTGTGCTAAATGTAAATGAGGAGTGTGAGAAGTTTCCCATGCATATGAACAATGCCTCTTGCAATGGTTCTCAAGATTTCGTTTCCTAACTTTTAGCCACTTTGTGCATAATATGCCTCTGTGCAAGATATAATGGTGGCCATGGCTTTGTGAGTACAATGGACAAATTCAAATCACCATAATCATAGAGAAGCTTCCAGAGGAATAGCCAGATCACAGCCCAATCCTGTGCTTCACAGCACCTGGGGCTGAATGGTGCTGAAATGCTCCCTTACCCCACTCCCTTAACCCATGTAATGGCCAGGTCACCCCAATGGATCTCCTCAGATCTGTGCCCGCTATTGCGCCTTGGATCTGCACCCATGTTAGGACTCCCAGGCCGGGAGGCGGTTAGGATATGGCAGCAGGGTCTGCTGCCATCTTCAGCCCCTCCTGCTCTGCCCCATCTTCCATCCACCCACCACCCACCCTGGAATGCCTCCTCCCACTTCACCTTACCACTTCACCGCCCAGCGCTCACCCAGAGGTCCAGGCAGTGGTCCTCCGTCCTCCGCCCAGTGCTGGTTCAGCGTGGGCTCATGCTGAGCCAGCTCTGGCACCAGACTGGTGCAGAGTGCCACAAGCATGTCTTACAGCATGTTTGCAGAACTGCATGCTGGCGCTGAGCCGGCAGGGGCCCATTTGTATCAGGCCCTCAGTCTGTAGCAAGAATAACAGAAAAGCATCTTGAGGATGCACACATTTATTTCAGCTTAAGCACCACATATTCCAAAAATAAAAACAATAACTAATGCCCAAAATCCCAAGAAGTTGGAGAGCCCATGCATAGGAAACATAAGAAGGATAAATTGCCTTGTGGGATGAACTCGGAGCCCAATCCTAACAGGCAGCCCAATCCTGAGCTGCCCGGGGCGCCCCAGCTTGGCGGTACCAAGAGAGCTGCCGCCAAATCCAGCGCCTCCCACACTACCTCCTGGAGTGGGAGGCACCTCAGGAGTAGAGGATGTTCATCCCCTTCCCCGGGGTAAGGGAGGCAGCCCCACAATGGGGCTACTCTCTTTAGCAGCGACCAAAAGGTCACCGCTAAAGTAAAGGTCACCGCTAAAGTAAAGGCACGCAGCCTTCACGAGCACGTAGGATCCTGCAAAGCGGAGCTCCGCGGGTCCTCTTCCCGCCCGCCTCCCGGCATGCCTCTGGCACGCACCCTCCCCGCGTCACGCCGGCCTCCCCCCTCCCCGGAACACCCCCATCCCCACCCCCGTTTGCCAGTCCGCAGCTCAGCAGTGTCATCCACCACCGGGCCACGGAAGCTCCACCGCCGCCCTGCACTAGCCCGGCGCTAGCCCAGCACCGGTCAGTGCTGAGCTAGCACTGGTGCTAGCTCGGCAGTGAGCCCCGCGAACATGCCTTACAACATGTTTGTGACTGTTCTCGGCGGAGTGGGGCCGTGCCGCCAGGTTCAGGATCAGGCTGTCGGTCAGACAGGAATGTAACAAGAATGCTGGTTCTGTTCTGATGGGACAGTAGGACAATGGCTGACCAGATGCCATCTCCCAGAGGACCAACTGTAAGTCTAGCTTTTGCTTTCCCTTCTGTTCTGATTTTATAAAATTACATTGGGCTCTCAGACTCCCTTCTTAAACTGTTTCCCAGCTACAGGGAATGGGGATTGGACAAACTTCTGGAGGAAAAATCCAACACGGGTTACAAGCCATGATGTGTATCTGCCACCTCCTCCTGATTTTAGAAATGGGCTATGTCAGAATGCCAGATGCAGGGGAGAGCACCAGGATGCAGGTCCCTTGCTGTCTTGTGTGCTCCCTGGGGCATTTGGTGGGCCACTGTGAGATACAGGAAGCTGGACTAGATGGGCCTATGGCCTGATCCAGCAGGGCTGTTCTATGTTATGTTCTTATGGGATAGGAGGATACACAAGAGAGATCACTTTCTCTCTTTTTTCTGTCTTAACCTTGTTCCATCCCCCAAAGCAATTTTCAGAAATACTGGGAAGGAAGAAGCTAGAGATGCTGTTGGCAATCAGAGGGCTAGATCTAGTTTCAACCATGGATAGCCAGTTTTTGGACCTTACCTTGCAACAGTTACAGCTCAAAGTTCAGACATGAAAATGGTCAATCTGAGCCATACATCTTTGAGTAGAAATTTTGGAATTCTGTACTAAAATTCCCAAATTATTGAGGAATTGCCTTTTTGTTTTTACTTCATTATTTAACAAATCTACTTCAACATGTGATTTGTGCACCATGATCTGAGCTTTAAAAAAACAAAACTTTTCCCCCCCAGTATCTACTGTTGGCATAAATATTGGCAGAAAATCTCTCATTCCCCACAGAGGAATGACTAACTCTTCATCCCAAACTCTTATATCTGTAATGAGTCAGACCTTTCATTTTCTTTTCCTGAGGTGCGGTCCCAATAATTTCCATTCCCCTCCTTCTTTATTCCACTTGCTGCTCCAGTTCTTCAAATATTTTTGTGGAGGTGATCTTTTGTATCTGAGCACTTTGCCTCTTCCTGAAATGGGGTGGAGGATCTGAGGAGTAACCACTTTTTTTAGCCATTAAGTAATATTTTTGCAGGTCCCCAATATACCCTTCCAAGTCGCATAATTACCAACAGAGGTCTTTTTTCCTTTCCATAATGTACAAAATGATCTGCCCTTTTATGATTGCCTTGAGAATATCCCACAAAGCCAATGGTGAGGCAGCAGATGCCTCATTCAATTCCAAATAGAAGGAAATCTGTTGTCTCAAATAATCCCTAAATTCAGACACTTTCAGCCAGTTATTACCACGAGACCACATTTTAAGAGCAGATGTGTTATTAAGGCTGAGAAATGTTATGAGAACTTCGTGATCTGACAAATAAATGCATTCTATTGAGCATTCCAACATTTGATGGGGGGGGGGAGAATAAAAAATAGAACCTTTTGGGGTGGTGAGGATTGATGAAATCCTTCTTCAAAAACAATGCTGCATTTTTTCAGGCATTGCCTGAAGAAATGGAGAACATGGAGAAATTGGAGAACATGGGCAATCATTCATACACACACACACACACACACACAGCATGTGTATGTATAGACATACATGTATTTCTTCAGGTACTGTTCATTGTTGATTGCAGTGCATGTACTTATTTGATTTATCTCCACATGAATGAGGTACATGTCAAGTTTGTGAACCTTTATCAAGTCAATAATCTTTACCTTGATAATATCAGGCTTATTTGTACAAAGAGCAACAGAAATGGGGAACTCAACGAGTGATGTGCAGTCAGGGTAGGCAAGGGAGGCAGTCTCACCTAACTGTACCTTTTGCCTTTCTGAAGCTGTTCCTTTCTGCTCCAACACACTGTCTGTTTAAAGCAGTGCACACATTCACACAAACATGGAGGGAACAAAGAGAGTTACCAATCTGCTTAATAATGATGGTGGCTTTCAAGGGATAAAAAAGGCAGAAATGGTTGTGCAATTAAAGCCACCAGGGAGAGCTACCTCCGTTTGCCCAATAATAAAATAGACAGTGCTTGTGTCATCAATCACTGGGGAGGCAGCAGGTAGAGTTGCCTTCAGCAACTGAAACTTGGCTGCAAACTTGGGTGTCTTCCAATTAAAAATAAAAAAGCAGGATGGCTGGCTTTCAATAAAAAAAAAAAGTAGAACACCTGCATGAGCAAGCTTTGGGGAGGCAGCAGGAAGAGTTGCTTCTCTTTTGTTAAAAAAAAAAGCCACAAAAAAAGCAGGGAGCCTGTGCAAATGACTGCTCAGTATAGTATCGGGAAAGACAGCTTCAGGGAGCCTGTGCTGAGTTCTTCCTAGCCCCAATTAGGGGTAGAAGAAGTGAGGTTTTTAAAAATTTATTTGGGGGGGGGGTGTTTCAAAGACTGAGGGTGCAATCCTAACCCCTTATACCAGTGCTTTCCAGCACTGATATAAGGGCAATGCAGCTCTCAGGTAAGGGAACATTCCCTTACTTTGAGGAGGCCTCCGTGAGTGACACCCAACTGCAGGATGCAGCACATGTCCCATTGGCACTGCTATGCCAGTGCTGGAAAGCACTGACATAAGGGGTTAGGATTGCTCCCTGAGCATAACCCATTTCTGCTCAGCCCACTGGTGAACACATTTGATCCCTGTTGCATATATGCAGTGGGACATAAGAAATGGCTTAAAGAGGGAGGGAGGGAGGGGGGAGAGTGAGTGTATATTGCCTTCCTGGACCTGGGCCTCACCACATGTCACTGATCTCAACAGGTGCTAGGGATAGTGGTGAGACCAGAAGAAAATATTGGGAGGAGAGCAGAAAAGGCAAAATGTTTTGCAGAGAACTTTGTCCCCCATGAAAGAACGGCATATTTCACATTAATGGTCCCATCCTCAACATACTGCAACCCATGGAGAACCGCTCCTTATGGATCACTTATGTTAGACCCTAAGGTTTTTTTTTTCTCCTGAGCAAGGAAACCTTAGGATCCACATTCCCAATGAAGTTTTTTGATATGTATTGTATGACACTAATTCTGGAAAGCACTAGTGAAAAGTGTCTTTCCTTGAAGTAACCACAGGGTTCAGCAATGGTGGGTAGCAGAGAACTAAGCTACCTCTCTGGGAGCATTTGCCCCCTCTTGCTTCCTTCTGGAGCTGCACATGACAAGGGAACAGACTATCAAAATAAGCCCAACCTATTCCAGGGGCAAAACTCTTCTTGAAGGAAAAGTGTCTTCTCTAAGAATTTCATAGGTTGGTGTTGCTTGTACCTTAATCAGTACAAGAAGCATCATTAAATGAAAATAAATAAATAAATAAGAAAGAAAGATTTGACTCTGCATCTGGGCTGCACTCCCAAAACTCACTAGATCAATTTCCATAAAGCATTTCTTAGTATTCGGCTCTCTCTCATTTTCCCTTTGATTTTTTTTCCTGACTTTTTTGGTGCTGCCTTCAATTTTTTTTCTTCTGATTTTTATTTGATTAAGTGGACCTTAGAATTCCACAAGTAATTGTACAATTTCCATGTGCTTTTGTGTTCTTCTCGGTAGCAGTCTTGATGTTATGGTACACCCAGCAGAGAGACATCATCTATACTGTATCCTTCTTGCTGGCCTTCTGTAGGGAGACAACACATTTTTGTTTCAGTTGGCCTTTGAGAACTGACTACTGTAATTCTCACCCTAAGGGTCAAGCTCGATGTGCACACTGCTTCAAATCAATGGTTCAGATGCAAATCAACGCCTTAGAGGGGGTGATTTTCAGCTTAAAAATGGCATGTGGAGGGGAACAAAACTGCCCCTCCTCCCCACATCTTGGTCCTGACCAGGATCACCCCCCCCTCCTGCATGCCTGTTTTTAACAAGAACATAGGATTTGTGGTAGAAAACACATCAGGTGTATACATATTGGTTTAACATCTAACTTGACTCTAGATTGGTATTGCTGAGCTGTCCTGCCTGTTTTGTTGGGGGTTTAGTTGCATAATTTTATTGATGTTATATTGTTTTGGGGTGGCACCCTGTCTTGTGCTCCTGCTTTCAGGAGCTCATTCCACAAACAGAAGCTTCCGTCTAACATGCAAGGACCTCTTCCGTGAATAGAGTGTTCCTTCTGTTCACAGGGAAGCTTTTATCTGCAGAATGGGATCCCAATGGCAGAAGCAGAGTTGGGATGTCATATTTTAAAATTTAAATTTAAAAATAATTACTTTTAAATTATTTTTAATTCTGTAAATCATTTGGATATATCCATGCATAGCAGTAAAGAAATATTCTAAATCCATCTATATGTTTATTATAACTATTTCTATTGTCATCTGTGTGCCCCTATAGAAATCTATGGTCCAGGCACATTTAGAATACTTCTAGTTCTAGTTCCCATGATTCAGAAAAGATATTGTAGAACTGGAAAAGGTGCAAAAAGTGGCAACCAGAATTATCAGTTGGCTGGAGAACCTTCTTTACAAGATACGGCTACAATGTATTGGGCTTTTGAACTGGAGGGAAAAGGGTGAGTTGCACTCACTAAAGGCGAAAACAAAATGGTAAATACAGCGGGAAAGATTGGAGAGTTGCATTCAATGGAGATACAAAATGAGATCATCTTCATTTTCCCAGGATATGAGACTGGGGTAGGGGTGGTGGAAGAGATCATGCACACAAGATTTTGAAGCTTGACCAGAGTGCTTTAGAAATATGGCCTGTTTGCCAAACTTGCCCTGTCTTTACTATCCATTTTGTGCACAGGATTCTGGGAAGAGAGTTCATTTTGCAATGGCATCCACTGATGTTGGCATATGGAATTGTGTTACATGGTATCAGCATTCATATTGTTCTTTGCTATAATTTGAGGACAAAACATAACCAGGAATGGAAAGAAAAATAAAGAAAAAGGGGGGAGGGGGAGAACCAGCAGTTGCAGTTCCTCTAACCTATGTATGTCATTGGCATAGTGTTTTCCTGGTGTCAGGGACATGCCTGTCCCATGTCCCACACACGTCCTGCCTTGGTCTCCTCCCCATTTTGGCCTCTCTGCTGGTGGGGTTGTGCTAGAGCCAGTTGCATGCCTGCCATAGACTTCCCTGGGGCAAATGCCCCAGGACCCGGCCGCTAGGACCCCGTGGAAGCCTCTCTGAGGCTCCTGACGGGGGATGAAACTGTGCTTCCGGTTTGCCAGAAGCACAGTTTATAGCACTGGGGAATCTCACAGAGGTTTTTCTGGCGTGGGAGGAGGTCGCGCAAGGCTCTGTGAGCCTCTGGTGAGTGGGGGGGACGGGACATTTCTGCATGGGAAGGCAGTGATAGCCCATGGGGGAGCACCACCGCAGAGTTCCAGCTCCAGAGGTCCGCAGCTGGCTGGAGCTACACTTTCTTGCTGTTGTGCAGCTGCCCATGGTGCAGCTGTCAGTGGAGGGTCTTCGGTGCCAGCTGGGCTGTCTTTGCGCCAGCATACATGGTGCTATACTGGAGTATCTTGTGGATAGGGCTGGGCTTTAAATTTGCTAATTAAATCACAATAAATAACAGAGGTTGATGGTCAATTTTACTATTTCCTTTATTGTCTCAAACCATATTCTTGAGTTGACAAATGGATCTCTTTAACCTCTGATGGGAGCATTAGCCTGAGCCTCTTCAGACAAAGATGAATGAGACGAAATCCTGGCAGTCATGCCCACACTTAAAAAAAATCAGTCCTAAGGAAAAAGAACAAAAAAACACACACACTCACAGGGCTATGTTTTACCAATACATCCTTGAATTTCTACTGCTACTACTAATGTATGTGATTTCTGCATATCTTTGCTGTTCTATATAGCAAAGAACATATATTCATAAAAAGTCATAAACGTTATCTTTTCATGTACATAATCAGTGTTCTCAGTTTGTTGGATACCTTTCCAGAATCATCTCTTTTTCTGTTCACTGACTGGCCCTAATGAAGTATTAATCCTAGAGATGACCACACCAATACTCCCCGCCCCCGCCCCCCCACTCTTTTGCACACTATGGCTATTAAATGCAATTCAGAATAATGGTTTATCCTTTGCCACATACCGTCTCACAAAAATGGATTATAAACTGGGCATTATTACTATTAAAGTGTCAACGATGAAATTTGTGGAGATCCATGGTCTTTTTTCGCAGTGTCTAAATTATTATACTGTGTATCCCCCAAAACTCCAACCATTCCAAGCCAATGTTTAACACTGCTGTTTTAAGAGGCCCTCTGAAGCTTAGGTGTGTAGTGTAGTCAGACTACCCTGTGAGCAAGGGTTACAACAGCAGATTATATCAATTTAACCTGGGCATTTGTAATGTTTGGTAGAGAACTGAATTTTAAAGGATGGAATTATTAAGTTAGGACAACATCACTCACCTTTAATTAGCCAGCTCTGAGCAAGGCTATTTCTGGAGACTTTTTTCCTGTAACATGATATAATGTTGGAAATTCCTGGAAGCCCTGTCAAAATCTATGGAATTGCTTTCAGTTGTCACCTGAAGATTGCCGCTGATTCTTGGACTCTCCAGGGTAATCCTAGAGAGTTGGTAACCCTGCATTTCATTCTCTCATGTGAACTGAAGATGGGAAGGATTTTACTTTTTATCCAAGTTTTGATCAGCTTTTTTCATGAGAAACGCTCTCAACATGGCTTACATAACATCATAAAAACTTAAAATATAATCAAATGCCAAATATCGATAAAAAATGAATAAAGGGTAAAAACATAAAGTCACAATCAGAACCATGATCGCAATTACTAGGCGGCAATCAGTGGTGCTCAGACTCTCCAAAGAAATGAAAACATTTTTAACAGTTTCCTGGAGACAACAAGGGAGGAAGTTTGATGGATGCCCTGAGTAGGCAGTTTTGCAATTAGAGGACTGCAGCTGGAAACACCCTCCTTTGCATAGCTGCTGCTTTCATTTCCACCAGCCACAGTAGTTGAAGCAGTGCTGATGTAAATGACGGTGTTCCCTTCAAGAGCAGGAGAGGGGATTTTTTTTTTTTTTTAAAAGGGAAATAGTTCCCTTAAATCAGAAAATGATGACCACTCCCTCCCTGTTTCATTCCTCCCTGCTTCTCATTTGGTTTCACCCCATCTCTATCCTGACTGCTGCCTTACCTGCTCTGGCAGGCACAGCTGGAACCATTGGTCATGTCACAGCAGCATGGCTGTCAATGAAACACTCTGAGTGCTGTCAGTGGCCATTTTGTGACAGCGGAAGTGCCTTCTGCTGTCACAATGTGATTCAGCTGGAAGCCCCATCCTTAGTAGGAATGGGCTGCTGGTTCCTTTTTTGGAGAAGTTAGATTTTCATAAAGAAACTATACTATAAGGATGCTATACTATACAGACAACTAACTATTTATTTATTTAAAACATTTGTAAGGTACTTTTCCATGTGCTCAAAGCACCTTACAAAAGATATAAAGTCCAATACATTGAAAAATGGTTGTAAAAACAAAAAGGAACAACTCTCATGGGCGGGAAAAACACACATCAGCTCAACACAATCTGTCAACAGCTTATAACAAGTACTACACAGAAAGGCCATGACCCCACCAAAATAAAAGTCCTGTTGTCCTTCCTTAAAAGTAACAAGGGGATGTCTTTCACATCTTCTCAGGGCCACAGCTGTACAAGTTCTGCCTCTAGCCAAAGAAGATGGTTCTGCAATGAAGGAATATGAAGCAGGGCTTGCTTTTCAGAATGCAGCTGATGTGGGAACAGGGAGAGCTGATCCCAGGACATGAAGGGCTTTAAAGGTTAATACCAGCACTTGTTGGCTCAAAAGAACACACACAGCCAGTGCAACTGGTGCAAACCAGTGGATTATGCTCCCGCCCCCAAGTATACCACAAGTTTTTTGTCGTTTTTGAATCATCTTCATGGGGAGCCCTATGTAAAACATATGATAATAATCAAGCCTGAAGTTTTACAAAAGGCATGGATCAAGATAGAAATGTCATCACTGATACTTGGGAAAATATTCTCAGTTCTTCTCTACCTTTTGAGGATAACTCTGGGAATATTGATTTTGAATGCCTCAAAACTAGGCTATAGCATGGCAATGAATGTGTGAAATTAGCAACACTCTGTAATCAACTGGTGCAAATGGAACCAGCCTTACTATTAGATATAGGAAATGGGGTGGGGGTGGGGATATGTTCCTGAGCAGGAAGGGAATGAGGGCATGAAAGGAACAAACAGCCTAGCTGCAGTGAGAGGGGATGTGAAAATCAGTGGGTCTGGAAATCAGATGTTGAATTACTACTTACAAATTTTAAGAGAATTGAAGCCTTATAAACATTAGGCAGCACTGCAAGTGGTTGTAACATGCATGGTAGCATAAGGCCCAAAGTGACTGGACTGGAGATCTTTGCATCTGGAATAATGCACATTTCTCTAGAAAAGGAAGCTCATCACAAAAATTAGCCCTGCCTAAAATGATTAGGCTGCAGTTCAGTTCATGTATTACAAAAATAATATATACTAGAAAATATGAAGCATTCCCCCAGAATGTTTTCCGTTGTTACCAGGACACGAACTGGCGGTATCCACAAAGGAGCACAAGGACAGTCTGTGATATAAACTAGGACAATGGAAAGGTGTGTTTTTCTTGACCCAGTACAGGAAATCCTGTACGTCTTACATAGGAAAGTAATTTTTTCCTCCTCTGACCCACAGCTCAATTCCAGGCGGAATTTCACAAGTGGAGGAGAACATTCTTGGAAGGAAAGTGCCTAATGGAGTAAGTTCCTTTAGTATTTGAAAGGATATTCATCAATGCTGGACATTAGGTAGGACTGCCAAATCAACATTTCAAAACTAAGGAACATCAGCGAACGACAGGTATTGGTTACACAGTGTTCTATGGAACTGCTGTGGGTGACAATGGGAGACATTCACAATTTGTATGTTTATTATATTTATGATTTTTTAAAATATGCACGGTAGTTGCAATATTTTCAAGCAGTAATTTCAAGTACCGAAGATATTCGCATATATGGTCGCACATAAGAACATAAGAACAGCCCCACTGGATCAGGCCATAGGCCCATCTAGTCCAGCTTCCTGTATCTCACAGCGGCCCACCAAATGCACCAGGGAGCACACCAGACAACAAGAGACCTCATCCTGGTGCCCTCCCTTGCATCTGGCACCCTGATACAAAGCCCATTTCTAAAATCAGGAGGTTGCACATACACAGCATGGCTTGTAACCCATAATGGATTTTTCCTCCAGAAACTTGTCCAATCCCCTTTTAAAGGCATCCAGGCCAGACGCCATCACCACATGCTGCGGCAAGGAGTTCCACAGACCAACCACATGCTGAGTAAAGAAATACAGTATTTTATTTTGTCTGTTCTAAATCTCCCAACTCTCAATTTTAGTGAATGTCCCCTAGTTCTGGTGTTATGTGAGAGTGTAAAGAGCATCTCTCTATCCACTCTGTCCATCCCCTGCATAATTTTGTATGTCTCAATCATGTCCCCCCTCAGGTGCCTCTTTTCTAGGCTGAAGAGGCCCAAACACCTCCTTTCCTCATAAGGAAGGAGCCCCAGCCCAGTAATCATCTTAGTCCTGGGGTCTGCAACCTGTGTTTTTAGAGCCGCATGCGGCTCTTTCAGTGGTCTGCTGCGGCTCCCAAGTGGGGGCTGGAAGTGGGGTGCCTTCCCTGCGGCCACCGCCCAACCAGCCCAGCCCGAGGGCGCCTCTCTCTGGCGTGATGTGCTGCGGGCGCTGGCTGCTGGTGAGTGCGGGGTCGGGGCGCCGCCCTCGCCCACAGCAGCTCCTTCGGCAGGCAGGGGCAGCAGCGCTCTCCTGCACCTGCTCTCCGCACCCCACTGCAAGCAGGCGCTGTGGGACAGGGCCGCTGGTGGCGGGCGTGGGGGGCTCTTTGCAGGGACCCCTGTAGCCGGGCAGGGAGAGCTGGCAGCTCGGGTGCGGCCGCACATGGGCTCAGAAAGGAAGGGGCAGCGGCGCTCTCCCGCACCTGCTCTCCGCGCCCCACTGCGAGCAGGCACAGGGGGGCAGCCGGGCACCTCTTCCCTGCACCCTTCCTTCCTTCTCCCTGCAGCGGCAGGGGGCTGAACCGCAGGACAGGGCCACTGGTGGCAGGCGCGGGGGGCGCTTTGCAGGGACCCCTGTGGCCGGGCAGGGAGAGCTGGTGGCGCATGGGCTCAGCGGGGAAGGGCGGGTAAAAGTGGCAAAGGGGGAGACAGAGCACCTCTCTGTCACCCCCTTTGCTAAACTAATTACTATGTAAAAATACAAAGGCATTTCCAAGGCAGATAAGCTGTGCTCCGAAGCCTCCTCCGACCGCCCAGGCTGGGCTCTTCTGCACAGAGCAGGCAAGGGGATCCTTCAGCTCCATCCCTCTGAGTCTGGCAGGCTTCGTTATGCCCTTTGCCTTAATGTTGCCCCCCCCCCCCACTGCAGAAGAGATGGAGTGACCGACCCTGGAGCTCCCTGGAGTGCGCCTGCAGGGAGTGCACACTTTCCTGGGAGTAAACCCCATTGAACTGAATGGGACTTATTTCTGAGTAGGCAAGCTTAGGACTGGGAGCCGACTCCGGAATCAGCCCCTCTGGCCTTTGTGCGATTTCTCTCCTGGTCAGTGCGCCTGAGCATGGAAGTCAGTCCCTCTGAAACCGACAGGGCAGACTTCCCAAAAGAAGCCTGAGAGTGGAGGATGTGATCCTAATACTACACACACTGACTAAGGAGGAAGCCCCATGGAAATCAGAGAGGCGCTTACTTCTGAGTAAGCCTGCATAAGTCTTCCCATTGCTTCGATTCAGCGCAAAGCAGCATCTGTCGGGTTTTTTTTCCCTCCCCTGACTCCACTTTGGAGTCAAATGAAATCCCATTGATTTTAACACACTATAGTTTTTTTATACATAGCATAAAGATAAAAACAACTATATATGCAGTGTTATCTTCATTTTAGATGTCAAGAGGCTTTTGTGGCTCCCGAGGTTTTCTTTTCTCCGGAAAACGGGTCCAAATGGCTCTTTGAATGTTTAAGGTTGCCGACCCCTGTCTTAGTCGCTCTCTTTTGCACCTTTTCCATTTCCACTATGTCTTTTTTGAGATGCGGCGACCAGAACTGGAAACAATACTCCAGGTGTAGCCTTACCATTGATTTGTACAACAGCATTATAATATTAGCCATTTTGTTCTCAATACCTTTTCTAATGATCTCAAGCATAGAATTGGCCTTCTTCACTGCCACCACACATTGGGTCAACACTTTCATCGACCTGTCCACCACCACCCCAAGATCTCTCTCCTGATCTGTCACAGACAGCTCAAAACCTCCCCTAATGAAATATATGAGTTAATTCTTTCTTTAAATCCTGGTAAAGCTCCTGGGCCCGATAACATTCTGAATGAGACCTTGACTAATAATCCCAAATGGTGGGCAGAACCACTTGCATCTTTTTTTACCTTGGTTAATGCCACTGGTCATTTTCCTGATGCCTGGTTGACATCTATTCTTATTCCAGTTTATAAAAAAGGTGACCCTTCATTACCCTCAAATTATTGCCCAATAAGTTTATTATCAAATATTGGGAAATTGTACTCAAAGTATCTTTTAACGAAACTCTCTTCCTGGGCAATTTCTAAAAATCTCCCCGGAAAGGAACAGATTGGTTTTCGGGCAGGAGCTTCTACCCTTGATCACATTTTTACATTGACTTATTTAGCAGAGAAGTATTTTATTTACAATAAAGCTAATCTATATGCTGCATTTGTTGATCTCCAAGGGGCCTTTGATTCTGTAAATAGAGCCCTTCTATGGTCCAAATTACTTAAATGGGGAATAGACCTGCGTTTGTTATTTCTGCTCCGACAATTACACTCCCAGAATTTTTGTCAGGTTAGGATACCAAATTCCAATACTCTCACTGACAGATTCCCTATTCACAATGGTGTCCGTCAGGGATGTATCCTTGCTCCTTTATTATTTAATTTATTTTGATCTGATTTACCTTCTTTTCTTTCTTCTTCTATTCATTCTACTCCGGTTTTAAATGGGGTCCCTGTTTCTACTCTTTTATATGCAGATGATGCAGTATTATTATCTTTAACTAAATCTGGGCTTCGCTGCATCTTAGCTACATTTCAGGAGTATTGTAAACTTAATGATCTAACAATTAATTCAAACAAGACCCAAATTATGGTATTTTCTCGCACTTGGTCTCATATAACATGGACGATAGGCCCTAATATATACAAACAAGTCCAGTCTTATAAATATTTGGGTCTTATATTTCATTATAAACTCTCCTGGTCCTTTCAAAAGAAAGCTATCACTTCGTCTCTCTCACCCCAACTCAAAGCAATTTCAAAATTTTTTTATAATGAAGGTAACCAGTATGTCCCTGCTGCTATTCAGATTTTTCAGTCTAAAATTCTTTCCCATTTGTTTTATGGTGCCCCAATATGGATTAAAGTAATCAACAAGGATATTGATCAGATTGCAGCATCTTTTTTTCATAGAATTCTAGGGATCCCAAATTCAATTCGTGTTTCCACAATTATTTTAGAATTAGGTATACATCTTCCATCAACTACAGCCTGGTTACTTACTTTTAAATTTTGGCTTAAACTGTTTTTAAATTCTCATTCTGGTTCCCTTTTATACGATTTATTAAGAGACTCTTATTTTTTTTCTTGGTTTCGTTTGATAGACAATAAACTTACTTCTCTTGATCTTCCATTAGAATCCCTGGCAGATATGAGTCTTTCTAGAGCATATTCATTGATAAAGGGCAAACTTTTATCATCCAAATTCAATTATCTAAGTAATAACCTTAATCCTATTTGTTCTCCTCTTTCTTTTGGTTTGGCCCCATCTTTTGATCATGCACCTAATTATTTCTATACATTAACCAACCCGTTACATAGACGAGCCTTTATGTTAGCTCGTTTTAACATTTTCCCTTCGGCAGTCCATTCTGGCCGCTTTTTTAATATTCCACGGGAGAAAAAGCTCTGTCCCTTCTGTCACGAGTCTCCTGATTTTTTGTCTCACATTCTCTCTTTTTGTCCAGTACACCTTGATATCCATAATCATTACCTTACTTCTTGGATTTCCTCTGATCTTACCCCTTCTGATATTACTCTCTCCAAGTTCATGAGTGATATTTGTGTTTCTTTGACTGCAGCTGTTGCTGGTTATTTATCTGAGATTCTTAAAGTAACGCTGTCAGAATTTAAATAACTTGATATCCTGCTTTTAATTGTCCAGTTTGTTACGCAAATTGCTGTGTCAATTGTAAATTTTGATTGTAAATCGTGTTGATATGCCAATAAAGGTTTCAGAACAGAACAGAACAGAACAGAACAGAACAGAACAGACAGCTCAGAACCCATCAGCCTATATCTAAAGTTTTGATTTTTTGCCCCAATGTGCATGACATTACACTTACTGACTTTGAAGCGCATCTGCCATTTTGCTGCCCATTCTGCCAGTCTGGAGAGATCCTTCTGGAGCTCCTCACAATCACTTCTGGTCTTCACCACTCGGAAAAGTTTGGTGTCGTCCGCAAACTTTGCCACCTCACTGCTCAACTCTGTCTCCAGGTCATTTACGAAGAGGTTGAAGAGCACCGGTCCCAGGACAGATCCTTGGGGCACACCGCTTTTCACTTCTCTCCATTGTGAAAATTGCCCATTGACACCCACTCTCTGTTTCCTGGTCTTCAACTAGTTCTCAGTCCAGGAGAGGACCTGCCCTCTAATTCCCTGACTGTGAGGTTTTTTCAGTAGCCTTTGGTGAGGAACCATGTCGAATGCCTTCTGAAAGTCCAGATATATAATGTCCACAGGTTCTCCCACATCCACATGCCTGTTGACCTTTTCAAATAATTCTAAAAGGTTTGTGAGGCAAGACTTACCCTTACAGAAGCCATGCTGATTCTCCCTCAGTAAGGCCTGTTTGTCTATGTGTTTTGAGATTCTTTCTTTGATGAGGCATTCCACTATCTTGCCCAGTACAGATGTTAGGCTGACCGGCATATTGTTTCCCGGGTCCCCCCTCTTTCCCTTTTTAAAGGTAGGCGTGACATTTGCTATCCTCCAATCGTCTGGCACCATGGCCGTTTTGAGGGACAAGTTGCATATTTTAGTCAAGTGATCAGCAACTTCATTCTTCAATTCCTTAATAACTCTTGGGTGGATGCCATCAGGGCCCGGTGACTTATTGATCTTTAATTTATCAATGAGGTCTGAAAAATCTTCTCTATTAACCTCTATCTGACTTAATTCCTCTGTCAGGAGGGGCCGTTCAGGCAGTGGTATCTGCCCAAGGTCTTCTGCCGTGAAGACAGATGCAAAGAACTCATTTAATTTCTCTGCCATCTCTAAGTCTCCTTTTATCTCCCCTTTCCCTCCCTCACCATCCAGAGGGCCAACCGCTTCTCCCACAGATAAGTCGAGGGCAGGTTTTGAGCCAACACTCATGGAATTTTCTATGACCCTCAGAAGTCGGAGGTTAAACTTAGGGGGGTGTCTGACTATAGTTTTGTCTGATTTTACTCGAGGCCAGATTCTGAAAAATAACCCACCACTAATTGTTACCTAAGAACTGTAGCCTCTAATTTATTAAAAACATAGTAAGAGATCATAAGATACATTTTTATTCTTTTTAAATTCTGCTCTTCATCACCTTTTTTGTAAGCACTATCAGAGTAAGTGCACTGTAAACAACATACCAGTAAAACAGTGGTTCCCAACCTGGTATTCATGTACTCCCAGGGACCATTTCCCCCTACTTGTGCCCAACTAAAAGGGGAGCTGTGTGCAGTGAAGTTGCAGGTGGAGTGTCCACTGCTTCTGTTGCTGCTCACTGCTGCCCAGTAAGCCTCTCCATTGGGTCCTGACTTACTGCAAAGAGGTGGACAGCAGAGGAAGCAGTGGATATTCCTTGAGGACAGGGGGTTGAGGTGGGCCTCTAATGGATGTGGCTCCTTGTGTTCAACCTAGTTGACCCGAGAATCCATCCATGGTAGAAAAAGGAATGTTGGGTGTCGTATTTCCAGACCATAGACCATTCTTGACCATGGATGTGACAAATATGTTACCCTCCTTCCAGCTATTGAAGGTACAGGAGTTTTGGATTATGCTAAGGGAGGAAGGGACCATAACTGTATAAAAAAGCACATGCTGAGCATGCAGAAGGCACTCGGTTCAATGCCTGGCATCTTGAAAAAGTCCTGAGAAAGTCCCTGATTTGAAAACCTAGAGAGCTGCTGCCAGTCACTGTAGTAAGTCCTGAGCTAGATCAACCAATGAGCCGACTCAGTGGAAGGCAGTTTTATGTGTTCATATCACCCTAAGGAGAGAAGGAGGCAGAGGTATGTCTAAGACAGAGCCCAATTCTAACTAACTCCTTGGGTGGTGAGGCAGCAGTATCAACATATCCACTATATCCCCCTGGTGAGTTTTGACTTCTGGAGGCTTCCTTAGGATAAGAGAACATTTGTTCCCTTGGAGTAAGCATGTGCTGGGTCCTAGTCTACTCAGACCTGCTCTAGCTCTATAGCTGGCACAAGTCTGTGTGGTTGGAGAACTGAAGCTGAAAAGGGGGTTAGATTTCATCAGATGCCACTGCTGCCAAACCCACCCCCTTCTTGGTCCCTCCTTCCCACTTCGTCACTGTTCCATTCCATTCACCCCAGCCCATTCGGCCTACTCCCCCCTCCCTCCCATCCACTGCACAGATTTACCAAAGCCAGCAGGTGACCGAAGTCCACTGGTGCGCAGAGCCACCTGCTTGTAGCAGCTAGGCCACACCTTCCAGTGTGTCACCTTTTGCAACAGCCAGAAAGCCTCTAGTGCCACCATAAAACTTGTTTCGGCAGTACTAGGTGCCAATAGAATTGTGCTAATGGATACATGGGAACAAGTAAGTAAAAAGTGAGTCCTTCAGGTTAGGATTTAAGGTAGGTTTCAGAGCTGGAAAGAAGGTTGAGAATGATTGTTCTAGTATAGAATCTTTTACCATAAAAGCCATCCTAAGATAAAGACCATCTGGTAAGATCATCTGGTAAGCTCATACACAACTGAAGTGCAGTTCTTTAGAAAGGTACTTTTCTGAGCCTTGAGAAATAACTGGTGAACAAAACTGGAGATGGAAAAGCACAGGAAATATCTTAAGCATTGCTCAGCTCCTTACATTAATACTATCCTAACTGATGAGCCTGAACTGAAGCACTGGCTGTTGCTTTGATCTGCAGCGAAAACTATCTGTACATACATGTAAATGGGGGGGGGGGGGGAGGAAATCCTTGCCTGATACACTCATCCAAAAAGGTTATGCTGCATGAGTGCCTCTGAGTGAAATACAATGTCTCCAAACCCCCCTTCTTGTGCCCCAGTGGAAATTACAATGATAATTTAAACACAGCTGTCCTGCTGTGCATTTGTATCTGTGGCCCTGGAGGATGGTGACATGTCTTAATAGCAATGGCTGTCCCAGAACAAAAATAATGAGAGAAACATCTGTCTCCCTGTTACTCTTTTCCCCCCACAGACAAATGGCATTTCTGATTCAGATCTGAGATTTGTATTGGGCTTTCAGAAAACAACACAGGGATGTCTGCCTTGGTTTGTTTCTTTGTTAGGAGAATGTCGATCATTTTCACGTAATGTGTGTGCATGTGTGTAGTTTTATATATAATTATATATTTTTTAAAATCAATCAATTAATTAATTAATTTGGAAAAGATAATTATTTCCTGCCTGCGGCTAGAATGAACAGCTGAAACGTGGGAGTCCAGACTACAGCTGGGTGAATGCAACTTCTGAAAATGATTCAGCAAGTGAAAGCTGCTGAGTCACTTTTGCTGATATTTGCGACCTCTTTTATTCGTGAACTTCTGGAGTTTTTGTGTTCAAGAATGTTAATGAAAGGAAAAGCAAAACAGCACAAACCCACCATGTTCTCTCAAGATGTGTGCATTGCGTTACCCTTCCACATTGCTGATTACTTTGGGTGTTCTCACATTTTCCTCACTTTATTCAAACTTTTATCTGCATCATTATCTCCTTTGTTCATTTCCTGTCACTTAAAGCTTGTATAGTTGTGTGCTGGATGGCAGCCCAAACAAGAATCAGAATAAATTGCCCACACATGCAAACAGTATCATTTTTTTTCCTATATAAGGGAAACACTCACCTTCTCCCATTATAGCTACATAACTATATTATATTATATTATATTATATTGATTTTTAAAATGTGGTTTCTATCTTAGCCAATCCCAGTGGCGTGAGAGGGTTCAACCCCAGATAAGCTTTTTAAGCACCAACTTGATCCCAGCCAGAGTTCTCAAGAATACTACTTGGGTCTGCCCTTTAATGGCACACTGTCCCTTATAATTTTTCGAGATTACCCAGGTAGTTTGTAATATCTACCTTATTGATCTGTGATTAAGTATTGTCATTCTGATTCCTTGTGGCTTAAATTCACATGTTTCTGCATTCATTGGGCTGTTCAGTACATACAAGCTCTGTTTATTTTTTATGTGATTATAGATACAGAGACACAGAAGAAGAAGAAGAAGAAGAAGAAGAAGAAGAAGAAGAAGAAGAAGAAGAAGAAGAAGAAGAAGAAGAAGAAGAAGAAGAAGAAGAAGAAGAAGAAGAAGAAGAAGAAGAAGAAGAAGAAGAAGAAGAAGAAGAAGGCAACGGCGACGACAATACAGAGGCACCACTGTGCAGAGAATCATCAGTGTGAACTGGGTAGTATGCAGAGACAGCCGGCACTTCTATTTTCATAAACACAGCTGCACTTTTTCCAGCATCCCTGATCAAAGGAAGAACTGCAGCTGTCTGAATAAAGACAGTCTCATACTAAAAATTTTCAGTGCAATTGAGTGCTTTATGCACACATATGAAGTGATCTTGCTTGGGTTTGCTTTTAGTGACCGGAACTTCATGCGTTTTGTGTATAATATTTTGTATTGTAAAGGACATTTTATACTATTGCTTCTTATTAGTGCTGATGCAGCCAGGAGCCTTACCTGTGTTGGAGCAGGCTTGGGCACACATAGCCCTTGTAGAACAAGGAACTGTGTACAAAAATAGATGCTCTGCCAGAGCCAGGCCCAGATGTCAAGGCATGGGCAAGCCAGGGTTTTGCCAGATCAGGCACTGGCCAGGAGCCCACGGCCATCCAAGGGCTGACCCCTGAATTCCCTTGGAAGCTGGCAAGCAGTGGCAGTGCAAGTCACGCAAACTTACGTTGACACTGCTTTCTCCTGCTCCTTCACCACAGGTAGAAAGGAAGAGGAGGTGTGAAGGCAAGCTGGAAGAGTTGGACATCCACCACCAATCTGCTGCCTGAGGCAATCACTTTAGTTTACCTCATAGAGGCCAGCTATGCTATTAGTAATATTTAACCTTCCCCATAGCTACGAAAATCAAACATATGGACTATATCAGTAAAGGAGCGTACTTTATTTTGCCAATATTAATCACACAATTCTGAACAAACCTGTTAACTCTTTTTTTTCCTTCCTTTATTCTTATGTAATCAATTAATTTTGCCATTACTGCAAATTCATAGAGCTTGTTTTCCCACTATAGTTGGAATACTTGGTTGTTTCCAGTATTTTTGCATAGCAAATCTTTGCTGCTACTCTCATATAAGCTATTATCTCTTTTTATTAACATCTACAGCAAACTTACCAATACAATCCATGATCACATTCTATGTGACTAATAGTTATTTTCTCCATCATTTGTCTAATTTTATTCCAATAGTCTCATGCATAGTACATATCTCCACTACATATGAAAATAACTTTCCATCTCTTCATTGCATTTCCAACATTTATTATTTTACACATTGTGTTTATAGGTGCCAGGGAAGGTAAAAAGGGGCAGTTCAGATGGCTCTTCTCTCAGTGCCCAAGTGGTGCTGAATGATCAAGTGCTGGGCGGGCAGTGTATGTGCTATGGGACGGCCCAGACCAGGGTTTTATCCAAGAGCCTCCCAAGCCTGGGACGCATGCTGTGTCAGGGGCAAGCCTCTCTCATGAGACCCCTCCTACCTCCTAGTGACACTCTGCCACTGCCATGCAAAGGCTATGAACACAGAGATGGGCCCTTCTGAAAATCTTAGCCACCAATGCATCAGATTCCCAGAGGAAGGTCCTGCACCTCAAGGAGCTTCACCTTCAGACAACAGGAAGCTCCAAGTTCTTTCTCTCTACGTCTCTCTTGATTCAAACCGCAAACTGGCTCTTAACTATTGCAGTGCTGCCTCTTGCTAGATGGAAGATGTAACCTTCCCAGAATTTGATAGGCATCCCATTCAAAAATATGGTGAGACATTCCCAGCTTTGAGGACAGCATCTCCTGTCTTGAGCTCCCACTGATGAAACATAACCAGACATCCTGGAATGTTAGCAAGGCATCAGCCAGACCAAAGGATGATCTCCC
Organism: Tiliqua scincoides; assembly: GCF_035046505.1. NCBI lineage: Eukaryota > Metazoa > Chordata > Lepidosauria > Squamata > Scincidae > Tiliqua > Tiliqua scincoides. Next base: position 233,300,728 of record NC_089821.1, read on the forward strand.
AGCATCTGTAGCAATACAAAAAGTGAGAATTGCATCTCCCTGTTTATTTATGATTATGATCTGTCTTCATGCTTTCTTATCTAGAAAATCAGATATGATGAAAGTACAAGAGGTAGTATGAAAAAGCTCCTCTCTCGGACAGTGTCTCCATACCATTCTCAATTTCTCTGGGCCTATTCTCCTTCCCCATCTGTCTTCCTCTCTGCTCGGTGTCTTTGTCCTCTCCCCTTTGCCCTTGTTTGTCTCACCACCACCCCTATCATTTTTCTTTCCCTTGTAAGAGGTTCTTGCTACTTTATTTCCCCTGAGTGCTGTCTTCTCATTTGAAAAACCAAATAAAATGAAGTGTGTTTGAAGTGATAATGCTTCTGTTTGACCTAGATGGTGTTAGTTAGTTAGTATGATTTAAAAAAAAAAAATACCCAACACCCAGAATGATGTGGTGGTGTGACCCCTTTCCTCCAAGCCCTGAAATCTCTCCAGGGACCTTTTACCTTTGCCCTTTTTCTATCAAATCTGTCATCCTCCTCTCTTTTTATATTCCTTTTCTCTGCCATGGCGACGAAATAAAATGTAGGAAGATAACACTTCCATCACAGATGGTACAACTGTAAAAAAACTTTGCATTTTAGACAAATATAAATTAAGTCCATGTAATATGTATGTGTGGTGACATTTATATTCACACTTCTAACAGCCTTCTAAACTCTGAAGTACACTGACAAAAAAGCTGTGTGAGATTTTTCTTTTCTTTTTTTTAAGTTAACTTGTATTTCAAAGTGGGGACAGGAAGAGGAACTAAGTAAACGTCTAGGTTTATACTTGGCTTGCTGAATTTGGGTCTGAGTCAAAACTTAGTGTCAGGCAGAGGACGGCTTCTTGGGAGGAAAGGTTGCTCGTTGGGTACATGATTAGAGGAAAGAGGATTGGAGAACTCTAGGCTCATGTCCCAGGAACTCAGGAAACATCACGGTCAGGCTTCCTGTGACTAGTGATCTTCCTCTGGTGAAGCTATGAACAAGGTACACTCGTGAGTCAAAGTAACAGTTGCGTTTACTTTTGCAGAGTTTGAGAGGACTGATCTTATTCTCATACTCTGGGCTTAACTGGTAAGCATCTTTGACTGGGGACGAAATCTTCCCTGCAGCAAGCAACACGGCTGCCTTGCTTGAACTATCTGGTTTCCATTTATTAAACGTATCCCTTGCCTTACAGGCAATGTTGGCATGATGGGATATGTTCACACCTCTTCTCTTTTGCTCGCCTACTGTTCCTGCTTGCCTAGCCTCATAAAGGGTGGATATGAAGAATCCTCTCACAATACAAAGGGTTGGTTGGGTGTTGGGTAGACTTATGCATATAAGTATACCAGCCATTGTGTGAGGCCATCATATATAAAATAAGGAAAATGGCATTTGTGTAGAAATGTCCTGGCAAAAGCCAAATGCTAGACAGTATTCTAGGGCAGTGATTCTCAAACATTTTAGCACTGGGACCCAAATTTTAGAATGACAGTGTGTCTGGGACCCACCGGAAGTGATGTCATTAACCTGGAAGTGATGTCATGGTCAGAAGTGACATCATCAAGCAGGAAGTGCTTGCCTGAAAATGCGGCAAGCACTGAAATTGCACCACCCTCCTAGTTAGGTGGGCTATAAATAAGTAAATAAATTAAAATAATTATAAATAATTAAATTGAGGTAAAACAAATAAATAAGGGAGATGATATGGGGAAGCCAGCCCTTTTCCACCATTTGAATTCTCTCCATAGAATAACCTCAAGCTCCCCCCCCCCCCAAGAAAAAAATCAATAAGAGTTTCAGCCTTACCCAGTGCCCAGTTCAATTTAGGGCGCAAACCGAACATTGACTTGGGCCGTAAAGCATGTTTGCGCCTCCTGACAAGGAAGCCACATGGGCACAGAAAAGAAGCCTCAACTAATAGCTGGACTTGTAACATAGAGAAGCCCAAATTCTTATCTTCTAGGCATCACCGAGTAGCAGTGCAGCAATGTAACTTCATGCATCCAGCCCCAAGCTGATAGGATCCCAGCCATTCAGGGAAGGGTAGCAATCTCTTGCATGCAAAATGTCCATGTAGAACAAGTCACTGGATACTTTCAGTTTCTTCATACAATGAAGAAATTGTTGAGTATACTCGCTTCTTATCTTTTCAAATTATCTTTAAAGTGAATGGACTTATTTTTAAAAGCTAGAAATGAAAAGCAGCACAATTGCCCATTATGGGGGATTCATCGTCATTTATTTGGAGAGGAAAGGAACTCATAATTTGGAAGGAAATGTAACATACTGTTTGTCCTTTAATGCTCATTACTTAAGCATAAAGGCGCATTATGAAATCGGATAAGGTGGCTCCCCATTGTGAATAGGTATTAGAGGACATATGTTATGCATCCCTCTTAATTGCACTTTTTGGCTCTTGTGGGCTTACGCTTATTGTGCCATACCTTAACGATGTCTTCTTATAACAGTTACTTAGTCACTGGTCCCTCAGTTGGACTCTCATTTCCTTTTTCTTTTCTTTTTTTAATGCAGTCAACTGTTGCCTAAGCTTCTTGCTGATAAGGGACATAAGTTTTGCTATGGAAGCAGAGAGAAAGTACTTTTCCTTCCCAGCATCCTTTTAGTGTCTGTGATTCTGCTGAATTCTGTTGCATGTTGCAAGCAGTAACATGTGAAGGCAGAGTGGCTGGACCAGTGGCGTAGCCAGAGGGGTGCAAAGTACTAAGTTTTGCAGGGAGCCTCACCACAGCGTGCAAGCAGTCCCTCCCCTTCAGAACCATTCTGGGCAGTGGGTGCAAAACAGAAGCATAAGCCTCCATTTTGCACCCACTACCCGGAATGGCTCTGAAGGGGATGGAGTGGGGATGCTTGCACACCGTGATGAGGCCCCCTGCAAAACTTAGTGCTTTGCACTCCCTCTGGCTACGCCACTGGGCAGGACCAATGTGAACAGAAGCCCTGCAATGGCCAAGCACCAGTAATATTTAGCATTTGTATTGTGCTTCCAAGTGTCCACAGCACTTTGCGTGTTCTCTCTTGATGTTTATAAAAATCTTGTAAGGTAAGTATTATTACCTCTTTACACCTGGAAAGCTGAGACAAAGAGGGAGTGGCTTGCCTAAGGTCACCTAGTGATTTGAATGCAGGGTTGAGATTCAAACCAGGAAAGGCCCTATTCAGCAGTGGGCAGCCCAATTCTGCACTGGAACAGGCAGGCCAACTGGCCTGTGCTGTATCCAGTGCAGGTTAGGTGGTGGCTGGAGGGCAATTTTGGGTAAGGGGATTTTTTCCCCCTTACCCTGTGCCACCCTCCAGCCACCCCTATGCGGCAACTCAGATCTGATCTCAAATTCGAGGAGCCCATGTAAGGCTGCTTGTGCCAGGGACAGGGGTTAGGATTCAGTGTGTGCTGCTGCTTCTGGTCCCACCCCCTCCCAGGCAAGATCTGCCTCCCAGACTGCCCTCCCTTGCCCAAAACACCCCCTTCCTGCCTCCATTACATTATCTCACCACCCTCCACCACCCTCTGTGCCGGCCAGTGTGGGCCAATGCAAATGTACCCATTTCTGCCAGCGCAGGGACTGGATCTGGCCTCCTCAAGCTGATGCAGACCTCTGCTCCAGTCCAGCTGACTCCCAGATTGGTGCAAATGTGCTTTACAGCACATTTGTGACACTCAGGATCCAGCGCAGGGGGCCTGTACAGGCTTATCTCCAACTCAGGATTGTGCTGTCAGTCTCTTAGCCACTATGCCTCACTAGTGCTCTTGAAAGGGAAATGTGTGGATGAAGGAACCAGTAAGCCTGGGGTCAAGGTGAACCATGGAACACTTGAGCAGAAGTAACTATGTAGGATCGAAAAACCAGCACTCACAGCAGAGAGGAGGTCAAATCATGAACCTGAGTAAAAATACCTGGATGCAGGCTGGGACTAAGGGTGCCCCATCCATACTCAGGACAGGGAAAGGCTAGTCAGAAGGAATGAAAAGCACAGGGTGAGGACAAAATATGTCATTTTAGTGGTTTGCTTAGTATACCAAAGTGTTTAAGATCATCCTTGAATGTGATATTGAAAGGTGACTTGTTCTCACTGTGGGTGTATTTTTTTCATTGGTTCCAGTCTGAAAATAATTGTCACTCTATTGCAGTTTTTCTCAAACTATGGGTTGGGACCCACTAGGTGGGTCGCAAGCCAATTTCAGGTGAGTACCCATTCATTTCAATATTTTATTAATATATTACACACTTGATGCTATCTTGTATATGACTACATTTGGGGAGATGTTACAGGCTACTATGTATATGATTTTAACATTGATAGTAAATGGAACTTACTCCTGGGTAAGTGTAGGTAGGATTGCAGCCTAGGATTGTTAAAAATTTTCCAGCTTGATGACGTCACTTCCGGTGGGTCCTGACAGATTCTTATTCTAAAAAGTGGGTCCTGGTGCTAAATGTATGAGAACCACTGCCCTATTGAATTGTTTTCTGAAACATCTACTGAATGTCCAGTTCATTATTTTTTGATTTAAAATTATTCCCAACCCTGAAAAAATCTTTCCTGTGCTTTGCTAAGCCCAGGCTCAGCCTCAGTGCACCAGTGCGGGTTGACAACATCAGTGCCACGCACCCAGAGAGATCCAGTGTGAGTGGTGAGGTGCTCATGGTTCCTAGTGCTTTCCATAACCATATAAGATTTTGATAAATCCATTCGAAAGGCCTCCCACAAATTTCTAGATTCCAGTTCTTTCTGGAGTTTGGCAGCAACCCTGGCTCTCATCTGAAAACAATCTCAGGTAATCTTTTTCTAGACAATTAGTAAATCTTTGCAAATGAATCCAATCAGATGGCTTGTAACTCTAGGGGGAAATCAGGATTTGTTAAAGTTTCTCCACCAATTACATTGCAATTGAAGGATGACATTCTACCTTTGCTTGCATTTGTGTGATCCTAATTAAATGCAGCCAAAGCACAATTTGATTTATATTCTTGCAGTTAATCCACAATGTTTCAGCCAGAGGGACTAGATGAAAGCTGATCTTCAGCCAACTCAACACACCTGTTAAGCCAGAGTAGTTGAATGAAAGCTAAAACATTTCCATTGCAATGTATGGGACTGATGCCACAACATTACTTGATAAGACTTAAGTGAGCATCTCTGATGATACGGGTATGCTATGCAGTCACAATTTCTTTCTTAAAAATACTGCATCCTGTTCTACTCCTGGCATGCCTTTCACAATGGCCATTTTGTTTCTGTTTTGTTCATGTGGTAGTGCAGCTAATCTCCTTTTTCCCCCCAAATTTGTGCTCAGAATGGTATATCCCCTTGAGAGGTGTATGCAGGGCAGTAAATTTGATAAGAATGCTATACTCAACTATTTCCATCCAAGGAGGTTTAGGAAGTCTGTCCTGAGAACATGCAGATTCTTTAATGCCATTTCCATGGAATGCATTGAACTGCTATTACATCTTTGCATGATAATTCTGTTATCTGCCTAAAAATGCAACTGTTGTGGGGACAAATCTGGTTTTATTTCATCATAATACAGGGGTACAGGTCCTGGAACGTGCTGGAATCCCTAGCATGTATGCACTGCTGAAACAGAGACGCCTGCGTTGGCTCGGTCATGTCGTGAGAATGGATGATGGCCGGATCCCAAAGGATCTCCTCTATGGAGAACTCGTGCAAGGAAAGCGCCCTACAGGTAGACCACAGCTGCGATACAAGGACATCTGCAAGAGGGATCTGAAGGCCTTAGGAGTGGACCTCAACAAGTGGGAAACCCTGGCCTCTGAGCGGCCCGCTTGGAGGCAGGCTGTGCAGCATGGCCTTTCCCAGTTTGAAGAGACACTTGGTCAACAGTCTGAGGCTAAGAGGCAAAGAAGGAAGGCCCATAGCCAAGGAGACAGACCAGGGACAGACTGCACTTGCTCCCAGTGTGGAAAGGATTGTCACTCCTGAATTGGCCTTTTCAGCCACACTAGACGCTGTGCCAGAACCACCTTTCAGAGCGCGATACCATAGTCTTTCGAGACTGAAGGTTGCCAACACAGCAGCAATAAAGGGGTATTATGCTAAGGGAGTATTGGAAGGAACGCAGTTCTGTTTAGAGTTTCCAATCTATCTTGCTCCTACATACAGTACCTTGTTATTCTGCTCTTGCCCTGCTTTTGGGGGGGGGGGGATTACAATTTGTTGGGAATGATATTCACGGTATAGCTTTACATGGGAAAAGTACTTTTGTTGACTACAAGGTCCACTAGGGACATTTTGAGCTGTTCTATATCTAGGTTATGCTGCAGACCTGGAAGGCCACAAAAATCTGCTTCTTTTTAAGTGTCTCTACACTGTGTGTAGTCACCCACCTAAATTCACTAATTTTTTTACACTGTATGATTCCCAAAGCATCCAGGCCCTCCTTTGTAAAAGCACCAGATGGAGTCATGAGACAGTCTGTCTCTCCAGAGCTAGAAAAAAAAAAAACAGATTGGTGTATTCAGCCCCAAATTGTGAGTATTTATTAATCAGCACATCATACCATGTCACCATACTATGTCAAACACAAAGGTTAAGAGTTTGTTGAAGTTCTTCTCTGATTGGTAATTTGCAGTGTTAAGGTTCTTTGCCACCTAGATGGTGCAAAGTAATTGGGAGGGCTCTTCCCCTCCTTTCCATGCTAATGTCTTATGATAATATATAGAAGATTGAGAGTAAAATATCAGAATTCTGCACTAAAATCTTATTTGGCATTTATCACATTCTCAGTTTGTCAATGAGCCTTACATTTTTCAACTCTGTTTTCCATGTTAAAGTAGATAGCTAGGACAACAAAGGGACATCTGTGCAAGTGAAGGAAACATGGCCACAGTGGAGGCAAAGCACAAAGTGATTTACCACTGTGTCTAGAATCTCTTCTCTTTCTTTTTTACCCATTTATGTTTTGAAAGTTAATCTTTTTAAAAAGAAAATGGCACTGCTGATGATGGAAGAAATGGTGGGCCACAGTCAATCTAAGAGGTCAACTAGACCACATAGGTAAGATTTCCTTCTAATAAGAGACAAGCTTTTTTATGAGAAAAATCAGAAAATAGAATCCTAAATAGGAGAAATAGGTGACTGAACATCAGATCTGGGGCAGACTGCTTGCTTATATTGTTCTCTGCACCAGATCAAGAGGAAAAACGGTGGTCCTGGTACAATTTTAACCTATGCCTACCTGCAGTTTGTCCTACATACACCTTCCATACTCTCTCTCTATTTCCAACCAGGATTAAGAAACATAATAACAAGGTGGTAGACTACCATAATTTTCCAAACCGCAGTGTTATCTCTAACTAACTAACAGTGTTAGTTCTTCCAGGGGTGGCCTGGAAGAATTTGCAATTCTTTGAGTTTTGTTTAGTGCAGTGGTTCTCAAACTGGCGGGTCATGACCCAACAGCTTGTGTAAAGCTCCCTTGGTTCCTTTAAGGGGTAGAGGAGGGGGCAAGGGCAGTGACATGATCCCCAGGATTGCATCGCTAACGGGGCTGGAAGGGGGGTGCTTTTACTTCCAGGTGGTTGCAGGATGTTGCAGGAGGTGTGAGGAGCCCCTTTGTTGAAGCAAAGCGGGTGCAAAGCACTTCTTCTTTGCATTTGCAACTAGGAAGTGCTTTCCACCTGCTTTTTTCAATATTCTAAGCTTTGGGAAATCCTGTGGAGGGCTGCACAGGGCTTCCCACACCTCCTGCAATGTTCTGCATCTACCTGTAAGTAAAAGCACCTCCCTTCCACCCTGTTAGTGACGCGATCCTGGGGATCACATCACTTTCCTTGCCCCCTCCCCCGTAAAGACTTACCCTGGGAGTAAAACTCCCAGGAAGTTTGAGAACCACTGACTTAGTGAATTTTAGGTAGTGGTGATGGCCATGAGCTTATATAGCTGTCAGATATAAGGCAAATCAATGATGGATAGGAATACTAATGGTTATTCGCCAAGATAGCTAAATGGATTGGAAATTTTGTTCAGAGGTTCCTGAGTTCCAGGTACAAGGAACAACCAAAAGAGGATGGAGATCTTGCCGTGATTATGTGCTTATCATAAAATTCTGGTTAGCCACTTTTAGAAACAGAATAGCATACTAAAGAAACCATGGCAGCAAATCCATATTTGAATTATCTGGAGAACAGTTTTCTAGACTATCAGGTACTGAAGACTTACACAGTTTAAACCTAACCAAATTTCCAGCACAGATGCCGACACAATGCAACCACGATTAAAGGGGACAAATGTTCTCTTACCTTGTGGAGGCCTCCATTACTGCCCCCCCCCCAAACACACCACAGGATGTAATTGCGCCCATTGGCACTGCTGCATCAGCACTGGAAGGTTTGTTAGGATTGGGATGAAAGTTCAGCTGCCCTTGTAATCAGCAAGGTGCTCACAGAGGAATGAGTCAGGTGCATTTAGGTCAGATCCCTGGACTTCACAGCTTTCTGGACTTTCTGGACTTCACAGCTCTCGCTCTCTCTCTCTCTCTCTCTCTCTCTCTCACACACACACACACACACACACACACACACACACACTCACACACGCGCACGCGCGCACGCACACAAGAAGGAAAATTCACTCATCCTGACTTAAATCTAAATAAGGAGCTATAAAACTATTTCTGCTATTGCCCCATATTTTGACTAGCTCATACATGACAATCCTTTTAGTTGATACTGGCAGATGGGCTCAAAACATAGTGTCCTCATATTAATGATTGCACATTCAATTTCAGAGATGTTTTAAAAATTGCTCATAATGGAGACAAATGGAGACACTTTTTATACAAAGGAAGAATGTTGGAACATTTCTAGAAATCAGTTTGATTAAAAGGCTATTGACCCAAACCAGAAGACATTAGGTGCACCTTAAACCCCATTTAAATCAATAAGACCAATATTTTTAACATGGACAGGGACCAGTCATTTTTAGAGTGTTGGTCTTGAATGTGAAAAATATATGATCACATTCATTCTCAGCTCTCACTCATTATGTGGCCTTCAGTGAGTCATTAACCCTCAACCTACTGCACAATTTTTTGTGATGCTAAAATGCTGCTCTTAGCTCCTCTGAGATTGGACATGATGAAAATAAATAATGCAGCATTGCCATCCCAGCTTATATTAGAGCTGAAACATGTTTGCTCCCAGAAATTCCGATCAAAATTCTCCTTTGCAAGTTCAAATGCTGAATATTATCTTAGTATACACTGAGTATACTAAGCATGAGTATACTAAGCATGTACTGGAGGTTGTCCATGACTTTGTGTACCTTGGCTCAACAATCTCCGACACTCTTTCTCTCGATACCGAGCTAAACAAACACATCGGTAAAGCAGCTACCACGTTTTCCAGACTCACAAAGAGAGTCTGGTCCAACAAGAAGCTGACAGAACATACCAAGATCCAAGTCTACAGAGCTTGCGTCCTGAGTACACTTCTGTACTGCAGCGAGTCATGGACTCTTCGCTCACAACAGGAGAGGAAACTGAACGCTTTCCACATGCTCTGCCTCCGACGCATCCTCAGCATCACCTGGCAGGACAAAGTTCCAAACAACACAGTCCTGGAACGAGCTGGAATCCCTAGCATGTATGCACTGCTGAAACAGAGACGCCTGCGTTGGTTCGGTCATGTCGTGAGAATGGATGATGGCCGGATCCCAAAGGATCTCCTCTATGGAGAACTCGTGCAGGGAAAGCGCCCTACAGGTAGACCACAGCTGTGATACAAGGACATCTGCAAGAGGGATCTGAAGGCCTTAGGAATGGACCTCAACAGGTGGGAAACCCTGGCCTCTGAGCGTCCCGCTTGGAGGCAGGCTATGCAGCATGGCCTCTCCCAGTTTGAAGAGACACTTGGCCAACAGACTGAGGCAAAGAGGCAAAGAAGGAAGGCCCATAGCCAGGGAGACACACCAGGTATGGACTACATTTGCTCCCAGTGTGGAAGGGATTGTCACTCCCGAATTGGCCTTTTTAGCCACACTATATGCTGTTCCAGAACCACTTTTCAGAGCGCGATGCCATAGTCTCCCGAGACTGAAGGATGCCAATGAAGATACACTGAGTATTCAAACATTGTCCAGATATTGTGTAGATGGTGGCTTTCTGTATGTGACATACAATTATATTTAGTTGGCTATCTATTGATATTTTCTGACTTTTAAAAATTTGTTGACATGCAATGGTATTTAGCCTTTGACAATGCTGTATAAGTACTTGCTACCCAATAGTGCACCACACTGGTTTTTAAACTTTCTGCCTTCAGAGACCACTTTCCACATCAATACTTGACAAGTAACTATTGTACATCTTCCCCATAATCCATTGCAGAAGCTTCTGGAGTATGTTCTATAGTTCACGCTGGTGGTGAACTTCTTTATAGCCCACTGGGCTTCTTTATAGCCCACTGTAAAATGAGGGCTTTCCATTATATACTATGTATTTCCTTCTGGTTGGACATTGCATTGGAAAACAGGAGTAGTGGGCAAGATATGTTTCAGTTTTCACTCTCAGTAAGAAATCCTGATAAGCTTTCAAAGAGCTTTTTTCCAGAAAATAATTAGAAAACCATTGGTATATCTTATTTGTCAGTGGACCTGCAACAGAACTGATAGCTGACATATGATGGTATTTGTATCTTATGCATTTAACAAGAAATTCTTTAGTCTTTAATACCAATTGCTTTTAATAGCCTTGGGCAATGATATTAAGATTTGACAACTGAATTTATTATAATAGAAGCCTGGATTTGACAATTTATTATTTTTGAAGACGGCTGCAGTTAAAGCAATCAAGAGATGCCCAGCAAGTATAAAACATTCGAATATAGAATTTTGAGTTAAAAATTTCACATGCAAAATGCAATTTTAATTTGGTTCCAAACTTTCTTCTTCAAAATTTGGAAATGGCAGTGAATGTTGGATATTTGCAAATATTTGTTTCAGTGCTCACCTGTACCAATGGGAAAAATTCTGCTGGACAATCCTCTGAAAAACAGCAAGAGTCTAACAGCGGCTTTCTTTAGCAAGTTAAGTGTATGCAGGCACCAACAGACGGTGATTATGAGAAATCCTGCTTGAACAAAGTAGCAGTATTCCCTTCCCTCCTACCTACTGCCAATGGCACAAGAGTGGGTGGGGAGCTGCCCATAAATAGTCTGGCTGCTGTTTGTCAGAAACAACAGTTGAAACATCCTTTTCGAATTGCTACTTCAGCATGTGCTAAAAATGACAAAGCCATACAGATTAAATGGCTCCACTGAGAACCTTCATTCCAAGGCCCAGCCATAAAACTATTGGTGGGTGGCCTTCATCACCAGTTCCCCTCATTATAATTTCATTGTGTTTATATGGCCTGCTGCACCATGGAACTCCCCAGCATTTTAAGGGATTTTACTGACTGGGGCAGTTTGACATTCATATTTATACATCCTTGTAGCATTTCAATGCCTTCTCCTATTCTTCAGAGCCAAGCCTTTTGCACAATGGTGTGAAGAAGATGGGCTTGCCGATCTTGGCCCCTTGAACTGGGTTATGGTAATGAAGTAACTGAGAACACTGCCAATCTGAGGCATGCTGCTTCTAAACCTCTACAATTGTATTTTCAAACTAAAACAAAGCAAAAAATAAACATTTTATATCTTACAATTTTTTGAAACACTTCATTTAAAGTAGAGAATGGACTTGATTATCTTTGTGATTTTGTAGGCCCCTTTCAACTCTGAGATTCTGTTACATATACGCCCATGTTGGGTAATACATGGAAATGTAATGTTAAGGGCTGGCTTAAATTACACACTACATAAGCAGTTCAGGTATATTATAACCTCATGTACATTTTCCACACATACATCTATAGTTTCATGTCATCTTTTACCCCACCACTGTGCTTTTTCTTTACAGGGAGCCAACAGTGACCCTTGACCCTTGAACCAGAGGTGTACAATTCATTAATGAGCATCTTGCTAAATCCTCACATGGACTGTATCAATGAGATGGAGAGAATAGATCTGCTTACAGTGCAGTCCTATGGCTAAGTACTGTCAACATTTGAGGTGTGTCTACCACTGGTGCTGGCACTGCAGATGCACTGTATGCCTTGGATCAGTCACCATTCTCTCAGTCTAATGGTTAGACTCTCTAAAGATGGTGCTTCCCTATAAAGGAAGAGCATGATGGTAGGGTAGAAGATGACAGGAAACTATAGGTGTACGTGCAGAAAATGTACATGGGGTTATAATATACCTGAACTGCTTACGTAATGTGTAATTTAAGCCAGGCCTAGGTTACTCTAACCTATCTCTAAAATCAATTTATACCAACATTTATAAAAAGCAGCTGCAGTCAAATTCTAGTCAAGAATGGTATTCCAAAAGGCTCTTTCTGGAGTAAAGCTCTTCACTGCCTGTCAGAAAGCAAGAGGCAATGGACTCATGTGCAGCTCTCTTGAGAGAACGTCTTTGGTTCTATATCCTGAGTGCCACAACTGCAAAGGCCCAGACTCTAATCGTCAATAGATCTGACGACATGGGAACTTTCCCTAGAAAATTAGCAGTAACAATTAGACAACAGAATATATACTATGATGACAGGCACCTGGGAAATTATATATCCTAGGGCAGGGCCTCTAAGAGGGATTTTATCAGGGGGTACAAAATTTCTTTTGGGCTCCTTTGCAAAGGGGGGGTGAAACAGAGCAGAGGAGGGTGGTGACGGGTGAGCAGAATAGGGGCAGGGAGGGGCGAAGCATGGTGAGGAATGGGTAGAGATAGCTAGAAAAGTCTTTGCAGCCCAGGTCTACCCACCCATGTGGCATCAGTAGTGTCCCCAGCATCCCCAGTCATGGTAATGTCCCCAGCATCCCTTAAGTGCAACAAATCTGAGTAGATAGGAAAATGTCAGATCCCAGGAAATTTCTGGGTCCCCCTTTTTGCCCTGGACCCAGGTACAAATTACCCCCCTCTCCTAGGCCCTGTCCTAGGGCTTCTTGCACCTAGGGGCCTTGAGATGTATAGTTTGCAGGGTGCTCAATATTCCTACTAAATATTCAGATACCCTGAAAACTTCATATCCCAGAGTCTGTAGCACCTTGGAAGTTGCCATTTCAGCATGCTAGATGCCAGGGAAAATTGAGACATTGCTGTAACTGCCACCAGGTAAGGCTGAAGAGGAAGGATGTACCTGTGGCAACAAGGAATGATGGTGCAAGGATGAAGTTATTACAAGCCAGACTCTAACGGAGACTGAGAAAAGCAGCTGCTTCAGAGAGTGGGCTGGAAGAGATAGTGAACTGGCAGGGGGTGCTCCACTCCCTGCCTGCTCCGGATCACTGCCTGTCTAGCTGCCCTATCCTGCCATCACTCTATCCCCTTTTCATTCACTCCTTGGAAAGTGAGCAAGAAGAGGGGAAGCACCTTACTGCCTCCTTCAACACTGCTGCTGAAGTTCATGCTACTAGAGTGGAGGAGCCAACCATCTTCATCTCTTCCTTCCACCTCCTCATCCTTCACTTCAACTGTCTAAACTGGCCATGCTGGGATCTTACCAGGATCCTCCCTGCCCAGCCCAGTTTGAAGGAGTGGAGGGTGGCAGAGGCATAGAGAAAGTGGAGACAGAACTGGTGATGGGGAGTGGGCATGTGCATGCTTATGCATGCACCCAAAAAAAGAAGAGGGGCAGAACTGGGGTGTCAGTTTGGCTTCAGTTGGGCTTGATGTGGCTTGTAGTGAACTTGGGAGGAGAGCTGTTAAGTTTGGCTTTAGGAATCACCATACTAACAAGGAACATTCTGACTCTTGCTTCAGAGCTAGAGAGGATGACTAGCTTCCTTTTTGCCCACAAAAGGACTATAGTCCTGGATGCTAGAGAAACCAAGCAGTGGAAGCGGGTATGGAGAATGCATTAATAAAAATATTAGAAAAACTCACAGTTCTTGAGACAGGAGAGTGCCCGGAGACAATTAACCATGGATGCATGTTCAACGAGACAGCCCTGTTGATGAAAAGGACAAGTCAAGCTTTTGGAAGAGCAAACTGATGCAGAGAGGGAAGCACCAAAAATCTGTAGTGTAAGTCACTGCCCCCCTGCAAGGGTGGTATGGACATATTTCTCCTTATATGTTCTTCATTCTGAAGGGCATTCTGTTTTATTCAAGCTACACCTGCTCCGCAACTCTTAACAGAAAACCAGCAACTGTGATTTTGCCAAGCCAATGAGGGATGGCAGGTGAAATTCCAACAGTGAAGCAAATACAGAATGTCCCATAAAGGATCCTTATGTGGTACATTGCTAGAGGAGGGAAAGTGCGGCATGCATAATGCTATTTCTCCTCCTACTCTTTCTTGAAAACATACTGATAATTATAATAGCTTTTTTTTTAAGGGAATTGCATGCGTACATGATATTCAGCTGGGCTTCCACATCTCTTAACACAGCAGGAGCATCCATTTCCACTTAGAACTGCCAAACTGTCTCATCTCTTTGCTTTAAGAACACACCAGGCAATGACTCCTGATTTAAGAAGGGAGGTCCATGTGTTGATGGGCCGGGGGCTGTCTGTAAAGGGTAATACCACAGACATTACATTTTGTTATTAAAATGTTCAGTGCCCAATTTCTTTTGTTTCAAAGGTTTCATTTCATAATTGAAAAGGACACCCCAGGCCATCTGTATGCAGCTGTATCTCCATTTCCTGGATAGACAGAAGCACTTGGCATCATCCTGCATTTCATTCGCCTCCCCCAATACCTGCCACCACGTTTTATTGAAATGGAAATGTACGTGATTTGCTTTCTAGGCTAATGGATCAAACTCAGCATGATGAGTAAATAGGTGGGGTCTCCACTGTCTTCCAATGAGGATAATAAATTCCTTATAATAAATTCCTTATGATGATGAATACCATGGCTATGTGTCTTCTGAGATCCTAATATTATAATCCATCAGTACAAAATGTTTTCTTTTCAGAAAAAGTCATCTCCAGAGCTAACTGTACAATAACATGGCCCTCATGTATGTCCAAGCCATGTCTTATCTTCTATTCTTAAATTTTACCGTAGTTGCTTTATTTTTATGTCAGTCTCACTCACTTTCAAGGAAGGCTGAACTGGCAGGTAGTCTCAGGGATAAAACGCATCATCTTTTGTTTCTAGAATAAGGAGCATATTGGGGAACAGATAATATTGAAGCTATACTTAAAAGGAGACTGCTCTTCACTCCAATACTATTGTCATAACAAAACTGAGGAATAAAATACAAACTAGCCTTTTGACCCACTGATGCTCCATTCTGTAAATACCCATCCTTTTCCTTTCAGTGCATTGCTGCATCAGATTCAGCTTCAGCAAAAAAATAAAATCCTTATGTTTTTAATCTAGAAAAATCAGGGGATATAACAGATCAATTGCACTTGATGATTTTGTTATATTATTTTGACCACTGGAATGACAGTCTCCTAGTGTGTTTTTTTAATTTTATTTTGAATCTCAGGATCAGTTTCATGAGACATTTGGATGGGCCCATATTCACAAATGAATAAAAATGAGTAAAGTCTTCTGAATCAAAGGTAAGCCAAAACTGGAACCCAGAAGCACAAGGCAACCCAGAGAGCCCATCTGCAGCCAAACCATGCAGCAGACCTAGACATAGCTTAAAGGCTGGCAACAGGACCGCCTGCAAAATCTGCCAAGGAGCCAGATGCTGTTGCTTCCAAAGCTTGGCATGAGGGTCCCCGATTGCCATCCAACAGAGAGGGAAAAAGAGGAACGATATAATGTGGTGGGATACAACACATCCCACCTCAACCTATTTTATTGCTCATCAAAAAAATGTGGAAGATGGTATTGGAAACATATCATTGCTTTTGGAAATACATGCATTAGCCACAACAGAAAGCACGCCAATTGGGAAATGGGGGGCTTGTTTAAATGTGTGTGTGATGTTTTAAAAATGATGCAAACGTTCTATTTCAGTACAGCTATAGATCTGTGCATTTTCTGTCACAATGGTTACTGTCAAAATGAACACATGTATAGCACAGAAAAAAATTCTTACATTTCAAAATTCTCCAGCTCAGCACAGCTGTCCTTGTCCAATATATCTTAACACCAACTTTGAAGCTTGCAGAAAGAGGAAATACCTGGAAAATGGTTGCAAAGAAAAAGAACTGTCATCCTACATGATGGGCAGCCCAATCCTAACTAGCCCTGGCGTAGAGGGGCCACATGGCCTCTGTTTATCCAGCACTTGTTAGGAGAAGGCTGGAGCTCTCCTTGGGCTAAGGGAATATGTTTCTCCTTGCGCCAAGTAACGCCCCAGCCTGCCCTATGGGGTTACTTGGATCTGCACCTGCTAAATAACAGGCGCAAGTTTGAGCGGCCCTGTGTAAAGCTGGAGGGCCTGGGACAGGGGTTAGGATATGGTAGAGGCTTGCTCCTCCAAGCCCACCTCCTCCCGAACCTGATTTGCCCCCCATCCACTCTCCCTGTGCCAGAAATGCCCCCTCCCCATCTCCAATCCACATATCTGCTGCTCAGTGCATTTCTTACCTCCACTGGTAGCTGTCTGCATGTATGTAGCATCAGCAGTGCAGGCCTCTCTGCCACTGCTTACTGCTTACTTACTCTCTGTGTGCCGCAAATGTACTTTACAGCATCTTTACAGTTTGCAACACTTTTGGCCAGTGCAGCAGCAACTAAAGATTGTGCTCTCAGTGACTGAAGAGTTGTATTCATGATGATGATGATGATGATGATGAGATTTTCACACAGTCAGACAGGTGTTATTAACTGGTTTGTTTTATCTAGACAGCGTGTCCTTCTCAAGGGTCTGGCATGTCTGACTTTTATTCTATTTTGTTGTTATAAATATTGTCACAAGACGTAAGCTGTTCCTAGTAAAGCTGCTTTTTGTAGTTGGTGGATAGTAAATTCAATTATTATTATTATTATTATTATTATTATTATTATTATTATTATTACTCTTGCCATTCGTTTTAATATATTTGAAATGTGAATCAATTATTCATTTGAAAGAGAACAGTAAAATGGGTTCACTACAATCCCTATAGATGTTTTCCAAATGTATCAGCCTATCAGCTTCCTTTTTACACCCTGAGAATATTTCTGCAGCACAATGTGACTAAACAACTCAAACCAAGCTCAAATATCATGTACAGAACAACAACAACAACAACAACAACAATAATAATAATAATAATAAAAACTTTATTTATATCCCGCTCTTCTCCCTAAAGGGACCCAGAACTGGCTCAACCGTACAGGGAACCTTCTGGGGCAGAACAATTCAAGGGGAACCATTTGTTTCTAGTAAAGCTGGTTTCTTATGTGAACACTTTCAGACCCCCTTTGTGTGTACCCCAACAAGAAACACACTTGTAGTCAGCAATGGACAGGTTACCCTTTTCTGGAGCTGGAATGAACGCACACAGGCTGTAATGAGCTACCTCTTATCAATTCTTGTCCCAAGGCCCACCTGTTATGACTAACAAGGCCCACTCAGAGTCGAGAAATGTGGAGTCAGCCCTTTGTAATTCCTGATGGCCATGATCAAGTGGACAGACTTAACCAATAGAATGGCAGGTGCCAAGCTCAACAGGGTGCTGCTGTTTACCTTCTGGGAACTTTGCTTTCACCTGGCCAAGCCCAGAGTCTCTGGCATTCCAAATACATGTCCCAGTTAAGCTTTTGTCTGCATATGTGGAGTGACAAAGGTCAGAAGGTCAGAGATGAACTATGCTGATTCACCCTAGCCAACTCCAGATTACACAAAAAAGGGGGGTTTCTTTTAAGGGTCCTCAGTCGCACCAGTTCCCATGATAGTAAAGAGTTTATGTAATGGCTTCAGACCTTGTCAGTTAACATTACTTATTTTGGTATACCATATATTGGACTCCTGATCCTTAGAAAAATTGTATAATATGCTAAAACTGTCGGAGAAATCACATGAACCCAACCAGTGTGGAAGCAAGCAAAGAAGTCTCAGTTTCAGGAAGCCATTCCTGCATATTTTCCTAATAAATGTTATAAGAACAATGGATCATTGGTCAGGCAAAGTATTGGACATAAGTTGGTTGAGCAGATATGTGATGCTGCCAGGAACTGATTCAGAAATCCTCACCTACAGTAGAAGGCTGCACATGAGAATTTTTTAAAGAACATAAGAAGAGCCTTTTGGGCCAGACCAGAGGTCCATCTAGTCATTTGTCTTTTTTAGACAAATGCAAATGATGCGAATGATGAAGCAGCAGGGCAGGTGTCTAGAGCGACGGTGGCAGAAAACTCGGGATGAATCCGATCGGACACGGAGTAGAGCCCATTACAGAGCCTATTCCGTGGTGGTGGTAGCAGCGAAGAGATCGTTCTTCTCTGCTACCATTGCGTCTGCTGACAACCGTCCGGCAGAGCTGTTCCGTGTGGTGCGGGGCCTCCTCCATCAGGCCCCCCCAGTAGACCAGGAGGAATACACGGTCAGCCGCTGTGACGTGTTTGTGCAACATTTTGCAGATAAAATCGATCGTATTCGTCACAACTTGGATGCCACATTGACAGTGTCTGACGATGTCCCCTTGGCAACTGCTTGTCCTGTGTTGTGGGATTCTTTTCAGCTTGTACAGCCTGAGGATGTGGACAGACTCCTTTGGAGTGTGAGGCCATCTGCCTGCCTGCTCGACCCTTGCCCAGCTTGGTTGATAAGAGCTGCCCGGGGTGGGCTGGCTGAGTGGACAGGGAGGGTGGTCAACTCTTCCTTGATGGAGGGGACATTACCACTCGCTTTGAAACGGGCAGTGGTTCGCCCCCTCCTGAAGAAGCCCTCCCTGGATTCCACTGTGTTGGTTAACTACCGGCCAGTCTCCAACATCCTGTTTCTGGGCAAGGTAATTGAGCAGGTGGTGGCGGCCCAACTCCAGAGGGTCTTGGATGAAGCGGATTATCTGGATTCTTTTCAATCTGGCTTCAGGCCGGGCTTTGGGACGGAAACCGCCTTGGTCGCCTTGGTGGATGACCTACGCCGGGGACTGGACAGGGGGAGTGCGTCCCTGTTGGTCCTGCTGGACCTCTCAGCGGCTTTCGATACCATCGACCATGGTATCCTTCTGGGCCGATTGGCCGAGTTGGGAGCTGGAGGCACTGTTTTGCGGTGGTTCCACTCCTACTTGGAGGGTCGGTCCCAGATGGTGGTGCTGGGGGATGCCTGTTCGACACCCTGGCCCTTGAGATGCGGGGTGCCACAGGGCTCAATTCTGTCCCCCATGCTATTTAATATTTACATGAAACCGCTGGGAGAGGTCATCCGGGGGTTTGGAGTGGGGTGCCATCAATATGCCGATGACACCCAGCTCTATCTCTCCTTTCCTCCAGACTCCAGGGTGGCGGTTGAGGGCCTGGAGCACTATCTGGAGGCAGTGAGGATCTGGATGGGGGCTAACAAGCTGAAATTAAATCCGGATAAGACAGAGGCTCTCCTGGTTCGGAAATCCTCGATGCAGGTGCTGGACTATCAGCTTGCGCTGAAGGGGGTTGCACTCCTCTGAAGGAGCAGGTCTGCAGCTTGGGGGTCCACCTGGACTCGCAGCTGCTCCTAGATTCCCAGGTGGCGGCTGTGGCTAGGGGGGCCTTCGCTCAGCTTCGGCTGGTGCGCCAGCTGCGGCCGTACTTGGATCGTGCAGACCTGGCCACGGTGATCCATGCCTCTGTGACATCGAGATTAGATTACTGTAACACGCTCTATGTGGGGCTGCCCTTGAAGACGGTTCGGAAACTGCAACTAGTGCAGAATGCGGCAGCCCGTGTGGTTACTGGAGGTAGGCGGTTCGACTCTGTCAGTCCGCTTCTCCAGCGGCTGCATTGGCTGCCCATTTGTTTCTGGGCCCAATTCAAGGTGCTTGACCTTTAAAGCCCTATACTGCTCTGGACCAGGGTATCGTAGAGATCGCCTGCTCCCGTACAATCCGGCTCGTCCTCTTAGGTCATCAGAGAAGGCCTTTTTACAAGTGCCGCCGCCTAGGGAGGTACGTGGGGCGGCTGCAAGAAATAGGGCCTTCTCAGTAGTGGCACCAACGCTATGGAACTCCCTTCCCCCTGACTTAAGAATGGCTCCCTCTCTTGAGACCTTTCGGCGAGGCCTGAAGACCCTTCTGTTTAAACAGGCCTTCTGAGTTCTCGGCCTTTTAACATCTTTTAAACATCTTTTAATATTTTTTACAGGCCTGATTCTTTTATGACTTGCTGCTGCTCTATGCTCTTTTTACCTGTTTTTTACTCTGACTGCTGTTTTTTATGATGTGTTAATATGTTTTTATTTGTTTTTAAATTATGTTTTTATATGTTGTAAGCCGCCTTGAGTCCCTTTGGGGAGAAAGGCGGGATAAAAATAAAGTTATTATTATTATTATTATTTTAGGAATGTCCAAGTATCTCACTGCTTGCCATGAAAGTGGTCAAGGATTTATGTACATTCCAATAAAAGGTTCCACATGTGTTCCAATCAAGCATGTATAAAGTGCTCACAGTGCATCATTTTATACTGACTTACCTTACACCTCATTTCCCAGTTTTTTGCTCATTGATCCATTTGGAGCTCTTTGCAAACCATACTACACAATTTGGTGTCATCAGCAACCTTTATCAGTTTACTTACTTGACCTCTTCACTGCTCACCCATGACTTCAGAGACCAAATTGTTGATGAACACATCAAGTAGCACTGGTCCTATGCCTGGGGACATCACTACGTACTGCTTTCCACTGTCCATTTATTCCTGCCCTCTGCTTCTTGCAGAGTTGCTTGTACTAATACATGCTAGAAACAAAACAAAAAAAGTGATCAAAGCAGACGATTGTCATAATATCATGGCCCAGGGTCTCCTTTCGAAATTGGTTTCTGAATACACCACAGCTGATAGATCAGTGGGAGGGCTGAAGTGCTTTCAGCTCTCATTGGCATCAATAGGTGTTTTGTCTGAATAAAGGGTTAACAAGGATTTCAGGATTTATCTCAGTAGGAGATAGATAACCTGGGCTTATATAAGGATAAAATGGATGAAATCTGTCCTTAGTTCAACTCCTTTAATTGGTTAAGTAAGAAAGCAAATTTGGCTTAATATATACTGTATTCTTTTTTCATAATAATGAACTGTATTTATATTCATATTCACCCAAAGCCAAGAAATATTTATTAATTGATCTATTGGTAACATATATTTATTGCATTTTAGGTGAAGTTGCTTAAAAATATCAGTGAAAGGTCTTGCAATGATGAATCTTCTGAAACTCTTGAGGTGTTTTGAAACCAAGCAAAATTGGAATCGTTTTTGCAAAATAAAAGTGGGTAGGAATATGAGCCACTGATACAACAACAGCTCATTGGATTAGATCAGCTCCAGCCCAAAGAGCTTACTCTTCTCTTTGTTCACAGCTTGAACGTGGGCTTGTTGTGCCGGAATAGGTCTACTGAACCCAAACAGATGAGCATACTCCAGTGCCTAGTAGAACATTATATACTCATTATGCATGCCACAGAATTCCAGAATGTGTCCCAAGGATCAGTAGATCGGGTGAGGAGGATGCACTCTAGGCAGAGGACTGTGATTTATGCAGTACCAAGCTTCATATTCTGCATTTATGATGCCTAAATACTATATATATAGAAAACCTAAATTCTCAAATCAGAAAAAGGAAGGAAGAATTCTGGCTGAAGATGTTGTATTACATTATGACAGAAGCTGTAATCTTCTGGAACTGGTGGCTGGCAGTAAGAAAGAACCCAGGGGCAAGGCACTGCAGGGGAGGTTTGTGAACCTGGATTTG
Source organism: Tiliqua scincoides (assembly GCF_035046505.1). Classification (NCBI taxonomy): domain Eukaryota; kingdom Metazoa; phylum Chordata; class Lepidosauria; order Squamata; family Scincidae; genus Tiliqua; species Tiliqua scincoides. The sequence goes on from NC_089821.1 coordinate 233,322,613, forward strand.
GCAAATGCTGGGAGAGACCTTGATAGTTGCTAGTGGATCCTTTGGCCTGACATTCAACCAGGGTAGCTAGTTTCTGCAGAAATTCAGTTTCAGTCACTATCATTAAATCCAAAGGTTTCATGTCAGAGATTATTTTTTACAATATTTATTTTTTTACAATAAAAAGGTGCAGTGCAAATTATATACTAAGTCAGAAATTAAATCGATTTTCAAGTTGACCTCTCTAATCATGCTTACAATGGAAAACATCTTGTCGCTAAGAGTTGTGAAAGAACAGTTTACTGGCACAAAGTATTGGTAGCTGTGCATGTTTTGTGTAACTCTAGCCCCATTTTAAAATAAAATGGAAGCAAAACATCAGCTAAACATCCCAAAATGTTATGATCTAAGTGAAAAATTCATCTCTGCCATAGCTAAGGGACCATACATTCTGGAGTGTCATGAGCTATCCATGATTTGTGTCATTGCAGAGGATGATAAATCACTGCTGAAGACATAACAACCAGCCTCATAACCACGACATAATAGATCATGATGTATCAGGATCTTCTCTGAAATATTATTTACAGTTAGCAGGGGGTTGGATTGTCAACATAGAAACTGATATTAATCTTGCCTGTACTGTGCCAATGTGTGTAGCCAGGACCCTACCTTAAGAAAAACAGTGGCCACGATTTTCAGATGCAATGAGGTATCTGAAAGGAATTCATTGCAAACATTTACAGGTTAAAAATAATGTTACTAGTTCTATCTTCTTAGCTTTAGCATGGTGTCATGTGATTCTCCTCCACTCATTGGAGCCCTGCTGCAGTGGGCCCCAGGCTGCATCAGCCTTCATAAGTCAGTGGCAGGGGCGTGTCATTAGCAGGGTGGAGGAGTTTGGGGGGAAGGATCCTATCCCTGAAACTCTGCCTCGGAACCCTCCTCCGGAAAATGGCTAGGGTGGGTCCACGGAGACCTATAGGCAGCCTGTTGGCTTACATGGAGGTAAGTAAAACAGTTTTTTTAACTTTTACGGTGTGACTTCAGGTCAGCCCCCCACAGTATGCACCATGTGTGTTTTGGCACAGTTGCATGCTATAACACTGCAGGGGATAGGACTGGGCTGCAATCCTATAAAGTAGACCTGTGGTAACCGTGGGTTCAGCATCTGCAGATTTGACAAATGCCAGCAGATATCAGGATCCACAAAAAAGTGCCAAAATCAGGCTCCTACTGTTTTTTTACCAAACTGTGCTGTTTCCCAGCCTGTTTTTAATACTGAAAAACCCATTTCTGGGTCACACAGAGGTTCCTTCCTTCTCCCAGGTTCTCCCCAGAATGCATTACAATGGGAGCCTGAAGAAAGGAACCTTCGCATGATCCAGAAGTGCATTTTTTAGTGTTAAAAATAACTCTACAGGCTGGGAAACAGCACGTTTTTGTCGCAAAATAGTAGGAAAACCTGATTTGGTGCTTTTTTGCTTTTAAAGTGCTTTAGATATGGACCCTGGTATCTGTGGGGGTGCAGACATGGCACATTTGCGACCCTCCTGGGCCAGCAGCCCATGTGCAGGATTGCCCTGCATAGCTAAACTACAAGTGATGCTAAATACAACGGTGTGTAGTTGCAGGTTTAAGACTACTCATAGACAATATAGCAGTTATGTGAGTCCACAATATATATAAAGGTCAGAGACTATTTAGCTCTTTCCCAACACACTGTTTTTCTACTGAAGTTGCCCCTCTTCAAAAAGAGGCAATTTTCCAGCAGGAAAAGTGTGGAAGTGAAGAGTTGAATATCTTCTACCTCCACACTGTGCTCACAAACCAAACTGCAGCATAGTGCAGCTGCTACTCACAAGCAGACATAGGGCACAATTCTAACCAGGTCTATCAGAAGTAAGTCCTATTTTGTTCAATAGGGCTTACTCTCAGGAAAGTGTGGTTAGGATTGCAGCCTTAATCCTACAATGACACACTGATGCATTTAGCCTCACATGTGTAGCTGGACCTTACATAGATATCAAATGAGTTCACTTTCTTCCCTAGATCCTTAATCTATTTCAGCATAAGAAAGGGGTACTGATAAAAATACACAGAGGAAAAAAGGGGAAGTGTCAAGTCTAATAATATTTCAAATACTGCAATCACTGCCCTAAATTTTTTTTATGTTTTTGCTTTTTACATGTTCATTCACAGACTTCAGCTGGGAACTCACAGAAATATTCTCTAGATTTTCAGTTCCTGCTTTCTAATTGGATACTATCCCTCATTAATGATGCTGCTTGAGCCTGCACAGTACTAATTATCTGTGGTTTCTCCCTTGTCTCCCTCTAAATCGTCAGTCTTTTGTTCAAGTTCACAAAGTTGAATTTTTGTTCCCCTCACCAAAGTGTGGAATGCATCCAAGGTTTGTTTTGTTTCAGATGCATCCTGGTGTCACCCCCCGTGAAGCTCCAAAGTCTCTAGCGTGTATCTGAACCTGTTTTTCTGCTGACATCTCATTCACAATGCTAAACTGCCAAGGTATTTGTGGTTCTATCTAGCGCCCTGGCTGCAAGAACTTCCTCAGGCACTGTTCATTGAAACACTTTCTCCAAGTCATGTTGAAGCAAGCCAAACTACTCTAAAGTAAACCATTGGAGGATTTCAGCCTCATGGAATTACTCTTCAGCATGGGACAATCTTTACTATCTTTACCAAGAGGTGGTGGTCATCTTGTCTGCCATTTGAAGAAATTTGACTCTTGATGGCTTATAAATACAGTCGATTTCTTTTTGCATTTTTGCACTAACTCCCTTGCTAGTATATTTATAATGCTTGTACGTATGTAATTAAAAACTACCCTTTGCATTCAAATATGTTGTGCCCCTCCTTAGGCTTAGTATTTCTTGTTCTGTGGTGACTTTATAGCTGAAGGCCTTTTTAGCTTTTTAAAAAATTCACCTGTTTAGCTTAGATGCTTTCTCTGAACCTGGAATCCATAACAAGTGAGGGAATAGCAAGGCTTATGTTTGCCAACACTTTCCCAGACTTCCTGAAATGAAGTGAAAAGTAGATGATTTCCTTTTCTATAGTAGAACAATAAGCTGCCTTAGCCTCTTAAAACATTTTAAAAAATTGAAAAACATTTTCCAAAATGGAACATTTGAGATTTATTTAACGATTTAAAAAAATCTGAATTAATTACATGTTAATTAGAATATATTAATTCTAATAAAAGAATATTAATTGTTTCAGCCCCTAGAGAGACCCCAAGCTGGCTCACAAACACAAAATGAAATAATTGTATATCTCAATGTAAAAAATAAACAGATAAACAATTAAACCTATTAAAATGGCCTGACAATAATAATCAAAACAAGACAAAGACCATTAGGGAAACATAAACCAATCAGCTCAGCAGGAGATAATCAAGACAACTGAAATGCCTGGCCAAAAAAAAAAGTCTTCAGAAGGCTCTGAAACACTAATGGGGGAGGGACTTCACAGACAGCTTCCAACCCATTTCAGCTGTAGTTTCCCTTTCATCAAAGGTGGATAATAATGAACCTTTTCATCTGCATTGCAGAGTTGACAATGCCAGTATCTGACCTCAGTCAAGCATCAGTGGTGAAGATTCGTCTCAGGAGGCAAATGCCCCCATAGGGACGCAAACTCTCACCACAGAGAGATTTGTGTGTCTGAAGCACATGGCTGCCCCCTTCCGGGAGGGGAGGTTTTCTTTTTGCCCTACCTCTGGTGTGGTCCAAAAGGTGTTCCTTGGGTTTGTGTGAGTAGGATAGGAGAACATGAACTCTGGGTGCAAGGGTTCCTAGCAGGTCTTTGCTTTTGCTCCTTTTTTGCTGATGCCACTGTGGTTCACATGGGAGGAGAAGTAGTGTGGCATCCTTGTATCATGATGTGTGTGTTTGTGTTTGTGTGTGGTGTCCATGTGGTCTCTCCCCATGATTAGCAGAGTTCACCGTTGCTGTGCTGCGTATTCTCAGTGGCTGGCAGGGAGTGTCGTCCCCCACTCACTGGCTCTGCTCCCACCTCCTCCTCTGCTCACCCTTAGGGCACCGGCATTGGGATGGGATGGACATGGTGATTGGCTCCTTGGGCATAATACTGATGATGCACAGATGTCACACCCATGTCATGCCATTGATACACCAGTGTTAGGGAGCCGTTCCATCAGTGATTGGAAGTGTTGGGGTTTCCATGGATACTTTTGGCTTTGTTGGGAAGGCCTGTGCCAGCATTATTGCTCCACTAGCATTAATAGGGGAACTGTGGTGGTGTAGCATTGCCTGGAAGGGGTTTTTCAACCACTGTGCCATGGCACACTGATGTGCCGCGAGTGGTCCACAGGTGTGCCACAGGAATTTGAGGGAAGGTAATTTATTAGTAGGGCCAATAGGGATGTGAAGTCCCCACTGGCAGCATGGTGTGCCTTGGCAATTATCAAAAACCTGATGGTGTGCCGTGACAATTTTAGTGCCTTGTCAGTGTGCTGTCAGGTGAAAAAGATTGAAAATCGCTGGGTTAGGATATGACAGACATTGCCCTTGCATCTATGCAACATTGGCACAGTGTCCAAATAGGAAGGAACTGAAACTGTTGCTACTACAGGTCCCCTGTCCTGTAGAAAAGGGCATCATGGCTCTGCTTTTATTATCTAATTGTGCTTCGTGCTATCTGTCCTTCTATTAATCTTCATAAATATACAATATTTATAACTAACAAATCTTGCCCTGTGAGCCAGCGGTTGACATCATTTCACCAAAGGCAGCTCATAGCTCTGCATGAGCTGACAACCTAAACTAAATTAAAATCCAAGAAAACAAATCAGAAACGTCACTGGAAAATATAAAATTAGCACATACAGTTTATGGCCTTTTATTGCAGGATGGCGCCAGTTTTCAGGACAATTCTAGTTTGAAAACTACTTTTTTCCTCTTCATTGTCTGTCTGCCCTTTCTGCCCTGGGAAAAGCACAGTGACAGTACATGAAAATGAGTAGTTGTCAAAGCGGACAGTTCTTTGAGAAGGTGTGAATAAAACAATCCTTCAGTACTCAATGTCTTGAGCTGGAAACCATGCCCCTCAAAATCTCAGAAGCCAGAGATAGTTGTCCTTCAAAGGGCACCTTTCTGGGTCTTCATTCTGGTGGCTAGAATTCAGCCTGCCAATGGAGATAGGTCAGATTATGTAGTCTTCACACAGGGTTTCCTAAGACAGTGCTTGCATGACTGCTTATTCTGTCATGCCGCTCTTGTGCATCCTATTTTTTTTTTTTTTTGCCTGATATAGGGTTTTCAGGCCTGTATAGTCCATTCCATATGATGGTGGAGGTTGGCATGGAAATTCTCCAATTTGCATGTCTACGTCAATCAAAAACAAATACACACACCAATTAAGTGGAAGTACTTGACTCTAAACTGATTTGCAGCCCAGCCCTATAATCCTACCAGATGTTGGTTGTATCCCGTAGGGGAGTGTTGGCATCTGGAAGCCTTCTTAGGGGAAGGAAACATTTATCCCCTTCTCTGGCGGTAAGCGCTTGCTAGCCCAGTGAGTCAACTCGAACCTGCACCAGCAATATCACTGACACAAGTCTGCATGGACCTGTGACAATGGATCAGTCCTGGGAAGGGGATTAGGATTCAGTGGATGCCGCCATCACTGAACTTGTTCGCTTTCAGGGTCCAATCCGCCCTCCTCCTCGCTCCCATAGCAGCCCTGTTCCACCCCCATCCCCACCTTCCTCCTACTCCCTGCACTATCCTACCTGAGGTGGCGGGCATCTGGTATCTGTCACCACACAGAACTGGCCACTTGCCGCTTGCATCAGCAACCAGCCCACATGCTCCAGCAAGTCTAGTAAGGAGGACAACTTCTATAGACTCCCCAATGTTCTCTGGAGCACAGTCTTGACACATGAGTGTATGAGATTGAAATTTGGCTTGTCAGAGACTGCAGTGGCTGGAAACCATAGAAATAAATTTCAGTTTGAAATTTCAATTATCTAGCTTTGGCATAAATAACATGCATCCTGGTTTTCAGTCAAGACAGAAAGTAAAAAAAAAATAGCTTAAGGAAGACTTGGCAGTGCTCCTTGATTTGTCTAATTTATAATGAATTATTTGAAATTGAAAAGATCTATGGTAATCATTCTATGACTCATTACCAGCAGCCTAAAAGGGAGATATGTTGGGGCTCATAATCAAGGCTAGTGCATGGCCCTGAGCTGTCTGAGTCACCTCTGCACACGTGTGTGTGTGTACCCCTGTGGCAATGGAGTCAGGGGGGACAGGTGAGTGGTTGGGTACACCCTATCCCCCTTTCTTTTTACTTATGACAAGAGTGACATGCACCCTCCCTGCTCTGTACCACCTCTCTTTGAAATGAACAGGAGCAGGAGATACTGGGAACCCAGCATGCTGGAACCCAGTACTCCCTGCTCCCATTAATTGCATTTTGAAGCATTGCAGAGCAGAGAGGCTACACATCATGTTCCTTATAAGTAAAGGGAAGGTTCAACATTGCCTTTCTCTGCCTACTTGGCAGCAAGTAGGTGGAGAGAAATGATTTCCCCCCCCCCCCAGTTTTTCCTCATTGCTGGAGAGAGAGAGGTTGCCTACCGCTGCTGCAATTCTCTTTCAACATGCTCTCAGCACATTGGATGAGGATCACAGCCCCCAGTGAAGCAGCAGTTTGGAGAAGGCAGGGGGCAGATAGGATGGATACTCATCTGTTTGCTGCCCTTCCAAGGGTTCCCCATGGCAAAGCTGTCCCGATCAGGAGTTGCTTGCTTGTTTTTGACTGAGTAATGTATCTGCTTCTGATGTACTTATGAGGTCTCCTAAAGCCTTGGACTCACAGTCGTCTCCCCTGCAAGACAGTAAATACTTTTGCAAGTGCAGAGAGTTAAGAAGATGGAAAATAAGGCAGTATAGAAAGCACACTCAAATATCAGACTGTTTTTCCACCTACAGATGTGGAACCAAGGCTTGGAAGAAACCAGAGGTCCACTATGCCAAAGGGTTGTAGCAAGTGCCTGTTTCCATGCCCCATTTCCTTTGTACTGCTCTTTTTGTGTTCTGTCTATTCATGCCATCCGATCCATTGAACTAAAGAATAATATTTCCATTGGTTGTGGATCAAGACAGTGACTCAGTTCAAATGCTTATGAGGCTGGCACTGCATCTTGCCTGGCAGAGGAGTAATCATGTACCCCTTGATCTTGCACATAACATGAGACGCAAACATTCCATGTTGAGCCCCATCTGTTTCATGACCTGCTTTGTGCAATTCTTCCCACTCAAAAAGGGAAGGTGGGAGAAGACTGAGCAAATTGGGCCATGTCCCATAGGTCCTCTGCAAGGAACTCCCACATCACACATTACATGATGTGTGTCGCGCAGGAACAGGACATGCTCCTACTCCTCTACCATGCAAGTTGACATGCCAGCCAAAGAAACCTCTGAACCAGGTCTATGACTCACCATAAGTATGGGTAACAAAATCAGGCCTCATCAAATTATATGTTTCATGTAGCTTAAAAATCCAGAATGGTCACTGACTCATATGCAAACTTTAGAATATAGCCTCATTACTGAAGCCATGTGTGAAACACATAATGCCTGACCATATTATCTCAGCGCTAGGCGATGTTATCACTTATTCTCCTCCATATGTTTAAGCAGAATTTAGATAAAAATAAATTAAATACATATGTACATTATGCAAAGAGTGTTCCTGAGCCTTGTTATATTTGGTTCTTATGATGTGTGTCAAGTATTGTAGGCCAGCAGTGACACACTGTACTTAGCAGAGGTGGAAGGAAGCAAAGGGAAGCTACAGAGAAATGCAATAGGATGTGATTGCAGTTTTAAAGGAACACAAGTAACTGGGGACAGGATATTGGGCGGAGTGCATATGAGAAGGCTAGGCAGAGGCAGGCCATATTTGGAATCAACAAATTAGGTGGGGGGGAGAGGAGTGGGGCTTAATTTGTTTCCACAGTCTTCTTGTTCTTTGCTCATGACATGCCAAAGACTATATTACAAAATTAATACTTGGGGCCAAGGGAGGGGAAAGTTGGACTAGATGGCCTTTTGACTTTTGATTCTTTTGAATGAGGGTGTAAGTAGGACTTGCAACAAAATGTTGCAGCATATCCCCAGCCCAGTGATTTTCAGGTGGTATGGTAAGGCACTTCGGTGTGCCTCAAAAGGTCTGCAGGTATGCCATGAGAGTTTGGAGCACAGTGGTTGAAAATGGCTGAAAATTCCTGGATTCTGCAACTCTGTTTCTAAGGCAACTGTCTATAGTAACAAAATGTCTGTCCTCCTTCCTCCGAGTGCGGAGGAAGTGGGTCAGACAAATCATTACGTCCAAGTCTGTAGTACAGACAGTTGCCCTAGAAACAGAGCCATAGAATCCAGAAGCGTCTCCCAGAAGCCGGAAGTGACATCACAAGAGGTGAAGACCATCAAGAAGACCATAGCGATCAGTTTGCTTGAGAAGACTAACATTGAAAATTGCTGCCCCAGCCCCAGATGAGTGCCTGCAACAGTGGTTCAGGCCTCACGAAGGGGAGGGGGAAATTTCAGAAGTGGGCAGGGAAAATAATACATCTTTTGTCTTTTTCACTTCTTTAAGGCTTTCACTTTCATGTGGCACTAAAGGGACTGTTCTGGCACTGGCTATGAGCCCTAAATGTGAACATTTTGGTAGTAGATAGCTGGAAGGTGGTCCTAGACCACAGAGCCACTGTCTGATAGTGAAGGGAAGAGAATGTTTAAAATCACAGCTTGTATCCCCCAAGCCTTAATCTGCTCTTCAAGACTGTTACTTAAAGCCTGTTAGGGACCTGAAAAAGCCAGTGTCTTCTCTCTCCCACTGCCCTCCTCGTTCCAATGATTTCCCCCCCCCTTTCCATCAACACCTTCAACATTCCATGACTCAACTGCTTTCAAGTACAGAATTAACTGGTAGGGTTACAGAGCCTGCCCAACTTCTAATTCCTTAAAATCCATTTACTTTCTCCCCTGAGAAAGAATGAGAGCTGCCTGCAGAAAACAATGGTGAAATCTAGAATTTTAGCATAGTCATGACTCCACAGTGGCAAGTATGTTCCCTCTGAGCAGCAAAAGTTATCCGCAATGACAGGTGCCCCCAGTTTAAAACAATGAGAGGAGTTATAGTATTTTCTTACCTTTATGCCTCAACATTCTGTGATATTTTATAACAAAAAAGTAAAATGAGTTTTTTTTAAGGAAATTGTTTCCCTTGTCTTGACTTGTCTATTTGGCACATTCCACCTGCTCACCAAGAGTTTGTAGGCTGATGAATTTGCCTTCATTGAACTGCTCCTCATTGGGATGGTCATTCATCTGCATTTTAGATTCTGGAGGTAGAGAAGGATGGCTGAGATGGGGGGGGGGGGAGAATGAATAAATGGCCATAGAATGGGTGCCATAAATGTGAGTTCCTCTTTGCCAAGCTCCACTAACTCCCTCCTGTGAACCTTTCCAAAATGGAAGCTCCTCCTCATTCCCATTTCGTTAGAGCTGGATCTTGCCTTGACTGCTCAGTGGAGATTTGGCAGTCAGTTGATTTCCATTGTTGTAAATTGCCATCCAGGCAGCGATGCCAACAATCAAACTGCAGCCTACAAATCTGTGCTCAAAAGGCCCTGTCTCTGGCTCTTCTCACTCACTCGGGGCATGAAAATAACCTCCCAGGATACCCCCGACTGAAGCAGATTGGGTTTATATAAACAAATGACCCTTTTCTAGTATTAAGAACCAATAAATGACCCCAAATGTTGGGTACGGTTTTCCTATGATTTTTACTGAGGAAGTCTTTGCAGTGGAGGATACAATTGTACAAAGATCAAGGCACTATGGGCCAAATCCTATCCAATTTTAGTGTCTGTGCAGCTGTGCCATTGGGGTGTGCACTGCATCCTGTGGTAGAGGGGCAGACACAGAGGCTTCCTCAAGGTATAGAAACATTTATTCCCTTACCTCAGGGCTGCATTGTGGCTGCACCGGTGCTGGAAAGTTGGATAGGATTGGGTCCTAATCCTTCCACTACTAAGATTAATGGTAAAAATTCATGCCTATTGGTAATAAGTATCCACAGCATACATGCTGCAGCACCTGGAAAGTAGAGCAAGTTTAATGAAATGGTTCTAATTTAATTGGAACACAAAATCCTGATGCTGATGCAAGTACAATATTTTAAGCTCATGTTTACATCAGTTTGCATGTGCATTCCATTTTGCTCATACTCAATTTAGGACAATTATGTTCCCTTTCTCATGCAAAGCTAGATTAAGAGCTTTTTTTTTTTTTTTAGAAGGATGGGGAAGATGTTTCTGGATACAAAAGGCAAATTGAATTTATTCCTTTTTTTTTAACCTGGTACCCTATGTTAGTCTGTCATGCCATTCAATTTTAGAATGCTGCTATATGAGGTTTCTCATATAATCAGTTTTTAAAACCTGTATTATGTTGTGCACTGAGCTGTAAAGCCACATTTATGTCCTCAGTAGGCAACAGTCAAAATGCACTGCATCTGAGTACAGCCCAGATATGGTCTAGAATGGAGTGATGAACGCAGGTTGCTGGTTATCATTCGGACCTGGCCATTCACCCAAGTCTTGGGTGATACTTTAATCAGGACTCCTACTCAATACTCTACAACTGATTTGGGACTGTACAGCTTATATCAGGGATAAGAAGGGCAGCTAGCATATGCAAAGCTGGCCCAAGACCTCCTAACTCTAGGCAGTCCACCAAATTTCACCCCCTTTATCTGGTGTATGCCAACTGCTGTTGCTGCTCCTGTAGTCCAGACTTCTGCTTCTGTTCCATTTTTCTTTTCCTTTTCCAATCTAGGGAGTGGAAGGAAAAGGAGAGGTAGAAGTAGTCAGGTAGGCAGAGGTAGGCACCCCCTACCAATCTGCTGCCTAAGGTGACCATCTCAGGTTGCCTCATGGATGCCTCAGCCTGGGTACCACATTGCCTTTGTCAACACTGTGCCAATGGTGTATTCCCCAGAGAGTATACTTTTTTCCAGCATGACTTTTCTGAACATCTTAAACCACCGCCAAAGGTTTTTGGTAGTGTTAACAATGAAATGGCATTAGCCATCAAGATAACTGCATAATTTCCACCACAGCCCCAGTTCTGCAAATCACTTCAAGAACAAATTTTATCTCATAGGTCTTGTATTGGACAAGTATCAGTATTGTGGCCTTTATCTTATATTTGCATAAGACTTCAGACATAGGTGTGTCTGTGAGAGAAAACACACACAAAATTCACAGACAAAACATTCTTCAGGGTTCAAAATTGGGTTCAGACTAGAAGCATTTGCTTTACACAGTCTTTTCTTATACGTCAACCCAATTCAATTCCATACAGCAAAAATGCCACTTGCTGTATGTGTCCAAAAGGAGCCTGGAAAACATAGATTCTCTTCATAGGTGCGTTCTGAGGGAACGTTTTGACTTCAATTCTGAGGGAACATTTTGACTTCAGTTTTGGAGAGCAACTGATCTCTTCTTGGTCACTTGGGGTTCCCCCCCCCATAACACATTTACATATGTACACATTCTTCTTTTCTTTTTTCAAACAAGTGTGAAGAGTTTGCTCCCAACCCCTCTCTTGGCCACAGACTCTCTGGCTGCTGCTGGGCAGCTGGCAGAGACACAATCAAACACCTGTGTGCCAGATATGTACAGCTGTATGGGTGACACATGATCCATCTGCAATCCATATTAAATGCCACTGCCAGTTGCTTTATTCTGGGTGGGTTGGAGGCTGTGTGCGGAAGGCCACGACAGAATTCGGAAAATCACATTTTTCCTTATAATTGATTTCTTCCTCTCTTTGCCTCTCATCATGTTGCTTTGTTCACATTTTGTTTATAAACTGGCAGTTGTGGAAGTGATAAATGTGCTAGTTATATAAAAGCTTGCTCCACATTATGCCAGCCAGTGTTTGTCTGCTTAGAATGAGTAATGAATATCTTACAGAACTATCACTGTATGCCTGGTCAGTTGGGTTATGCTTTAAAGTTAGGGCATGGGAAATATAGCAGGTGCCTAGAGCAGTGTGTCTCAACCTGTGGGTCGGGACCCACTAGGTGGGTCACGAGTTAATTTCAGTTGGGTCCCCATTCGTTTCAATATTTAATTTTTAGTATATTACTTGATATTACCATAGCATGTGGCTGCACTGGGGAAATGATACAGATCTGTACTTTTTACAGGCTACTCTGTATATGCTTTAAACAATGATAGTAAATGGGATTTATTCCTGGGAAAGTGTGGGTAGGATTGCAACCTAGGATTGTTAAACATTTTCCTGCTTGATGATGTCACTTCCGGTCATGACCACTTCTGGTGGGTCCTGACAGATTCTCATTCTGGAAAGTGGGTCCCAGTGCTAAAAATGTGAGAACCACTGGTCTAGAGGCTTCTAAGGATGCAGCCAAACCAGCATTTTTGTTACAGACACACAGTGTTTCAGCTTTGCCCCCACTGTCTTTTAACACCGCCCCCCCATTTTTAGAATACAAATGTACTTTCTCATCCGTACATTGCCTTTCCTTCTTGTTCTTTTACTAAACGCAGGGTTTGCAATATTACCCATACTCTCCCCCCCTCCCTTCTTACCAATTTGACCCTGGTCACCAGAAAAAAAAAATGGAATAGGGAAACCTTGAGACAAGGCCATAGCACAGTCAGGTTCAATTGATGCTAAAGGAAATGGCAGATTAGATGTATAGGTAAATGGTTGACCACAATAGAACAAATTCAAGTGGAAATTTGATTAACTGTGAGCTTGTTAGATCAAGGGTGGAATACAAATGTTTTAAGGCATGATGATGATGATGATGATGATGATGATGATGATGATGATACTAATATTAATACTAATAATATCTTATTTTCAAATATTCCAGTTATGAAAGAGAAAAGGGTAGGACAATTTTGAGAAAGAGGGAATTTCAGGCCAATCATGCCAAAACTTGCACTTTTAAAAAGAGTTACAAAACTTTGCATAAACCAAGAAACGAGTATGAACAATGACAAATACTGGAAAGAGGCTTGGATGGAGCCCATTCCTCATACAAGTGTCAGCCATCAAATACTCCAAGGATTGGACATACTGTTATATAGTGGGTCCATGCGAATAAAGGAAGGCATAGAGATAACAGCTGAATATGTTTATTCCATCTTCAGAACAGAACCTGGCAATGAAACACAAGGCAAACACCCCTGGCTTTTATAGCCTTTAGCTCTGCCCAGACTCCCCATGATTGGTGCAGTTGAAACCTTAGCTAGAGGGCCAATTGGATGGTAGGATTTCGATCCATCACCCGATTGGCCAGCCATAAGTCTGGGCCAATCAATTACGCAGGATTTCAATCCTGCATAACTTACAAACATAACACCCCTTACCCAAAGTTCAGATCAAGATTAACAAACATAGTCCTGTAAGTGGCGGCATACACGCATTTGCAAAGAGCGGCGCGGTGTCGGTATCAGGACCTCTGGTTCCTCAGTCAGCTCTGGGGTTGTCACATCTATGGCAGAGGGACTCCCCATAGATGCACTGACATCAGGTGGCTCAGATAAGTCCAGGGAGGTCTCCAGTTCCCACGGTAACACGTCTGGAGTGATGGCCTCTCCAGACTGTGGCAAGACCTGATGCTGTTCACCGGGGACTGGAATCGGCGTGGCAGGCAGGCAGCCAGGCAGCGATGCATCTGGTCCACGTGATGGTGGAGGGTCCGGCCGTCCAGGATGGCAACCTCATATGAGACAGGGCAGTGATTCTAATGACAGTTGCTGGTATCCACGCTGGACCATTTGCACAGTTCTGGACATACACTGGGTCATTCAGGCTGAACCCACGAACACCCTCTCGTATCTTGGAGGTTGGTGGTCTTTCCAAAGTCCTGTATGGGTGCAGCCAGTCAAGACGGGTTGTCAGGTGCTGCCCTATAAGAAGTTCCGTTGGACTGCGGCCTGTGGCAGTGCATGGGGTGACTCACTGGCTGAAAAGGAACGCTGCCAGCTGATGGTCCCAATCACCCTGGATGATGCGGGTGAATGCTTCTTTTGTGGTTCTCACCATGCGTTCAGTTTGACCATTCATGGATGGATGGAAGGGAGCTGATGTCACATGGCGGATCAAATACCTGCTGATGAACGCCTTGAATTCTGCTGATGTGAACTGGGCAGTGTTATCAGACACAATCGTATCAGGCAGACCGTGGGTAGCAAAGATCTTGCAGAGAGCCTTGATGACTGCCTGGGATGTCATAGCTGCTACTAGGACATCTTCTAGCCATTTGGTGTAAGAGTCCACTAGAATGAAGAAATTTTGGCCCTGAAAAGGCCCTGCAAAGTCTATATGTAGTTGGAACCACGGGGTGCGAGTGGACTCCCACTGTTGTACAGGTGCTCTAGGTGCTTCTGGCTGAGGCTCCTGGCCAGTGCCTTCATTTGTATGATGCCCGGATGGTTTTCATGTAGGGCTTCTAGGACCCAGTGACGGAGCTTAGTCAGAATGACAACCTGGCTTCCCCAGAGGAGGCAACCCTTATGGGCTGAGAGTTCTTGCTGGCCGGAGACATATGCAGTGAACTCTGCATCTATGTGGTCAGTAGGCCACCCCCTCCACACCCCGTTGAGAACATGGGAAAGAATACGGTCTTTGGCAGAGTGTGAAGCCACGTCCGAAGCATGGAGCGGCGGTTCTGGAAGCGATTCCAGGACCATGATGCCATGTGCTGGAACCGGATCGGGTTCATGAGCAGGCAGCAGAAGGTGACTGAGGGCATCTGCGTGGCCCATCACTTTGCCAGGCCTGTAATGCAGAGAGTACTGATATGCTGCCAGGAATATGGACCAACGCAGGATGCAGGGAGACAGAATTTGGGGCATCTGTTTAACTGGGGCGAAAAGACACAGCAGAGGCTTATGGTCCATCAAAATCAAAAATCGGTGACCATAAAGATAGTCATGGAATTTTTTGACGCCCACCACTATAGCCAGAGCCTCTTTGTCTTTCTCCGCATAATTCCGTTCTGCAGGAGACAAAGTGCGTGAATAATAGGCTACTGGGACCTCTCTTCCATCTGGGAGTGTGTGCCTGAGGACTGCACCAATACCATACGGAGAGGCGTCTCATGCAAGGACAACGGGAAGTGACTCATCAGCCAGCACGGAGTTGAAAGTGAGTAAATTCTTTACCTCTCGGAAGGCAGCATCCTTGCGGCGGCCCCAGATCTAGGGAGTCCTCTTGTCCAGGAAGCGATGGAGTGGCTCTGCCAACGCTGCCTCATGTGGCAACAAGAAATGGTAAAAGTTCAGGAGTCCTAAAAATGCCTGTAACTCCTGCTTGGAGGTTGGAGGTGGGGCATTCATGATAGCTCGAACCTTTTCTGGTGCAGGATGGATACCATTAGCATCGATGAGGTATCCCAGGAACTCAACTTTCGGGGTCCCCAAGATGCATTTCTCTTTCTTTACCCTAAGACCAGCAGACTGGAAGTGGCGAAGGACCTCGCAGAGGTGACCAGCAAATTCCAAATTTGATGCCACAGCAATCAGCATGTCATCGAAAAAGGGAATGACCCCAGGAATTCCTTTGAGGAGAGTGTCCATGAGGCCCTGAAAAATTCCTGGTGCTACACAGATGCCGAACTGCAAGCGCTTGACCCTAAAGGCACCCCGGTGGGTAACTATCGTCTTTGCCTCTGCTGTGTCATCATCAACTGGCAACTGCTGATAAGCCTGGGCTAAGTCCAATTTTCCAAAAACTTTGGAGCCTGCAAGAGAGGTGAGGAGATAGCTGATGACCAGCACCGGATACGCATGCTGCTGGAGAGCCTTGTTGATTGTACATTTGTAATCCGCGCTGATCCTCACATCTCCATTAGGCTTGAGAGGGGTAATAATTGGAGTCTCCCAGAGTGCACATGGCACTGGCTCTAAGACCCCCCTGAGCCACGAGGCGATCCAGTTCCTCATCTATCTTGGGCTTGAGTGCAAAGGGAACCCACCGTTCCTTCATGCGGATGGGCGTGATGGCCGGATCTAGGTGCAGAGAGACCGGGGGGCCAGTGTAACAGCCAAGGGTCCCCTCGAAGACCTAGGCGAACTCTTGGCAGACTGCATCAAAGTCTAATTTGCTGATGCTCTGGACCCCAATCACCTGGATGCCGAGAGGATCAAACCACGCAAGGCGAGGAGACTGATGCAATGGCCCTTGGCAACCACCAGATCTAGAAGCCCATCAAAGTGTTTATAACGAACCTGAAACTTACCTGCACCCCGAACAGGGACACGTTTGCCCTGAAAATCCATAAGCAAAAGTCCAGTTGGCTCCAGGCTGGGGCCCTTTCTAGGGCAAAGGCGCCAAAAAGTCTCTGTAGAAATAATAGAGAGCACTGATCCAGAGTCCACTTCCATTATGCAGGGAAACCCTTGAATTTCTACTGTCACATGTATCTTTTCCTTGGTTGGCAAACGGATGCTCTGGATGGGGTGTACTGAAGTAGTGTAGAGCTCTTCCTGGTTGACAGACCCCTGAAGAACTTTCTGGCTCCGAGCCCAAGAAGGCTTACTGCGACAAGTGCAGGCAATATGGCCCCTCTTTCCGCAGGCCCGACAAGTCACATCACGTAACCGGCAACTCTAACGTTCATGCGGTTCCCCACTGCTGGCACAAGGGCCCTGGCTGGAGACATCGGAGGCTTGCTGGGCCCCGGGTTCCTGATGATCAATGTGGTTCCTGATGATCAATGTGTCTCGACATACCTCAATTAACTCGTAGCACCTCCCCTTCTTCCAAACGGTCTGAGGCTGTGCCCTCATGGTGGACTGCCTCGGCTTTTCGAGTTGTGGCTGGGCTGCGAGAGGCACGAATCTCCCTTGCTGCTGCTTCTACTTTTTCAAATGCCAGCACCTCCTTGACAGCCTCTTGAAAGGTCAGCTCTTCCTTCGCAAAGAGCTTCCTCTGAATCCTTTTGTCCCAGAGGCAGCATATGAACCGGTCAAGTAGCATTTCTTCCAGGTCTCGGAATTCACATCTTCGTGCAAGATGACGAAGCACAGACACGTAAGCTCGAACAGACTCACTGGCAGCCTGATCTCACTTGTACAAGGCATGGTGGCGTGCAATACCGGACGGCTGGGGTGAGGAGTGATTCTTCAGGAGGGCCACAATGTCCTTATAACTGGTAGCCCTTAATTCTGCTGGTGCCATGAGATTCTGGTGATTCCAAAAGTGGCAGAGTCACAAACGCTGACCAAGGTGGCCCGCTTTAAGGCTATATCTTTGACTGCGTTGGCTTCAAGGAAGAACTCAAGACGTTCTCCGTAAGTGTCCCATAGCTCCGGGGACACTGGATCGAATTCCTCAATGTGACCTTGGGTGGTCATGGTGGCAGCTCAGGAGATGAGACGTACGGAAATTGGTTCTTCTTTCTTCATCTGGGGCGACAATTCCCCAGTGGTGAATCAGCTCTAAGTTCTAGCATTGTTAAGCATGGAGGAATCACATCCCACCCTCATCGCCAGTGTTATATAGTGGGTCCATGCGAATAAAGGAAAGCATAGAGATAACAGCTGAATATGTTTATTCCATCTTCAGTATAGAACCTGGCTATGAAACACAAGGCAAACACCCCTGGCTTTTATAGCTTTTCACTCCGCCCAGACTCCCCATGATTGGTGAAGTTGAAACCTTAACTAGAGGGCCAATTGGATGGTAGGATTTCGATCCATCACCTGATTGGCCAGCCATAAGTCTGGGCCAATCAGTTATGCAGGATTTCAATCCTGCATAACTTACATACATAACACATACCTCAAGCATCATCAAAATCCATAACACAGCTACTACTTACATGACATTTTGCGTGCATGAGATAGGCCCAAGCCTCTTCAGGAGTATTCTATGTTCTCTTGAATTTCTTACAGTTTCTCTTATGTTTTTCATAAGAGTTTTGATATGAATTTCTTATGTTCTCTTATGACTGTTGTCATAAGAATTTTAGTGATGCATATCACTGTTCGCAAAGTGAAACACGTGATGAAAGAACAATGATTTTATTGCCCTAGATACTTATTTAGAATCCCTGAAAATAAAAGGTGGGGGGTAGAAAACTGGGTCAATTGCCACAGTTATTCAGCATGTGAGTGGAACCTTTTCTGATAGCTCAGATTGCACATGCACAGATGCATTGTGTGACTATTCAGAACATAAGAACATAAGAACAGCCCCACTGGATCAGGCCATAGGCCCATCTAGTCCAGCTTCCTGTATCTCACAGCGGCCCACCAAATGCCCCAGGGAGCACACCAGATAACAAGAGACCTCATCCTGGTGCCCTCCCTTGCATCTGGCATTCTGACATAACCCATTTCTAAAATCAGGAGGTTGTGCATACACATCATGGCTTGTACCCCATAATGGATTTTTCCTCCAGAAACCCGTCCAATCCCCTTTTAAAGGCATCTAGGCTAGACGCCAGCACCACATCCTGTGGCAAGGAGTTCCACAGACCGACCACATGCTGAGTAAAGAAATATTTTCTTTTGTCTGTCCTAACCCGCCCAACACTCAATTTGAGTGGATGTCCCCTGGTTCTGGTATTATGTGAGAGTGTAAAGAGCATCTCCCTATCCACTCTGTCCATCCCCTGCATAATTTTGTATGTCTCAATCATGTCCCCCCTCAGGCGTCTCTTTTCTAGGCTGAAGAGGCCCAAACGCCATAGCCTTTCCTCATAAGGAAGGTGCCCCAGCCCCGTAATCATCTTAGTCGCTCTCTTTTGCACCTTTTCCATTTCCACTATGTCTTTTTTGAGATGCGGCGACCAGAACTGGACACAATACTCCAGGTGTGGCCTTACCATAGATTTGTACAACGGCATTATAATACTAGCCGTTTTGTTCTCAATACCCTTCCTAATGATCCCAAGCAAAGAATTGGCCTTCTTCACTGCCGCCGCACATTGGGTTGACACTTTCATTGACCTGTCCACCACCACCCCAAGATCTCTCTCCTGATCTGTCACAGACAGCTCAGAACCCATCAGCCTATATCTAAAGTTTTGATTTTTTGCCCCAATGTGCATAACTTTACACTTACTGACATTGAAGCGCATCTGCCATTTTGCTGCCCATTCTGCCAGTCTGGAGAGATCCTTCTGGAGCTCCTCACAATCATGCCTGGTCTTCACCACTCGGAAAAGTTTGGTGTCGTCTGCAAACTTAGCCACTTCACTGCTCAACCCTGTCTCCAGGTCATTTATGAAGAGGTTGAAAAGCACCGGTCCCAGGACAGATCCTTGGGGCACACCGCTTTTCACCTCTCTCCATTGTGAAAATTGCCCATTGACACCCACTCTCTGCTTCCTGGCCTCCAACCAGTTCTCAATCCATGAGAGGACCTGTCCTCTAATTCCCTGACTGTGGAGTTTTTTCAGTAGGCTTTGGTGAGGTACTGTGTCAAACGCCTTCTGAAAGTCCAGATATATAATGTCCACGGGTTCTCCCACATCCACATGCACATCCACATCCACATGCACAGAAGTGCATCCATGTTTTTGAAACATCTGCGCATCCTCTGTAGTTTTGCACTGTGTTCATTAATAACACCGATGTGAATCAATAGGAAGGCACACCTTTGGGGAATACCTCTTCTACCCCTTGGTCTTTTATACTCACTATTAGTCAACTTGCTGGTTGATACCTGCATGATATGTATCTGCAAGTGGAATTGTTCTAGTTTTTAAATAAATCACTTTGCATCGATGGGACAAAAATATTTTCATGTTCATATTATCTTCAAATAACTGATTTGTCTTTACAGTCTGCCTACCCAAGGACTCTTTTCACTTAAGAACGTGGGTTTCTTTCTGGGCCCGTCATGAGTGATGGCTCTATGGCAAAGTGTTCAAGCGGTTGCTTCAGAAACTATGTTCCTACTCCTATTTGTTCCACTAACATACTTGCCTCTTTTTCAGACTCTAAGCAAGCAGATTGACTACCCTTGCCAATGGATTTAAACACTGCAGGCAGCATATACTGCCACATTAAATGGCACCAAGAATTCTGTCTAACACTGACATATTCCTACACCAAAAAGAGTTGGCACAATTAAATAACATTAGTTTGCCTAATTGATATAACTTATTCTTTGATATCAGTATTGCAACAAGTATTCTTGCCATCCTCATTTGGGAATGAGCCATCAACTGCTACCCTTTGCAGCTAAGCGCATACTTGTCATGGCACTTTTTAATCCACATTTTTCTGGTTCCCCCATGGAAATACAATGTGGTGCTGGGCTTTGAAGAAAATAGAGGTGCAATCTGTTCCTGTTGTCATCAAAAAAATCTTTTTTTTTTTTTTTTGCTGTTTATTTTCAGTTGGGAGTGGTTTGCATCCCACAGTAGCAAGCATTACATTATATTTCGGACAGTTTGTAATTAGGCTTGTTACAACCAGGTATAATTACATTCATACATTCAACTGGGTGTAATTCCTTATTGGGACCAAAAGGTGGCATATAAATATTTTAAATCGGGGTGCTCAGTAAGTCGATCGCAATCTACCAGTCGATTGCCAGGCAAAATGAGTAGATCAAAGGCTTCTCTCCCGTCCACGCATTCCTGCGAGTGAGTCCCGCCCTGGGAGTGAGCCCCGCCCTGGGAGTGATGCATTCCTGTGAGTGAGCCCTGCCCTGGGAGTGAGCTCCAGTCCACACATCCCTGGGAGTAAGCCTCATTGACTCTACTGGGGCTGACTCGTGAGTAGTCCTGGAGAGGAGCCACTGGCAGGCTTCTCTCTTGTCCACGCATCCCTGGGAGTGAGGCCCGTTGACTCTCCTGGGGATGACTTACCTTTCCCCTGTTTTTGCACTGGTATGTATAGAGATCTGCCCCCCCACTTCCATCTGTTGGTTCTGTGTGCAAGGGGTTTTGCACTGGTCTTGCTGTGATGTCTATATAGAGATCTTCCCTCCCCCACACCTTTCCCCTGTTTTTGCACTGGTCTGTATAGAGATCAGCCCCCCCCCCCCAACTTCCATCTGTTGGTTCTGTGTGCCAAGGGTTTTGCACTGGTCTTGCTGTGATGTCTATATAGAGATCTTCCCTCCCCCACACCTTTCCCCTGTTTTTGCACTGGTATGTATGGAGATCTGCCCCCCCCCAACTTCCATCTGTTGGTTCTGTGTGCAAGGGGTTTTGCACTGGTCTTGCTGTGATGTCTATATAGAGATCTTCCCTCCCCCACACCTTTCCCCTGTTTTTGCACTGGTCTGTATAGAGATCTGCTCCCCCCCCTACTTGTATTGGAATTGAGGAAGATCTGGTGAGGAGGTAGATGTGGTGTCAGCAGTGGCCTCTTTAAGGGTAAGGCTTGGGCATCCAGCAGAGTGTGCTGCACAGCTGCAGCCACTTGAAGGCAATAGGGCCCTCAGGGATATAAGAGCACCTGAGGCAGGAAGAGCTCCACTTATTTATGTGAGTCAGCCTTTTCCTACAGGAAGATCATTAAGTCCAAGTACCGTTCCACCATGACTGATGAACATTTGGAAGTGTGCTTGAGGCTGGCTGTCAGCAGCTACTATCTGGACTATGCATCCTTGGCTGATTCATTTCAGTGCAAGTCATCAAAGTAAACTCAAGTAATTACAAAAAATGTTTATAGTTAATTATGTTGTGTTGTGCAATATTGGCTCATGCGGTTATGCAAGGTACACCAACATACATTGCACACATAAATGTTATATGTTATGATGGCATGAACATTGTAAAAAAACTCTGGTAGATCTCCAGGCCTTGTTGGGTTTCAAAGTAGCTCTCGAGCCAAAAAAGTGTGAGCACCCCTGTTTTAAATAAATTCACAGCCCCAAACCTCTGAGATTGTCATACTCTAAATTTGAACAATAAATCTTAGAATTCCGTGCTCACCCCTCCTAACACCGCACACACTTCTTGTTTTCCTATTCTGCTGCTATTTGGTTGTTTT
The DNA here is from genome assembly GCF_035046505.1 of Tiliqua scincoides. Classification (NCBI taxonomy): domain Eukaryota; kingdom Metazoa; phylum Chordata; class Lepidosauria; order Squamata; family Scincidae; genus Tiliqua; species Tiliqua scincoides. Next base: position 233,344,658 of record NC_089821.1, read on the forward strand.
TCAAATCTCTAGCTGATCTCCCAAAACTATATGTTACTTTATTTTTAAATATTTCATTCATTGTCTAGAGGGTCATAAGCATCATTTTTGCGTCAGCAGTCTTAGCACCTGAGGCATTGTTGTATGTTGTCCTGCAGAGTGTAATTTGCACCTGGTGTTGGAAAATCAATATTAGAGGACTTTAATTCCAAAGATTTGGATTTTCCAATACAAAAGTGAAAATGACTCTCGGCATGATTGCACCAAAAATGTTGCAACAGAGTTGGTCACATGGAGGAGGGGAGCACGAGAGATTAAATAACGAGAGAGTCAAGGCATGATGTAGTAGAGACAGCTCTTGTATACAAGGTCCATGTCGTTAAAAATAATGCAACAGTCATTCTATAAGAAGTTTTTGTGCAATTCATAGGCTCATCAGGGCTGGAATTGAAAGAGCATCATCCAGTACAATCTCTGATCCAAGGCAGTTTCTCCTATATGTCCATCAATACCCATTTCATTCTATTTATGCTCATTGATATGGGGCATTATCCACTGCAAAATTCTCCTGTGCAAGACCCTGGGCATTGCAATGAATAGAAGCAGCAAACATTCTTGTGCCACTCCCATTAATTTATTTTCTTTTTAAATAATCATTCATCACAAAGGACAGCAGAGGCAGGTGACAGAGATGATCACAATCTCATAAAAAGAAGCCACAGCTCGATATACTTTTATCTTGCTTCAAATTCCTAAAAACAAAACCAGAGGGATGATACAGAGCCGCCAGTGACTGTTTCATTGTTCAAATATATGTCAATTTATTTGCATGCATAATATCTCCAACTTTGATTTAGCATTCTAATTGGTCTGAATTATTTTTGCCTTTCAGTTCTCAGCTGTCATGAGGAGAACCCATGCTGTAGTACATGAATGTACCATTGAGTCACTCCATAGTGTTTGCAGAGTCCATAGCACAAGGGAATGTGCACGTACAAGGGGGGAGAGTCAAGCTTCAAGTTACTGACAGCAACCTCCAGTGGCCCAAGCAGAGGGTCTCTCTGGGGAGCGCACACTTGTACCTACACAGAAATTCCCTTACACAATGGCAGCAATGGAGGTGAGTCCCAAGAAAAACACAGACATCATCATCATAACTCTTGCATGTCTGTCCTCATTAGCCAGCAAGTGTATGCTCTGAACTTGCTGTCTAAGAGTAATCTGCTTATTCGAGAGGAAAAAAAGGAAGCTTGAACAAAGTGTTGCCATAGTCATTCTGGAGGTATTAGCCTCCATCTCAAGATGAAGTCTAACTAAACGATAGAAAATTGTAATGGAACACTCAACTTCTCCCTCCAATTAGGATCCCTGCCTGAATTGGAGAGCTTTCTTGTCCTGCCCTCTTTAAGGTAGGGTCCCTGTTGCAGTTGGAGAACCAAACCTACAAGTACAGATGGAGCCTATTTATCCACGTTAGTTCCGTTCAGTGACTTGGCGCGATTAACAAAAAAACATGTTGTGCTAAATTCCATAGAGTTATGCAAATATGCTACAGCCTGACACTTCCGGATGGAAGGAAACTAAGGCAGCTGTTATCAATCCCTTCCCCTCCGTACTCAGCCCTCCCTGTTGTCAGCTGCCCAGCTTCTTTCACATGGGATGCTGATCTTTTAAGAGTCCAGCCCTATGCATTTCTGCTCAGAAGTAACTCCCATTGCAGTCAATGGGGCTTACTCCCAGGAAAGTGTGGAGAGGATTGTAGGCTATATCTCATGCTTTCCTTGGTGGGAAGGTTTGCTTGTGTCTGTGATAGCCTGCACCATGGGGGGGGGGGTTGCTTGTGTCTGTGATTGCCTGCACCATCACAGTGGGGGGATTTGGCAATCACTCCCTGGTTTTTTTAAAGCAATCCCCTCTGTTGCTACCACACCTGCCCCTGTGTGAGTATGAGTGAGTGAGTGAGAGAGACAGAGAGAGAGAAAGCTCCACCTTGCTGCACATGTTCTGGCTACAGAGATTTTTGGGGCCCCCTTCCCCTCTTCAGCCTCAGGGGCTCCAGGAGTGTTACTCTTCTTTTGCAAGGGGAACCTCTTCCAGGGCTATTTCCCTGCCTGGGTGAGGCAGAGGCTTTTTGCAGTGTTTTGAGCTGCCTGGAAATGGATCGAGATGCCAGCAAAGGGCAAAGGAGGCAAAGGTGTGTGTGACTTTCGGTTCCCCCACCCCATTTGTGTTGAGACAAATCTGCAGATAAAAAATCCATGGATAAATAGGCTGCACCTATATTGTCAACATCGATGCCCAAACTCCACCCAGATGTGTGCATTATGGACAGTGCCAGGGAAGCAGGACACACTCTGTGAACCAGTAACTGTGGTTGCATGCTCTTGGGACACTGACCCTTTGAGAAAGTCAGTTGTCCCCCCAACTGAATGTATGTCTTCATACATTCCCATGGGTGTGGAGTCAAGATGGGTACATGCATGCAGTCAGCATCACTGGCTTTCACACACTAGCCATGCATACACCATTAGATGTGTATTATTATTATTATTATTAATTAATTAACAGTATTTATATACCACTTTTCAACAGAAAGTTCACAAAGCAGTTTACAGTGAAAATCAACAAATGGCTGAGGATGGAAGATTGTGAAGCCCAAATTCAGTACATCCAGGAATGGTATGAAGATGCGACAAGTGCGACAACTAATAACCCAGCTGCTGACTGTGCTAAAAACAATAGATACGGCCAAGGTGGAGATGGAATCACCACTTAGAGCATTCACCCTGGCAGGACAGTGTTGAACAAGCATGTTCAGGTAAAGATTTGGAGGTAGCTTGCAACCTTACCCTGTGGGTGGAGAGACCTGAAAGCATAAATGGTGTGACTTATGGAATCACGTGAGGAATGTGATTGCCACAGCATCTCATCACTATGAAGGACTCATAAGATTGCAGGCATTCACTTGACACCACAAGATCTTGTCATCACTCAGGTGATGCAGAAGTCAACACTACTGCTGAGAATGTCTGATGCTGAGAAAGTTGCACCAGATAGACAATTTCGAGAGCTGGACAAGGCAGGATGCTGATAGGGTGGCTGGGGCTCGCCTTTTCCTGCCCTTTTTTCTTAATATGTTGTGGGAATACGATATATGTTGTGACATGTTGTGTGACATGTCTATGTTGTGCTGTCATGATATAAATTGAGTAAATACATAAATATCACCAAATTTCCAACTTCCTACCTGCCTTGAAAATATGGGTTCGGGTGGCTTGTTACGCTTTTCTCAAATGCACTGTTGGAAACAGGATCCTGGACTTGATGGAACTCGGGGAATGTACATGTCATTGGCTCTAAGTTAGTTAATAAATGTTATACATACAGACAGACCTCAAAAGACAGAGATTAATATTATCATAAAGAAACTGGTTTTCAATTTACACCAGACTACTTTACATGAAAGATCCTGTCAGATATCAGATGTATTAAAAATAAAATGCATAAAATGCATTAAAAATGTTTTATGCAAGCATTTTAACCATGTAAAATTTAGTTAAACTCAGTCTGCTTGAGTAAATGTCATTTTTCAGAAAAGAAGCAGAATGTGTTGAGCAGGAGTACAATATATCTTTCACTTTTGCAGAGAAAAAGGTCGAAGAAATGGGAGGCATACATTGAGTTGGCAACCTCCAATCATAGTCTAGCTATTCCTTAAAGCCTTTAGAATTAAGGTTACGAAAATATTGTGCTGATGAGGTGTATTTTTCATATAACTCATTAAAAAAATTGCAACCACCAATTACACAAAAGCAGTTGGTGTGACATTTCATTGCCAATGGATGCAGTCAGGTCAAAGCTGTCAAAAGAACAGCCTCTTTCCAACAAATTGCTTCTGGGGTTTTAAGATTATTCCAAATAATGGTGTGAAAATAGTCATCTGCTCAAATCAAACTGAGCAGGAAGGCCTGTGCCAGGTATCTTCTCTGCTCTCACCTTCATCATCTCCCAATTCTTTCTGTTGCACTAGAAGCAAGAATAACATTTTTGGAAGCAAGTGAGCTAGCTTTAGTCAACAGAAGGTAAAGTAAGACATGAGGGGAGCACTGTATTCAGAGAGTACATGCTTACATTACAGACTTCTTCTCTGGTCTGAAAGCCCACTAACAGATACGTTTCATTAACATGCAACAAGATTTATGCCAGTGTTTTTAACTGTGATGTTGTATAATATGTCAGCAGTGGTTCCCAAACATTTTAGTACCAGGACCCACTTTAAAAAACAACACTGTCGGGACCCACCTAACTTTATAAGGCAAAAAGAAAATTTCACTTTACCAGGCACTCATTGCCGTTTTATCCTTTTCACTATTGTGGGGCCTTCTGAAGCATTTGTTGAGCTGCACATACATTGGAACTGCAGGCCCATTCCGGTGGCCTTGTGTTCTCCTTCGCCTGGCCTTTAGTAAGAACCAGGGCACGTTTGCATACTTGTGAGTAAACATGCACATGCAGCTTAGTTTCACTTTCCGTAGGACTCAATACATTTTTCCTTGTAAGCTTGGAGGGGGGAAATCTTCTTTTAAAGTGTTTTTGGGGACTGCATTCATTGAATCAGGAGTATTTTAGTGGTGTTGTGTTCCTCTTAACCTACCCATTGAAGGAGACTGAGGCACAGTCACCTACACACAAGTAAACTGCATATATTGCTCAATTTCACTCTTCATAGTTCTCAATACATTTTCCCTGTCAGCTATTAGCTTCTCAGTTTTAGTTTCATGACCTAAACAAGTCATAGCCCACAGTTTGGAAAACAGGAATCTAAAGTAAGCCGTGTCTTCATTGTGCCTCAGAAATTTACACAGCAACCTTCTAGATCAGGGTGGGCAAACGTTCAACTTTAGGGATCCTGGACCTTTAACAATTGTATAGAAGAGGGAATTTCAGCAGGTGCATCTTGTCATCTCACAGATTACAGGCTGCACCTGCTGAAATTCTCTCTCCTACACAATTGTTAAAGGTCCAAGATTGCTAAAGTTGGAAGTCTGCAACACCTGTTTTTAGATCAGCAGTTCCCAAACTTACCATAGTCATGATGCCCTTCTCTGTGGCAGCCTCTACTTCCTGGCTTTCCCAGTTGTCACAACCTTGGATCACACAAGATGTTGTACAAGATGGTGGCACTTGGAAAGGCCAGGAAGAAGCCACCACTGGGGACATCCCACTGTGCCCTCAGGTGCTGTAGGGCACATTTTAGGAACCCCTGCTCTTGATGTTTAGACAGAAATTTTCCCAGTGTGTTCAGTGGGGGGGGGGGTACTCCCAGGTAAGTATGTAAAGCAGGGGTGCTCAAACTTTCAACTTTAGGGATGCTGGACCTTTAACAAGTGTATAGAAAAGAGAATTGCAGCAGGTGCAACTTGTCATCCCACAGATGACAAGCTACACCTGCTGAAATTCTCTCTTCTATACACTTGTTAAAGGTCCAGCATCCCTAAAGTTGAAAGTTTGAGCACCCCTGATGTAAAGGATTATAGCCTCAGTGCCTGAATCAATGAAATGCTCAGTCTCTTGCAGCACAATCCTATTGAAGTCTACTCAGAAGTAAGCCCCATTATGTTTAGCAGGACTTACTCCCAGGAAAGTGTGTATAGGATTGCAGCCTGAGTAACTCAAATGAGTTAAGTGGACTGATGCCTTAAGAAAGCTGATTCTTTCCAAGCAACCAGGGGAAACCTATTCTCTTTGGCTCACCCTAAGATGACTTTTCAGGGGCTGGATATGTGTTTTAATCTATTCTTGTGAATTATTTGTCCTGTGTCCAGAACGTGAAAACTTATATCCAAGGCTTAATGGTTCCAGTCACAATGAACTCATCATGAGAATTAGCGTTACAAGACAAGTTAACAATAAGCAGAACTAGCTGATTAATAGAGTACCTGATTACTTCATAGTCTGCCAAACTCTCACCAGCTATACCAATGGCAGAAGCAGCAATGTAAAATGATTATTTGGAACTGTGTTCAATGGAAGTCTAGGTTCTCTCCTGTTTCTAGTAATGTGTGTGTACATGTATGTGTGCTTGCGAAAGCACAAATATATATAGTCAGCAACAGCCTGATGTACATGGATTTACTCAGAGGTCATCTGGGAAAAACAATTTCCTTACATTCATTTGCTGAAGAGTCAGAAATTCCATCAGATTCCTTCTATTTGCCTTTTCAGTTTAGGTTGAATTGCCTGAGGTTGTGCTCTGTCTTTCTCCCCTCCCATCTATGACTTAAAGATTTCTAATACTAGTTTCTTGGTTCTGCTGTTTTACTACAGTGGCATGCATTTACACCTGTTTGTGTATACAGTAGTCTAATCTGTGGTACAGAGCAGTGTTTTTCAAACTGTGGGTCGCGAGTCAATTTCAGGAGGGTCCCCATTCATTTCAATATTTTATTTTTAATGTATTAGACTTGATGCTAACATGGTATGTGACTGCATTTGGGGAAATGTTACAGACCTGTACTTTTAACAGGCTACTATGTATATTCTTTTAACAATGATAGTAAATGGGACTTACTCCTGGGTAAGTGTGGGTAGGATTGCAGCATAGGATTGTTAAAAATTTTCCTGCTTGATGTCACTTCCAGTCATGACATTACTTCCAGTGGGCCCCAGCCCACATTCTAAAAAGTGGGACCCAATGCTAAATGTGTGAGAACCACTGTTTTAGAGGTTACTTGAACATCTATTAAACTGGTTTGAAATAACTTCCAGTCTTTCTGAAGGGATCAGTTCCTTCCTAGTGTAACTTGCAACAATGTCTCTTATTTTTCCCCCTTTGGAAGCATATAAGAGACTTACGATTCTGGGACAATTCCCACTCACATACATTATTTATTTGATGCCATCACTGCGCATAGTACCTTACTTAAACTGAAAAGTCAAATTGTGCCCCAAAGGTTTGAAATCTAATAAAATTTACACAAGGAAGATAACAGAGGGAACACAAGGAATGGAGGCAGGGATAATCAGGGGGTGGAAATGGATTGCTTCACTTACATTGACCTTGAGAACACTATAGTCACAATTTCTAAGCCGTTCAACAACACTTTGCATGGGCACTGTAGAACAAGTGTTGGTTCCACTACTAATTGCTCTAACAGTGCAAGCCTATACATGTTTACACAGACCACGTTGAGCAAGGGCCCAATTCTATCCAACTTTCCAGGCCTGATGCAGCTGTGCCAACAGGGTTTGCGCTGAATTCAGCAATGCTGACAGTCACTGAGGCCTCTTCAAGGTAAGGGAATGTTTGTTCCCTTACCTTTGGGCTGCATTGTGGCTGCATCAGCTCTGGAAAGTTGGATAGGATTGGGCCCTGAGACTCACTCCCAGGAAAAAGTACATAGGATTGTAGTCTAAGACACAATCATGTGTTCCATCTATAATTGTCATTCGTCACTATCCAAACTTACATTTACCTGCTTAATTCCAGGATAATTGGAGTGCCATTATTATTGCACCTTCTGCTGTGGATAACAGATTTCTTTCTGCATCTTGAGATCACTATCAAAGCTGGAGGCAGATTACATATTGAATACTATATTGCATTTTTATTTGGAATTTCAAAACATAGCAGTTCAGTAAATTTACATTTAAAAATTCTAATTTTTTTTAACTCTATGACCCCATTAAACAGTTCAACCTCAAGTATAATCTACTCCATCCTTTCTACAGACTGTATAGATATTTGTATTACAATGATTTCTGGTATATATAATAGGGGTGTACATTTGGTTCAGCAAGAATCACACTCTGAACTGCTTCAAAGCCTCAATTTAATAAAAAAAAAGCAAAATTGAAATGAAGCAACAATCTGAATCAAGAATGAAATGAACCAAAACTCAGGACACCAAATGAAGCAAAATCTGAATTGTACACATGCATATACACACAAACACAATCAATTTTGCACATCCCTAGTGTGTGCGTGCACATTAGTGTACAGTCTTAGTACCGGGTACTCTGTACCCATCTGTTTCTGGGCAATTTCCCACTAACATACATATTAAATTTGGTAGTCAATGTCTCCAAGCAGCTGAACAACGCATATGTCTTGCACCAAATTGTGGGCACCACTTGAAGCTGAAGCACCATACCAGAAGCATCCATGAGTGCTCATGACAGCTGCAGCACAAATGCTTGAGCAGAGGTCTGATTCAGCCCTTGGTGTTCTACCACCTGTTGCATACTGCACCAGCAGAGGGATACTTAAACCAGACCTTGTGCATGTCAGATACGGAACACTGAGTCACAGGATCAGACTGTCAGGAATATGCAACTAATCCTTGGAATACCTAAAAGGCCATTGTGCCTAATTGATCGAGCAGTGTCTTACAGTGGCTTCAACCACTGCAACATGTGGTGAAAGACAGATGCACCAGTCCAGACAAGCATCCATGTTGTCTGAAGAGATAAACATGTTCCTTTTTTAGACATTCAAATCTCTGAAACAGGAAAATGTAAAAACTTCCTTTTCAGACAGGGAAACATGGAGAGCCAGTGTGATGGAGTAGACACTACAGCATGTCAGACTTTGACTATTGAACTACCTGACTTAAGACCCACCTACCCTGTGCTATGATATAACCCTCCAGCCCCACCTAAGCTACCCCTGGAGGAACAGTGGCATACAGATATGAAAAAATTGTAGTACAAGTGTATTAGCATATTCATTTTTGTCATCTTGTAATACAAGAATACACTCTTATTTGCGAACATGCAAAAATGTCCTGCTGAAACAGAGGGAAATTCACCTTCATTTCTCTTCCATTGTATGACACAGAAAAGCAACAATACTGTTTCAAATCTTTTGCCTTTGCCAAGCTTTGCAGATTTCTCTTAAGCTCCTCAATCATGACTCTCCATGATGGGAAGTAACACTTTGACAGTTGATGTGATCCGCTGTCAGATCAGAACTGAACACACTGTGCTGCCTTTGGGGCCAATGAGAACTGAATGAAATGCTTCTGTCTGCCTACGTTCAAATGCCAACATGGCTTAGATCTGGAAACCTACCAGAAAAAACATGGAACAAAAGTTCTGTATGACAGTAGTACTCCATGCTCCAAAGTATGTTTTGATGTTTATTGGCAAACAGAGCTAAACCCAACAATAACTACACTGTTTGCAGTCTTCTGAAGCGACTTTATTTCTTCACATTTGTTCCCACCAGGGCTGAGCTGGACAAATTAGACAGAGAGTTGAGTTTGCTTCCTTGAACTTAGAAATGTCAAGATTTGTTTAAGGCCCCCCAAAAGCAACAGTAGTCATCCTCTAAAAAAGTATTTAAAAAACAATTGATTACAGCCCTCTAGTGCTACAGGAAGCAAGAGGATGCTTTCCATCCCTGAAGCTACTACACCATCTGGTGGCCAAACAGAGGTACATTTCTTTTTCATAAGCAAGTTATAGCCAAGTGTTCGCAAACCTTTTCTCTGTCCACCTCTGTAGTGCACTGGGGTCTGGTTTGTTTTCAGACTGCATTCTAGGAAATCTTGCAGTTCCTCAGTGGGTTATCATGTGTTCCCTGACAGGAAGGAGCAATAATGGCAGACAAGCTTTCATGAAAGACAGCTTGCATTATCTTCCTCGACAGTACGCCACCATAAGGGAGCATTGGATGTGGTGGTGGTACAGTTGCAGAACTGTGAGGCCCAACATTCTTAACAGAAGCTACATGATGAACTGCATGGACTCCTTATGACACATCTCAGAATCCTGTGCAATATATAGAAGTTCCATTGCAGAAACATAGAAGTCCCTCTGCAAGCAGGTCAATATACTATGAACTCATTGGAATTCCTTGAAAGTTAAAAGTTCAAAGCCCTCATTTGAGTTCCATCACAATCATTTGGCTCTTCAAAATGGAATCTTACTATTGTAGGAAGGACAAGGGACACTGCATTTTATTTTTTAAAATATTTTTCAAAAACAAATATAAACAAATACATATAACACAAAAAACAAAAGCAAAAAACATAACACTTCACTACGCACAAACACACAAAAAAAGGGTGCAGGAAATCATATATCATCATATATCACTAAAACTAATAAATCATTACATATCAATTTCCTCTTCTAAATTTACCTCTTAATATCATTTTTCATTCATCATTCATCTATCATATCATATCATATTATATATGTAATACAATCATCTAAATACCCTATCATATATTTCTAAAACTTCATTTTCAACCAAGCATAAAAAGGTTTCCACTGCTCAGTTTGTGTCAGTTTTCGTTGGTGATCCAAAATTTCTGAAAGTCTGTCCATTTCCACCACATTCATTATTTTCTCTTTCTCTTCTTCCTCACTCTCCATGGAACATGTCTCAAAATTTTGACTTTATTGTCATCCACTATCCATTCCTTTTCCTGTGAAGCCTTCAGTAATTTATCTCTGTAAAAGATTCTGATGAATTTCACATAAGTTTCTCTTGGTAATTCATGTTTTCTCAGATAAAAAGTGCTCACTCTTCTCACTGGATCCAGTTCTTTAGATATCTCCACCATATCAATCCATTCTAATATTAATCTGGCAATCTGTCACAATGTATCTTCTCCTTTCTCTTCTGGTATATTTTGTATCCTCACCACTTGAGCTGCACTATCCATCTGAATTTCCATTAACGTTGTCTCTGCGTCATGTTGATTTTCTTCTGTCTCCGATATTTTGTCTTGATCTTTTCTTATAAGTTCATCTAATTGTTTAGTTAAAGCATCTACGCTGGCTTGGGTCTGTACAGATTAGTTTATTTGTTGCTGTACCATTGCCAACAGTTTTTCCATATTATCTTGCATAGTCTGTTTCCAGTCTTTCCCTTCCAATTCCTCTTGTGTTAATTTTCCAAGTCCTGTCTCTGACACTAACAAGCTTCGAACTTTCGCTGTTTTAGCCACCATCTTTGTTCTTCCTTCCTGTAGAGCTCAAATATCTGTTATCAGACAAATCACTTTCACTTTCAATTATCTATACATCACATCAACAATCAATCCTTAATCACTCATCAACAATAACAAAAGAAAATTATAAAGTCAAGTAAAACCTTTTGCTTACAATGTTCTTTAAGACCACTAGATGTCCTCAACGTATTATCTTCCTTGCTCCACTTATAAACTCAAATCCAGTTCTTGCAATGTCTTTTTAAATCCACTAAATGTCACTAGATGTCACTGGTGCATTGTTCTTGTTTTATTTTTGTTTCTCTTATCTACTGTGTTTATACTTGTAGCCTTGGCAGCCGCATTTCTCAATTCGCAAGAATGTCAAAACATCCAGCTGAACTCCCAAACGATAGTAGCAAACCAAGGCAATAAATGCTCCAATACCCAAATGTTATCCAAGGACAGTTAATTTGTAATCCACCAAAATTCAAAGTTGTAATTATATTTTCAGATAACCATAACAAGTTTGGTAAATCTCTTCTACAATTTCTCCTTCACACCCATAAACAGCTGGGTGGGGGGAATCTCCCTCCTCCTCTTCATCTCATGGCAAGTAAAAACCAAATCAGGCAATCAATCACTCAGTCCACACCAGGCATACACAAATGGAATAACACTTACTTAAGTCTTTCAATGTCTTTCCCTGCAGGGGCCTTCAGCTTGATTCAAAATGAATTCTTCACCATTGCTGCTAAGATAGCAGAATCTCCTGGGAAAGCCCCCCTTCCTGCGCCTTATCTCCTCAGGGATCATGCCATCACATGGAGGAGTTTGTCTCTCCTAACAAACAATCCTCGGGTCTCCTCAGATCCACAGTTTTTGGGGAAAAACAGAGTGCCTTTCAAGAGCTCAAGAAAGGCACATCTGCTCAGCTGCTGACTGGCCCTTCCTCCTGGGACACTGCATTTTAAAAGTCCCTTGTTCAAGTCATTTTAAAGAAATGGAGACAGCCATCTGTAAACTCTGAACTGCTTTGGAGCAACAATTAAAAATAAAAAAGCAAAACTGAAATGAAACAACCACCTGAATTGGACATGAAAGGAACCAAAAAACAAGTTGATGAGCTTAGAGAGAAGGCTCTGTGTTTGGAATGCATTCCTCCCAAAAACTCACTTGGTGTCAACATTGATACCTTTTTGGTACCATGCAAAAATTTATTTCTATTTGGCCAGTTATTCCAGCATGCAACCAATTTTAGCTGGCTTTTTAAAAAATTATTTGGCTAGTATTTATTCATTAATGTTGCTATCTCACATGCTTGTATTGCTTTGTTGTGTATTATACTATTTTATACTTTTAATGGTATTTCACCACCCTCAGAGTTTATGCTGGAGGCTAAAAACTGGGCTAAATAAAACATGTAAATAACTACTCAGGGGCAGTATACACCAAGTATACACCAAGTTATCAGGTCACCAGATGATAGGGATAACTAGCAGGTGATGGCCATCACTAGGCCACCTTGCTTTGGAGTAATAGGCATGTTACTAAATATTGGATGTTTGCCATCATTGACTGCAGACAGCTAGTATGGTGTAGTGGTTAAAAGTGTCAGACAAGGACCTGGAGACCTGCCTGCAAATCCCCACTTAGCCGTGAAGCTCAGTGAGTGACCTTGGACCAGTCGCTATCTCATAAGCCTAAGCTACCCCTTTCTTGAGGGTGGGAAGAAACTTTATACTCTTTGAGCTCTCTAGAGAAAGCAGGAATGTAACTAATAATAATCCAGGCAAGGTAATTCTTAGGTCCACCGGGATCAGTTTATTAAGCCCATGCACATATAGCAAAATAGACTGGATTGCTACCTCTCATCTGTGGAATTTTCTTCTATAGATTCACAAAAGCCTGACTAATTCCCTGCTAACAAGGCTAAGAGGCACCTTGAAAGTGGTGGTATTTATTTATCAGGGGAAGTGCAACAGTTCCTGCATAATGCAGCATAGCTGTTTGTTGGTGCCTCTGTGACACATTTAAAAAGTTGCAAGCCCTCCAGGACAGGGAAACTTCTTTTCATTTATGTTGTTGTGCAAATTTTTTTACAGTCCTCATTCTTTGTGTGTTAAATCTTCCCATTTGAGTATGGCTAAAATCACATGGTTACAATAAAAGAACCAGCCAAAATTTTAGACAAAATTAGGATTGTTTTGTTGTTTTTGGCAGGGATAGGTGTCAGGCGGCAGGGAGCTAAGGCAGGGTGCTGCTTGCCTGCAATCTGCTATTAGGACTCTTCTGCTTACATCCAGTACCAAAGATGGGCTGAGCCACTTAATGGGTCAGGAATAGATGTCACTGGCATAGCAATAGGGAACAGGGCTGTGATCTGCCCCTGGCATAAGAAGGCACAAAAAGGGTGTCAGTGTTATTCCTGCCATGGGCACACCAGCCTCATACATGCCTCAGGCTGGCCAGCAGATGGCTCAGTTGTCACCAAAAAGCACAGGGCAGGACAGCCAGCAGCACTCACCCTGGCCTGATCTGACAAGCAACCACACCTGGCATTCCATGGCCGGCTTCACCTTCCTCCAGCAGCAAAAGTTCAGCAACCTGGAAGTGACATGTGACACGATGACATCATAACACCACCAAAGTTTTGGATTGTCAAGATCCATATTGGGTGACACCACTACCAGCAGGGCCTCTGAGATTTTTTCAGGGGGTGCAAAGTTTCTTTTGTACCCCTTTGCAAAGGGGGAATGGTGAAACAGAGTGGGGGGAGGGTGGTGACAGGCAAGCAGAATAGGGGCAGGGGGCAAGGCAGAATGAGGGGAGGGCAGAGACAGCTAGAAAAGTCTTTGGAGCCCAGATCTACCTACCTATGTGGCATCAGTAGTGTCCCCAGCATCCCGTACGGGCAACAAGTCGGAGTAGATAGGAAAATGTTAGATCCCAGGAAATTTCTGGGCCCCCTCCTTTGACTCCTGGACCCCCCTTTTGACCCTGGGCCTGGGTACAAATTACCCCCTTTACCCCCCTCTCCTAGGTCCTGACTACCAGTGACACAGCTGCAGGAAAGTCTTTTTATTCTTACAACTCCACTGCATGGTAGGTTAGGCCTGAGGTATTCAACCTGTTCGTCCCACCTCCCTAGTGAGGCGTGGCTAGCCTCCAGGGGCATGTAGGGGGGGAGAGGTGGCCGCAGCTGCTCTGCTGCATGTGCTGCTTCCTGACTTGCTGCTTTCCTGTGGCTGAGAACGAGGTGGGTGGGGCGTGTGAAATGAGGTGGGAGAGAAGGCTGGCTGGGCAGCTCAGAGGTGCTGCATCTCATCAGCTCAGGGCTCGCTCCTGGCAGGCTTCAAACTGGGAGGGAAGCCTGACCTAGAGAGAGCAGCAAAGCACTTTCCTCCCCTTGGGAAGGAGGGAGCCCAGCCTGCATCCCTCTGTCTTGCCTGGGGGGAACAGGGGTGGCATCTGCATGTTGGGGTGTATGTGTGTGAGCAGTCCCAATCTGCTTTGGGGGTGAGTTGTAATCTTGCTGGGTGTGGCTGCAATCCTATCCACACTTTCATGGGAGTAAGCCCCATTGACTCAAATGGGACTTACTTCTGAGTAGACCTACATAGGCGTGGAGTCTGTGTCAGGTTAACCAAGGATCTTCACCCTTCTCTTTTTCCTCCTCCTTTAAAAAAGAAAAAAGCCACTCTTGATGGCTTTGTCTCCAAAAATTGATTAAAAAATAAGAACACCCATTCCTTTTCAGCTATCCACCTTTTTCCTCCTGCCTTCTTTTTTTTGTTGGGGGTGGGGGGGTTACTTCCCACGTTAGCTGCTACTGTAAGACAAAAGGCACAATCCTAGCTGGGTCTACTCAGAAGTAAGTCCTATTGTGTTCAATGGGACTTGCTCCCAGGAAAGTAGGGTTAGGATTCCAGCCAAACAGTCTCTGGGTCTCAGTTTGAATCAGTTTGCAATTAGCAGATACACACAAAACAAAGTCTCCCCCTCCCCCAGCAAATTCATCACTCCCCCCCTTTCCAAAACCCTCCAGGTGTGCTGCTAACAATCTCAGGGCACAATCCTAACCAGGTCTACTCAGAAGTAAGTCCTATTTTGTTCAGTGGGGCTTACTCTCAGGTAAGTGTGGTTAGGATTGCAGCCCCAGAGTGCTGGCAGCCTTGTTTCTAGTGTATAATTATAACACCTTCATCCCCATTTTGGGGGTAACTGAGGTGAGGTCTTGTAATGAGGAGCCGCTGCCAATGGCCACAAGGATCAGGGGAGGCATGGGCTGTAAAAGTTCGAGAACCACTGGGTTAGGCTGACTCATGGTCACAAGATTTGTGGCTGAGTAAGACTGTGAAACAGGCTCTGCATCAAATGCTGTACTCATTGCATCACATTAACACAGATTAATGGT
This sequence comes from Tiliqua scincoides, assembly GCF_035046505.1. Taxonomy (NCBI): domain Eukaryota; kingdom Metazoa; phylum Chordata; class Lepidosauria; order Squamata; family Scincidae; genus Tiliqua; species Tiliqua scincoides. Next base: position 233,359,997 of record NC_089821.1, read on the forward strand.
CAGAATGTATGGGTTCAACAGTAACAGGTAAGTTAACCAACAGAGAAAGGCAGAAGACACAGAAAATTACAATCTAGGACAGTGGTTCCCCAACATTTTAGCACCAGGACCCACCTAGGTTTAGCAGATTTTTTTAAAAAGAGCTCTAGAAAGAAAAAAAAATTTATTTATTTATAAGTAATAACCAGAAAACACACCATCAAATTGACACATGCTTGCAAACTGCAGGAGCTCAGCTTCTTGCAGTGCAGTTAGCAGCTATCTTGAGAACTGCAGGACCTGAGCTCTTTGTAGGGTAATTAGCAGCTCTTACATCTGATTTTTTTTTCAGTAGCCTCAGGGCTTGAGGCAATTAGTTATCGGACTTTTCCATCACTCTTTGACAACCTACCAGTGTGTCCCAACCCACAGTTTGGGAACCACTGATCTAGGACATGGAAATATGTTCTACACATGCAGCTCTGGGTGTATAACTAGAGTTGTCCATAAGAGGTCTCTCTTCTCAGCACAGCTGCTCTGTGTAGATGTTTCTTATATTTAACAGTGCTTAATTTTAAAAACTGTCCTGGAGTAATTTACAGTTCAATCCTCTACAGATTTACTCAGAATTAATTCCCACAATTTTCAATTGAACTTACTCTCCAGTAAGTGTGTAAGACTGATTGCAGCCTTAGTGATCTTAATGGCCAATCCTATCCTTGTGGTATGCTGGTGAACCACAAGGTTCTGGCATTGTAAAAGCTTCTCTGTCATTTTGCATTGGCAGTACTCTCCACAAGGCCCCAAAAGCTGCATGAGGCTGATAGCACCCCCAAATTGCCTGTCAGAGATTCTCTGCTGGCAGTGGAGGTGGATCAGGGAAGATTGGACTGGGACTGGGATGGATCATGGCAGCAGTGGTGTGTGCCAGATCCAGAATCCCCCAATGAGCCATGCCTCCGGAAGACTCCTCAACACAACACCAGCAAAAGAGCTGGCATGGCTTTATGGAGCCCCACAAGGGACCATGGAGCAACCACAAAAGTAAACAAATTTTTCTTTATTTAAGAACACAAGAACTGCTCCACTAGATCCGGCCATAGGCCCATCTAGTCCAGCTTCCTGTATCTCACAGTGGCCCACCAAATGCCCCAAACTTATCTCCCCGGGTCAGCCTAGTCCCCAGCCAGTTCACAGTTTGCAGCAAATGCTGTGTCAGTGTCCCTGCACTGTTCAGGACAGCCCAGGACAAACCCCATCCTTGGGGCCTCACCTACAGCTTTCCCACTCTAAAGGCCAATAGATAGCGATGCATCTATATTTACATGCAGGTAACTAATATCATGGCAACATACCACAGTAGACAACCAACCATATCAGAAGCCAGTCAACTGCAACATTCATTCATGTGTTGACGGGAGTTTCACTGCACCCTTGATACTGAACAAAAGAAGAGCCCTGCAGGAGCAGGCCAAGGACCCATCCTCTTCAGTTTCCTGTATCTCACAGAGGCCCACCAAATGCCCATGGAAGCACAGAAGACAAGATACCCATATCCTATTGCCACTTCTTTGCATCCAGCATTCAGAGATAGGCTAAGTCAAAAACCCAGCAGTTGCATACCATTATTCTGGCTTGTAATCAGTGATGGACTTTTCCTTCATAAATCTATCCAATCTCCTTTTAGAGGCATCTAAGGCAGGTGCAATCACAGCATCCAGTGATAAAGAGTTCAACAGATTTTTTTTCACTCAATGAGTGATCAAATTCCCTTTTGTCTGCTTTGACTCTTGAGGCAGTCAGTCATTTTTAGCAGATGTCCCCTGGTTCTAGCGCTGCGTGAGAGAAAAAGGAATTTTGCTCTTTCCATCCCATGCATAATATTATGTGTCTCAGTCATGTCCCCCCTCAGGCACCTTCTTTCTAGACTGGAGAGCTCCAGATGATCCAGCTTTCTGGAACTCATAGGAAAGGTGTCCCAGCCCATTCTCCATTTTGGTTGCTCTATTCTGCACCTTTTCCAGTTCCACTATAACCTTTATACTGGTGGTTCCCAAACTTCCCTAAGTAAGTAAGGGCAGGAGGTCTGGTCTAGAGGGTAGAGCCTCCGTCTGCCTGAAGATAACATCCACAAGGTCGCCAGTTCAGGGCAACCGGCACCGTGCGACCTTGAAGCAGCTGACAAGCTGAAGCCGAGCAATTCCATCTGCTCTGAGTGTGGGAGGATGGAGGCCAGAATGTGAAGCCAGATCGGAATGAAACACCTGAATGTAGTGCTTCTTGAAAGAAAGAACCTTCTTTCAATTGTAAAAATCCCTATTTAATAAGGGATTTAGATAAGTCTGCCTATGTAAACCGCCTTGAATAAAGTCTTGAATAAAGACCAAGAAAGGCGGTATATAAATACCTGTTATTATTATTATTATTATTATTACTGGGTCATGGTGCCCTTGCAGCCTTGGCTCAGTTGTGCGCTGCCATCTTGTATCTAGTGTGATCCAAGATCATGGTGCCCCAATCTCTTGAGTTCTTGCATAATCCAAGATGGCAGTGACCTTGAGAGCCAATAAGAGGTGTCACCAGGGATATCTTGCAGCACCCCAGGACACCATAACACACTTTGGAAACCTCTGCTTCATACATATGATACTGATTAGGAATGTGGCAAAATTTTCACCATGAAAGCAGCTGAGGATTAGTAGGAGAGAACCTAGTCTGCATGCAGAAAAGCCCAGGTTCAATCCCCATCATCTCCAGGTAGGGTTGGGAAAGAGCCTTGTCCCAAAACTTGAGGAGTCACTGTAGACCAATGTAGATGGTCCTACCTTCCTGCATAAGAAAATATAAGGCAACTTCTTGTGTACAGATGATGGGCTCCCCACCTGGTTTCATACACATCATGGCAAGTTACCACTGGGTAAATGGTAATGTGTTTGACCCACTGAATGGTCAATATTCGTTCCAACACATTGCAGGACTCTACTTTGAGATATATTTTACCTTGGGACCTGAATTTGGGTATCAGGATGTGCTAACTTGGCAGTGGCCTAGTTCTCATTGAGATAGTCAATCTGTGTCTAGATCAGAGGTTTTCAACCACTGTGCCACGGCACACTGGTGTGCCATGAGGCTGCCTCAGGTGTGCCGCGGGCCCAAGGAGTCAGGCAGTGGCAGCAGCAGCAGCAGCTGCGCATGAGAGACAGTGAGAAATGGCCACTTGGAGCCTCGAGCAGCAGCAGGAGAAAAAGGGGCAACCGGCGAAGCTCCTGCTGTTACTGGTGCCTGCCGCACACGCGCTGATTGGACAGCCAGCCAGGCAGCCAGAGAAGCTGGCTGTGGGAGTGTGGAGGGAGTGAGGGCGAGCCAGAAGGTAGAAGCAGGTAGGGAGCCAGAAGCAGCTGGCTGGAAAAGGATCCTTGAGAAACCCTTTTCCTTGCCTGCAATGCCCCAAAGTGACCCTCCCTGCTTTGCCTCCACTGGCAAGGCTTTGACAGTAAGGGCACTGGGCCACAATCCTGTCCACACTTACCTAGGAGTAAGCCCCGTTGACTATAATGGGGCCTACATCTGAGTAGACATACAGAGGCTTGGTCGCACTCTTTCTTCAATACATGTGCAAGCAAGTGATGCTTTTCTCTTCCCCCCACCCCACCTCCTCCCCTCCTGCACACACATTCCCTCATAATTGCTGTTAACCCCTCTCTTTCTGCCCTCCCCTCCCTCTTCCCCACCTTCCAAAGTCCAGAATCAGGTGCCTGCATGCTCTCTCTCTTACCCACACCCCATTGAATACTGCACTTGCTTCAGTCACATCTTCTCATCACCCCACATTTCTCCAGTATGTGCTCAGTCTCACCTCTTCGCCAGCACCTCCTGGCATATCAAAGTATATCAACTGATAACAGTTTGAACAGTTTGATTCAAAACATTGTTCCTCCTTTCCAGAAACCACGTATACTTTCCTCTCCAAGCTTCTTGGGAATTTAATTGTCATGTAATGATGTAAAGCTGCAATCCTAACCACACTTTCCTGAGAGCAAGTCCCATTGAACAAAATGGAACTTACGTCTGAGTAGACCTGGTTAGGATTCTGCCCTCAATGTATTAGGCTGCAATCCTAACACTTTCCTGATAGTAAGCTCCATTGAACAAAATAGGACTTGCTTCTGAGTAGACCTGGTTAGGATTGTGCCCTTAGTTATATTAATTAATTGTAACATAATAATGTAATTAAAAAATAGTAGTGTGCCTTGACAACTTTAGTGCCTTATCAGTGTGCCATGACCTGAAAAAGGTTGAAAATGGCTGGTCTAGACTATACTATTGTAGTTGAAGGCTCACCTAACTGAATGTGATCACCCATGGGGAAAGGGAAAATCTTGCATTGCTTACCTAGAAAGCTAGATGAGAATCTTTCTCCTTAACATCTAGTTTTCTATGTTGTAACATTGGGAAGAATGTGAGAAAAGACCAGAAAAGGGATCCCACCACCTCTCCTTCCCTTTTAACTTCCCTCATGCACTTCATGGTGCATGCACCATGATGGGATTCTAAAATCCCATCCACTCTAATCACATGTAAACAAGATCACCTTTAATGATGAGGGTCTACTACAAAAACCTTCCCCATTCCCTCCTCACTATGTTTTTTCAACATTATGTAATAGTAGCATTACAATATCTATTATAGTTGTTGCTTTTATCTTTTGTTCGTCAGCAGATGTCAAATCTATTTTGTTCATTTCTTAATCTCATTATAAGGTATAACTATTCTTCTCAAGAACTGGGTCTGGACTATATTCATAACAAGGGATACTGAAAAGCAAACTCTCTTTGCCTCCATTTGGAATAGGCTTGACTAAAACAAGTTACTGTCAACAAACAACAAATATAACTCTAAATCCATTTCAAATCCAGCCTGAAATTTAAACTCCCACTGACATCACTGTGGGTGCAAGAAGGTCCAAACATTCCCACAACCCCCACTGTCTCATGTGAATACTTGAATCCTGTCTGGTCTCCCCTTCCTTCCAAACCTACCTGGAGATGGTAGCGGCAGCAGTGACAGAAAGGCTACACTGCAAGGACTCTTTCTGCCTCTTTGTGTGCCTTGAATGCCCATCTCGTAATGAGTTTGCTGATGTAATCATATTCTCGCCACCACAGTTGCCCACTTCCCAGTTTCTGTTTTAGGCCTCCTTGCCACTCTGAGAAAAATAATTCTCCAGAGCACTTGCCAGCTTATGTGGACATCATATGCCCTGGAAACTATGTCTCCCAAGGCTCCTTGCACCCAAAATGCTATTATGAACAAGGACTACATTCTCCAGGGTCCCTGGCATCTGCAATGCTGTAATTTCAGATTCTTTCAGTTTACATATTCAACACATCAATTTGTTTGCATTATTGTATCCTTGTCAGATGTTTCAGATGCGCAGTAGTCAATACTTGCAGGAAACTATGTCTCTTCAAATGCTTATCCAGCTGCATGGTAATTATGTCCCTGTGGTAGGGTCCTATGCACTTCAATCAGCACCTTGAGAGGAGGCCAGAAAGACCCCATGTGATTGGCCCCACTCTGTGCTTAGAATATTCACTCACACACACACACACTCAGGCAGCACAAGCTCATATCATAGGGAAGTGCTTCTCAGGGGGGGGGCTACAGTTGTGGGAATCAAGTGGGACTCTGGTTATCTGAACAGGTCAACCACTCAGAAGCAGCAAAAATCTGGTCTGTCTTGTTCAGAAAGCTACATCCATTAAGATACAATGAAATACAGATTCAAATTCTGTGTACATGATCTGTTTCTTTAGTTAACATTAAACCGTCACTGATGCATAGCTACTGGGTTCCAATTTATACTGTACACTTTTTAAAGTGCTGCTACAACAATTTGGCTGCAGGCCATGGGTCTGTATGGGTGAAAGCAACTGTGGAAAAATAGGCACAAAATGTTTCACCCTTGAAATCAAGCCTTTTGGTTCCATCATTATTTTTGTCCTTATTTAACTGTCTGGGCTTCAGGATGTAATTTACAGGGTGAGTTGTGCATCACTGAAATTGGTGAAATTCCACTAGTGCTTAAGGGACTATGTTATGGTTAGTCATCTGTGAATAGCTTTACACTAAAATTTGTCATGCCAGCAAATAAATGCTGAGAAGAATGAAGCATATCAGTTGTTGCATCAGCACATTGTGAGCCTTGGTATTGCAATGGTATTAGGGGATGTTCTAGGAAAATTGCTGGGAGGGAGAGACAAAGAAAAAATTTGTGCAAGGGTATCTGAGCTGGTGCTTCACCATCCTGAAAGAAAGCTGGTGATTTCTAGCCTCTGTGAGGCCGGTAAATGGAATGTAGCACTGGGAAGAATCCTAGATTTGCTATCCAAAAATGTCTTTTTGTATAAGTGGGTATGTAGGACAGAAAAAGCAAGAGTCTGCTGTGATACAGTAATCACATTACAGTGAGAGTTTGGCCTCCTTCCTTTTTGTGATGGCTCCTTGAGATTGCTGGATGGGTAGGGAGGAGGGGAGGCCTCTGGCTTTCATTACAAGCAGTCCAATTTCTCAATAGGTAAAGCAGCAGCAGAAGGCAGAGCAAAGCTGCATGAGTAGCAGGAAAAGGCAAGATTTACAAGAAGAGATACTAAGCCATTTTTCTGAATCTGGCAAGGAGGAAGAGACAAGAGAACACACACTCATGAAGTGGGTACAAGTTTACCATTTATCTTCTACATTTTAATAATTGTCCATCAGCATATTCAAGCCAGAGATGTGACATCATATGCAGCAGCTCATGGGACAGTGAAGTCACCTGCTCCACACTAAATCAGGACGGCAGGCCGTGATTATTGATCTCAGTGACGCTTGTCTCCATCTGCTTAAAAGAAAACAGGCCAGTAAAAGAAAGAGAGAGAGAGAGAGAGAGATGTTTGAAATGCCCCTTAAAGTGGTTCCTTAAAGTTTGCTGATGTCATCATATTCCCACCACCACTTCTCACTGACTGGGTGGAGACAATCTTTTTATGGGCCAAACATTATTAGATGCATGCAGGATTGCCCATAGGTTGGCATATAAAGTCTGAATACAGAGAGAAGAACAATGAGGCCAAAAAGTAAAGTCATAAAACAAACAGTAAATTCCAGTTTTACTGCTGTCCGTTTCATTCCTTGGCTTTGTTATTCCCCCCCTTCCTTCTTTCTGAATTCAAGATGTGTACTTGGTTAGGTGACCGCTTCATTCATATGATCAGAGGGCTCTGGCTCACAGAGAGGTTATGTCACAACATATTTGTTGTTCTTAAGGGTGCCACATCTCCAAATTGTTTTTTCTGCTACAGATCAACACAGCGACCCCCTGCGTGTTTTAAATGGAATACTTCATCCACAACTGTGTGTTTCCCTTTCTGTGACAAGCCTAAGGACAAATGATTCTTAACATTTTGTCAAGCAGCATAGATACATTTAGCATTTACATCGCACTATGAATCCTCTAAAAAGAGACTGTCTTAATGTTTGCAACAACTGGATTATAGTTCAGTATTATCCCCATACTACAGATGGGGAGTCAAAGTCAAGAGATAAGGGTTTGTCTGGTACATTCATGGCTGAATTGGCAACTTCCCAACTCACACCCCACATAGTAAGTCTTAGCCAAAAACCTGGAGCTTTTGAAGAAAGCAACAAGTAGCCACTATAGACACAAGAGGGTAGACAGGATCATGTATGTTGTGTGAGCAAGATCATTTTGACAGAAGCATTCTAAATAAAGACATGTTGACAATTCCTCAGTCAACATCTAACGTAACTGCTAACTGTCCTCTGAATTAAAAATATTTTATTGGACAAAAATAGATGCAAGCAACCCTTATGTAATCCGGCTCCCAATCAAAAAAACCAGTATCAAAGTATAAAACAGTTCAAGAGAACTAATTACTATCACTATTGTTTTTTCAAACTCTTTATCATATATGCAAATCTAGCTTATTGTAAATGCAACATTTGGTGCTACCTGGAGATGCATTTTTGTCATTGTCCCCCCTACTTCTTTTTAAAACATGCATTACTATCACTGTAGATAAATAGCTTGGAGGTTTGGAGCACTGGTGGGAAGGGCTGCTGGTTGGAGCTTCTAAGCAACCCTGGATTGTGGCATCATCAAACACAAACATTTTTTTTTTTAATTCATGCAAAGAAAAACTTATGTTTGTGAAATAGGGAGCACACAATCTAATACATCATAGTTGCCCTCTCTGTGTCCCTGGTTTACACAACTAAGAAGTCAGTAATTACTGAATCCAGAGGTTATTTCAGTACTGGCTTTGCAGTTAAACTCTATGAAAAGGAAAAAGAAGATTTTAAGATGCATTTTGCCTATGTCTGATAACCAAACCATCTCTTCCTGAGGTTGGTATTGATTAAGTGAATACAATGTTGGGTCAAATTTGACTCATTTCAAAACGTAAGCATTTTGTTCTAGTTGATCTTTAAGTGATATGATTAGATATATCCGCTGCTGTAGGGCACATAAGAGATGTCAATTCTCCCCTCCCATGGGACTTTTAAATGGGCATGGTCAAAAGGTTAGGCTTTGCTTTATAGATTTTCATATCCCATGAAATTCTTAGGCCCTCCTCTTTTCCCCCTTCCCAGTCTTCTTCCTAAGTGAGCTGCATTTTTGTCAATGCAAGAGAATCCTCCCTTCTGATCACTCAGAGTATCTTTGAGTTGCTTGCTGACATCCTTTAGTAAATTCAAGAGACTCACTCTCAAATGAAATCTAACAGTGCACTCCTATACATGTCTACTCAGACTTTAAACACGTGTTGAAAAGGATTTACACTTTGAAAAGTGTGTAGAGGATTGCCACCTAAGCCACTTATTATCTACTGGCGATGAATTTAAGTATGGGAGTGGTGGAAATCAATGTTGGTACAGTATCTAGAATAGATCTCCAGCAGCTCATCGATTGTCAGTCCAAAATCTTGGCAGGCCTTTGCTAAAACAATCAGCCTGAAGAAAACACAGGTCATAGTTCAGGATGTGGACTCACCTCCCTGCATTACAATTTCTGCACATGGAGGTTGTCCATGACTTTGCGTACCTTGGCTCAACGATATCCGACACTCTTTCTCTCGATACCGAGCTAAACAAATGCATCGGTAAAGCAGCTACCACGTTTTCCAGACTCACAAAGAGAGTCTGGTCCAACAAGAAGCTGACAGAACATACCAAGATCCAAGTCTACAGAGCTTGCGTGCCGAGTACACTTCTGTACTGCAGCGAGTCATGGACTCTTCGCTCACAACAGGAGAGGAAACTGAACGCTTTCCACATGCTCTGCCTCCGACGCATCCTTGGCATCACCTGGCTGGACAAAGTTCCAAACAACACAGTCCTGGAACGTGCTGGAATCCCTAGCATGTATGCACTGCTGAAACAGAGACGCCTGCGTTGGCTCGGTCATGTTGTGAGAATGGATGATGGCCGGATCCTAAAGGATCTCCTCTATGGAGAACTCGTGCAAGGAAAGCGCCCTACAGGTAGACCACAGCTGCGATACAAGGACATCTGCAAGAGGCATCTGAAGGCCTTAGGAGTGGACCTCAACAAATGGGAAACCTTGGCCTCTGAGCGGCCCGCTTGGAGGCAGGCTGTGCAGCATGGCCTTTCCCAGTTTGAAGAGACACTTGGCCAACAGTCTCAGGCAAAGAAGGAAGGCCCATAGCCAGGGAGACAGACCAGGGACAGACTACACTTGCTCCCAGTGTGGAAGGGATTATCACTCCCGGATTGGCCTTTTCAACCACACTAGATGCTGTTCCAGAACCACCTTTCAGAGCACGATACCATAGTCTTTCGAGACTGAAGGTTGCCAACGATAAGACTGGTGTCTTAATTTGTAATGCACTCACTTATTCTCAGTAAAGAAGTGTCAATGATTCCTACATGGTAAACTGGGAGGAGGACATGGAAATGAAATTAAGAGCCCAATTCTACCTAATGCCCCACATGGTGATGCAGCAGCATCAACACAGCATACGCTGTATCCTGCAGGGGAGTTTTGGCCTCCAGAGGCCTTCTCAAGGGAAGGGAACATTTGTCCCCCTCCTCCAGAGTAAGACCCTGCTGGTCAAATTGGACCTGTGCCAGCAATGTCACTGGCACAATTCTGTATGAACCTATCAAGGCAGAGGGGGCATGGGAAGATGGTTAGGATTTGGTGGGCACTGTGGAGGAGTGCACTTCCAGAATGCCAGTGCAGAGGCCACAACAGCCCTATGTGGGAAACAGCACCCACCAAAAAAAGTAGGTTGGCTGGGAGGACAGTACAAGGGGAGGGCTGGGGGCATGACAGAGGCAGGTGGGAGTGACATTTGGCACAGGTATCTTACAATGAATGCTATCCCCTCTCACAACACTTGGCATGTCCCCTTTCTCTCCTTGGACTTGCACCAGCTAAGCAGCTCTTACAGGGAGGAGACCCATTGGTGAGTTGGAGTCTCATGAGGAGATAAGGAAAAATATTTTCCCTTGCCTCCCCCAAGCCTCCTGTTCTCCCTCCCTGGATGCAGCGTAAACCTTCTTGGCGTGGCTGTATCAGTGGAGAGGAGACCTGATAGGATTGGGCTGTTAGCGACTCTCGGCAAAGCTGTATTTGGTTCACAAATTGTCTTTTCTGTTCTTTGAGGCTTTCTCTTTTATTCCTGCATTTGGTGTCTTCCCTTGTATATTCAGGTAGGAGTACATGACAGATGTAATTTGAGTTGGTTCAAGTAGGTAAAATGTAGTTCTGCAAGCACCGGGCTCTTCAAAAGTTTGGAGAAAGAGGGTTCAAACTCCCAACTGTGGGGCAAGCCACTCACTCCTGTGTGCATCAAGAATCTCTGTTGGCAATGGAATGTGGAAAATTAGTACTTGCAAAAGAAAACCCAAACATAAAACCAGTGGGGGATAAGTTAGAAAACCCTTGCTGTATTAGAACCAGTTCCAGTAAACAGCCTGAAGGGTACCTTCATTACTAATCATTATCTATCCCATAATTTATACCTGCTTCAAAAATATTTGGAAAAAATTTCCTAGGTCATAACGTAGACAGTGCTTCAGAATTCTTCTCATTCAATGGTGTAGTCCTGTAAGTCTTCTGGAACGTCCAGCAAAGGCCAAAATCAAAGAGAAAAGACCAGCCAGTGAGCACCAGGCAGGGTTTTGGACCAAAGGCTTTGAGAAACACAGTATTCATTGCATTATTTTTGCCTAGTTGTCTTATTAACTAATTGGTCCTAGATCTACTATGACCACTGCCAAGAGGAGGGGAAAGAGCTCTTTGAACTAGCATTTAATAGTATAAACATGTCTGAATGGATTAACTGCAGCTGTGGGATTACTCTGAATTCTCCCCATTTGCAACCAATTTTATCTAAATACAGACACTGCATCATAATACCCTATGCATCACAATGCCCCATATGCAAGCTTGATTTCAGAACAGTAGGCAAAGCTACATTTTGTTCAGTTATCCAGCAGAGGTGGGCAGCTGACCAAGGGAATTTTGGTTTAGGTCTACATATTTCCACTTCTAACATGTTATTTTAAGTGACTCACAGTAAAGAGCAAAGTTTGTTTTTGGAGCTGTGATACTGCGGAGCCGGTAAGATGTTCATTTATACACCTCGTGGAATGAAGAAAATATTCCTTAAGAAAATTACTGATCTCCTTTGTCTAGACATACTCTTAAATAAATTAAAGAACTTTGGTACTTAATGTAAGGGGATGGAACAAATACTAGAGTTCAAATCTACAAACAAGTCCTTCCAAGCTGGAAATTTTTCCTTATTCTTCCTTGTGCACTCTCTACTTCCTAAGTGGTGAAAAATGCACTCAATGGATTGACAAACAAAAGAAAATATTTCTTTACTCAGTGAGCAATTAAGCTGTGGAACTGCTTGCCACAGGATGTGGTGATGTCACCAGGCCTAAATACCTTTAAAATGGATGTGGATTGACCTCTCTGGGAACAACTGCATAATGTCATGTATCTGAAACTAAGCATTTTCCCCTATTTTCTATTTGTTCTTATTGAAACTATTGGGATTCAGTAGTGAATTCTGCAACTACACATAACACTGGAAATAGAGGAGGGGACCTCAAACAGTAGCTAAAAAGGTAAAAGGAAGAAAGGAGACCGGAAGCCAGCTCAAGATCTCATAACAAAACTTTAGTTGTCATCTTCTTTTTTTTACTGCACTAGCTTAATATAGGAACTTTCTTGATACTGCTTTAATGATTGTAACATGCTAGCATGTAACATAACCAATTATTAGATTATCATTTGAAGAATGGAGCATTAGTCTCAGATTCTGCTGATGTACCGCAGATAGCACCCTATAAGTCGACCCCACAGATAAGTTGAGGGTAGGTTTTGAGCCAACAATCATGGAATTTTCTATGACTCTCAGATAAGTCAGGGGTTAAACTTAGGGGGGGTGTCTGACTATAGTTTTGTCTGATTTTACCACAGGCCAGATTCTGAAAAATAACCTACCACTAATTGTTACCTAAGAACTGTAGCCTCTAATTTATTAAAAACATAGCAAAAGATCATAAGATACATTTTGATTCTTTTTAAATTCTGGTCTTCACCACCTTTTTGTAAGCACTATCATAGTAAGTGCACTGTAAACAACATACCAGTAAAACAGTGGTTCCCAACCTGGGATTCATGTACTCCCAGGGACACTCAACAGGACCTTTAGGGGTACTTGAAAAAGAATGGCATAATGGCAGAAAAAGGCAGGTCCTGCTCCAGAATGCACGGCCTGGAAGGGAGGTAGCTAGTCGGCTGTGAAAGCCCCACCAATAGCTAGTTTTTGGTCATCAATTCATGTATGAACCAGTGATTGAAAACCAGCTCAGTAAAAAAGCTGAAACTAATATGGAAAGTGATCAATCACCCAGAATTTCTCAGCACACTTCTGGTGCAAAACAGTGCAAAGGCAGAGTCTTCTGTTCTTCAAACAGATGAAAAGAGAAAACAGTGATAAATACATGAAGTCTTAGCTTCCATAGAGAGGAGATGAGGGCTTGTATTATTAATTACAAACATTTTGCTAATATGAAGGGTACAATTTATGGAAAAGGGCTGCCAAGGGATATGCAAATGAAAAAGGCTGGGAATCACTGCAGGAGAACCATGAATCAAATCCACCTTTAAGGTGTCTGGTGTGTTAAACCAGAAGCTCTACATACAACATACAACCCACGACACATAACTGGGAGTGTGCAGTTCAATTCACAGCAGAGAGATGCAGCTGCATATATTTGCAACCCTTATTATTATTATTATTAACAGTATTTATTAACATATAATTTATTAATATATTATGCAACCCTTTTTACTCAGAAGTAGACCCACTGCTTTCCATGGGTGTTTTTCTTAAGTAAGCGTGCATTGAATTGTAGCCTGGGAATTGTTGCTTCAAATGGAAAGGGGATCCCATCCTGGTGTTGAAAAAAAAAGACCTCAACCAAATGCAAAACCTTTGCAAAAGGGAACAGAGGGGAATAAAAGGTTAACTTTGGCTGGAACATCCCAGGAAAGTAACTATAGCAACTAACCAGCTGCCTGCCTAAGCTTAGGGGAGAAACTGTTCAGAGTTGAAAGGCTCTGCCCTCTGGTTGACCCGGAGATAAGGTGAAGTGAGAATTGGAGCTCGATTACTTGGCAACCATTTCATGTACTATATATGAGTATCTAAGGTAAGTTGTAATATCCATACCCTGGTTTTGAATTCAAGCAAGCACTTTCAACTTACAATATGTGAATTGCAAGCACACCAAGTAGTTTTGCCTGTGCCCTTGTATAAAATAGCTATCACTCCAATAATATGAGTCACAACTGAGCCTGGAAATAAATGTAGTAAAAATAACTTCGATGTATGGAACTAATCCAGATATCCCAATGCATTCAAAGAACCAGAATATTATGGATATGCTGCTGAACAGAACTTAATAGGAACATAAAAATTTCTTAATAAATGAAAGGTAGGGACCGATAAGAAAAGATAGCAACTATTCAATGGAACAGTTCTGTAGCAATACATTGCCTATAACAAATATTGTTGGCAACCTTCAGTCTCGAAAGACTATGGTATCATGCTCTGAATGGTGGTTCTGGAACAGCATCTATTGTGGCTGAAAAGGCCAATTTGGGAGTGACAATCCCTTCCACACTGGGAGCAATTGCAGTCTGTCCCTGGTCTGTCTATGGGCCTTCCTTCTTTGCCTCTTTGCCTCAGTCTGTTGGCAAAGTGTCTCTTCAAACTGGGAAAGGCCATGTTGCACAGCCTGCCTCCCAGCAGAACGCTCAGAGGCCAAGGTTTCCCATCTGTTGAGGTTCATTCCTAAGGCTTTCAGATCCCTCTTGTACGTAGATATCCTTGTAGTGCAGCTGTGGTCAACCCGTAGGGCACTTTCCCTGCACAAGTTCTCCACAGAGGAGATCCTTTGGGATCCGACCATCGCCCATTCTCATGACATGACCAAGCCAACGCAGGTGTCTCTGTTTCATATACGTGTCTCAAAAATATACATACATACATGAGTTCTAATTCATTCACACTTCACTGCAGAAGCCCTACAACACTTGCACATCTACAGGGAAGCAATTAAAGGGATTTATGGAACCATCCCAGCACACACATTGGTGAACAACTGCAGGTCCCTTATAGCCCAATCTTAAGGTATCCCTGTGCTGACAGAACACATGTTCCACCAGCGCACACTGTTGTAATAGCACCAGAAAGTGCTCTGCAACAGCACTTCTAGCTGGCCCACCAGAGGGAAAGCCAAAGCCTGCCAGCGCTCCCAGGGGTGCTTGCTGGACTAGGTAAACCTGGCACAGGGGCAGAAGGGCAGATTAGACATGGGAGGGGGTGGGATTGGTGGTGCTGGCACACACTGTATCCTATCCTTCCCGGGCCCAATCCACCTGCATGGATCGACTCAGATTTTTGCCAGCAATATTGTTCGCGCAGGTCCAAGATGACCCATTGCAGCTGCTCGGGCTTACCCTGGGGCAAGGGGACAAATGTCCCCTTACCCAGAGAAGACCTCCAGCAGCTAAAATTCACCCATAGGATGCAGCAGACCCCATGCTAGCACTGCTGCATAGATGTATGGGAATTTAGGTAGAATTGGGAATTTAGTTAGGATTGTCGGCAGTGCACAAATGCCAGTGGGGGACATTTCGAGCACTTGTTCTAATTCACTAACTAGGTCAAGCAACTGTTACTGTGTACAACATATGCAGTACATGTGAATTATAATATACATGTGGATCATAGCCTAAGAAATTTGACACTATAAAGTGCCTGTACATTTTCTTGAGATGCCCAGTATATGGCAAGGCACTGATGATTCTCAAGCTCTTATAACAAAACCTCAGTACTATGATTTGTACACTTACAGGTGGGAAAGTAAAAAAGACACTCATGTTCGTTAATGCTCTGAACATCCAGGTACACCCACCACAATGTTATGGATACACTAGTTGCAAAGTTAGCCTTGACAAAAGCAAGCAACCATGCCCTCGAGTTTTTATAACATGCACTAGAAGCTTTGGGATAAAATCTGCAAAATCTAATGCATGTCATCTTTGGGCACAAATCTTTCTATATAGTTATTATCAAGTGTAATTTGCATAGCATAACATGTACTTGTACAACACTGAAAGCCAATGTATAGAAGTGATCACACTAAAAGATAATCTAGATGTGAATCAATGAGAAATCTTGTAAAATTAACAGCAAAATGGTAAAACCAAAATATGAAATGTTAACTTGTGTCACGAAGGGGAAGAGGAGGGGGGGTGAAAACTCTGATGGCATTACTGACAATTATGAAAACAGTTGAGTATAACTGGCTGACAAGAATAAGAAAATGTTGGTAAAATATAACAGCAGGTCTCAACAGCTCATACTGTGTGTATACATTTGACTGGAGTTGTCACGCTGAAATGCCACCTTGCCATGCTTTCCAAGGTTGACTAAAATTAACCGAACTCGAAAATATTTTTTAGAATATGGCACTCCACACAACAGTTCAGATGGCATATTGGTATGTTCTTTCTACAACTAAAGTAAGTTTGGGACAAAAAGACAGCATCCAGTATGGAAGAGCAATCCAGCGTCAATTCTTGTTTAGAGACAGCACAGGAAGGGCAAAGAGCTAATATTTTCAACAGCTCAGCCTCTGACTCATCACACAGCAAGGTTTAAATGTTTGCCCGCACAGAGGTTGCCATGGAGTGGCCAAAACATAATTCACTAAATATGGTTACCAGACAGGCATAATCTATAATATTTTCCAAATGCTAGTGAGTCAACATTTGCACAAACAAGCCAGCCATGACTCATTCTTTCAAGTGCAAGCTTATTACTGGCAATATTAAAATATAAGTAACAGTAGTTCGGCTATAAGAAACATTTAACAAAGCAGCCAGGCATATCTGGAAAACCTAAGTGATGTGATCCAAAGAGCTGCTGAAACTCACACAAAACATTTGAGGCAGACCTATAATTTCTCTCCCCCCCCCCCCACAAGCAGCAGACAACCAAACCAAGACAGTAATTCTGAAATTCTCATTTTGAAAAGAGCCTTATGTGGCAGGAGCTAGTACATGAGACAAATAAAGTTCCCTTTGAGACCACTTAACAAATCGCATTTTCTGTCATCTAGGATTCTTCTAGGCCCCTGTACAAAACACAGTATCTGCACAAAAAAGGACTTCCAATAAGAATTCCGTTTCACCTTGTTCTTCTTTTAAGAGTTCATTTCCTATATTTTCATCTTGAATAGTTTGCTCAACCCAAATATACCCTCAAACAGAAGGGTAGTAAATGTCCCCTTGTAAATGTGATTCTATGAGCAAATATTGAATTAGTAACAGGAAGTACAACTTTCTTTTCCAGGAGTACTAATGGCAGGAGACGCTGTAGCAATAAGATTACGGCAGTTTATAGATAGAGAACCCAACATCCCTCCAGGGTAAAGTATTTAAGTAAAACAAACACACTTTAAGAAATGGTTCAAGACATCAGAATGATTTTCTGGTAGTCAATTGATCAAGGTAAAAAGTACTACTTTGCTCATGTTGTTCATGAGAGTGCATTTTCATGACACTTTTGAGGAAGCTGCAACTGTCTTATACAATTCAAAGTGCTGTTAACATTCTAATGAATGCAAAGCCAGAGAATAATAAATAAGTTGTGTCTAGAGATACTAATTGTCAGTGTAAATCTGAAGGAATTTTAGAATGCAATTTTGCTGAGAACAATGATACTCACTCCTGAACAAACATGTTTAGGGTCTGACTGTTAGAAAATGTTTTTGAAAATGCCTTTTCTGTTGCATTCTGGTTGTTTGGATTTAATGCTATCACTGCAAATGTGAAAATGTATATTTTGTACATTTATGATACAGGAAGAGCAGATGCATTCATAGTACGACAACAGTTGGTTATTGTACTTGTCCATACAATGTACAACTAGTATTTATAGTTTATGCATCTACTCTCAATCCTTCTTACTGAGGTTTGGCATTTTGATTGTCATCACAATGGTTTACAATGAATCCAGATACACTCCTAATTGCTTTGAACTAAACCAGATTAGAGGTGGAATAAGGAGACATTTGTGTACAAGAATCACAATTCACATAATCCAGACCTGACCCTTAAATTCTAATTAGTTATATATCCAGTAAGTAGTCATATCTATAAATGTTCATGAATACTAAAACCATTCCTAATTAAGCTATTGCAAGACCTTCATTCATTCATATAAATTAATCTTTAATATATTCATTTGTGTAAACTTATGTAAATTTATTCAAATTTTAAATGTAAATTAATTCTTTCTTTCCCTGGCCCCTGACACAGTGTCAGAGAGATGATGTGGCCCTCCTGCCAAAAGCTTTGGACACCCCTGGGCTAGTGGAATGTTCTTTTCCCTCTCACATAACACCAGAACCAGGAGACAGCCACTAAAATTGAGTGTCAGGCGAGTTAGAACAGACAAAAAACCAGCTTGTCATTTATTTGTGGAACTTCTTGCCACAGGATATGTGATGACATCTGGTCTAGATCCCTTTAAAAGGGGATTGGACAGATTTATAGAGGAAAAGTCCATCACAGGATACAAGCCATGATGGTTATATGTTACCTCCTGATTCTAGAAGTAGGATCTCTCAGAGTACCAGATGAGAGTACAGGATACAGTATCTTGCTTAGTGTGCTCTGAGGCATCTGGTAGGCCACTGTGAGCTACAGGAAGCTGGACTAGATGGGCCTTTGACCTGATCCAAAAGACATCTTCTTATTCCCACTTTCTTTTTCCACAGAACTTTAGCAATAGTCCTTTCAGGTATTTTAAAACCAACTGTGTTAATTCAAGAAGAGGTTGATATACTGTATTTGGTTTATATCATGTCCTGGGTGTTTTAACTGCATGCATTTTAAATAGTACACTTGGAACGAAATATTTGGTATGTTTGCTATTAAATTTAATCAATTTAATCAATTAATCAAAGATGAATACACAAATTTATTTCTGACCATTTCTTTATCAGAATTATTCATCATCAGGGAAAGGATGTCCTTGGTTACTTTCCAGGGCAACTTGCTCGGGTTCATATTAAATATCCTCCTGAAGCCAAGCCAAGGTAAGAGACTATTTCTAAACCTCCTCACCCCATGGAAGTTGTGATTAAGACAAATGGTTAGCAATAAGCACATACCTAGAGTGTTCTGCATATGGTCCTCTTGAGTCTTAATCTAGGAAAGCCCTCTAGCTTCGGATGCAGGTGGAGAGAGAATTGCCCGGTTCCCTACCTGCGTGACGTTCTGCACAGCTATTGGTGGTGGGAGGGGGCAAACCTTGGGCGCAGTGTTTAAAGGTTACTATCCAGGCTTCCCCAGGCCTCTGTTACTCAGCAGCAATGGAACCCATCCATCCACCCACTCTTCAAGCACAGTCAGAAGTCTAGCTGGTTGCCTTTTGGGGCCAGATAGGAATTTTTTTGCTTTTCCCCTGACTGGCCATGGGGTGAAGTTTTTTTCGCCTACCCCTGACTGTCCCCTTGGGTTTCTTGTGGGTATTTTAGCCAGGTTGGCCATATCTGGCAGGATAGTGTGGGAATGGGAGGAGAAATAGGGAACCAGTGTCTACCTTTAGACAAGCAACAGGCCGGGTTAAGGCCAGTGCTGAGCCCCGAGGCTACCCGGATCGGGGTCAGCCTGGCTTGACTCCGGAATGGAATTGGAATGCTCACCTTCATGGTTCCCCGGCTCAAGGTGGGCAGAACAATTCAGCTGCCTTGACCCCCATTTCCAGGGGTTGGTGATGAAGAACCTGGCGAGCTCAGGTTCTGAGCCAAGGTGGTTCGCCGAAGGGAGGGCTCTGACAGGAACCGTCTCCTCCTAGTTAGGTGCCCACACTAAAGAGGGGGTGAAGTATAGCCATGACCCGTTGCATTACACCAATCGCTGCGCAGCTTTGTAATTGAATAAATCATGGCCCTGTTTCAACCAAGTCTTTTGTGTCACACATGTTTGTAGGGGGATACCTGGGCAAACCTATGACAGGTAGGGTAAACAAAGCTTTCCCCCCCATTTGCTTAAACACCCATGTGTTTGACTCCAGAGTCAACGTTTATACAAAGCCTTGCTAGACTGTCACTATTACTTATTTATCAGATGGCTAGGCTGTGTTGTTAAAAACCTCATAAAAGGACTCCAGGATTATCTGAGGAGGTCTCATGTGTACACATTAGAATGTCAATGTAGGTACACTTGAAAAACCCAAGGCACAGAACTGTAATTAAAAAGTGTAACTATTATAAAGGAAATCTGACTTTATGTGGCATTTTACCTTAGAATTAAAAATGGCACAATAGTAATTAAAGACACAAACTTTTATGTAAAGACCTTCACTGCATGATCTAAAATGTCAAAGGCATGAGGGTTCTCAAAAAGTTTACATGGTTTCCTGAGGTCCACTCTTTCAAGCCAGTTCAAAGAAGTATTTTTCACACTTTAACTGGGTTGTTTGTAAATAGGCATCACAAAGAGACCCTTCTTTTGACCAAACACATTTCAGCTCCAGAACAAAACAAAGAGATAAGATTATCCATGCTAAGAAGCATTTCCAAAAGGAAGGAACTGTCTAAACTCTTCCCTCACGCTGAAATCTTATCCAATCAGGACAGGCAGAAAAGGGCTCTTTAGTCAATGAAGGAAAGGACTGAAAACTAGAGTCAGAGAAGATGTCACTCTGAAGTCTCCAATTCTCATACAAAGCATTAATGAAGTACAACAAAGTAGATGAACATGAAGTACTCAATTCTTTTAAGCACTCAAAGGAGTTAGCATCACTAAAATGTGGGGGCGAGGGAGATAGAGGCTTCTGCTATTGAGTGACAGATGCTGACCCACAAAGGAAAGTAGACTTGCACATATACAAGCTAGCTAACTGCTAACCATGGGTGGGGAGAGATTTGGGTCCTTAGAAGATAGGATGTCAGCCAAATTAAGTTGACCAAACTTTAGAAAAATCAAGCCAATTTCTGTCACACTATCATAAAAGAAAAATAAATCCTCACCTTGAGGAGATATGGATTAATGGTTGACATACGATTTTCAGAAAGAAAAGGTCTCTTGGCTTGAACACACACCACTACTGCAAGCCCTTAACTTATTAGTATATTATTTATTCACCTATTAGAAAACACTGTATAATAACGAAGACCATAATATACTTGATGTTTCCAATAATGATCCCTAATACAAACAAAAAGAAACTCAGTGGCTAATATTGAAAGTTATTTATTATATTGTACAGTAAACTTCCACAGTAGAATAAATCAATGCAGTTTACGCTGATTTAACTGCAAGGTGCACAGCCTCATTTGTACTGTTTTGAAAATCTGATAGGGCCAATAGTTTTATTCTGAGAGTCACACCATACACTGTCATGCTGCTAATACCTATTAGATTATAGCTGGATTATAACCGAATGCTCCATTTCAATAGGATATTAGGATAAGCATTTAGATACTTGACTATTCTTATGGGTAGCTCATGTTTTTTCCAAGCTGGATGTCAGCATGAGATTACTAAAACTATGCTTACCATTCCAGACCTTTTACAAAACTGCAGCCAGTTCCAGTAAAGCATGAAGTTGTACCTCAGCATGAATTTGACCATTTAGTTCTGAAGAGATATATCCAATACCAACAGACCAAGAAGAGAGCCCTTGATTGGTACACTCAAACCACGTACAGAGAAGCATTCACATTACCATTCTATAAGTCAGGTGGGTAAACTCCAGTAGCTGGCCAACATATATCTCACTGCAATCTGTATGTTTTGTAAGTAAAGTAAATCCTAGTCTTAGAGAAAAAACCTTGTGTGTTAATTTACATGTTCTGTTTTATCTACATTTTGCAATGAAGAATGGCCAACAGAAGTTTTGTAGAATATAGCTGACACAAAACATTGTGGTATCTTTGTTTAAAAAAAATAAGGCAGGAGGTGACCAGGAGGTTGGCATTTTTTGAAGAGGTTTTGCATTTCCCTGCATTCGACACACGGTAAACTTCCACCAAGAGCCAAATAAAACACAAGAATATACCCAGAAATTCAATACTATTTATATTAAACTAAATTCTAGTTTTAACTAGTCACTTAAAGGGTTATTTCTTAAAACCAGTTTTTACATTTTCAAGAGTATACAGGCAACTGAACTTAATATGCAAAATTTTCTTGAAGCCTGCAAGCTTGATAAATAAATTACAGCCATTAGCTGATGAATTCTACCAACAGATAATCCTTGCTCTGGTATTCTGGAACATAAGAACAGCCCCACTGGATCAGGCCATAAGCCCATCTAGTCCAGCTTCCTATATCTCACAGTGGCCCACCAAATGCCCCAGGGAGCATACCAGATAACAAGAGACCTCATCCTGCTGCCCTTCCTTGCATCTGGCATTCTGACATAGCCCATTTCTAAAATTAGGAGGTTGCACATACACATCATGGCTTGTAACCCATAATGGATTTTTCTTCCAGAAACTTGTCCAATCCCCTTTTAAAGGTGTCCAGGCCAGATGCCATGACCACATCCTGTGGCAAGGAGTTCCACAGACCAACCACACGCTGAGTAAATAAATATTTTCTTTTGTCTGACCGAACCCTCCCAACACTCAATTTTAGTGGATGTCCCCTGGTTCTGGTGTTATGTGAGAGTGTAAAGAGCATCTCTCTATCCACTCTGTCCTTCCCCTGCATAATTTTGTATGTCTCAATCATGTCCCCCCTCAGGTGCCTCTTTTCTAGGCTGAAGAGGCCCAAACACCGTAGCCCTTCCTCATAAGGAAGATGCCCCAGCCCAGTAATCATCTTAGTCGCTCTCTTTTGCACCTTAGGCGCCTGGAAGAAAGCCCTTTTGCCAGAAAACCATCAGCCACTGACTTAAAAAAATCCAAACCAACCCTCATCTTTTCTAATAGTATGTTCTGATCCTTAAAAATATATATGCCTGGATCTAAAGAAGCCTATGAGAAGTTGTGTGTGCTTAAGGAAGCTTTGGATTTGTACTTCTTCAACCACAATGGCCAAAACCATATATTACACCACTTTTCAAACTGAGGGAAGGAGGAAAATCATTTGTCATATGTTATGACACTGGGTGAGATGTGTGTGTCTATCACCAGTGGAGAAGTCAAATATTAAGCTTGCCTAAAATAGCTTTAGTAATCTGGCCTTTTTCAAAGCAAGATTTTCCCTGAAAAACAGGTGGAATGTTTGCAAAAATTCAGGCTAAAGAATAAGACACCGAACAGGATACAGGTACAAATAATACTTTTTCCAAAATTGGCACAATCTCTCTGCCCATTATATGCCCCTAGTAATCTCATGGCTATAACTAAAGTGGTGGACTGCTCCACTAAATTCATTTACCTGTGAAAATGCTCAAACGTTTCACCACCTCCAGATGAAGATGAAAGGATCTTAGCAGCCAAAGCTGTGCATCCTCATCTTCTAACGTTTTGCTAAGATACAATAATGACATCAGTTCAGATTAACCAATAGAGATATGAAACAAACCAATTCAGAATAGGGATAGGAATAGCATGAAGCAAAAGATGAACTAAAAACAAAAAACAAGCATAACCTCACCCTCCATTGCAGGACGTGATTTTTAAAATGCTGCAATTCATCCTGACTCTTAAAAAATCAGGAGAAAATACATCACTATTAAAAGCATTGTGATATATGTGCATGCATGCATATGTAGAAAAGTTACAAACTGCTACTCAGTATGAAGTTTTTAATTCATCCTTTTCTTGAATTTGGGCAAAAGAACCAATAATGTGTGCACATGTTTTTAAATTACAGGCAATGCAGAGGATAATTATCGTCCAAGAACTGTTTCAGAAACATTAGCTATCTGGAAGAGTACTCCTGCCATGAAGAAGACAGCAGTTAAACCTTCATATATGGGAGTTTGACTAATTCTGTCATCTGAGATTTTTTTAACCATCAGTATGAAAGAAGTTCTCAAGGCTGCTTCTGACAAGTACTAAAGACTACTGCTAACAGTGTACAGTTGCAATGGCAATTTTAAATACAGTTTGCATAGCTTTGAACCCTTTAGAAATTCCATTTAAGTCATGGAAAAATCTTTCAATGACAGATAATCAAAATGGGAAACTGACTACAGCAGAACAAGCATAATTAAGTACATAATTTATATGCAACCAGCAACAGCCACTAGGTTACTGCTACCCATGTGGGGATTGGTAGATCTGCCATATAACTTTGTGCAAAAATGCAAATAAAATATGTTGGTAGAATTATGACAAACACTCCAGATCAGAGACATAGAGGAAGGCAATTTGCAAGTTCAGTGTACTGAATAGTTTTGCACAAACAGAAGAATGTATTCCCAAATAGACACACATTCACAGGCACGCACTTTGTTATTACTGCAGTTCTCTGTTCTCATCTTCTACCTTTTTATTTCTCCCATTCACACAAGTGCTCCAGGACAGTTACTGGCATGAACAAGCCCAGACTGGCAATTTCACATCTGATTTTTAAAAATTCATCCTGCATAATATATATATGTGGTTGGGTTTCGATACAATGAGATTCCATAACCATAGTTAACCTACAGAGCAATTGCAACTTCCAGACATACAACAGCCAATCTGTGCTGTAGAGCTGCTTGCCTGCTTTTCTTTTGCATTTGCTAGGACTCAGCTTCTCTGTCTAAGGCGTAGCAACCTCTTGAAAATGAGCAATGGCCCGAACCCCAGTTTATTAAGGAATTGTGAATTCAGACATAATACAAAACTATTGGAGCTTCAAGTCATGGTTTGGTGGTTACAAGTAAATCAGTCTGTAGGCAAGCTTAGATTCAGAATTACTATAAAATAATATTTTACCTAAAGAAGTCATAGTTTTGCATTATGTCTAAAACCCAGATTACGTATGTGTACCTATATATGCATCCAAAAGGCTGGGTTGGAATTTGCATCAATAAAGTAATAAAACTAGAAAAAGTGCACTGCTAATTTAGCAAGCAATACTTGGGAAGCAAAGGTCTGAACCATCACACTATAAATTGGAAGAGAGTCACTGACTATGGTTAAATGTCACTAATGGGTGAGAAATACAATTTCTTCCTGCTTCTCGTTCCTTCCCCCAAATTAACAAACCCTTATCAAAGTCCCCTGCCCAAGTTGTGTTGCCTATTGGCAAACTGCTCCCATAGCAAGAGAAGGCAAGGGTGGCCAAGCTAGAATGCCCCCATCTTCACCAGGGAATATTTGTGACATCACCGGGCCAAACAAAACAAACTCAAGATACTTAATAGGGTTGGCACTTTTCTAAAGGTTGGTTCTTCTCATGAGCAAAAATTATCATTGCAAGTGCAAACTATAGATGCAACCCCAAATTATTGATTTTTTAACTTAATGCACAGGAGCACATTAGTGCATTCTCTCCAAGCTATGCCTGCTACCAAATAGGCCAACTTCAATCATGAATATTTACAAAGAAATTCAATAGGTAGAAAGAGTGGAGGAAAAAGGGGAACAGAAGTTACAGGAATACAGAACAGCATTTGCTCTGCGCATCCTATACAAATCCAGCTGACGGAATGCCTCAATATCAATCCATGAAGAAGATCAAGTTAAGTCAGAACCCAAATTCAAGGAAGGAATTAGGAAGCATCCCTAAAAGCTTTGTTCTGAAGAAAACACTACTATTCTACCTCTCAGTGCGTTAATTTGTTGTTTGGTCTTTGCTTTTTCTTGTTGTTTAAAAGAGGTTACATTATCCAGAAAAGAATTTTGGCAACACAGTGGACAGGTGGCTGAAAAACCATCAGGTCAGCATTGTGTACTGATAAAGTTGAACACACACACAAAAATGAGATAAAAATTTATATCATGTTTGGTGTAAGACCATCAGAATAAGAATGGTTGAGAAAAAGATATTCAGAGCACAGAACTATCATCCAAAAACAAATGAAACTGAAGACATTTTGGTATTCCACAAGTTTTGGTATTTACAATAAGGGCCAAGCGTGGAATTCTGAGGCACTTGAGGAAAAGGTAAGGGTCACATATTCATAGACCAGTTTCATATTTGGAAAAAGAATGGTACAAGAGCCTCTTTTCCACAATACTAGTAATTTTGCATTACATTTTGCCCTCTGTTAATAGCATTCAGAATATAAGGCCACATTATGGAATATATAATCTCTTCTTAACAATAAATACTAGCTACCATAATGTTGAAATGAGGGTGTCTTTGCAGGATTTGCACTCGAACGTGCCTGGAGCACAGTTGCAGCAAGAATGCAGTACAGGATGGACTAGCCAACATCTGTTCATTCATGCACCACTGACAAAATCTCTACAAAATACTGCCAACTTTCATAGAAAGTGAGTGTGGTGTTTTCACAGAAAAATTGTTTAAGACCCCCCAACATATGCTTCCCACCAAAAGAAACTTGTTAATGTTCTCTTGTTAAAGAATTCAGTCTCCCAGAATAAATTTATCAGAACTCAGGTCCACAACTACAGCTAAATGTATTTTCAGGATCACGATTTAATGTATTAAATTCATCAGAAGGACTGAAAAACTATATGAAATTCTTAGATGCTTAACACCCCATTATTAAACACTTGAAAAAGGAGAAATCAGATTTTTCCAGACATGAAAAATAGTCTCGGAATGGTTCTACTAGAACACTAAGCAACAGCTACTCCAACCTCTTTTTAAAAATGTCAAAGAAATGTAGGCCTGCATTTGAGCAATACGCACTATTTAGGTTCATCCTTCTAAAAACATCACTGAAGTGAAAAAAGGACAGAAATGAACAAAACTATGGAAGAACTTCTGTATGAGGGTGAAAATCACCATTTCTTCAGTTTATAATGACTGAGAAAAAAAATTGCAGGTTATAATTAAGGCATATGAAAAGGTCACAAATGATGTTGAGAAAGTTACTATAATGTAGTGGGGAATAAAGTTACTTATGCTTCTACAGTACCAAGAGTTGCAAGATAGTAATCAACCTAGCAGGCACACATCGTAATCAAAAGGGAGGGTTTTCCAAAATGCAAACATGAGCTGTATAACTTACTGCTTTGAGTTATTTGTCAATGACACATTCAGGTTGAAAAAAAAAAGTTACTGTGGTCCAGCATGTTCCTAGCCTGACTGCCAGAAGCAAATGTCTTCATAAAAAACAAACTATGCAACATTTATTCATCCTATTTCCTGGCATTCTTTAAATACCTGGCAATGAATGTATTTGACAATAGATTAATAAGCTGATGGATCATTGGACTGAAGAAAAGCACAAACACAGAAGTATAACAACAACAAAACAAAGAACTCCTTAAAATAGCAAGCATAACACACCTGCAATGTCTTGAGTAACGTCATTTATAAATTATGTTGCTGCACCTGTATGCATATTAGCACCCTTCTGAACCACCAGCTCATTATCATAGCAGTTTTAATAAAAAGTGTAACAAAAAATTAGAGTTTTCTTCATTATAAAATCACCCCTCGCTTTAATCACACAACAGCAGCCATACATGTAGCAACAGCTTCTGGAGTACAAATGAGGATGTAAAACTCTGTGCAAAACTGCATTATATTTTCAGCATCTAAAATTTCAGGAACACTACCAAAAACATAGAAACAAGAACAATTTGGGAAAAAAGTATCAGGATTTCTAGAAGAAAAATCTGGTGGCACCGTGACAAATGGTGGCAACAATGACAAATGTTCTGGAATTCGTAAAGTGGAAGGATACAGGATACTGATAAATGTCTTCATAGCAGTTAACTGTTTGTCCAAACCCTCTTTAGCTTTTACATACAAGGTCCATCTTTCCAAAAATCATTGCTTTGTGGGCTATGAATAATAGATATATAAGAATGAGTAGTCTCTTTGAGGAGTGTGCTTTCTTCCAAGATATCTTCAGAAGAGCTGGATCATCGACTCCCTGGATTTTCCTACACCGATCCACTTAACTGCACAAGAAAAAGTTTGCATTATGCTTTGATATTTCAAAGTATCCTTAAAATGATAAAGCAACTATTTCTCCAAAGACTTCCCTAATTAATAGGTTTTTCCAATAATCTTGGAACAACGCAAGACCAATTGAGTGCCCCTGCTCTTGAATACTGTATGGCTGTTTCCCAAGGCCAGTCACCCACTTCCACAAGCAGTTCTGTCAATATCATTCATTCTATTTTCACCCTGCTTTTCTCCCAGAAGTGCACCCAAGGCAGCTAACAACCAATTAAAATACGTAAACTATAAAATACATACTAAAAGCCAGCCAGTAGCAAGAAGTAGCATAAAAAACAATAACAAAACATTAAATAAACTACTAAAAAGCATGAGCCAATCTGCAGCCATCATACCCTAAGATCTTGCAGGGTGCCAAAGGCTTTTAGGAATAAAAATGTCTTCAGGCCTCGCCAGAGAAGTGTTGGGTCTACAGGAAAGTAGCTAATTTTGCCAATTCTTTGCAATATCTGTTTCCTGGAATCCCTCTGGATGCTGAAACCCGCAGATAATGAAATCTGTGGGTCACGGCACCCAGACCTCCAAACGCAACCAGAGTACAGCTCCAATCAAATCCAGATGCTGTTCTGAGGCCTGGGGAGGCCATGTGACCTCCCTGGGTCTCAGATTTTGGCAAAAACCAAAATCGCCCTTCAAACACTTTCAGGGAGCTTTCTGAGGTCTGCAGAGGCTGTCTGCAGCCTCTATGGCTCCTGAATGCAACTGGAACAACATTTGGGTCAAATCCACAGGTCCTAAATCCATGGATAAAAAGGACCCCCTGTATTTGCTATTAAATTAATCCCCTTCTCAAAACTGAAAAGTGGGAAATGTCAGGTTTATCAAGTGATAAAACTGGCACTTGCTAAAGCTGCAGAAGTTTTACAATCCAACAGAAGCTGGGAGCACAATCCAAGTAATGACTATTTTTATTAGTGAACAGTAATTTCAGAATATCATTCCTCAGGTTTCCAACAGGTGATTGGAAACTATCTTCTTGATCTGTTTACATTATTGTTTCAAGACAAAGCAAATTTCCTCTTTCGGAGTCATGGCAGTGAAATGATCTGAAAACAAGCAAACCAGTGGACAAACAGAAATGTTACACCTATTTGGGTAGTCCTCAGTTTCACTGATGCATCGCTTTAACTAAGTGTAACCTGTACAGAGTGACTGCTTCTAGAAATTGTGATCTACACAAATTAGCTACGCCTGCAAAAAGTTGGTTAGAAATACAGCTGGGAAAAATACCATGTGTTTTACTTACCAGGAACACCTAGCTCCATTTCTATGAATCGGACGTAGTTCTGTGCATTTACAGGAAGTTCATCAAATGTCCTTGCATTTGATATGTCTGAGTTCCATCCTGGGAGTGTCTCATACTGAACCTCTATTTTATTTAAGACTTCCTGGTTTGCTGAGAAGATAAGCAAGAGCGTAACAACACAAATATAATTTCATTCCATCTGTCCTGTTGCCAGCAACATCAGAACAAGAGACTTGTTTAATAAATCAGCTAGGGCAGGGTTTTTCAAACTGGGGTATTGTGACGCCCCAGCCTGAGGGTCCTAGCCTCTTTCCCCTTAAGGGGTGGGGGCAGTGAGGATGCAGCGATGCGATCCCCAGGATCACGTCGCTCTGGGGGCTGCAGGGGCCTGGCTGCACTTACCAGAGCCTCCTGCAGCCTCCCAGGGGTGCAGGGAGCCCTGCACAATTATCTACAGGGCTCCCTGAAGCTTCAGAAGTGAAAGTGGAATGATTGCGCTCCACTTCCGGTTTTTCAAATGTGTGGTGTGATTTCTCCACTTTCGCTTTCAAAGCTTCCAGGAGCCCTGCAGACAGTCGCACAGGGCTCCCTCACTCCCAGGAGGCTCTGGTAAGTACAGTCAAGCCCCTGCAGCCCCCTGAGCAATGTGATCCTGGGAATCGCATCGGTGCCTTCCCCGCGCTGCCTTCCCCTGCATGAACTTAAGAGTGGTTTTCAAAAGCCCCGAGATTGAATTCCCTGAGAGTTTGAAAACTGCTGAACTAGGGGAACTTTGCAAGTCCAGTAATTCACAGAATTCAAAGAGGTAAATACTTTAATGAGAGTTCTTTCAGAATTTGCTATGAAGAGCTCAGATAAAAATTCCCTCATTTGGTTAATTTCAATACATCTTTTTTCAAAAAAGAACAATTAACAGAACAAAAATTTGGGTGTCCCAAACAGTTCACTAACAGATTTTCTGTGGTTTAAAAAAAAAAACGAGGTCACCCCCAAATTCTATGTATAGATGAGATGGAGGGAAATAGCAACTAGACCAGTTATAGGTGAATCAGAAGCTGAAATAATTAACAGTATATATTCTAAGTCTGGCTGACAATATTAGAGTGTTATTGCTGTAGGAGAACTATAGATACTACAGTGACTGAAAAGTTCAGTAGCAACTTTAATAGTGGTACAAATATAGTATGAATACACAGACTCACCTGGAAAATGAGGTATGATTTTATCATCTATTTTATAAGCAATGCCAATTTTAATTTCTGCAAATACATCCAAAATATCCAATTTGGTAAGAGCCAATCTGTTTTAAAATAAAATATTGATGTATTAGTTACATATAGATAATGGTCACAAGCTTCTGAATTAACTTTAACCTTTTAATCTTAATTCAAGAGCAAATGTGCAGATGCACATAACTATGAAGATATTTAAAAATAGAGTAACTCATACTCCAAATATCCAACATTAACAAACCATTTAAGTTACTATATTTTCAGCTAAAATTGTTTAGTTCAATTCCCATACATTTCTGAACAAGAGACGTTTGTAAAATGATACACATGTAGAATGCTTATGTACCTTACAGATGGGTTATGAAAACCAACATGTTATACTGAGATCAGTGCTCCAGCACCACAATCTCTACACTGTAATTGCAACACAGGATCCAGACCCTAGCACTGTCGGATCCCAAAGAACTTACCAGATCTTTGTCTATCCCCCACTCATTTATAACCCCCCCCCTCAGTTTTCCCTTTATTCAGTTCCTACAACAGCTTTGCACATTGCCCCTGAAGGGTAGCAAAGTGATGGTGTCTACGGATTCCTAAACTCTACTTTATGCAGCTGATAACCCAGTTGGGAAAGTTGAGAATTATTTGGAAAAGGCTCACACTTTTCAAGCATCATGTAGCTATTACACATGTTCATCCACTATTCAAGGTTACCCTGGAATCAGATCATTAATAAACTGTAATTATGACATGTGCACACATGTTCAAAATTATTCATCTTTCTAACTAGTATTTGAATCTGAAGACAATCAAAGTGACTCATAATACACCCAGAGCAAAACTATGAAACAACAAAACACAGAGCTACAAAGAAGCAAGTACACAATCAGCGTAACGTAAGTCACACATCTGCTGAAACAGCCATACGTTTGCGGTTTACTGAAAAGCAAGCAGCAAGCAAGCTAGAAAAGGCCTCTCTTGGGAGAATATTCCAGAGTTCAGATGGCAAAACAGAAGAGTGCCTATCTCTTTTGTGTCCATCTGCTTGCACCTGAAATACAGGGAGACGCAGAGCAGGATTTCTGACATTGACCTTAACGCAAAGACAATTTGATATAGTAAGGTTGTAGTCCTTCATGTATCCCCAGGATGTTTTAGGCTTTAAAGTTTAAGATCAGTGTTTTGAATTAGGCCTGGAAATAGACAGGAAATTACTGGAGATGAAAAACGTATTGAAGTTGCAACTCCATGCAATTTGCATAAGTTAAACAGCCTGGTTGCTATTCCCAGAGACATAAGTACACCATCACAGCAGACAACCATTTCAGCTAAAGTTCAATCTAAAAAGACAAAGGTTAAGCCAGTTTCAACAACAGCAATCACCTCACCCACAGTCTGACCAACATTAGTCTGCTTCTGATAATATTTTTCCCTAAAGTAAGAAAGCTTAGGAAAACAGCAGTTGGAATAGAAAGTCTGGTGTGCCTGAAAACCCTTGTAACAATTAAGTAATCCTTGAAGGTAGTAATATTGTAAAATATTTTTCAATTAAAAAAAATCTTCCACTTTCTATAAGCCAGAGACACAACCAGGGTAACCCAACTGGCTCTGCTGTCCGACGTCACTGCTGTTCCTGAAAAATTCAGAAAGACAAAAAGCAGCCACTGTCCTCGCTCATTGCCACAAGAACCTTTCCAGGATATGCAGGTCATCCTGGGAACTCCCAGCATGCTCTGCACTTTGTTTTATTTTAAAGGAACTGTGCAAGGAAGGAGCAAGATTAGCAAAGCAGATCACTAATGACTCAGCTTGAGAAAACCGCATCTTGCTCCTTTGCCTTTTAAGTTTAACAGGACCACACGAAAAAGGAGCAGGGTTTCAGGGAAGGAAATGGATAACTGCTTCTGAAGTACATCGATGTGACTATGTCTGCAGTAGGCTAGAGGAAGATGGTGGAAGACTTGAGGTGAAAAGCACCCCAAGTCTCTTACCTCCCCATCTGCTGCTCAATTTTAGTGCAGACACTGGAAAGTCTTATGAAGGTATTTCAGAGCCCAATCCTGAGCTTGACGCGTCAGCTTACCTCCAGCGCGCACTGTCACAAACATGCTATAAGGCACTTTGTGAGCTCTAACACTGGGTGAGTGCCTGTGCTAGCCCAGTGTTGACTGGCGCTGGGGTAGTGCCATGTGGGTGCCCAGCCTCCGCCTTTCAACGGTTGTATGGACCGCCGAGCAGCAA
The DNA here is from genome assembly GCF_035046505.1 of Tiliqua scincoides. Taxonomy (NCBI): domain Eukaryota; kingdom Metazoa; phylum Chordata; class Lepidosauria; order Squamata; family Scincidae; genus Tiliqua; species Tiliqua scincoides. Next base: position 233,392,377 of record NC_089821.1, read on the forward strand.
AAAGGAAAGCAGGGGTGGGGGGAGGTGTCCTGGGGAGGCAGGCAGAGAGCAGGGAGAGGGCAGGGAGAAGGTGTGACAGGGAGGCAGATAGGCATGCCAGGGGGAGGGATGGAGGCGGAACCGGTGGAGCAACACTCCACCAGATCCTGAGCCTTCGCATCAGGCTTGGCGCCTGACACGAAGGCTCTTACCTCACCGCTGACCTTTTGGTCGGGGGTGAATCGAAAAGCCCCACTGCGGGGCTATTCACTTTACCTGGGGAAGTCCTCTTCTCCAAAGGTGCCACAGCAGCTGCTGTGGGCATGCAGGATGCAGCGGCAGCAGTTTTCGGTGCTGCTGCAGCTGCACACCCCAGGAGCTCAGGACTGGGAACTTCTAAAGTTGCCATCTAAAAATGGAACTTGGAAAACTTGTGGTTTTCCACATTAAGTGGTAGTTTTCATTTATAATTTAAAAGATTATAGAGCCATGTGGAACTACTGTTAGTTTCATTTGTGCAACTTATCTTGTCACCACTGCAGATTACTCACGCAGTAAATCCATTGATCATGTGGGCATATCTAAGCAACATCAAATCCAACCAACCACATCTTCTTTTGCGACCTGTAGTCACACCAAACTCTTTTCCCCTTGTCTGTAGCAATTCTCCAGCTTCCTAAGAAATAGAATATTATTGTGTTAATATCTTGGAGCAGTATCACCAACTTCTATTTACAAATAGAAAATCGGCAATAGAAGACAATGGAACATATTTTATAGCTCCATCACAGAAAAATATTTTAAAAAATAAATCAAGATAAAAGTACAAATACATGAGTCACCTTTACTATATCAGTGTGAAAAATACTAGTTATTAATTCTGCTGTATAATACGTACCTGCTACCTCACACAGGAGTGTTTTATAGTTAACTTAATTTAAGTCCAGTTAATTTAGTTTGGGATCAAGAAGGCAAGCTGTTGCAGATAGATTGCAACTGGACGTTAGTTAATAATTCTGCTATTGATTCAATGAGCAAGAGCAGAATTCCTTTCTGACAGAAATGTAGATTTTGCAGGACTGAGGAATAAGCAATATTGGGAATATTTAAATACCTTTTAAAAAAAGATCACAAAACCATTTACATAGCAAAACAAATAAACAGTGTTGGCAGTTAAAAACTCATAGGCACATTTCAAAACACTCAGGCAACAGATCTGGTGTCTGAAATAGTTTAAGAAATGTAGTTTTATACAGAATTTGATACCTGGGACAGTACAGCCATGCTTAAATAATATTGCTAGGAATTACACATTTGCTTCTCCTCAGCAACTCACTGTTACTCATACTCACATTGTTTTGTTCTGTAGGAAAGGCACCAATTCCAACTCTAGTTGTGTATGCTTTCACAACTCCATATACTTCACCAACATTCTGTGGTGGCATACCCAAGCCAGTGCAAACACCTCCCACAGTACAATTTGATGAGGTCACAAAAGGGTAAGTTCCTAGTTTGGGGAGGCAGAAAAGAAATGTGGGACAGTGAGTACTATGTCTTTGTACTGAAATGTGATGCAATAGCAAATACAGACCTTTGGCCACTACTCTTTTTGTATAAAAATACAGAAGCAGGGGCTTGTTCAAGCATTATATTTATAATAGTCCAGAAAAACCCCCAATTCCCAATTGATAATTTCACCACACTGTTGCTTATTTAGGGATGTTTACTCTAAAACATTAAAAGTAAATGATTATCAATTACTTGTGCCACAGATATATGTTCATTATATACTTAGTAATCTAAAAATATTCACTTAACCCAGCCATCTTTAACCACCGTGCCATGGCCCATTAGTGTGTCGCAAGTGGTCCACTGAAATTTAGGGGAAGGTCATTTATTAATCAGGCCAATGGGGGATGTGAGCCCCCCACTGGCAGCATGGTGTGCCTTATCAATTGTCAAAAACCTGATGGTGTGCCTTGACAATTTTAATCACTTATCAGTGTACCATGAGATGAAAAAGATTGAAAATTGCTGATTGGCAATCCAATCCTATGCATGTCTACTCAAAAGTAAGTCCCATTAGAGTCAATGGTGCTTACTCCCAGAAAAGTGTGGATAGGATTGGGCTGTTAACCTTTTAAAATCATGTTCTATTTGCTAAAATGAATCTATCCTCCCCCCCCAAAATATTTCCGTTACAGTTCAGAAGCATGGACTTCTGTGCCATTTGTAAGGCTTGATTAAGAATTCTAGATTCCGGGGGAGGGACCGGACAGCAGCTGAGCAGACGTGCCTTTCTTGAGCTCTTGAAAGGCACTCTGTTTTTCCCCAAAATCTGCAGATCTGAGGATTGTTTGTCAGGAGAGACAAACTCCTCCATGTGATAGCATGATTCCTGAGGAGATAAGGCCCAACCAGGGCGGCTTTCCCAGGAGATTCCACCATCTTGGCAGCAATGGTGAAGAATTCATTTTGAAATCAAGCTGAAGGCTCCAGCAGGGAAAGACGTTGAAAGACTTAAGTAAGTGTTATTCCATTTGAATATGCCTGGCGTGGACTGAATAATTTGACTGCCTGATTTGTTTTCTTGCCATGAGAAGGGGGGGAAGGTTCCCCCCCCCAGCTGTTTCTTGGTGTGAGAAGAAATCGTAGAGGAGATTTGCCAAGCTTGCTATGGATATATGAAAATATAATTACAACTTTACAACTTTGAATTTTGGTGGATTACAAATTAACTGTCCTTGAAAAGTTTGTGTATTGGAGCATTTATTGCCTTGGTTTGTTACTATCATTTGGGAGAGCCTGAAGGAGTGGCTGGATGTTTTGACATTTGTTTCCTCTGCAGACAGAGGAATGATGTTTCCTCTGCAGACAGAGGAATGGCATTGCCAAGGTTACAAGTATAAACAAGGTAAGAGAAATATAAATAAAACAGTGCACCAGTGAAATCTAGTGGATTTTAAAAAACATTGCAAGAGCTGGATTTGTGTTTATAATTGAGGCAAGGAAGATAATACACTGAGGATCTAGTGGCTCAGGTTTTAGGATAATATTATCTAGTGGCCTTAAAGAACATTGCGAGCAGAAGGAAGGAAGATGGCGGGCAAAACAGTGAAAGTCCGAGGCTCGCCAGCATCAGAGACAGGACTTGGAAAATTAGTCAAGAGGAACCGAAAGGGAAAGACAGGAAACAGACTGCAAAACATAGAAAAACTGTTGGTAAGGGTACAGCAACTAACAAACCAATCTGTACAAACTCAAGCTAGTGTTTGATGATCTTACTGGACAACTGATGTAGGTGAAAATTACATCAGAAGAAAATAAACAAAGGATTGAGAGATTGGGACAAAAGCTAAGAAAAGATCAAGATAAAATATCGGAGACAGAAGAAAATCAACATGACGCAGAGACAACGTTAATGGAAATTCAGATGGATAGTGCAGCTCAAGTGATGAGGATACAAAATATACCAGACGAGAAAGGAGAAGATACATCGCAACGGATTGTCAGATTAATATCAGAATGGACTGATGGAGGAGATATCTAAAGAATTGGACTCAGTGAGAAGAGTGAGCACTTCTTATCTGAGAAATATGAATTACCAAGAGAAATTCATGTGAAATCCATCAGAATCTTTTACAGAGATAAATTACTGAAGGCCTCACAGGAAAAGGAATGGACAGTGGATGATAACAAAGTCAACATTTTGAGACATGTTCCATGGAGAGTGAGGAAGAGAAAAGAATATGAAAACCTGACTAAATTTTTAAGAGAAAAGCAAATACCATACAGATGGCTTTCTCCAGAAGGTATATTTTTTCAATATCAGACACAGAGATATAATATAAATTCTACAATGAAAGCAGAAAACTTCTTGAGTACAGTGATGAAAGACAAGACAAGACAGGAAGAAAAGGAGGAAGAGAAATTGAGAAGAAAAGAATATAGACCAGAAATGGAATTGGATGAAAAGAAATCAGATGATTTAGAAACAACAGATGAATCAGAGAGGGAAGAGCCTAGAGGAGCGAGTAAGAGCCGCTCACCAATAGCAACAAGAAAAAGACAAAAAGAGAGGAAGACTAGTAAAAAGAAATGTGATGACCAATGAATACGGCATTGTTGGTGAATAAAAAATTAGAAGAAGTTTTTGTGGCTTTAGATAAAAAAAGGTGTTGCCATTTATGTTAAAGGAAGATTGAGATCAAAATTAATATATGCATTATAAGATGGACTATTGGACTTTGAGATGTAAGAAGAAACAGTAAAACAATGCATGATAAAATGGGCATAAAATATAGGCCATAATATCACAATAGATCAATGGGGACAGATCTGGAAGCATAAGTAAAAAACATATTAGAGCAACGAATTTTATATTATTTTAGATATTATAGATAAAGAAAATGATGTATACCTAGTTATGATTTTAACTGTAGCGAGGATCTTATATGCTAGATATTGGAAGGATTCTAAAAAACTAATGAAAAATGAATAGTGAAAATAATGAATGTGACGGAAATGGACAGACTTTTAGAAGTTTTGGATTAACAATGAAAACCGACACAAATTGAGCAAGGAAAAAACCCTTTTATGCTTGGTTGAAAATGGAAGTTCTAGAACTATATGATAGGGCATTTAGATGATTGTATTATCTTTGATATGATACATGTATGATGAATGAAAAATGATATTAAGAGGTAAATTTAGAAGAGGAATTGATTAAGATATGCAATGATTTATTAGTTTTAGTGATATATGATAATGATATATGATTTCCTGCACCCTTTGTGTTTTTTGTGTAGTGAAGTGTGTTTTTTTGTGTTATATGTATTTGTTTATAGCTGATTTTGAAATAATAAAAATAAATAAATAAAAATAAAAAAGAATTCTAGGTTCCATGTATTTCCTTAGTACAAACTGAAGTGTGAAGTTATTTGAGTTCTACCTGATAAAAGCTGTCCTAACAATTTTTTAAACGGGTTCTGTAACTAAATGGACAGAATTAAATAGCCTTAATCCTCTAAGGCAGCTATTTTCAACCTTTTTCAGCTTGCGGCACACTGACAAGGTACTAAAATTGTCAAGGCACACTACCAGTTTTTTTACTTACATTAAATTACTACATTACAGTTAATCTTGAATTAATACAATTAAATCATTACATGACCAAAAAATTGACAAGAAGCATGGAGAGGGAAGTATATGTGGTTTCTGAAAAGGAGGAAAAATTCTATGTTCAAATTCTTATCAAAAGTGCCAGAAAGTATTGGCAAAGACAGGGCAGGTTGATCACATAGTGGAGAATGTGGGTGAGGGGCAGGGAGGAGACATGATTGAAACAAGTGCAGGATTAAACTGGGGTGGGGGAAAGAGAGAATGTGAGGCAGTGATTTGTATCTTTGGAAGGTACTGACAAGTGAGGGGAGGGATAGTAAGAGAGTTGCTAACTGTGATTGTGAGCTTTGGGGGGTGGAATATCCCTGGGGAAGGGGGTGGGGTGGGGGAGAAGAGGAGAGAGAAGTGCCAATTGCCTGCTTGTGTATTTGAGAAAAAAGACTGCAACCAAAAGCCCAATCCTATGCATGCCTGCTCAGAAGTAAGCCCCATAGTAGCCAAAGGGGCTTACTCCCAGGAAAGTGAGGATCAGGTTGCAGCCTGAGTCATGCTCAGGAGCAAGTTCCAAGAGGACTCTTCAGCTGCTGTGTGGGATGCAAAGCAGCCGCGGCCAGCCCCTTTCCCTGGCTGCCTGCCACGGGAGGCTCAAAGCAGCCGCTTCTCCCATATGCAGGCACCCAGCTGCTGCCTGCCTCCTCTGATCCTGAGGCACACCTGACACAGCCTTGCAGCACACTAGTGTGCCACATCACAGCGGTTGAAAACCGCTAATCTAAGGGTTATCTGTCAACATTCCAGATTCTGAATCTTAGATAATCCTATTAAAAGTATACTTTAAACTCTATCACAACTAGAATGGAAATAATCTCTTCACAAAATTGTGCAGCAATCAGCATCTTTACGTATCCCTTATATTTTATTTATTTTACTATTTCTGGTACATGGTCCATAATACAACCTAAACAACAGTCCAGGAATTCAAACACAAACATGACAAATACCTCACACACTGCAGTTATAATAAAAACACTCTAATCTCCCCCCAAAAACCTTAATCTTTATACCTACCAAAATCAATGTCCAACAGTGCTGCATTTGCACCTTCTACTAAAATTTTCTTTGGCGGGCCATGCAAAGCTTCATACATAAAATATACACCATCCCTCACCATGGGCTTGATCCTTTCAATGTAACCCTAGGACAAACAAATGTGTTTTAAAAGTTGGGATTAAATTCGCAAATTAAAATCTACAATAAACTGTAGTTAGAAACAGTGCCAAGACAGCCAGATAATTCATCAAAATTCTTCTGGTCTTGTAATGACTAAAGTGGCTTCGGTTTGCAGCTTATTACCATCAACTATCTTTGCATGAAAAATGCATGGGCAAATATAAAAAAGCATACATATCATTCAGCAGTAAGTTTTTTTTAGGCAAAATGTTTTATTTTTGATATGCATTACATGCTCCTTAGACAAAGCTTTCAGAGCAGTTCAATAAAGTTCCAGCAACAACAAAATAATAGAGCAGAATAGCAGAAAAAAGGAATTCTAGCATTACAATCAAATAAGATCTGGGCAAATAAAAAGCAGTATGCACTGCTGAAACAGAGACGCCTGCGTTGACTCGGTCATGTCGTGAGAATGGATGATGGCCGGATCCTAAAGGATCTCCTCTATGGAGAACTCGTGCAAGGAAAGCGCCCTACAGGTAGACCACAGCTGCGATACAAGGACATCTGCAAGAGGGATCTGAAGGCCTTAGGGATGAACCTCAACAAGTGGGAAACCCTGGCCTCTGAGCGGCCCGCTTGGAGGCAGGCTGTGCATGGCCCTTCCCAGTTTGAAGAGACACTTGGCCAACAGACTGAGGCAAAGAGGCAAAGAAGGAAGGCCCATAGCCAGGGAGACAGACCAGGGACAGACTGCACTTGCTCCCGGTGTGGAAGGGATTGTCACTCCCGGATTGGCCTTTTCAGCCACACTAGACGCTGTTCCAGAACCACCTTTCAGAGCGCGATACCATAGTCTTTCGAGACTGAAGGTTGCCAATACAAAATAAAAAGATATTCACCCAGGTCCAAAAATACAGACAGAGCGTGGTAGGTAAACTTCTGAGGAAACCGTTCCAGACATCAGGTGACACAACCGAAAAGGTCCCATTGCTGGTCACCAACCACTTCAATTTTATATGGCTCCAATGGGGAGCTTACTTTCCCAAACAGGGCAAGCAGCAACTATGATGTGTGTAGGTGATCAGAGCACCCTTCACCCATGCCATGGGTTCTGATCCAGCTGCTAACTGGATAGCATGTGGTTGGTCAGCGTGTGCTTGGTCTGTGGAACTCCTTGCCACAGGATGTGGTGATGGCATCTGGCCTGGCTGCCTTTAAAAGGGGATTGGGCAAGCAATTTTTTCTTTTCACCCCAACTTATTAGAAAGAACATCCATAGAAAAATCAATCTGCATTTAACACATAATGCCAGCTAAATAGTAACTTTTTAGATAAAGTTTTACCTTCAGTCTTTTCAATTCCCCTTCAATGTCTATTTCTAAGGTAGGATAAATAGACTTGTACTGGTTGGCCAACACTTTGAATCTAAAAAGTAAAGAAGTTAATATTTGTATTGAATTCTACTTCATACAAATCTTGGACACAAGATTTTGATTTTATTGTTTAGAAAAAAGGAAGTTTACAAATGACAGATTCAGTAACTGTTTTTAGAATGTGAAAATTAGAATCTACAAATAAGTAAATTGATAGCCTTACTAATAAATATATTTAAAATGTAACATTACTTTAGAGAAGTTGTTACCTTTCTGAAAACTCACTGAAGTCAGAAACTAGATCACACATTCTGAGCCCACTTCGAGCTGCTTTAGAAGAATACACTGGACCAATTCCCTTTTTTGTAGTTCCCAAGCTTAAAAACACAAAAATAAAAAACACACACAAACTACACAATCTGGTGACTCTTAAAACAAGACTAAACAGTTGATACTTTAAAAAAATATATATATAATCACTTAGGAAGGTTGATGAATAAACCTGATAGTTTCAAATTGCTACAAGCTGGGGCCTACAGGCTGGTGAACCTCTTCTGGTAAGTGGGAAAGGGGCAGAAATAAGGCAAGTAGCACAAAAAGTGAACAGGCCCTAATGGAAAGCCCTAGCAAGACTGATTTTGAACACATATACAAGTACAATAAAGTTGCGTTATCTAGCACTTCAAGATAACTGGAACCTTTGACCACTGCCTCAGGCGGGGAGAGATGCCAGTTAAACAGTTATGCTGCTTAAGAAAATGTCCGTTAAGCAAGCCCCCAGCTTCTTCCCTCACTTATTGCCAGGGCTCCTTCTATGGTATCACTTCAAGAAAGACAGACAGAAAGAAAGACACTGTCAGGTAAGTGAGGGAATAGAGCAAGTCCTCTGTCAAGGGCCTGTCAGTCTTGTGAATGCTTTAACTGGCATATTCAGGTACCTGGCAACTCATTCCGGATGCATGCTGGATCACAAAACTTTTACTGCACCTAAATGCAGAAAAGGCAATAAACTAAACATTTTTTAGAGCACGTAGAGAAAAAGCTGAACTTTTTAATAATAGCATATCTTACAAATATTACGTAGTCATTTCTTCTGTGCAAATATCCAGGAGTTTTCAAAGTTTCTTTAATGCAAAGAATTTAAATAGTCCTTAACCTTAGCATATTAAGAGTGTATGCTCTCTGGGATGCTTAAACACAGTACTATAAATTACTTTGATCTTAACAGTAAAACAACAGAATGCATCCCAACAGCTGCCACCAGGGTACTCCACAGCAGCATGTTCCTTTTGTGAATGGAAAGAGGAGATCCTTCTCATGCAAGAGATCCTTCTGCAAGTGGAGGAGATCCCTGGGTAAACCTCTCTTTCTATGAATGGAAGGAACTTGTAGCCTTGGAATGTCTCTGCAGTAACTGCTAAGATACAACCCAATATATCAGGAAATGTCTCAAATATGTTGGAGAATTATTAGATGATTAAAAGTAAACATTACTGAATGTAGTCCGCTGAGTTATGCTTTCAGGTTATTTGGAATAATAAGTCCAAAACGGGCTGTTCTATAGCCTGCAGTATACTTTTCTCTCTCAAATAAGCCATCATGAATCATTAGCAGCAAGTGCTGCTTGTCCATCTTCCCCAAAAGTTTCCAAGAATCCTCAGCTGATCAGCACCAAATTTTGATTAAAATATCTATGAGATCAATGCAACTCCTACATGAGCAAAACCTAACAGGCCTTGGATTTCTAGCTGTAAAATCTCTCAACTGCCTGAAGGTGAACCAATTATTCTGTCATAATAGACTAGCCAAGGCAACTGTAGCAATTTGACTGTGAAGTTTATAACTTGCAGCCCTAAACGTGACACCAAAATGAATCAGTCACTGGTATAAAGAGAGGTTGGGAAAACAGAAATGTTAGCATAGATCAGGGGTCAGCAACCTTAAACACTCAAAGAGCCATTTGGGCCTGTTTTCCAGAGGAAAAAAAACCTCAGGAGCCACAAAACCCTTTTGACATCTAAAATGAAGATTACACTGCATATACAGTTTTTTTTTTACCTTTATGCTCTTATAGGTCCCATTTTTATACTGTAGCCCCCTCTTATAGCTTTTAGTTCGTTTTGTCATACATTCTTGTCCTGTGTTTTCAGACACCTGGTCCTCTATGGTGTTTTGCCTGATTCCAAGGCTATTCTCCGCCTGGAGAATTATGCCCACTTTAAGCAAATTAGCTCCCCTTCTTTCCCCCAACAAATGACCCTGGTTCTGCCCTGCAGTCCTGCTGGACCCCACCTCCAGGGTAGCTCGCCTGTTCAACCTGCAGAGGTGCTCTCTCCTGCCAGCAGCCTCCCGCCACTACAGCAGACCCTTGGTTCTCAGCAGGTCTTGGGCACAGCAGCCACACTTCAAACTCCAGTGTCTCTAGCAGTCCATTAGTCACAAAGTCAGTCAGAGTATCCAGGGCAGAGTCCAACGTCAATAAGCCAAGTCACAGTCCAAGGTCAGATTCCAAAGTAAGTCAGTCAAATCAGTCAGAGTATCCAAGTCAAAGTCAATGAGCCCAGTCAGTCTCCTCTCCAACCTGCACTCCTTCTCCAACTCACACCCCCCTTCCTGCCTCAGGTGCTCCTTATATCCCTGAGGGCCCTATTGCCTTCAAGTGGCTGCAGCTGTGCAGCACACTCTGCTGGATGCCCAGGCCTTACCCTTAAAGGGGTCACTGCTGACACCACATCTACCTCCTCACCAGATCTTCCAGGATTCCAATACGTATGGCAGTTATGACATCTGCTTATCTTACATGGATACTAAAGAACTCCCCCCACCTTCCAGAGGCACCCTGCTGGAAAGAAAAAAGGACACAGACTCCAGAGGTGGGGAAGAGAAGAAGCCAGAGCAGGAGGTGGGGGGCAGCCACAGGCCAGCTTCTGCCCTGCCTGCCTGCCCTCCCTCACTCAGGCTGCAACCCTCTCCACACTATCCTGGGAGTAAGCCCCATTGACTACAGTGGGACTTCTGAGCAGACAAGTTGGTTGGAGCTCTCAGGTTGCAGTCCTCTCCACACTTTCCTGGGAGGAAGCCTCACTGACTACTTGTGAGTAGACCTGCACAGGAGGGGGCTGAGGCTGCAGCTCTCCACACCTTCCTGGGAGGAAGCCCCACTGACTACAGCGGGGCTTACTTGTGAGTAGACCTGCACAGGAGGGGGCTGAGGCTACAGCCCTCCACACCTTCCTGGGAGTAGCCCAGGGACTACAGCGGGGCTTACTCTCGAACAGACCTGCACAGGCTCCCACTCACCTATCCTTGCGCTTGGCCTTGAGCAGGCTCCAAGGCTGCCATCCCAGGCACCCTTTCCTGGGAGTAAGCTTCATCCGCTGTAATGGGGCTTACAACTGAGTAGACACGCATAGGAGCAGGCTCCAAGGCTGCCATCCCAGGCACCCTTTCCTGGGAGTAAGCTTCATCCGCTGTAATGGGACTTACTACTGAGTAGACACACAGGATGTCTCCTCTGCTGTGGAGGAAAAGCCTCTCCTTGCACTGAGTGGGGACCTGCTCAGGGAAAGACGGGCTAGGGCTAGCAATGGCTGAGGAGGAGGGTGTCCTGCTGGAGAGTTGGAGAAGGGAAAAACAGGGAGCTTAAGCCTGCAGAGCGGGCAAAATTGAAAAGGGAAACCAATGCAGGGCAAGTGGGAGTGAAGGAAGAGGAGGGAAGCAGTCTGCCCTCCCAACACAGGTGCCTCCTGTTACGCCCTTTGCCCCTTTCACCGGGAGGAGCCACAGCAGACAGCTGAAAGAGCCACATGCGACTCTAGAGCTGCAGGTTGCCGACCCCTGGCATAGATGAAACCACAGAAGAAAAATGAGAGTGTACAGGATTTCTAAAACATAGCCTGCTGTATAGATGAGCTCGTAGCTAGTTTCAAAAAGTAAAACAAAAATGAACTGGAGAAATACATTTTTACTGACTCAACTGGATTTCATTTTGTCTATTTCATGTCACATCCTGTGACAGCAGCACAAGTAAAAAACTTGATTTACTGTAAACAGAGGCCAAACTTTTGTCAGGTGGAAAACATTCACAGCACAACCAGTTCTCTCTCACAAGGACAGAAATCTCTTTCAATAGAACCAGTTTTATCAGTGCAGAAGGTCTAAGGTGACTCTGTCAAAGCAGAACACTTAGGGCCCAATCTTATCCAACTTTCCAGCACCAGTGTAGCCACAATGCCATTCCAAGTGAACAAACATTCCTTTACCTTGAGGAGGCCTCCATGACTGCCCTCACCACCACAGAACGCAGCACACACCCCGTTGACACAGCTGAATCAGTGTTGGAAAGTTGGATAGGAATGGGTCTAAAATCTTACTGATAAAATCTAGCCTCCCATGCTTTTTCTAGAGCAAAAGGCTTTAATGATAACTACTAATTATTACTGAGGTGATGCAAGGAACAAGAACTGCATCACTGGTAAACATTTTTAGATTTGTATTGTGCTTTAGAAACAAGAGTAACAGATTTATTCACTTCTTCAGATATGCTTATTTGAGTTACTTGTATAATTAAGCGGGCAGCACAAATAGCATTAGTTGAAAAAGTAATAAAGATCACCATTTGAGAGCAAAACTTATATAATATACATGTTTTCTGTGCATTCCAAAGTTAGACAGACATTTGATGCAGCTTTTAGGCGAGGACAGCTGTCATCAACTCCACATAACCATTGCTGCTACCTGGAACTGCTGTGGAGAGGAGACAGGAGTTGGGGGCTGCTTTTAGATCTATCGCCCAGCAGAGAAGAAATCTCTCTATCACTGTCATCAACTGCTGTGTTGATGTGGCCATTTCAAAAAAAGGCACTGTTGGAGGTAAACAAATGAGATCTGGTAGTGGTACTGGGAGACCATGATCTACAAGGAAGACTAATTGATATTACTGTTTTAGGAACTGTTTTAGGAATTGTGAAACACTTTCAAAACCTATATAATGAAAAGGCAAATAGAAATGCTTCAAATAAGTAACAAAACAAGTTAAGCACCTCTGAATTCTTTGAACAACTTGTCTATCATATAAGTGGGTATAACAACTACATATCATATAAGTGGGCATTTACCTATGCTTCAGTTCTCCTCATGAGACATTCAGAAACAACTGTATTACAAAGCACTTTTTACAAGACACTGCAAAAATATTGTGGAAATGTATGCTCCATAGTGTTGCTCCATTTCTCCTATAATTTTACTGCTTGAGCTTTAGTTTGTAAACAAATTTCCTATATGTGATAAAGCATAACATACTTCTTTCCTGCTTGCTCTTGTCTTTGTTGTTCCTGGATGCCATCAGCAGCTTGATGGAAGTCAAATACTAGAGAATTTGAAGGGTACAAAATGAACTCTGTTGTATATTTTGCATAGAGCACCAAACTAAAATAATATTTCAAAGCAATTTATGTCACACTGATATACCTTTTAGATATCACCATTGTCATTAGTTACATAAACACCAAATGAAGAAGGCATTGAGAAAAGAGTTTTTAACAAGTGCTTCACATTTTTGAGGGGAGGAAAGTCAAAGGTAAGCACAAGGTATCATACAATTTGGTGCAAATCAACTGGAGAAAACAATCCTATCCAACTTCCTGACACTGATGCAGCCATGCCAATGGAGGTGTGCTACATCCTGCAGTGGGGGGGACAGTCACAGAGGCCTCCTTAAGGACAGGGAACACTTCTCCCCTTACCTTGGGGCTGTATTGCAACTGCATCAGTGCTGCAAAGTTGGATAGGATTGCGCCCCAGTGTCACTCAATGTACTATAGTTAGGTAAGTGTGTTGATAGGGTCTCTCCTCCATTCCCCTCTTCACTTACCATCTCTCCAATTTAAAACTTAGTGTGAAACCGATATGAAAGGAGAGGGGGCAGACAACAAAATGGAACTCTAACAGCATATTCAATTTTAAAAGCAAGGAGAAGAATGAGGTGGTGAGATTAGACTACGCAAGCTTTGTAGCAACAGTTCTGGCAGTCGATCAGCTAATCAGCTTGTTCATTGGTTCGCCTGCCCTCTATACCAAACTTGTACAATACAGCAGGCCAGAACAGTATTAATGGCATCTGCTGAGGGCTAGACGTGATGCCATTAAGTAGAAAGTGACCAGAAATATGCTCTTAGTTCTCATCTAGAACTCATCAGCTGCAAATGACAGAGGAAAAAACGTGCAAATCTTGATCTTGATCAGTCATAACCTCAAGTCAGCAATTTGATAATGCCTCAAAGAAGGCAAATGCTATTCTCTATGTTCAATATGGTTAGGGACATTATACTGGATGTAGGTACTGTGTTATGTTCTCAGCAGTGCATGTGTCTGAAGATGGTCCTTGAAGTTTTGTAAATCCAGCCTCTTAATCTGGACTATTAAATGACTGTGTGGCCACAATACTTGTTTTTATTTTTTTTTTAAGTTGTATTCCTATTCTTAAAAAAAAAAAATATGCATATCTAGCCAGCGGAATGTGCACATTGTTTTTATAGTGATTCCATTAACCCCTCATTTTCCTGCATCCTGGAAGATGCATTTGTTCAATAGATACAAGTGAACATAGGGGAGAAACGCCCTCTCAAAATAGTGCTGCAGCCCCATAAATGCTTTGTTGAGAGTTTTGTTCCATTGAAAGCAGCACCTAGGGAGCATTTCCATTTCCTCAAACTGGACATTCTGCATAAAAGTGCCATTCTTCAATAGGAAAGGTTTCAAATCATTCATTCAAGATGCATTGTGAAGCTGCTAAATTGAACATTATTCATAAACTGACCCAGTTGACCTAATCCTGAATGTATAGGTACAAGAGGCCATGTGCCTCTAGTTGTAGTGATGCTCACTTGTGAACCAATCTCACTGAACCTGGGAGAACCTGCAACCCGTTAACATGGTAATCGATTTATTCAGGCTATTTACCTTCATCTTCATAACACATAAGACAGAAAATATTCTTAATGAACAGTGGGAAGCAGAACAAAAATTGATATCTGTGAATTAAAGTTGTGCATTGCATAGTCAAAATTTGAAGAAATGCTTGTAGCATAATAGTAAGCTTCCCAGTAAACAGAATAGGGAAACTTGCTCCCCATTAAAAGTAAGTACTGGCCTGCACAAGAATCAGCCAAGGTACTTCACTGTCAGCAATGGGTAACATGAGGGAAAGAAAAGAGAAGGGCCATGATAGTGAAGAAAATAGGGGGTGGAGCAGCTTCTTTGTCTTCCTCATCTTCACTTTCAGAAATGGGAAGCATGCAGGACTGAAAACGAACAGGTCTGTGCAGCTGTAAGAGCCTAAGGCACAGCTGCTTCTTCACCCAGTTCATGGACACACTCACACTTTTTCATCAGAACCTCTTCTGCCAAATTGTCACTTTGCAGCTCAACTGTGCTGCAACTCAGCTGTGCTGAAGTAACCCAGGTAAGAGGCATTGCTAATGAGCGCCCTTGTGTGAATTACGCTGTCTCAGTCCCTGCATTGGCTGGGGAGCACCTTTCAGCTGCTGACCTGCAATGTGTCCCCTTGGCAGAAAAATCAGGTTGTCTCAGTGCTCTTTTGAGCAGTGCTTCCCAGCACAGCCATTAGCTGCTCTCAGTTGCTGAATTGCAGTGTGCCCCCTTGGCAGAAGAGGTGCTGCTGAAAAGAGGTGCCAGGAAATCCCAATCATTATGCAGGTGCATTTGTAAAGGATCACACTATTAAAAAGTCTTCTTAGAAGGCCTCCCCCCACAATGTCTTATAGCAATACACTATGAGGAAAGATGCTTCCTTTTCTCCATTTTGAACCTATGGCTAATCAGTATATATATTGTATGACTCCAAGTGGAACAGACTAGTTTGTTGCTCCCTCTTTACAATTCATAATTCTCTACCATGTACCCTTATATGCATTTCTTTTCTGAAATAAGATACAAACTCTCATCAGAAAAGATGATCCAACCTGCTGATTACTTGCCCTTTTTCCTATAGCCTCCAACTGCACAAAACATAGGGCAGCATAGACATAGATATCCCATTATATCCTCACAATAAACCTGAGAGGCAGACCAGGCTAAGAAAGTTAGCAACCCAATGTCACCAGAGAGCTAAATTGTTGAGGAGGACTTTGAGCCAAAGCCTCCCAAAATCAAATCAAACATTCTATTCACTAAACCATACATGAAATATCAAGGATTCCCATCATGACCTCCATGTGCCCCACTGTACCCCAAAACCATGAAGTAGAAGACTTGCTTACTCTTTTTCGTTACAGGAACCAAGTATTTCAATAGAAAACATTTATTTTACCCATAGATGTGCATAATGGGCTTGGGGAAAGGTAGTGTTCACATATCACTCTAAATAAGAAAGGGAGATTACCATTCGGTGTTTTGCTTCAGATAGTGAAACGTTCTGGCCTGGCACTAACTTTGAAAACGAACAAATGTGTTTGCTCTTCAAACATAGCAATCTGTACTTTATTGGAGGCTACACTCAAGTTCCATATGCATCAAGAGCTGCTACTTGAGCAATGCAGTGACTACACTGCAGTGTAGGAGAAGGCAGCACCACAAAAACCCAACATGGAACATCCCTACACAGAGTAAGATTCAAAGAGCTATCAGAATGATTAAAGATGATACTATTTATGTTTTTACTTACCAATATGTGCCCTGTCAGATATAATTAGCCTTTTTTCCCAGCCTTCTAATCCTTTAAGAAGAAATGGAGGGACATTACTTTTAACATGACATTTGGAAATCAGAGTATTATTAGTAACTTAACATTGAATCGCATCCAGAGTAACAGTTCTGTGACCCGAAGAGTACTATGTGAATACCATCTCTCCTAAGAACAGAAGTTGAGTTCTATTCATGCAAAAAGATCCTTCCATAAGGATCCTTTGCACAAATGAAATGTTCTTTCCATTCTCGGGGGGGGGGGGGGGAACCAGTTCATGCAAGTGTTACCCCAGCTGTGATCTTTTTGAAAGACAGTTGAGAGGACACCACTAAATTGACTTCACATGACTTGAAAGGATAAATAAGTTTTAATCTCTGCAGTCTGTTTCAGACCATCAATTCCCGGAAATTTCAAATGTATCAAATATTAGGACTTCTTGGTTGTCATCCCAGGTATCTGCATTTGTTAATTGATTCACAGGCCCGGCAAGCTTTTACACTTGCCTGCTGCAATGTGTTTCCATCTTATGAACTAGATGCCAGATATTGTCAATACCCTCAGATGTCGACCAACTGCATCTGTAATCTTGAAGAAATTGAATCCTTAACTCATATTGTATTGCAATGCCCTTGCTA
Organism: Tiliqua scincoides; assembly: GCF_035046505.1. Lineage (NCBI taxonomy): Eukaryota > Metazoa > Chordata > Lepidosauria > Squamata > Scincidae > Tiliqua > Tiliqua scincoides. Next base: position 233,409,362 of record NC_089821.1, read on the forward strand.
TACATATATTAGAAGCATGTTATTAAACCCACTTCGGGATGGCCTGTCCTGGATGCGGGATGTTGATGTCCTATGCTCGCTTCTTGCCTCTACTGGGGCTTTAGTCATAAGCCAAATGGCAACTTTTCTGCTCGATATTCTAACAAGACACAGAATTAATTCTGCCATTTACCCTAACAGTTCAAATTCTTAGAGGCTGCTTACATTGCCTTTTCCATGTATGCTTGTGTTTTTGTCTTTTCATCTGGTTTGTTTGTTTATGCCTAATAAAGGTTTTTGAAATTGAAATTAAATCTTCTACTTCAGGGGTGGCCAACCTTTCAACTTTAGGACTCCTGGACTTTTAGTAATTGTGAGGAAGAGGGATTTTCACCAGGTGAGGGAATCTCACAGATAACAAGCTGCATCTGCTGAAATTCCCTCCTCTACAAAATTTAAATTTCTAGGTGCTTAATATTATTTCTCCCATATATAAATCAGAAAATTGTTTTTTTTTCTTTTTCAAGAGATGACACAGTGCACTCCTATGCATGTTTAACTCAGAAGGAAGTCCCATTCAATGGAGCTTGCTCCTAGGAAAGTATGCATAGGATTGCAGCCTTAGAAAAGCTGAACATTTATCTGGCATTATGGACTACCGACAAAAGGACTTTAATCAAGACAAAACATAGCATGCTTTTGCTTTTTAGAGCATTGTATCTATAGTTATAGGAATTAAAGCAAAAGAGCAGCTAAGTATTATTTCCAATTTTAAAAGTCCACGAGAACCAACTGACTTTAAAAAAATCAGCTACTAATTGGATACTGTAAGACAACTGAGCAGAAGCACATTAGTAAAAAGTATGAAGTTCTGCTAAACAAAGAGCATTCCTGCCACTTCTTTTCAATAGTATCTTTAGAAAGTTGTTCTCACCTTTTCCTTTTTTAACATTTTTCTCTGCTTCTTCAAACAACCCTGGCAAGTGAATTACCACACCATTCCCTGAAGAAAGCCATGAAAGAGATAGTTCAGTAAGCAATACATGTCAAGGTCTCTCAAGTCTACAGTTTTCACTTTAGTGAAAAGAATACAAATACTATTAGCACATTATGATTTATTTTAAATCTCCCAATTAATAGATTTCAAGTGATCCAAAACACAAGCTAATGTGGAATGGTCTATACAGTTCTTTGGCCTCATCACTTCAGATGCAGGTTTAGCGAGCAGTCACTTATTTCAATGAGATTTCTAAAAATCTTGTCAGGCTTTCAGTTATCCTAACTCATCAACTAAGGGTCCAATCCTAACCAACTTTCCATTGCTGGTGCAGCCATGCCAATTGGGGCATGCAGTCCATCCTGTGGTGGAAGGGCAGTCACAGAGGCCTCCTCGAGGTAAGGAAATATTTGTTCCCTTACCTCAGGGCTGCATCTGTGCTGGGAAGTTGGATAGGCTAGGGCCCTGTGGCTGCAATCCAATGCCTCCTTTCCTAGGCAAATGCCTCAGGACTTGCATAGGAACACTTACTTCTGAGTAAACATGTATAGGATTGTACTATAAGGTTTCAAAAAGTAACTCAATAGTATTTGCTCATCTGTCCATCTAGCTGGATCAGAATACATTTTCATACTTGTATATTTTAACAAGACTGCATCCGTTTGTTGCTTTGGAATATGCTGTTCTAAAGTAGGTATTTATGTAAACATTTCTACATATGTTTCTACATTTCTACAAAACCACATACAGTTGTAAGCATATGTCACATACCACAGAAAACAAAACAATTAAACTTCACCATGGGTGGTGTATATGGCTACCTCTGACAACTTTATCACCTATTATTGGGGGTGGGGGAATTCTGCCCAGTTGCTCAATCTGCTGCAAGCACCACTACCTCCATGTTTTTTTGAACATCCATGTATGAGCATCTCATCCTTGGCCTCTATAAGCATTTAAAAAAATGCACAGTCATGAATTGCACAGTCAATTTCCAGATTATATATAGGGCGGTGGTTCTCAAACTCTTAGGGAGTTTGAGAACAGTGATAAATCTCTGCCGGGGGGGGGGGGGAAATGGCAACGATGCAATTGCCAGGATCACTCTGCAGCCAGGGACATAGGGGCTTTTCTTACTTACCTTGGTCTGTGCCAGCTCCTGAGGAGGGGGGGTGCAGGGAGTCCCATAGAGCCCTCTGCAGGGTTTCTCAGAACACTGAAAAAATGCAAATATGACCCACTTCCAGTTTCACGACTACAACCTGGAAGTGGGTTGCGATCGTATTTGTTCAGTGTTCTGAGGTGTGGAGAGCCCTTCAGAGGGCTCCGTGGGACATCCAGCACCTCCCACCCTGGAGCCAGCACAGACTGGGGTAAGTAAAAAAGGGGGAGGGGAGATTTGAGCTTACTGGTGAATTCCCCTTCCCGGTGATCTCCATGGCAAGGTTAGTCCCTGTCCTCTGGGAAGCTCCTCCCTCTCAGGCAGGCAGGCCACAAAGTCTTCCTGAGGGGAGGGGCTCCTCTGATTCCCCAGACTACAAAAACCTTGATGGCCCCTTCCCAGATAAATTCTGTCCTGATCTTGCTCAAGCAGATGTCTATCCTTGAAGTTCGGTGTGTTCATCCAGATGAACTCTGACGATCACTGGTGATCTGGCTATCACGTCGCCACCATTCCCTTACACCGCTCCTTTAAGGGGACAGAGACAATGCTTCTCAGACTGGTAGGTCACAACCCACCAGTTTGAGAAGCACTGGCATAGAGTAACAGTATAATAAAACCTACAAGACTTGGATTTTTCATACAGACTATGCATATGAGATGTCCATACATGGATATCCTTTGTTCCAAGGGGGAAAGAGGTACAGTCCTGCTCCCTGACCACATATTTCCAGCAAGTTTGCTAGAATTAGCCCCATTAGTTACAACCAAAGAAGGACTGTTATCTTACTGTTACCCAAATACACAGTTAGCAACAATGTCTAGTTGCTACTGGACTAAAGTAATGAATTTTGGGATATGCTGTATGGAAAAAAGAAATAATTTCATTTGCCTTCAGACTACTGATAAATCAGTTTCTTTGAAAACAGATTGCATTTCAAGACAATCATTTTAATTCATATTCTCCAGTTGTCATTTCCATGTTCAAAGAGAATTCTTAAGAAAAATCAACATGCACCTCAGAAACATGAACCAGACGAAACTTTTAGGCAAGCACATTTTAGGCAAGCAAATAGACTTGTGGGGGATGGGGGAAGCAAAGAGAAAGAAAGAAAAGAAATGAACCTAAACGTCATTCCACACATTTCATTTTTAGATGTCCATTTAAGATTTCTAAGTTCATACCTAGTAAGTGTAAATACAAATAAACATGTTTGCAAGTACACACATTATACTGGTAAATTCACCAGGAACAGAGACTGACTGTGGGCCCAATCCTATCCAACTTTCCAGCACACAATGCAACCCTGAGGTAAGGGAACAAATGTTCCCCTTACCCTGAGGAGGTCTCTGTGTGTGGCTGCCCACCACAGGATGCAGCATACTCCCCACTGGCATGGATGCACTGGCACTGGGAAATTGGATAGGATTGGGCCCTATGTCTCCTATCTGAGTATCTATAGAGAGAGCACATTACTTTATTTCAAAGTAGGTCCAGAGCAGTGCTATTAATTGATTGGAGAGATAGTGCTGCAGGGGAGAGGTGTATATTAATCCATTTCTCTTGCACTTTTCTTCCTATGACATTAGAATCTACAACCAACCTGATACTAGCTCTGCTAAGGAATAGGGCAGCTATATGCTCTGCTCTCAACACTAGTGAAAAAATCTACTAATGCTCATTTTTCACTCATACCCAAGAAGTTCTAGACTTTGGATGTACAGTGAATTTTGAAAAATACTGTTATCACTTACCAATGAATGCAGTGACCTTTGGATTGATGATACCACTGGGCAGAAGATGAAAGTCATATTCCACCGAATCCACAACAACTGTATGTCCAGCATTGTTGCCTCCCTGCAAACGAGATTGAATTTATTGCTTTGTACTGTCACCAGGGCCGGCTTTAGGCAAATTTGACCAATTTCGCCAAATTGCACCCTGCTCCTAAGGAAGCCTCTTGTTAGGCCAGTGGATTGTGGCACTTGTCTAACAGATCACTTTCAGGCAACACCGCACCAAGCTAACGGAAAAGACACTGCCTGGACCAAGCGAGTGCTTACTAAGCATAGGTGTCCTGCACAGTACCAGAGCCAGGGGCAGCCTTAGGGCAATTGGACCAATTTAGCCAAACTGGACCCCATGCTTGGTGGGGCCCTACAATGGGGCAGCAAACGGAAAGTCCACAACCAGCACCTTGCTCAGTAGCTTACGCTTTGGCATGCAATCATCCATGCTGAGGCATCACAAGGAGAGCACAGCAAGCAAAGTGCTGCTGCTGGACAGCCCTCCCACTCACCCCTGGATCCAATTGTCTTGAAATCAGGGGAGGAGGGGCAGGGAAACTGAAGCAGTTGGAAGTGATGTCATCACATCACTGCCACCTTCTTCCATGTGTTGTACTTTGTGCAGGGCACCCTCAACCCTACGCTTGCCACTGCCACTTGTTCTGGCGAATAAGGGGGACCTGCCAGAGGGGTGGGTCCCCCATAAAAAAGTCTTGAATTGGGTCCCCCAGATTCTAAGGCAATCCCTGTCAGCAATAATTATAGATATGTAAAAAACACTCAATGTACAGACGTTGACACTTTAAGCTACATAGTTCCCTCACATTTCTTTATGACGAAAGAAGCAAAATTAACATTTCAGAGAACAAACAACAAATATATTGATAATATCACTGAATCTACTAGACTTGTTCTATTTGCTTCTAGTTTATCATTTCAGTGACTCCAAGTTTGTTCAATCAAATTCACAAGGCAAAAACCTATTTCTTGCATGGAAACAACTAGCTCCAACATGCATAGCTGCATTCAGTTATTTTGAACACCCAAAACACTTACAGTCCAGCCCTGAGGCTTACCTAAAGGATGCAGCATTGGTTTCTTGGTTAGTGAAAAAGTGCAAATCCTCAAACATACCTATTTGCTGACTACTGGAATCTTAGAGAAGCTCACTTTTTAAAAACACACTCCATATGTTGAGTATTGGCAAACTGGCTAACGGTAAAACATACATTTTATGATTTTAAAAACTGCTGGATCAAACAGCAGAAAAATGACAGCAGAAAGAATGAAAAGCAACTGTTTAGAAATGCTCAGGAAAAAATATACAGTATATAGTACTTTTTTTTTACTTCTGATTCTTATTTCCACAATAGTTATACTCTTACAACATTTTCACCTGGTGTACCCAACTTTTCTGGCATTCATGTAGGAAAGCCAAATATTCTTTATTTCCCATGGCCTAAAGCAATATTTCATTTGCGGATACTGAGCAAGTAAGTATTTTTCTGCCGTCTAGAAACCTGGTAAGAATCTATGCAGTTATCAAGATAATAAGGTGCATGAAACTCTATTCAGCCATTAGTATTAAAGAATATTTAAGAGTCACCTTCAACAAAAACAGTTCTCAAGACAGTATGCACAACAAAAAGTGGTGGTTCCCTATCCCAAAGGCCCTTCTATTAAAAAATTAAAAAGGCAGGAGACACCAGCAAACAGCCACTGGAAAAGTTATTACGCTGGGATGAATAAGGACATTACATCAACTGTGAAACTCACAGGATAGTTGACATGGAGTAGTAAATGAGCAACACCAGAACAATCACCAGGTTGCTTGGTAGGTTAAAATGGGATAATTATAACTCCACATACATAATGCTAAGTTATAAATATAAAAACTACATAGCTTTTAAGTAGGCAGTGAATGAACTTAACACAATTCTGGGTTTGAGTCTGCTTAGCCATCTTCCAAATTTATGGGGGGGGTATGAATTGTTTCCTCAGTTTGACTGCCCTTCTCTGAGTACATTCTATTCAGAGAAACAATGAAATATTTTATAAGCTATTTTAATGACCAGGAAGAGTGAGAAAAAGACTTATTCTAAGATACTGAAAGGAAAAAAAGACAATTTGTAAAGAATAAATGTAATTAACAATACAGACTTACTGCTTTGCTTTTAATGACGTCAATTTAATTGTTCTGGGCAACAAGCAAACAAAATTTTCAGTGATTAGGGTTAGTTCAACAGCAAGTAAAATACACAAACCCAGACTGTTCCAGTTACATGAGCATACTTGGAATATTTTGTCTGACAGGATTTACCCTGCACTAGTCCTTGGTGCCAATATTTATAGAAATATAGCACACCATCTCTGGCATGCCTTAAAACGACAAGAGATTCAGAAAGCTTCCTATGTATTTGGGAGCAGTTTATCCAACTATCTCACAAATTCATTTGTCTTCCACATGTAGTACAGCAGATCTGATTTATGTAACATACAGGTGTCCGCCGCTTAACAACCTTCCACTTAACAACGAACCGCATATATGACCATGCTCAAAGCACAACAAAGAGTCTCTTAATGAGGCAGTCAGGACTCCCATAGCCTGCAGCAGAGAGTCCATTTACACAACAAAGAGGCCCTTAATGCAAAGAAGAGGCAATCTATCTCCAGTAGCCTATACAGTTAGCTAGTTTCTGGCAGGGAGTGCCTGTTTACACAACAAAGACACCAGATTGGGCCAAATATTCACTTAACAACCTAATCGCACAACAACAGGGATTGGAGAATGTATCCCCGTCGTTACAACTGGAATTAGTATATTATTTTTGTATATTAGTGATTTTGTAATTAGTATATTATTTTTGAATTACAGGTCCAGCCTATTTATACACTGATTTTTTATACACAGATTTGACTCAACACGAATGGCCACTGCAAGTGAGAAGGAATGTGCTGATCCCTGGAGAAGGGGAAAAATGCACCCCTTTAAAATCAGTTTAAAAAACTGAACAGTCCTTTAACAATAGCCTCCTTAATATGAGGGGGGGGGCAGCTGGCTGACAATCCATCAATCCTTCTCTCTCCAGAGGCCCCTCCCTTCCCCATGAGCATGTTTGCATTGGTGAAGGGAGGGACTGAGTGAAGCACTTGGAAGAGGACTGATTGATGGATTGTCTTCTTAATGACTCTAAGGTAAGAGTCAAAAGGTCAGTAAGGCTGTTTTCCAATCACCAGAGCAAAGAAACTTTGTTTTTTTAAATTGATTTGCTAGGAAATAACAAGGTTTGGCCACATGAAGATAGGAAAACTTGTTTTGGCACACTTTTTTTTAAAAGCCCTTAAAACTGGCCCCCAGTATCTGCAGATTTCAGTATCTGTGGGGGGTTTCTGAATGGAACCCCGTGGATACAGAGTTCCCACCTGTATTTCAATGGATTATATACAAGGATTTCACCAACGAGAGGCATATAAAATAATTACAGATATAAAATAAGCCAGTATTTCTCAAACTGTGGGTCACGAGCCAATTTCAGGTGGGTCCCCATTCATTTAAATATTTTATTTTTAATATATGACTTGATGCTACCATGGGATGTGACTACATCTGGGGAAATGTTACAGACCTATACTTTTAATAAGCTACTATGTATATTCTTTTAACAAATGGGACTTACTCCTGGGTAAGTGTGGGCAGGATTGTAGCCTAGAATTTTTTAAAATTTTCCTGCTTGATGATGTCACTTCTGGTCATGATATCACTTCTGGTGGGTCTTGACAAATTCTCATTCTAAAAAGTGGGTCCCAGTGCTAAATGTCTGAAAACCACTGAAGTAAGCCACTCTGGTCTAATGGACAAAATAGGCCAGAAGAATGTTTTTCTAACGCTTCAGAGAGCGATACCATAGTCTTTCGAGACTGAAGGTTGCCAATACAAATAGTTTTGTTTCAATAGATTTCACTATTTCACTGGAGACCTGTAAGGGATTTTTGACAGGAGGGAAGTATCTAGCAGTATCCATGGGGGAGAGGTTCCTGCTCTTACTGCGGACATCTGAAATTGCGGATAACAGCAAACCCTACTCAAATTCCCCCATCATACTCATGACTCACCTCTCTTTGCTACAGGAAGGTGTGTTTTTTTTCTTTTACTCTGGAACAGGAAGCAAGACAACAAGAACTAGACTTGTAGCTGCTAGAGAAATGATGCAAGAGGCAACAGTGAGAACACTAACAGGAAGTGGACTGCAGAGGAAGCTGGGATGCTTTCATAAGAACACCATATATAGGTGTTCCCCACTTATCTGATAGGTTAAAACTAGAACACTGTCAAAAACAGGAAAACGTTGAAAAGTGGAACCCCTCCCCCTTTTTTTAAAACAAGTGTTCTGCTATCTTTTCACTGATAGGCGAGTGCTGGTCACTCTTCTCTTAGGCCAATAACCCTGCCAGTCCTTTCCTGGTTCCACCCATATCATTACCGCTAAATAGGACATCTCCACTGCACCTTACTAGGTGCTCCTTTACTCCTCACGCTGCCCCCACCAGAGGTTCATCAAAGGGGGTCTCTGGCTCTCACATATGCTCAGGATCCAGCTTTTCCTCTGCAAGCCAATATTTCCTCAAGCAATGCATCAGGCGGCACGTTCCCATAGTGAACACAAAGAGTAGTGCTAGTCTGAGACACCTCCAAGGCAAAGAGCACCATGGCCCCATTTGACGAGATGTTCCCAGCCCACGACATAGACCAAAAGAAAAAGCAAGTTCTGGCATGCGACTTCTGTTACTCTACATTTCCTCCACGAAAACACTGGCAGGAGGGAGAGCTCCTTCCGTCTCCCCAAAGCCCGTTCATTCCTCATACACACTACACACAAGGGTCAAAAGAGCAGATTATTGAAAACTGGGGGGTGGGGAGACATGACACACATGTCTGTACAAGGAAAGAGTGAACCTTCCCCTCCCTGTGCATTCCAGACCAGATAGGAGAGTCAGTCATACTGTCTCTCTCACAAACAGGACAGCAATTTTGATAAAAAAGAAGAGGTGCTTCCAGTCTGAAGCACACTTCTCTTGCAAGCACTTGTGTGCACATCTAGTTTAGGCCTTAGCAAGAAGTACTTTAAGTAAAATCCTATTTCTGTTTACTTGGAAGTCTGTTTCACTTGGAAGTCGGTTTCACTATGTTCAACAGGGTTTACTCACAAATAAGCATATGTTAAAACTACATACTAAGAGTGGAGACCCCCAGCAAACTATGGTGAAAAAACAGAGAAAGAAAAGCATACTTGTCTCACCAGTAGAGGTTCTCTTGATAGGGTGCCACTATCAAGAGAGTGACGGGCCAGGGGAGATATGGCGGTAGGAGTCGGACAGGCCGTTACAGGAGAAGGAGAGTTTATCACAGGCAGATCATCTCCCCTTCTGGTCCTTCCCCCAATTCTCGGATGCCTGGTGGTCTTGGCGGTGAGTCCCTGGATCTGAAGCTGCTGCTTTTGAATGCCAGGTCAGTGAAGAACAAGACCTGTATCATCCGGGATTTAATCCTGGATGAGAAAGCCAACCTGGTATGCATTACAGAGACCTGGTTGGACATGGAGGGAGGCGTTAGTCTCTCTGAACTTTGTCCACTAGGCTTCCAGGTGTTGCAGCAGCCAAGATTGCAGGGACGGGGAGGGGGAGTTGCAATGGTCTATCGTGAGTCCCTTACTAGGTGCCCTGTCCAGCCGTCTGCTGGGTTCGAGTGCCTGCATGTTGTGTTGAGAGGACCCGACAGGATTGGGATTCTGTTGGTGTACCACCCGCCCTGCTGCCCAACAGTCTCCCTGCCTGAGCTGACTGGGGTGATCTCGGGGGTGGCATTGAAGGCCCCCCGCCTGTTAATGCTGGGGGACTTCAATATTCATGCCGAGGCCCCTGCAGCAGGTGCAGCTCAGGATTTCATGGCCGCCATGACAACCATGGGCCTGTCCCAGAAGATCTGGGGCCCCGACACATACTGCAGGACACGTGTTGGACCTGGTGTTCACAGCTGGACACGGAGGCAGTGATCTGGATGTGGAGGAGATTAAGATCACTCCGTTGTCATGGACAGATCACTTCCTGGTAAGGTTTAGGTTTGTTGCGACTTCCTACCTCCGCAGAGGCGGGGGACCATTTTCTATGGTCCGCCCCCGGAGGCTAATGAATCCTGTAGGTTTCCTGAGGGCTCTGGGGGATTTTCCCACTGCCAAGACTGGCACCTCATCTGAGGCCCTGGTTGACATCTGGAATGGGGAAATGACCAGGGCAGTGGATGAGATTGCTCTGGAGCGACCTCTGCCACGTCGCAGACTCGGAGCGGGTCCTTGGTTTACTGAGGAGCTGCGAACGATGAAGCGGCAGGACAGACGTCTAGAGCGACGGTGGCAGAAAACTCGCAATGAATCCAATCAGACACGGAGTAGAGCTCATTATAGAGCCTACACCGTGGCTGTGGTAGCAGCGAAGAGATCGTTCTTCTCTGCTACCATTGCGTCTGCTGACAACCGTCCGGCAGAGCTGTTCCGTGTGGTGCGGGGCCTCCTTCATCAGGCCCCTCTAGTGGACCAGGAGGAATACATGGTCAGCCGCTGTGACATGTTTGCACAACACTTAGCAGATAAAATCGATCGTATTCGTCGCGACTTGGATGCCACATTGACAATGTCTGACAATGTCCCCTTGGCAACTGCTTGTCCTGTGTTGTGGGATTCTTTTCAGCTTGTACAGCCTGAGGATGTGGACAGACTCCTTTGGAGTGTGAGGCCATCTGCCTGCCTGTTTGACCCTTGCCCAGCTTGGCTGATAAGAGCTGCCCGGGGTGGGCTGGCTGAGCGGACGGGGACGGTGGTTAACTCTTCCTTGATGGAGGGGACGTTGCCACTCGCTTTGAAACGGGTGGTGGTTCGTCCCCTCCTGAAGAAGCCCTCCCTGGATTACATTGTGTTGGATAACTACCGGCCAGTCTCCAACATCCCATTTCTGGGCAAGGTAATTGAGCGGGTGGTGGCGGCCCAACTCCAGAGGGTCTTGGATGAAGCGGATTATCTGGATCCTTTTCAATCTAGTTTCAGGCCGGGCTTTGGGATGGAAACTGCCTTGGTCGCCTTGGTGGATGACCTACGCCGGGGACTGGACAGGGGGAGTGTGTCCCTGTTGGTCCTGCTGGACCTCTCAGCAGCTTTCGATACCATCAACCATGGTATCCTTCTGGGCCAATTGGCCGAGTTGGGAGTTGGAGGCACTGTTTTGCGGTGGTTCCGCTCCTACTTGGAGGGTCAGTCCCAGATGGTGGTGCTGGGGGATGCCTGTTCGACACCCTGGCCCTTGAGATGCGGGGTGCCACAGGGTTCAATTCTGTCCCCCATGCTATTTAATATTTACATGAAACCGCTGGGAGAGGTCATCCGGGGGTTTGGAGTGGGGTGTCATCAATATGCTGATGACACCCAGCTCTCTTTCTCCTTTCCTCCAGACTCCAGGGTGGCAGCTGAGGGCCTGGAGCGCTGTTTGGAAGCAGTGAGGATCTGGATGGGGGCTAATAAGCTGAAATTAAATCCGGATAAGACAGAGGCTCTCCTGGTTCGGAAATCCTCGATGCAGGTACTGGACTATCGGCTTGCTCTGAATGGGGTTGCACTCCCTCTGAAGGAGCAGGTCCACAGCTTGGGGGTGCACCTGGATTCGCAGCAACTCCTGGATTCCCAGGTGGCGGTTGTGGCTAGGGGGCCTTCGCTCAGCTTCGGCTGGTGCGCCAGCTGCGGCCATACTTGGATCGTGCAGACCTGGCCACGGTGATCTATGCTACAGTGACACTGAGGTTAGATTATTGTAACGCGCTTTATGTGAAGCTGCCCCTGAAGACGGTTCGGAAACTGCAATTAGTGCAGAATGCCGCGGCCCATGTGGTCACTGGAGCTAGGCGGTTGGACTCTGTCAGCCCACTTCTCCGGGGGCTGCATTTGTTTCCGGGCCCAATTCAAGGTGCTGGTTTTGACCTTTAAAGCCCTATACTGCTCTGGGCCAGGGTATCTTAGAGATCGCCTACTTCCATACAATCCAGCTTGTCCTCTTAGGTCATCAGAGAAGGCCTTTTTACAAGTGCTGCCGCCTAAGGAGGTACGTGGGGCGGTGGCAAGAAATAGGGCCTTCTCAGTAGTGGCACCAACGTTATGGAACTCCCTTCCCCTTGATTTGAGAATGGCTCCCTCTCTTGAGACTTTTCGGCGAGGCCTGAAGACCTTTTTGTTTAAACAAGCCTTCTGAGTTCATGACCTTTTTAAACATCTTTTCTATATCTTTTAGTATTTTTTACAGGCCTATGATTTGCTGCATTTTGCTCTTTTTATCTGACTACTGTTTTTACGCGTATCTGTTAATGTGTTTTAATATGTTTTTATTTGAGGTTAAATTATGTTTTTAATCTGTTTTTAATATGTTGTAAGCCGCCCTGGGTCCCTTCGGGGAGAAGGGCAGGATATAAATAAAGTTTATTATTATTATTATTTATTATTATTATTATTCTACAATGACACATATTCTGCACAGCCAAGGTGGTAAAGATCCTTGTGAAGCTCCAGCAAGCATTCAGCTCCTTTTCCACATGTAGGGAAACCAGCCTTATTTTAAATACTGTGACCTTTTATAAAAATTAGGTTTTATTTCATCTGGAAGAATGTTTTAAGCTCAAGGGTGAATAGAAAATGTTTACAAACGAGAACCTTCTTCTGCAAAACCTAAGCCAGGGGTGTCAAAAATAAGGCCCGGGGGCTAGATGCGGCCTGCAGAAGCTTTTTACCTGACCCTCAGGCTCTCATTTTCTGAGCAGTGCTGTGGTGTTACTGCTAAAAGGGCAGCCCACATGAAAATTGGGCTGTCCTATACCTTGAAATATAATTAAGATTTGCATATTTTCTTTTCTGTCATTTGTAGCTAATGAGTTCCTAAGTGAGAAAAAGTGCTTATTTTTTGTTATGACCTGTTTAATGACATCACTTCTGGCCCTCAGCAGGCATCATGAATGCTATTTGGCCCTCAGTAATAAACAAGTTTGACACCCCTGACCTAAGCTTTTAAATGATAAAGAAGCTTGTTGGCCTATGTGTTTTGGTATGTTATCTCTGCAACCAGAAGGACTAAGCGATAAGAAAGTATTCAGAATTTATCATGCAGCTCTACTACCAGTGCTGTTCCAACTTCTAATAGACATCATAAAACAACTTTTTAAAAAAGCCTTATGATCGTCAAGTGCCATTTGTGTACTGACAAGCAAGGATTGTAACTGATCATGTAATTCCAGGATATGAAACAAAAATAAAAGTATCTTCACACTCTCTCTTTACACTCTCTTTACACTCTCACATAATACCAGAACCAGGGGACATCCACTCAAATTGAGTGTTGGGCGGGTTAGGACAGACAAAAGAAAATATTTCTTTACTCAGCGTGTGGTCGGTCTGTGGAACTCCTTGCCACAGGATGTGGTGCTGGCGTCTAGCCTAGACGCCTTTAAAAGGGGACTGGACAAGTTTCTGGAGGAAAAATCCATTATGGGGTACAAGCCATGATGTGTATGCGCAACCTCCTGATTTTAGAAATGGGTTATGTCAGAATGCCAGATGCAAGGGAGGGCACCAGAATGAGGTCTCTTGTTATCTGGTGTGCTCCCTGGGGCATTTGGTGGGCCGCTGTGAGATACAGGAAGCTAGACTAGATGGGCCTATGGCCTGATCCAGTGGGGCTGTTCTTATGTTCACATGGCTCATTTGTATACTTTCCCTGGCTCCCAAGCTAGATTAACACTTTTAGTTATCTCATGATTCATGAGATAGTCCATGAGCAATTTGACACACAAAAATCAACTTGGAGTAAAAAAAGAAAGTGGGTGGGAAAGGTTGCAAGAATATACCAGCCTTTCATTAGATATTAACTTCTGTTAGCATAGTAGTACACATTGTCAAATAATTTCTCAAGTACAACAAAAATATGCAATAATTAAGTTCTAAGCTTCTTTGGAAGTCATTTGGCCAATGCAAATATTTATGCATATACATCACTATTTAGACACTGCCTTTCCATTACAGAAATATTCAAGGTTGCCCTCAAGGTAGCTTTGAAGGAAAATACAACAAAACAAATAAAATAAAAACAGTGGTTAACAACTATCAGCAAGACTCCAGAATTTTGTGTTGGCTTCGCTATTCAAGCCAAAAAGGATAGTTAAATACCTAACAAGCCTCTACCAAGTAAATATTCCCATTCCTGTGCAGGACTAGGAAGGGATGATGCGCCAATATATATTTTAATACAAGGCTTGAAAGATGAAAAACAGCACTTTGAGGGCTTACAAAGAGGTGATCAACTAACATTGTTAGGGCAACAGGGTCACACCCACTAATCAAAAACACATGCTGGATGAGCATCCAGTAGTTTCCAAAGACTTTTCAAGGGCAGATCCATGTAGAATACACTACAATATTAACATTTTAGTCACTCTCTTTTGCACCATTTCCACTATGTCCTTTTTGAGATGTGGCGACTAGAACTGGATGCAATACTCCAGGTGTGACCTTACCATCGATTGGTATAACAGCATTGTAATATTAGCCGTTTTATTCTCAATACCTTTTCTAATGACCCCAAGCATAGAATTGGTCTTCTTCACTGCTACTGCACATTGGGTCAACACTTTCATCGAGCTGTCCACCACCAACCCAAGATCTCTCTCCTGATCTGTCACAGACAGATCAGAACCCATTATATGCAAATTTTTGATATTTTTGCCCCAATGTGCATTACTTTACGCTTACTTACATTGAAACGCATCTGCCATTTTGCTGCCCATTCCAGTTTGGAGAGATCCTTCTGGAGCTCCTCACAATGACTTCAGGTCTTCACCACTCAGAAAAGTTTGGTGTCGTCTGCAAACTTGGCCACCTCGCTGCTCAACCCTGTCTCCAGGTCATTTATGAACAGGTTGAAAAGCACTGGTCCGAGGACTGATCCTTGGGGCACACCACTCTTCACCTCTCTCCATTGTGAAAATTGCCCATTGACACCCACTCTCTGTTTACTGGTCTTCAACCAGTTCCCAATCCATGAGAGGACCTGTCCTCTAATTCCCTGACTGTGGAGTTCTCAGTAGCCTTTGGTGAGGTACTGTGTCAAACGCCTTCTGAAAGTCCAGATATATAATATCCAATCCTCTGGTACCATGGCCATTTTAATGGACAAGTTGCATATTTTAGTCATAGAAACAAGGACTTGCTCATTAGCCATGTTGGCACCCTCCTGGACTTCCTCCTGGAAGTCAAGTACTTCTTCCTTTGCAGTATACTCTTCTACTGGGTATTCCTGTTGTTTTAAGCAGCCTCCTTGCACTTGGGAGAGATAGGACTCTTTTTGCCTTCCCCTTTCAACCTTCTTCTAATTAGCCTCCTCACTTAAGGGAAGTCCACCCATCGGAAGTCAAGAGTTTTTGTGACAGATTTGCCTGGTACTCTTCCCGCGACATATATGTCGAAACAGATCGCACTATAGTCACTGTTCCCCAATGGCTCAGTAACATTGACATCTCTAACCAGGTTCAGAGTACCACACAATATTAAATCCAGAGTCACCTGTTCTCTGGTGGGCTCCATGACTAGCTGCTCTAAAGCACAGCCATTTAGCATGTCAAGAAATCCGGTCTCTCTTTCGTGACCAGAACACGAATTGACCCAGTCGATATAAGGATAATTGAAGAACTCCTGTCAAGCCTCAAGGCCCTCTGACTGTGCTGTTCCTTCCAGTCACACCTTGAAAGAAAGAAGATAATTCAATTTTATGACCTCCTCTCTGTATTGTTCACACTTGAATGTATCTTCTTTTGTAACCTTTGTTTCCCTGAATCACCTCCAGCTTGTATTTGAGTCTTGTATTGTATCTCTTTAAATGTTACAATGTGACCTCCCGCATGCACCTGCTTTTGCTACGATTAGAAGTGTCTGAAATTTTTTCCCATATTTTGTAATTTGAAAAAAATAAGAAGGCAGGATCGTATTTTTACTTGAAGTTATCATTTTTATTAATTTTAAACACTTTAAAAGAGTACTAGATAGTGAAAGCAGATGCAGCCACAGTATTCTTTCTAACTGGAAAAGGAATGTTTTAATTTCTGAAAAATATCTTCAACACCAAAATGCAGTGTTTTGTGTTTCTATGTCATTATCAACAAAAACAAGCACCTCTAGCTATGATGAGACCCTAATCCCATACATCTCCCTTGTATGTGAACATTTTAGTTGTTCCCAGTATCCAGTCTTGGGAAATATCCCCTGTCCTTCCACATTCTGATTAAAAGGATTTCCCATAATTGTGGGCTAGAAACAGGTACATCAGCCGTCCTCCCAAACCTATTTAGTCATCAAGTCACACATCTGCACACTAAAACAGGGTACTTCAGATCCATTCTTCTTTCCTGATAGCATCACAGACATTAGTAACTCTAAAATTCCTTACATATAGAAAGATTTTGAAGTCCTCCTACCTGCAAGCACCCCATGTGCAAGATTCATTTGGGCAGAATCTGAGCAGAATCTCCACACTGCTCAGAACCTCTGAATCCTTACAAGGCAACTCTATTTTCCCCTTCATAAAAGCAGGCAGCTCTACTGTATTTGGAATCCTTTCACTTGCCCTTTGTGCCACCCTCATTTTTCACCTTCTCTCTTTGTCTCTAGTGGCTAGCAGCTGGGGTAGAAGAGCAGGATCTCCTGAAAACCCTTTCCCTTAAAGTGACCTCAGAAGCACTATATACACTCTGCATTACAAACAACAACCATAACTTTATAAGGCAATATTTCTATTCTTTTATAATAAAACTGATTTCTGAACAAAGTCATCTTTCAGTCTCTTTCCTAAGGATGGGGGATTTCCTGCACTATGCTAGTTGTTATCTAGTCTTAGATCCCTGCACCAATGGAGTTGTGTAATTCACTAATTTCCCTAAAATCAGTTCCATTGGCAACAATCAAAGTTTCAAACAGGAATCCCCCACAGCACCACCTCTTAGAAATAGTCCTCAAGGTAGGCCAGAACCATCACAACACAGTGCCCCAGACTAGGAGCACTCATGTCAGGGGTTGAGCACAGACTCCCAAGTCCCTCATTCACTTCTCTTGCAAGACCAGTGATGGGTTAGAATCCCAATCTACAAGTTCTAAAAAGCATGTGATAATCTTCACCTGTTTATGAAAAAAGGGCAGCCACACTTTAGAGCAGTGCTTCCCAAACTTTTTAAAATGATAATCTAACATGACCCATTAGACAAGAAAAAGAGATTGATTATACAAGAAATATTTTATTTATTAATTACTAATTAATAATAATAATCTGGGTTCTGTGCTCCCGAGGCTGCTAGAGACCTTACATATAGTATGTGTACACTGACTTTTGCTAGACTCTCCCTAGAAACTGAGTTCAAGGACTGTTTCCCTCAAACCTTTACAGTCATTTCAGGGTACCCAGAATGCTGAACTGGAGAACAAGATGTGCACTTAGGGACTTCCAGACAAAAGGCTGAAACTGGGTTCAAATGTGATCTACGGCATGCCAATTACTAGAAAAAATCAGAAAATGGGACATTTTAGTTTGAGGGTATGAAGATTACCTCCTATCACAGGTTAGCATTCCAGTTAACAATTTTCTTCTGCAAACCGGGCAAGGGTGCTTGCAAAGTTTCTTTTTAAATGTTTCAAAAACTTCTCATAACCCAGTGGTGGGTCCCAGCCCAGTTTGCTGAACACTGCTTTGGAATATGTTTACATTTATCCTTTGCTCACAGAGATTGCCAAAAGCAATATGCCCTCTGCTCTCAAGCCAGCAGACACTCCTCTATTCGGGCAACTAGAAGTCATCCATTCACTCTAGAGACTTCTGCACTAACATGTCTAAATCAAATGCCAACATTATTGTGAAGAGCCTCGAAAGTGTCAGCTTTGGATTCTAAAATAAGTATCATATTGATTTGAAGGTAGTATTCTTATCTGTGATTAAAAATAGAAAAATACTTTATTTTAAACATAAGACCAGTAAATGAAACATTTCTTGTAAATTAGAAAAAATATTTGTGAAGTCTCTAAAGAGAGATGAAAGACTCATGTCCTTGCTTGAACTGCTTCAGCAGCAGAAACCTAATACTGTAATCTGCTAAAGACTTGTCTACACAGCTTTCACTAGCTCACATTTCATATTTTCTACTTCTAAGAGTTTTCACTTTTTCCTACCACTCTCCCTAATAACAGAAAAGGCGCCCAGCATGTGGATACACTAGGCACTCAAATGGTAAGTGAAGGAGCACCAGTGTTTGCATATAAGCAGTAGAATCTTTAGTGCCATACAGGAAAACCCTACATGAGAGAAGGAATGCACTTCCCCCCATTCCAAAACCCAGCTCCAGCAGGAGGTGGCAAATGGACAGCTGCCTTTGCCAAGTAGAATACCTTTGCCTGTCCATTTGCAATGCAAGGCAGCCCCCCCCCCCAGCCTCATTCCACACTCAACCCAAACATTTACATTTAAAGGAGAGAGGTTGTGTTTCTGTGGAGCTCCTGGGGTGAGGCAGGAAAGAACACCTTTCTACCCCCAAAAACGGAGGGTACCTTGGATCAAGGAGCAGTACCATGTAGGGGAGTCTCTGGGGCTCTGGAGGACATGGAAACCACACCTGTACCTCTTTGGATGGAGTCAAAAAACTTTCAGGAAGATATGGATTCCTTCTTCTCTGCTGAGGAAGATGACATCTTAGGTGAGCTGCAAGCAAGCCCTGTGCTGGGGGGACCCTGAAATCCAACAGCAACCAGATTCTGGGAGGGAGGGAGATCCCCCAGCGGTTACCTGCAGATGCCCAACAGTCTGGGGAACGACCCTATGAAGAAATGGACTCATCAAACTCTTCCAAGGTGTTTTGAGACACTGGGAGGACAGACAAAAGGCACAAGCCTCATTGGGGTATGCTGCTAACTTACCAGCACCGCCCTTCTGAAAGGACACCACAGATGAGAGCTCTCTCATGCCGATCCATGACTTCGTGGACTGGCTGGCTAAGCTCATCATGTACCTGAAACAGAGGAGGAAACCGAGACAAGAGGAGGAACGACAGGAGCAGGAGACCAGGTCCAGATCGACAGGCAGTAAGAGGAGACCTCGAGGCGCGACCAGATGCAAGGCCGGCAACAAGAACGCGGGCGACGGCGATGGAGATGAGGGCAACGGAGATGAGCGGAGGAGCCCTTTGGCATCCAGGGGACAGCCTCCGCAGAGGTGTCCCTGCAAATGGGCGAGGAAGGTCGTAAGGGAAAGCAATTCACCCTGGCAAAGGGAAAGGGGGGCAAAAGTGGCACTCACACGACATTGCAGTGGAAGAAGGGAGGAGCGGACAGAGAACCTAGAATGAGTAGTGTCAGCGCAACTTCAGATCCAGAGTCCCTGCCCCCTCTGTCCCTCAACTGGGCGTCAGAGGCTGAGATGAGGGAAGGAGACGAGATGGAACTGGGAAAGGAATTGGAATTGGGAAAGGAGAAAGGAGGAGAAGGGGAAGAGATGGAACTGGAAAGGGTGGAGGAAGGAAAGAAGGTGGTGGAAAGGGTGGAGGAAGGGAAGAAGATAGTGGAAAGGGTGGAGGAGAGAGAGAGGGTGGAGGAGGTGAAAAAGCGGCTGAACCAAGCATCCAAAGGGCAGCATACTTTGGTCATCTCTGTTTTACCTTTAACATCCGAGGAAGCAAGACGCAAACCTGAAGAATTTAGTCACATTCCAGAGACACAGAAAGATGTTTCAGAGACACTGAAGGACAGAGATCCGTTGGTGAGACCAACACGTGTCTGAGAGCGGACAAACTGCTATGGACAAGCACAATGTCGGAGCTGAGACCGCAGAGAAGTCAGCTCGGACTACAGACCCAGGAGCCAGGAGAAAGTAACCTTGCCCTGAAGGCTCTGCTAACAGACTGAGAGATGCTGTGAGTTAACTCTGACACACCACACATCGGGAATCATTCTCTTCCCGGCTTCAGTGATGGGGAGGGAAGAGAACCTCTCGAAAAGAAAAACAGACCAGCACAAGATACTCGAAGGCTCGGGAGGTACCTCCTATGTGAAGGCCACATCCGGAGGGGCGGGCATGGGTACTGGATGTGGGTACACCTCAAACAGAGGGGCCCACTGGGTCCCTGAGATGGAATTGTTTGAGGATGATACTTTTTTGGAAATTTTTTACGAATCCATGCCCAAGGAAAAAGACCCATGGCAGCGTTTTGTAGTCCGAATGCAATATAAAGGGCAGGAGGTGGAGCAGAAACTGTCTAGGGATTATGTAGAAATAGATTTCTTGGAAAGATATATGAATTTCCCAAAAGAAGAAATCCTGGCAATTGTTATCCCACCAGGAATGAAGGAGATAGACCTTCATCCGAAAGGGCCTATCAGCACTTCTGGGAGCACTGTAGAGCCGCTTCGAAGTGTGATGTGAGCTTTCTGCAAGAGTACAACGTCATCCCACTCTTCAGAGGAGAAACAAAGGTCTTAATGGTGTTCTTTAGAACCACTGTTATCCCGGTGGAGGATCTCAACTGCTGGCTGGAACAGAGGTGCAGAGTGTTAATGTCACCAGAAAAGGAGACAACCGAGGGTATTGGACGGGGGAGTTTAGGGCGATTATTTCGCTGGAGAGGGATCCGTATACGGGCCAAATCAGGCACCTCCCAAAATATTTCTTCATGGGAGCAGTCAGAGGCACCACCAGGTATAGCGGCCAGCCCCTGGCATGCTTTCAATGCGGGCCCTTTGACCACATTAGGAAAAATTAAGCAATTTCGCAGCAGTGCTCTAAATGTGGGGTCAGGGGACATAGGACCAGCATGTGTTGTAAAGAGGTGACCTGCAGTCTATGTCTCGAGTCTGGACACGCTTACAGATGCTGCCCAGAATAAGAGTTCAACAAAAGATACCCGGAGGTTTTCCGAAGGGACATGGAGAGAGTGGTGGTGGTGAGGATCAAGGATGACCTGATGCGACAGTGACGGGAGGAAAAGGAGGAAGACAGAGAGCCCTCGGGAAGGGAGGAAAGGAGGGATTCGGTGGCCGAGGGCTTGGGAGGAGCGGGCGAAAGAGTCGGATGCCCAGAGACGAGAATGGTGGGAACCGCAAGTAGGAAGAAGAGAGGCGGTATGAGATCTAGAACGCAGCGGCAAGAAACCCCGTCCTAGGCTCCCGTGGGGATCAACAGGTTCCAGGTACTCCAGACGCAAGAGGAGGAAAAGACAGAGGCGATGGAGGGAGAAGAGGGTGGACACGAAGGATCCGAGGAACGGAGGAAAGAACGCGCAGGTGAACAAAAGAAGACCAGGAAAAGGCAAAATGAGAAAGACTATTGCCAATCCCCCAGGGAGACGGGGACCCGGGAGGAAGACCCTAAGCGTCAAAGACCAAGAAATCAGGAAAGAAAGAAGGTGAGAAGGGGCTCCCCGCCTCCGGAGGACACGAAACAGAAGATTCTCGTGGACCTGTGGAAGGAGCAGGAAAGTAAATATAAGCATCTGGTTGAAACCAATAAATTCCTAAAAGTGTGGCAGGAGGAACTGAGAAAGAAACACTCCACCAAAAATATATTTGAGATCAAGAGGCTGGAAGTGGATAACGATCACCAGCGCGCAGCTGGCACGGCTGGAAGAGGAGACCACAAGGCTGGAGGAGGAGACAGAGAGGAGAATGGCGTCCAAAAGACAGGTAGCCCGGAGGAAATCGCAGGGAGGAGAAGCGGCACCAGGAAAGGAAACCAATTTGACGGTGCAGAAGGAGAAGAGCTCCCCGCTCCGTCCTCCTGATCCACAGACAAAGGAGGCGGACCGAATTGACTTTCCAGATCAGGAAGCAGAAGGCCCTGCTTCAGCTGAATGTAGGGCTACGCCACAGGACCTGAACCCTGAGGAGGTAAAATTAATGGAGGTTCAAAGATCCGACCCATCTGACGCACACCACACGGTGCGACAGATGGAAACGGCACAGAAATAAGCAAACTGGACACATCAGACGTCGCCAAAGCCATAACAGTCAAGTATTTGATTTGAGTAGGATTTTTAGTAGTAATTTTTCATTGGAATTGTTATTTTATTATATTTTATATCAATGGCTCAGTTAAAATTAAAAATATTAACATGGAACATGAAGGGTCTGAGACAATAGAGGAGGAGAGAGGAAATTCTTGATGCCGTGAATCGTCTGAACCACAACCTCGTGATCCTGCAGGAACTAAATTTTAAGGGTGAAGAGGGCAGGAGCAATGCTCAGACATTTCTCTGAGCAATTCTCATTTCTTTCTCAAATGTTCTGGATGTGGGGTCCATCCATTTGGTCCTATAAGACCAAGGGGATAGGAGGAGTGGCTATTCTAGCGCAAAAACGAAATGACCTGTAAATTCAGAGGTCGGTGGAAGTGGTCCCAGGCCACCTGGTCGTCCTCAATTTTGACATCATCAGGATACAGAGGGATGGGAAGGAATATCAGAAGTGCTATAGACTTGGTGTGATCTATGCCCCAATCCAGGCCGGACCTAGGAAAGACCTATGTGTCAAACTCAAAGATTATGCCATCACCAACAGGTCCCTCATAGTCGCCGGAGACTTCAATAACAGGTCGAGAACAGAAGACAGGCGTAATCTGAGAGATAGGCAGCAACTGTTACCCTGCACATCCCTGATCTTGTCTGATTTTGGAAGCTAAGCAGGGTCAGGCCTGGTTAGTACTTGGATGGGAGACCGCCTGGGAATACCGGGTGCTGTAGGCTTATACCATAGTCTTTCGAGACTGAAGGTTGCCAACCATGACGACGGGATGCCCAGCTAAAGACTGTCCTCTGACCCCAGAAGAAAGGAACCTAGACACCTTTTTGCTTAATTTAGATTTAGAAGATAAAGCACTTTTAATTGATAACGGGTTAGATTTTTTCCTTTAAGTTGCAGTTTTCCACAGATGGCAGGCCAGCATTTTACTTACTACCACCCAATGGTGGGCAGCAGAATATACAGGGTGTGGGCAGAAAAGGACTGGATCGTGCAATCTTGCAAGATAGGACTGACCCCTTGGTCAGATCACGGGTACCTTTCCACAGAGTTGTACGGCAATCTCCTGACCCTTCGTGGCAAACCAAAGTGGAGACTGCACCCCTCTATGCTGCGTGAGCAGGAATATAAAGAATTAATAGAGAAGTGTATTATCACTTGGAGAGAATTAACTGAGGTCAGAAAGAACGACCTGATCAGATGGTGGGAGGAGCTAAAGAGGGAAATTAAGCAGACGTGCATTGCGATGTCATCGCACGCGTACAGGAAAGAACTGGCCCAATACCATAGAGGCCTTTTTGGCTTTCTGAAGGCCCATCAGAGGATCAACAAAGGACTGGCATGGAATAAGAAGAAATTAGAGAAGGATGGGAAGATTATCCAAGAATATCACCGGAGGAGGAGACAGGCCAGAATACAAAAGCAGAAATACTGGTGAAAGGGGTCAATTGTGGAGCAGGAAGACTGGGAGAAGAAACAAAGGGGGGGGAAGGACGATCAGGAACTTTGAAGGGCTTCGAAAGTCGGGAGGAGAGAAGATAAAATACTCAACTGATGAGGTGTTGAGCATCATGAATAATCACTACCAGGAAATGTACGCTGAGAAAAAGATAGAAGAGCAAACCATGACTGACTTTTTGATGAAAATGCCTAGGGATGCCTGTGACTCACCCAGTAAGGAAGAAGCCGAGGCGATGACTAAACCCGTAACAGAAGATGAAGTGCTGGAGGTGATAAGAAAGGGAAGAGACGGTGCCGCTCTGGGTCCGGATGGACTAAATTACACCTTTTATAAGTTGTTTCAGAAAGAACTGGCCGAACCCCTAGCCGTGGTTTTTAATAGAGCCTTACGGGAGGAGGACAAATTTAGAGACAGTTTTTATCTTAACCTTCATTTATAAATAGGGGGACCCTACTCTGCCTAAAAACTGGAGGCCCATTACTCTGATGAACATCGACTATAGGATTTTAGGAAAGATTTTGAATGACAGACTTTACAAAATAGCCCCTAAGTTGATTATGAGGATCCAGACTAGTGCTGTCCCAGGGAGGAAGATGACAGATTCCTTAGTTCTGGTTAGAGAGATCTTTCAGATGGTGGAGAAGGGAGAGTGGAAAGGGATACTTCTACATATGGACCAATCTAAGGCCTCTGACAGAATTAACAAAGTATCTCTGGCAAACGCTGATGGCAAAAGGTGTCCCAGAGGTTTTCATAAACTATATAAAAACTCTGTATGAGCAGGCATCGGTTATGCCGCAGGTAAACAGATGGAAGGGAAAAATCATACCCATAGAATCAGGGATACGCCAAGGATGTCCATTGAGCCCGCTCCTCTATGTTTTGGTGTTAGATCCGTTGCTGGCCATACTACAGGCAGAGCCCAGAATAAAGGGAATTGCCATGGGTGGGGAAGGGAATAGCGCAGAGGCTGGGAATGCCATAAAAACGGTAGCCCATGCAGATGATGTGTACGTTATGGTTAGAGACGTGGGTGAGATGGAGACATTGAAAGGAATAATAGATGAATACAGCAGGGCCTCGGGAGCGGTGATAAATGAGGATAAAACCAAATGTTATTCTCTTGGGTTGAGGGAGGAAAACATAGAGGTGAGGGCCATGGGGGCTGTTTATGAAACAGATGAAAGGAAACAAGAGGTTCAAAAGGTGGAATCTGTAAAAATTTTAGCTATAATTTTTGGACTGAAACAAAGAGGGTGGGAAGAGAACTGAAAACTGTGGGCCTCTAAGGTGGAGGAAAAACTGAAGAGGTGGAAAAAATGGAACTTGAACCTGTACCAGAGGACGCGTTACATCAACGTGTATTGCGTTCCGATGGCGTCCAATTTGGCGGTGATCTATCCCCCGCCGAAACAGGTGGTGGACAAGGTTACCCATCAGGTTTTTGTTTTCTTGTGGGGCACTGCCTTCTTCCCTCTTGCCCGAGCGATGGCATATAAGAAAGTGAAAGAAGGCGGACTAGGGGTTTGGGCCCTGGGACCTTTGTTCTTGGTGACCTTTGTCTCCTATAACTTTGGCAACTGGGCGAAATGGAGGCAGAGGCCGCAGGAAGGGGGAGCCTTTGCATCTGTATGGGCCCAATTCAGAGACACTTGGGAAAAGACAATCTGGGGACAGAAATAGTGGGCGAAAGAAGAGACGGGATACGTACTAACTCAGGCGATAAAACAATCTTTGCCGGAGTACATGAGGGAGGCAGTGACTCTGATGAAGGAGATGGAGCTCTCGGCCAAGCTGCATAAAATCAGCGGGCTGGAAGGGAAACAACTCAAGCGTTACGTGTATGAAACGACGGTACAGGAGTTTATCATGAGGCCTCACCAAGAGAAACAGCAAAGTAAGACGCACCTTTCCGCGTACCTCTTGCAGGAGAAGGTGGCGCACAGTGCCTTTAGTGAGAAGAGAATCCCCTTTAATTTATGGGAATTAAGGTGGAGGGCTTTCCATCAGGCCCTCAGGGTGGGAGCGGCAAACCCATGGTTGCAAGATCAGAAGAGGTGCAAGAGGCTGACCTGTTCGGGGTCAGGACCCCCTAGATCGGTAGGCACCCCGCCGCTGATAGAAATGGTAGCCCATTTGTATGAGTGTATGCCGGCGAAGGAGTTGTGGAGGGGCTTAGCGAAGGCCTTTAAGTGGCCTGAACTGGGAGACTATCGTCTCTGGAAAGGAGCCAGCGGGAGGTATGAGGGGACCCAAGAGGACGAGTAATGCGGAGCAACAAAGGGAAGAAGACGGATAGGTGGGTGATGCTGTGGTCTACGGTAAGATTGATAAATCTGTATGTCCTTTTTACGCTGGGCAACCAAAGGGGCAAAGAAATAAAGGAGAAAAAGTCCACCAACACGAAGGGATAGGTCCGCTTTGTGGTCTCCAGAGTATACGGTGTCGCAGCTTACGAAAGGGTGAGAACCGGTAGAGACAGCTGGAAAAAAATGGTGGGAGTGGTTAGATGGGGTGAATCCACCTATAACGTGATGTATCTGTGTTCTAGTTAAACAGTTGATGTAATGTGACTAGTTGAAAATGTAAAATGTGATTTCTTTCCTTTGTATTATTTATTGTAGTATGAAACTTTTTAAATAAAAATCTATATTTCCCCATCCTGAGCTGCCTAGCACACGAGGCTGCAGTGGCTTCAAAAATGGCTGCCACTGCATCCAGGGCACTGCAGGGGGCCACCGCCTCCTCGGGAGAAGGGGACTCTTGTCCCCTTTCCCTGGGTAAAGCAAGTAGCCTTTCAATGCGGCTACTCAATTCTATATCGAGCTGAAAGTCGGCATAGAATGAAGAGCTTCCATTTCGGGCATCCAGTCCAACATGGAGGTTCTGGATCCGGTGGAGCGCCTCCCTCCTGCCTCACTCTTTTCCCCAGCATGCCTCCTCCCTGCCCCCTCCCCATCCTTCCTCTGCCTGCTCCCACCCCGCACCTACCTCTCCACGGCTCGGCGGTCTGTGCAACTGCCAAGGGACAGAGCTCCGATGCTCCACCAGCGCTGGGCTAGCACTGGCGCTAGGATCTGCAAACGTGCCTTACAGCATGAGTGCGCCAGTGGTGAACCAACGCACATTCCATAAGATTGGGCCCCAAGTCTAAACCCCAAATTTCTCTCCTAGAACATTGTCTCAGGGACGAAAGAGCCTGATCAATCCCCCCAAAATGGTCAGTGTGTTATACCAGTTAACAGAAAGATAACCAGAACTGTTCCTCAGATCAGATATTCTGCAAGTTTCCTAACCATGTATAAATTGCAAGAAATCTTTTTCAAGATTTATTTAAAATATTTCTGTACCACTTTTCTAAAACTCAAACTTTTCCTCTGCAGAACATTTGACAGCAACATGTACATCACTCTCAGTATAGGACAAGAATTCTGATGTGATGTAACACTAGCCCCTTGCCCAAAAGAGGATCAGCACATGGACTGATGCTACTACAGTTACCATACCCAGATGTGCCATGGTAACAGCATGCAAAACTATCACACATCACTGAGACTGGTAAACATTTGGACAACACTGCAAAATCCTTACAGTCACCAGTTTTCACATCCCTATAAACAAAAAGTGTAATGTAGCAAAAAGTGAGAACAAGAATAGAAATGACAGGCAGTTTAGGAGACTTGCACCCCGTGTGTCAAATCTAGGATGGTACTAGATCCTAGTTCATTACGGATTACAAGTCATAGTAGGTATGTGCAAGCTCTTGGTTTTAGAGGCAGGCTGCCTTTGATTGCCAGATGCAGGGGAGGGCACAGAGACGCAGATTGTGTCTGTTGTCTTGTGTGCTCCCTGGGGTATTTGGTGGGCCACTGTGAGATACAGGAAGCTGGACTAGATGGGCCTTTGGCCTGATCCAGCAAGGTTCTTCTTATGCAATATAAAAAATTAACATGATTATATATATATATTTATATATAATACATATATTATATATAAAGAACATGTGTTTTTCTTTATGTGTAAAGACTGCAGTTGCAGAAAAACCACCACTAAAATATTACAACCCTGCAATTGCTGAGACAGTTTTTCTGAAAGGCGAGTACAATCCTGACCACAAGTTGATAATCCTAAAATATCCTAACTAATCAACACGTACAGCAGTCAATAAATGTCAAAGGAAAAATGAGATAATATTTTAACAAATTATCACTATGTGCTCATTTCTGGTATGACATACTATAAAGATTAATTTAGCAGTACTGTAAATTGTTGCTTGCAACTTTATCTGATGAAATAGCTTCCAAGAGAGGCTTATTTTAAGGCTGTGGATGTCATCAGTGGAGTTTTGAAAAGGATTCGCCTGCACAGGGCAGGACAGAAAGGCTACTTTCTTTAGATTACTTAGAAGCAAGCATAGCCTCAAGTATGCCACCATCAACATGCATCTCAGGCAACAACAAGTTTCTGATTGTTTACATAGTGTGTTCAGAATGACAAAGCAAGATAAAGGATAATGATGCCTTATATAGTGCTTCCCAAACTTTCCTGACATGCCTTGTGCTGCTGGTCGCTGAACCCAGAAGTACTGCTGGTGCTGCAATGTGATGATGTCATCAGCACTTCCGGATCTAATGACTACGAAGGACCCTAAAATGGGTATTGTTGATGGGAGGGAGGGCAGGACAACCTACAAACCCCAGCAAAACAATGCATAGCACAAGGAACACAGCCTCTGCTCTGTAGTCTGCCAGGATGCATCATGATCTTGATGAGATCAGCCGGTGTGTCTCCTGCAATGCCCCTGGGGACTTGTTGCAATGCCCCAGGGTATGGCGACATTCCATTTGGGAACTTTTGCCTTATCCTACTGAACACTGGAAGCGCTGACATTTTCTAAGACACAAAGACTACCAAGACATGAAAAAACTCTAAAACACAGGGTTCGTATATTGGAAAGTTACGTAGTTAGCAAATGCATTCAAGGAAAGTTGGGTATTGTTTTGTTCCTAAAGAACTCTAGAAAGAATGCTACAACACAGTAATGGCATGTCACTGGAAAAATAGGATATGAACGCTATTTCACAAAGAGCTAAAACCAAATTAGGGTGACAACTGATTTTTTTCAATTTTGTTTCCAAACTGATAACTGGGTAAGAGGCAAGTTTTCAAGTGGTGTTCCTCTTATACTTAGCAGGAGGAGAGTAACCATCCCTATTCACCCCAGCACAGTGTCTTTTCTAGTGGCTATCTGCTGGTGTTCTGCATCTTTTTAGATTGTGAATCCTTTGAGACAGGGAGGCTTTAATTATTTTACTTTGCCTATAAACAGCTTTGTGAACTTTTTTGTTGAAAAGCAGTATATAAATACTGTTAATATTTTTAACATTTGATTATACTTCAAACACTATAGAGTGCTTATAATTAATCATGAAAAAAATTATTGCCCGTTAATATGGTGTGTGTGTATATATATATATATATAATGGCTTCAGTCATCTGTATAGCAAAGATCTGAATCATATGTTCATTTATTTTTGGAAAAGAAATTTAATCTTTCTAATTTTAGAAAGTTTGATAGACATTCAAACCAAGAGGCAGGTGCAGCTATTCAATTATCATGCTTTAATAGCCATTTTGAAAATCATGATTAATATAAATTTAGAAAAACAAAAGTTATTCAGAAATTAGTTCCTGAGTGTGAGCTTTTTCTAAGTAAGAGACACGCTACACTAACTTTAAAGTACAGAATTAACAACTGAAACCACATGCGATTTGCTTCCCAATAAATAGCATTATGATTGGGCTGTTATGATTAAGATGAGAACTTCTCATCTTAATGAAATCTGTTGGAATTTAACAGAACTCAATTCATGTACTGTAAAACAAACCCGATTAGCAGTTCTACCTTCAAATCCAATGCTCCCTTAGGAGTAATAACAGCACTTATTTTTACCGAAAATGATCTGCTAGTATAAGAGTGTTCTTTGCGAATAGTATAGACCAGGGGTCGGCAACCTGCGGCTCTAGAGCCGCATGTGGCTCTTTCAGCTGTCTGCTGTGGCTCCTCCCAGTGAAAGTGGCAAAGGGGGGGTAACAGGAAGCACCTGTGTTGGGAGGGCAGACTGCTTCCCTCCGCCCCCTGAGCTGACTGCCCTCTTCTCCCTTCACCCCCACCTGCCCTGCATTGGTTTCCCTTTTCAATTTTGCCCGCTCTGCAGGCTTAAGCTCCCTGTTTTTCCCTTCCCCAACTCTCCAGCAGGACACCGCCGCCCCCCTCCTCAGCCATTACATCGGATGAAGCTTACTCCCAGGAAAGGGTGCCTGGGATGGCAGCCTTGGAGCCTGCTCAAGGCCAAGCGCAAGGACAGGTGAGTGGGAGCCCGCGCAGGTCTGTTCGAGAGTAAGCCCCGCTGTAGTCCCTGGGCTACTCCCAGGAAGGTGTGGAGGGCTGTAGCCTCAGCCCCCTCCTGTGCAGGTCTACTCACAAGTAGTCAGTGAGGCTTCCTCCCAGGAAAGTGTGGAGAGGACTGCAACCTGAGAGCTCCAACCAACTTGTCTGCTCAGAAGTCCCACTGTAGTCAATGGGGCTTACTCCCAGGATAGTGTGGAGAGGGTTGCAGCCTGAGTGAGGGAGGGCAGGCAGGCAGGGCAGAAGCTGGCCTGTGGCTGCCCCCCACCTCCTGCTCTGGCTTCTTCTCTTCCCCACCTCTGGAGACTGTGTCCTTTTTTCCTTCCAGCAGGGTGCCTCTGGAAGGTAGGGGGAGTTCTTTAGTATCCATGTAAGATAAGCAGATGTCATAACTGCCATATGTATTGGAATCCTGGAAGATCTGGTGAGGAGGTAGATGTGGTGTCAGCAGTGGCCCCTTTAAGGGTAAGGCCTGGGCATCCAGCAGAGTGTGCTGCACAGCTGCAGCCACTTGAAGGCAATAGGGCCCTCAGGGATATAAGGAGCACCTGAGGCAGGAAGGGGGGTGTGAGTTGGAGAAGGAGTGCAGGTTGGAGAGGAGACTGACTGGGCTCATTGACTTTGACTTGAATACTCTGACTGATTTGACTGACTTACTTTGGAATCTGACCTTGGACTGTGACTTGGCTTATTGACATTGGACTCTGCCCTGGATACTCTGACTGACTTTGTGACTAATGGACTGCTAGAGACACTGGAGTTTGAAGTGTGGCTGCTGTGCCCAAGACCTGCTGAGGACCAAGGGTCTGCTGTAGTGGCGGGAGACTGCTGGCAGGAGAGAGCACCTCTGCAGGTTGAACAGGCGAGCTAACCTGGAGGTGGGGTCCAGCAGGACTGCAGGGCAGAACCAGGGTCATTTGTTGGGGGAAAGAAGGGGAGCTAATTTGCTTAAAGTGGGCATAATTCTCCAGGCAGAGAATGGCCTTGGAATCAGGCAAAACACCATAGAGGACCAGGCGTCTGAAAACACAGGACAAGAATGTATGACAAAACTAACTAAAAGCTATAAGAGGGGGCTACAGTATAAAAATGGGACCTATAAGAGCATAAAGGTAAAAAAAACAACTATATATGCAGTGTAATCATTTTAGATGTCAAAAGGGTTTTGTGGCTCCTGAGGTTTTTTTTCCTCCAGAAAACAGGCCCAAATGGCTCTTTGAGTGTTTAAGGTTGCCGACCCCTGGTATAGACTCTACATTCAAAAATCATGAACACAAACTCAGGTTTATTTACTGTATTTCTATCCCAACTTTAACCCAAGTTCCTGCCATTGCCTGTACACTTCTATACATAACTGGTTACATAAGCCAACCTTCTGTCAGGATAACCATGTTTACTCAGAAACCAGAATCAGTTAAGTTGGGTCTTTCCCCTAGTAACTGTGTACAGGACTACAGCCTTCAACAACATTTTCATACCTAAAGCAAACTCAGGCAAGAAAATGACATCCTCTCTAGAACCTGCTGCCAGAAATGCCGCCTCCTTGGCAAGGTCAATCTATGGTTACAAACTACTACTATGATTGTGACAAGGTGAATAAAAAAGATTTGTTTAAAAAAATCTTTAAAATTTAAGCCTGCTTTTTAAAAATTTCAATTTGTATACTAGTGTCTCACACTAAAAACATCCTGATTTCATGGAAATGTGAACTACTAACATTAAAAAATACATCTTTCTTAAAACTGAATTGTGAACATTAAGTAAACTGGCTCAGTTCACCCTCAATGCCAAATTATTCATTACTTTTGCACATGAATGAATATTTCAAGCACCAGCAGAATCCAATGTTTAGGCAACTAGCCAGTTACGCATGATTTTCTCAAGGCATTGTTCTAATCAGAAAGGTATTTCTGTTAGTGATAACTTAATACCAAGCTTATTCTAACACAGCCACAACTTGTACATTCTTCTTAAGCAATCACTTGATCAGTTATTGTTAATAACTGTTACTTTATCAAGTCAAGACTTATCCAATAGCAACAAACCATCCAAGAGGTGGCCTTCAGTTTCGTGGAAGTAATCGTATAAAACTACTCCTTCAAACTCCATTAACATCAGTTCAGATGAAACATGTAGTCACAGGCAAACAGTAACATTTTTCTCCCATCAAAAACTATAGTCAACATATGACAAACACACTAACTATCCATTCTCTTGATACTGTGGGCAACAAATGAAAAACGGGGGGGGGGGGAAGCATACCATCCATTTAAGCCCCTTACCTAAAACCAAACAGCCATTAAAAAAAACCCTTAATCCAATCTAATATCAGAGATCATATAACTCACAAATAAGTTGTACCTGCTTCTACACAATTGTTAAAATTCTAGGAACCCTGAAGGTGAAAGGCTGGCCACCCTGCTATAAGGGTGGAAATAGAGCAGGGGAAGCAGAATATAGGCTGGAATCCAAGCTGCTACTTTAGCTTACACAATGGGCTTACATTCACACAAGTGGTTATTTTTCCTCCTTTGAACTACTTCCCTCAAAGCAATTTTTCCACGTCATAGGAAAGCTGCTATTTGCAAAACAAGTTTAAAGCCCTTCTGAGTTCAGAGAAGTACTGCAGTTTTCATGAATCCTGACATTATGATTGAATGACAATACAGTATATTGGCCATGTCTGTGCAACCTGCCAAAAGAACATCACAACTGTCCACTTATACAGGACCAATATGCAGTCTAAGCTAGTATCCTATTTCTCAGAGAAAGCAATAGGTGAATCTTCAGAAAGTTTTGGTCTTCCAAAGAACTTGCAGGGTTCTATCAGGATGAATCCATCAAATGGTTGCCAGTAAGCTTTCAGAACTTTAAAGATGCAATGACCCTGAGGGAGCAGAAATCAGTAACAGAAGTCACAAGAAACACAATACAGAGGATATCTCCTTTTAAAAGACAGGAATGAACTTGGAAAATACCTCTGCCCACAGTTCTGGAGAATCACAAGCACATAGGGTTGACTAAGAAGTTCTCAGGGTTTTTTATAGATATCTTTAGCATCAAAAAGCAAATACTGTGCACACCCTACGCTTTCCCATGATTCCTTTCCAAGTGATCCATTTTTAAGGAAGTATTCTCCTTCACTGTGCATTCATTTAATGATGTCAGCATGTAGTTTAATCTAACTGGCTAAATAGCATTATGTTGTGACCTCATTCATTATGGGATTCTCAATAAATGGAGACTGCAGATGCAACTAGTCCACGAAGAAGCTATATTGTAATAAAAAGAGGACACGACAAAAAGTAGCAGCTGAAAGGGAAGTAATAGCCAGTCAACAGACACTTGGAAAGAAGTGGTTGTTCTCAAAAGGTGATTTTGAGAAATATTTCTGACCCACCCTAAACAGATACTAGACTTTCAAATCACAAATCAAAATGGTGGAACACTCAGTCCTATTACCAATGAAGACAGATAATGAAATGATAAGGCATATTCTTTATCTACGAGCTGACAGTAATTTAGCTGACAGTAGCCTTCACATCCTTACGAAGGTATAAAATTTTAAGTTCTTCTGACAAGACTTCCACACACAGGGCTTCAACTCATTGAACAAGTACCTAATTCACAATACACTGGACCTTTCATTGCAGTTTGTCTTTTCCACATAAACATAATGGCTACTATTTGCAGCCAATAAAAAAAGCAAAACATAATTTGAACATATCCTTGGGGTTTATTATATTTGTTCCTAATGCTAATAACCACACATCAACCAATGATCCTGTCAGGTTGTACAGAAAAAGAGATGTTTACGTGTTATCAACAACTTCAAAATACATGCCTTATACAAGAGAGCACTGAGTGTTACTCAGTGAAGGTGGTGCATGCGTTTTGTTTCTCAGTTTCAAGAATCTTGGGTATAGTATCTGATGTAGTATGGGGGCACATCAAATTTCTTGTGTGTATAGAAATGCTTTGGCGTACACATGGTGCTTGTATGATCCCAGCTACCCTTAGGAGCCATTCATTTGCAGGCCATAGGGCCACTGTATGATCTTCAGACAATTTGTAGCAATGGAAGAACAACAACAATCTTTTTACTCTCATCACAATTGCAAATATTATCACCCATACTATTGTCTCATTACTGTAACTTCTAGTGCATCGTTCACATACATGGCAATGCAAGGTAGGTCTTAAGCCCACAATAAATAAAAGGCATGATTCTATACATGTGACTTATGTCCGCAAAGCGAGTAAACTCACAAAATAAGAGTATGTGAAATGCCTGAGAACAAAAAAAGGAAGGACATTGTTCTTCCTTGTTGACCATGAACCACACGAACTGCTTTCTTGAAATGAAGGCTATAGCACAGCCATTTTCAACCACTGTACTATGGCACACTGGTGTGCTGCGAATGGCCCACAGATGGGCTGTGGGAGTTTTGGGGAGGATCATTTACTAGTAGTGCCCCCCACCAACAGCACGGTGCGCCCTGCCAATTGTGCCTTGACCATTTTACTACCTTCAGTGTGCCGTGAAATGGAAAAGGTCGAAAGTCACTGCCACAGAAGTGCGCACATTTTGGGGGTAGTGGGGGGCTTACTCTCGAGTAAACCTGCACAGAACGACTGCGCTGCCTGCCTTCGGTCAGCGAACGCCAAGGAAAGCAGCAGCCTCCAGAGGTGGAGGGGCTGCGAAGGCCTCACCGGTCTCTCGCCCGCATTCTCGCCCGACAGGTTTGTCCGAAGGAAGCGGATGCTGCACTGCAGCTGCCCGAAGGGAAACACTGGGGCCGGCTGGCGACACGAGCCCAACCCTATACCTGCCTCCTCAGAAGTAAGCCCCATTATAGCGAACAGGGCTTACTCTCCGGTAAGCGTGGGCAAGACGGCAGCCACAGTCCCTCCCCGGCCGTAGCGGGAAGGAACAAGTCGGGGCTTCGCGCCGCGCCTCCACAATGGGGCGGTCGGGGAGGGAGAGCAAGAAGCGCGCCCGAGAGGAGACAAAGAGCCTCCCAGCGATGGCAGCATCCGCCGGGGCGGCGGGCGAATGCTGCGTGCCTGGAGCGCGGCAGTTACTATAGAAACCAGGGCGGGCGAGGCCACACAGGGCAGCTTCGCTACCCCTTCCCCGGGGGCCTCAAGGTGACTCCGCGCGGCGCGGCCCGCCTCACCTGGCACCTGCAGACGATGTCCGCGTCCTGCGCCAGCAGGTCCACCACCTTCCCCTTGCCCTCGTCCCCCCACTGCGCGCCCAGCACCACCGTCACTCTGTTGCCGGGCTGCCGGGAGGCGCTCCCACCGTTGGGGATGGGGGCGGCGGACGAGGAGCCGCTTTCAGACATGGCTCCCGCAGGCGACGCTTCCCCGACCGCTCTGGAGGCACATGCGAGGGACGCAGGAGGAAGCGGCGCCTCCGACTCCGCCACTGGCGGCTCCCGCTTCACCTCATGCGGGAGACGCCGCTGCCGCATCCAACTGCTGCCGCCTACCGGCTCGCGCTCGCCTCAGGCTCCGCCCCTTCATCTGCATAGCATAAAAGGCCGGCGCTCCGAGGCACGAGAGGGAGGAAAAACTACACCTCCCAGCGTGCCTTCCGGCTAACTGCAATGCTACCCCATTGAATGACCGCGGGCCGTCCTGGGAAGCGTAGTTTGCTTAGGGGCCTCGCGCCAGTCAGCCGTTAGCCAATAGGAAGCGAGCGCGAGGCGGCGTCTGTTGCTAGTAGCGGTTGGGACCAACGTTCATTGGGCCGTGTAGATGGCGCGCCTTTCGGCCTCGCTTGGCAGTCTCTGCTTCTGCTTGGTTGGATGCTGCGCGCTGTGGAGGTGCGGGAACGAAGGCTGGGAGAAGTCAGGGAAAGGGCGCTGGGCAGTGTGAGCCCAACCCCATGCATGTCTACTCAGAAGTAAGTCCCATTCTAGTCAATGGGGCTTACTCCCAGGAAAGTGTGGGCAGGTGTGCAGCCTGTGACAGCAGTCCTATCCACACTTCCCTGGGGGTCAGCCTTGCTGCCTGTACTGGGACTTGCTTGTGGGAGGCATGCACAGGCTGTGTGACAGCCCAGTCCTGGAGCCTTGGTCTCCACCAGCTGCAGCAGCGCCAAAACAGCTATTGTTGCATCCAGGGGCACTGCCAAGGCTGCTAGAGGCCTCCTCAGCAGGGCTCCCCTTCCCCTGGGTAGAACCCCAAGCCCCACAGTGGGGCTGCTCAAGTCTGCGCCAGCTATTTTGCCTGCACACTCCATGTCGGGTCCTATAGCCGGTCACAGAGTTCAGGATCCAGCAGAGCAGAGCTCCACCAAGCCCACCCTGCCTTCCCTCCGCCCCATTCAACCCACTCCCCACCTCCCCCCCCCCCCAATCACTTACTACTAGCTGGAGTGCTGGCTGGCCAGCCTTCCGAATGGCACTGAGGCTCAGCGCTGACTGGCACTGGCAGCCCCTCCTCTCTGGGTGCCACAGACCTGCCTTATGGCACATTTGCAACACCTGGTGCTGAAGCTCAGTGCTGGCACTGCTACTGTTTAAGACTGGGGCCTGAGTCCCTTCACTTGTGCAGCCAATCATTCTTTGGCCGACTACCTGGGTTTACAGAAATCTTAGGTGCACTTGGCCTCTGAAAGGGGTGGGAGTTACCCCCAAGGTAGTGCCCTTTTTCAGTTCAGGAAATTCCCTGGTTTGAGCATATACTGTATTGTGAGTCCCAGTCTCAACTTTCACATGGGAGTTTTTCCCACATTTTCTGTAGTTCTGCTCTTTAGCCTAGGAAACAGGTAAGAAACCTGATCTAGGCAGGAGTTCTGCAGGGATGGGTGGTATATTGTGACCAAATGAAACAAAACCTTCATTAAGTTTGGTCCTTTGTCCGCTTTCTCACTCCTCTAGTTCTGTTCATTGGTGAATCTCTATGCTCACCACAAATTTCTTATAACTAAGGCAAAGAAGTTGTCTGGTAGGCAAAGGAGTTGTCTGGTAGGAAAGTCTACATGCAGTGAAGGACACCAACCAGACTGGAGCAAATGGCAACCTTTGCTGGACTCAGAGCCCAATCCTGAGCTTGGCGTGCCGGCTTACCGCCAGCGGGCACTGTTGCAAACATGCCATCAGGCATGTTCACAAGGCTTACCGCCTGGTGAGCAACCGTGCTAGCCCAGCACTGGCTGGTGCTGGGCTAGTACCGGGCGGGTGCCCAGCCTCTGCCGCTCAGAGGTCGCGTGGTGGAAGGTGGGGGGAGGTCGGGGAGGAGGCATGGCAGGGAGGCGGGAGGTGGGGAGAGGGCGGGTGGGAGACATGCAGGGGGAGTCAGTGGGGAGGGAGGCGGGTCTGATGGAGCTCCACTCCACCAGATCTAGAGCGTTCGTGTGGGGTTCGACGCCCTACACAACACTTTTACCTCACTGTCGAACTTTTGGTCAGCAGTGAATTGAGTAGCCCCATTGCCGGGCTACTTCCCTTACCTGGGAGAAGGGGATAAAAGTCTCCTTCCCCTGAGGTACCGCCTGCAGTAGCCCAAGGTACTCAGGATGCGGCCGCAGCTGTTTTCAGTGCCGCCAAAGCTGCATGCCATGGGAACTCAGGATTGCGCTGCCCTATGGGGCAGGTGCAATAGGCTCTGAAGCCTGGGTTCAAGTGGGGGGGGGGAAGACACCTTCTCTCTTCCTCCTTCCCTTGGATCATTCTCCCTCTTCTGCTCCTTGTTGTCACAGGCCTTCTCCATGACCCTCGTCCCTGTCTAGCTTTCTGCTTTCTCTCTCTCCCCCGTCCTGTTTTCCTGCCTCTTTTTTTTCCTCCAGCCTCTCTGACCTCCACCCTTTCCCAGCTTTCTGGCCCACCCAGCCCTCTTCAGTTTTTGTAGCCCTTGTGGCAGTTGGCCATGATGTCATCACTGGTCACGTCAGGACCCTTAGTGGCCTGAACAGTGGCATGCAAGCCACATAGAGCCATGTAGAAGGGTAGAACCACACCTGCCTTCACCACCATCAGCTTCAGTCAGTGGCATCATCATAGCCTGAGTGAGTTCCTGGCCAGCCCCCCATGTGCATGCGCACTACTGTTAGTTGACAGTCACTGCCTTCTGCATAATCTCTTCACTTCCTTTGCCACTGTGCCACACTTTCACCCTCTTCCAATTGACCTGGAAGAAGGGGAACAACACAGTGGTAGCAAAAAGAAGAGGAACCAGCAGGTGCTTTGCTCTTTTCCCTTTTGAGTGTTTTTCTTAATAAAAAATTGCCTCACTGCAAGCTACAGTGGTGGAAAATTTTGCTACAGTGGGGAAAAAAATCACAAGCACTTTGTATTTTTTCCACCAAGGGATAAAAGGCAAAGAGCAAAGGGAAGATTTTTGGAGAAACAAGAATGTTCTCCCTTCATTGTTCTGCTGCAGATTACAACCAAGCTGAAACTGATTTAGGATCCTATCCTATCCAACTTGCCAGTGCCAATGCAGCTACAATGCAGCCCTTATGCAAAGAAACAAATATTCCCTTATTTTAAGGAGGTCTCTGTGACTGTGTCTCTCCTACAGGATGCAGTGCACATCCTGTTGACACGGCTGCATCAGCACTGAAAAGTTGGATAGGATTGGGCCCTTAATTCCCCTTTCTTTATTCAGCTTGCATTTTAATTGCAGGAGCACCCGAATAAGAAATATGAGTTTACATGCCTTTGCACCCCAAAATAAGCTTTGGGCTATTCCATAACATACACTGCCATGACTGGGGGATGGTCCCTTTCAACATGCACAAGTATTCTCTTTGATACAAAATATAGGTTGGACCAACGCATTTTAACACATGACACTAGGTGGTACAACTTAGAAACTGGGGATATGTACCCTCTGTTGAGATCAGGCTCATCCCAATGACATCCCAATGTGAAACCAGGAGACTATCTCTTATGAGACACCATAGTGCTCCAGCTAGGTGATCAGATACAGGCTAGTGATCGAATACCGAATGGAAGGGTAAAGAAAGGCAAACTTTCTTGGTTCTTTAACAGTGCAATCCTATCTTGCACTGGAACAGGCAGGCCAGGAGGCTTGCACTGTGTCCAGAGCAAGATTGCGGCCAGGAGTGGCTCAACCTGAGACAAGGGGAAATTCTTCCCCTTACTCCCGGGTAAGCCACCACATCCCCAGTGAGTCTCCTCAGATCTGTGCCACTTCATAATTGCTGGGTCCCAGCCACACCTCCCGCTCCTCACCCACCCATTCCTTCCCTGGAACACCCCCCCCAAACACCTTCCTCCCACCTCAACCAACACAACCTTTCCTTTCCAGGTAGGCATGGAGGCTTGATGGGGCCTCCATGGGCTGGCCCATGTCCCTGTGCTGACCCAGCCAACTCACAAGGAGGCTCAAATGTGCTTAACGGCACATTTGCAACCCTCCTGGGCCGGTGCAAGGGACTTACACTCTTGGGTTAGGATTGCACCCTAAATGAGTTGCTTAGAGTGAGGAAGCTAACCTGAAGCAGCTGTTTTATGGAACCACAATGGGAAGAAGGGGACTTTGGCTGTTGCAACCCCTACCACCCTTGTTCAAGAGCAGGGTCTACTCAGGACTTATTTCTGAGTAGACATGCCTAGAATAAGGCTGTATGGTTTGTTGGATCATCTGAACAGTGTATTTTGTGTGTGCTGAAATGCTAGCTGTGATCACAGCACCTATTAGCAGAGGAAACTAAAACTTTTCTCTTTATTTTATTTTCAGATATAGAACTAACACAGGAGATTATTATATCTTTTCAACAAGATCTACTGTAAGTGCTTATGATCAAAGTCAACATTTGTACACTGTTAATACTTGTGCAGGTCTAATTGATCATTTTCATGTTACCACTCTGGCAATTCCTGCTGTAATTTGGTGTTCTGTATTGATGAAAAACTAGAAATTGTTTTAAAGACCTTGGTGCAATCCATAATAAGGCACAATTAAATTCCATTAAAATCTACAGTTAAACTCTTGGCTTTTTCACAAGCAGCATTCTTTCAAGTTACCTTCACTGAGGCAATGGTCATGGGTTCCCACTAATTATGATTATTAAACATACTTATTTACTACTTTTCCACAAAAGTAGTTACATAGCAAAATAAATGAAAATTATGCTGACTTGAATGAAGCTGTTCTGAAGTTGTGCTGTAATAAATATGTTCAGAATACATGAGCAATTACTCCAGTATAATCTGTAGAATCAATTACTATAGCAAGCTGCACTTGAACTTTAAAGAATTTCAAATGAAAAACCCTTGGGGCCCAATCCTATCCAACTTTCCAACTCTGGTGCAGCCACAATGCAGCCCTGAGGTAAGGGAACAAATGCACCCATACCTTGAGGAGGCCTATGTGACTGTCCCCCCACCACAAGATGCAGCGCACACCCCATTGATATAGTTGCACCGGCCCTGGAAAATTGGATAGGATCAGGCTCTTAATTGGTCAAGAGCTGTCTTTTTGATAAGTGCCCTCTGTTACCAATAATTTGGACAATGAGTACACAGAATTTCTGTCACAGGTGGAATAAATTAACATTCTCTAACAAGGTTATATATACAATTTAGCTTACAATTTAACTAGTTGTCATTTAGCATGTGAAAGTCAGTTGGTAGTTT
This sequence comes from Tiliqua scincoides, assembly GCF_035046505.1. NCBI lineage: Eukaryota > Metazoa > Chordata > Lepidosauria > Squamata > Scincidae > Tiliqua > Tiliqua scincoides. Next base: position 233,449,894 of record NC_089821.1, read on the forward strand.
GAGTGTAGTGCAGAAGTTCCCAAAATGCACCACATGGCCTCTTTTTCCCAGCTCACCACGCCAGCATTGTGTGAAATCCCACACAACTAGCACAAGATCTTGCAAAATGTCAGCCCAGCATGCCTGGAAGGCTACGCAGCACCCCTGTGAGTGTAAAGGTAGCCACAGCCCTGGTGAGTTTGGAAATCACTGCTATAGTGAAACCAAGATGTCCACTGCATATGGTACATTTCTTGCCCTCATTGACATAGAAAATTCACCTGTTAAACCAATGGTTCTCAAACTTACTGTGATCCTACTTTCACAGCAGCCTCTTCTTCTCAGCTCTCCCTTGTGCCACCATCTTGAATCACAAGAGATCTCACATGATTCTTGAAGATATCACAAGAATTGTGCGTGATCTTGCACAATCCAAGATGGTGCTACCAGGGAGAGCCAGGAACTTTGGCATCACCATTTTGGATAGCGTGAGATCTTGTGCGATCCAAGATGCTGTGCCCTGGAGAACCAGGAAGAATAGGCTGCTAGGGACATTCTGCAGCATCCCTGTGAGTTTGTTGTGGCACCCTTAGGCACTATGTCGCACAGTTTGGGTTCCTCTGAGTTAAATATTTTATCCCATTCATTTCAATGAGATCTAAACCAAACAGAAAGGTTTTGGTAATACCAACAGAACAGTCAATATCCTTCTTTATTGCCTATTCTAGTGGTGTTGAAAACTATACGTCTCCCTTACAATATTCCACAACTTCTGCATGAAAGATCCTGAGAGAGAGATGTTGACTAGGAGCACAATGCTATCCTTCACCAAACTATAGCACACAGTCACACCAATGGAGCATGCACTGCATGCTGTGGTGGGAGGTGGGAACCAGAAAGTCGAGGCAAGTAAAAAAATTTTCTACTTACACCTCAGTAGGCCTTATGGCTGTCTGTAGGTCTCCTTGGACCCACACTAGCTATCTAGCTTATGTATGTCCAAGGAGAGGAAAGGGGTGGGGCAGGATGGAAAATGGGATAGGATTTGGAATGTGCTTTTGCAACTGAGATCCATCTCTCCAGTCCACTACCTGCTCCTCCCCCAACTCAAACCTCCATGCCCACAACCCCCCCCCCCCCACTGACTTAACCTGGGTCAGCAATGGGTTGGGTTCCATAGTGTCAGATCTATGGAGTCTCTGGCCATTCATGCCAACAGCTCCAGAATGCCTGAGTCAGCACAGTGGCATAGCTAGCGGAGGGTGGGGGCGATCCGCTCAGGGTACCACCCTTGGGGGGCGTGTAACACAACAAATTCCCCAACATCGCTAACATCACGAAGGTTCAGAGTAACCCCATCATGCTAGATACCATTGGATGTGGAATTTCCAGCGGAATGCAATGCAGAAAACTGGATTGAAATATCTCCTTTCCATCAAAAGTTATGGCCAAAAAACCGGAAACAAAAAAATGCATTGAACCCTATGGAAAATGAAACTGAGCCATATCACGCATTTACTTGTGAGTAGGTGAACTTGTCATAGTTCGTCAGAAAGGGCAGGCTGAGAGGAATCCAATTATACCAGAATGGTTCCTATTCAATGAAAGCAGCCCTCAAAAAACACCCAAGAAGGAAGTCCCTCCCTCCAAGCAGATGAATGTATTGAGCCCTATGGAAAGCGAAAGTAAGCCACACAGTTTACTCGCGAGTAAGCAAATGTGCCTCGGCTCCTGGTCAAGTCAGGCAAAGAGGAATGCAAGGCTAGCTGCATGGTCTCCATCTAATGAAAGTGGAGCTCAACAAATGCACCAGAAGGCAGCCTCCCCCAAAGAATAAACCAGAGGCTTGAGCTGGTAAGGTGGGCACTGGGGAGGGCTGAAATCTCATTGCTTTATTTGTGGGGGGGGGGGTGTTATTGCAGGCAGCAACCCCCCCCCAAAGAATAAAATGGAGGCTTGAGATGGTAAATTGGGCACTGAGGAGGGCTGAAAATCTCACTGCTTTATCTGTATGTGGGGGGGAGGTGTTATTGCAGGCAGGCTACAGAGAAAATTCACTTGGTGAAACAGGGCTGGCTTCCCCATATTTATCTGTTTTTCTTTAATTATTTATAATTATTTTATTTTGCTTGATGATGTCACTTCCAGCCATGATATCACTTCTGGTGGTTCCTGGACAGATTGTCATTCTGAAAAGTAGGTCCCAGTGTTAAAAGTTTGAGAACCACTGCCTTAACTCAAAACAGGCCAATGAGACATCGGGGGGGGGGGGCAAACTAGTGAGCAAAATTCTGGAAATTGTGGCTTTTAGGAATAATACCATCATGTTATATACTATTTGTTTCAGAATTTAATCTTTTGTTTGTGGGGAAATATTCACTGCATTTATATTTCTGGCCATTATTATTATTCATTCCATGTCATGACTATTACTATCTCTGTCTCACTTACCTCACAGGGTTGTTGTGAGGATAAAATAAGGGGAGGAACCATGTACACCACCCTGAGCTGCTTAGAGGAAGAATGGTATAAAAAGTGAATTAATTAATTAAACAATAATTATTAATTATTAATTAGTTAATTAAGACATATGGAGTGACAAAAATTTATGGGCCCCGGGTGTCCTCTGTGTCAGCACACCTTTTTACACTGTCATAAGTGGATTTAAGGCAGCAACAGATACCAAGATCTGCTATTTGATTGGACTGTAGGTGGCACTGAGTACAATCCTAACCAACTTTCCAGCATTGGCATAGCTGTGCCAGGTGGGGCATGTGCTGCATCCTGCAGTTGGGGGGGAAGTCATGGAGGACTCCTCAAGGTAAGGCAATGTTTGTTCCCTTAATTAGGAGTTACATTGCCCTTATGTCAGTGCTGGAAAATTGGTTAGGATTGTGGCCATTGTTATGCTGGCGGCAACTTGCTCTGTCTCCTTTTTGCACCCATCCAGAAACATTTATTATCTTTTAAGAGAACCAAATCTAATCTATTACACAGGCTTGCGCAAAAACAACAACAGCAACAACCAAAAAACCCTTTTTTAAGTTGCCAATGATATTTGAACGAATTTAGGATATTTTTGAGTGCTGAATCAAAAAATGGTATCGGTTTTGCCCAATTGGCTCTAATTTGGGGTATGGTATAGCCACCATATACTGATTCAAGAAGTTTCCTCATGAGGAAGCTGACACCGTGACTCTTCATAAGGAAGCCACTTGAATCAACATATAAGGTGGCTATGCCGTATCCCCCAAACTAGAGCCAGTCAGGCAAAACTGATGCCATTTTTGGATTCAGCATCCCAAATATACTCAAGAATAGGTCTAACTTTTTCATCAACAAAATGTGCGTAGGCCTGTGTTATTAGCTCCCCACCCCAGATCACTGGGACCCCAACTACCTCCATTTCCTTCTTGTCTGGATATAGTTTTACTTTGAACCTGTGGTTGAATGACATTGTCAAATAGATGAAAACTAACAGTGAAACTATCTAGACAAAATAAAAATAATAGCTGGGTTTCCTGCCATCTAGCTGGGTAGTGTGAAGAAATGTTAAAAGATAAGAAATGCAATCTTGGGACTGTACTTCTGAACATGTTTCTACTTCTGAAGTCTCATGATACTTGCTCTGCCAACTGCAGCATTATCAAGTAACAGAAATGTGGCAGTCTCAAAAATCATTACTGTAATTAACTCTATATGGAACTGCCTTTGAAAATTGATTGGAAGCTGCAACTGGTACAGAATGAAGGAACCTGCCTCCTTGTGACAGCATATTCTTTCTATTATTTTCTTGTCAGCTGTTATTCCTGCCAGTTAGCTTCTGGGCAAAGTTGAAATTACTGGTGTTCAACTTTAAAGAGTTATCCAGGAACAAAAACATTATATAAATAAAATACTATTTTATAATTTATTACATAATGACTTTACTGCTGGTTGCTGTAGGTGCAAAATTATAATTTACGTCTAATACGGATTTAGATGTTTACAATTGTGCATTAAATTTTGTATTCTACATTTTCTTTATCTAGATACATTTAGAATATGAAGGAACTTCATTTCAAGAATGGGATACTGGTTCATTCTGTATAGCTAGAGATAAAAGGTCAGGATGCATATGCAAAATCACATGCATAAGAGAAACAAGGATGGCAAGGGAAGAACATCAGTTAGTGTTTGATACTTTAGAACTGACTGTTCCCAGTGGGTAGCACCTTGACTAGTGTTTCTGCTGTTAGGAGCTACCTCTGGAAACTGAAGGAGTGTTCCTCTTGCCTAAGGAGGAACTTATGTGAGCTTGTGTGAGCAGAATGCTCCTTCATAGTGATAGCTTATGTTTATGAAGAGAACTCTTGATGAAAGCAGTAGTCAAGATGCTACCCACTGAAAATAAGTACAGTGTTATAACTTATGTGTTACTATTCATTTTGGACAGGGAAAGGAGCAACTCAGTAATGCTTTATTGATTGTGGGTGGCACAGCAGTGTGAGAGTCATCTGTGCCTGCTCAGAACAAAGGAGGGTTTGTTACCTGTTTGTTTTTGTATTACTGGCATGCTATGTTTGAGATAGCTTGCAGGGCAGGGTGACAAAATGAGATAGAGCTTAGAACCTGAGACCAAGGACTATAGCCTGTAGCAAGTCAGGAAGTAGGAGGCTGAAGTTTAGAAACAGGGACAAGTGACAGCTCCGAGATGGAATTGTTACACCAGCACCAAGTTGCAAAGGAAAGGGTTTATAAAAGTAGTAGGTAGCTTCACACCTTTTTGGATTTACGGTCAAATCCTTTCCATTGTTTACACTGGCTGAACGTGCGTTTCTCAGGTGTAAACAACTTTATGGCCGTTGCAAACTCAATTAGGCCAGTGCACAGGGCCTGGTCACTGCCTCAAGTGGCGAGTGGCCTAGTCTGCGCAAAGACACCCAACACTGCAGGTAAGCCAGTGCAGGGTTTGGAGGGAGGCCTAGTACATATATATAAAGTAGTGTTACCTTCTTAAAGGCAGGAGGTCTGATCTAGAGGGTAGAGTCTCCATTAGCCCAAAGATAACATCTGAAGGTTGCCAGTTCAAGGCCACCAGTAGCTCCGTGAATGGTGAGACCTTGAAGCAGCTGACAAGCTGAGCTGAATTATTCCACCTGCTCTTTGGTGTGAGCAAAGAAGCTTCTTTGCTCTCTTTCAAGTGAGAGATGAAGGAGCTGATAAGTGTGGGAGGCAACTGGGGGCCAGAAGTGATACCAGACCGTGAAAGATCCATCTGAAATGCTGTGCGGTTCTTGAAAGATAGAACCTTTCTGTTATTGTAAAAATCTCCTCAGGGATTTAGCGATAGCCTGCTTTTGTGAACCGCCTTGAATAAAGTCAGAGGAGTAATCAGATGACCAGAAAGGCGGTATATAAATATTATTATTATTATTATTATTATTATTATTATTATTATTATTATTATTATATAGAAAGTAATAATATACAAGGTGTGTCCAGAAAGTAATGAGAAAGAAGTTCCTGCACTTCAGAAGGGCTCTGTGAAGGGAGAAGCTGGCCAACATCACTTGGGGTGGGGTGCCAGATATACGTTAGAACACTAATCAGTTGCATTCCAACCCTGTCAGAATCAAGACATTCTTTTTTGTGACACCCTGTTCAAGTACCTCATATTAAGAGGTTTGGAACAGTGGTATGCAATAAAATTTTGTGTGAAATTAGGTAAAAGTGCATCCGAAACTTTGGAAATTGTGAGGAAAGCTTATGGAGAAGCTGCACTATAACCTGCACAAGTTCTTGGTTGCTTGAGACAAAGAGTTTTTTGTGTGAGTCCTGACAGCAGCCCAGCCCTTGACTTGGGCCTGCGCAAGGGACTTGTGCCGGCCCAGGAGGATTGCAAACATGCCGTAAGGCACGTTTGCGCCTCCTCAGGAGTCAGCTAGGCTGGTGCTCAAAGGCACGCCGGCCTGCAGAGGCTGGAAGAAGCCTCCATGCCAATGGCCCAACGCAAGCCTTTGAGGTAGGCAGGGAGGCGGCAAAGAGCAGGCGGGGAGGGAGGCATTCCTTGGTGGGGGAGGGTGGGCAGCCCTGGGGGCGGGCATGCAGGGAGCAGGGGGCCGGGCTGGCATCCGACAGTTATCCCAGATCCCATCCCTCTTCCCAGGGAGAATGGAGCAACTTGAAGCCACTCTGCTCTCCTTGGACTTGCACCACCTCTTGAGGTGGCGCAAGCCCAAGGAGACCCATAGGGGAAAGGCACCTTTCCCAGAGGTAAGGGGAAAAGTTTCCCCTTGCCTCTGGCTGAGCCACTTTTGGCCCCTATCTTGCACTGGATACAGTGCAAGCCTCCTGGCTTGCCTGTTGCAGCGCAGGGTAGGATTGTGCCCTTAGAGATTGTACGAATGAAGGTTGGTAAGAAGATGTACTGATCAAGGTTAATAAACACATAAGGTTCAATAAACACATAAGAAATATTTATTTTTATAATTAATTATTGCCATTATCTGAATGTAGACATTTTAATTCTCTCAATAAACACATAAGAAATATTTATTTTTATAATTAATTATTGCCATTATCTGAATGTAGACATTTTAATTGTTGTAGCTTAACAAAAACAACAATGCATTGTACAATTCCTGGAACTCACAAGATTTTTCCAGTTGTTACGAATCCGGTAAGTTGTCAACCGTTGATTTCAATATTAAAATATCAGAAAAATACAGGGTGACCCCAAAAAAACAGAACCCAAAATTTTTTTATTAAATGCTACGAAGGTCCAGTAAATTTCAAGAAACTTACTGAACTCAGACTTCAATCTGTGTACAGTTATTCCCCAAAGTTTCAGTTATCTTGGTCGCTTTGCATAAAAGTCATATTCTTTCCAAAGAAAAATTAAAATTAACAGTTTTATTCAAAGATTTGTGGGTTCTGTTTTTTTTGGGTCACCCTGTATATTATTATACTCTAGAAACCAGGCTTTGATTTTAAATACTAGATTTCTACCAGACTCAGATTTTACATGTCAGGCAAACACTTTCATAGTTATGAATAACTAAGGGCGCAATCCTAACCGGCACTTATGCTGGCATAGGAGCCCCGGGAGGGTCGCAAACATGCCATAAAGTAGCATAAACGTGCCATAAAGCATAAAGCAGCAGAAGCCTCTGCAGCGGCTTCCTCCCCGCCACTTGTGCCAGTGCACCCGTGCCAACACAAGAAGTGAAGGTAGGCGTGGAGGAGGCGTTTCTGGTAGGGGGGAGGGCAGGCAATGGCGGCCCTGGGGGTGGGTGCGTGGGGAGCCGGGGGCGGGGCTGGGACCCAGCAGTTATGTCGGATCCCAACCCCCATCCCCAGGGAGAACGGAGCAGCTTCAGGCGTTCCAGAGGTGGCACAGGTCCGAGGAGACCCATTGGGGCGCGCAGTCCTTACCCAGGAGTAAAAGTAAGAGTTTCCCCTTGCCTCTGGCTGAGCCGCTGAAGCCAACGAACCTGTGTTGGATGTAGCGCAAGCCTCCTGGCTTGCCTGCTCCAGCTCAGGTTTGGATTGCGCCCAAAGATAGAAAATGTTGATTACCAGTCTAAGAAAGATTTGTGATTTGAATTTATCACCGTCCGGGTAATGTAGAAACCTGTATAAATTGAGGTCTTATGTACAAAGGGTTCCCTGGCTGGCTTCTGCAGCTTTACCCAAGTTTAGTGGATGGCATTCCCCTTGCCCCAAGCTGAGCCACAACTGGCCCCAATCCTGCTCTGGATATGGGGCAGGCCAGCCAGCCTCCGTGTTCCAGCACAGTTTAGGATTGGGCTGTTAAAGAGATAAGTTATTTCTCAAAGATGGTCCATGTTTAAACCAAATAGAATACAAATACATAAGCAGTGAAGTAGAATTGGGGTCAATTATGCCATGATTAGGTTGATTCAGAGTTATTGACTAACCAATTACAAAAGGATTTGTAAGAATTTGCAGAGAAAAATGAGTTAAAATTACTGATTTAATGATAATTTTGTGTCTACAAGAGTCGTAACATTATATGACAACTCAGTCCTATTGATGATGAGTGGTGGCACAGTAGCCACTACACCAGCACTGTGTGTCATAAAAGAGCCGTAAAGTGCTTTTGACACTTGGAGAGGAAGCAACACTAGGGGGGAGGCTAGTGTCCTGTTGGTGAAAAGGCTTGCATCCTATAGAAGCCACATTCAACCCAATGGCCGCCCAGGCAGGTAAGTACAGTGCTGGGCAGTGGAGGGTTGGGGGAGGATTGAACGTAGGTGGGGGGTGTTTGGGGGCAGGAGAAGGCAGGGAGGGGGGGATTCGGGCGAGGGAGGAGGGTGGGGATGGTGGAGTAGGCCTCCACTGTCTCCTAACTCCCGTCCTGGGTCTGAAAGCCCCACATGGGGCTACTCAGTTCTGCATTGGGCTGTTTGGTTCTGCTGAAAACCTCACATGGGGCTACTCAGTGTTTTGGCTGGGCCAGCACTGAATAGCCCCATTGAGCAGGCTGGCCCTCTACAAAGGGTAAGGGTTCCCTTACCCTGAGAACCCTTACCCTGAGAACCCCTCTGGACTGCTCAATTTCAGCAGCAGATACATTGTGGCCCAGTGGCTCTGTTGCACCAGTGCTGAATAGGATTGGGCTGCCCATGTGTTGAAAGAGTATTTCCTTGTCCTAGCAGCTATGGGTCATTTTCCATGTCATAAAAGTTCGTGTAAAGTAAAAGTTTGTGAAAAGTATTAAAAATTAATAATAACTATATGTTTCAGTTGATGCAGACAAATTTAAATAATGAGCATGTTTCATCCCATCTAGACATTTGGAGATTATGAACGCTTCTTATCGGTAATTTCTGATGTGAATTGTTTCATGTGGTATGTTCACCAAGAAATAAGGTAAGCGATCTAATCTGATCATCCCTGGTTATATATCCTGAAGTATACAGTGCATTGAACCACAACTTTTTTTTAGGCTATAGTAATTCAAGTACAGTCAGAGCTGATGCACCAGCTGAAGCTGGGCAAAGGGCCACCCCCCTCTGGCCAGAGCTGCCACCTGACAATCCAGGGACAGCTGTGGATCCAGGAGGACTCCCAGGCTAAGTACCTATTTTGTCAGAAGACGTGCTACCCTGTTCCAGAGCAAGTTGCATATCTACTAACAGCATCTAAATCCCAAATGACCTCCCCCAGTGGTTTCTAAGTGCTTTCTTAAACAGATTTAACAATTACAAGAGCAGAGGTTAGTACCGCTAGATTATGTCTATAAAATGTGGACATCGAAGCACACACCTTTATCAGCCCTGAATGCATTCAGCTGATGCACTGTAAATTTAAATATGGTGGCATTTTTTGCTTAAGAACCTAAGCACATATGTACTAAATGCACTGTTTTGACAATAGAGCCATACTATCCATTTACCTTAATTCAAACTGATAACTATGCTTTAAAAATAGTGGAATTTTTGGCAATTTTTAAACTTTTACTAAAATGAATATTTTATGTTTACTTTTAAGCTTGATTGAAGGGGCCTTCCTTGACACACAGGTAAGCATTTTACTTATAAAATGCATATTTCTTTACAAACTAATTTTAACTAGTTAGCCCAATCCTAACTAATCCCTTCCACCGATGCAGCCCTGCCACTAGAGTGCACACTGCATCCTAGGGGGGAGACAGCCCTAGAGGTCTTTGTACCTTTGCCTGGGGGTAAGCTTCCACAGCCCAAATGTGTCTACTCAGACCTGCATCAGCAATTGGACCCGGGAAAGAGGTCCAATTGCTTTCCAAGTGGACCCGGGAAAGGGGATAGGATTTTGGTGGTACTGTTGCTGCTGATACTGCCCACTTCTCAGCCTTGATATGTCTTTCTTTCCGCTCAGGTTTCTGCTCCTTTCCTCCTCTTCCCTGCTCTGTTCCGTCCACCTACCCCCACCTCCTTCCTGCCCCTGGAGCTGGGGCTCTTTGGTAGCCCACTGGTGTGCAGCTGCTTGTTGCATGCGGTAGCAGTCAAGTCTCACTGAGTGGCAGCACAGCAGTTTGGGTCCTGAAGCAAAGAGCCTAACCAAACTTCTTGTATATAAATCCTATAGCCATCAGTGTGATGCCTTTCTCTGTAAGTCTGTTTAGATTAAAGGTGCATAAAAATAATGTGATAAAATATTTATTAATTTTTCAGAGAATTCTTAATTCACAGGCTCCATCCTGCATTGGGGGTCAGTAATGGAGGCCTCCTCAAAGTAAGGGAATTTTTGTTCCCTTGCCTTGTGGTTGCATTGTGGCTGCATTGGTACTGGAAAGCTGGGTAGGAATGGGCTGTAAATTGGCTGCAAAGCCATCACTGGAGGCAGTGGCTTTGAACATACATCCTGTTGCTGGGGTTGCTACTGTAAACTGGCTGCACACTTTGGAGAGCCCAAGTTTGGGGTGGTGGGATTAAATTGTGAAGTGAAATATAATGAACTGCCTGGCAGTGGGGGTGAGACCAGCATGGGTGAGTGGGTATGAAGTGGACTGAACAACAGTTTCCGAGGGGGAAACTGAGGAGAAGTGGCAATTGTCGGACCAGACCCTGGCCCCTTCTCTTCCAATGAGGAGGTAGTAAATAGAAATTACTAAGATACTTTGGGTATATAAATGGCAGATGTGAGGAAGGAGAAGAAAGAGGATCTTATTTTTAAGTGTCCTGGGAGAAATGAGATTGGTCTATGTCCTATGATTGCTACTTAAATAGATAATTTTTTCTCTACTTGCTATAATGGAAAAGTATAAAATCTATGAAATGGCCATCATCTCTAATCAATAACAGTCATTTTCCCCAGATCTCATATAGGAAGACATTATTGGGATATATAAAATTATGCATGGGGTGGATAGAGGAAAATTCTTCTCCCTCTTGCACAGGCCCAGAACCAGGGGGCATCCACTAAAATTGATTGGCAGGGGAGTTAGAATGGACAGAAGGAAATATTTCTTCTCTCAATGTGCAATGTATAATGTATAATCAATTAATGTAATGAATAATGTATAATGTGTAATGTAATGTATAATGTGTGATGTGTAATGTAATGTGTAATGTATAATGTATAATCAATGTATAATCTCAATTGATTATATATAATCAATCTGTGGAACATTTTGCCACTGGTGTTGTGAAGGCACCCAACCTAGATGCCTTTTAATTAATAATCAATTTAAAATTACAGCATTTGTATACTGCCTTTCTCACTGTCACAGCACATTGTGAGAGTCTTACAGACTCAAGGCGGTTCACATAGGCAGGCTATATGTATTGGCAACCTTCAGTCTCGAAAGACTATGGTATCGCGCTCTGAAAGGTGGTTCTGGCACAGCGTCTAGTGTGGCTGAAAAGGCCAATCCAGGAGTGACAATCCCTTCCACACCGGGAGCAAGTGCAGTCTGTCCCTGGTCTGTCTCCCTGGCTATGGGCCTTCCTTCTTTGCCTCTTAGCCTCAGACTGTTGGCAAAGTGTCTCTTCAAACTGGGAAAGGCCATGCTGCACAGCCTGCCTCCAAGCGGGCCGCTCAGAGGCCAGGGTTTCCCACTTGTTGAGGTCCATCCCTAAGGCCTTCAGATCCCTCTTGCAGATGTCCTTGTATCGCAGCTGTGGTCTACCTGTAGGGCGCTTTCCTTGCACGAGTTCTCCATAGAGGAGATCCTTTGGGATCCGGCCATCATCCATTCTCACGACATGACCAAGCCAACGCAGGCGTCTCTGTTTCAGCAGTGAATACATGCTAGGGATTCCAGCACGTTCCAGGACTGTGTTGTTTGGAACTTTGTCCTGCCAGGTGATGCCGAGGATGCGTCGGAGGCAGCGCATGTGGAAAGCGCTCAGTTTCCTCTCCTGTTGTGAGCGAAGAGTCCATGACTCGCTGCAGTACAGAAGTGTACTCAGGACGCAAGCTCTGTAGACCTGGATCTTGGTATGTTCCGTCAGCTTCTTGTTGGACCAGACTCTCTTTGTGAGTCTGGAAAACGTGGTAGCTGCTTTACCGATGCGCTTGTTTAGCTCGGTATCGAGAGAATGAGTGTCGGAGATCGTTGAGCCAAGGTACACAAAGTCATGGACAACCTCCAGTTCATGCTCAGAGATTGTAATGCAGGGAGGTGAGTCCACATCCTGAACCATGACCTGTGTTTTCTTCAGGCTGATTGTCAGTCCAAAATCTTGGCAGGCCTTGCTAAAACGATCCATGAGCTGCTGGAGATCTTTGGCAGAGTGGGTAGTGACAGCTGCATCGCCGGCAAAGAGGAAGTCACGCAGACATTTCAGCTGGACTTTGGATTTTGCTCTCAGTCTGGAGAGGTTGAAGAGCTTTCCGTCTGATCTGGTCCGGAGATAGATGCCTTCTGTTGCAGTTCCAAAGGCCTGCTTCAGCAGGACAGCGAAGAAAATCCCAAACAAGGTTGGTGCAAGAACACAGCCCTGCTTCACTCCGCTTCGGATGTCAAAAGGGCCTGATGTGGAGCCATCGAAGACAACAGTGCCCTTCATGTCCTTGTGGAAAGATCTGATGATGCTGAGGAGCCTGGGTGGACATCCAATCTTGGGGAGAATCTTGAAGAGGCCGTCTCTGCTGACCAGGTCGAAAGCCTTTGTGAGATCTATGAAGGCTATAAAGAGTGGCTGTCGTTGTTCCCTGCATTTCTCCTGCAGTTGTCTAAGGGAGAATACCATATCAGTGGTGGACCTGTTGGCTCGGAATCCACACTGCGATTCTGGATAGACGCTCTCTGCAAGTACCTGGAGCCTCTTTAGTACAACTCGGGCAAACAGCTTTCCTACAACGCTAAGGAGAGAGATGCCGCAGTAGTTGTTGCAGTTACCCCTGTCACCTTTGTTCTTGTACAGCGTGATGATGTTTGCATCCCTCATGTCTTGAGGTACTCCACCTTCTCTCCAGCAGAGACAGAGGATTTCATGCAGCTCAGTGACGATGATCTCTTTGCAGCATTTTAGGACTTCAGCAGGGATGCTGTCTTTTCCAGGTGCCTTGCCAAAGGCAAGGGAGTCCAGGGCCACGTGAAGTTCTTCTAGGGTTGGTTCACTGTCAAGCTCTTCCAGCACAGGCAGGCACTCAATGTTGTTCAGTGCTTCTTCGGTGACTACATTTTCTCTGGAATATAGCTCAGAGTAGTGCTGCACCCAGCGTTCCATCTGCTGCGCCCGATCCTGGATGACCTCGCCTGTGGCAGACTTCAGAGGGGCAATTTTCCTCTGTGTTGGACCTAGGGCCTGCTTGATACCATCATACATCCCCTTGATGTTGCCCGTGTCAGCTGCTATCTGTATCTCGGAACAGAGCTGGAGCCAGTAGTCGTTAGCACATCTCCTGGCAGTCTGTTGGACTTTGCTGCAAGCAGTTCGGAGGACCTGCAGGTTGCGCTCACTGGGACAGGCCTTGTATGCTGCTTGAGCTCTCCTCTTTTCCTCAATGACTGGTGTCAACTCCTCAGAGTGGGCTATACTAAACTCATCTTTATTTCAAATGAGTTTTTACAATAATTGTTCTATGAACACTCGTAAAATGCTTCACTTCCAGATGAAATCCTTCATGGCATTGCCTGCCATTGATCTCTGAATGCAAGATGCATTGCATTCAATTGCAGATCATTGCAGATCATTGCAGATCAATTGCATTGATCTCTGAATGCAAGATGCAAGGGAATTGCAACAGGATACTGGTTTCTTGTTGCCTTGAGTGCTTGCAGAGGCATCTGGTGAGCCACTGAGAGATACAGGAAACTAGACTAGATGGAGCCTTAGCCTGAACCAGCTTGGCTCTTCTCATGTTCTTATGTTCTTAAACTTCATAACTATCTGATGAGTTTCAAGTTACCTCATTTTAGCATAACATGATATGTATAATAGATAACTAGATGTCTCATTAGCAGAAGACTGGGAGATTACTTTATACTGCCTGAAAGTGAGCTTACCTCTCTGAAGCAGTAAGGTCCTTCAAACATTTAACAAGTTCAAGAAACTGATTCCACAACTGATTTGTGGGTTTTTAAAAAATAAATCTTTAACAACCTTTGGAAATCATGTTTCAGTTCACTGATTAGGAAAAGAACCAAATCACAATGTGATTGTAAAGAATTTCTTTCTTTGAGTAGTGCCCTCATGTACCTAATTTTATCAAAAATGTCCAAATATTTTCCACCATCTGTCACTATCCAAAATGCATCCCATTTCATGCATTATGTCACTTCAGCTAGGCTTAGTATTCTGCAGAGAGACATCAGTTTAATGTGTACCATTAATTTCTGGTTCTGTTGCTGTGGTTCCAAAGTAACTTCACTTTCATAAGTCACTTGCAGTGTCTTCACTTCTCTAAAGAACTAACCTATCTGATGCTGCAAAATTATAACTGCATCAACGCTTCCATCATAGGAATCAAACGTGTTTGATCAATTTAAAATAACTCCAACCATGTAAAAAACCCATTATCCCAGAAGAAGAATAGACTGACAGCCCAACCCTGTCTAAATCCCCCTGCCAATGTAGCTGTGCCACCAGAGTGCTGTATCCTATGGTGGGGTAGTCCTAGAGGTCTCCTTCAGCCAAAGGAACATCTGTTCCCTTGCCCAAGGTTAAGTGTCCACTGTCACAATGGGTCTACTCTACTCAGACCTGCACCAGCAACTTAGCTGGTGCAAGTCTGAATGGACCCAGGAAGGTGTATTGAATCTGGGAAAGGGGACAGGATATTGGAAGAGCTGCTTGTGGCAGCCACCCAGCTGTACATGCTGCACCTCCATAATGCGAGTTCTGGCAGTGCAGCAAGCCTATATGATTGGGCCATAGGTAATCATAAAATACTGAGAAATGTATTCATAGCAGTATGCTGTATTGCTCATTTTGTGATGCAATGTCAAGTGCACGGTAGAAATCCAACACACATTGTTGACATATTTGCATGTGAAATTAGTGTATGACATTCAGCCCATTAACTTGGAGTTAATTAACACCAGATTTAATGCCAGCTCTGTTTCATTATATGTCTTTATTTTATGTTTCATGACAAAGCAAATTGTACTTTGCCTTGAACTTTGGTGGTAAATTACCATGCGCTATAGGCATGACAGTATCAGTTGGCTGCCTACCTTGCCCAGCTGGCAGGAAGGTAAAGCACTGCTGATCCACTGGAATGCGGGTCAACAACACAAGTGGCGATTGACAACACCAATCTGAGGAATGAAGTGGTTGATAGCAGTCAGCAGTCTGAGTACAGGTGGGGCTGTTAGGGCTGCTAAGGACAAGTGATGGAAAGAGAGGAACTGTAGAGAAATCAGGAAGAAAGGAGAGAGAACTGGAAAGGAAAGCAGAAAGGAGGGGGAGAAGACCTAAAGGAAGATTGGAAGTAAGAAGGAGAACTGGCCAGAGAGAGGAACATCTGAGAAAACAGAAGGCAGATGTTGGTAGGAAGTGACAGGGAAGACGGTAGTGAGCCAGGGTGCTGAGATGACCAGAGGGAGTAATTAGGGATGGCAAACCAATCTCTTTACTTTTCACTTGTGCGGAAACATTGAGCTTCCCAAATGGGAGAAGGAACTGGATTTGAGAATGACAAATAGCCTTTTGGCATGATAACTCTGATGCTAGATAACAATGGTACACTTTTCAGGTGATTTTGATATAGAGGTGGGCAAACATTTTGGCAGGAGGGCCATATCATCTCTCTGACACTGTGTCAGGGCTCTGGAGCTGGGGAAAAATTAATTTACATTTCAAATTTGAATAAATTTACATAACTTTACATAAATGAATACATTAGAGATGGAACTTAAATGAATGAATGAATTTTACTGAGCTTATTTATAATACACACGAGAACTATAATACAGGCATGTAGAACAGCATGAGAACTATGAACTGTTTGCCACACACCTCTAGAACAGTGAAAACATACAGACCAAGCAAACTTATGGAGACATAAGTTGTTATGGGGGGTGGGGGTTAAAATAATGCCCAGGGAAAAGCAGAAAACATGTTGAGAATATAATAGGTCTTGTTCCAATTTGTCCCATAGCTTGCATCTGGTGGTCACGATTGGTAGTCACCGGCCAGCATGGGCTCCAGCAATCTCCAACAGGCTAGAATAGAGGCTCATTGGAGACTGGGGGCTCCCTGTGGAAAAGTATTTGAACGGTGTCATGATCACTCAGTATTTCAGAAATGGATGAACAGCCTGCGTGATCAATATTTTCATCCTTGGAAAAGTGTCCTGATAACACAGGCCAACACACATTTTGCTTCCTTAAACGTTACACCAATTCCTGGGTATATTTGGGGTGCTGATTCCAAAAATGGCATCTGTTTTGCCCTATCATGTCTAGTTTTGGAGACACGGTATAGCCTTTTTAGTGAATGGTTCAAGCAGCTTCCTCATGAGGAAGCCTACATCATGGCTTCCTCATGAGGAAGCTGTTTGAACCATTCACTAATGAGGCTATACTATATCTCCAAAACTAGACGTGATAGGGCAAAACGGATGCCATTTTTTGAATCAGCACCCCAAATTCATATCAAACCACCATAAAATTTGGGGAAAACTTTTCTGACCCTCAATTTAGTAAGCCTGTGTAATGTGAGGCCTCCATCTTCACTGGACTGCACTGTGTATATGCATATACTTGAGAGTGGTTCCAGGCCTCTTTCAAGAAGAGGCCAGTCTCACTGAGAAATTTCAGTGTCATCTGCATGTAGAGTGGTGTCTCCATTGCTTTCAGAATGGGATTGCCATCTAATGTCATGAGGCCAACACTCAGTCAAATGCTCCCAATGCTTAATTCAGGAACCCTTTGAAAAGCTGGGTTCTTTTTACAACTGAGTGGGCTGAACCAGTAGAATAGATCACAGACACAGAATTGTAACTGAAACTCATCAAAAGGTTTATTGATTTATGGAAGAGAGAACAAATCAATTTATTTTTCACATTTTTATTCCACCCTTCCTCTGAGGAGCTCAGGGTGGTGTACATAGTTCCTCCATCCTTTTGTCCTCACAACAACCCTGTGAGGTAGGTTCGATTGAGAGAGAGTGACTGACTGAAGGTCACCAAGGATGCTTTATGGCTAAGTGGAAATTTGAACCTTGATCTTCCTGAAACACTACACCATCCTGGATCTCAAGGAAATATAATCATGGAGCATATAAGGGCACCAAATAGCAATGCCCCAGCCTGGGAAGCCCTGTCTTTGCCCCCTTAAGGAGTGGGGCAGAGAATACTGGTGGGTACAGAAGATTTTTTTCCCCCACTTATCTAAGCCAGTGTCAACCTCTGGGGGTATGAGAAGCCCTGCAAACCCCCCTGCAGGGCTCCCCATGCCTCAGGAAAGCTAAATATAGCGATCATGACCCACTTCCAGTTTTACAATTGCAAACTGGCAGTGGGTCACAATCACTATTTTTAGCTTCCCTGAGGTGCAGGGAGCTCTACAGATGGTCCACCAAGCTTTCTGCACCCCCTCCCAATGCTAACACTGGCTTAGGTAAATGGAAAAAAAAATCATGGCCATCATGTCACCACCATCCACCTATCCCCCCCCCCCCATGGCTTCCCAAACTCTCCCAGAGTTTGAGAAGCAGAGAGTTTGGGAACTGCATGCACCTCATGCACCAAATCACATTGATCCAATAGGATCAACAGCTCATTATGTGCAAATTCACTATCCACTGTAGTTTCCAGGAACCTAACCTTAGCAGATAGTGAGAATTGACTGTAATTGGTTCTACTCCCTGGGTCACAACTTTGGGTCTTGCTCCAGCTGGTGAATCTCCAAGATCTGTATTTAAAAAAAAAAAACAACAACTGATCACAGAAGTGTGGAGTGTGACTCCTCCTGCCTTGCAGTACCTAATACCAAACAAAAATGTAGATTTAGGGCCTTTTCATATGGATAGTAAAACTTTTTTTTTCCTCTCAGTGCTGTTCTGGTTCTCCCGATCGCCCCCCTTTAAGGAGGTGGTCGAAGTTTGTTTTGCCTGACCAGGACACGAGAGTCCCTCCCCAAGGGAGAGGTGTAGGGGGCTGGGTCGGGCAGCTACGGTGGTCCTTTAAAAAGGGGATGAGACCCAGCCCTCTTCCTCCTTGTGCACATGGGCACCGTGGGAATAGCATCAGTGGTGTTTCTCGGCATACCTGTGAATAGCAACAGTTGGGGCTTTCCAGCAGACTTTTGGCTTGAGAGGTTAGCCTTGTTTCTTTGCTCAAATCTCTCTTCAGCATGCGCAGGTCCCAGCGTAGAGCAAACCGCAAGGCGCCCACTGCCGCATTGTCTGCTGGGAGCGCGGGGGCTTCTACAGCGGGACAGGTGGTCCCCACGCCAGGCCTGGATAGCATAGCTGCACAGGTCATGGCATTACAAGGGGATATGGTGACTTCATCAGGTACTCCCCGAGTGGGGGGCAATGCCCCGCCTGAGAAGCTGGCGTGCTACTCCCTGTCCGATATCCTGCAAGGGATTTTGGACAGGCTTACAGCTTTGGAAGGCTGCAGGCCGGTGGCAGTGGCGACGCCAGCGGAGGGTGAGAGGCCTGCCATAGGCCCAGCTTTGACTCCGTCGATGGAAGCTTCAGCGGCCTCTGCAGGCAGCGATGCAGCAGTGGCTCCATCCGTGTCTGTGGCAGTGCCCAGCCCCAATACAGGGGCCCGGGCCAACGTGGGTGAGTATGAGGGGAGAGGCTTGACGGGAATTGCGGAAGTCTGGGGAGGTTGCGCTGTCCCGCACAACCAGTTTGGGCGTCCAGGGTCTGTAGTGGATGGCCCAGAAGGGCAACCAGGATTGCCTCAGCCTTCACCCGTCCTGGCCATGGCGGAGACTGCGCAGCCCTGCTGCTTGTCAGCATCTACGCAGCTGTTGGAGGGCGGACAGCCGGCCTCCCCACAGGGAGGGACCACCCAGCAGGCTGCATATCAGCATGGTGGTGCGGCGCCGGTTGTTCTTCCCCGACAGGCAGGGGCAGTGTTGCATTCGGGCCCCTCTCAGGCGCAGGACGGCGCCCTAGGGGTGAGGGCGCAGCTGGCTGTGGGGATTGCAGTGCCAGGCGAGCTCCCTCAAGTGCAAGGCGAGGCTTACTCAATGCCACAGCTTGCCAATACAGCCCAAGCCTGGCATGCTGGGCTGCCTGTGCAGAGCGGGGCTGGGCCGGCAGCAGGTGCATGGCCGCTGTCATCACCGGCTTCCAAGGCAGTGGTTCAAGGGGCTCCCCCCCTTCCCCCTATGCCATATGGGGAAGAGGCTCTTCCACTTGGGGATCATTTAACTCCGGCAGTTAAAGACAGGATATGGAAGGGTGAGCATGTGGACCTCTTCAGCCTTCTCCACAGGGAGCCAGAGCCCAAGATCAGGCCAGGGGAGTGCAATAGGGAACATCAGATAGTGCGTAAGCCAAAAATCGATCGGAATTGGACTAATTGGCTAGCAGGGTTTACCATCTACATGGGGGTGGTATTGCAGAGAGACCTATCCAAAGGCCCGACACTGGCAAAGGAGCTGGACTTGATTCACAGGGCCTTTCGGGGATACTCGGGCTCTGGTTGGTTGGCGTATGACGAGCAATTCTGCATGCGCATGGGTAATAATCCACCGCTGTCGTGGGAAAGGAAGAACTCTGAGTTGTGGATGCAACTTGTGATGGCGGGAGGTGCTGCTGTGGGAGAGCGTTCGGACAGCGGCCACCTGATTGCCAGGAGCAGCAATTCACGCCTGGCGGGGCCGCCGCAGGCGGGAACGCCGGGCCGACGGGTTCAACCCCCGCGTGCTTGTTATGAATATGCATCGTTAGGTTACTGTTCCAGAGCAAGTTGTACCTACCTGCACAACTGTGGACTGTGCGGGGCAGGCCACCCGATCACTTCATGCCCGAGGGGTTACCGTGACAGGAGATCTAGGCGCCGGGGCTCAGGGCAGAAGAAGGGAGGCGGGGCAGGTGACGCTTCCACTGCCAAAGGGGCCAAGTCCGATTAGGCTGCCGGTGTTGGCCGAGCTGCTGCGCGAATACCCTGATCGCGCTACAGCAAAATTCCTGTGGGAGGGTTTCAATCAGGGTTTCCGTATACACTCACCACATCCCAAGGGTGTGAGCTTAGCTCGAAACCTGAAGTCAGTCATGGGCATGGAGGACATAGTCCAGAGGAAGATTGCCAAGGAAGTGGGTTTAGGGCGAGTTTTGGGCCCTTTTCCTACTCCCCCTTTGCCTGACCTTAAGGTTTCTCCACTGGGAGTGGTGCCTAAGAAGGCCCCAGGGGAATACCGCCTCATTCACCATTTGTCCTACCCCAAAGGGACATCGGTGAATGACGGAATCCCCGACCAGTACTGCACGGTCTACTACACATCTATTGACCAAGCAGTGCGCATTTTGAGGCGCTGCGGCCCAGGCGTGCTTATGGCTAAATGCGATATCGAGTCCGCTTTCCGCCTGCTTCCGGTGCATCCTGCAGATTTCTGCCTGCTGGGCTTTGCCTTCCAGGGCCAGTTTTATCTGGATCGGTCACTCCCAATGGGGTGTTCGCTGAGTTGTGCCACTTTCGAACGCTTTAGTACAATGCTGGAGTGGGCCCTACGGAAGCGGTGCGGAGCGCGAACTACCGCGCATTATCTCGATGACTTTATATTTATGGGACCAGCGGGCACAGGTCAGTGCCAGAGACTGCTCACCAATTTTGAGGCCCTGACACGCGATTTAGGGGTCCCACTGGCTCAGGGCAAGACGGAGTGCCACTCTTCCCGCATGACCTTTCTGGGCATCGAGCTTGACTAGGTGGTGGCGGCAAGCAGGCTCCCGAGTGACAAGTTGACAGCGCTGGTGTCCAGATTGCAGGCGGTTATACAAGCAAAGAAGGTTACGCTGCGGGAGTTACAGGCGCTGGTAGGGCACCTGAATTTTGCTTGCAGGGTGGTCGCGCCAGGGAGGGCCTTCCTGCGGAGATTGTGCGAGGCCATGGCAGGGTTGCGCTCGCCGCACCACAGGGTGCGGGTCACAGTGGCCATGCGGGAAGACATGGTGGTCTGGCTTCGTTTCTTGGAGGAATTCAACGGGGTTTCATTCTGGCGTTCTGAGCAGCTGCTCAAGGCTGACTTGCAGGTGCACTCAAACGCAGCGGGAGGTTTTGGTTTTGGCATCTTTTTCCGTGGCCGATGGTGCGCTGCACCGTGGCCGCAGAGCTGGGCGCAGGGCGGCATCACGGCCGACCTTACTTTCCTGGAGCTTTTCCCGATAGTGGTGGCAGTGCACATCTGGGCTGGTGAGTTCCAGAACGCCTCGGTGCGTTTCTGGTGCGACAACCAGGCAGTGGTGGCCGTAGTGAACTCGATGTCTTCTAAATCCCCCAGGGTCATGAGGCTTGTGCGGCAGTTCGTTCTGCAATGCCTTTGCATCAATGCTCTTTTTGTAGCTCAGCACGTTCCAGGGGTTGAGAATTGCATCGCGGATGCTTTGTCTCGATTTCAGGAGGACCGATTTCGGGAACTCGCCCCTGGGGCGGCACCATCCCCGGACCACATGCCTCCTTGGCTCTGGGACCTTGGCTTACAGAAGTAAATGAGGTCATATGCGCCTCACTGGCGCCCAGCACGCAGAGGGGCTATTCACGGAAGGTAACGGAGTTTGCTGATTTTAGACGGGCAGCCGGCTTGCCCAGCCAGTGGCCAGCGCCGGTTGAGCACTTGCTGCTTTTCCTTCTCCACCTGCAGCGGTCTGGAAGGGCAGTTAGCTCCCTCCCGGGCTTCATGTCTGCCATAGCTTTTGTTTCAAAAGCAGGGGGCTACCCCGATTTCACTCAGGACTTCAGAGTATGGAGGATGTTAGAGTGCTTCGCTAGGCAAACACTCCCTGTCCAGGACCACAGGCGCCCCATCATGCCAGAATTGCTCGGGGGTATCGCAGGGACCTTCTCGACCCTTTGTTCGTCGCCATGTGAGGTTCAACTTTTCAGGGCCGCATTGCTTACAGCCTTCTTTGGCACTTTTCGTCCCAGCGAGTTCCTGGCAAAAAACAAGACTGATCAATCTGCGCGGGCCCTCCGGAGGGCGGACCTAACCTGGGTGCCCATAGGAGTCTCAATTAACCTCAGATGGTCTAAGACAGACCAAAGGGGCATCGGTTGCTCGGTGACCCTTAAGGAGGTGGTAGGAATGCCATTGTGCCCAGTTGCGGCGTTAAGGGAGTATTTTGCACTCTCAGGGGAGCGCTCAGGGGCTCTGTTCCAGCATGGGGATGGTTCTCCCCTCACGCTGTTCCAGTTTCGGGCAATTTTCTCACGAGCACTGGGGGCTTTAGGGTTGCAGCCTAGAGAGTTTGGCCTACACTCCCTCCGCGTTGGCGCAGCCTCTGCAGCGGCTGCATTAGGGCTGTCAGGGGAAGACATACAAAGGATCGGTCGTTGGCGTTCGTCAACCTACAGGCGCTACGTGCGCAAATGACGCGTATAGCGTCCGGGCATACCCCATCTGTGGGGGGAGCAGCGTAAATGTGGATACCTTGCAATAACATCTGTGTTTTCATCTTGCAGGACGCAATGATAGCCCCATACGTGTGTTAATCTGCGGCCACTCCATTATCTTTTGGGCCCGCAAGAGGGCGGCTGCTACTCCCCTCGGAGCAAATCTGGGCCTCAGCCCGGCAGTGCAGGTGGCTTGGTTAGCCAAGAGGGCCATGAGATGGGGCCAGCTGCTGCCCGCGTTGATGGAGTTCCTGAATGTGAACATTTTGGTGCTCCACCTGGGCGAAAATGACCTTAGCAGGATGTCCAGTCTGGCTCTGATGAACAGAGCTCATGAGGACATCACCACCCTTATGGGTTGGCTACCGGAGACCACTTTGGTTTGGTCGGATTTCTTGCAGCGTCGTGTGTGGCGGGGGGCTTTCTGCTGCGCTAAGGTTGAGAGGATGCGCAAGAAAGTTACCAGGAGCATTGGCAACTTGGTGTCTCGCGCTGGTGGCAGGGTGGTCATGCATCCTGCGATTGTGTTCTCGCTACCTGGCATGTATAGGGGCAATGGTGTTCATTTGTCGGAGGGAGGCGCAGACATCTTTCTTAAGGACCTGCAGGACGGCCTTAAGTCGCTTCTGCCCCTGTTTGGGAGCGGGGGGGTCAAGCGCTAGGCTGACCCCTCCTTGTGGCAGGTGGTGCGGGTTAGGAGGCGTGAATGGGACTCTGGCATGCACCTTCAGGCGGCATAGGCAGGGCAGAACCCTATTTCAGTCCTCAGGGGCTTGGCGGCACGAGGACTTAGACGGGGCCCTGGCCGGGATCACAGGGCCCACCTCAGAGGCTCAGCGGCTCAAGGTGGCGCAGGCTGCGGTCCAGCTGCCTTCCCCTTAAGGGATAGACATGGATGAGACGCGCCGACCCAGCAGCGAGGCGCGACTCGGAGTCGGGTGCATGCCCGCCTGGGGGCAGAGGTTTCTGGTACCGCCCAGAGGTCCCTCCCCGCACCACAGGGGCTTTCGCTGCCTCAGATACTGCAGGTCTCAGCCTCTGCTCCTCTTGTTTAATGTACAATAAAGTGGCCCTTTCTTCCATATCTGTTGTCTCGAGTGTTCATTGGACAGTGTGGAAACAATCTCCTAGATCTTCCATGTCACAAAATGACTTGGGCTTTCCAGACAATTGTACTGCTCTTCACTAGGAAAAAGCATGGAAAAAACCACATAAAAACCCTGCCCACATCAAGGATTAGGCCGAACACTGCTGAGTGTTTATCAGCTGATAAACATTCAGCAATTATTTTTAAAAAGTCTGCACAGGTTCTTTAGAAAGTATTTTCAACTGAACACCTCTTCTAGAGCCATACTAATATTTTTGGTTTTGCTTTTTGGTCAGGCTATAACAGCATGGATATTTGATCCAGAAAATGCACATGAGTCTGAACTGAACCACACTGCAGTTTCACCACCACTGGTATGGAATTTTTGTTTCTTGTCATAAAATACCTTTATACCACAGATAGTAAACACACTGTGGGCACAATCCTAACCCCTTATGTCAGTGCTTTCCAGCACTGGCATAGTAGTGCCAATGGGACATGTGCTGCATCCTGCAGTTTGGGCCTCCTCAAAGTAAGGGAATGTTTGTTCCCTTACCTCAGAGCTGCAGTGCCCTTATGTCAGTGCTGGAAAGCACTGACATAAGGGGTTAGGATTGCATCCTGTACTGGCAAACATCTGGCAGCATGAACACACCTGCTGCAACATGCTTTTGATAAGGTTCCTTACCTTTGGTTTATCACTCAGCATTGCGGTATTGTTGTTCACTATTTCCTATTCATATTTCCTATTCATATTTGCTTCTTTGAGGTTGGACCAGTATTTAAGAAAATGCAATTCATGATGCACAGCTCTGTTGGCAAGTGGGGGAACAATCTTAAAATCTAGCTAATGAAACTGCTAGAACAGTTTGTTACCTTAAGAACAAGCCATTGTTACCTTAGGTTTGTGCTCTCACTCCTCCCCTTTCTCCATATGTAAGGGATGGACATTAGAAGCTTTCATTTCTAATTGGTAGCAAACAACACATTACCATTTTACCCAATTGTAGCAAACTATGGTTTGTGCAAACCATAATCCGCCCTCAAACAAGGATCCTGAACCATATTTGATCATGCACTGAAGGCCAATTATGGTTTGCCCCAATTTAAGTGCTGAAGCTCCTATTAATAAAATTTTTACTTTATTGATAGAGTTTTTATTACAAAAGAGATGTAAATAAAATGACAAGTAAATTTGGGATCCTGAGCTGTGCAGCCTAACCTCACTTTACACCAATCTACCCAGCAGATTAAGAATAGGAAATTTGTCTTCTCTTTCCTTTTAATCCTTGTAACAATTCCTCCTCTCCTAAAATCCTCCATACCCCAGTGCTTGTTTTACACCTCCTCCTAATTTTTTCCTTTTTTCCCATTGGGTCATCTCTGGAGGAGGAAACTCAGCCCAGTTGGTGGTCCAGCTCTTTCTTTCCCTCCTTCACTTAACCTGTACCTGCCCAGCTGCTTACAAATATTCTTTCATCCACAACCACTTAAATCCCTGTGCAACTGATCTTACAAGTAAGCCTTGCCTTCTCCTTGTATCTCTCCATATTCTTTTGATTGTATATGTTATACACTTTTGAAAAATTCTGTTCTGTGGTTACTGTTAGCTTATCTGGAGGCACTTTGAGGTTGTTCACTCTGCAGTCCCAAAACAATCATTCACTGCATTTTGACTTCTTTAATATAAATTCCTCCAGTTTGGATTAATTCTGGGCCAGGAATACCCAAGCCAAAGATTATGTTTGTACACATGTGTGATGGATATGTGTTCGTGTGCATGTGAACAATATTGGCAACATCTCCCATTCATTCTCAGCTGGAGTCTCTCTCAATTTCCAATATTTGGTGTACCACCGCTAATATATAAGATGTTAACTGCAAATAAATTTTCAGAAAATTATTTCTATAGGGTAACAGAATCAAAAGAGGATCCAACATACTTTATATTGTTTTTTTATGACCTCTCTGATTTTTATCACATACTCAACTTAAATGAAAAAGGTACCCACATTTGGGAGCAATCTTAAAGGCACCTATTGCCTCTGGAACAATTGTTCTGGCAGCAATAGGCACTCTCCAGCTGCTGTAAAAGGTAATACACCAGAGTGTGAGGCATGGCTCTGCTGCAAGTGATTGGCTCCACACAGCAGTGGACTTCAGACACTCAGTGGCCCAGGAAAATCTGCATAGGGGGTGGGCAGAATGGGCTGGCAATGGAGGTTGGGAGGAAGGCCCATTGGGACCAGAAAGGGGGCAGCTTTAGCAGCAGTTGTGCACACCGAAACCTAACCCTGGCCTCAATCCACCTTCCCAGATCTACGTCCACCAGCCATATCACTGGTGCAAGTCTGAGTAGACCTGATGAGCTGGCAGGGGCTTACCCCAGGTAAAAGGACAAATGTATCTTTGCCCTGGGGAGACTTCTAGAGGCCAAAACTTCCCCGTGAGATGCAGAAGGCACCATGTTGACACAACTGCATCTCCATATGGGGAGTTATGGTGGATTGGACTGTTGTCTTGCAGTTCCAACATTTGATAGCATATAAATAACTTAACGTATTTACAGTGCAATCATATACATGTTTACTCAGAAGAAAGTCTACTGTATTCAATGAGACTGATAGCCCAATCCTTAACCCCAGGTAACCCACCATATCAACATGTATGCCAGTACAATGACTGATACCACAATACCTCCTGTAGGTGCAAGAGTTTCTATGGCATGTGTGTGTCAGTATTGTTCCTTGGGGCATTTCCCCATGAATGGTGGAGTGACCATTGCTGTTCTGTTTGTTTCTAGGTTCTAGTGGGGAGGGCAGACTTCTCATTGGTTCTGTGCCTAACCCTGTCCCCTGCTTGGTTTGCCCTGGGAGTACTTTTGTGGCCTCTGGCACGGGGGGGGGGGGGGGGGCTAGATGGCTGCGGTGATTGGCTCTTTGGTAGTGAGACAGACATTGACATCAGACAGGTATCAGCCCACCGCTCTATGGACAACAGGCTGCAACATGGTTGCTAAAGACACAGGCAGCATTACTAAGAGAGCCTGCACCAGTGTAGCATTGCCTGGCCTCTGATGTTTCTCTGCCTTCCCCCTTGCTGAACAGGCTTAGGATATGACAGTCATTGCACCAGCGTCAGTGCATCCTCACTACAGCATCCAAATAGGATTGGGCAGCCAGTATCTAATTTGTATGGTTATAAAATAACAACAATATTTAAAACACATTCTAGATTACTTCTGGAGATGGCAGGAAGTTTTTGTGGTTTCCAAGTAAAGGATATTATTAGTATTTAAAAATGATAGTTCTAGTGTATGGATGAGGAACTCTGAACTCCTACTATAGGGATGAGACGTTCCAGGCCCTGGTCCTTCATTCATTTGGCACTTTGTAACTCTTCTGTTGTCTAATGCAGTCCTACTCCACTTTTGACCTGGCTCCAGACTCATTTCCATAGGATGAATCAGCCAGGGAATCTGTTACTTAGAAAGCTGGGTAGGATTTGAATGAAGAATTTGCTGTAAAAGATGAAGGCAGCATAATCTCCCACCTCTCTTTTGCTACCGGAGCATCTAATTTGAGAACAAGTATGTGGATGAATCAGAAAAGTACTACTGTATGACTGACTAGAAGCCCAATCCTAGATACACTGATGTCATGATGATGACACACTGATGTTACATTCACTGATGCCTTGACCTCAGGACAACGCGCCATGGATAACAGACTGTGGCAGTTTTCCATGGATGCAGGTGGTGTTAAGTGGGACAGGCTGTGCCAGCATTGCTTTGCCAGGACAGGCTTGGCATTTGGCTACTGGTGTGCCAACATTGTGGAGATACTGAGGTGGGCTTAGGATATGACAGGTATTGTGCTGGCATTCATGCACTGTTGACATGGTGTACAAATAGGACTGGGTCATCATTCTTCGGTTAAATGCCAGGAACTTTATTGTGCTGGAAAACTAAAGCCAGCGCTACCTGCACTAAAGACCAAACTAGACATTAGAAATCTGTTCAGAGCTCTCTAATTTCTTTTCTTCAGAAAAAGCAACCTTAGGTATGGGGATAAATGAACTGCAGCTCTTTGGAAACAAGGTTTCAACTTCTTTCCTGCTGAAAATCACTCCCTCTCCCAAACAACGTTTTCTTTAGTGGGACAAACTGAAGTTGGGGAGATGTTCAGTAGGAAAAAAATGGGGGAAAAGTAAGGTCTTACTCCCTAAAGCAGCAGGCACCAAACACGGACCTGCGGGCTGGATCCAGCATCCAAGGAATCGTGGTGCTTACTGTTCTGCACCACAGCTGCTTATCTTTCCAGCCGTTCACTCCAGAAACTCATGCCGGGCAGCTGCTTCTGTCTGGAAATCCTGACAGGGGCATAGCCTGCAGGGGCAACTGGCAGTGGAAGCAGTCACCTGGTGCGAGTTTCTGGGGTGATCAGCTAGAAAGATTAGCATCTGCAGAGCCAAATGGGGAATGCATTTTCTTGAAGCAGTGGTCCTGCAGTTTGGAGATCGCTGGCCTATAGCACTACAGTCCTGATCCAATCCTGCCAACCACCCCAGCTGCTGCTTACAAAAATGTTCAGAGAGCAGAAATACTATCACAAATTGTTTACATGTTGCCAAGTTTGGCTTTAAGAATGTTGTAGAAACATACAATAAAGGTTCAAAGGTAGCAGGGCATTTGATGTCTCTATCTGACAGCTTTGTTTACAAAGTTAATACTGTGTTCTGTGTCTACTAAGAAGTGTTTTAAAAGACTGAAAGTTATTTTCAGAAGTTAAATATAAGAAAAACATTTGGAACATATATTTTAAAGGACAATATTGAACTAATTAAGTTTATTTCCCACAAACAGTATTCAAAGTCACTTAGCAAGCGGTTCTGGCTTTTGGGGCAGAGACCTTCTATTGTGACAGTTCTCCAAAAAAAGACATACCGAGGGAAAGCACGTCAAGAGGGGTACTGTTTTTGTTCATTTGCATTTTTTAACATAATTTTCTCTTTTCTAAGATGACTGTATACGTACCAGAGAGTGGTTGGTTAGATGATTTGTGAGTAAATAGATGTATTTATAAAGTAAATATTTTACTTACAAAAGATGCAGTAATATATGCAATAATACAGTTGTGTGTGACTTAATGATGAGGATTGGGTTGTTAAGCAGCACTTTATGCAATTCGGACTCTCCGCAGGGAAGGGGATGCTCCCCTCCCCTCCCCTCCCCTCTGGAGGGTCGTCTGAACCTCCCAGAGGCATCGCATGTCTGAGCGCTGCCTCTGCAAGGCTCAGTCTGAGAGAAATCACCTCTTTTGTGTGACTTCCGGTTTCATGGAGAATTTTCCTCAGTCTGAGCCTTGCAGAGGAAGTGCGCGGATGTGTGCTGTCTCTGGGAGGCTCACACAACCGTCTGGAGGGTGGGGCTGTGCGACCCCAATGACCGCATGACCACACGTGGTTGTCGGATATGTGACCCTGGCATTAGTCAGAATGTCGCTAAGGGGCGCGCATCTGTGTATGCAATAATAAGTATCTTCCTTAACAGTAAGGTTGCTTACTTGTAACTCAATATTCTTCAAATCATAATTTGTGCAGATACACGACCTATCGTCCTCCTGCACTGCAGGCCTTTAACAGATACTTACATGTACATATGATGTTTCAAGGAACTGAGGCATTCTTTTTTTCCTCAAAAAAAAGGTTCTCAAACCTTTGCAACCTCAAAAAGGTTGCATGGGTTCTCCCCTCTCAAGGACAGAAGCTAGGGAAGACTTCCTGTTAAGATGACATGTCAGAAGGCTTGTTGAGGAGTGTCTGGTAGCAGTGAAAATTCTAAACTCCATTACAGTGGCTTTTGAAGTGGTGGCTTTTTGAAGTTTAATTAAAATGGGAAAGCATCCCTTCTCCCCCTTAATCTATTGCAGTAGTTCTCATACGTTTAGCACCGGGACCCACTTTTTAGAATGAAAATCTGTCAGGACCCACCGGAAGTGATGTCGTGACCAGAAGTGACATCATTAAACAGGAACATTTTTAACAATCCTAGTCTACAATTCTATCCACACTTACCCAGGAGTAAGTTCCATTGACAATAATTGTTAAAAGAATATACATAGTAGCTTGTTAAAAGTACAGATCTGTAACATTTCCCCAAATGCAGTCACATACCATGGCAGCATCGTCTAATATATTAAAAATAAAATATTGGAATGAATGGGGACCCACCTGAAATTGGCTTGTGACCCACCTAGTGGGTCCCAACCCACAGTTTGAGAAACACTGATCTATTGATAAACACTGATCTACTGACTTGTTTTCGGTAAAGCAAGGGGGAGAAAATCAGAATGGTAATGTCAGGAACTACCACTAGCTCTCTCTTGAGGACAGGCTCCTCATGCTTCATCCCCCATCCCCTGTTTCAGCTGCAAATGGAGATATGACTGTTTAAAACAGTAGCTGCAGAAGTGAAGTCCATTAAAGCCTTCATTGCACAAGTTATTACTAAGGTGGGAAAGGCAGAACAGCAGATCTCTAAAATGGAAGACAACAGTGTGTCTATGGATGCCAGTACAGGGCAGCCCTCAATATCCGTGGGGTTCCAATCCCAGAACCCCCATGGATACAGAAATTCACATATGATTAAATCAGCAGATTTCAGGCCTCCAAACTCAACCAGAGTTGTGTTTTTCAGCCTTCCCAAGGCTTTAGAAGGCTGTGTGTGGCTGCACAAAAAGCACAACTTCTGGTTTTTGGCCTGGTCTGGAGGGCAACAGATGGCCCAACCCATGGATATTCAAATCTGCAGTTACCGAACCCACAGATACCAATGGCTGCCTGAATTGCTGTGGTTAAGGCAAACAAGAAGGCCCTCCAGTTCAGCCTTCTGGGTACCCTGGCCTGCCTGTTCCAAGGCAAGATAGGATTGCGCTGTTTGGTGATAAAATGTATTAATTAATGCCAATATGGCATAATATTTGCATATTAGTCACATTCTGAATTAAGAAAGCAAGGCCACACAAATGAATTAGAAAACAAGACATGTTCAACAAAATAACTGACAGAATTCTCAAAAAATTATAGTAATGCCATTGCATTACCCAAGGCCAGACTGGCTCAGTTTCAAAGATGTGTAAACTAAATGACAAAAGGTCCTCATTTGCACTCAAAAATCCCTGCCTTAGGAACATTAGCCACATAGTGCAAGCCTCTGGGAACCTTATGTATCACCCTTGCATCACCCCCATAAATGGGAGAATCTGCCAGAGCATTCTTGCCCAGATGCAGTCTGGCATATTACTACTTTAGATAATCCAATCAATCTTGCAGAATCATCTCTATGCAGTATCTTTCTAGACCTCTTTTTTGCTTATGTTTATATGCCAACCTTCACATTCAATCCTGTCCTGTGTTTTGATTGACTCTTTTGCTAACAGGTAAAATGGGTTTCAAGGCAACCCATTGGTGCTACAGCAGCTGTTTCTGGCTGTTCTTAGCAATGTTCAAAAACCTTTCGTTGTCTTCCCACCTTTTATCTAGCCTGACCTATCACAATTCACTTTTTCAGGCCTCAGGAGCCCTCTAGTTATACCCAGCTTTCCCAGCCAAAGTGCAGTGTTAAGGTACCCCTGCTCAGTTGCTCTGGGCTGCCTCACAATATTAGATTGTGAATGCTTTGGAGACAGGAAACCATTTACTGATTTATTTTACTGCGTAAACTGCTTTGTGAACTACACTTGTTGAAAAGCAGTATGTTAGTATTATTATTAACAATATGTGTTATTATTATCAGCGGTGTATAAATATTATTATTATTACTGATTATGATGATAGAAGACGGGCACAATCCTAACCCACTTTCCAGCACTGACATAAGGGCAACACAGCTCCTAGGTAAGGAAACAAACATTCCCTTACTTTGAGGAGGCCTCCGTGAGTGCCCCCCAACTGCAGGATACAGCACATGTCCCATTGGCACAGCTATGGCAGTGCTGGAAAGTGGTTAGGATTTGGACCGATATTGTTAACCTTATGCACAGCCATACTGAAGCTTTCTTTGAACCTCCCTGCACTCCCTGATGTTCACCTGCACTACTAACTTACAGTAAAGCCTCTCTGTGCTCATGTGGTGTATATCTCTCTTTGCCTCCTTCTTTTAATGCTCACCTGCACTGGAGCCCAGGTCACCCTTTGATTTCTCTTTTGGCTTGCTTGCTGAGCCTTCACAAGTACTTGGCCTCAGTGCCTAGAGCTTGCCAACATTCTTTGCCTGGAAGCCTTAGCATGGTGTTCCTGAAAGTAGATGTAAAACAGATCTACTTTCACCTCTCTTCTATCTCCCATTATAGCATGCAGTCCATGTGCAGGTGGTCCTGTAGTCTCTCTTTAGATTTTCCACCCCACCAGCTCTGTCTGGGTGTGATCTCACTCTAAGCCTGGCCCCAGAAATGCAGTTATTTTGTGGGGAAATTACATCTGTGGGAATGCACCCACATGGGATTTGCAACCACACAAATGGGATTTCAACCCACATGGGATCTGCAACCACACAGTCACTCCAATCCAACAGTTTATTTGTGGGGAAAAACTTGCTAGTCCCTCCTCTAGGACTGTCAGTCATGCTTCACCTGCCTTTCTGTGTGTCTGTGTATATCCCAACAGTAGCTTGCTGAAAGAGGCAGGAGTTTCCCCCTGAGGGTTTGCCCTTCTGAAGCAATAAATTTCTTGGTCCTGGAAACCCTCTCCTGGAGTCAGTCTAGGGTACCATCCCATATCCTCTGAGGACTCAAAACATATGGATATCAGACAACCACTTAAGTTTTCAAACCAGATGTTCAAAACTCATATGGGAGATTCCTAACTCATATACTATTAAAAAGTGAAAAATGGACTTGATTATTCCATGGGGGAAAAACTCCTGAATAACACATGGGTAGAGGTGGGAGAAAACAGTTTTATTTTTTCATGGATTTCAGTGTTTTCCAGTTAGAAGTGCATAAAGCAGTGTTATTTGTATGTGTTTTCCCCAAAATTTTACATTATAATTATAAATTATAATTGTATTTTGTGGGATCATATATAAATTATAATTGCTTTAAAACTGTACAAGGTACGTGATATAGGTGGTATAATGTCAGCAGATGCAGCCATAGTCATTACCCATGCACACACTCCTATTAAGTAATAAGTAAAAACAAAACGCTTTTATTTTTTCACATATTTGGGTTTTGTTTGTTTTTTATAAAAATGAGAAGTGCAGAAAACAGTGTTAAGTGCTTTTATTTTGCTTTCACCATTTTCTCCTACTTCTGCACATGAGTAAGGTAACCCACATGAGTTTTCATCCAAGGGTCCGTCAAAGGTTTCCTCAGCATGCCATCTCCCGTTACAGCCACTGTGCTCCA
Organism: Tiliqua scincoides; assembly: GCF_035046505.1. Lineage (NCBI taxonomy): Eukaryota > Metazoa > Chordata > Lepidosauria > Squamata > Scincidae > Tiliqua > Tiliqua scincoides. Next base: position 233,482,822 of record NC_089821.1, read on the forward strand.
CCAACAAGTTTTTATGCAAGAGTGCTTCTGAGAACACAGGCACTCGGCCGCCATTTTGTGTGGCATCATCAACAGTGGCACTGGGACGAGCAGGCCTCCTTGGAGCACTGTTGCCCAGTAAGACACAAGTTTCAACCTGAGGAGGACCCTTGGGCTTGCTCCGGGCAGTGGATGCCTAGAAGAAGAGCAGTCAGGTGACCTCCGTGGAGCAGGTAAGCAGGCCACTTTGGGATGCTCCGCTGCCTCCTATCGCCTCAGTAAGTTCCAGAGCCCACTGCTCGTTTTACCAGTGAAAGTCTTCTAGGAGTGATTGAATGCTCGTTAGAGCACATTATTTTGTGGGGGGCAATGGGCACTGAGTTGGGCATCTGTCTCTAGTAGTCAGTTACTATAGTTGCTGGGCAGACATGTTCTCAGGAGATCAAGAAGGGTGCTCACAAGCCACTCAGGTAATGAGGAGAAATCCCCTGCTGAATCAGCTGAAATACAGGTTCGCCTCAAGTGTCAAAATAGATTTGGAAATTTGTGGCAGAAAAGGTAAAGGCAAACTTCTCTGCCTTAGGTCTCCCTGCTCCCTTAGAGGGGTGACAATCCCATAGGGTGAATACTAAGCATTGCAGGCCAGACACCTACCTCAGAATCCCAGTCTTCACAAACTGTTTCATTTCTAGTATTTAGTCTAAGTGCAAAATGCAGAGTCAAGGCTTCATCTAAGTCAAGCCCTGTTTACCTGCCAAGAGAAGGGACAAAAGGGTGAACAATATCTCTGCTAACTGATTGAGCTGCAGCCAGCTCAGGGAGTCGAAGTGGTGCCTACATTCTCAAAGATTTTCACCAAGTGACCAGAAGGTTTGACCTTCCTGTCCTAGATCTGTTCTCATCCATGGGGAATGTTCTCTTGCTGTAGTTTTTTCTCAGGTACCAGGAGCAAAAGGAGTCACTGCTCTGTAGACCACTCGGCCAAGGAGCCTGCTTTATGCCTTTCCACTGGTGGGATTACTTCCACTTGTGCTCGAGGGGATAAGGTGGCTTTGGGCTCAGGTCATCTTGATTGCACCCAAATAGCCTAGGAGGCCTTGGTTCCTGGAACTGCTCCATCTATCTGTTTGGGACCACTGGCAATCTGCCAGACAGGGAGGATCTGCTGTTGCGGGGCCTTCTACTTTACTGTCAATCTTGGCTATTCCACCTGACTGCCTGGAGGTTGAGTGGAGCTCACTGAGGGCCTGCAACTTTTCCAGTAAAGTTCTAGACATCTTACTAGCATCCAGGTGCCAGTCCACCAAGCACACTTAAGCTCGGACATGGAAAACATTTTGGGCTTGATGTAATCTCAAAGGAGTTAAAGCTGATAGATCCAAGGTCAGGCACATCCTGAAATTCCTTCAGGATGGTCTGGACAAGGGTTTAAGCACCAGCATGTTGTATAGACAGCAACCTACCCTTAACGGAATCCAGAGAGTTCTTGTTAGCACACCCCCATTAGGTGGTTTTTAAAGGGGGTAGCCTTACTAAATCTACCACAGATCATAGATTTCCTACATGGGATTCCAATCTAGTACTGTCTGCACTCATGCGGTCTCCCTTTGAGCCATTAGCAACAGTCCCTCTGAGGGAGCTTTACATTCAAGGGGCTTTTTCTGGTGGCTATAACTTCAACTTGCAGAGTCTCACAGCTGGGGGTGCTTTCCTTTAATCCTGAGTTCTGCCTTTTCCATCAGGGACAGATGGTGATTAGGCTAGACCTCACCTTCATGCCAAGGGTGAATACCCTTTCCATTGGGCCTTCCTTCTTTTTCCCAAATCTCTCTCATCCCAACGGGAGGGCTTAGCATACATTAGATGTCAGATGGGCATGTAGTTTTTACAAGGACAGAACAAAAGATCTTAGTAAGACTGACATTCTTTTTGTAATCTTAAAGCCTCAGCCAGCTCATTGGCTCAGACTGCAATCCTAACCACACTTTCCTGAGAGTAAGCCCCATTGAACAAATATTACTTACTTCTGAGTCAACCTGGTTAGGATTGTGCCCTCAGTGACTTAGATCCTCATTGCCCTAGCTCAGTGGTTCCCCACCTGGGGTATGTGTACTCCCAGGGGTATTTGCAGGAACCTTTAGGGGTATTGAATATTTGTGGAAAAACGCAGGTCTGTATTAGGATGTCTTGCAGAGACTGGCAAGGCAGGAAGGATGGCAACTAGCTGGCTGCAAAAGCCCCACCAACTGCTAGTTTTTGGTAATCAATTCATGTATTATCAGATATGATAGTAGTTGAAAACATAAATTTGAAACATCATCAACTATATTAATCACAAATATTTTGCTGATATAAGAGGTACAATTTATGGAAATGGGCTGCCAAGGGGTACACAAGTGAAAAAACATGGGGAACCACTGCCCTAGCTTATCAGTCCATGGGGAAAGAACTTCCATCAGAAATCACAGCCCATTCCCTGAGGGGAGCAGCCATTTTGGTGACCTTCAAGGGTTACAAGTCTACAGGTGACATTTGCAGAGCAGCCATGTAGGCATCAGTCACTACCTTTGCCAAGCTTTATAAAATAGACCTGGGAGCTTCAGCTGATGCCTCTTTTGGCAGGCAGGTGCTACAGAAGGTACTAAAACCTGTGCGTCTTCACCTTGGCTGGCCCTTCCTGGGTATTCACAGCTCTGTTTTATCCCAGAGGGTCTCAGAATACCACCTTCATCTACTAGAGAAGACAGAATTTCTTACTTGATAATTCCAGTTCTTGGAAGAGGAAAGTGGCATTCTGCACACCTCTTCACCAGCCACAGTGTTTCACTCTCTTGATTGATAGGCTACATGTGAGGAGGTAGGTAGGCCCTTATATTTTTCCTGGTCCTTTAGGAGACATGCAGTCTTGGGCTGCAGCAGTCTCTTTGTCTCTGTTGTTCAAATCTACATTTGTTGCAGTTCACTTGTCAGATTCAAGTACCGCTCATGGAAACAGTGTTAGTGATGTGGAAGTTCCAGTGGGTATTAAGCATTTTCAGCTCTCCAGTTCCTGTCTGGGGCAAGTGAGAAGCTCTCCCTGTGAGACTACAATTTCATTGGCCCTGCCTCCTGGTTGTGAGAGGAGCTAATCCTGAAGTATCTAGGAATGCCACCTTCTTTTCCCAAGAACTGGAATTATCCGGTAAGAAATTCTGCTTCTCAGGAAAACCAGCAATTGGCATAGGTACTTTATTACCTTGGCAGCATCTCTCGCTAATTCCCCTCCTGATGATGTGACTCCCCCTTTATTCACCAAGTGGCACTAGTATACTGGTTGATTTCAGTTGTGACTGTGTTACTTTACATGCTTTTCTCACCTACTCTGTGATAATTGGAATTAATTCCCTCAATAACCTTGTACTTGTTCAATTTAGTTTTAGAGTCTTTTTCTCCACTACCAGGTTAGAAGCTGTGCACTCCCTTAGTATACTTGTTTTAGAGTGTATGTGTGTGGGTAAAAACACACACCCTGTACCATGAGCAGTTATAGTAACAACTGATTGGATTCAATCATTATACACTGGAATATCCTGTGCATTTATATATGACTAGAGATAATTTTTTTAAAAAAAATTGAATATATAAATAACTAAAAAAAGAAATATTTACTTAAAACATTTGCTTTGGGTATTTTTTTTTCCCTTCATAGAATCCTTTCATAGACTTAGGGCCTAAACCTAAACCTAATCTCATTTCCAGAGATGATATAGCCATGCCAATGAGGTGTGCATCCTACAATTGGGGGGGGGGGCAGTCACAGAGACCTCTTCAAGGAAAGGAAACATTTGTTCCCTTAACTCAGGACTGCATTATGGCTGCACCAGCACTGATTAGTTGGTTAGAATTAGGCCCTAATTTTGTCAAAACACATTCCAGATTTAATTCAGTGGGGAAGAGTGCTTAAAACCTCATAAACATACATAGATAAAAAATAAATAGGATAGAATAGCTTAGTAAGTTGGCTGTGGAAATCAGTCAAAACACTTTTTAATTTTACACATCATTTAAAATGTCGTCATTGAATTTTCTCTTCTTTTCCAGGTCCTGGACAATTGTTGTGCCTACTATATCGAATGATGTCATTGCACACATCTTTGGAAGTGCAATTACTTTTCAGGATTGTTTTGTTCTTGATACTCCTATTGTAGTTGCCCAACTTGGAACAAAAACTTTTGCTGACAAAAGAGGCATTTCGGTTTCTCTTCCAGCTGGTAGTGATTCCAAGGTGACATGGTCTGCCTGTGTTCCAACAGCTGCAGTTTTAGCAACTGATCTTGGTGTTTTCTTCACAACAGATGGATTCCTAACTTCATCTGAAATCACAATTCCAGCAGATATACTAAATATGACAATGTCTGACAAGATAAAAGATTTGGCTATAGTTAATAGGGACATTTTAATCTTAATAGAGAGTTTGGTGTATAGGATATCTGTTCAAGAAGTGTACATTCTTGGAGATATGGGAATTCCAGAAAACGAAGTAGTTGGAATCCAGGCAAGAACCTGGTGTGCATCTTCATACCCAATTGATGTAAGTATTTAAATTTTTTTTTCCAAGGGAAGCATTCATGGTCCCTAGGATAAAGAGAAAATTTTTTTCACATAATGTGCAATAAACGTGTGAAACAAATTTGTGAAGTGTTGGCCACTAGTGGTGTCACGCACCCCCAAGGGTGTCATCTGGTACAGTCAGCACCCCCCTAGTGATGCCACTGTTTGGGAGACTTTGCAAAGATTACTTCAAGGCATGTGGTCATTAAAAATGAGTATTTTATTTTTGAGATCTTGCAGGTATAGGTGGAGAGAGGGAGGTTCTACATGCCTTCTAGCTGAAGGGAACTTGGAGGAGGAAGGTTCACCTGAGATAAGCAATTTGCATCCCATAGAGAGCTTTCCTGGAAAAATAACTCTCACATCCCATCTGACTAGCTCACTTGCTATATTATTTTTATTATTATTATTAACAGTATTTATATACCGCTTTTTAATGGAAAGTTCACAAAGCGGTTTACAGAGAAAGTCAAACAAACAACTAATGGCTCCCTGTCCCAAAAGGGCTCACAATCTAAAAGGATGCAAAAGAACACCAGCAGACAGCCATTAGAAAAGACAGTACTGGGGTGAGGAGGGCTAGTTACTCCCCCCCTCTAAATAAAAGAAGAGCACCCACTTAAAAAGTGCCTCTTACCCAGTTAGCAGGGGTATATTGTCCCCTTCAGGTGCAGAATGCATGTACAGTGTTGTTGCATCTTTCTTCACTTGTGGCTGAAGGGCCCCCAAAGGATCTTTCCTGACAAAAAGTAAATGGGCAACCAAATAGCAAATGTTGTTTGATATTAATAAGATCAAATTTCCAAATTGCACACATACAGTGATGGAGTCTGAGCTGCTGGTGACAAACTAGGCAAGAGATCTTGCGATCATGATGGATAGCTCAGTGAAAGCATTGCCTGTGTGTAATAGTCTTTTTATAGTCCTCTCTATGACAATGTTCATGTTGGCCAGTGCAGACTATTCCTTGCCTTCTATTTTGTGTTTTTCTATCCCCAAGTCTCTTTATATATTCTCCATAATGTGTTTTTCTTATAATATGTTTTCCTATAGTGTTCAATTAACCTTGTCCTTTTGAACAAGGTGCCATCAGCACTGAGAATTCCTCCCTAAAACTAATAGTAAGGGCTTGTTATGTGGTGACTTGATCTTTCCACTGAGGTTGCTTTGATAACATATTGTAGGAGTTCATCTTGACTTGTGACTTTGGGACTGTCTGCATCTCATTTAATAAAACAGTGTGTGAGCAAAAAGTGAACTGCCCTCATGTTGTTTGACTATAAAAAAGAGGCACTTTATGTTGGAAGTGTGTTTCAACAGTATGCATCTCATTTGGCCCTCAGTTAAGATTCTGTACCTGTTTGTTTGCTATGCTCCATTCATGTCCTTAGGGTGTCCTGATGTGCAGGGAGGTCGCATGCAGAGAGGTCCAGTTTTTGAAAAATCAGAAGTGTATCCTAGAAGCCTCCAGTAGACCCTCAGGGACACAAGGAGTTTCCTTGCATCTCCAAGTGTCTGCCCAAGGCCTCTTAGAAGCAATTTCCGTTTTTCAAAAAAACTGGAAGTGCGTCTTAGAGGCTTCGGGCAGGCCTTGTGTTTGGACGGTGCAGATTGGGCCTCAATGCCCATGTTGAGTCAAATCTGCGGATGACAAGGTCTGACTTGTATAGCGTAAAATAACTTTTTGTATTTCCACCAGCAATCAGATGGAGGATGAAGGTTTACTTGAACGTTTTATAGTTCTCAACTACTTTGCTTGAATGTTTTGTTGGAAGTCTTAGGTTTTCCAGTATTATTCATCAGTTAGGGTTTCCTCCTAAGACTGGCATCTACTTCTTTCTGACAAGGACCCACCCCTGATAAAACGTGTTACTCCTTTATTCACCAATTCGAACAGATGCCAGAGTTCCTAACAGAGCAGAATTTTATTTTATATACTGTGATTAGGGGCGCAATCCGAACCGACCCAGGAGAGTTGCAAACATGCCGTAAAGCACATTTGCGCCTCCTTGAGAATCAGCAGGGATGTGTGCTGGCCCATGAAAGTTGAATGAAACCTCCATGCCAACATGATCAGGGAGGCTTGCGTTGGCCGAGCTCAGGGCAGGGGAGGGTGATCCCAGGGGTGGACAGGTTGGAAGCGGGAGGCAGGGCTGGGGCCTGGCAGATATGCTGGATCCTAGCTCCCATTCCCGAGCAGTATGGAGTGGCTGCAAGCCATTCCACTCTCCTCGGACTTATGCCACCTCCTGAGGTGGTTCAAGTCCAAGGAAACCCATTGGGGCTGCAGTGGCTTACCTGGGGGTAAGGGAAAGAGTTTCCCCTTACCTCTAACCTAGCCACTTTGGGCCCTTATCTTACGCTGTTTACTGCCTCCTGGCCTGCCTGTTCCCGCACAAGATAGGATTGCACTGTAGGTCTAGTGAATTATCTCTACTTAGTTGCTTTTACAACTTATCTGGTACTGCTTAAGACTCCATCATCTTTGTCCTAGGGGATTTTTCTTAATATAGTAAGACCTCTTAAAGAGGCTTTGCCAGATGATCTTTTACAGGTGGAGCCTATTTATATGCGTGAGTTTCGTTTCATGACCCAGTTCGATTTAAAAAAAACATGTTGTGCTAAATTCCATAGAGTTAAGCAAATACGCTGCAGCCTAACACTTCTGGATGGAAGGAAACTAAGGCAGCTGTTATCAATCCCCTCCCCTCAGCTCCTTCTCCTCAGCTCTGTGCTCAACCCTCCCTGTTGCAAGCTGTCCCTACTTCTTTCACAGGTGGGTTGCTGAGCTTTTTTATTTATTTATGTATTTATTTTTAATTGACACACACAAACATATAACATACATTTAGGTGTGCTAAATACCATATACCATTACTCATTAATCATACTATATCTCCTAATCTACTACTCATCTACTTCTGCCTCTCATTAGTTTTTCCATTTATTTATATAATATATACTAAATTTTCTCTAATGCCCTGTACTATATTTTCTAAATTTTCACTTTCTATCAAACATAAACTTACTTCAATTACTCATTGATATTAAAACAAAATAATCTAATTACCAAAATATAACAACATATAAAACAATTCTTCCATCTACTTCTAGCTCTTCTACTCATTTATATATTTCTTATATCAAATATAATAGACTTCCTAATTCCCTATATTTTCTAAATATTCACTTTTTATCATTTAACATAACCACCTATAAAACAATTCATCTACACGCTAACATTTCCAGCTATTTTTTTTCTAATTCATTCTAATTCATATATATATATATATATATCAATTTCATATGTATTTGTTTTTTAAGTAAATTTAAACCAGTTATTAAGTAAATAAAATCCTCCAATTTTTTTTAACCCTCAGGTTAACCCTCAGGTTTCTTTTTCTTTCTTCCCATTTTTTCTCCTGTAATATCTTTCATAATTTATCTCCATAACAGAATCCAATAAACTCACTTTCTTGTATAAGGTATGTTCATTCTTCCAATTAACTGGGATATGTTTTCTTCTTCTTGTTTCAACAAATTTTGTATTTTGTGCACCCATGTTACTCTTCTCTATTTCAATCTCCATCAGCGTTTTCTCTAGATCCTGTTGATTTTCCACTCTTCTAATTTCTGTATCCACTCTACTGATGATGATTTCATCCCTCACCATCATCTTTTCCCATTTCTCCTTCTGTGTATCTTCTACTTGTTTCTTCACATCTTCCAATTGCTCCTTGCACATATCTATCTGTTGAGAGAGAGTCTTTAAACTGGCCTGAATCTGCAAGGACCAACTCAACTGCTGTCTTCTCATTGTGAGCAATTTTTCCAAATTTTTAAGGATCATTTGAGGAGCAAATATCTGGAACAGGCTCCATCTTGCAATTTCTCTCTAATCCACAAGATGCCCACAGCGTATTATTCTCCTTACTTCCACCACGTTTTTTCAGTCAGGCATTCTTCAAATTTTTCTTACAGATAACTGTGGTTGATGGAGAAAACAAAATGAAAGAAACTGTCTCAAGAAGACAAAACTCTTTCAAGTCTAATGAAAATTATGTCCACAAGCAACTCTGAATTTTAGTCCACACACCAAATTATATTTATAGTTATAATCCACGACTGATTTATTCCACTACAATGATAAAGAGCACTATCAACATCCTTAAAAAGTTTCTCATTAACGCCTTCAGTGTATCCAGGGCTTTTAGACAAATCAGACAGTCAAAGCTGGGGACAATATTAACACATACTTATCTTAAATTTCCAACTTAAACTTTACACTTCATGCTTTTTCTTTTCTTCCATATGGTATCTTAGCATGGAGCCAGCAACTTGATTGCAGACACAGTACCTCCCCCAGTACTGTCCCTGACAATTAGGTTTCCCAGAAGAAAGCCCCCCCCCCAGGGCGGGCTTTCTTTTCTCTTCTGATGAAGATTTTCAGATCCTCTTCAGACCTGCAGTTTTTTGGGGGAAACAGCCTGTCTCTCAGGAGCCCCTGGAGACATGTCTGTTCATCCACTGTTGGCTCCAACTCCTCATTGGGATGCTGAGCTTTTAAGAGGCCAGTCCTATGCATTTCTACTCAGAAGTAAGCCCCATTGTAGTCAATGGGGCTTACTCCCAGGAAAGTGTGGATTGGATTGTAGCCTAAATCTCATGCTTTGCTTGCTGGGAAGGCTTGCTTGCTGGGCTGTTTTGTTTGTGTAGGCTGGAGCAGGAGAGCCTGCACCATCTCAAGGGGGGGGGGGAATTGGCAAACACTCCCTGGGTTTTTTAAAGCAATCCCTCTGTTGCTACTGCACCTGCCCCTGTGTGTGTGTGTGTGTGTGTGTGTGTGTGTGAGAGAGAGAGAGAGAGAGAGAGAGAGAGAGAGCTCCACCTTGCTGCACATGCTCTGGCTACAGAGGTTTTCTGCCCTCCCCCCTTCCCTTCTTCAGCCTCTTTGCTGGCTCAGGGGCTCTAAGAGTGTTACTGTTCCTTCGAAAGGGGAACCTCTTCCATGGCTCCAAGGCTATTTCCCTGCCTGGGCGAAGCAGAGCTTTTTGCAGTGTTTTGGGCTGCCTGGAAACAGAGCAGAGGCCAGTGAAGGGCAAAGGAGGCAAAGGTGTGTGTGACTTTCAGTTCCCCCCACCCCACTGAGACAAATCTGCAGATAAAAAATTGGTGGATAAATAGGTTGCACCTGTAGTGCTTTTTCCTCCCGGAAAAAGTCAATATAGTGCATGTAGTATTTTTTTAACCTCAACAAGCACCTTACCCCAATCTAACCTTTCCTTTTGGATACTTATTGTAAACTGTTAGGATTTGAGTATGCCAATTCCCCGCTTCGTACCCCAATAACCTCTATTTTTCTATATCTTTTTCAAATGAGGGGAATAAAGTTTTCGGGGAGCACAATATCCCAATCTAGTTGAGAAAAGTGGTCAGAGAGAGGTTTTGCCCACTCTTCGAAAAGACTATTCCAAATATAAATAACATCAGTCTTTTCATGGTCACAAGCTATCCTTTCGTTCCAACGGTCAATCCAAGTTTAGATTTCAGTGGTCCAAATTTAAGACCCATCATCTCTTGGGCAGGTCTCCGAACTCTGCATCCTCCAGCCAGAGCATCAAGTCTAACAAATAATGCAACACCTGATGCCAGGCTTGCCTGAATCATCCTGAGTAGGTTAGTAGGACCCTATCACAGGTCTTCTTATACAGATGGGAGAATATGTGAGTCGTCTTATGGGGTGTCTTATGAGTCTTATGAGTCGTCTTATGGGGTGAGTCGTCTTATAAATGGGGTGTTTTCGCAGTTTTTTCCAGCACATCAGGAGGCACTTCAAGTCTTTCCTGTCCCTCAGCTGTTTGGGCTGGTGACAGAAAGGGAATGTGTTACTCCCTATAAAAGCAAAGCAGACTGGCTGAGTTGCCAGAAGATAGACCAGGCTGAATCATAAATTCACAACCAGGAGTTCTCATTGCTGAACAGGAGGTTCAGGCCACTGGCGCTAGATCTGTTTTGTAAGCCAGCTGATGAGATTCTTTTCCAGGGGGAGATGCCAAGACTTGATGGGGATGAATGCCCTTCATCTCCCTTGGCCCTGAGGTGTTCTGTATGCTTTCCTTCCTATCAGAGGTGTTCTAAGGGTGTTACTAAAAATAACGTTGGAAGGGGTTTCCAACCTCAAGGTTCCCTGAGTATACCAGCCTTTTCACCTTCCAGTGAGGCTGAACCTGCTATCTCAGGGCCCAGCATCCATCCTAAGACAGCGATGCTGCAGCGACAAACACTGTCCTAAATTAAGATATTGAGAGCTAGTTCTCAAGACCCTGCTTGCTGATAGGTGGGCAATCTACAGGGTTTATCATTCTACCCAGAGAGGGTTGGTGGGCTGGTATTTCCAAAATCAGATCCAACTAGAGAAAATTTAAGTGAGCAAGCTCTTAGAGTTCCTTTAGTCAGGTCTGGATAAAGGTCTGAGTGCGGCCACCCTGAAAAGTATTCGCAATTTCATCTATTTTGGGGTATCCTGAGGTTTGGCTCCTGTCTTCCTACCGTCATGTTGGAAAATTAGCGGAGTGGCCTTGGTCAGTCCCCCTCCAGTAACCAGGGCTCCTTTGTGAGGTCTAGTTCTCAAGGCATTAATACAGCCTCCTTTCAGGCCTATGGCTACTTGTCCTTTACATATTTTCTTTTCCTAGAAAACTGCCTTTTTATGGGAATAACATCACCTGGACAGGTGTCTGAATTGACAGATTTTTCTGTAGCTAGGAATTGTGTCTGTTTCAGAAGAACAGGGTGGTTCCTTTTGGATGTGTGCTGGGCAGAGAGTATATCTCCAGAAACTCTTCCTTCAGACACATGAAAGCTGTTTGTGCTGCGCAAGGCAAATAGACAGGGACTTAAGGTTTCACCATCCACCATCTCCAAATGGGTAAGGGATGTGATAGTGGAGGCCTACAGGGCTCATGGAATGGAGCTGACTCAAGGCATAGTTACTCATTCACTAAGGGGTGCTGATACCTCTAGCATTCAGGCTGTTTTTGTCCTTGGAGATGGTTTGTAGAGCAGCCACCTGCAGCACCCCCTATATGTTCATAAACCACTACCAGGCAGATGCTTGGCAGAAACCACTACCAGGCAGAAACTTTTCCGCGTGGTGAAGACCAGAAGTGATTGTGAGGAGCTCCAGAAGGATCTCTCCAGACTGGCAGAATGGGCAGCAAAATGGCAGATGCGCTTCAATGTCAGTAAGTGTAAAGTCATGCACATTGGGGCAAAAAATCAAAACTTTAGATATAGGCTGATGGGTTCTGAGCTGTCTGTGACAGATCAGGAGAGAGATCTTGGGGTGGTGGTGGACAGGTCGATGAAAGTGTCGACCCAATGTGCGGCGGCAGTGAAGAAGGCCAATTCTATGCTTGGGATCATTAGGAAGGGTATTGAGAACAAAACGGCTAATATTATAATGTCGTTGTACAAATCTATGGTAAGGCCACACCTGGAGTATTGTGTCCAGTTCTGGTCGCTGCATCTCAAAAAAGACATAGTGGGAATGGAAAAGGTGCAAAAGAGAGCGACTAATATGATTACGGGGCTGGGGCACTTTCCTTATGAGGGAAGGCTACGGTGTTTGGGCCTCTTCAGCCTAGAAAAGAGACGCCTAAGGGGGGATATGATTGAGACATACATAATTATGCAGGGGATGGACAGAGTGGATAGGGAGATGCTCTTTACACTCTCACATAATACCAGAACCAGGGGATATCCACTAAAATTGAGTGTTGGGCGGGTTAGGACAGACAAAAGAAAATATTTCTTTACTCAGCGTGTGGTCGGTCTGTGGAACTCCTTGCCACAGGATGTGGTGCTGGCTTCTAGCCTAGATGCCTTTAAAAGGGGATTGGACAAGTTTCTGGAGGAAAAATCCATTATGGGGTACAAGCCATGATGTGTATGCGCAACCTCCCGATTTTAGAAATGGGTTATGTCAGAATGCCAGATGCAAGGGAGGGCACCAGGATGAGGTCTCTTGTTATCTGGTGTGCTCCCTGGGGCATTTGGTGGGCCGCTGTGAGATACAGGAAGCTGGACTAGATGGGCCTATGGCCTGATCCAGTGGGGCTGTTCTTATGTTCTTATGCCTATGCTTCAGGCGACACAGCCTTTGCCAGGCGCATGCAGCAGAGCATAGTTTCAGATGCTTTAGGCAGCTCCCACCCTTGAGGAGGCATGGCTTGGGCATTTCCCAGATGTCAAGGAATGACCCTGCCATGGAGACTCCACTGGAGAATGGGGATATTTGAGCTTACCTGTGAATTCCCCTTCTCAGTGGTCTCCATGGCAGGGTCAGTTCGCCAACCCTCACAGCCTGAAGCATATGAAGAAAAAAAAAAGACAGCGAACACAAAGCAATGGGGTGGTAGAAGATAAGGACAAAACATCCCTAAACTGTTGGTACAGTATGGTCCTAGTCTTTCTTGGTTCAGAATGGTTAGATTTAGGTCATCTGTTATGATGTTTGTCCCTGGCCTATAGTCAATTTACAGGCTGGATAGAGCAAGGCTAGGCCCTGATGTCTTGGCCTACATACATGTAGTGTAGCTCAAGTGCATCATGGGATTGGCTGATGCAACAGGGCACAGCAGGGATGATGCAACACCCTGCAATACCCTGTCACCAGACAATGAGTCATGCAGTCACCAGATCGTAGCCCACCTCTCATTGGCCAGTGCCAATATATATTGCAGCTTGTGCAAGCTGCTGCGTGAGAGATGTTATGTCTCTCAGATGTGTCTCTCCACTCTCAGATGTGGAGTGTCTGCAGGAAGCTACATCGGTGGAGTCGGTGATCTGAGAGTTGCAAAAAGGGCTATCTTTGCTGTTTGCTTGCTGAGCTGCCTTTCCACTGTACATATTGTATATATGTATCTTCAAGTAAAGGACATCTGGTGGTGGAGCACTGCCATGTCTGCGCCTCATTATTTACCAGGAGTATCTGCCCGAACTTGAGTCTCTGAAGCTGCGGTGCAGCCGACACTACAACATCATCGGAGTTCATCTGGATGGCCTTTGGACTCATTGGACTTCAAGGATGGATATCTACCTGAGCAAGTCCAAGACAGAACTGATCTGGGGAGGGGCCATCAAGGCTTTTGTAGTCTGGAGAATCAAGGGAGCCCCGCCCCTCAGGAAGACTTTGTAACCTGACCTGCCTGCCTGAGAGGGAGGAGCTTCCCAGATGTCAAGGACTGACCCTGTTGTGGAGACCACCAAGAAGGAGAATTCACAGATAATCTCAAATCTCCCCGTTTTGTCTGTTCTAACTGTCCTGACATGCAAATCTAGTGTGTGTCCCCTAGTTATGGTGTTGTATGAAAGGGAAAAGAACACCCGTCAATCCACTCTATCAATCCCATTCATAACTTTATACATCTCACAGGGCAATCTAAAGCAAGCATTGTGCTGGCACAGCAGTTGCTACAACCAGCATAAGCCATCATAAAAACTCCGTAAAGTGCTTTTATTCTGACTTGGGAGGAATGGGTACCAGTGGGAAGGTCTGCACCAGCTCGACAGCACCATATCTGAAGCCCTAGCTGCCAGCACAAGGCAGTAAGGCAAAATCCAAAGCGGAGTTAAGCAGGGCTGTGTTCTTACGCCAACCTTGTTTGGAATTTTCTTCGCTGCCCTGCTGAAGCATGCCTTTGGAACTGCAACAGAAGGCGTTTATCTCCGGACCAGATCAGACAGAAAGCCCTTCAACCTCTCCAGACTGAGAGCAAAGTCCAAAGTCCAGCTAAAATGTCTGCATGATTTCCTCTTTGCTGACAATGCAACTGTCACCGCCCACTCTGCCAAAGATCTTCAGCAGCTCATGAATCATTTTAGCAAGGCCTGCCAAGACTTTGGACTGACAATCAGCCTGAAGAAAACATAGGTCATGGTTCAGGATGTGGACTCACCTCCCTGCATTACAATCTCTGCGCATGAACTGGAGGTTGTCCATGACTTTGTGTACCTTGGCTCACCTTTCTCTCAATACCAAGCTAAACAAACGCATCAGTAAAGCAGCTACCACATTTTCCAGACTCACGAAGAGAGTCTGGTCCAACAAGAAGCTGACAAAACATATCAAGATCCAGGACTACAGAGCTTGCATCTTGACTACGCTTCTGTACTGCAGCGAGTCATGGACTCTTCGCTCACAACAGGAGAGGAAACTGAACATTTTCCACATGAGCTGCCTCCAATGCATCCTCGGTATCACCTGGCAGGACAAAGTTCCAAACAACACAGTCCTGGAACTAGCTGGAATCCCTAGCATGTATGCACTGCTGAAACAGAGACGCCTGCGTTGGCTTGGTCATGTCATGAGAATGGACAAAGGCCGGATCCTAAAGGATCTCCTTTATGGAGAACTCGTGCAGGGAAAGCGCCCTACAGGTAGACCACAGCTGTGATACAAGGACATCTGCAAGAGGGATCTGAAGGCCTTAGGAATGGACCTCAACAAGTGGGAAACCTTGGCCTCTGAGCATCCTGCTTGGAGGCAGGCTGTGCAGCATGGCCTCTCCCAGTTTGAAGAGACACTTGCCCAACAGGCTGAGGCAAAGAGGCAAAGAACGAAGGCCCATAGCCAGGGAGACACACCAGGGACAGACTACATTTGCTCGCAGTGTGGAAGGGATTGTCATGCCCAAATTGACCTTTTCAGCCACACTTGACGCTGTTCCAGAACCCCTTTTCAGAACATGATACCATAGTCTTTCGAGACTGAAGGATGCCAATGTAATGGCTGACTGCTGATGAGGCCCAAAGGTTGCCTGCATAGACCTTTTGTCTGACCCAGCAGGACTTGTTCCAAGGTCATATAAGGTGTGTTCATTGCCCTTCTGCACAGCCCAGCCCCCCCTCTGCCTGTCCACCTTCTCATTTTCAAAAATAATCTTAGCAGGGATCTCTTTGTGGATTATTTTCCTGAGTATAGTATCTCCACTGGCTGGGCCACCTGGGCTTTGCTGATCTCACTGTTTGTGCTGCCTCACTTGCCCCCTGCCACTTTCTACTGCCAGATTCTTGCCTCTTCAGTACTCTACCAATCTGGCCTTCTTGGATAAGCATAATGCTAGTAGTTAGCAATCTGCCACCAGTTAGCAGAAGGTAGCACACCAGCATCCACTCTACTGGCTTTCGGTCCTGTCCATCTTTCTTTTCCTGCCTTTCTTCCCGTTTTCCAACCATAGCAATTCAAGCAGGCATGGCACTCTGACTGCTCCCATTGCAGTGCTAGAAACTTGTGGTTGTGCTGTGAAAGGATTAGCAAATAAATCAAGCAAACTATAAACTGCTGCAGTGCTTTCTTTGTTATTGTTGAAAAGTATTTAAATAATATATGGGGTTTTTGTGTGTGCCACTTAGAAAGTGTCCATGTGCTACTAGTGGCACACAGGGCCAGCCAGCACATAGGGGTGAAGGGTCCAATTGGAAGCACTTTTGTGGGACCCCCTTTAATTTTGTGGGGGGCCCACCTACTAATTTTTTTAGTTCTAAACTTGAATGGAGCGAAACAAAAAAAAATCTGTTACTTCTGCGCGGGTGGATAGAACTCCTGTACCTTTAGTTGTTGTGCAGAATAGGCACCTGGGAGTTCAACCGGAGGGAGGGAGGAAGCGTGCGCTCAGCCTGCAGTGCTTCCCAACTCTTACCTGTCTCCTCCCCGTCCACAGCAGCATGCTCTGGAGCGAGATGGGTAAAGGATGGCACTTGGAAATGCGAGGGCAGGAAAAGAGCGAGGTGTGCATACTGCCACCTGCATGGCACCAATTTTGGGCCAATTGGAAGCAGCAGTGGGCAGGAGCTGCTTCCAAAGTGACCCAATTTCAGGCCAACTGGAAGCAGCGGTGGGTGGAAGGGCAGTGCGAGGCCCCCACCATGTGTGGGGCCCCACCATGCGCAGGACCCAATTGGGCAAAACTGCCCCAATTGCCTAAAAACCAGTCCTGGTGGCATGCTTGCCACGGGTTGGCCACCCCTGCTGTAGAACCTCATGACTTTTCACTTCTGTTTGCCTCAGTTTTTCAGACTTCCTCCCTGAGGGAGAGGAACATGTTTAGACATGGGAATCTGTCCTACATCATCTTTAGTGAAGATGTTGCAAAGAGTTAATTGTATTTGTTTGTGGTCTTTGTGTAGTGACGTGTAGTGTGGTTGCTTTCTCTGCATGCTCAGAGGACTTGACCCCATGCCTTAGACATATAAATTAATAATTCCTCTTGTTAACTCTTTTGGTAGTGAGGGTTTCCATCTTTTTCTTTCAGGCAGCATAATGTCTTGAACTGGCTTTGTATTCATTCAACATTGATGCAATGAATAGCAAAAGAAGAAATGGGGCTGCTACTAAAATTGAAATCTTACTTTGGCTAGCTTTTTTTTTTTTTTTACCCATCTCTGGATAGGAAGTTAGCATATATGTGAATGCATGTGGACCACAGTGAAGAAAATGCAGTTTTGTGTGCCTTAACTGCTATTCTTCTAGACATTCACTGTGCATGTACAGAGTCCATGCTCCTTCCCCACTGAAAAAAGAGCATTTAGGACATTATCACAGACTGTATACATTGCACAAAGTTTATTTTTGTTCATTAATAGTATGCTTCAAGCCCATCTCCACCCAGCACAGAGTTCAGCAATCTGGAAGTTTGGTTATGACGTTACATCTTCATGATTGCAACATAGTAATGAAGCTGCACAGAAGAGGAAGGGGTCTGCATACAGGTGCAGACCCCTTAGAATGAACATAGGTCATGAATGCATTTGTTTGCATGAGTCTATTAATGGTTAATGGAGCTATTCTTGTTTATAATTAAGATGATATCAATTTATTATTTTATTATTCATCTTGGGCAGCAGTTCTCAAACTGTGGGTCTAGTGGGTTGTGACCCAATTTTTGTTGGATTGTGAAACTGGCAGGGCAGATTAGGCTATGTGCATCAAAGGTTGAAAAAACTGCTAGCTTTGGGGGGGAGCACTGCTGCCCAATCACCATTATAGCCAGTGCTTTTTTTATAAGAAAAAAGGTGCAGGAACTCACAACTTGCTAATCTTTTTATTTATTTATTTATTTATTTATTTATTTATTTATTTATTTATTTATTTATTTATTTTTAAACCATTTTTATTGGAGAAATAAAATATTTTTTATGTGCTTCCCCCCTAAAGATGAACTTACTTCTGAGTAGACATGCATAGGATTGGGCTGTCAATCTCCACATCCCCTTCCCCTTAGCTACTTTTTGTACACACGGGAAAAATACTGTACAGGTGCACTTGTAGCGTGTAGTATGTAGTGTGGCACTACTTCGAGGAGAGGAAGCAGTGAATGGATTCCGAAAAATGGCTTACATGAGTTCCATGTAGTAAAATTACTCTAAACAACTGTGGGAGTAAGAACAAAAAAGGAATTCTTACAGGAGAGGGGTCCTTAGGTGCACATAGAAACAGCTATGTTTGCAAACAAACCATTAAATATGGTTTAATTCAGGTATCAGAATACTCTGTGTCTTTGGGAAGATGCTTGGCATGCAATTATATGTTCTCTGCTGCCCTGAGCAGCTGCTGTGCATTGCTGGAGAGGAGCTGCAAATGCTGGCTGGTGGAGGGCATGCTTGTGGGGGAAGGATGAGGAGGATCTCTGGCAAGGCTGGACAGCACATTGTACACACGTAGAATCCCTTTTCACCTGCCCTTAGCATGTGAAAACGGGTGCCGATATATATCTCTGCCAGGATTAAGAGCCCAATCCTAGGTATGTCTACTCTGAAGTAAGTCTCATTCTAGTCAATGGAGCTTACTCCCAGGAAAGTGCCTAGGATTGCAGCCTAAGAGCCCAAATCTATGCATGTCTACTCAGAAGTCCATTTTAGTGAATGGGGCTTACTGTGGATAGGATGGCAGCCTCAGGGCCCAATCCTGTGCCTGTCTACTCAGAAGTCAGTCCCACTAGAGGCAGTGGGGCTTCCTCCCAGGAAAGTGTGGAGAGGACTGCAGCCTCAGAGCCCTTCTTCTGCCTGTCTACTCAGGTTGCAAGGCTATGACACTTTCCCTGGGAGTAAGCCCCATTGAACACAATGGAACTTACTTCTGAGTAGACATGCATAGGCTTGGGCTCTCAGGCTGCAAGGCTATGACCCTTTCCCAGGAGCAAACCCATTGAGCACAATGAGACTTACTTCTGAGTAGACATGCCTAGGCTTGTGCTGCAGATTGGCACGGGGGCTGCACCAGCCAGCTTCCTTTCCCTCCTCCTTCGCCAAGCCAGTACCTGGGCGTTCTGTGGGTGCCGCAGCCCGTCTCCCTTGCTGGCTGGCTGGCTGGCTGGCCGTCCTCCTCCTCGGCGTCAGCACGTGTCCCCCGCGCCCTCCACTGGCTTGGAAGCTGCGCGGGGAAGCAGAACACAGGGGAGGGGAGGCGGGCT
The DNA here is from genome assembly GCF_035046505.1 of Tiliqua scincoides. Lineage (NCBI taxonomy): Eukaryota > Metazoa > Chordata > Lepidosauria > Squamata > Scincidae > Tiliqua > Tiliqua scincoides. Next base: position 233,501,862 of record NC_089821.1, read on the forward strand.
GGGCTCAGGCGAGAGTTTGGAGATGGGGCAGGAGGGGGTTGTTGTGTGGTCAGGCAGGGGCCAGGCGCACACCCACCCTGCACCCCCCAGCACCCACCCAGTGAATGCCTCTGTTTTGCTCCCCCCCAATGCCTCCGAAGGGGAGGGGCCCCTGCAAAAAAGGTGCCGGAACTCCGTCCCCCCGCGTTCCATTAGAAAAAAAGTTCTGATTATAGCCACACCCCTTGGCATTTATAAATCAGGCAGCAGCCTCTAGGATTTCTAAAAAGTTTGAGAACCACTGATCTAAGGAAAACAAGAGAAGGTGGTTGGGCCTTCATAGTAGTATAGTGGCTAAATTGTCGAACATACTCCAGCTAGTTGGAGCAGAACCCTTCACTGTTATCAGCTGTTTGAAGCTGGTTCTAAGTTTTGTGGGCAGCGTAAGTGCAGTCTTATACATATGTATAGATGCACAGCAGACCACTAGTTATAGGTAAGTGCACTACATTTCCTCTTTTCTGGACTTTCCATATATGAGCCTGAAATGCATCCATTCATGATTTCCATCTCATGGTGCCTTCACAGATGTTAGTCAAGACTAATTTTCAAATATTTTTGCTTTGTACTGAATATGTTTTAATTCATGGTAAATGCAGGGATATATTAGCATTTTGCACAATGTTTTTAAAATATAATTTATATAATTTGGCTTTATTACAGAAAAATCCAATAAGTGATATGCTCATTTGGACAGCAGATGAAATCTACCGAGGATTTCCTGGTGATGAGTATGTGCCGTTGGAAAACACCGACAATTTAAAGAAACACTTACAATTAAAAGACACTGTTGATCTTAAAATACTCACCGTTTGCTATGATTCACTTCCTAGTATGATTGTAACGCTGCTAGAGTGTACTGGATGCATGTCCACCCCAACATTATACTTAGCTGCATTCGATGAAGAAACACTACAGTGGTTCTTGAGAGACTTTTCCTTGCCTCCATCTACAAATGGAGATATGCATATGGAAGTCTTCTATTCAGCAGAAACGTCCATGGTGCTGTGGAATGATGATACGGTCTATTATAAAGGAAATAAAATCCATGGTTATTTAAAACTGGCTTATTCAAACGTGATATTTTCAGCATCCATTGTAGGAAGCACTATTCATCAAATTATTATTGGTAAAGTATATCACATTTTAATAGACATTTTCGAATCTGTGTAAACTGGAACTTATCATTCAGTGGCTGACAAGTCTTGCAGGCTTAGTGATGGGAAGAACTGTGAGCAAGCCAGGGTAATGCAGTGTTCAGTGAGAGGATATCCCCAGGTAGAGTGGGGATATCACCGCTCCCCACACAGAAATCCCCCCCACTTGCCAGAGGCTCACGAAGCCTCGCTCGACCTCCCACGCTGGGGAAACCTCTGTGAGGTCCTCTGGCGCTATAAACTGTGCTTCCAGCAAACTGGAAGCACAGTTTCCGCTCCCATCAGGAGCCTCAGAGAGGCTTCCACAAGGTCCTAGCTGCTGGCACCTGGGGCATTTGCCCCAGGGAAGTCTATGGCAGGCATGCAACTGCATAACAGGATCCTTAATGAATGTAAAATCACTGACCCAATTAAATTGAAGTTGCAAACCACTCTTTGCAGTTCCTCGCCTTCTTTAGCACCAAAGTCAGTAGCTGCCTGCCACCTTCCAGCCAAAGCTCCACCCCTTGGGCCCACCCAATGGATGGACATCACAGAGTTTAAAGTCAATGCTGAGCAGGCAAGAACACTGACCTAACAGTCTTTGAGCCCAATCCTATGCACATCTACTTAGAAGTAAGTCCCGTTATTGTCAGGCTTACGTGGGGCTTACATAGTCAGGAAGGTGTGCATGGGATTGTACCCTTAGCGGCTCAAGCAAGGGAGAGAGGGTTTGCTTTCACACTAAGCCATTTATATTCAATATTGATACAATTTGCTCACTCAAGGCCCAATCCTAGCCAAATTTCCAGTGCTGATGCAGCCCTGAAGTTAGGGAACAAACAGTTCCTTACCCTGAAAGGGCCTCTGTGACTGCGTCCCCATTGCAGAACACAGTGCATGTTGGCATGGCTGCCTCAGTGCTGGAAAGTTGGATAGTATTGGGCCCTCATTTATTCCCAGATGACATTTCTACCAAAGCATTGCATTCCTGCTTTTTCTCTTCTGTCATCTTGGTTTTTAAAGTACTGATCTATAATCGTAATGCAGTTCTTTCAGGTGCAAACTGGCGCAGTGCATTGTTTCACATCTTTTGGAGGTGTGGCTTGTATTGTGCTTCGTGAGGGTGTGTAATCATATAAAAGTATTTCCTTATGGCAGCATCTGTCCAAAATTTCAATGAGATTGACAAAAATAACCCATTTAGAAAGCTATTTTTTAAACTGACTCATCACTAGAGGTGGGAGAAAACAGCAATAAGGAAATAAAAGCATATAATACTGCTTTCTCCACTTCTCATTTTATAAAAAACAAAAACAAACCCAAAATCTGCAAAAGAAGTTCTGTTTGGTTTTTGTTTATTATTAATTATTATTTTATTTCTTATTTAATGGGGGAGTGCATGGCTAATGACTGTGGCTGCATCTGCTGACACTATACCACCTATATCACTTACCTAGTACAATTTAAAGCAATTATAAAAACACATAATACTGCTTTCTGCACATCTAACTTTGGAAAACAGTGAAATTAGTAAAAAAAAATTAAAACTCTTTTCTCCCTCCTTTACTCATTACTTTAAGATTTTATTTCACTGTTGTTTCACATTGTGTTCAACAGAGACCCAACCTGAATTTGATGTTTGTAAAATCTGCCCAGCATGCATGAAATGTTCAGGGACTGTAGTTCTTCGTTAAAGTCTCATCGTCATTCATTTTGGGCGGGGATTAGACAGATCTCCATAGAGGAAGAGAAGGTTTTACTTTGTCTAAACCAGTAATTCCCAACCTGATAGTCATGACCCCATTGGGGGAGGGGGGTCATGAGCTGATTTTCAGGAGATTGAGCAGACCCCATTTATTACTACGGATGCATTTGAGCAACATTAAAAATGTTGCAAAAATGCAACTTTTTAAGGTAACCTTCAAAACAGAGAAATAGGTTTTTGAAAAAAAATTCAGAATGTTTCCACATACCTGAAAACAGCTGTTGCATTTGGTAACCTATGGTAGATTGCATACATGTTATTTACCAGCACTGTCCTGGGGGTTGAGTGTTATTCCTATGGAAATCATGCAAAAAAGCTGGACTCATGCCAGAAAATCTAAAAAACCCTCTCTCTCTCTCTCATGGTTTAACACAGCTTAGTTCTTGAAAAAAATTTAAGGAGTTTCCACATTCTGATTCATCCATGAATACAACATGTGATTTTTTTGTGTGTGATTCATTAAAACAATGATTAGTTAAAACACTTCCTGCTTAATGATATCAATATCCAACCCTGCTGGCACAATGATGTCAATGCTACTTAATGACATCACTTCCGATATTGGGGGAGTCCCAACAGGTTGTCATATCATGGGTGCCAGTGCTAAAAAACTTGGGAACTGAATCCCAGACACTCTAAAGAGAGGCAGTGGCACACCCTAGATGCACGAAGGTCATTAAGGCCTTTTAGACTGTCAAAGGTAATGTTTGTCTCCTATGAAGCCCCCATAACTTAAGTTCAGATATACCTAGGACATCCCATACAAAAACTAATGAGATGTCTGACATTAAGGCTGCAATCCTATAAACCCTTTCCTGGGAGTAAGTCCCACTGAATACAATGGGGCTTCTGCTATAAGATGTGGAATTTCTCTGACCTGAACCACTTTCAAAAAGAATTTGTTTTTATGAGGAAAATTGTCAGCAAACTTACCATTTCTTTATTAAAATTTGGTAGGGTCGCTAGGACCCTCATACGTAAAATTGCTTCAGGGAATGAAACTGGCCTGCAGGGTGTTGGCTGGCAATCCATACCCTTGGCTCCATTTGGGATGATGTCATCATAAATGACACCAGAACATAATGTAGACTCAGCAAATTTTAGATGAAGCAACAACTGTGGTATACCATAAATACCTACCTATAACATGAGAAATTTCTACCAATAAATCAAGCTTATATCATCTCTTCGCCTTATATGCAAGGTCACTCAGGGTTCAGGGCTGTTCAAGCAAGTCAGGCACCAGGAGAAGCAACTGGAAAATGCAGAGATAATTAGAGGGCTATTACAGCCCAATTCTGAGCTTCCCAGGGCGCGCGGCTGCAGCAGCACCAAGAACGGCTGCCGCCGCATCCTGCATGCCTCAGCCTGCCGCGGGCAGCACCTCAAGAGAAGGGTACTTTTGTCCCCTTCTCCCGGGTAAGGGAAGCAGCCCTGCAATGGGTAAGGGAAGCAGCCGAAAGGTTGGTGGTAAAGGCATTCGTGTAGGGCACCGAGCTGTACACGAACAGTCAGGATCGGGTGGAGTTGAGCTGTACTGGACCCGCCTCCCTGCTCCCTCCCCCCCGGCACACCTCCTGCCTGCCCCCTCCCCGCCCCTGCTTACCATGCCACAGCTTGGCGGTCCATGAGACCGCTAAGCAGTGGAGGATGGGCGCCCGCCCAGAGCTAGCCCAGTGCTGACCAGCACTGGGCTAGCACATGCCTTATGGCACGTTTGCAACAGTGCACTCCAGCAGAAAGCCGCAGCGGCAAGCTCAGGATTGTGCACTTAGTCTCCATGGCAACTCCTCCAGGGCAAAGCTGCAGCCAAAGTTAACCTTTTATTCTCTTCCTGAGAAAAAGCAAGCCAGGGCTCAAGGCTTCCATTTAAATCAAACTAGCCTTCTTCTCTTTAGCAGACCCTTCTGCATCCTTGTTCCATTTTGCAAATGTTTGGCAGAGGTCTCATTTTTAAAACACCAGGATGTAATCCTCATTTCCATCTGAAACAAAGTCCAAGGCTACAATTCACTGCACCCATGGAAATCAATGGGTCTACTTCTGAGTAAATTAGGTTGCAAGTATCTGTAGCTGTGCTTACTCACACTCATTCCTTGTTGCTTGTCTCTCCACTGTGAATTGAATTGCACTGCCCCAGTTATGTGTTATATGTTGTATGTTATATGCAGAGCCTCTAACTTCACACACCAGTCACCTTAAAGAAGGATTTGACTAATGGTTTTACTGGTATGTTGTTTATAGTGCACTTACTCTGACAGTGTTTACAAAAAGGTTGTGAAGACCAGAATTTTAAAAGTTAGTGAATAAAAATGTGTCTTATGATCTTTTATTATATTTTCAATAAATTAGAGACTGTACAGTTCTTAGGTAATTACTGGTAGGTTATTTTTCAGAATCTGACCTCGGGTAAAATCAGACAAAACGATAGTCGGACACACCCTAAGTTTAAACCCCCCCCCCCCACTTATCCGAGGGTCATAGAAAATTCCATAATTTCTGGCTTAAAACCTTTCCTCAACTTATCTCTGAAGTTGACTTATACTCAAGTATCTGCGGTAGTCCAATACAATATTTAACAATAGTGATTTTTTAAATATAATTTTTAATTGTCTTAAATATAACCTATGAAAATGATGTTAGATTCTTTTTTCCTTTCTTGCAGATCAGACTGCAAATTCCATAATAAAGCTGAAAAATAATGACATATATTTCTTCAAATTTGAAATGACAGAGGTCATCAGACTTCCTGTTTGGGTAAATGAAACAACGAACTGTATCTTTTATTCAAATCCTTCTGGTGATGTATATTTGTTGACAATTGACGGTCGTAATATAAGCCGCCAGATCTATCCGTTGAAATTGGAAGTATTTAGTGCTACTTATGAAACACAAGACATTTGTCCATACATATCATTTCAACACAATATAGAACTACCTACTTACTATCTTGACAAGGGAGAAAATATAACCTTTTGGTCTCAGATAGTCTTTCAGGAAAATCTGGGCTTATCTACAAATATTCAAATCTACATGCCAGAACTGCTGAAGCAAAAAACACATGTGCATTATGAAATCGCTCGTGGAATCTGCACTAAGAATTGGGTAAGTGCTAGTATTGATATATGCATACAAAAGCATTACTTTCTATCATATTTGATTGTTCTTAAATGAGCCAAATTAAGTATTCTGACAGGGTTTCTACTGGTATATGCCCATAATAAGATTGAAACAACATGCTTTTCTCTGAAATTGTTCTCCTTTATTCACTGACGTTTTCAGTGAATTCACATCAGTCATTGCCATATCATTACATACCAGCATTGGGGGGGGGGGGGGTCTTCCCCCAATATTTCTTAAGATACAATCTGTAGTAAATCTTTAGAACAATAATGCACAATTGCTGTGCAACATGCTATGGAAGACTTTAATGCTCACCATGCCTGACCATTTTATTTGTTCAGTGCAGCTGGGGCATTAGTGATTAATTGTCCCTTAATTAGTCAGCATCTGTTCCCTGTGTGGAGGAGAGGGAGAATTACTACTATTATAAAGAATATCTATAATCCACTTTTCAACAACAAAAAAATTCTCAATGTGAGGTTCCTTCCATTTTTTTTAATAGTGAAAAAGTACTGTTTCAATACAAATGCAAGAAAAGAATGGAAGGAAATAGTAATTTAACCCCTGGACATGGGATAGAACTAACTATTGAAGAGGCAATTCATCTTTAATCCTCCAGGTGGAAAGAAGCAATAACAAGAAGCAATAAAATGGGCAACACCTGCAAGAAGAAAACTTATGGCTCTAACGTATCTGGGCCTTAAGCTGATGGATCTTGTAATCCATCAGTGTAAGGCTGGACCCACCATTGCACAAGCTACTCTGTCTGACAGGGACAAATTGCTACTGGTGGCACAGAAGCTGGTAAGCCCTAAGCCAGCAGCGACAGGCTGCCTCTGACACAACAGGTGTCACAGCACCTGTTCTGACACAGTCACTGGTCTGACACAGCAGCAGAGGAGGATATGAGCAAATTGGGACAAGGAGTGGGCCTGGCCAAGGGTGGGTGGGGGAGGATCTTGGTTTCAACCACACACAGAGAGATCCTATTCCCCATTCCCTGCCTGGCCCCACCCCCAGAAGCCTCCTTTGACTTAACCAGCAAAAGAGTTGAAGAGCCATTGAAGACCAGGTGGCCTATGGAGAATTAAGTAAAAAAAAATGTCCTTACCTCTCCTAGGCTGTCTAGTCCTCCTCGCACCAACCCATGGCTTACAGTGTGTGTTCTTTTGGCGGCACTACATGGTCTGGGCTGGTGGGGAATAGGATTGGGCTCTTAATGTTGCAGGGTGCTGTGCTGAACAGGACTTGCAAATACTTTAGAAATGCATTGGTCATGGAAAGGTAGTGCTATATTAAGTGCTGAAAAAAACCCACTGTTTTATTTTTTCAGGGTCTCCGTTATACATTTTCCCATATTTGAATCCACAACTTTTTTAATTTTTTAAATATTTTTCAAAAACAAATATAAACAAACACACATAACACAAAAAACATAACACTTCACTACACACACACACACACACACACACACACACACACACACACAAAAGGTGCAGGAAATCATATCATCATATATCACTAAAGCTAATAAATCATTGCATATCTTAATCAATTCCCTCTTCTAATTTTACCTCTTAATATTTTTCATTCATAATTCATCTATCATATCCTATCAAATTATATGTATGTAATACAATAATCTAATTCCCTGGGGGCTGGGGATAAGAATAGGCCCTCAGTTTGTCGTAAGAGGTGACTAAACAGCCACCGGGTAGATGGGACTCATTAGCCTGGGAAGGCAGCTCATCTGAGAGAAGGAAAACTCTGATCCCAAACCTCCACTGCCTTGTGGCTATATCCAGTTATGGAAAAGGCTTCAGGAGTCAACCTCGAGGCAAAATCTGGAGCTGTCGTCCCTGAGGCAGTTCATGGCTGAACACAGTCACATTCTGGCAACTCCTGCGACGCCGCTGGAACCAACCATATTGGCTTCTGCCTTTCCATTGGATCATTTCAGCAACGTGGAGAGGGGGGATTTGCTGCATGGGTAACAGTCTCTCCTCCATATCTACTTTACCCAGGCATTGTGCACTGGAGAGGACACTCTGTTCCAGAACCACTATTCAGAGCGCGATACCACAGTCTTCCGAGACTGAAGGATGCCAACAACAATCATCTAAATGCACTATCGTATATTTCTAAAACTTCATTTTCAACCAAGCATGAAAAGGTTTCCATTGCTCAATTTGTGTCAGTTTTCATTGGTGATCCAAAATTTCTGAAAGTCTGTCCATTTCCACCACATTCATTATTTTCTCTTTCTCTTCTTCCTCACTCTCCATGGAACATGTCTCAAAATTTTGACTTTGTCATCCGCTATCCATTCCTTTTCCTGTGAGGCCTTCAGTAATTTATCTCTGTAAAAGGTTCTGATGAATTTCACATAAATTTCTCTTGGTAGTTCATATTTTCTCAGATAAAAAGTGTTCACTCTTCTCACTGGATCCAGTTCTTTAGATATCTCCTCCATCGGTGTATCAATCCATTCTGACATTAATCTGACAATCCATCGTGACATATCTTCTCCTTTCTCTTCTGGTATATTTTGTATCCTCGCCACTCAAGCTGCACTATCCATCTGAATTTTCATTAACACCTCTGCGTCATGCTGATTTTCTTCTGTCTCCGATATTTTATCTTGATCTTTTCTTATGTTCATCTAATTGTTTAGTTAAAGCATCTACGCTGGCTTGGGTCTGTACAGATTGGTTTATTTGTTGCTGTACCATTGCCAACAGTTTTTCCATATTATCTTGCATAGTCTGCATCCAGTCTTTCCCTTTCGATTCCTTTTGTATTAATTTTCCAAGTCCCATCTCCAACGCTGGCAAGATTCAAACTTTCGCTGTTTTAGCCGCCATCTTCGTTCTTCCTTCCTGTAGAGCTCAAATATCTGTTATCAAACAAATCACTTTCACTTTCAATTATCTATACATCACAACAACAATCAATCCTTAATCACTCATCAACAATAACAAAAGAAAATTATAAAGTCAAGTAAAACCTTTTACTCGCATTGTTCTTTAAGACCACTAGATGTCCACAGTGTATTATCTTCATTGCTCCACTTATAGACACAAATCCAGTTCTTTTAAATCCACTAGATATCACTGGTACACTGTTCTTGGTTTGTTTATATTTCTCTTATCTTGTTTATAGTTGTAGCCTTGGCAATGCCATTCCTGAATCCGCAGGAATTCAACCACTCTTTCAGGCAATCCCAAACAGCATCAAACCAAGGCAATAAATGCTCCAATACACAAACTTGGTCCAAGGACAGTTAATTTGTAATCCACCGAAATTCAAAGTTGTAAAGTTGTAATTATATTTTCAGGTAACCATAACAAGCTTGGTAAATCTCTTCTACAATTTCTCCTCACACCAATAAACAGCTGGGGGGAACCTCCCCACTCCTCTTATTCGCACTGCAAGAAAAAACCAAATCAGGCGATCAAATGATTCAATCCACGCCAGGCATACACAAATGGAATAACACTTACTTAAGTCTTTCAATGTCTTTCCCTGCAGGAGCCTTCAGCTTGTTTCAAAATGAATTCTTCACCATTGCTGCCAAGACAGCAGAATCTCCTGGGAAAGCCCCCCTTCCTGCGCCTTATCTCCTCAGGGATCATGCCATCACATGGAGGAGTTTGTCTCTCCTGACAAACAATCCTTGGGTCTCCTCAGATCCACAGTTTTGGGGGGAAAACAAAGTGCCTTTCAAGAGCTCGAGAAAGGCATGTCTGCTCAGCTGCTGGCTGGCCCCTTCCTCCCGAGTCCACAACTTTTTGAGGAACTAGATGTAAAAATTTTCTGCACTTACATTCTTTACTGCTATAGCCTCATTTATGTATCTTCGTACTGTGCTGAGCTCTTAAAGAGATATCCCTGATATTTAGATTTTTCTGGTGCTGGACCTGCATGCTCTTTTTGCTTCTACCCCACACCCTTCAAGCTCATTATTTCAGAATTGTCAATTTTGGCCTTATTGTTGCTGTTGTCATTAATTGGAATGGTTGTTATCTGCTTCAGTTACTTTCCCTTGGCATCCACAGCTGCCACTGCCTTTGCTTCCTTTAATGGCCACAGAAGGTATAAAGAAATCTCAGCATTCTCTCCACTGGGCATTAAAGGAGAACATGGTGGTGGTGGCGGCAGCACTGAATACCAAGAGGGGGCTGGAGAGGGCTGACCTCTATCTCTTGGCATAGAGAGCCACTGCCACCACTGCCACCCAGAAGTGTTTCCAAGGGCTGCAGAATCCGGGGTGGTGATGTAATGACATCAAACAATGTCATGACATCACTTCTGCTTCCATCTGTGTCACCACCCAGCCCAAGAAAGCAGCTGTCTTGCCTGACTTCATTAAGGCAGCTGTACTGTGGGCATGCCAGAAAAGCAATCTCTGATAGCTCTCCAGCTCGTCGGCCACAGTCTCTGCCACGAAGCTGGGAGACAAGCATGCTTGGCTTGTTCCTTTTTAAAAAAAATTGTGCCCTCCTTAGTGTTGCACCTGGGGCAGGTGTCCCTCAGGTCCCACCTTGTTATGCCTCTGCTGCCACCCCCTCTTTTTCCAGTGGCTGGTGGAGGAAATGCTTGGTGACCAGCATTCCCTCTGCAGCCATTAGAGGAAGCAGCAGTGATGGTAGCACTGGACACTGAGGAAGAGATAAGTGGAAGTGAAAACTGGAGTAAGTGAAACCCAGTAAGTGAAACCTGGAGTAGCTGTCAGTAGAGACACTTGTACTCTTGAGTTTGATGGACATTCATTTTTCTCTGCTTTGGATAAAATGTAATAAATAAAAAATGCTTTATTATAAGCATTCCAACAGCAAGCAAAGTAGGAAATTTATATTGTATGTATTGTGAAGTTTTTCCTATAATGTTTTTACATTTTGCTTATTAATCTGGTTTTATGACATTATTTGCCTAGTCTAACATCACAATCCTGTGTGTGTCTACTCAGAATTGAATCCCATTTCATTCACTGAGATGTATTTCCACTGAAGTGTTTATAGGATTGCAGCCTCAATGTGCAAAGACAGAGGATTGTGTATTTTAAGTCACTGTCTCTGAAGTAACCAACATCTACATCGTGGTTATTTGTTTGTTTATTTTTCACATGTTTATACTGACTTTCCTCCAAGGAGCTCAGGGTGGTGTGCATAATTTGTTCACTCCTTCTGTCCTCACAACAGCTCTGTGAGATAGGTTAGGCTGAGAGATAGTGACCTAACTTAATACTTTTTATTGTTCTCTGTTGTTTTATAGACAATTACATTTTATCATGATCAGGATTACTCAGAAGTGAATAATTACACAGAAGAAATGTAAGTATAATAGTTGAACTACCAGTTTTTATGCCTGCAGTACAGAGAAGTCAATAGCACATTTTGATTCTGGATTTTCTCTAGCACAGTGGTTCCCAAACTTTTTTTGACTGGTGGCCTTACTAGAGGATGCCATGGGACAGGCTTAACAGGTGGGCTGCAGTGGAAGGGAGGTGTTTTATTGCACAAACATCCTCCATTCATGCAAGATAGGAATACAACTCATTTTGTAGCTGTATAAATAAAAAAACTGTTCCAAAAAGAACCTTTTTAAGATGGAAAGGACAGTGGATAGCATCCCACTTAGAATTTCTGCCAATAGGGGATCCTTTTGTGAACAGGAGTGATCTGCTCAGCTCAGGACCCCTTCCATTTGCATAAGGACTTCTTGCATAAGCAGAGTGCCCCTTATGTTCAAAAAAGTATCTTCCATTCATAGAGGGAGCTCCTGGTGGTAGTGCTAGTTGGGATGTTACCAGTAGCACATTCAATAGGCATTTCCCCCCAAAATTCCAGTTGCCCACATGTATGATGCCAACATCTTTCTTAAAGAATTTCAAGTAAATTTATATATAAATTCATTTTAATGACTCTGTGCACGCCTAAGTATATGGAAGTTGATTTCATTGTTTCATAGGCAGGATTAAGAATGTTCTCCTCAGAATAATCCAGTGCAGATTAATAATATGAAAGTGGAAATCATAAGTACAATGAAAGAAATCATATGCATGTGGTCTTAGATCTATTTTAAAGGACATGCAGATTACAGCATCTATTTTTCTGGTGGGGGTGCATTTCCATTTAGGAATAGGTCAAGTGGCACTATGACACTCGAAATGAAACCTTCTTCATCTGGAAAAACGTGTATGTCGAAAAACATGGTATGTTTACTGAATGAGATATTAATTGTGATGAAGTAGGTTGACAAATATAGAGAGTTTTTAAGGTATTATATAATAACATGAATGTTAAGAAAATAGCTTGCAAATTGTTCTTTGCGTATTACTGAATTCCACATTTTCCACACACAACAGGGAAAGTGTACCTACTCAGAGTTTATATTGGAGGTACAGTGCTTCAGGATTCTTGCTGCAATTTGAATAAGTTAGGGATCATAGGAAGCTACCTTGCACTGAGTCAGACCATTGGCTCATCTAGCTTACTGTTGTCAACACCAACTGCTAGAGGCTGTCCAGGGTTCCAGACAGGAACTTCTTTCTGCTATACCTGATGATGAATTTGGGACCCTTTCATGCAAAGCAGGTGCTCTGTCACTGAGCTACAGTTAACCCCTGCTAATTGAGTAAGAGGCACTTTTTCAAGTGGGTGCTCCTCTTTTTAGCAGGGGGAGAGTAACTGGCCCACCTCACCCTAGCACTGTCTGTTGTAGTGGCTGTCTGCTGGTATTCATTTGCATCTTTTTAGATTGTGAGCCCTTTTGGGACAGGGAGCCATTTAGTTATTTGATTTTTCTCTGTAAACCACTTTGTGAACTTTTAGTTGAAAAGCGGTATATAAATATTGTTGATTGATTGATTGATTGAGCTACAGCTTCTGCCAATATAAGTTATCTGGCAGAGCCAAACAATTGGACAGCAAAGTTAAATTATTCTATTATAAAGTACAACTAAGCAACTGTTCATAAGATCATACCTACAGTATGTACCATAATTTTCAAGTTGGTATCTGACTGAGGAAGAATTTCTACAGTAATTAAACTTTATTTGCTAAACGTATATGCTTGCATTCTCCAGCAGTGGTGCTTATGCCCAATCCTGTCCTCTTGTTCCACCAGTGGGATGGGCATTCCACTGGCAGAAGTGAGAGGATGCTAGCAGAAGTGACATTCTGCCACTGCTGGTGAGTTAGCAGTGGGAGCAGGTGGTAGGAGGAATGGGGTAAGGAGGGGCAAGGAGTGTTGGGGCAGGGTGGGAGGCAGAATCGATGGATCTTACATGAATCAGAATCCTATGCTCCTTTCCTTTCCCCTTCCCTTACTCACTTCAGTTCTGCACCAGCAAAATGCCTGGCACTGAACCAAGGAGACCAGTTGGGGAAGCAGAAGCTTTCCCCAGGGGAAGGGAACGAATGTGACCTCCATGACTGCTGGCCCTCTCCCAACATAAGATGCAGTGTGCACTCTGTTGGCATGGCTGCAATGGCATAGGCTTTCATTAGGATTGGGCTGTTAATCTTTTTTTTTTTTTAAGTTTTACTATGCAACAACAACAACAAATCCTGCCAAACAGCCCAATTGTATCAGTGTGATACACTAAAGGATCTTATGGTCCACTAGTGTATCATGTGGGCCACCATCTCATCAGCTGCTGTGCTGGTCTGCAGCACACTATCAACAGCACAGCAGCCACTAAGCTGAAATTTCTACATATCACACACGACTGTAATTGAATCCAAAATTAAGGATGACTGAGTTCAAAGTTGTAAGAACTGATACAGTGCAGAGGCTGAGACAACGTGATGGGAGCTAAAAAGTTCTGGTTCAAATGTTGCCTTAGAGCCCAGTCCTGAGCTTGATGCACTGGCTTACTGCCAGCGCGCACTGTCACAAATGTGACATAAGGCACATTTACGAGCTCTAACGCCAGGCAAGTGCCCGGTCTCTACCGAACAGCAGTTGCACGGACTGTTGAGCAGCGGAGAGGAAAGCGGGGGCGGGGAGGAGGTGTTCCAGGGAGGAGAGAGGCAGGCGGAGGGCGGGTGGAGGGGAGACGTGTTGGGGAAGTGGGAAGAGGGCGGGGGCTCTATGCCAGGGGAGGGAGGCGTGGAGGGAGCATTGCTCCACCAGATCCTGAGCCTTCCTGTCAGGCTCAGCGCCTGACACGAAGGCTCTTACCTCACTGCCAACTTTTTGGTCAGCAGTGAATTGAGAGCAATGTGGAGCTACTCCCTTTACCCGGGGAAGGGGATGAAAGTCTCCTTCTCCCGAGGTGCTGCCCATGGCTGCCGTGGTCATGAAGGATGTGGTGGCAGCTATTTTTGGTGCTGCCGCAGTCTCATGCCCTGGAGCTCAGGACTGGACTCTGAGTCAGGAACTCATGAGGTTATCTCATGTGAGCCACTATTCCAGAAGTGTCAAACATACTGCCCCTGCAAACTCTTTATCTGGCCTACTTGATAAATCGGCTCCCCCAGCACCACCCTTCCAACAGTGCTGCTTCTGCCGAGGATCAGGGAAAGAGAAATGGAAGGAGGCCTCAGAAGGTAAGGAATGCTGTGGAGTAAGGGGCAGACCAAGAGGGGTTAGGGAAGGAGACACTGCCAAGGTGCTGGGAAAGCCCAATTATCATGCAGGCTGCCCTTTCAACAGTGCCGCTTCTACCAAGGCATCACTTTGCAGAGCACCTCTCAGCTTCTGGGCTGCAAAGTGATCCTGTGGCAGAAGCAGCACTGCTGAAAGGGCAGCCCATGTGATAATTGGGCTCTCCCATATCTTGAAAATATGATCAAGATTTGCACATTTTTTCTTCTGTCATTTGCAACTAATTAGTTTCTATGAGAGAACCAAGTGCTTATTTCTGGCCATCATCTACTTAATGACATCAATTTCTGCTTAATAATGTCACTTCCGGCCCTCAGCAGGCACCATGAAAGCTATTCAGCCCATTACATAAAATGAGGTTGACATCCCTCCACTATTCTTTCAGTCTTTAAATCCCTCTCTCAATAACAAAGGAATATAATGTTTGGCATTGGACTTATCCAGGGCTGTTCCTGCAGTGGAAACACCTCCAAGCTGGTCTGGTGTGGAGCCATGTGAGGGTTTGAGGCGGTGCCAACACTTGGCAGCCAGAAAGAGACTCTACCTCCCCCTGTGGAGCCACACTGCACCCTTGATAGTGGCACTGGGGAGATGTGGGCACAGCCCACAGGCAAATGAGGGAGGAGAGGGACAAAGCCAACCAGGCAGGCTGAGCCTACACCTTAGGAGGGCAGCCAATGGAGATGTCAGCTAGACATGATGGAGGAGCTTTGAAGGGACAGGAAAAAGTGCAGGAGGGTGGAGACCCAGAAGGGGTGGAGGCCACAAACAGAGGTTCAGGGAGCAACAGACTGATGTGGGGGCTCAAGTTTCAGAGGCTGTCAGGGACCTGTAGCCTGCTGTATCTCTGACTTGGCCAGTGATCTCTTAGCCCTGGGACGAACAGAGCCGAGATGGCTGGAGGAGGAATACGGGTGTGGCAACCCCCTCCTCAGACAATCCTCTGAGACCCTGCCATGCGCTGCACAAATGTGGATTGAGTAGCAGCCCTGGTGGATGCCGAGGAGGACACTAGAACCACTCCAACCACATTCCTTCCACGCACCCCAACCTCCTGAGTAGGGAACCCAGACCCATCTCCCAAGGTGGCCCCTGAATAATACTGAAATAACTTATGAGGTGACACTACTGAATAATACAATTGAAAAAAGGATAAAGATAAAAATGTGCAAACTGGTCATTTTTGAAAGGATCCTGACACATTTCAAGCCTCCTTCAGGGCATGTTAACTCATCTGAGATAGCACCTCCTCTTATCTACAGACATAGTAACGTTATCAGTATCCTATGCGGAAGGGCTAATCAGACCTTAATCAGTTCCAAGACCAAGACCAGCAAATTAAGTTTTCTCAATTCTATTACATTTATTCAATGCATTACATTTCTGACATCACGGTCTCTGTGTCAGCAACACATTCTTCAACACAAAGCCCCAACATAGAGTCTCTTGGAGACATCCAAGATCAAAGCACTGGCACCAGCTCGACCTGATCCTCACCAGACGCTCCAGCCTTCCCAGCATCAAGATCACACGCAGTTATCATGGTGCTGCCTGCGACACTGACCACTCCCTGGTGTGCAGCAGAGTGAAACTGCAAACAAAGCGACTGTATCACTCGAAAAAGGAAGGAAGACCTCGCATTGATACCAGCAAGATCCAGGATCAGAGAAAAGTGGAGGAATTTGCACAAGCGCTCGAGGAATCTCTTCCAGGCCTGGCCGACGCAAACGCATCCAACAGATGGGAACATTTCAAGAATACCGTTTACAACACCGCCTTGTCCATATTCGGCAAGAAGACCAACAAGGCAGCAGACTGGTTTGAAGCCCACTCTGAGGAGTTGACACCAGTCATTGAGGAAAAGAGGAGCGCTCAAGCAGCATACAAGGCCTGTCCCAGTGAGCGCAACCTGCAGGTCCTCCGAACTGCTCGCAGCAAAGTCCAACAGTTAGCCAGGAGATGTGCTAACGACTACTGGCTCCAGCTCTGTTCCGAGATACAGATAGCAGCTGACACGGGCAACATCAAGGGGATGTATGATGGTATCAAGCAGGCCCTAGGTCCAACACAGAAGAAAATTGCCCCTCTGAAGTCTGCCACAGGCGAGGTCATCCAGGATCGGGCGCAGCAGATGGAACGCTGGGTGCAGCACTACTCTGAGCTATATTCCAGAGAAAATGTAGTCACCAAAGAAGCACTGAACAACATTGAGTGCCTGCCTGTGCTGGAAGAGCTTGACAGTGAACCAACCCTAGAAGAACTTCACGTGGCCCTGGACTCCCTTGCCTTTGGCAAGGCACCTGGAAAAGACAGCATCCCTGCTGAAGTCCTAAAATGCTGCAAAGAGATCATCGTCACTGAGCTGCATGAAATCCTCTGTCTCTGCTGGAGAGAAGGTGGAGTACCTCAAGACATGAGGGATGCAAACATCATCACGCTGTACAAGAACAAAGGTGACAGGGGTGACTGCAACAACTACCGCGGCATCTCTCTCCTTAGCGTTGTAGGAAAGCTGTTTGCCCGAGTTGTACTAAAGAGGCTCCAGGTACTTGCAGAGAGCGTCTATCCAGAATCGCAGTGTGGATTCCGAGCCAACAGGTCCACCACTGATATGGTATTCTCCCTTAGACAACTGCAGGAGAAATGCAGGGAACAACGACAGCCACTCTTTATAGCCTTCATAGATCTCACAAAGGCTTTCGACCTGGTCAGCAGAGACGGCCTCTTCAAGATTCTCCCCAAGATTGGATGTCCACCCAGGCTCCTCAGCATCATCAGATCTTTCCACAAGGACATGAAGGGCACTGTTGTCTTCGATGGCTCCACATCAGACCCTTTTGACATCCGAAGCGGAGTGAAGCAGGGCTGTGTTCTTGCACCAACCTTGTTTGGGATTTTCTTCGCTGTCCTGCTGAAGCAGGCCTTTGGAACTGCAACAGAAGGCATCTATCTCCGGACCAGATCAGACGGAAAGCTCTTCAACCTCTCCAGACTGAGAGCAAAATCCAAAGTCCAGCTGAAATGTCTGCGTGACTTCCTCTTTGCCGACGATGCAGCTGTCACTACCCACTCTGCCAAAGATCTCCAGCAGCTCATGGATCGTTTTAGCAAGGCCTGCCAAGATTTTGGACTGACAATCAGCCTGAAGAAAACACAGGTCATGGTTCAGGATGTGGACTCACCTCCCTGCATTACAATCTCTGAGCATGAACTGGAGGTTGTCCATGACTTTGTGTACCTTGGCTCAACGATCTCCGACACTCATTCTCTCGATACCGAGCTAAACAAGCGCATCGGTAAAGCAGCTACCACGTTTTCCAGACTCACAAAGAGAGTCTGGTCCAACAAGAAGCTGACGGAACATACCAAGATCCAGGTCTACAGAGCTTGCGTCCTGAGTACACTTCTGTACTGCAGCGAGTCATGGACTCTTCGCTCACAACAGGAGAGGAAACTGAGCGCTTTCCACATGCGCTGCCTCCGACGCATCCTCGGCATCACCTGGCAGGACAAAGTTCCAAACAACACAGTCCTGGAACGTGCTGGAATCCCTAGCATATATTCACTGCTGAAACAGAGACGCCTGCGTTGGCTTGGTCATGTCGTGAGAATGGATGATGGGCGGATCCCAAAGGATCTCCTCTATGGAGAACTCGTGCAAGGAAAGCGCCCTACAGGTAGACCACAGCTGCGATACAAGGACATCTGCAAGAGGGATCTGAAGGCCTTAGGGATGGACCTCAACAAGTGGGAAACCCTGGCCTCTGAGCGGCCCGCTTGGAGGCAGGCTGTGCAGCATGGCCTTTCCCAGTTTGAAGAGACACTTTGCCAACAGTCTGAGGCAAAGAGGCAAAGAAGGAAGGCCCATAGCCAGGGAGACAGACCAGGGACAGACTGCACTTGCTCCCGGTGTGGAAGGGATTGTCACTCCCGGATTGGCCTTTTCAGCCACACTAGACGCTGTGCCAGAACCACCTTTCAGAGCGCGATACCATAGTCTTTCGAGACTGAAGGTTGCCAATACCAACATTTCTGATAAGAAGAAAAAAACCTCAGGCGATAATATTAAGGAGAATATGACAGAAGTTGAAATCTCACTGGAAGATGAAATATAGTAAACTTAATAGGGCTCAAGGAAGAGGAGTAGGCCCTCTAAGAACATAAGAACAGCCCCACTGGATCAGGCCATAGGCCCATCTAGTCCAGCTTCCTGTATCTCACAGTGGCCCACCAAATGCCCCAGGGAGCACACCAAATAACAAGAGACCTCATCCTGGTGCCCTCCCTTGCATCTGGCATTCTGACATAGCCCATTTCTAAAATCAGGAGGTTGCACATACGCATCATGGCTTGTACCCCATAATGGATTTTTCCTCCAGAAACTTGTCCAATCCCCTTTTAAAGGCATCTAGGCTAGACGCCAGCACCACATCCTGTGGCAAGGAGTTCCACAGATCGACCACACGCTGAGTAAAGAAATATTTTCTTTTGTCTGTCCTAACCCGCCCAACACTCAATTTTAGTGGATGTCCCCTGGTTCTGGTATTATGTGAGAGTGTAAAAAGCATCTCCCTATCCACTCTGTCCATCCCCTGCATAATTTTGTATGTCTCAATCATGTCCCCCCTCAGGCATCTCTTTTCTAGGCTGAAGAGGCCCAAACGCCGTAGCCTTTCCTCATAAGGAAGGTGCCCCAGCCCCATAATCATCTTAGTCACTCTCTTTTGCACCTTTTCCATTTCTACTATGTCTTTTTTGAGATGCGGTGACCAGAACTGGACACAATACTCCAGGTGTAGCCTTACCATAGATTTGTACAATGGCATTATAATACTAGCCGTTTTGTTCTCAATACCCTTCCTAATGATCCCAAGCATAGAATTGGCCTTCTTCACTGCCGCCGCACATTGGGTCGACACTTTCATCGACCTGTCCACCACCACCCCAAGATCTCTCTCCTGAGCTGTCACAGACAGCTCAGAACCCATCAGCCTATATCTAAAGTTTTGATTTTTTGCCCCAATGTGCATGACTTTACACTTACTGACATTGAAGCGCATCTGCCATTTTGCTGCCCATTCTGCCAGTCTGGAGAGATCCTTCTGGAGCTCCTCACAATCACTTCTGGTCTTCACCACTCGGAAAAGTTTGGTGTCGTCTGCAAACCTAGCCACTTCACTGCTCAACCCTGTCTCCAGGGTCAACTCCTGTCTCCTCTCTCCAATCTCAACACACTAAACTTCCATCAAGAGTTTGTTTCTGCTATATGGCGAGAGGGAGAGAGAGAGAGAATAAGGGCACAATCCTGAACAGCCCATGGGCCGATGCAATTCCCTTGCGCTGGCCCAGGAGGGTCGCAAACGTGCTGTAAGGTACGTTTACGCCTCCTTGGGAGGAAGCTGCACCGGCTTCCATGCTGAGGCTTGCGTTGGCCCAGCTGGGCTGTCGCAAGGCTCTGGAGTGGGCAGGAGGGAGGCGGGGTGGAGGTGGGAGGGAGGTGTTCCTGGGCAGGGGGAGGGTGGATAGTGGGTGGCTCTGGGGGCGGGTGGGTGGGTAGTAGGAGTTTTGACTGGGATCCGGCAGTTATGCCTGATCCCAATCCCCATTCCTGGGGAGATTGGAGCAGCTTGAAGCTGCTCTGCTCTCCTCAAACGTGCGCTACCTTTGAGGTGGCGCAAGTCTGAAGAGAACCATTGAGGCAAGGGTGCCTTACCCAAGTGTAAGAGGAAAAGTTTCCTCTTGCCTCTGGCTGAGCTGCCTTGGGCCCTTATCCTGTGCTGGATACAGTGCAAGCCTCTTGGCTTGCTTGTTCCAGCGCAGGGTAGGATTGCGCCCATAGTCTCATGAAACTTACATGAAATCATTGAAGAAAGTTATCTGGGGGTTTGGGTTAGGGTGCTATCAATGCATCAGTGTACCCAATTCTATATACATCATTTTGCCATTTGCAGTTGGGAAGACCGTAGACATACCAAAAATTACTGTGATTAATGAAGGGCTGGATGTGGTGAACAAACAGAAATTAAATTAATATAAATGGGGTTCTCCTGGAAAGGATCTATTGATTGGGTGAGGGACAGAATTGCACTGCTCTAGAGAGACCAAGTTTTCCATTATGAGTATTCCTAGATTCAGCCTTACTTCAGGATAACTGAATAATGGCCATGGACCAGAGCTGATAAACCAACTGCAACCATTTGTGGCTCAATCAGACCTTCCCACTCTATTTTCTAGCTATAATTCAAGGTGCAAGCTCAAAACACCAAAGCTGAAAACAGCTTCAAGGCTATTTTGGTTTTGAGAGTCATCCATCTGAATACAAAAAAGGAAGGAAAGTATTTTGACTGGTAGGGAGCTAGGGGTTCCTTAAGAATTGATTAAAAAACAGTGTATGTTTTTATTACCTATTTCAAATTGGTATCCATATTGGGTTGGATAAAAGTTGAAAGGAGTGGACTGACCCTACCATGGCATCACTGAGTAAGGGAGTTGACAGGTAGGCTCAAACCCTCCTGTTTTTACTGGCCTGGGAGTATTTGTTAATAAATATGTATAATTGTTTAAATGTTGTTTATGTGGACTTTTTTTTAGCTTTCATACATAAGTGTCGGTTGCTATCCAGAAAAACGAATTATGGTTGACAGGCAAGTTTGATTTCTTTTTCTCTCCTCCTTTTCCTTAATTTAACAAAAAGGGGTTCACGTGAAACTGCAACCTTGTCTGGTGATGCTATTTTTAAACTCACGCATGAAAATATACAAGCCACAAAACACACAGAGAGATATGTATAAGCACTATGAGCCATTGATTTAAATAGGATTAATGTGCACAAGGTTGTGCCTGTATGCTATAATGATTCAAAAAAAGAGCCTTGTATTACAAAATAATACTTTTATTATGGCATAAATGGTTGTGGGCCAGAGCCCACAACTCAGAAGTAATAAATCATGAAATTTGTGTACTTTGGTAAGAGAATGTATTAAAATTAGCTTAATCTCAGCTTTTGAAAATGGAACAAAAATTCTGACCCTTTGGCTAGTTCTTTAAAGCCACATTATTATGTTTTAAGAGTTGTGTTTTAAGAACATTCAGTTTCTCTTTCACCCTGGAACATCATGTGGGGAGTGTAAAGGGCAGGCAGACCAAGATGGTTGCCACCTCTTTCTTTTTTCTGAGGAAGCCACTCGGCTCAGCTCCAAGTGGCCATTTCTTCATACAACCCCTTCTAGCACCCCCTGCTGGCTCAGTTGGAAAGACACATATGACTGTAATGGTTTCACAATGTGCTCGCTGCCCCCTTCCTCCGCCTCCTCTGGCAGCTCTGATCCTTCAGAGGAGGAGGGTAGCAGCAGGCATATTGCAAACCTGCCACCTCCACCTGCTTCCTATAGGATCGGTGCCTCTGATTGGATCACCACTGCTGTGTTCTTCCAGTTTACAGTGTGTCTATCTCCTTTCTCCAGTGGTTCCTGTGGTGGGGTCAGTCCTTGGCATTTGGGTAGCTCCCACCTGTTAGGCAGGCAAGTCAGGTTGCAAAGTCTTCCTGAAGGTAGAGGCTTCCACAGTTACCCAACTGACCTTGCCTCTTCTGACAGTGGTTGAGTCAACTCTCAGCCCAATCCTGAGCTGCCTGGCATGCCTGCCGCAGCATTAAGTGGCTACTACAGCATCCAGCAAGCAACCAGGCCTCCCACAGCGACTCCTCAGGGGGAGGGGACTTTCATCACCTTTCCCCAGGTAAGGGAAGTAGCCCTGCAATGGGGCTACTCGATTCTGCAGCAGTTCTGGAGCCAGCACAAAATCAAGGAGTTCCATGTCTGGCCATGCAACCCAACATGGGGCTGAGTATCTGGTGGAGCTGAGCTCCACTGGTCCCATTCCCCTCCTGCCCCACTCCTTGCCCCTGCTACACCTCCTCCCTGCCCTTCCCCAACCTTCCCCCACCCCGGAACGTCTACCCCCATCTCCCCCCATACCCCCACTCACCTCTGTCGCTTGGTGGTTCAGGTGAGCCACCAGGAGGCAAAACATGGGCCCAGCACTGAGGCTTGCCCAGCATGGGCTCACACCGGGCTAGCTCTGGCACTGGCCTGCAATAACGGTCGTAGACATGTCTTATGGCATATTTGCGACAGTGAGCATCGGCAGTGAGTTGGAGCTCAGGGCTCTGAATTGGGTCCTCTGTCAGCTCTTTACCGCCAACTCTTCTCAACTTGCCAGAGATTTAAAAGGGGGGCTTTTAGCACAGGAACAACACCAGCAGGCTCCACAGCATTTGCAAGAGCCAGGCGCAATGCTCACAGTGTCAATGCTCCAAGCTCAATATGAGTGGCAACTCTCCTCAAGGAGCACACTCAAACACCATATTGTTTTGGCGCGTAAAGTGCCTGCAGCAGCATATCAGCCTCCTTCCCTGCTCAGAAACAGAGATGGTGATCAGGAGAGAGCCTGGACCAGCAAGCAGCCTCCATTTCCAAGCTTGGAGCAGAGATGGAGTAGCAGTTCAAGCGGCAGCTCTAGAGTTTTGCTGGCCAGTATTATCACCCTTCCCCTTTTGTGGGCTCAAGAGCAGGCTCAACCATGCATCATCTCGCAGCAGCCACAGGCTTTGGGGTGAGTTGGCACTTCACCTTCATTCATCATTATCATTCACCCTTTCCACAAACCTCCTCCCAGTTTGGCATGGCTTGCCCCACCAGGGAGCTCTAGAGGTCACCTCTCATGCAGAGCCTGCTCCTTCCATAGACTGGGAAGACATGGAGGTCCAAATCCACAAAATAGTGGCTGCCAGTGTCTCTCTCAGCATGTCAGCAGCACGAGGGGCTCTCCAAGCCAGTGATCCAGGTCTCTTGACTTCTTTTCAGCCTGTTGCTTCTACTAGCCTGCCTCCTGGTAAGATAGACGTGCATCCTCCCTCTAAGAGAGCCAGATCTTCCAGCAGGGACAGCCACATCCACTGATACCAGCAAGGATAGCTATCTCTCAGCCGTCATCCAGCCAGAACGGAGTGTGGTGGAGTCAGACCCTGAGAAGGAGGAGGGATCAGCTGGTCTTCCATGGAGAAAGGAGAACTTTCTGATGAGGACCATGAGGTAGAGTGACAGGTGTCTTGACTCTTCTCATCTATACCACAGGATGTTCCTCATAGTGGTCAGGGTTCTCAAGCTTCAAAAGGACCAGGTTCCAAAGGACACCACGTCTTCTGGTAAAAAAGGGGCGCATCTACTACTTTTCCAGTACAGCAGGAGTCCTTACAAGATTTCCCTCTGCCACAGCCATTCCACATACTTATTGGAGTGGGCTAACCCCTCCAAGGAGAGTCACCAACCATCCACCATATTTTACACTCTGGCACAGGAGGACATGCAACACCTGAAATTGCCTCTTGTGGACACTTGTGCGGCAGCCTTAGGTTCTCTCTCGGTCCTTCCTTTTGACAGCAAGGGTCTGCCCAGTGGACAGAAGAAGTGAAATGGCTGCTAGGAAGGTATTCAGAACATCTGCTGGTGCTCTGCAGGCTTCTGTGGCCTCTTTGCTCAAGCAATGTTCATCTGGATCCAGGAGCTCCTTAACCAGTATGGCATCCCTTCATAAGCGAAGAAGAATCTTAAGAAGCTGTCATCAGCAACAGCCTTCATTGTGTGAACTCACTTCAGTTGTTGGCCATAGTCATAGCTGCAGGCGTGGCTGTTCATCTCAGTACCTTGTGCTGCAACTGGGATGTCAACTCTGCCTCACACGCTAAGGTTGTTGGGGTCCCTTTCCAGGGTGGCAAGTTGTTTGGCAAAGCCTTTGATTCTCTTCTGACCAAATGGAAAAAGAAGATGCTCCTCACAAGGGATAGAGGGGCCTGACAGAGTGGCAAGCAGAACCAGCGGCCATTTCGTGGCTTCAGGCCATGTTCCTCTGGCTCCTCTACAATTAGCAACAACTAAGGATGCAGACCCATTTGGCAACAATGCAAACCAGATTTCAAACCCTGTTCTTAATAGACCCACCACTCCAATAACATGGGAGCCAAGCAACAGTGATGCCAGAGAGCCCCTGCCCCAGTCTGTTGGGGGAGGACCTGCGGCTATTTGCTGACCGCTGGGATAAAACAACAACAGATAGATGAGTTTGGGACACTGTGCAGCTAAGATACTACCAGGAGCTACGTGCCCCCTGAACTGGAATGAACCCCCAGGACAGGTTCATTCAGACACGCAGGCCTGCCTGCAATCTGAATCACTTCAAAACACTCAAGGCTATCCAGCACCTGCTTCAGATCAAAGCCAGAACCTGTTCTCACAGACCAGATAGGCTTTAGGGTGTACTCTCACCTGATCATGGTTCCTAAGAAGTCAGGAGACACCAGAGTCATTCTAGACCTCAAAGATTTAAAATGGAGATGCTCAAATACATCCTCCTAGCAATCGGGAAGGGGGACTTCCTGGTGTCCCTCACCCTTCAGGAAGCATACCTCCATATATCCATTTGCCCAGTCTATCAAAAGTTTCTCCGCTTCTGGTATCAGGACAACCCCCAGTAACTAGCCCTCCCCTCCAGGATTTATTCTGCACTGAGAGTCTTCATCATCTTGGTAGCCCATGTTCACATGCACGAGATTGCAGCGTATCCTTATCTGGATTATATCTTGGTGACAGCCAAGTTTCTCGAGCTGGGGAGACAGCACCTAAAGCAGATCATCCAATGCCTTCAGCACTACGTGTTCATAGTAAACATAGAGAAGAGCCATCTTCTTCCCTCCTAAACAACAGAGTATTTGGAAGCTGTTAGAGACACATGTGCTCACATGGTTTTTCTGGAGCAATGCAACAATATCTTGAACCTGATCACATCCATCCTACATTCCCACAGTTCAAATGTCCAAACACTGGCATGTTCATACCATGTCAGGACATCCACTGTTGGCATGTTTCCGAGCCAGGATGCTGCAACATCTTCTGCCTTACTAGAGCCTTGTCACCCAAAATTGGAACATCAGGCTGGATCCAGTTATGAGGCCTCCCTGAGGGGAGAGGGGAGGTGGCTGGCCCGCACTGCCTTTCCGAGGGGGACCCCCTTGTGGAGGTGTCAGACTAGATCACCAGAAGCAAAGGCTCCCCCTTTTTGGGTTGGCAGCTTTTGCCTAGGTCAGGAGCAGGGGCTGCTGTCAGCACATCCTCCTGCCTTCTCTCCCAACTTCAACTGCTTTGTCATCCCTGGCCTCCTGGTTTATGTCAGGCAGGCCCCTCCCCTTTGGCCCCTCCCCTCACAGGGGTGACATAAAAAGGGTGTTTCTCTGGTACTGCCCTCCCCTGGGACTACCACAACTCCTCCTCTTCCTTTCTCTGTCTCCCTCCCACCTCCTCTTACTTGGAGCTGCCAGGGTTGTTCCTGAGATGGCTGGGGAGGCTGCTGCCTCAGCCCTGGTCTCTGCCTCTGTGGGCGGGCTGGTCCTGCCCACCTGGGTCCTGCAGCTCTGCAGATGACGTCGGGAGTTTCGGTTGTGGACACCCGATGTCATAGCTAGGTGAACTGCCCAGCAAGGCAGGTCCCGGCTGGCTGGCTGGGGGAGTGCTCACCTTCTCCCCCAAAATGGGGGAGGGATGGCTGCCCGGCAGCCGAACAGCCCATGTTCTGTCTCCCTTCTTCCTCCTCCATGGTGGAGGGGGTAGTGGGGGGTTCAACGCGTGGTGTTCCTCTGCTGTGCTTTGCCACCCACAGGAGTGCCCAGGCAGCATATGGGGAGGTGGCCCCATGTTCCGCTGGCTTCCTCCCTGATCCTCTGGCCCAGAAGTCTTCTCCCTGGGTAAGTTGGGGATCTGTGAGAGGAGGGGAACCCAGACACCAGTATCCAGGAGAGACCTACGATGGTAGACACAACTACAGAAATTGGACCAGGGATGCCTGATACAGAATCAGGAGAGAGTCACATTATATACAGATGCAAGCCTGTCAGGGTGGGGGACGCATCTGGGCAATCAGATGGCCCAGGGTCGTTGGTCTTCAGCAAATCTACAAGAAGCATCAACTGGTTAGAGCTCAGGACTATCTTCCTGGCTCTACAGGCCTTTGTACCGCAGCTAAGAGGAAAACACATTTTCATGTACACTGATAACATGTTCACAAGGGCATATGTGGACAAGGAGGAACCCTGTTGGTGTGGCTCCAGAAGGAGACTCACAGGATGTTCATCTGGGCTGAGAGAAATCTAGCTTCAATCAGAGCAGAGCACATTCCCAGTCTGAGCAACACAACAGCGGATTGGCTCAGCAGGAAAGAGATCAGGCAGAATGGAAGCTCCTCCCAAAAGTGTTTGCCCTACTGATCAAGAAGTTCAAGTAAATGATACTGGACCTGTGTGCAAGCCTGGAAAACCATCAACTTCCAAGATTTTTCTTAAGGGGAAGATGCCAGGAAGCAGAGGAGATAGATGTCCTGCACCTACCTTGGCCCAGAGGCCTCCTGTATGCCTTTCTCTCCCATATGTCTCCTACCAAAGGCGGTACTAAAGCTAAAGCAGGAGAGGGTGGAGATATTCCTGGTAGCACCTCACTGCCACATTGTCCCTGGTTCTCAGACCTCCAGGAACTCTCCATTCTCCCTCCATTCAAGCTCTCATTCAGACCAGATTTCCTCAGCCAGGGCCCTGTCTTTTATCCTCAGTCAGCAATGCTACATCTGACTGCCTGGCAGCTGAGCAGTAATGGTTATACATTGGTCTAGGGTATTCAGAAGCTGTTCTTAAGACTCTTCTGTTGGACAGGAGAGCCTCCACAAATACGTTCTACAACGCCACATGGAGAATATTAATAGGGTGGTGTACAGAGAACCATGTTCAACCCAGAAAGCCCATGGTGAGGGACAGGTGTCAGTAATAGCCTCAGTTCTGGGGTTCCCTAGAGGAAGGTCTCTTTCTTCATGCTTGCCTGTTTGAAAGAAGGTTTGAATAACCTTCTCAAGGGAATAGCCTTAATTAACCCTCCTCCTGTTCTCTCTCTTAAAAGACTGCCTTCTTAGTGGGAATCGCTTCTGCTAGGAGGGTGTCAGAAATTGCTGCATTTTCTATTGTCAGTGATCTTTTCAGGAGATTAGGGTGGTCTTTGGAATGAACCGATCTTTCTCCCTAAAGTCAACTCTGTATTCCATCAATTGAAGAAGGTGGTGCTCCTGTCCTTTTGTCTGAACGCTTCCCACTCCAGGAAACGGGACTGGTACACCTTAGATGTGCACAGAGTGAGTGAACTTTTACATCTCTAAAACCTTCAGACATACAGAAGACATGTTTATAGTTTATAGCCCCCCCCCCCCCAGACAAGAGCACTAGTCTCCAGATGGGTAAGGGAAGCCATTGTAGCAACCTATAAAGCATGCCAGGTAGATCCCCAGAAGGGTGTCGTAGCTCATTCTCTCAGAGGAGCAGCCACCTCTGCAGCATTCCAAGTTTTTCCATCTGTAGAGGCAGTATGTAGGACAGTCACTTGGAGTTCCCCTCGTATATTTATCAAGGACTACACAGTTGATACCTATGCTCTGATGGATGCAGCCTTTGCCAGGTGTGTACTCCAAAGCATAGTTTCCAGTGCTTCAGGCAGTTCCCACACTTAATGAGGCACAGCTTGGGCATTTCCCGGATGCTGATCCTGCTATAGGAACCACTGGAGAATGGGAAGATTTCTTACCTGTGAATTCCCCTTCTCACTGGTTCCATGACAGGATCAGTCTGCCCACCGTCGGAACCTAAAGCACTGGAGGGGGTGGAGAGAGAGTACAGAAAAAACCATGGTGTTTTTTGCTGACTTGTGTACAATCGAGTCACATGTGTCAATGACTCCCACACTGACTCAAGTCTGAGGCCACTGACTCAGAAATGAGTCATGAATATGAACTCAAGCCTGCAAATCTGGTGGACCTGGTGGACTTTTTTCACAGCGTGAAAGACCTTGTAGGGCCATTATTCAGACTGAGTGAGCAGCAGGAATGTTCCAGCCAAGAAGGGAAGGGTTAATATTTTGGTTTTGCATCAAGCAGGAGGCAGGGGGAGGGATGTGGGAGTGGGCTCTCTTTTCCATCTCTGAAGAAACCAATGATTATTGGATGAAGATTTTTTCCCTGGACAAGTGAGGGGAGAAGGAGGAACCCAAAGGATAGGGGTGGAGTTCTTGCCTTAGGAGTGGCTGGAGAAGTCCACAGAGGAGGAAAAGGGGAAGTAGGGAAGAGGTGGCTTCTAGCGATCAAAGAGAAACTCATTGCTCCAGCGGGCTGATTGAATTACCAGCCACAATGGGACTACTCCTGAGTACAGCTGCAAAGGATTGTGTCTTATTGGTAAACCTCACAGCTGCTGTGCAAGACTCTCCTCCTGCTTGCCGCTTCTGTCCCACTTCTGTCCCACTCTCATGCAGTCCACCCCATCCCCTCCCACCTTGCCAAGCTCATGCGCCTTGCAGTCCCTGTTGCTCCGTTCCCTGGCATGGCTATTGCTCTTTCTGAAGGTGTGATTTGAAGGGGGGAGGTGTTTTGTCGCTGGTGTTCATCAGGAACTAATTAGTGCATTCTGCACTGTTGCCTTCACTTGAAAAACAGCAGAGCTTTTGTTGGGATGGGCAGGGACATGAGGGGAGTGTTAAATAAGAGCTCCAACACACACACACACACACACACACACACACTGCCAGCAGCTCCATTTTTTCCCCCGTGGAGCCATGCCTGACTTGTTTATGGAAGAGACTGGGAACTCAAGTCAAATAGAGTCCCAAAAAGACTCTGGATGAGTACCCACAGCAGCCCATTAAGATTTGTGCATGAGTTGAGTTAAAGGGGCTGGTACTCAGAACTTGACTTGAGTCTAGCCATGGTGGATTTGCACATCTCTGGAAAAAACTGGACACACAAACAGGGACAACCCAATTCCCAGTTTGGGGTACATTAGGGACCTAGATTCCTTGATCCAGTTTTTTGACAGGTATCTTTTGGTGGAGTATTGCATGTTGGCCTTTGATTCTACAGGCTGTAGCAGTACATCTTCACAGTTTCAAACAATGATCTGAGACAGCCAAGATGTGAGTAGGGCCATTGAGGCTTTTGTAGTCTGGGGAATTATGGACACCCCTCCCCTCAGGAAAACATTGCAACCTGATGTACCTGCTGGAGAAGGAGGAACTATCCAGATGCCAAGGACTGATCCTACCATGAACCATTGAGAAGGGGAATTCACAGATGAGCTTCCTAATCTCCTCAAGGCTCAGAATCTCTAGAGGAGGAGGAAAGGGGCAGTGGGCACATTGTGAAATTTCCGCTGCCACCACGTTCTCTTCTGGGGAGACCCAGAAGTAATGCCATTACATCATGCTGGTGCATGATGTCATGATGTCGCTTTCAGGTTCTCCCCAGGCAACTCTGTCCCAGGTTGCTGGGAGCATTGTTACACCACTAGTTTTCCTAGTTGTTTGCAAGTTCACTCATGGTTTGAGTTATAAACAATGATTAGCACACCCCATGAAGATATCTCTGTTCCAAGTGTACAAACCGTCCTTGCAGCACTATTCTCAGATTACCTGCATCTGCAGGTGTGGGACCACTATATTCCGAACCCAAATACAGAGTGGACTCTCCATGTGTAACCAATGTGCACACAATGCTCTATCTATGAAAAATGACCTGTACAGAAACATACATAAGACTGCTTCAAGGTGTCTTATAAAGGGCAAGGAAAACGATACAATATATTATATCCATGAATGTTTACTTATCTAGTTGAGTTCTCTCACATTTTTCAGTTAAGTATTTTCATATACTCCTTGTATAATTTGTATAATTTTTTTTCTATTTTGTAGTGCAAGGTCTTCAGTCTGTAAGAAATTTAACTACACCATACCTCAGTAAGCAATGTATACAAATTGCAGACAATTGATAGAAATGTAGCACTAAGGTTCATTTAAAATGGAGGGTTTTTTATTCGTGAGGGTTCCATTCCCAGAACTCAGTGGATGGCAAAAAACACTAAAGCAGGGGTGTCAAACTCGTTTCATACAGGGGGCTGAAGTTAGCATTCAGGCCGCCTGCTGAGGACTGGAACTGATGTCATTAACCAGAAAGTGACATCATTAAGCAGCTGATGGCCAGAAATCAGCACTTTGTTCTCATTAACTGCAAATGAAAGAAAATTGCAAATCTTGATTATATTTCAAGATATGGGAGAGCCCAATTTTCATGTGGGCTGCTGTTTCAGCACTAACACCTCAGCACTGCTCAGCAGCTGAGAGCCTGAGGGCTGGATAAAAAGCTTGGGGGGGGCACATCCGGCCCGACTTATGTTTGACACCCCTGCACTAAAGCAAATCAATTTGAAAAACAAAGTTCCTTTGCTCGGGTGATTTAAAAACAGCCTTGCTGACCTTTTGAAATGCACACAAAGGCAATATCTCTCTCTCCAGGTACTTAGGCTTCACTAGGAGACAGCAGTCCCTCCCTTCACCAGGAGCCACAGATTGGGGGAAAGAATGGAGGTGATAATCACTGCCATTTAGCCTTCTTTCACATGCTCAGGGGGAAGGGAGGGGTTTGCCTTGTGTCTGGAGAGAGAATGACTGATGGATTGTCAGATGGCTGCCCTCTCTTGCATTCATGAGGCTATTGTTAAAGGACTGTTTTCCTTTAATTTAAAGGGTACTTCTCAGAAAAAATCTGTGAATAATTAGGTTATACCTGTAATCACTTGCATGACTGTCTCTCTACAACAGTAAAAAGCAGTTTTTTAGACTGTGATTTTAAAGGGATGCATTTTTCCCCTTCTCCAAGGATCAGCACATTCCTTCTCATTTGTAGGGGCCATTTGTGTTGAGTCAAATCCATGTATAAAAAATCTGTGTATAACAAGGTTGGACCTGTACATAAACAAACAGATGGACAGCTCTGTGAGAGTTGATGTCTCCAACTGTCTTTTCTGTAGTGCAGTGGTTCTCATACATTTAGCACCAGGACCCACTTTTTAGAATGAGAATCTGGACCCACCAGAAGTGATGTCATGACTGGAAGTGACATCATCAAGCAAGAAAATTTTTGACTATTCTAGGCTGCAATCCTACCCACACTTACCCAGGAGTAAGACCCATTTACTACCATTGTTAAAATAATATTCATAGAAGCTTGTTAAAAGTACAGGTCTGTAACATTTCCCCAAATGCACATACCATGGTAGCATCAATTCTAATATATTAAAAATGAAATATTGAAATGAATGGGGACCCACCTGAAATTGGCTCATGACCCACTTAGTGGGACCCGACCCACAGTTTGAGAAACACTGTGTTTAGTGAATGAATGGTCCAAATCCTCCAAGTGGTATCATGTACAATTCAAGGGCCAGATTAAAAATTTGTTTTGTTTCTTCTACAGCATGGAACTGCTCCCTCTGTTTCCAACATGACTGGGACATATGTATTGGAGTTTGTTCACACATACAAATGTACTAAGATGTGTGTTTAAGGGATCTTTAGCCACTGTTATCAAACACTGAAGTTGCAGCCAGCATTTAGGAAGTTAAACTTAAAGCGGGAGCCAATTCTTTTATAGGATTTCTCTTTCTTATCCTCTTTCTTTATAGGAGGATAGGAGACAGGCACCCTAGAGAGGCACTGACGCTCTAGGGCGCCCATCTCGTCTCCTCCTATAAAGGAGGAGGGGAGGGGAGGGGAGAGGCAGCCCAGTCAATACCGAGATGCTGCATGAGAGGCAGCAACCCGCTGCCTCCCAGAAGCGCTCCTGGGTGTCCCTGCTCCACCTCTGAGAGCGTCCCTCAGAAGCGGAGCGGAACTGGTGCGCGCCTCCTCCGACTTTGGAGGAGACGCGCGTCGCTTCCCAGCCAGGGGCACGTCTCCTCCGCCTCTGAGGGCGTCCCTCAGAAGTGGAGCGGAACCTGCATGCACCTCCTCTGACTTCGGAGGAGACACGTGCCGCTTCCCGGCCCGGGGCGCATCTCCTCACAAGTGGAGTGGAAGCAGCGCACGCCTCCTCCGTTCGGAGGAGATGCATGCCGCTTCCCAGGCCCCCAAGGAGCCTTCCACGCTGCTTGCAAGTGGCGCGGAAGGCTCCGTGGGGGCCTTAGCTGTCTCCTCCGTTCCCCCTTGTTTTCAAAGGGGGAACGGAGGAAGCAGCTGAGCGGAAGTAATTGCGGTGACAATGACGTCACCGCAATTACTTCCGGATCAGGTGCAGGGGGAGCAGAGAAAGGGGGCAAAACGGTGGGTGGAAAACTGGTTGCTCCGGACGCGGAGACCCCCAGGAATGCCACTGGGGCAGGGTGGAGGTGGTGGAGGATGTTTCAGGGTGGTAGAGGAAGGAAATGGGGTAGTTCAAGGGTTGGGAAGGGGTGGGATCAATGGAGGAGGCATCTGCCATCTTCTTGCCCCTGTCCCAGGCCTGAAAGCCCTACATGGGGTTTTTGGACAGATCCAAGTAGTTCCATTGGCAATGCTCATACTTGGTCCCTATGGTCCCTAAACTGAAACAAAGTCCCTAAAAGTTCCTTTTTAAATCTTAGGTCCCTAGAGCCCCTTAAAATGGGTATATTGAATTTCTTTTGAATAATTTATGTAAATTTTTATGATTTTCAATACACAGGGCAGTCCTCGGTATCCACAGAAGGTTTGTACCAATACCCCATGGATACTGAAACCCACAGATGTTCATATCCGCGGGTCAGGCACCCTGTTGCCCTCTGAATGTGACTAGAGCTGTGCTTCATTCATGTCAGGAGGGCCTTCTGAAGGCCGAAAAGCACAACTTCTGGTTTTCTGCCAGAAGTCACGCTTTATGCCCCTCCAGATGCAACTGGAGCACAGCTCCAGTTGCATTCAGAGAACAACAGGTGATCTACCCTGCGAGTTCGAAACCTGTGGCTATTCAAATCTGCAGGGTACCAAACCTGCAGATATTGCGGGTCACCTATAATTTTTTAGGCAAGTTGCAGCAATTCAGGCCTAATATTGCATTTCTCCTAGAGGTATTTCCCAGACACAACGAAGTGTTTCTGAACTTCTGATTTGAAGCTGAGGTTTTCCACCTCTTAACTTTTTTTTTTAACCTTGGGTAAAAAAGGCCACCTTAGGTGCCCTCTGGGGAGAAAGGTGGGTATGTATAAATAAATAAATAAATAAATAAATAAATAAATAAAATAAGAATAAATTTATACCAGGCACCCAACTCCAAATCCTCTCCCAGTGGTTTCATGTAGATATTAAATAACATGGAGGTAGTATAGAACCCTACAGCACCCCACACCCCAAGACCAAGGTGTCAAACAGGAGTCCCCCAGTACCACCATCTGAAATCTGTCAGCCAAGAAAGAGTGGTGCTCCCAATTCCAAACTTGACCAACTGTCCCAGAAGGACACCATGTTTAATGGTGTCGAAAGTCACTGAAAGGTCCAAAAAAACCAGCAAGAATGCACGCCGTCTGTCCAGCCCTCAGCATAGGTCATCCACCAACCCTGACTCTGTCCTGAATCATAACCTGAAGCCAGACTGAAAGGAATCCAGATAAGCTGCTTCATCCAGAACCCTCTGAAGCTGACATGCCACCACCCACTCAACCACTTTGCCCACAAATGAGAGGTTTGATACTGGTCAATAATTATCTAACACAGTGGGATCCAGAGGGAGTATTTTTTGGAGGGGGGGAACCACTGCCCACTGTAATGCTATTGGCAGCACTGGCTCATAAGAACATAAGAACAGCCCCACTGGATCAGGCCATAGGCCCATCTAGTCCAGCTTCCTGTATCTCACAGCGGCCCACCAAATGCCCCAGGGAGCACACCAGATAACAAGAGACCTCATCCTGGTGCCCTCCCTTGCATCTGGCATTCTGACATAACACATTTCTAAAATCCTTCAAATATGGCTCCCTCAAATATGGCTAAAATAATCGATAAAACTTAAAAGCTGGGTTAAAAGACAACATAAAAATTGAACTTAAAGAGTTGATATGCATTGAAAAGACTTTTAAAAAGTTTTAGTGGTAGGGGGATTTGAAAAAACAAAACATTATTTTGAGTGATGTTTTTGTTATTCCCATCGTTTTTATGAGGTCCCTATTTTGGTCCCTGAAAGTACCCTAAAGTCCCTAAAATAGACCTGAATGTGGATGAGCCCTGGACTAGTCAGGGTGAGGACTTAACATAGGGTAAGGGAACAGATGTTCCCTTACCCAAAAGAGACCTCCAGCCTGTGCAATTTCTGCACAGGATATAGCATGGCTTCATGGGCCTGCTGCACCTACACTGAATAGGATTGGACTGCCCATTGTCATCTAACAGTAGCAAGGAATATTTTTCTATGCTGTTCAATGATCAATTTAATATTAATCTGTTCCATTGACTGTGTATTAAAATTAATATTATTTGAGAACAAATGTCTGCAGTACTCAAACAATTATCTCCGGTTTTTATATCTGTTTCTTGTTACACAGGCAATAGCTTATAATGGTGGCAGGGTTCAAAATTCCTCTGTATGGCCCTCACCATTTATTATAAGTATCTTTTTGTAAGCTTGTGAAATGTTGTGGTTATTATTATACCATAACTACATGTGTTCCATGCTCTTAACACCTGGAAAGTAAAGAAAGTAGTGTGGAGCACCATTTTCCTTCAGGGAGTTGCTACTCATCTAATTTCCTTTTGGTGCTTAAAGGAGGACCAGAGAGATCATCACAACATGTTTTGTCCCCTTGCCATGTTTTTGGTAGCAGTTTTCTTTTTTTTCCAATCAAAAGGGTTCCCATCCAAAGGTGTTATGGAGTGAAGACTAATCACTAGATTTGTCAATTGTCTGTTTCCATATTTGGCTTTCCTAATGTATCAAATACTGCAAATGTTCTGAACTGCTGGTGGAAGTGGTTATGATCAAAAGTCTCCTCCGCCAGATGGTTCTTTCCTATTGCAGAATCAATCACACTGCTGGTGCAGTGGCTTTTGAATAGTGGTAAATTCCCATTTGCAGTGGTCCTGTTTGGGTTCATCGTTATGGAGACACAGCCTTGTGGGTTGTGTCCCTTGTGGGAACCCCTGCGGATAATGAAATATTTGGGTTTCGGGGGCCAAGCCCTCTGAACCCATCCGGAGCCTCTACTGAGGCCTTAAGAGGAACATGCATGGTCTCCCTGGCCCTCAGAAGGGCCTCCGGTCAGGTTTTGAGGACTACAGGTGACCCACTCCATGGTTTGGAATCCATCTATTCAAATCCATGGGTACAGAACCTGCGGGTATGGAGGGCCACCTGTATTAAGTTGCTCAATAGTCTATTGCAGTGGTCTTCACCCTTTTTCATGTCATAACTCCAATAAATAAATTATGAAACTGGGGACCCACTGTCGACCTGTCTCCTCCTGAAACCCTATCTGCCCACCCCACTGTCACCTATTCCCCACCTCCCCAATGCCCTCTCAGCATCGTTCACTGTGACAGAATAATCTTATTTGAGAGAACAGAAAAAATTACCATAAATCTTGGCACTAGTGAATGCTATTTTAGCACAATTGCTAAAAATCGGAGCAGGACTGGGACACAATTTCCAGGTGCCTGAAGGAGTGCACCAGATGCCTTCCCCTTTACCTGATAGTGCTATATGGTCTTTAACCTTTTTCACTCATAAATTGCTGCAACCCCACAACACAGGCTTTGCTAACTCATTGGGATCATGACCCCAAGGCTGAAGAACACTGGTCTATTGAATGCTTTAAATTGACAAGACTGTGGATATGTGTATCATTCTTCGTGAATCTGGATTACAGTTGAGAAACCTCTTTTTTTATCTCATTAGGAAATATTTGTGGGTGCCAACTGGTGAAAAAGACTTGGTAAGAATTACAAAAGTTATTTTAATGAGGTATTAACGCAAATAAAAGAAAAAATCTATCCTAAACCTACTTTTTCTCTAGCACCTACAGTATAATAAAGAATATGGATGCCCAATAAATATCCATCATGCAACTCCGTTTCGCCCTGTTCTTGGCATGTAAGTAGTATTGAAACTTTGTGGAAATCCATAGAAAAGATGCATTAATTTTTAATGATAGCGAGCATGGTTAAGACAGAAATGACAGAATGATAAGTGTCACTAATAAATAGAAGGCATGATTAGATACATGGTGGGACCAGGAAGTGCCCCTCACTAAGAGAAGAATGGCAGCAGTAGTTAGGGAAACCTAGAAAGATGAGAGGAAGCATAATAAGGAAGTGTTTCTGTTGAGATTTTTCACAGTTTGATTGTATGTAACAACTTAAGTTGCCCTGAGCTTTGGGAAAGGGTGGAATAAAAATAAAGTAGAATAAAATCAACACTTTGCAGGAAGACTCATGATAGAGCTGGTCACTTTATTACTATCCCTCATTTGGGGCATTTGGTAGGCCGCTGTGAGATACAGGAAGCTGGACTAGATGGGCCTATGGCTTGATCCAGTGGGGCTGTTCTTATGTTCTTATCCCTCAAATGTCATCTCTCTTCATCACAGTATATACTGTTATCTAGGCTTCTCAGTTCCTCAAGCAGTGAGAAATTCCAGGTGCAGTGCTGACCATATTCTGGCTTCCTTTGGAGGTCTGATACCTGGAAGCTTATAGTGTCTTTGCAACATTTGATTTACTTACAAAGTGGACCCATGTTATCTGCTGGGGTTGTGTTATTAGAACCCCCATGGATAAGGAAAGCAGTGGGTATTCAAACCTGCAGTTTTCGCGCACGCACACACACACACACACCCAGTATCTCTGCCGAGGCCCTTCTGAGACCTGCAGAGGCCGCACATGACCACCTGCATCCTCTCAGGCTTCAAAATGGTCGATAAGCCTACAAAAAAAAAAACTACTTCTGATTTTACAATAAAACTAGAAGTGATGTTTTTATGCTTTATAAGGCATTGTGAGACCTGGGGAGGGCTTCCTGAGCCTTAGAATGCCTTATAAGGGCAAAAAAAGTCACTTCCAGTTTTATCATAAAACCAGAAGTAGCATGTTTTTTTTGTTTTTTTGTTTTTGCTTAAATGACCATTCTGGAGTCTGCAGAGGCCATGGGCAGTCAGACGCAGCCTCTGTAGGCCTCAGAAAAGCTTCTAGATCCAACCGAAGCACAGCTTCGATCTCATTTGGAGGCTTGGGAGGGGGCTGTTTGGCATCCGCGAATGATGAAATCTGTGGATTCCAACCTGCAGATAACATGGGCCCCCTATATACACACTGAACATTAGATGAACATAAATAACAGAGCACTCCTACAATCCAGAGCAGTTTACATCAGATCCCCAGGAAGTCACGGAATTTTCTTTTGAAGACTAGGAGGGTGTCACAATTCATCTTCTCTGCAAGTGCACAACTCTGGGAAGTCTGGGGGGGCACCTGACCATTCCAGAGGCAGCTGTAGAATGAAAAGTGCCAAGCACCACAGCAGCTATGACTACATAGCAATGACGACAGCTAAGGCAAACCTCACAAGAACTTGAGAGTGCTTTGTGCAACTTGCCACAATAATTTAGATTTGCTTGGGTTGAAAAGTCAGAGAAGGGAGAGAAAGTTCTGCCCAAGATATGTGGCTGGAGTAACGACAGGCGGATATCTGAAGCAGTTCTTCAGTAGGAAGAGGAGCAGAGTAGCAGAGACTCTTTTCCCCTCCTCTTCTGAGGCCACCATTCCTCGGGGCTTGATTTCCAGCTCAAAAATAAAGAGTGGGAAGAAGGTTCTTAACCCCTTTCTTTCTTGTTGCT
The DNA here is from genome assembly GCF_035046505.1 of Tiliqua scincoides. Classification (NCBI taxonomy): domain Eukaryota; kingdom Metazoa; phylum Chordata; class Lepidosauria; order Squamata; family Scincidae; genus Tiliqua; species Tiliqua scincoides. The sequence continues at coordinate 233,540,281 of NC_089821.1, forward strand.
TTTTTATTGCAATAAAAACCTGCAGTAGACATGTTTCTCATTTAACATTTTCTCTGCAGCAGAAACATGGATCTGGGAGAAAGCAACTGGGAGAGGGTTGGAGGGGGAAAGTAGTAGGTGAGGGAAGGGTTACTAGTGCTTTTTTCACTACTCTTCTCAAAACTGAGCCCTCCCATTTGACAAAGGAGAGCTGGTGTCCAAATTTTGAAGACATATACTGGAGCAATAGCAGCAGTAGTATGGGGAATCAGAAATGGAATGGGATGCTTATGGCCCAATCTTATTCAGGCCATGCATCATTGTAGCACCATTTCCACTGGTATTGACTGCCATAAACCAGCTGGTGCCAGTCATAAAACAGACTCCAGCAGTATGCAACTTGCCTGGGAAGCTAGAGGGAAAGCTGGAGCCTTTGTGCCAATGCCAGCACATTCAGAGCCACCTGCCAATCCAGGTAAGGTGCTGGGGGAGGTGGGAGGAGTGGCAGGAAGGCAGAACGGGAGAAGGGAGGGCAAAACAAAGTGGCAACAGGGGTGGGGGAGGGTGATGGTGGGGAATGGGTGGATCAGGTCTGGGAAGGTACAGGTTTGGTGGCAGTGACAACCACCAAATTCTAACCCCATTCCCAGACCCAATCTCATGGCATGGGTCGATGTGGACCTGCATCAGCTGTACATGTAAACTCGTGCAGGTTCAAGTATACCCATCATGTGGCATGGAAGCTTACCCACCCAGAGGAGACCTCCTGGACTGCCCCCCACAGGATGTCATTTTGTTACCACTGGATTGGTGGGGGGGAGACGAGACTATAGAATTCGACTCTAAATAAGTTTTTACCAGTATTTTTTAACCAGCAATTCTACTGTATTACTATTGTTTTCAGATATATAAACAAGAAACGTACTGGTACTGTTGAGTCAAACTACATATTGTGGGAGATTAATGGCAGGAAGGATTTTTCATACAACGCAACCATGAAACAGGTAGATAATTATATATAAAACCCTGAAGGAATTTTTGAAAAGACTCAGGTCATAGCAGCAAAGAAATCCACTCAGTTTTTCTCAATAGCTATCTTCAGCCTTGTTCTGTTGGCCCCAAGTTGTGAGTGCAGGGAAGCACTTTCTCATGAGCTGGTGGATCTAGAGTACTCTTAGTTTTGCTGCTCTTCCTCCTGTTCCTCCAGCTTCCTCAAGACTTCTCCTTGTCCATCACTCAGCCCCTCAGAAGAAAGTGAGGGAAGCTACCAGACATTTCTGTCCCCCAGGGAGATGACAGAGAGGCACAATTAATCCCTCAAACTTCACACTGCTGTAGTTAGAAAAACTGGTAAATATAGATCAAGTGTATAATTTAAAGACAGCATGACATGATCAGGGCATGATTTTTACCTCAGAATGCCAGATGCAAGGGAGGGCACCAGGATGCAGGTCTTTTGTTGTCTTGTGTGCATCCTGAGGCATCTGGTGGGCCACTGTGAGATACATTCCTTTACATTCATGGCCTTTGACCTGATCCAGCAGGGCTCCTCTTATGTTCTTATGTAAGTGCTGAACTACCTTCAAAGCATACACATTTTGGGAACCTTTTTTTAAACCTTGTGTATTTATATTCTTTTAATAGGTACGATGTTCACATATTGCTCAGAACTGGACTATGATGATCCATGAGGAAAACAACATGACATTTAAAGAAGCAATTGCCCTAGATGAAGAAACATTCATGAAGGTGTGGGGACCACATGTAAGGAACAGCCTATTGTAATATTATAAGTATATTCAGTTAACTAGCATAATAATAATAGTATATTAGTAAAATCAAATACAGCTTTCTTTACTTAGTAATATTGATGAAAAGGAAGTAATGCAGCATGACAATTCAGGTGACAGTCCAATAACTATATAGACAATCCAGTTATAATTATAACATAATTGCTGGCCACTGAAGAGTACTATATGGTTTGCTTTTTCCTGGTAGAGATGATACCATGTGCAAAACTTTCCAGTCCAGAGACTACAGGGTCAACTACAGGTTTTTGTTGCTGACTTCTAAAAGTGCTGAACCAATAGTTCTGCAATCTAGCCGCTTCACCTGCTGAAACTTCATGCTGTTCTATTAAACTGCAAAACTTAGCTTCACTAACCAAGTGTCCACTGTTTCTCTTTATGGTTTGCTTCCCATTATGACTTGCCCTTCTTACAGGTTGCATTTATTTAAAAAAAATCTACCCTGTTTTTCTGAAGAGAGACAGAACTTCATTTGCTGGTTTCCATCCTTTCCTGATTAATTGCCCATTCCCAGTTACCTTCTTAAATACCTTCAGTTATCAGCCTGGTATTGTTCTTTCTCCTCTTTCCTTTACCTGTAAATAACTAATGGAGCTAAAATCTTATGACAGTCCTTTACCTGATCTGTCTGTGTACCCAGTTCAGTTAAAAAAAACAAAAACATGCACAGGATGCAATATCATCTTTCCCACAGCCACAGTGATTCCTGAGCATAGCAAGAGACCCTCCAGAGACCTTCATCCTGGAGCATTCCTTTGATGGTTGGGTTGCTAAGATGAAATTACTGATTTTAAAAACTGCAAACCATGATAAGAAGGTTACCTTCTTTGCAGGATTGTAGATTTCAGTTATCTTGGAAAATGCACTGATTCCAATATGACAGCCATGTGAAAACAGCATTACTTTTAGGCTGCAATTCTATAATACTTTCCTAAGTCCCATTGAATAATATGGGACTTATTTCTGAGTAGATATGCATAGGATTGTACTACTATGGTTTGTATTTAAACCTTTTCCATATTATATATAGAGGATGTGTATAGTGTCATTTCTGTACCTTTTGAGTGCTGAACTATCAGCAAAGTTCAGCACTCACACTTCAGAGGACTAGCTTTAGGAATCAATCCATTGAAACATAAAGAAAAATTCTGACTGAGCAGGTTTATTTCTAGTTACATTACTTTAGAGTGCAAGTCTCTTGCACCGGCCTGAGAGGGTCGCAAATGTGCCATAAAGCATAACTGCGCCCACTCCAGAGTCCGGTGGGCTGGTGCAAGGATGTGCACCAGCCTGTGGGGGCTGCATCCAGCCTCCGCTGCACGAAAGCCTGGTAAGTTCGCACTGGCCTAGCTTGGTGGGATGGACAGGGAGGAGGCGTTTCAGAGTGGGAAAGGACAGCGGCAGATGAACCTGTGGGTGAGCGGGCAGGAGGTGGAGCCGGGATCCGGTACATGCTGAATCCTAGCCCCGTTCCCATGCAGCCTGGGACAGATCCAGGCTCCTCGGATTTGTGCCACCTCTTTAGGTGACACAGATCTGAGTAGACTCATTGGGGCTGTTGAGGCTCTACTCAGGGTAAGGGGAATTATTTCCCCTTGCCCCAGGCTGAGCCATAGCCAGCCCCAAACTTCCCAAACTTGCAGCCCCACTGGCCTGCACTGTTCCAGCACAAGTTAGGATTGCGCTGCCCATGTTATATTTCTACATGCACAGTAAATATATAAGCTATACAATATATCGTTTATTTCAACCCCCTTTGTCTGAGGATATGTATGCTCATGTAAGGCATACTCTTATCTGTATCCTCCGGTGACAAAACTGTTTCTTTGACACTTGAATATGAACTTTTGTGTGTTTCCAGATTTATAAACAAGCATATCTTTCTTCACAGAATTACAAATCCTGTTTTGCTGCAGACCATATAGATCAAAGACATTTAGAGGAAGAATATATTATCTTAAACAACTCAGGCAACAACTTTATCATTTGGCCTCAGTATCATACTGGCATATATATGTTCAGACTGAGGATAGTGGATCCAAACTTCAGGTTAATTTTATCATTTCCATTCTGATTTGAACTGTTATCCATGACTTTTTAACCTCAAGAACAAACTAATAATAACTGTATTGTAATGTGTTTTATATTGGACCAGTGTCAGGGGTCAAGCCTGGTCAGGGAATAGCCAAGGGCCCACTCAACCCCTGAAACCTCCCAATGCAGAAATAGCAGCAGTGCTCACATCTTTCCTGCCTTCTTTTCCCCTGCCCAGCAACAGCCACAATTGGGTTTCCTTAGAGGCCCCAGAAGAGGAAGCTCATCTATGAAAGGGGGGAGAGATGGCAACCAAGAGTGACTCACTCTTTTGTAATTTCTCCAGTTGCCAACACTCCTCCCTTAATGATGGCAGAAAGCTGAGGAAGAAGTACCTAAGGAAATCACTGCTCCTTACCTTCCTGACCAGCCATGAAGGTAAAGGAAAGCTATCTCTGCCCTATGCCAGCAACTCAGTGGTGCTAAGGGAGGAGCATCCAACTATCCCAACTCATGATTTCAGAAACTGGGGCCAGAGCTGCATGGGGTGGTCTTTACAAACTGCTCAAAAATGCACTCTGATTCATTGTAGAATGCAGCATTCCATTGCCTGAGGTTTCTATTTATTTCATCCCACCTTTCTAGCAACATGTAGTCAAGAAAGCTTGCAGGCCTTTAATTACATATTAACTTACACAGTCAGTTCTCATTAGGGTTAGGTTCCTGGAAAACCTAGTGGATACTGAATTAGCAAATATGAATAATTTAATCTAAGGGGAAAATGGGGTTAAGTTCTAGCAATGGGCAATGTGGCAATGGGAATTTCTTCATGCTGGCTATCCCTTAACTCATTGAAGGTTGCTAGCCTAACAACGAAGCCTCAGAGTTTAGCAGCAGGGAGGCAGTTTCTTCACCCATCCTCCTCTTCCATCTGTCTCTTGGCTCCTTCCCTGGATTTGTCTCAGTCCCAAAGCAGTCCCAGGTAGCCTCCCAGAGAGCTCTTATCATGGGCCTCACATCATCTCCACGGTTGTATTCAGTGAAAAACAGTCTCAGATAATAAGAGATAGATGGCAATTCTGCCCCTTGTGGATAAGCGAATTTGCAGATAGTTTCATAATAAAGCTAATACATTACAACAAGGATACATTAAAAACAGAACACAAACCAATGCTGTGACATTTAAACACATTTATTAATATCTTGAAGTTTAAATTCAAAAGGATGATTTCTGTCTGCCTAAATATCTAAATATCTCAGATTTGGGAAGCTCAAGGGGTTCTCCCTGCAAAAATGGCTTATAACCATATAATCAACACAAAAATGCCTTTATAAACTTATCCAAATAATACCCCAAGTGTCTTTTGAAGTTGATGTAGATTTTATGAGGTGACTTAAACAGTATATTTTATTTAGTGCATTTATTATTCTGTTCTTCTTTGGTTTTTGTGGTCTTTGTGTGGTCACACATAGAGGAGTTCTGTGCATGCACAGAGACAACCTCGGAAGCTTCAAGAGCTTTGTCAGTTTTCAACCCCTACAACTAAAGCAGTGGACCCCATTCATGACTGCATGCCTCAAGTGCTCTGGCAGCAACATTATGAACATTCCAGTTTGTTCTGTCATCGCTCAGAGATGTGTGTTTACATAATTCAGCCTACAGTTATGTATATATAATAGTAACATTAATATATCAACAATTTTGTTGTTGTTGAAGTTTTGGTTAGCGCAGGGGTTCCCAAACTTTGAAGCATCATGACCCACCACGTCCTCTGCAGTGGGTTGTGATGCACTTGGTGGTGCTAGAGGCCTTTCCCAGCCCAGCGACCCCACTCTGCAGGTCTCTGCAGGCCTCAGGATGGCTTGTGGCTACTGCCCCAAACGGTAAGCAGCTGCACACCAGCAGTCTCTGAAGACACCCTAATACTAGGTAGGTAAAGGGGGTATGTGGGGCAAGGAGGGGGAGGAACAGGGCCGAGATGGAGTGTATTGAGGCTGGGAAGGAGGTGGTATTGGCGACACCAACACCACTAATATCCTATCCCCCTTCCTGGCCTCAATCTGCATTCCCAAGTCCACTCAGATTTGCGCCAGCATAATTGCTAATGCAGGTCCAAGAAGACCCCATGGGGCAGCAAAGACTTATCCCTGGGTAAGTGAACAAATGTTCCTTTATGTGGTGGAGACTTCCCTGTAGGATGCAGTGTGCACTCTGGTGGTATGGCTATATTGGTGGCGGCTGCGGCGGGGGGGAATTAGATACAATTGGGCTGTCAGATAAGTCATCAAGGGTCATAACACTGCAAGCTATGGTTTTTTGTAGCAATACTAATGCTGGTTTTAAAAGCAAAGGAGAAAAGCATGGGTGACCATGCTCCAAGCATGGGATCTCCTGCACTGGTACTGGTCCTCACACTCCATTGGGTCATCCCCAGGCTCAGACACCCTGATGGGGCCTACCATTTTAGAGTTATAGATTGTGGAGACACTGAGGAAGTCTTCTTCTGCATAGAGCCACAGATATCATCCTTCAACACCAAGATGAGAGATGGACAGATCTTGGAGGTATAACCCTACACCACACTGTATCTGTCACAATAATGGTGGACATCCAGGAGCCCTAGTGCTTCAAACTGTATGATAGGCATACAAACTTGAGGCTGCTCATACAAGCAACCTCAAGATCACTCTTTCAGTCATCTTCTTTGCAAACACATGACCCAATCAACCATCCTCTCTGAAAGTCTGATTTTCCAAGTACTGGTTTTGACTCTGTCAGAGTCCTCTATTATAGATCTGCATTTCTCCAAGTGTGCTTCTAGGAGCCCTGGGGCTTCCCGGGAACCCTTCAGGTCCATAAGCACACCATAAGTGGCCTCCATCTGCTCAGAGTTGTGCCATTCCATGCAGGTTTCAGCACTCTGGGAATCCCTAGGACTCTGAGCATGCACTGGCTGGGGTCCCCAAGACTCTATTAAGGAGTGTAAAGTGCATCAGAGATTGAGGGTACAATCCTATACATGTCTGCTCAGAAGTAAGTCCCATTATGTCCAATAGGTCCTACTCCCAGGAAAGTGTGCATAGGATTGCAGCCTGAGGGCCCAATCCTATCCAATTTTCCAGTGCCGGTGCAGCCATGCCAATAGGGTATGCACAGCATCCTTTGATGGGGAGGCGGTCACAGAGGCCTCCTCAAGGTATGGAAATACTTGTTCCCTTACGTTGGGGCTGCACTGCGGTTGCATCAGTGCTGGAAAGTTAGATAGGATTGGGCACTGAATCATTTAGGAGTATAAAGTACTTCAGAGAACCACTGATATAGATAATAAAATGTTTGTAATCATTTAAAAAGGGATTGAGAACAAAACGGCTAATATTATAATGCCATTGTACAAATCGATGATAAGGTCACATCTGGAGTACTCCATCCAGTTTCACCACATCTCATAAAGGACATAGTGAAACTAGAAAAGGTGCAGAAGAGACTGACCAACATAATTAGTGGGCTGGGGCACCTCCTTTATGAGGAAAGGCTACAGCGTTTGGGGCTTTTCAGTCTAGAAAAAGGCGCATGAGAGGGACATGATTGAGACATACAAAATTATGCAGGGAATGGACAGAGTGGATGTTCTTTTCCCTCTCACAAAAAAACTAGAACCAAAAAACATCCACTAAAATTGAATGTTGGGAGAGTTATAACTGACAAAAGGAAGTATTTCTTTATCCAGCATATAATTAGTCTGTGGAACTCCTTGCCACAGGATGTGGTGATGGGATCTGGCCTAGATGCCTTTAAAGGGGGATTGGACAAACTTCTAGAAGAAAAGTCCATCATAGGTTACAAGCTGTGATGGGTATGTGCAACCTCCTGGTTTTAGAAGTATGCTACCTCAGAATGTCAGGTGCAGGGGAGTGACAACAGGATGCAGGTCTCTTGTCTTGTGTGCTCCCTGAGGCATCTGGTGGGGCCACTGTGAGATACAGGAAGCTGGACTAGATGGGTCTTTGGCCTAATCCAGCGGGGCTGTTCTTATGTTCTTACAAGCTATAGCTAAATGAACCAGGTGATAAAATGTTCTTGAGGCAATGAATTATGCATGGAGTCTACCCCCTCACGTACAAGAGCAGAACATGCAACAAAGCTTTGGAAACTTCCAATGTTAGCTGTGCATCTGCGCAGAACGGTGCACAGGTGGGCCTCAGTATCTTTTTTTCTTTTCCAAAAACAAATATAAACAAACACACAACACAAAAAACATAACACCACTACACACACAAAAAGGGGGTGCAGGAAATCATATATCATTATCATATATCACTACAACTAATAAATTACATATCTTAATCAATTTCCTGTTCTAAATTTACCTCTTAATATCATTTTTCATTCTTCCTTCATCTATTATATCATATCAAATATAATATATATGTAATACAATCATCTAAATGCTATATCATATATTTCTAAACGCCTGTCCACTGCCTCATTATTTTCTCTATTAATTCATCTTTCATTAATATTTTAAAATGCCTCCAATATCTAACATATAAAATCCTCACTACAATTAAAATCATAATAACCAAATTCACATTGTTTTCTTTATAACATCTAAAATAATATTAAGCAAAAATAATTCAGGTTTCAGTGATATCATAAATTCAGCAATCTCTTGTATTACTTTTCTTACCATTCTCCAATAGATTTGCCTTTTTTTTACATATCCACCACATGTTCCTTCCACACATTTACACTTCCGACAACTACTTGATATATTCTGTTTCATTTTTACCAGTTTTTTGGTGTCATATACCATCTATAAAACATTTTATATATCTTTTCTTTGAAATTTGTTGCTCTAATAAGTTTTATATCATGCTTCTAGATCTGTTCCCATTAATCTATTGTGATATTATGGTCTATATTTTATGCCCATTTGATCATACATTATTTTTTCTTACATCTCAAAATCCAATAAAAACATATACATTTTAAAAATATATTTTTCTTTTCTTTCTAGCAATAGTCTATCAAATGGCATCTATTCCATATAGAAACCTTCTTATTTGTCTCTCCCAAAACTTGAATCTAATTATAGGCACGTCCACCAGCCAGTCTCCACACCTTGCCTTGACAATTCTTTTTTCTCTTCTTCCTCACTCTCCATGGAACATGTCTCAGAATTCTAGCTTTATTGTCATCCACTGTCCATTTCTTTTCCTGTGAAGCCTTTAGTAATTTAGCTCTGTAAAAGGTTCTGATGAATTTCTCTTGGTAATTCGTGTTTTTTCAAATAAAATGTGCACACTCTTTCATTGAATCCAATTCTTTAGGTATCTCCTTCTTCAGTGTATCAATCCATTCTGATATTAATCTGACAATCCGTTGTGATGTATCTTCTCCTTTCACTTTGGTATATTTTGTATCCTCACCACTCGAGCTGCACTATCCATCTGAATTTCCATTAACGTTGTCTCTGCGTCATGCTGATTTTCTTCTATTTCCGATATTTTAGCTTGGTCTTTTCTTATCTTAAGGCACCAACATTATGGAACTCCCTTCCCCTTGACTTGAGCATGGCTCCCTCTCTTGAGAGCTTTCGGCGAGGCCTGAAAACACTGTTGTTTAAACAAGCCTTCTGATTTCTGGCCTTCTTAACTTTTTTATACATCTTTTAGTTTTACAGGCTTGATTCCTCGGTGATCTGTTCTTTTATTCTTTTAATCTGACTGCTGTTTTTATGGCCCTGTAGTGTGTTTTTAAATGTTTTTATCTGCTTGTATTAATGTTTTTAAAATCTATTGTTTTTTTTAATATGTTGTTAGCCGCCCTGGTTCCCGTTAGGGAGAAGGGCGGGATAAAAATAAAGTTTTATTATTATTATTATTATTATCTTTTGTCCCGATCTCTCAATCTCTTGTTTATTTTCTTCTGGTGTAATTTTCACATCCATCAGGTGTCCACTAAGTTCATCTAATTGTTTAGTTAAAACATCCATGCTGGCTTGAATCTGTGCAGATTGATTTATTTGCTGCTGTACCATTGCCAACAGTTTTTCCATGTTGTCTTGCATAGTCTGTTTCCAGTCTTATCCTTTTGCTTCCTCTTGTACTAATTTTCCAAATCCCCTCGCTGATGCTGGCAAACTTCATATTTCTTACCCACCATCTTCATTCTTCCTTCCTGTGGAACTCAAATATCTTTTGCTCGCAATGCTCTTTAAGACCACTAGATGTCCTCAGCGTATTATCTTCCTTGCTCCACTTATAAACACAAATCCAATGCTTGCAATGTCTTTTTAAATCCACTAGATGTCACTGGTGCACTGTTCTTGTTTCTGTTCTCTTATCTCTTATTTATACTTGTAGCCTTGGCAACCGACATTCCTCAGTCCGGCAAGAATATCAAAACATCCAGCTGTTTTCAGGCAATCCCGAACGAAAGTATCAAATCAAGGCAATAAACGCTCCAATACACAAACTTTATCCAAGGACAATTAATTTGTAGTCCATCGAAATTCAAAGTTATAAAGTTGTAATTATATTTTCAGATAACCGTAACAAGCTTGGTAAATCTCTTCTACAATTTCTCCTTCACACCCATAAACAGCTGGGGGGGGAACCTTCCTCCCCTTTTCTTCTCACGGCAAAAAAAACCAGATCAGGCAGTCAATTACTCAGTCCTTGCCAGGCATACACAAATGGAATAACACTTACTTAAGTCTTTCAAAGTCTCTCCCTGCTGGGGCCTTCAGCTTAATTCAACATGAATTCTTCACCATTACTGCCAGGATGGCAGAATCTCCTGGGAAAGCCCCCTGGCTGGGCTTTATCTCCTTATCTCCTCCAAAATCGTGCCATCACATGGAGGAGTTTGTCTCTCCTGACAAACAATCCCCGGGTCTCCTCAGATCCGCAGTTTTTGGGGAAAAACAGAGTTCCCTTCAAGAGCTCGAGAAAGGCACGTCTGCTCACTGCTGGCTGGCTCCTCCCTCACAGGTGGGCCTCAGTATCCATGGATCTGGTTATCCTCGGTTCTCTGCAAGTGCACACACTCAGCATCCATTACCTTACTTTTGTTCTTGTTTTAACTACATATCACTAAAAAACATTCTTGCTTTTACAGGTCGCTAAAACATAAACACAGAGAGCAGGCAGGCAGCAGGCATGATAGAGGGAGAGACTACACGGTAACAGTGTCTGCCTGTATCGTGCCTTTTACCTGCCTGCTAGTCACATTCCTGATTTAGCCACCTGTAAAAACAATAAGGTTTTTTAGTAATCTGTTAAAACAAAAACAAAAGCAAGGTAATGGGTGGGGGGGGAAGAGAACCCTATACTTACTATAGGGTTCCCGCTTATCTGTAGTTTCCAGTATCTGTGGGGGGAGGGAGGAATGTATCTCCTGCAGATACTGGGTCCCGGCTGTATATGTATCTGCACAGAAGACCACTCAAAGAACTATCATTACAGGTAAGCAACCTGTCCTTTTTCTTATTGTGATATCTTTAGTATCACTTTCTTAACTCCTATAGATGGACTGGGTTAGTATTGCAGTCTCATGTCTTGGAACACCTTGCTGAGAGCTCCCCATCTGCCTGTATTTAAAAGGCTGATTAAAACCCTTCCTTTGTAGGAAGGCTTTTAATTACCTATTGTACAGAAACTTACTGTCTCTGTGCTTTATGCTGCTGTTTTATTAATCAGTGGAACCTCATCAATCTTATGGAGTAACTTCCCAGAGAAAACTGCCAGGCTTTGACATTCTGGTCCTTCCATTACCAAATTAAAACGTGGTTGTTAAGGAAGGCTTTTAAACCCATCTGTTTTGGGATTTCTGGTCTCCTGTGGTTGCTTTTCAATTTCTCAAGTTTTGCTTGCTTAGTTTTCCTTTTGATTTTGTAATCTTGAATTCTATTTACATTTTTGGTTTTGTTTTTTGGTTTTAATTTGATATTTTATGTATTGTCATCTGATGTTTGATTTAATTTTTTTAAGAAGGATGGCCAGACATTTTGGTTTTTGGAGGGATGCATTATTTTATCCTGTTTTATTATAAGCTGCTTCAGGGGCCTAATTTTCCAAGGAATGGGTAAACAAATGACCATCAGAAAAAATCACAATACACACAGAGATTTAAAAAAATACAGTAAGAGAAAGGCAACAGAAAGATTGCCCAACATGCAGGCATTACAACAGCTCAAACACGTAATGCCTGATCATTTGAGCGGCAGATTGTCTACTTATTTAAACGATTTATATCTTACCTCTCCCCTTGTGAACAAGGCATCTGAGGTGATCTTCAAATATTCAATATAAAAATACATTAAAATGCAAAATATATTTTGCACAAATGGAAGGAAAAACAGGGAACTGGCACTGGTAAACTCTTTTACCTGGGCTATTCCTGTAAGCCAGTGGTTCCCAACCCATGGTCTGTGGGCCACAGATAGTCTGCTGCACCCTGTGGGCTGTGAGGTCTCAGAAAAAAAAGAACACTTCCAACATCTTGCTGAGCTGCCATGGACCACCAGAGAGGGCAGAGAACGGACTGCCTGCAGCCGTCTAGTATTGAAGTGTTGGCTTTGGTGTTTGGGCGGTTCATTCTCCACCCTCTCTGGTAGCCTCTGGGGGAGCATTGCTCAGGAGATGCTTCCCCATGGACCACCAGAGGGGATGATGAATGGACCACCTACAGTTGTGGCTGGCATGTCCAGCATCTCGCCGAGTGCTCCCCCATGGGCAACCAAATTTAATTGTATTTTTGTGTGCTGGAGAGTAAGAAAGAATTGCATGTGGTCCACATTGATTCCAATTTTTGCTTCAGTGGTCTGTGGGTTCCTAAATTTTGGAAACCACTGTTATAAGCACATGGGATGGGGCAAAGTGGAGCAAGGGCTATTCTGCGTCTTCACTGTGCAAAAATGTCATTCATACTTCAATGGCCCATTGTTAGTCTGCTCCATTGTCAGAATGTGTGTTCCAGCGACACAGTATGCTTTACAGTCTTCACAAATGGTAATATGCCGTAGAGCGCAGCCTGGCTGCTGGCAAGTGGCCACACCTGTGTGACAGTGGCCATCAGGGGAGCCCTTTGGGACCCAAAATTCACCCACAGAATGCAGCTCATGCTCCATTATAAAAGCCTGCAAATGTAAAAGATGTGATGGCTCAGGCACAAGCTAGGAGAGTCAGCAAAGCCAGCAGCAACTCAACCTCTGGAAAGGTTTAAATCAGGGGTGCTCAAACCCCAGCCTGGGGGCCTCAAGGACCCTCAATCCAGCCTATAGGTAGCCCCCAGTCTCCAGTGAGCCTCTGGCCCTCCGAAAGCTTGCTGGAGCCCGTGCTGGCCCAACACAACTGCTCTCAGCTTGAGGGCAATTGAGGGCAACTTGCTGTTTCACATCTGTGAAGCAGCAGCGGCAGTGAAGGAAAGGCCAGCCTTGCTTTGTGCAAAACCTTTTATAGGCCTTGAGCTATTGCGAAACCTTCATTCATTCCTATAAGTTCCATATCTAATATAGTCATTTATGTAAACTTATTCAAATTTTAAATGTAAATTCTTTTTTCCTGGCCCCTGACACAGTGTCAGAGAGATAATATGGCCCTCCAGCCAAAACGTTTGCCCCCCCCCCCCGGTTTAGATTATTTGTCTTCAGTGCTTCTGCATCTTTACTATCAACATTGGCTAGAATTCTATTTTCCAAAGCCAGGATAGCTGCAAGTTTGAGGTTCAGTGAAAATCTGTGTACATCTCTGTGTATAAAAAAATCAATAATTCATGATGGTTACACAAATATGGATGGAATGTATTTTAAAATCCCAGAATCATACTGTGCTGATTTAAATTTGAAGAAAAGGTTTTGACACAGAGCCCAATCCTGAGCTCAGCACCGCAGCTTAGTGCTGCCATGCACTGTAGCAAATGTGCCGTAAGGCATGTCTGTGACACTTACTGGCAGGCTAGTGCAGGGCGGGCGCCCAGCCTCCACCGCTCGGCGGTCTCATGGACCGCCGAGCTGCAGCACAGTAAGTGGGGGCAGGGAGGGGGACGGGAAGGAAGCGTTCTGGGGAGGGGGGAGGCCAGCAGAGGGTGGCGAGAGGGCAGGGAAGGCATGGGGGAGGGGAGGGGGCAGGGAGAGGGCAGGCGGGAGGCATGCTGGGGAGAGGGAGCGGGGTGGCAGGAGGTGGGTCCGGTGGAGCAGAGCTCCACCAGATCCTGTCCGTTCGTGGAGGGCTCGGTGCCCTACATGAACAGCTTTACCTTTAGCCCCATTGCTGGGCTGCTTCCCTTACCTGGGAAAAGGGGACAAAAGTCTCCTTCTCCCGAGGTGCCGCCTGCGTTAGCCTGAGGTGCGCAGGATCCAGCGGTAAAGTGAGTAGCCCCATTGCAGGGCTGCTTCCCTTACCTGGGAGAAGGGGACAAAAGTCAGTAGCCCGAGGTGCGCAGGATCTGGCAGCAGCTGTTCTCGGTGCTGCAAGGCTGGGCACCCTGGGCAGCTCAGGATTGGGCTGACACTCATATTAGTACTCTGTAGTTTATTTTAACTCTATTTCCATTTTTTAAAACATTGATATACAGGTACCAGGAATACTCAACTAATCTGCAGTCTTTCCTTTGTGTTTTTTGCAGTTTTTGTGATCAGTATGTGAAATTTAGTGTACGTACATATGGTGTCATTAAAAGGTAATTGCTGATGACCTTAAACTAATACTTTAAATAAGGGTGAAAAAATACATCACATAGGAAAACATATACAAGAACAAGAGAACAAATTGCTTCCCCAAAAAGCTCTCTTTTTTAATAATAGGAATAATTTTACCTCTTGAAAATTACCTGGGAATTCTCACCTATGTTGCTAACTCAGTCATGGCCAACAGTGCCTCTGAGAGGAATTTTATCAAGGGGTACCAAAGCTTCTTTTGGACACCTTCCCAAAGGGGTAGGAGAAGGGCAAAACAGAATGGGGGGGGGCAACAGCCAGAATAGTCTTTGGATCCCAGGTTTAGTGGGCTTCCCGATACAGATCCCCAGTCTACCTGCCCGCATGGCATCAGCAGCTACAGTATTACATAAAACCAAACTCCTAAGTCTCTCCACAATCTTTTAAATATAGAAAATAATTGCATAAAATTAGCCTCAATCTATTTAGGCTCAACTGGAATGGAAAGTATCCTGTGTGTACCAAAACATACTTCTGCAGCAGCTGTAGTGCTGCAGCTGTGTCCCTGAGCTCCTATGTACTCCTTCATGTTTCAGTGGATCCACAAGTCAAAGAGTGACTGTAGCAGGCCAGTTTCCTCCCAGATTTGACTCTTTGTTAAGGAGTGTCATGTATGCATTCCTGGTTCTGGGGCATATGACTTGCGGCAGTAGCCACCACCGTGTGCCCACAGTGGTGCCCCCAGCATTCTGTGGGGACAGCAAGTCTGGGTGAGATAGGAAAATGTCTCAGGAAATGTCTGGGCCCCCTGCTTGGGTATAAATTACTCCCTTCCCCCCCCCCCCGCCATGGGCCCTGATGGCCAATGCTATGCTCCTATCCTCTAAGTACTAAGGACTAAGTTTCTAGAAGCAAGCTCTGATACAGAATAAAATGTTTTCCATTAAGCGGAGAGTAAATGTCTATGCTGTTCGGTTGTCTAACAGTAAGATCCTATACATATAGCTTCTGAGTAAAGGGACTTTACATGTAAGTCCCATTTTGTTCAATGCAATCTACTCCCTAGTAAGTGGGTTTCAGATTGCAGCCAAGTAGCCATAATTTGAACAATTATAAATCCTTTTTGTGTAATTTACAGTGACCTTAAATATCATGCAATTTTGCCCCTGATTTGTTCTTTTATACAGAAAACATTTGCCCCATCAAACCCTATGGCAGGCATGCAACTGCACAGCTTTATGACTCATCAGAACCGGGAACTATCAATTAACTGTAGTTTAAAAAGCAAGATTCAACCAGTGCATACTGTAAAATTGCAGCTGAATCTTGATATCATATCCTGGTTTGATCTTGGTGGTGCCAAAGCTACCCAGCCATTTTCTCCAACCTTGAAAATACCAGAGAAAATCTTGAGGGAACTTCTTAACTTTTGAGGGTAACCCCAGACAAGTTAGTGGTTTGAATTCAGTGGGCTTCTCAGGATAGAGGCAGTAGCTTTCTCTTTCAACAGGAGAAAAGCTGCAACCCCAGAGTCATTTTATGTCCCAGAGTGCACTGGGGCATTACATTGGGGGAAATGTTTAATATAATTAAGGGCCCAATCCTATCCAACTTTCCACTGATGCAGCCATGTCAACAGGGTATGTACAGCATCCTGTGGTGGGGGGACAGTCATGGAGACTTCCTGAAGGTAAGGGAACATTTATTACCTTACCTCAGGAGTGCATTGCAGATGTAGTGGTGCTGGGAAGTTGGATAGAATTGGGCTCTAATTTGCTCAACAGCCTATTTTGAGACTTACTACTACCTTTCATTTAGATCAAGGATCCACAAACTTCTTTACCACGCAATTCACCATTAGCATGGAGTTCACCAACCCAGAAATACTGGAGGTGACATCATCACCACCAACACTTCTGAGTTGTCAGGCTTTCATGTGTTTGTTAAGGTAGGAAACTTGGTATCTCCTGTCTGTAGAGCAGCGTGCATAAAAATCAGTAGGCACAGCAGAGTCTTTGAATTAGCTGTTGTATATTTGGGTGAGGAGTCACACATAGAGTAGTCAAAGCAGTCCAGGTCATACACATTGAATATAGCAGTCCCGAGTTACCTTATCCAAGTCAGTATCCACAAATCACAGTCAGTCAGTCAGTCAGTCAGTCCAAGGTCATATACAGCATATACATAAACAGTAACCTGTTTGTCAAAAAGTCTCAGTTTTACAGTTTAACACCTACTGCACAGGTGGAGTTGCAGACTGTGGCTTAAGTGGGCAGAGCAGCCAATCCGGGCCTCCACATGTAATTAGGGTGTGGCAGGCACAGGTGCTGTGTCATTCAGCTGACTCAGCTGCTTGCAACTTTCCTTGAACCAAATGGTTTGCTATACCTCTGGCTTTGCCTCCAGAGCATGGTCTTGCCAATGAGTGATAGATATTGCTGGTGCACGTCCACATTGCTCTGTGCAGGTAATCAGGCCTAGGAAGGGGCTTTGGATTCAGTGTGCACTGCCACCACTGAATCTGCCCTCCACCAGGGCCCAATCTTCCCCAACCCCACCCCATCACCTCCCCATTTAATCCCCCATCTATTCCACCCCCTGCTTGCTTACTCCAGCGGGCCTTCTGACGTCCCCCAGCATGTGTGGGAAGGCTCCAACCTTCCTGCCAGCATAATGGCTGCTTAGCACTGCCACGAAGTACTTTACAGCAGCTTTGCAGTAGCCTGCACCAGAGGAGCATGTGTTCCATCAGCACTAGCACCAGATAGGGTTGGACCATGTCCCACTGAAATTAATGAGACTTTTGAATAAACATGGATAAGCTTGGTCTGCATACTTTTTCAGTATTTGCTACCTCAGATTAAAAGGTGTATTAAAAAAAAACATACAACAAAAACACACCTCAAATATTAATTACATTTGTTTGCTTTTCAGAACAAACTTTCTCAAGATTGCTGGCTGGGCTATCTTGATAGTAACTTTATTTTCAGGAGTCCTTCTTTGCAGCTACTTCAGATATGTGAAGATATTTCGGAATCTCCATTATGTGGATCCTCTGCAATCATTTCGTCAACCTCATAGTCCAACAGAGTCAGCAGAGGAACTTAAGGAAGAATAACTTTTCTGTTTTGTAATTTTAAAAAATCCTGTAATTTTTTTCAGGGAATGTTTCAGTTTTTAAAATATAGTTTATGACAAATACCCTATCTTTTCTACAAAAGTCTTGCAGCTCAATCCACTATTATTTCTGATACTTTCTACACAATTACTCATGAGGCCACTTTGATTGTTACTGTGTATTTTAAGCTGAGTTTTGAATAGGGATTTGCATGCAGTAGGTTCTTGCAGTTGGCTTCCAACTGTACAGAGTCCTATTACAGTAGCACTAGCATAAGAAATGGGCCTCTACTGTTTTAGACATGATTGGGGACAGCTATGCAATATTAACTTCTAGGCACCTTTGCCAAGTTGCTATAAGGAGCAGGGACCTGGGTGGAGAGTATTAATAACCCATTCCACAACAGTCTTAGAACCCAAAACTGTGGTCTGCGCCACGCCTCTGCGGCGTGGACCACAGTCGCAAACGTGCCATAAGGCACGTTTGCGGGGCTTACCACCAGGCTCCCGCCGGAGGTGGCTCAGCTCCAGCTGCTGCTGAGCCACCGCCCGGCGGGCGCCCGCATTCCACAGCTCAGCGGTGCCTGCAGCCGAATGCGCAATGTCCACTTCTCCTGAGGAGCCTCCCGCAGTAGCGCGGGAGGCTCTGGATCCGGCGGGAGCCCTTTGCGGAGCTGCCGGGTCCCACAGCTCCAGGCAGCTCAGGACTGAGCTGCTCAAAAGCCAAGGTTCTGGGTTCACTTCACTCTGCATTGTATTTGGTTTCACACTTTCCATGTAGAAATCTTTATGGCATACAGAGGTAATGTAGTTTCAGAACTTTGTTAGGCTTTTAAATCAGCATTAATTTGAGTGACATAATGCAGTAGATTAAAACAAACAGTATACAATATTCTATTATTCACAGTGTAATGAGTTATTTAAAATCTCCATCTCATAATATCTGAAAGTAAACTTGGAAAAACTTGAAAAAAGCTTCAGGTTCCCCACACAATTAAAGACTATTTCTACCATTGTTGAGTTTCAGCATTTTAAATGTAAATGTATTAAATATAGTCTGTTCATTACTAGCAATTGTTTTAATAATGTAATGTATCTGAGAAATAAAAAAAAGAAAAAATACCTTTCTTATCGCTACCTCAGTCCATCTGTATTACCACATGTCTACAGACATAGTTCTAGGTCATAGGCTGTTCTTGAGTGGCTTTGTGCTTTTTCTGAATGCTCACAGTCACTGGCACTGGCAGACCTAGAGGGTGGCAAACAGGGCAAATGCGCTGAGCGCCAACCCTCCAGGGGTGCCTCTCGGACTCTCACCCCCATCCCCCCCAGGAAAAGCCCAGGAGCACTGTGGAGAGGCAGCTTGCTTACAAGTGGCACAGAAGGCTTCGCCAGCCCCAGGACGCCCCACCTCTGCCTCTGAGGGCACCCCTCAGAGGTAGAGGGGAAGCGCATGCGCCCCCTCCAACTTCAGAGGAGAGACATGCCGCTTCCTGGCCCCCACAGAGCCTCCCACACCACTTACAAGCGGCATGGAGGTCTCCACTGGAGCTGTTTGGGGCCCCTGGGAACAGTCCCAGACCGCTGCCATGGAGACCTCCACATCACTTACAAGCGGCGCGGAAGGCTCCATGGAGGCCTCAGCTACCTCCTCCATTCCCCCTTGTTTTCAGAGGGGGAACGGAGGAGGTAGCTGTGCGAAAGTAATTGTGGTGACAATGACATCACCGCAATTACTTCTGGGTCAGCGGCGGGGGGAGCAGAGAAGACAGTGGGGAGGCACAAATGGGGGTGAGGGGCGGAAAACAGGGGCTTGCCCCAGGTGCGGGGACCCCCAGGATTGCCACTGCTCACAGTCAATTGTTTTTCTTCCATTTTTCCACTAATTCCATGACTACATTCATATTTTGATAATCTATTGTTAAATTGGATCACTTCCAGTAGAGATCTGCTTTGCATAGGTGTTGAGTTTTCTGACGTGGATTCACTTATTATCTTTTGCCTAGAGATTCTTGACCGTTGATCCACTTTGAGGAGAAAAGGGTGGGCAGGCAAAGGGGGGCTGGGCTGGGCTGTGCAGAAGGGTAATGAATGTACCTTATATGAAGCTCAGAACAAGTCCTGTTGGGCTGGGCTGGCCTAAAGTTTCTTGTAGGCCACCTTTCTGGCCTTATCTGCAGTCAGTCAGGTGTCTTTGGAAAGCTTAAAATAGGCAACAAAACTCCAGTATTTCTTGTTCCATTTCACTATCATGGTAATTGCTAAAGGTGATGTTAAGGTGAGTAGCACATTCAAGATTCTCTACATAAAAAGCGGCACATGGTGTGCTGTGGGTTGGCCACCCTTGGGTTATTACCTTTAGGGCTAACCAGGTCTACTCAGAAGTAAGTCCTATTTTGTTCAATGGGGCTTACTCTCAGGAAAGTGTGGTTTGAATTGCAGCCTTAAAGTCCTAAATGGCATAAGTCAGGACAAGAGACTTGAAAGATTTTCTTCTCCAGCTGTTACTTTAGGAGACAGGTTGGGAGAGGTGGCAAACTGATGAGAGGTGCCCTGCACCTGACATTTGCCAGCCACCCACTTCATCCCACTCTCGAAACCTCTTCTTGCTCACTGAAAGTGAGCAAAAGAAATATCAGGGTAGAGGCAAACCTCCACTATTGCTGTTGCAAGCAATCAGAGCAGCAGTGCCCAAAAAACAGCAGAGAGCCACAGTAATCCTGTTCTGACCACACTCTTTCCAGAACATTCAAAACAGCATTGCTTCTCCTCCTTCCCGCCCACCCAAGTGGGAGGCAGGAGCTGGAGCAACCCACCCACCCCCATGACTTTTACCTGCATGTTCCCTTTCAGCTGCATTTTCAAACAAATAGTGTGGGAATTAGTTCTGGCAGAGTTAGTCCAGCCTCTGTGTTTGAAGATGTGGCTGGACAGGAAAAATTTGGCAATAGTGAAGATACATTGGGAGGGCATATCATTACAGAATGTGCTTCACTGCCATCTCCTTGCCCGAATGGTCACTTCTTTAAATGTGCTGGATGAATATGCTGGAAGGGAGCCCAGCCAGTCTTAAACAAATGGTCAGGTGGGCAAAAAGAACACAGTGATGGGATGCATGTGTGGATACCACACAAACAAAACAAGACAAAGGGTGTGTGGTTTGTGTGTGCCCACTAGCAACAGATGGATTGGGATCTGGAAAGGTCATGGCAAATCTATTGCTGCTTTGGCAGCAGGTCAGCTTGGACTGCCAAAGCCTCACTCATTATAAAATAGCCTGTTCCTTGACCTCAGCAGTGGAGGAGGCCCTCATTTGCGGTGTGAGCAGACGTCCTCCTTTTCCAGGACATGTCCTGTTTTTTAGCCTTGTGTCTGGGAAAAGAACTTGAATGTCCCCCTTTTCCCTGTGAGCAGGTCCCTGCAGGCAGCCTTCTTGTACTTAATACAAGAAGCCTTCTTGTAATTAATAAATTATATGCAATATAGTTTTAAATGTAATAAGTAATGTTTAAGTTAACCACATGAAGTCCATATAGGAATGTTTTTATCTTTTATTTATTGTGTCCAACGTTTTTCTTGGATGTCCTAGACTTTGGGGTGTCTTGTCCTCTTTTGCGGTTATGACATCTGGTCACACTGCTCCTGTGGAGCTGCTGTCATCAGAAGATTTGATACCATACTGATCAACTCCTGGCAGGGGACCTGTAAGTATAGGTAGTAACTGCAGAAGGTGAGTAAGCAGAATAATGTTGTTACATAAGCCCACCACTTCCTGGAATGGAGAGACCTTCCAGGGGAGTGCCTCTGATTTCCTTCTGAGGACAGCCTTTCTGGGCCCTGGATTGCTTTTTCCTACTGCGAGTCTAAACACAAACGTGCCAGTGAGTTCTAAAACTGAGACTGAAAGAGGACCAAAACTTTTCAGCACCTTCAAGACAGCCCAATGCTGCCCACACTTTGCTGGGAGTATGCCCCGTTGACTCTAATGGGACTTACTTCTGAGTAGACATGAGGAGGACTGGGCTGCAACACATTCACTTGAGGATGCTGAAATCAATGGGTCCCTGTCCAAGGTGCTGCAAGACTCTCGGTGACCGACCCGGTTCCATTCAAGGGCCACCAGGAGACCTCAAACGCTCAGTCTTCCCACGCTTGCACGCGCGGAACCCTAGTTTATGTTCAGCCGCGCGGCCTGCCGGGAAATGGGTTTTTGCCATGGTGCATGCCGGGGGTTGTAGTCTCGGCGCTCTTCTCCCGCCGGAAGCTGCGAACGGGCGTGCACGGGGCTAGTCCGAATCCGGCGGCTGAGCGCACGGCCGGTTCGACGGCTGCTTCTCCGCGGCGGCGCCCGGCTGTCTGCACGGCCTGAGGAGCGGAGCTACGGCCGAGACGAGCGGGGAGGCGGGGCCGAGGCAGGCAGGCCGGGCCCCACCCGGGTGCCGGTCGTGGCTCGCCTCTGCCTGCCGCGCGCGGGGCGAGCGCCTTTCCCGGGACACGGCCCGGCTAACCTCTTCCCCCGGCAGCGGAGGCGGCTCCATGCTGCCGGCCGCCGCCCCCGCCGCCTCCCGCCCCTCAGCCAGAGGCCGGACGAGGAGGAGGCGCCCCCCCGGGGTCCCGCCCGCGAGCGCCCTGCGGCCGCCGCCCGTCGCCTGAGGGGGCCCCGCTGAAGGGCGCCGCCGCGCAGTATGGCGAACCAGCGGGTCATCCTCAACGTCTACGACATGGTGAGTGGCGCTTGGCTCCGGGAGCCCTCGGTGCCCCCCGACTAGCGCGCTCTCTTCTCCGCCTCCGGAGCCCTCCCGCCCTCATCGGACGCGGCTGCAGCCAGGGGGCTGGTGCTGGCCCTCCGCCGGGGCCGCCTCAGGACGGGGAAGGCAAGGGGGCCGCTGGAGAAGGGCAGGAGGACCTCGGAAGCCGCGCAACAGGTGTGGGTGTCCAGGGCTCCTCCGGCAGGTGTTGGCTTCGTGCGAGTGGCAGTGCTGGGACAGAGTGGCTTTCTTCACATCGCACCTACGGCAGGGCCGGTCTGGACACCTGCACAAGTCTGTGGGGGAGGCAGGTACTCCTGCAGTCCAGGGATGTGTGGTGGGTGGGGAGGCAGGTGAGGCAGTGCGCGTGGGTTGTGGGTGCTTGGGTGCCTCCCATGGCGGTGGCGCTTCTCGAAGGACCCCCGTGGAGAGACTCTGCCTCACCTGCCTCCCCACCCACCCCACATCCCTGCTGCAGTCCTCAAACTGCCTTCAGAAGAGCCTCCTATTCCCCAGGAAGAGGGCTGGAAGACAGATGAAAAGATCAAAGAAGACCTGGAAACACAGTCTTTTCAAAACAGATCAACAGCTGTATAGTCCAGTGTCCTTCATCTGGAAAAGAAGTAGTTAAGCCATTTCTGCCCAAATGGACCACATGTATGGGCCAGGCAAAAATGGGTTAATGCGCAGTGGTATGTGGTCAAAAATGTCTTGGTTCTCTAGGCTAAAATTGCGCAATCTCTTACTTTGTTGCTCCTTCTTATGTATAGACCGCATCATCTCTATCATACTTACCTAACTTTTTTATGTTACCCAACTGGTTTCTAACCACTAATGACTGCCTGTGTGAGAAATTATACTTTGGGGCACTTAGGTCTTGCGTCTTGCAATAAAAGAAAACCACTGGACCCCAAACTGGCATGGGATGATTGCTTTCCACATGCCCATAAAGGGTAAGAAGGTGGAGAACCCCTGCACCACTTTTGAAAGTAGAATTTACACACCTGTTCCGTTGTTTATGTATATTTGGGGTGTTGGGTATGTTGGGAAATGGTCAAGCAGTAGAAACAACAGAATGTTAGCTTGAGAACCAAGGTGGGTAGTCTGTGACTAGGTACTGAAGTTGCCACATTCTGACCATGGAGACAGTGCCTGTACCATTAACTGTTCTGGGCATCAAGTCATTAATGGATAGCTGTAACTCTTATCCTTGTGGTGCAACATGTTGGTAAAAAACATCACTTGACTCGAAACCCAATCCTAAGCTGGCTGGGGCGTGAGGCTGCAGTGGCACCGAAAATGGCTGCCGCCACATCCTGTATGCTCTGGGCAGCTGCCGGCAGCTCTTTGGGAGAAAGGGACTTCCCCCCTTCCCCCAGGTAAAGTGAGTAGCCCCGCAGTGGGGCTACCTGATTCACTACCAACCAAAAGATTCAAGAAGCTAACACAGAGGCTCAGGATCCAGTGGAGCAAAACATCCAAGACAATAAGAGACATGCATCCTGGTGCCATTCCCTTGCATCTGGCATTCTGAGGTAGCCTACTTCTAAAATCGGAAGGTTGTGCATACCCATCATGGCTTGTAACTAGTGATGGAGTTTTCTTCCAGAAATCTGTCCAGTTCCCTTTTAAAAGCATCTAGGCCAGATGCCATCACCACATCCTGTGGCAAGGAGTTTCTCAGACTAATTACACGCTGGGTGAAGAAATATTTTCTTTTGTCAGTTGTACCTCTCCCAACACTCAATTTTAGTTGATGAAAAAAGGCACTGCTATTGCAGATATTCTGGTACTTGGCACCCAGAAGCAAGAACACCACCTTGCTCTGATTATGGAACCCTTCCTTTTACCAACTGTAATCCACAAATTCAGCCAGATTTTCCTGCTTTTCTCTAGGGCTTTTAGGAGAAATGTTTATATCCCACAATGAGTCATTTGTCTTCTTCATTAACAAGTTAGATACAATGGTTGTTTTTGATATAGAGGAAAAAACAGAGTTTTGTAGCACCTTTAGGACCAACAAATTTGTTTCAGCATTTATTGCCAGTCACTGTCTCTCAGCTTAGCCTCTCTTACAGGGTTGTGGTGAGGATAAAACAAGAGGTGAGGTGCCATATATACTGCCCTGAACTTCTTGGAAATACACTACAATATAAATGTGAAAAACCTAAATAAAGTTTCGTCCTTGGGCAGGAGTATCCAAACTTTTTGGTAGGAGGGCCACATCATCTCTCTGACACTGTGTTGGGGTCTGGGAAAAAAGAAATTCATTTACACTTAAAATTTAAATAAATTTACATAAATGAATATATTAGAGATGGAATTTATATGAATGAATGAAGGTCTCACAGTAGCTCAAGGTCTATAAAAGACCTTGTGCAAAGCAAGGCCAGCCTTTCCTTTGCTGCTGCTGCATCACATACATGAAACAGCTAGCAGCAGAGGGAGCCCTCGGCCCACAGCTCATGCGAGAGGTCCAACAGTTGACCATGCTGAGAGTAGTTGCGTTGCGCCAGCACGGGCTCCAGCAAGTCTCCGGAGGGCCAGAGGCTCATTGAAGACTGGGGGCTCCCCACAGGCTGGATTGAGGGTCCCCAAGGGCCGCAAATGGCCCCTGGGCTGAGGTTTGGGCACACCTGCCCTTGGGAAAAATAATATGTTTACTAGAAAGTTCCCAGAATGCTAGGTAGGTAATGTATGCTGCATGTAGGTTATAAAGACAAATTATCCATCAAGGCAAGCAGCCAACTAACTGATCTCAGATCTTGTGGGGGAGATTCAAGAGTGTAAAAGGGGCCTACCAACCAAGCAACTGAGACTCACAGATTCAACTGAATGTCTGTTTAGCTCCCCCAATACCTGACAATGTTTGTCTTTGATGCTTTGTAGAAGACTAAAAGACAAGTGGGATTTTAAAAAAAAGGAAAAGAAAATCAGGTTGCAAAGGCTTTCTGCCCTCTAAGACAGTTGGATCAGAATGAAGAAACTATTGGTCTATGTTAAACTGGATAGCTTCCTTACCACTGTGATTTTTGAAAAGTCTAAACCAGTGTTTCTCAAACTGTGGGTTGGGGCCCACTAGGTGGGTTGTGAGCCAAGTTCAGGTGGGTCCCCATTCATTTCAATATTTCAGTGTTGTTCAAACTATGGCGCGGCTTTTTAGGGAGGTGCCAGGAACTCAAAGGGGAAGTGTGGGATGTCCTCTCGCAGCGATACAGTCACACCCCTGGACAGAATACGAGCCCGTCTTCTGCCTGTTTGCACTTTTTCTTAAAGCAGAAGAAACGGGAGTTGCTCAGCTGCGAGAGTGGCTGCTGCCACCCCGCCCTCTTCTCCCTCCACTCCTAGGCTGCGGCCTTCTGTGTCCGCTGCATGTTGTTTCCAAAGCTCTTCAACTCCAACCCCCATCTGGCAAGTACCGAGCATGCTCAACTTGCAGTCCTTAACCCTCGCTGATCCTTGTCTGGTTGGCTCCTACTGCAGACACCTGCCTATAAGTCAACCCCACAGATAAGTCGAGGGCAGGTTTTGAGCCAGCAATCATGGAATTTTCTTTGACCCTCGGATAAGTCGGTTAAACTTAGACGGGTGTCTGACTATAGTTTTGTCTGATTTTACCCCAGATTTTACCACAGATTTTATCTCTGACATTCAATATGTGGGTCGAAAATTCATTGTTCAGTTCTGCAAACATTTGCTGAACTCTTGTCCCAAGGAAAATACTAAAATATTTTTTTAAAAAACAACCCTTTGATCCAAAGTGCTTTCAGTGGTCCAAAAAGCATTGTGATCCAAAAAGCATTGGAATTGCAAATTAAGGCAATTGCTCTAAGTTCTCCACCACATGAGTAGTGACTTTGTACAGTCTCATAATGCTGGCTTTACAAATTAGACTCCAGATGTCCACTGTTTGCCTCTGTTTTGAGCTGAAGCTTAAATTTGGATTCTACAGGAATACATTCAGACATTCAACACGTGAAATTTTTCCAATCATTTGCACAGATGCAGGTATTCATCAAGTGCATTTCTAACAAGGTGCTTTCTACTAGACATAGAAAATGTTTGGGGCAGGAATTCAACAGGTGCAGCATCCATAATTACTTGCCACAGACAGACAGTGAAGAGCGTGTACCATCAATACTATGTGGTCAGTGGGTGATTTAACAGGATCGAGTTGTGATAATTAACCTAAACTGAGTTTTAGAAGCACTTTCAGTCCTGAAAAGTTGTACAGGTGAACACCAGTGCCTCATACTGCAACCAAAAGTGGTACTAGCATTTGGTGAAATTGTAGAAGAACTTTTTGATTCCTCTAAAGCATTTAAGAGGAACTTGGTGGTCAAACCTGAAAAATCATGTGTTAGTAGTGTATCTGACAATGGAGAGATTCCACAGCCATTACCATTTTTTTAGTCACAAAAACCAAAATATCCATCCAGTTTGCTTAACAAATACGTAACTAGATAATTGCCAAATTTGTTGAGATATGGCAGTTTGAAACATTAGGCTCAAGAAGTCCGGAGGGGAAATACTTTTTTAAAAACACACTATTTGTGCAGTGGTGGTGCATTGTATTTGCACTTAGTATATTGTTTCCACACTAACGCAATATAAGCGCAGACATTTTCAAACTGCTGTAGTTAAGCTGTTTCTCAACTGATCTGCACTGCATTTGGGAAGTTAGTGGTAACTCTGACACATTTCGTGTAGATTATGTGGTTGGTTTGGAGTTTATGAAGAATAATGTGTTTCAAACTTCTGGTTGGCCCTCTGACCCCCCCCCCCCCAACATGCAGCACATGCTCCGTTGGCATAGCTTCCTGTTAGAGGGTGTTAAGGAACAGAATTCAGTTGCTAATTAGGTGCTATGTGTTACCACTTAATCAAATTTAGTACTGATCTTTTGAGACATGACTAATATACTGCAGTTTGGAAACATCAAATTTGAGCCTCAAGAACCCTAAAAAAATTTTTTTGAAGCGATTGTGATGCATTTATACTGGTATAAACTGCTTTTGAAAGAGCAGCTTTTTCTGGGCTTGCCACACAAGATTTTGCTTCTGAAGTTCCTGAAAACTACCCTAAATTAATAAAGTAGAACCATGGTGGTCACTTTCAGACAAGGATGGAGCAAGTGGAGGAAGTTGCCCTCTGGGAAGTCCTTTTTGAAGGATTAGCTTATCCCTTCCTTCTTGGTTTTTGCCTTATTGAAATGATAATGGTAATAAGGTTCCATTACCTTAATAATACAGTGGCTCCCATGCATGCATTATCAAAATATCACTGTGTTTCTTACAGCAGACAAGAAGTCTTAAATATTCAAAACAAATTTTCCCAAACATATGAAGCATCCCTTTTCTCTTTGTTTTGTTCTCTCAAGTAATTTTTATTTCCAGATGTCTCCAAACATTTCAGTATGAGGGTCACGTTGTATATTTTACACATTTTTATGGGCGGAAAAAAAATCAGTTTTATGAATGAATGAATGATGTTTAAATGAATAAGTTTTACTTGGATCTTTTTTGTAATCAGCATGATGTGATTCAGAACAAAAGAGAAATGCCACATTTACAAAGAAACAATGCCATGCTTAAAATGAGAAATGATATACAGGTTGAGTCTTGGTATCCAAGACGGTTCAGTTCCCAGAATGGCAAAAATCATGTTAAAGCAAATCCATGTAAAAAACAATTCCCTTTGCTCAGTGATTTAAAAACAGCCTTGCTGACCTTTGTAATGCATGATAGAGACACACAATCAGTCTCTCTCCAGGCACTTCACTCCAACCGATGACCCCTCCCTTCACTGGGAGCTGCACTGGGAAAGAATGGAGGAGGTGTTAATCACTTCCACTTAGCATTCTTTCAAATGCTCAGGGGGAAGGGAGGTGTCACTTCCCTGGGAAGCTGTTTTAAGCACCTGGAGAGAGAATGATTGATGGATTATCTGCTGGCTGTACTCTCCCACATTAATGAAGCTATTGTTAAGCATCTTTTTTCCTTTAATTTCAAGGGCAGCTGTCTCATTGCATTGAGATAAAACCAGGGGTGAAAAATCCGTGGATAATTAGGTTATACCTGTACAGCGAGTAAAAATGTAAAACATGAACAAAAAAATTAGCAATAATATTTTTAAGTTGCTTAAAAGCAGATAAAAGCTGGGGGGGGCAGATGTGGGGCCCCCTCATGTAGTTTGGAGATCCCTGTTCTAATACTTTCATCTCACGTTCTCCCTTGTCTTGATAATGTAAATCTTCTGTTTTATCTTTTCACATCATGTGAAAGATTGTGATGTAAGAGGCAGCAGGTCAAACCATTTCTGCCCATCATTGCATATACACAACAGAGATCAAAAGTGTACATCTGTGGGCTGGGCAAAAATGTGTTAATTCAGGGTTGACATTTGACAAGACAAAAAACCAGTCAGATGAATTACTTCTCTAGTACAGTGGTTCCCAAACAGTGAGTCATGGCCCAATTTTTGTTTGGTCATGAAACTGACAAGGCAGATTAGACTTTGCACATAAAGGGTTAAACAGCCTGCCACTGGAAGAGGAGCACTGCTGCCCAATCACCATTATAGCTACAGAGGCTTAAGGGGTTTATAAAGTGAAACTTTTTTAGGTGGATCCTGATGCTAAAAAGTTTGGGAGCTACTGCTCTAGAACTTAGAGCATTAAATGATTAGAACACGAACAGACAGGAAGAATTGCATATTAAAAAAAAAAAAAGACTGCCTTCAAGAAGAGTCCAGAGTTCAGTCTCTCTTGCTGGATTGAGAACAGTAAGTGTAAATTGGATGTACATCAGAATATGGAAGCCACTTATCCACAGTACATTGCTTTCAGTGAAATGAACATTCTCATTTGCCAGAATGCGAATAGGGATGTGTTTTGGAATGCCCAGCTAGTCTTATGGCAATATTGGGCTGAATCCTAACCTCTAGTGCTCTGGCGCTCTGCAATGGGAAGCTCATTCTGTGAAAAGAAATAAAAAGAGGGAAGCTTGCCTAAAGGGTCCTTCCACAATGAAAAAGGGGTCCTTGGGTACATACAACTTGCTTCCACAAGTGGGAAAAGATCCTGGCCACAGGATCCACCAATTATTTGAAGCATGCCTAGAGAATGCTGAAAAATAACTGTTCAGTTCAGGACATCTCATTCTTCCCTCCTGCTGGACATGGTGTTGAATAACAGTAGAAGGATGTTGAGCAAGTATGGAGCAAAGGCAGTGGAAAAGGAGGACATTTTTTTGCAATAGAAATCCTTTTGAGCTTTCTCTCTTCATTGCCAGGTTCTTCTCATCCCACATGCATAGGCTCTGCTAGCAGATGGGCATGCCTCATCTTTCCCTCATCCACACTCTACCCTGCAAATGTCCTCCCCTGATCCTGTATTCACATTACAAAGTTGGGAATGTGGATTTTCATCCTCATAAAGGTGCTAGAAGAGCATATTTATTTAAAGTTGCAACTTTGAGAGAGAACTGAATGGGTAAGGAGGCTGTGAGCTTGGGATGAAACTGGGACCTCAGGCTGCAGGGCCCTGTATTGCAGCATAGTCAGCCTCCTGGTTAAAGAGATGTAGATCAAATTGAGTTGTTCTTGCCTCACATGTCTGCACATCATTTGATTGCCTTATTACCTGCTTTCTCTGCCTTTTGTTATAGGAATAACATTGCTAAGCAGGTATACAGTGCTTTACTTCAGGGTTCATTTGTGTTGACATAATTTTCAGGGCCTGTTATGACTTCCCTCAAATTTTGCTGTTATGTCAAAGTAGTGGTACTGCAACATAGTGTCAATCTCCTACAATCCTTACAGTGTCTTAGCCTATATATCGTTGGCTGTTTCTATAGCATTTGTTGGAAATGAATGGATACGGTGGGTGAACTGCTGTATCAAAATTTCCAAAAGAAAGCTATGCCAGTGGCATTCCTGGGGGGGGGGAAAGGGGAGCAAATGCCCCAGGGCCCCACACCTCCAGGGGCTTCGCCATCTTGCTTGCCCCTCGCTCCCGTCCAAGGGTCTTTGGAGAGCCGGGGAGTCTGCTCTGAGGTCTTTTGGGGCCTCAGGGAGGCCTTTAAACCCCACTTCCAATTTTTGGCCAAAGCCTTCAGAGGGTGGCCTCCCTGGCTCTCCAGATGCCCCTGGACAGCAGGGAGGCAGCACACGATGGGAGGGGCAGCACCCTAACATCCTGGCCCCAGGTGGCGCAGGGGCCAGGATCGCCAATGAGCAATGCTGTGTTTGATCTGTGGCACTCT
Source organism: Tiliqua scincoides (assembly GCF_035046505.1). Classification (NCBI taxonomy): domain Eukaryota; kingdom Metazoa; phylum Chordata; class Lepidosauria; order Squamata; family Scincidae; genus Tiliqua; species Tiliqua scincoides. Next base: position 233,570,892 of record NC_089821.1, read on the forward strand.
CTGGGTGTGTAGTATTTAAAATAAGAAACATTAGTTTTGTTAAATAGAACTGTGTTCTAGAAGATGATAAAATGACATGCAACCCATGAAGCTACTGTATGACACCTGTGACTCTCATGTTAGGTTTTGTAAATGTTGCTCTGTATTTTACAGTATTTCACTTATTTCTCTTCTGTGGTGGATCTGAAGCCAGAGTACCTGAGGTTTCCAGGTGACCTCACATTCAGACACTGGCCTGCTTAGTTTCTTTAAGGTTGCTATACCAGGTGCCTTCAGAGCAAGCCTTGTTTTTGTTTGTATTTTATTGCAAGCATTTTAAAAATCATTTTCTGAAATAAAAGAATCATAAATCTGTCGTGCTTTATTTTTATTATTTATAAGCCAGCCATGCATTTTTGAAACTTGAAAATGGAGAGTTAGCAGGATCACTGTGTTAATTCAGCTGGCATAGAAATTCATTTGGGGAGAAAAAATGTGTGACTATTTCTAAAATCACTGGAATTCATTCTTGCAAATATATACCATTATGTATCTCTGGGATCAAGCATTTTGATTTCATACTCATAGAGGAGATACAGGAAGAATTTTAACTGAGATTAATCCTAACTAAAACATTCCAGGAAACTTAGTTTTTGCACCAAATATTGTGCAAAGAACACACTGCTTAAGCAGTGTGGTATGACCACTAATCATATACTCATTTCACCAACTCTAGCAATCCACATGTAAAGAAAATTCAAGATCCAACATCTGTGTATGTTCCCATCACAGCTTTCATCTGAACACGGTACTTCACAGTAACCTGAAACAGGGCTTGTTTCTTAAAGTGAAGGACACCTATGCCCTTTTCCATGCTATATAAATCATAAAAATCAGCCCCGCAGAATCAGGCCAATCTTGCCCGCCTTTGTGTATCTCATAGTGGCCCACCAGATGCCTCATGGGCACACAACAGGATACCTACATCCTGTTGCTACTTCCTTGCATCTGGCGTTCTGCTTCTAACCAGGAGGTTGCCCATACCCATCATAGCTTGTCACCTGTGATGGGTTGTTCTTCCAAAAATCTGCTCAATTGTCTTTTAAAGGCAACCAGACTAGACACCATCACCACATCCCATGGCAAGGAGGTGCATAGATGCACCTGGGTAAAGTAATATTTCCGGGATGTCCTTTAAGGGCTTTTTGTGGACACCAGTTTCCATGGAAATTGGTATCTGCAGTGTCCTGGAACACATCCCTTGTGGATTTCGAGGGGCCACTGCATTTCAAGGATTGTTTGTTATACAGCCACATAAGTAGTCACAGCACTCTTTGGTTATAGCTTTCTAATACAGGAAAAGGCTTTTCTATAATTCCATCCTGTAGAGTTCCTAAAAGAATTATACCTGATGTTTGCATCGTTAGACACTGAAGAAAAGGTTGCAAAATAAGATATGTTGGCTTTATACAATTGAAAGACTTGTTTTCAGGAACTTGATTGGTTCGTGCTGTCAGTGTGACTAAGGTTTTGATTCCAGGTACAGAAGGTATTTGTTTATAATTACTGTGCCTGTAGGAAAAACTAATCCTCTCTTACTGGATGAATCTCAGAAAAATTGGCTATAGTTTTGGTGCAGAACTAATTCCATGAATTTTTCAGAATGGTTCACAGTTCTATTTGTTATCACTTTTGCTCAGTGCTTTGGCATCTGAAAACCTTTCAGGAAAGAAATTCCAAAGGAGTAGCTGTTTTAGTTGCAATAAAAACAGCACCATACCATAAAGACAAATGCCTTTATTGTAGCATAAGCTTTTGTGCAACAGTCCACTTTGTCACATGCATGAAGTGATACTCTCCTGTGTGTATGCCTTTGTGTAATGAGCAGACACGCATATGTATCCACATTGATAGAGAAGAAAAGTAGCAAACAGTGAGGTCAAATCACCATGAAATGGAAGAGGTATATAGCCTGTGACATATCTATGTAAAGCTTATAAGTATATAAGCCAGAAATACGTCTCCGCAACATTAATGGGTTAATTGTCAATCAGTTGATTATCATCAGTAACTTGTGATAAATTTTCTTTGCTCAAGTTCTGTTTGTGACCCCTCCTTTCCCCCTGGAGCACTCCAGAGAATGCAAAGCAGAGGTGATAATCACTTTGCATCCTTTTGCACACATTGTAGGGGGAAGGGAGGGGTCACTTACTTGCATTGGAGTGAACTGAAACTTAGCTGTTCTAAGAGCTGTTCCCTGGAGTTTGATTGATTGCTTGCCTGTCTGCTGTTACTCTCCTGCATTACAATGGTAAAGTGACATTTTTCCTTTAATTTAAAGGGCCCTTATTACCTTGAGATAAAACAGGCAAAAAAAATCGGTGGATAATTAGGTTATACCTGCATATATAAAAGAAATGCTTGGTCTATGTATATTTTACTTTTAAATATTATATCCCACTGCAAAACTGTGCCACTGGCCATCTGACACTGGCTTTGACTTCAGAAGTAAATACATTAAGGGCAAAATCCTAACCAGGTCTACTCAGAAGTAAGTTCTATTTTGTTCAATGGGGCTTACTCTCAGGAAAGTGTGGTTAGGATTGCAGCCTATGTGTTGCATTGGTATGTGAAATTTCTAAAAATGTGTTGTGCTTCCTATTTTCTCTCTTAGTACTGGATGAATGAATACACTTCCTCTCTTGGGATTGGAGTATTCCATTCAGGAATAGAGATATATGGCAGAGGTGAGTAACACACTTCAACTCAATGTTGTTGCTAAACAGCATCCTTCCCAGTATATGTGAGTCGGCGAGAGGAAAACAACACTGTCTCATTGCCTGTGTTTCTTCTTAATAGCATTTATTAAGTTAAACCACCAATAGTCAAATGTATCATAAATTTGCATATAAATTCACAAAGTTTGGAAGTTTTGCTAAAATCATGAATATAAGCTAGGCAGTGGCCATACTTCTACATACATCAACTAAGATATTTTAAAAATCCTAAATTTGGTACTGACTCACTTTATACATAAAATCCTGTATTTGTTTTTTATCAGAATTTGCTTATGGTGGCCATCCTTATCCTTTTTCTGGAATATTTGAAATTTCTCCAGGAAACGCGTCCGAATTAGGAGAAACATTTAAATTTAAGTAAGCAATTTTTTCTGTTATTGGTGTGAACTGAACTATTGTGCGATTGGGATATGTCATACTTATAGAAATGTTGATGCCTGTGGATTACAACAATAGTATCTTCAATAGTATTTGGTCATGAAAACATCTTAACTATAGCAGCATTTCCCAGATTGTGGGTTGTATCCCACTGGTAGGTCGAGAGCCCATGTGTACTGGGCTGTGATAGTTCTGATGGTGCTGCAAAGCTTTAATGGAAGGCCCTGGAGGCCTGTTCCTGGTTGCACTGGAACCCAACCCACTCTATTGACCTACACTGACCTCAGAATGGACCACAGAAGCAGCTTCCGGTCCATCATGTCAACAATTAAAAGGCTTCTTAAATGAAAAGGTCTTGGGGCTGCACTGAATGGTCTCCAAAAAAGGGGCTGTTCTCATTCCAAGGGGAGAAAATTCCATAAGCAAGGAGCCACCACCAAGGCGGCCCTATTTCTGGCTGCAATCCCCCTCACCTTTGCTGGTGGTGGCACAGTCAAATGGGCCCTCTCTGATGACCTGAGATGATGGGCAGGATTATATGGAAGGAGGTAGACCCTCAAATACCTTGGTCTCGAGCCATAAAGGGTTTTAAAAGTCAAAACTAGCACTTTGAATTGAGCCTGGAAACGAACCAGTAGCCAGTGTATCTGCTGATGCAGTGGCCCGATTGAGTCAAACCGACTCACTACCAGGAGCATTGTGTCATGACCCATCACAGAAGGAGAGGTGGGTTGCAACGCTGAAATTTTTTGAAACCACTGAACTGTAGTAATTGGAGGCAGAACACCATTGTCAGTCATCCTCTAGACAGGAATACTTATATGAATACAACACACAGATGAAAAAGGTCCATTTTGAAGACACAAATTTGGAGGTAAAGAGAAAACATTTGGATAAGGAGGGGAAAAGAGTGTAAAAGGAATGGGGCTTCTGAGCATGAAGTAGAGAAAACCATAAAAATGTATTTTAAAAACTATAAATAAGTTTTCGGTGTGCATGTGCTTCCAAGAGCAAATGGAAAATGAGAATGTGTACTGTTGGATTTGGATTTGAAAGAACATTATTCATTTTCTTTTTAATTTTAGAGAAGCCGTCGTTCTTGGAAATACTGACTTTATGGAAGAAGACATAGAAAAAATTATAGAAGAACTTGGAAAGGAATTTAAAGGAAATGCCTATCACTTAATGCACAAAAACTGCAATCATTTTTCTTCAGCTTTATCAGAGGTAAGTGTAATTTGTCTAAATATCAGCCTGTATCTATCAGCTTATATCAAACATAGAAGGGTAACAGCAATTTTCAACAAATTGCATGGATTTTTGTTGTTACTTTCCAAAATGCTTCTATACTTATATAAGCTGGGAATAGGCCCCATATGTTACATTGATGTATTTTCAGCCTAAAATCAGCTGAAAATCTCAATTTTTAGTATCAGCATCTTTCATTTCCACTGTTTACATGGGTCAGGTTAGTAGTCTTGGGTACTGGGTACTCTTGGACAGTTGCTGGGGGTCCACTGCTGATGTCTATCCTAGCCCCATAGAAAGATTGTGATCCAGACATGGCTGGTTGGGCCCTTCCACTGACCAGTTGGCAGGAGCAGGCTTCTTTTATTTTTGGCAGGCCAGCAGCAACAGCATGTTAGCCAGCTGCAGCTGCTGGCCATGTCCCCCCCCCCCAACTCTGTATATAGTACTGCATAGCACATGTGTGGATAAAAGTATAGCAGGTGGCAGCAACTGGCTGGAACATTGTTGTTGCATCTGGCCTGCTAAGATTTAAAAAATACAAAACAAAACCATATGCCACTGTGGTATGGGAAAGAGAGCCCATGAAAGTAGTCTATCAGAGGTCACTTTGTCACATTTCCCCCCCCCTTTAAAAAAAAACAAAAAAAAACCTGGAGTTAATTGCTTCAGATATTTTGAAGTTTCTTGTCAAATTATGGTTATTTTCATCCCCCAGGAGACTGGGTTAAGCAATTAATTCAGGCAGAAGGGTTGCCATGCATCCCCATCCCTCTGCCTCTCATGACCTCAAGCTGGGCCATCCATCACCCTTCCTGATGCTCTCCGGGCTCTGGAGAGTAATTGCAAAGGGGGAAATGGTGACAGCTGAACCTCTTACTGACTGAGAGCTGACAGGAGTTTCAGCTGGTTCTGTAAGCTGCCCCCCTCCAAAAAAAGAACACCCTCCAGGCTGTAGAGTAACCCTGAAAGGATAGGATGGTTGAAGCAACTGCTAGCCAAGAGCTACCTGGAGTTTGCTACTACCTTCCCTTCCCCTTCTCAGTCATTTTCTAGAGCTTGGAGACTGAGCAATAAGGGGGATAGTGATGGCAGAAGCTAAGCTCCTGTTGGCTTTAGTCACTGCCATCCTTCTTTACCATGAAGAGTGATCCAGAAGTGGTGGGCAGAAGGGGTAAGAAAGGTGAAAAACTGCAATAAAGCTAAGGTTACTTTACATGTAAACGATTTTCAAGGAGTGAGTCCATACTATAGTATTCACCTGATAAGAGTAGTTTTCATTTTATAACTTGAATTTTTGAAATGGTACCAGTAATTGCTCATAAGAACATAAGAACAGCCCCACTGGATCAGGCCATAGGCCCATCTAGTCCAGCTTCCTGTATCTCACAGCGGCCCACCAAATGCCCCAGGGAGCACACCAGATAACAAGAGACCTCATCCTGGTGCCCTCCCTTGCATATGGCATTCTGACATAACCCATTTCTACAATCAGGAGGTTGCGCATACACATCATGGCTTGTACCCCATAATGGATTTTTCCTCCAGAAACTTGTCCAATCCCCTTTTAAAGGCGTCTAGGCTAGACGCCAGCACCACATCCTGTGGCAAGGAGTTCCACAGACCAACCACACGCTGAGTAAAGAAATATTTTCTTTTGTCTGTCCTAACCCGCCCAACACTCAATTTTAGTGGATGTCCCCTGGTTCTGGTATTATGTGAGAGTGTAAAGAGCATCTCCCTATCCACTCTGTCCATCCCCTGCATAATTTTGTATGTCTCAATCATGCCCCCCCTCAAGCGTCTCTTTTCTAGGCTGAAGAGGCCCAAACGCCGTAGCCTTTCCTCATAAGGAAGGGGCCCCAGCCCCGTAATCATCTTAGTCGCTCTCTTTTGCACCTTTTCCATTTCCACTATGTCTTTTTTGAGATGCGGCGATCAGAACTGGACACAATACTTCAGGTGTGGCCTTACCATCGATTTGTACAACGGCATTATAATACTAGCCGTTTTGTTCTCAATACCCTTCCTAATGATCCCAAGCATAGAATTGGCCTTCTTCACTGCCGCCGCACATTGGGTCGACCTGTCCACCACCACCCCAAGATCTCTCTCCTGATCTGTCACAGACAGCTCAGAACCCATCAGCCTATATCTAAAGTTTTGATTTTTTGCCCCAATGTGCATGACTTTACACTTACTGACATTGAAGCACATCTGCCATTTTGCTGCCCATTCTGCCAGTCTGGAGAGATCCTTCTGGAGCTCCTCACAATCACTTCTGGTCTTCACCACTCGGAAAAGTCTGGTGTCGTCCGCAAACTTAGCCACTTCACTGCTCAACCCTGTCTCCAGGTCATTTATGAAGAAGTTGAAAAGCACCAGTCCCAGGACAGATCCTTGGGGCACACCGCTTTTCACCTCTCTCCATTGTGAAAATTGCCCATTGGCACCCACTCTCTGCTTCCTGTCCTCCAACCAGTTCTCAATCCATGAGAGGACCTGTCCTCTAATTCCCTGACTGTGGAGTTTTTTCAGTAGCCTTTGTTGAGGGACCGTGTCAAACGCCTTCTGAAAGTCCAGATATATAATGTCCACGGGTTCTCCCGCATCCACATGCCTGTTGACCTTTTCAAAGAATTCTAAAAGGTTCGTGAGGCAAGACTTACCCTTACAGAAGCCATGCTGACTCTCCCTCAGCAAGGCCTGTCCGTCTATGTGTTTTGAGATCCTATCTTTGATGAGGCATTCCACCATCTTACCCGGTATGGATGTTAGGCTGACCGGCCTATAGTTTCCCAGGTCCCCCCTCTTTCCCTTTTTAAAAATAGGCGTGACATTTGCTATCCTCCAATCTTCTGGCACCGTGGTCGTTTTGAGGGACAAGTTGCATTCCTTAGTCAAGAGATCTGCAACTTCATTCTTCAGTTCCTTAATAACTCTTGGGTGGATGCCATCAGGGCTCGGTGACTTATTGATCTTTAATTTATCAATGATGTCTGAAACATCTTCTCTTTAAATCTCTATCTGACTTAACTTCTCGGTCAGGAGGGGCCGTTCGGGCAGCGGTATCTGCCCGAGGTCTTCTGCCGTGAAGACAGATGCAAAGAACTCATTTAATTTCTCTGCCATCTCTAAGTCTCCTTTTATCTCCCCTTTCCCTCCCTCACCATCCAGAGGGTCAACCACTTCTCTGGCGGGTTTCTTGCTTCTAACATATTTGAAGAAGCTTTTATTATTCCCCTTAATGTTGCTGGCCATGCGTTCCTCATAGTCTCGCTTGGCCTCCCCTATCACCTTCTTACATTTCTTTTGCCACAGTTTATGTTGCTTTTTATTCTCCTCATTAGGGCTATACTTCCATTTACGGAAGGAAGCTTCCTTGCCCTTCACAGCCTCTCTAACTTGGCTGGTTAGCCATGCGGGCACCCTCCTGGATTTAGTGGAACCCTTCTTTCTTTGCGGTATACACCTCTGCTGGGCCTCTATTACTGTTGTTTTAAGCAGCCTGCATGCACTCTGGAGAGATTGGACTCTTTTTACCCTCCCTTTCAACCTCCTTCTAACCAGCCTCCTCATTTGGGGGAAGTCTGCCCGTTGGAAGTCAAGGGTTTTTGTGAGAGATTTGCCTGGTATTCTTCTCCCAACGTGCATGTCAAAACGGATCGCAGCATGATCACTGTTCCCCAATGGCTCAGTAACGTTTAGATCTCTAACCACGTCCTGCATACCGCACAATATTAAATCCAGAGTCACCTGTCCTCTGTTGGGCTCCGTGACTAGCTGCTCTAAGCCACAGTCATTTAGCACGTCAAGAAATCCGGTTTCCTTATCGTGACCAGAACACAAATTGACCCAGTCAATATGAGGATAATTGAAGTCCCCCATGATTACAACCCTTTTCCTCCTTGTCACCTCCCTGATCTGTTTCCTCATTTCAAGGTCCCCATCTGATTTCTGGTCTGGAGGACGATAGCACGCCCCCAGTATTACATCGCTGCACAGGCCTGGTAATTTAACCCACAGAGATTCTACAGTGGAGTCGGACCCACCTTCAATCTGTACTTTGCTGGATTCTATCCCTTCCTTAACATAAAGGGCCACCCCACCTCCAACACGCCCCTGCCTGTTCCTCCTGTAGAGTTTATAGCCCGGGATTGCGGTATCCCACTGATTCTCCGCATTCCACCAGGTTTCCGTTATGCCCACTATGTCAATGTTTTCCCTTGTCACCAGACATTCCAGTTTTCCCACCTTTGCTCGTAGACTTCGGACATTCGCATAAAAGCATTTGTACACGGAATGCCCCAGGATGGGCTGTTTATTCGCTTTGTCTCCGCATCCTCTCAGTGTGCCAAACCATCTATCACATCCCATCACGATACCTTTTCCAATTTCTTTTCCTACTCTGCCTTTGTCTTGTTGTTCTCTAACCTCCCCATCCTCATCCCACAGCTCATATAAGTACTGTTAGCAGTTGGTATTTCATGTTTAGCTCTGTGTCTTAGTTGGAGTAAAAAAATAATTGGTTTTTGCATGCTAACTTTGCAGTTATTTTCCTAATGGCCTATTGCAGTGGTACTCAAACGTTTGCGGCCAGTGGCTCCCTTGACCCCCATGGCTGTTGGCCATGACTCCCCATCATGTTCCTGAGGGCTGGAAGTGACATCATTAAACAGGGAGTGGCCAGAAATATTAACTACATTAAATATATTAGATATAATAATATTATATTTATTATAATATATTAAATATATATTAACTATATTAATATTAATTATACTAATCATATCATCAATTAAATGCAGATCTTAAAAATATACTATTAATACACAGCAATATACGTGCTTTATAAATGATCAGCTGCTGATCACTGTTGGAGACAGCATGCTGGAGTAGGTAGATTTTGTCTGGTCCAGGAGGACTCATTTTTTTAAACTTTGCAAGCATGCCAATAGAGTTGTTTTATCAAATGAACTTTGTGAACAACCAATCTGACCAACATTACACACACACACCCCTGTGAACCCCAATCCAACTAGTCATTTCTCCCATTCTCCTTGGATAGGATTGAACCCTTTATTAATTTAATGAAATTAAATTTTTCCAGCAGCTGGTGGGGAAAACAAAAATAGACCATGAAAATATATCAGAGCTCATAAGGGTTTGGTTAGGAAGCTGATAGGAGATGCACAGCTCAAGCCTATGCATGTCTACTTAGAAGTAAGTCTCATTAGAGTCAATGGGGCTTACTCCCAGGAAAGTGTGGATAGGATTGGGCTGGCAATCACTTCATCAATGGCTGATAAGTATTCCCTTCAAATAGCAAGATTCATCACTTTGAAAATACAGCCTTTCTTCTTCAGTCAAACAACAAGATTAATAAATCACTTTAAAAACAGTACCCTTTTTCTGCTCCTGGCCAAGTAAAGTGTGTGCTTCTGTCTCTCCTCCCCCTTTGCCAACTGCATGGAAACAACTTTAAGACCCCTGGTGACTGGTCAAATAGGAAGCGTTTTATTTGGGGAGGGGGAGGAAAGTAGGAAGGTTTGGAGATCGAAAGGGGAGAGTGGAAGAGGGAGGGGGTTGAAAAGAGAGATTTAACTTTGATGAGAAGTGATCCCAGGCCCAGGGAACTAGGAACCAACCAGACAAGGATCATCGAGGGTTAAGGACTGCAAGCTGAGCATGCTTGGTACTTGCCAGATGGGGGTTGGAGTTGAAGAGCTTTGGAAACAACATGCAGCGAACACAGAAGGCGGCAGCCTCTGAGTGGAGGGAGAAGAGGGCAGGATGGCAGCAGCCACTCTCGCAGCTGAGCAACTCCGTTTCTTCTGCTTTAAAAAAAAGCGCAGACGACGGGCTCGTATTCTGCCCAGGGTTGTGACTGTATCACTGTGAGAGGACATCCTGGCGCTTCCCTAAAGAGCCGTGCCATGCAGTTTGAATAACACTGGCCTATTGTCTGAAAATTTTACTTAATGTTACCAGTCTAGCAGGCAACATCAGTCTTTATTATTCCTTATGGCAGAATTGTTGACGTACTGTGTGTTCCAGTTCAGTGACACACATACGTTTAATTCAGTATTGACTGACATCTGATCTCCAGGATTTCAGATGGAGGTCTTTCCTAGGCCTAATCAGAGATTCCAGTGATTGAATCTGGAACCTTCTGTGTGCAAAGCAGATGCCTGTCACCTACCTGTGGTCCTTCCCCACAAATGTGTTTTAATCGATCAAAAAGCCATACATAACTTTTTTTGTTTAAATAGATAACTTTTGAAATGTCATTTAGATTCTCTGCGGAAAAGAGATTCCTCGATGGGTGAATCGCCTTGCCTATTTCAGCTCCTGTATCCCATTTCTCCAAAGTTGCCTACCGAAAGAATGGCTTACACCTGCGGCCCTTCAGTCTAGTGTAAGCCAAGAGCTTCAGGAAGAACTAGAAGAAGCAGAAGGTGCTGCAGCAGCCACTTCCTTGCCAACTTCAGCATCAGGGTCAAGAACTGGACGTCACACTAAAATATAGGTTCAGTCCAAAGTACCCTTAAACTGAAGTATTTGGAAGCCTTGTCAGTAACTGACTTTGGAAAGTGGACATTTGAAAATGTCTGTGGTATGCAATTGGTTCTCCCGCTCAAGCCCATGGTATGTTCTGCTCAGGATTTTATATGTAGTGAAAAGAGTTTCTGGGAGAAATGGGAAGGAATTTAAGATATAGCTGCTCACTTCATTTTCATCTAATCAATAGACTTGGACTGACTGAACAGAAGTTAAACTGTTTACAGTATTGTGTGCTGCTGTTTACGAGTCCCACAGGGACACCTGCCATTAAAAAAAAACTATTAACCAGCAATTAGGCCTTTGTAACTTCATCAGCTTTGGTGGAAGTGATCTTATGGTCAGCTTGGCCTATCTTGGAACTTGGCAAGCAAAAACATTTCACTTCCAACTATTGCTGAGTAAGAAGTGGAAGTTTTTGAATACTGTGTGTAAACAGGGTACATACTGATCAATACAAAGAAATCAGTCCTAAGAATTAAGATTACTTGGTATATGGCTGAGAATATCTGTTTCTAAAAATGTGTCTGTCAGTTAAATCATAGTTTTTATCCACTTATAAAGAGTTTAAAGATTTTATTACAAATTTCACTCAGAGTGGTGTCAGTTAGATTTCAGCCTCTCACGGTTCTATTGTCCAGTGTTTGTTTTTTTTCCTGACTTGGAGATGTAAAAAGTTATTCTGAATCTCAGAGCCATGCCTGTTTCACATAATTGAAAACCTGTATGATGAATACAGATGGAATACAGAATTGATAATTAACATTTTCCTGTGGCATTAGCATTCAGTTCATGGCTGCACTCCCTGTGACCATGTAAGTTCTGCCATATTTATATTGCTGCTGAATACAATAATCTCTTCTTAGGCACATAGAAATGGCAACCATGTAGATTCTTAGGTAACTGGTTTCCTCAGCAGCCATATTCCACACAAAATGTAAAGGCTTTCTCCACCTAGAGTGTTCCTAGAAGGACAAATGAGTTACAGATGAGTATGTTATTCAGATGTCTCTTTTGGGGACACTAATTTCTTAACCATATTTCTTTAAGACCAAAATGTGAATATGATTAACACCAATTGATTAGAGGAATTCCATCTGTTTAGTGGCTTTCCCTAGTACTAGCATGTCTCATGGAGGTTTTTGAATGTGGATACATTACTAGTGATGGCACATTGGAATTGTGCCATCACTAGTACTGTACTCACATACAGAAACCTCCATGAGACATGCTAGCATTCTTACATACTGCTTTATATACTTATATAAGGTATATTCTTATATACTGCCTTAAGGATTTTCCAGTTAAATGGAAAAAGGTCAACTGGAAATTATGTATAAACTGATTTGCTACCTTACAAAATTCTGCATTGGTGAAGAAAATATAAATAACTATTGCATGTGGTGTGTATGTTCCTGGGTTTGCTGAACGGACTATACAGGTTAGGTAAACACATTTCAGTTAGATAAATTGGAGGTTTTGGGGCACATATTGGAAATGACAGGACGTTTGGGCTGGTTAATTTTTTTACAAACTTATGTGACTCTTTGTCATGCTATTTTATAAATGTAATCCTGCTGAAAATTGCAAAAATGCTCCTATAGTTTTCAGCAACTATTGCATTAGGTATTTTCCAATCACTTCATTCTTACATTATTTTAGGCACCTCTTTTTAGGCAGTCTTGAGGTAGAGACTGTTGTAAACAATACTCAGGTAAGTAACATCATCCTGTTAAAAGTCAAAGGGTAGCATCCCAACTGAACCTTCTGCCACTGGAAGTTTTCCCTGTTACCTGAAGGAGATGTGACTTGTGGAAGGAATTCTTGCATGAGCAGAATGCTTTCTGTTCACAGGAAGCTTAGCGAGTTCCCAGTGCTAGAAGTCCTAGTCAGAATGCCACCAATACAGAATAATTTTCCAAAACTGTGAAGTGTTAAAAATATTTTATATTTTTTCCCAGTCTTTTTTTAGCAAGACACAAAATTGTCTTCACTGCCATTATGACTGCAGTTTACCACTTTCACAGTTTACCACTTTCATTATGACCACAGTAACCACTTTCATTTTGTAACTAGTTGGCATAACCTGTTTAAGCTTCTGATTTCAAAAGACACACAGTGTTTGCCCTACACTGTGAGTTTTTGGGTGCTCTGAATTGGTATTCTTAAAGCCTTTTTTACTTGTTGCTGGATCATATAAATAAATATTGCATTTACCAGTACAGAGAGAGAATGGGATAGGTAGCCATTTTGCACTACAGCTGAGGTAGAAATGGAATTTTCTAGCTCATGCTGGAAGCTGTTGATTAAGTTCAAATGCAAGGTAAGCTCTGATCTGAACTAATCTGTGTACTGTGATGCACAAGCAGACCTGGTCCATGTGGAAACTTCCCGCTTATTCAATGGTAGGAACAACTTGGTGCATGTATTATTTGGCATGTGTGGAGTTATTCCTTCCACTAAAGTGAATGGTAAATCCTGTGCTAATCCATGGTTGCTGCATGCACACAGTTTTGCTAGTCCTAGACAAACATTAGGAACCAGTTTAATTGCCATTAAATTGATATGAAACAACTGATTTCATTCCAGCAATACAGCATTTTGCCATACTTTGCCACTTTCATATATTGCACCACAGTAACAGCATGTATGGACAGAGAAGACACAGTGTGTAAATGCTTCTTAAAATTCTGTTTAAATAACCTGATGATTCAGTCTAGTTTTATTGCAGATTTCTCATTATTTGTTCTAAAACTTTTAGTAGTGATTTTATCACCATGAACAAACTTAACATCTGAACCCTGAAGTTGAAACTACATCCTAAGAACCAATGGTAGCTTTATATCTTACCATATGTGCTACACTCAATCTCCACTTGATTCCTTACAGCAAAAAACAAAACAACCCTGCCAAAGGCTGCTGTCATATGTTAGCAATAGTTCAAGTAACCTTTCACCAGCATTACAATTCAGCAGGGAGTACACTGTCTGCCAGGGGCCACAGTGTACATTTAAAAACTACAACACTCCTCTCAGCTAGGGGAATACTGTGGAGTTTTTCCAACAAAAAACAGGTAGAAAAAAAATATATGCAGGTTTCTATCTGTCCAGTTTCTAATACTTGATTATTTTTATTTAAAAGATTACTGTAGTTTGTGTTTTTGTTTTTTACTTACTAAAGCCATTTTTGTTAAGATGCCACTATTATTCAAGAAGCCAAAACCAAATGCTATATAATATCCATGTGCCACTAATTTGGAAATGGTTACATTATAAGAATGCAATGGGTTTGTTCTTAAAAACCTGCAATAAAATTTTAATCACAATTGTTTTGACAATTTTCATTTTTAGGTGGTTAAAGATATTGAATTTTCACTGACAAGCCTTTTGTTTGTAAACCTGAAGATAAGTTTACTGTAAAGCATAGTATTTGTATGAAATAACCAGAGAATTTTGACTTTAGTTACTTTTGACAGGTCAGTCTATCAAACTTGAATCCATCCATTTATTAAAGATAACGTTTTATAGAACAAATGGCATGTGTTTGATTCTTATCAATTTAAATATCATTCAGTTCTGATTCTTGTCCATCTAATATTACAATATTTTATTTTATATTTTGAGTCAAAATTCTGACATGCTGGAACAAATATTGGCAATATTTACTTTGTAAATCAAGTGGTTGTGTCCAAAGAAAAGTTGTTACTAATGCCAATAGCATTTTTGTCTAACAGCGAGACACGTTAGCTATGATGTTAAGGGTCTTTAATTTCATTGGGACAGTGGCAAAACTGAGGAGGGCAAGGGGGTCAAATGCCCTGGGTGCCAGGCTGGGGGGAACGGCACCATTCTGTCATCCATTCCCCCCTCAGTGCTCTCCTGTGGCACTCAGTCAGTCACCAATAGTATTGATGTGCTGATCTGAGGGACGTCCTAAGGGCTGAAAATCATCACTTTGGGTTTTCGGCCAGAAGTCGGAAGTGACAATTTTAGGCCCTTAGAAGGCATTCTGGGAGCAAGGGAAACCATGTGCAATCTCTCTCGCCCTCAGAACATCTTCAGGGGGCCCTCAGAATGCCTCTGAGGGGGGCAGTGGACACTGGGAGCAGCACGTCCAGGTAGGTGGTGGCATCCCTGGAGGTGAGGCCCCAGGTGCCACAGTGGCTAGGAACACCACTGCAATGGGAATTGGTTCAACAGTCCAATACCATTGGGAGTCTGGGTTAAAGGTCTGAAAAGGCTGGAAACAAAACAAAAAACTGGGGAACCTTTTGCATGGGCTGGAGTCGGTGAGCAACTAAGCAAGTACAGTGATCCCGTAATGCAGTGGTTCTCAAAAATTTTAGCACCGGGACCCACTTTTTAAAATGACACACTATCAAGGCCCATCTAGCTTTACAAGACTAAAAGTTTCACCTTACCAGCTCAGGCTTTGCTTTTATTCTGTTTACTGGTGGGTGGGGGGTGGAGTTAGCCTCTGGAGTGTGGGTTGAGCTCCTTGTTCATCAGAATGGGATCATTCTGCAAGCATTGAATTCCCCTTTCACTGATCTTCAATAGGAGCCAAGACACATTTACTTACTCATGAGTAAACACAAACATGTAGCGCAGTTAAACTTTCCAAAGGGTTCAGTACATTTGTCAGTTGGGGAGGACTTCCTTCAGTGTTTTTGAGGCCTGAATTCATTGGAATGGGACCATTCTGGTGGCATTGCATTCTTTTTGGCCTGGCCTTTGCAATGAACCAAGGCAGGTTCACTCATGAGTAAATGCAGTGTGGCTCATTTCACTTTCCATAGGGCTCGATGCATTTTCCTTGTCAGTTTCAATGTCAGGACCCACCAAACAGGTTGCAAGCCCACAGTTTGAGAAACCCTGCCTTAATGCCATCTAGCTAGAGCTAGACAGTCCCCAGCTTTAGCCATTTCTGCACAACGTTGCATATACACAACAGGGATCAAATGTGTACACCTGTGGGCTGGGCAGAAATGGGTTAAGCTACTTATATTGCTCAAGAAAGCCTGTCCTTGCTCCTGCAGTGAGCAAATGGGCATTCCTCTCTGCACTCCCAATAAATGAGTTACTTAAACAACTGGTAGAGGACAATTAACATTTCCTGTGGGTTGGGAAATACAGGGCTATAACTTGGCATTGATGATGGCATCAAGTTACCTGTTCTAGAAGAATGGAATCCATCTGGTCACTCCATCCCACACCTTGCATCTACGCAGCCAGGTTTGCAACTCTGTTGCTAAGCAAATTTGTGCCCCAGGCACAAACCCTGAATTCACATCCAGCACATAACTGGGAAATAATGAAGCTTCCAAAGAAAGCGCAAGAATGTTATAAGAGAATTTTCTAGCAACTCTATGACTGCTGACCTAGCACAGGAGTTCTTGGGGCGTTAAAAGCATTCAAAGATACAAATAGGCAAAAAATGGCGTGTAGGCAGTGGGCATTTTTCACACTCTCAGATTATTGGTTTATAAAATTCAGTATTTGACAGGAGACAGAGTTGAGTGTTTGTGCAGGAAAAACAGTGCTGAGGCTGACCTTGGAGGCCATAGGAATCCTCAGTCGTGTAAGGATTGCAGGCTGACCAGGAGTCTGTCTTGATATTACTTCTTTGTTCCCCCTAGGCCTATTCAGGGCTGCTTACTATAGTACAGGGCCGTCCAAACATTTTGGCAGGAGGGCCACATCATCTCTCTGAGACTGTGTCGGGGGCCAGGGAAAAAAAAGAATTAATTTACATTTAAAGTTTGAATAAATTTACATAAGTTTACATAAATGAATATATTAAAGATGAACTTATATGAATGAATGAAGGTCTTACAATAGCTCAAGGCCTATAAAAGGCCTTGCACAAAGCAAGGCTGGCCTTTCCTTTGTTGCCGGTACTGTATCACAGATGTGAAACAGCAAGCAGTGGAGGAAGCCCTCATCGGAGGTCAAACAGTTGCTCTCACGCTGAGAGCAGTTGCATTGGGCCAGTGTGGGCTCCAACAAATCTCTGGAGGACCAGAGGCTCATTGGAAACTGGAGGCTCCCTGAGGGCCGCATTGAGAGGCCTCGAGGGCTGCAAGTGGCCCCAGGACTGGGGTTTGGGCACCCCTGCTATAGGTGACCCAAAGCAGCATCTGTCTTTTTAGTGAGAGTACATTGGGTCCTAACCACTAAGAAAACAGGTCTTCAAGAACTTACAGCCAGGTATACTGTAGTGTGGGGAACATCTATTTGGGAAAGGAGCATTCAGTACTCTAAATTTAAATGTGGAAAGTTGTTCTCATGAAAATAATAAAACAGGAGAATGGGTTGCAGCAGTTGCCTTTGCTCTAGGTACGTTCAGTGAAAGGAGCGAGTAAGCAAGCAAGCGAGACGTGCACTCTCCATGCCACTGGGCATCCTGACAAAGCTGAGTTCTCTTTAGTGTAGAGTCATAGGAGCACAGGCTCTGCTCTGACCTTCATCAGAATGTGTTAGATTAAGTGCAGGGGCAGCATGTGTCATTCCATTTCCCCCTCTACAAGCATTTAAATAAAGCATTGTATTATCTGAAGAGGGCAAACAGATGAGTTGTAGACAATGAAAACTAACACTACACAAAATATCTTACTTTACAGCACATACAAAATCTTATTATGGGGTTTCCTTCACTAGATTCTCTTCCTTTGTAGTCCATTATGCAGTTTCCCTTTTTCAAACACTTCAAATTCTATTCCTCCCCTTCGTTTCTCTGACTATAGCATCTTTTAAGTTCGCCTCCATTCTGGTCTTTCACAAATACTAAACATTGCAATATCTTTACTGCTTTCAGTGCATCAGCAGTCTACTATATGAATTTCATATTTCCACAAAAATTATATTACTTTGATTACATATGCTCAAATAACTCCATCTTCAGAAGTGGGAGCTGTTGACTATAGAGATGATGCAATCCAGTAACCTCCTACCATCCACGGTGAGAATGTTATATCCATAGAACAGGGACAAGATCTGCTTTTCATATACAGAACCTGGTGCAGAATCTTGCTGTATTGGAGCATCTTATGTGGCTGATGACCCACTGCATGGCTTCATGCATCTTGCATATGCACATAGCCCCTGGTGAGGCTATCTGCTTCTGATCAAAATACAGAATAAAACTTTAATACCATGCTCAGGTTTAAAGAGCTACCCACTTTTGAAGGAGCTGTTAACAATGCATGCCTCCTGCAACAGAATTGGTGCACAACACCTTTTTAGCACATGGCCTTCCCTGGACTGGAGCATAAGCATTAGCCTTTCATTACAATGAAGTCACTAAAGCAATAGTGATGTCATCAGCTTTCATAGAAACAGAATACTAATCCTTAAATAAGCAGTTGTGTCTTCACTGCTGGAAACAGAGATACTGCTGTGATCCATGGATATGTGCTCAGATAATAAGCTGAAACACAGTTAGAAGGTTAGTAAATATTTTTTTAATAAATCCTAATTCTTAAGGTCTTTAAACTGACTACAATTAAATAACACTTTCCTGTTCACAGAGTGAAAGCAATACTTCCGTTAGAAAGCCCTTTGAATGATGCCTGAATATATTAATCTGAACATGCTAGAACTGTCAGAAAAACTACCTCGGCTAAGAGAAAATGTCAAGAGGCTGAATGACAGATTCATGGCTTTCCTAAACATCAAAACCAAGATGCAAAGAGCAAAGGCAAAGGCAAAGACTACAAGGTATGCTGGTACTGACAGCTGGTGGTATTTCAAGGAGTTCTTAAGGAAAAAAAATCAATTCAGGAACTGCGAGGCAGTGAAAAACAGGCTGGAAAAGAAAGATAGGAACAAAGAGAAAATGGCTTCTTTTCTGGGACTGTTTAAGAGGCTGAGCACCTGGAAGATTCAGCCTAAAGAAAAAATAGATGAAGATCAAGAACTGATTCCACTGGATTTATTTGATGTTTCCTATGACATGATATAGGTTACTTGGTGTTGAGCAGAGGAGTTTTAATTCTTTCCCCTCCTTTTTAAATATAAAATTCTTTCCTTAAAAAAATTAAAGCACCATCAACCTGACATTTTGTGTATGAATTGTTTCTTTAGTTAAGTTTTCCTTTCATACTGTCAGTGCACAAAAACTGGTGTGGTATAGCGGTGAAAGTGTTTGGTCTAGGGCTGGGAAGACCAGAGTTCAGGTTCCCATTCAGCCATGAAGATCACTGAATGATCCTGGCCCAGTCTGTCTCTCAGCCTTATCTACTCACAGGCTTGTTGTGTCAATAAAAGACAGGAAGGAGCCATGTATACTATCCTGAGCTCCTTGACAGAAGGATAGGATATAAATGAGCAATAATAGTAATAAACTACTCTACTATAACACATACTATATATTACTATACATTAGCCACAAGAATCATGGCTGTGATCTCCATGTTCAGAATATCCCTCTGAATACTAGATGCTGAGGATAAATAAGGGATGACCACTGCCTTCAGGCCCTGTTTTGACAGCTTCCAGAGGTAGTTTGCTGCTGCTAGAAACAGAATGCTGGTCTGATGCAACAAAGCAATTCTTATATTTGAACTGATCTTTTCTCTTGGTGAAGCAACAACACTTGCAACACCTGATAGCATTGGGAATACTGAAAAACATATTGCTCTACATTCTATCATAGTAACCTAAAAGCTACATAAGGCATTTATGAGCTGCAATCCTACATATACTTCCCTGTGAGCACATCCCATTGAATTCCATGAGACTTACTTCTGAGTAATGTCTAGGAGGGCACTGTAAGACTTCTCCATAATACAAAACTGCAACTGTATTATGAGCAATAAATTAGTTTTACAAATGGCTGCATTATTTGGAAGTACTGATAGCTTGGTCAATTATATCTCCATCACCTACTGTATTTTTCTAACCAAGCAGAATCAGCCTTGGCAAAACATCTATCACCATTGATCCCTGTTCATACTATGTTTGGGCTACCTGTCCCATTTAATTAAACAAAGAGGTAACCTTCAAGTAGAATAATAGCAAAGGAATTACTCAGGTATAGTACCTGAATTTTTTGCCAAGTAATCAAGCTTCAATTCTCACTTCACCTTATCTCCAGGTCAATCAGAGGGCAGAGCCTTTCAACTCTGAACAGATTCTTTCTCTGCTAAGCTTAGGCAGGCAGCTGGTTAGTTGCTTTCCTGGGACGTTTCAGCCAAAGTTAACCTTTTATTCCCCTCCATTCCCTTTTGCTGCTGCAACCTGATTCCCTTTTTCAAAGGCTTTGCATTTGGCAGAGGTCTTTTTTTTCAACACCAGGATGGGATCCCCTTTCCATCCCCTTTCCATTTGAAGCAACAATTCCCAGGCAAATGCAGCATTACTTAAGAATAACACCCATGGAAAGCAGTGGGTCTACTTCTGAGTAAAAAGGATTGCAAATATATGCAGCTGCATCTCTCTGCTGTGAATTGAATTGCACACTCTCAGTTATGTGTTATATGTTGTATGTAGAGCTTCTGGCTTAACACACCAGACACCTTACAGGTGGATTTGATTCATGGTTCTCCTGCAGTGGTTGCCAACCTTTTTCACTTGCATATCCCTTGGCAATAATAAATTGTACCCTTCATATTAGCAAAATGTTTGCAATAATACAAGCCCTTGTCTCCTCTCTATGAAAACCCAGACTTCATGTATTCATCACAGTGTTTTCTCTTTTTATATGTTTGAGGAACAGAAGACTCTGCCTTTGCACTGTTTTGCACCAGAAGTGTGCTGAGAAATTCTGGGTGATTGATCACTTTCCATATTATGTTTCAGCTTTTTTACTGTGCTGGTTTTCAATCACTGGTTCCTACATTAATTGATGACCAAAAACTAGCTGTTGGTGGTCCTTGCAAGGCATTCTGGAGCAGGACCTGCCTTTTTCTGCCTTTATGCCATTCTTATTCAAGTACCCCTAAAGGTCCTGTTGAGTGTCCCTGGGAGTACATGAATACCAGGTTGGGAACCACTGATTTACTGGCATGTTGTTTACAGTGCACTTACTATGATAGTGCTTACAAAAAGGTGGTGAAGACCAGAATTTAAAAAGAATAAAAATGTATCTTATGATATTTTACTATGTTTTTAATAAATTAGAGGCTACAGTTCTTAGGTAACAATTAGTGGTAGGTTATTTTTCAGGATCTGGCCTGGGTAAAATCAGACAAAACTATAGTCAGACACCCCTCTAAGTTTAACCCCCGACTTATCCGAGGGTCATAGAAAATTCCATGATTGTTGACTCAAAACCTGCCCTCGACTTATCTGTGGGGTCAACTTATGGGCGAGTGTCTGCGGTGATTGATCATATGCGGATTTATTTATTTATTTAATTGCATTCCTGTTCTACCTTTCTCCCTGAAAGAGCCCAGACTCATATCAACTCATGTAAATTTTTAAAATCAATTTGGGAAGTCTCCAGAATAATGTTTTAATGAATAGAAACGCACTGTGTAAATGCAAGCTCCCTCTGATAAAAACAGCATTCTGCACATGCAAAGTCTCCTTCTGCTTGCAAAAGTACCCTTTGTACAAACATAACACATCTGCTGTTCTTGAAGGCAGCTTGAATTCATAGAAGAGTTACTTTAAATGTCACCCATTATTTGCAGGGATCTCCCATATAAGTCCCCTTGTATGTTCAAGTCATCAACAGAGGACCTGCTCCAGGCAGCTGAGGAATATAAGGCATCTGAAGGAGCAGGATCTTATTGCTGGTGGCACGAGCCATATGGAATGCTCTTCCATTCCTTTTGACACATTGTAAACATTTGGTTGGTTGGTTGTTTCAGCTGTTTTCCTGGGCCACTGATCTTTGTTTCCTTTGGGAGATGGTTTGTTTTGTTTTATGACATGTTTTGTTTCTGAAACTTGTTTTTGCATTTTATTTGATCACTTCTATGTGTTAACTCTTTGTATACTGCCCTGGGCTGCACTCTGGGTAGGAAAGGTGGGATATAAATGTTGTAAGATAAAAACAAAACAGTAGCTATTGCTGAAATTGAGTGTGTGTTCAGACATACAAACAAGATGTTGTATTGTTTGCCTGCTTGGCTTCCCTTCAACTTCAACTTCTCTCCTCAAATAACACACATACTTGCTTCAAAGTGTGCCTCTTCCACTCCATGCGGGTGATCTTAAAGAAAGAAAGAAAGAAAGAAAGAAAGAAAGAAAGAAAGACACTTGCAGGTTTATCTGATTAAACATTCGTGCATTACTTTAATTAATTTTTAAAAACTCAATATTTTTAGTTTAAAGAAATTCCTGGGGAGGGGGCTTCATAAGCCTCAAAAGCAACAGCTAATCAGAATGGTGCACGGTCCCCTGGCTGCTAATGGAACATATTTTTCCAGAGCTTGCTACAGGGAAAAGACTGCATGGCTGTTCAAAGCAAGGTTAGTGTGTTCCTGCTATGGAATCAAAATTTATATACCAGCCATTTTCAACCACAGCACTGTGGCACATTGGTGTGCCACAGATGGTCTGCAGGTGTGCCGTGGGAGTTTGGGGGAGGATCATTTGTTAGTAGGGCCACTGGGGGATGCAAAACCCTGCTGTCAGTGCAGTGTGCCTTGTCAACTGAAGGTGTGCCTTGACAACTTTAGTGACTTGTCTGTGTGCTGTGCGATGAAAAAGATTGAAAATCACTGTTATTTACAGTATGTTTGAATGCACTCTGAGAAAGGGCCAACTATATTTCTTGAGAGTAGACAACTTCAAAAACAACCACTAGATGGCATACTGAATATTTTCATGAAGTCCAGATATCTGAAATTATAATCTTTCAAAAATCAGAAAAAAAATGTCCTTGTAAATCTGTCCTAATTATGTGTAAGAAGAAATGGAGGAAGGTTTATAGTCTGTAATATTTACAACCCGTTACCCTGCCTTTCTAAACTAGGTGCCACATGCAGCAAAAAGTATACACAGGGCGCAATCCTAACCCACTTTCCAGTACCAACATAAGGGCAATGCTGAGGTAAGGGAACAAACATTCTCTTACTCTAAGGAGGCCTCCATGAGTCCCACCCAACTGCAGGATGCAGCATATGCCCCATTGGCACAGCTATGCCAGTGCTAAAAATCAGTCAGGATTTGGGCCACAGTATAAGAGAACATCTTTAAAATATCTTATGAAAAGCCAGTCTTCTCAGTATATCTAACTATAAGAAAAAGACCTATTTTTAAAAAAAGAAAATTCCTTTCATTTTTGTAAATCTATCCAATCTTAACTTGTTCCTTACAACAACTCTGTAAATTAGGTACATACTATTACTATGCACAAATGGAATACTGACAGCCAAACTAAGGCTGCAATCCTATACACACTTTCCTGGGAGAAAGCTCCCACTAAACACAGTAGGACTTCTGAGTGATGAACATGATTGGGCTGTAAGTGTTAACATTAAGTCCCGTCATTAGCACTGATGGGTTCTTATTTCAAAAACAGTAACTGGGGTGGGGGGCACCTAGAAGGTAGCATGGCAAGGGAATAGGCCCTTTGCCCTTGCACAGCCTCTATCCCCAGCGATCTGACAAGGAAAAACACTTGTCCATCAGCCACTATTCTTGAAAGCAAAATTAAGCTCATCTGTACTAATGATGGTATTAATTTTAGGGTGTAGCTTTTTCCTAAGGTTGAGAATATGAGTTGCCCAAGACCTTTCCTTTCCTGGTCGAGGCCTCCTAAGCTGAGCATTACAGTGATGCTTTTGATAATTTTTCTGATGTCTCCCATCCATAAGCCAGAATAAATGGTCCTGCTCCACAACCTGAAGTCACAACATATTAATTATTGTGTATGTATTATAATATATATAATTTGCAGATAAATACCCAGACCACTATGGTGGAGCACTGGATTCTGCATTAGAAAATAAAGCATTCTCTACTAAGTTCCAAACACTGCCCCTGTACCCCATTACAGTATTATTTTTCTGTTCTATCCCACCTCTTTCTTCTATATCATACTAAACCACAGAATAGCAACAGAAAAACCTTAACATCAGAGGATGCCAACTCTTCAGCTCAGATTTGTCTAATATGTCATTATTTGGATAGTACTTTTCAGTGTCAAAATACTTATAAATATTTATTTCCTGTAAATAACCAGCACCACAGGTATCAATGACAGTAATAATTACCAAAGAACATATTACTGCCATTGGCATACCATTTGCTGTATTGGTCATTTTGATTAAATAAATAGCAGATATTTCAGTAATTTATTTTACCAGTGCTGTGATTTATATTTTAAATGCTGTTAGCCACCATGAGGTCTGCTTTCTGTAGCTAAAAGGCATGAAGTAGATTAAATTTAAAAATACAGCTTCAGCACTATCCAGAAGTAAAACATTCTATAACCAAAAGCCTGTACTTAGGCTGGCTCCCTCTCTTAGGGCCCAATCCTATCCAATTTTCCAGCACCAGTACAGCTGCAGTGCAACTCCAAGTTAAGGCAACAAATGTTCCCATACCTTGAGGAGGCTTCTGTGACTGCCTCCCCACCACAGGATGCAGTGCATGCCCCATTGGTATGGCTGCACTGGCACTGGAAATTGGGTAGGATTGGGCCTTTACAGTGCAATCCTAGACATAGCTATTCAGAAGGGAGTCCCATTGAGTTCAGTGAGATTAGTCCCAGGGAAGTGTGTATATGCCTGCAGCCATGTTGTTTTTAGGCAACTTTCCAAGACCTTGTTTCAAAAAACATTTTACCCCAGTGTCTATCCAACAAGCCTAAACTGTTTGCAATGTTATATCAATCTCCAAATTCAGAGAAGCCAATCCACTTATGTTTAACATTTATATCTCACTTTTCTCATACAGACTCGGAGTGGCTTAAAATAAATAACGTAAAATAAGCATCTTCTGAGGTAAACGGACTTCACATTTCTATTGGTGTTTGGTTTAGTGGGATTTTTTTTCCTGTCTTTGAGCCTGCTAATTATAATTTGCTTAGAGAGCCACAAGAGATTCAGATTCCTGTCTTGACAAAAGTCCACGTTCTTGTCCATGAAGATCACAGTTTATCAAGGCCTTTAGAAAGTCCATCACCATTTCTGCTCCAGAATAATTACAGGAAATGGAAATGCACAGAGGGGTTAAGAGCAGAAGGTGCTGGTGCAGCAGGAATGGGATTCAGGAGCAGTCTCAGGCCAGCTCCTGCAGTGAGCAATCTTTTCTGCTATGCTTGCAGCCTTCTGCCACACTTGTCCTTCCCTGGACTGGGGGAACAGTTCAGGGGCTGAGTTCGTGTGTGTGTCTTCACTGACACCCACAGGTTGAGTGTGTGTGTGTCTGCACTGCAGCCCAGGGGTTGAGTTTCTGGGCGTGTGTGTTGTATGTGTCTGCACTGCAGTTCAGGGGCTGAGTGTGTGTGTCAGCAGTCACCCACAGCGTGTGTGTGTGTAGTGCAGCGGTTGAGTTTCTGAGTGTGTGTGTGTCTGCACTGCAGTCCAGGTACTGAGTTTGTGTGTGTGTCTGCACTGACGTCCATGGGTTTTGCGTGTGTGTTTGTGTTGTGCGTGTGTACCTGCACTGCAGCCCAGGGGTTGAGTTTCTGAGTGTGTGTGTGTGGTGGTGTGTTGTGTGCCTGCAGTGCAGCCCAGGGACTGAGTGGTGTCACGAGGAAAACCTTCTCCCTTCCAGAGGCTCCGCCGGCAGGGGGCGGCCGGCCTTCCCGCCTCCTGACCCTCGGAGCCCTCACGCCGAGGAGTCGGCAGGGGCTCCTTCGCGCAGCCTCCTCGCCAGGCGCCCGCCCTGCCGCCGCAAGGTGCGTGGGCGGCCGCCTGCTGTGACGCTTCTGGCGCGAGCGGGCCGCGGGGCCGCGCGAGAGCAGGCAGGGAGTGCGCGTGCAGCTAGAGGCGCGCTCCCGACCGCGCGCCGCTCCGTGACCCATCTCGCTGAACAAAGGATTCTCGCTCGCAGTCTCCTTTCCAGACCTAAAATGGCGCCCACTTTCGGCGAGCACCATAGAGAGAAGAAAACCACAACGAGGAGAGGCGGTTGCCTAGAGTGGCCCCACCGCTTCGTGGACGCTCTACGCGTCTCGGTCTCTATGGTTGTAGTTTATGACAGGGCGGGAGGAGGCGGTCTGGGACTCTGAAGCGGCGTTATGGCGAGCGAGGGCGAGACCAGGGAGCCGGACGAGGTAACGCTGAGTGGAAGCCTCGTCTCGTTTGCACCTGAGGCTGCAGTGCTAGCCACACCCTTACCTGGGAGCAAGCCGTATTGCTTGCAGTGGGGCTGATTTCTGAGTAGACAGGCTTGGGCGCCGAGTCCCTCCTCGAAGGGAGCACTCGCCTGGGAGCGCTGCAGGAATGGCTCTCGCAGGCAGCCTCCTCCTTGGGTGCCCCCCGCAAGGGAGGCTCAGAGGCGGCCTCCCCTGAGCATGCTGGGTTCTTCCCCCAGAAGGCTGGTGCGCCCAGCCCAGCGCCAGCGGTCCTCTGCCAGAGGCACTTCGCAGCTCCCCTGCTGCCTGGCAGTGGGACCAGGACTAGCAGCAGCAGGTTTGGTTTTTCCCTGCTCGAGAAACCCTCCGGTTTTGTGTGTTTGTCATGCTGCGTCTGGCCTCCCAACCCAGAAGTAACGGCACTGGTGTCGTTGCCAGTTAGTTCCGGTGCTTTGAATTGGTGCACCATACAGCGGGGGACAAACCTTGAGCATCACTGCTCTAAATCCGTGTTCCTCAACCAGTGGTATGCGTACCGCTAGTGGCACTTGGGGTGATGTCTGGGGTACTCGCAGGTCCCCTGCTGCCTGGCAGTGAGACCAGGAATGTGATGCAGCACGCAGCGGTAGGAGGCTTGACTCAGTGGCAGAACTCCTAAGCATGCTTTTTCACACTCAAAAAGGCTCTCCTGTCCACCCTGAGCCTCCTACTGGTGTTTGTCGTGTTGCGTCTGGCCTCCCAACCCACAATTAATTGGTAATGATGGCATCGCCAATTACTTCTGTGGTTCTTTGCATTGGTGGACCATGTGAAGTGGCACAGTGGAGGACACACCTTGAGAAACACTGCTCTAAACCTAATCTCATCAATGCAGCTAAAATCTGAGGCAGGCCTAACTCATTCCTTGTCTGTACATCTCACTTCTGTACACCGAGTCCTGAGTTATGGACATCCAAGTTATGAATGACTGCATCAGCACTTTTGTGCAAGCGCTGGCTAGCAAGAGCTGGCTGTTTTGATTTACACGTGTTCTGACTTCCGGGCGAGCTCCTGGAACAGAACCAGTATATATCTTGGGGTCTTAGTGCATTCAGTGATAAATATTCTGAAAATATCGTAATTACACATTGGTTTATTGCTAGCACAAATTTGACTGGCACTAGTGAGTTACTGAGCAATTTGACTTACTATCACTAGCACAAATTTGACATTATTGATATATAATATTTTAATGGAGGTCTGGGTTCTGCAGTCTTAACAATGATGCTTATAGTTTTGTAGTGCTTATAGTTTTTTTGTATAAAGTGAGAAAAAATATTTTTAATGAAATTTATATAGTATGTTCCAAGTTTACATTTCAAAACTGGGTTAATGAAAGGTGCTTTCTACAAAAAGCAAACATATTGCAACATGATAGTGTGCTTTTAAAAAATCTTAGAAAATTATGACTCTTAGGCTGCAATTCTATAAGTAGAAATGCATAGGATTGTGCTGTTAATTATGAAAAGTCAGTCTTGGGTTCAGTTTCTCCATGATAATGCAACAGTTGCTCCTAACAATGAAACCGTTACCTATTATTTTATGCTGCCTCCAGAAATGAGTCAGATTTCTAAAGGCTCTCTTGCTCTTTGAAAGAAAGTACTTTTTAATAGACCTTTTTATTATTATTGTTGTTGTTGTTGTTTTTGCCTCTTACCTTTTGAAAGAAAGTACTGTACTTGTTAATAGACTTTTTTTTTGCCAATTTATGTGTTGAACAAGTTTCGCAGCAGGAGCAGAAGCAGGCACACACTAGCACAGCGATTTTCAGCCTGCACACTGCTACACACTGGTGTGCCATGTGCCATGGAAGTTTGGCAAATTTATTTATTTATTAAATAAATATTAATACTGCCATTGAGGGATGTGAACCCCCCACCAGCAGCATGGTGTGCCTTCTCAATTGTCAAAAGACTGATGGTGTACCGTGACAATTTTAATGCCTTGTCAGTGTGCTATGAGTGAAAAAGGTTGAAAATCGCTGCACTAGCAGCAGCACTAGATACCCAGCAATAACAGCCTCAAAGCATTAATTTATTTTGAAAATCCAGAAGTATGTCTCCTCAGAAATCTTTGAATTTTTCATTTTAAGAATTTATACCCTTTCTTCTAAAGTGGCTTACAGCAATAAAAGGATAAAGCTTAAAATCTAGGGTAGGATCCAAAGCTTTCTTTCTGTTTTGAGCCATCCCTTTATAAAACAAGGTTATTAAAGTAGCAGCAAAAGAAAATGTCACACAGCCATAGGCAACAAATTGACTGTAGTCTTGAATCCCTCACATGAGGGAGTTAGGTAGGTCTTCCTTAGGATGTAGATCTAAAAAGTGGCACCTCCACTGAGAAGACTTTCTTTCATAGCCACTTGCTTGCAGTTCAGGCCATGGAAGAATATGAACAGAGACTCTCAGAGGGTATCTAAGGAAATGGCTCATATCAGAGAAGATAGTCCTTTAAATATCGTGGTCAGAAATAGTTTAAAGATCAAAACCCCAAATTGGGCTCCAGAACCAACTGGGAACCAGTGAGGTTGATAGAAAATTGGAGTGCATGTGCTCAATATTTTGCCTGCTACACTCTAAAGTGTACTCTCTAAATTGTACACTCTAAAGTACTCTCTAAAGTGTACACTCTAAAGCAGGTGTGCTAAATAGGTGGATCGCGATCTACGAGGCAAAATGAGTAGATCGCGGAGTCCTGTCTCTCCAAACTGTTAATATGTCAGTTTCGTCTAGTGATTAGACGAAACTGACATATTTAGCTGACACTAAACTGACACTGAAACTGACACTTTAGCTGCTCTTCAGGCATGCAGCAACAAAACTGAGGAAACTGACTAGACTCCAGCAGGGGCTCCATACATTAAAGGGGGTGTCTGTCAGACGCTTCCTTCCCCCCTGGTAGATCTCCGGGCCTTGCTGGGTTTCAAAGTAGCTCTTGAGCCAAAAAAGTGTGAGCACCCCTGCTCGAAAGTGTACTACACTCTAAAGTAAAATATTTTGCCTGCTACACTGTAAAGTGCAGCATGGCCTTTCCCAGTTTGAAGAGACACTTTGCCAGCAGTCTGAGGCAAAGAGGCAAAGAAGGAAGGCCCATAGCCAGGGAGACAGACCAGGGACAGACTGCACTTGCTCCCTGTGTGGAAGGGATTGTCACTCCCGGATTGGCCTTTTCAGCCACACTAGACGCTGTGCCAGAACCACCTTTCAGAGCGCGATACCATAGTCTTTCGAGACTGAAGGTTGCCAATACAATACAGATACACTCTAAATCAGTTATAGTTTCTGGACACTTTTCAAAAACAACTCCCTGTATAGTGCATGACAATAGTCTAGTCTACCATACCATTCTAAGCAGGTAAAGGTGCTTCTGGTCACCACTGCTATGTAACTTAGGGCGCAATCCAAACCTGCGCTGGAGCAGGCATGCCAGGAGGCTTGTACTGCATCCAACGCAGGTTCGTTGGCTGCAGCGTCTCAGCCATGGGCAAGGGGAAGCTCTTCCCCTTACCTGTGGGTAAGGGCTGTGCACCCCTATAGGTCTCCTCGGACCTGCACCACCCCTGGAGGTGGCACAAGTCTGAGGAGAGTGGAGCAGCATGAAACTGCTCTGCTTTCCCCGGGGATGGGGGTTAGGATCCGGCATAACCGCTGGGTCCCAGCCCCGGCTCCCCATGCGCATGCTCCCGGGCCCGCCTTCCCCCTTCCCAAGAACCCTCCCCACGCCTACCTTTGCCACTTGCGTTGGCACAAGAGTGCCGACGCAAGCAGTAATGCGAGAGCCACAGCAGAGGCTTCTGCCTGCCTCTGCGCGTCGGCACATGTAAATGCGCCGACGCGGCTCCCAGCAACGGAGGTGCAAATGTGCTTTACAGCACGTTTGCGACCCTCCTATGCCGGCCCAAGGGACTTGGGCCAGCATAAGGGGCGCTTTGGATTGCGCCCTTAGAAGCATTGCTTATAGAGTTTTCCAAGTGAAGAAATCCAGACGGCAAACCTGAAACCTTCAAAAGCTAATCAGTCCTTTTGAAAACATCTACTTCTAAGATTAATGGCCAAATCCTAGCCCCCTCCCCTACTGGTGTAACTAGTGTTGCTCCAGTAGAGGCTGCTTTGTGGCAGTCACAAAGCAGTTATTGCTGAAATTTGCAGCGGGCCTACTTGCAGCGGGCCTCCAATGGGCTAGCAGATCCAAAGACTCACCAGAGCACAGGAGACTGGAGGGAGGTGGGGGTGGGCAGAATGGCCTTGGGAAGGGGCCGAGAAGAGGGCAAATCAGACCCAGGAGGAGTGGGATCAGTGGCGGTGCACACCAAATCCCGACTCCTTCCTGGACTTGAAACACCTTCCTGGATCAACACAAACTTGTGCCAGTGATTGAGTTGGCACAGTTGCAAGTTGACCAATAGCAGCTGCTGGGCTTACTGTAGTGCAAAGGGAGAAATGTCATGTTACCTTGAGGAGAACCCTAGCAGCTGAAAATCCCCCACAGGATACAGCAGTAGCCACACTACTGCATTGCTATGCAGGGATTTAGATAGTATTTGGACTCTAAGTTTTATTGCTCTCACTTAGTCCATCATTGAGTGCAGACACTGGTTCTCAGTCTTGATGAAAAGGAGAAATATAACTACGTGTCATCAGCACCTCAGATGCCTAAATAACCTCACCAAGCAATTTCATGTAGAAACTCAATAGCACAGAAGATGAAACCTTGTAAGTCTCTGCAAACTAATGGTCATGTAGTGGAATAGCAACCTCTCAATGATCACCTTCTACCTATCCCTCCACCCCACCCCACCCAAAACAATGGAAATCATAACAATACAGCCTAGAAATGTAACTCAGAAACACCATGGCTGATGGTATCAAACCATGCTAAGAGGTCCTGCAGAACCTACAGATTTGTGCTTTCCTGGACCAGTCAGGCATAGATGGTCTGTTTAGAGTGTTAGGAGGTTTAACTTCAAAACTGGAGGTTTAGCAACTCGTACTTTGTTCAGCTCAGCTGCCTTTTCTCTTGCATTCCACAGAATTAGGAAACCGTGCTTCATAGTCTCCTTCCACCTATCAAGTGTGTTGGAGCTCACCCCCTAAATGGCTGAGGTGATCTAATGCACTCTTTGCCCATTTGCTAAGCATTCATTAGTTGTGATCAATGTTTAAATGGGGGCTAGTATCTACCCCTCAGTGTGATTGTGGGTTCTTCCACCAAACCATGTACCACATTGTGTCTGGCTGCAAACTGAGGGCATACGAGGTATGTCTATTAAATAACGAGACTGTTTATTTATTGGTATTACAAATTTAATGTTTGTCCCCTTCAGTATACTCCCCACTTGTTTTCCACTGGTCGAAGGCATCGAGCAAATCAATTTCTGTCAGTTGTTTCAACATATCTGCCGTTTTCTTTTTTACAACATCAACTGACTCAAAATATGTCCCTTTAAGCACTGATTTAATTTTTGGGAAAAGATAAAAGTCGCAAGGTGCTAAATTGGGCGAATATGGAGGATGTCCAAGTGTAGTAATGTGATTGTCGGTCAAAAACTGCTTCACAGAAAGTGCTGTGTGAGCAGGCGCATTGTCCTGGTGAAGAATGAAACAATTTTTCCACAGTTGCAGCCGTTTCTTCTGATTCTTTCTCTCAGCTTTAACTGTTGTGCCTTCTGGAACCCATTCTTCCAAAATTACACCCT
This sequence comes from Tiliqua scincoides, assembly GCF_035046505.1. Lineage (NCBI taxonomy): Eukaryota > Metazoa > Chordata > Lepidosauria > Squamata > Scincidae > Tiliqua > Tiliqua scincoides. The sequence goes on from NC_089821.1 coordinate 233,602,788, forward strand.
TGATATCGAAAAAAACAATGAGCATTGCTTTGAATTTTGGCTTGCTTTGACAAGCTTTTTTCATTCTTGGTGATGAGGGTGTTTTCCAGTGCATTGACTGTCTTTTGGTTTCAGGATCATACTAGAAGATCCAAGTCTCATCGCAAGTGATTACTTTATGAAACAGGTTTGGATCTGCGTCCAATTCTGTTGGTGTTTTGTGCAATTTTACTAAAAATTTCAAATTGACAGGTTGTTCAACTTTTAAACTTAGCATTTTTTCAGCACTCTACAGAAAACACAAACTACTAACTATGGACCAAACTACCATATTTTTCGCTCCATAAGACGCACCTGACCATAAGACGCACCTAGTTTTTAGAGGAGGAAAACTTACTTTTAAAGTAAGTCTGCCCTCCCCCTGTGGCACCTGCGCAAATGAGGACCTTGCCCCCGGTGCGGACCTTGCCCCCTTTTTTCTCTGCCTGCCCTCCCCCTGTGGCGCCTGTGCAAATGAGGACCTTGCCCCCGGTGCAGACCTTGCCCCCAGTATTCGCTCCATAAGACACACACGCTTTCCCCCCACTTTTTTGGGGGGGAAGTGCATCTTATGGAGCGAAAAATACGGTAAATGGCAACTCACAATCAACTTGACAATGCTGCTTGTCATGCAGGTTCAGACATTTTCAAGGTTACTACATATGCAGTTATAACCGGTTCTGACTGCTTTGTTTACTAGGTGGAATCACAGTCTCGTTATTTTATAGACATATAAAATATATGGCCCATGGTCTGACTTTTTCTATGAAGGTTGCTCTGTCCTTGAATGGCTGCATGAACTGGATATTGACATTTGATCTAGTCTAACTGATATCTAAGTCCATGTCTTATATGCCATATGCTAAATAAATAAAACTGCACCATCATAATAACTCCTTTTAGTAATTACGTAGAAGGCAATTAAAGATACAGGAGCCCATTCTGGAACTCCTGTTATACATGATCCCTCTTGCTTGTCAGAAAGCTAGATAATTGAAATGCATCATTCTGTGAAGATGTTCTGATGTGGCATCTTTTGTTTGGTTTTTTGTTTGGTTTCAGAGAGAGTCATTTAAGCTTCTAGGAATACTTGATGTCAAAAATATCCCTTGTGCTCGGGAATCTGTGTTGTATGGATCATTGGGTGCCATAACTGTGGGCCTTGGACACTTCTTAGCGACTAGTAAGTAAAAGTGAAGAGCCATGAAAATGTGTTGTGTGTGATGCCTTCTCTGTTTCTTCTTCACACATTCGCATATCTCCCCATTTTTCTCCAGCACATTACTTAAATACATGCAGTATTCACAAGCACTACTGAGTAGTGACAATGCACACATGCATCTGCAAAACATACATGATTAGTTTTTAAAGAAGCAGACAGTGTCCATTATTTCCAAGGTTTGTTAAACTCCATTATATTGAGGGTTCAGTGTATTTCTCAATTATATTCCTGGGATTTTTTCCTTGCTATTATCTAACTGCTATAGTTGTCCACATATCCTGAATATAAAATAAGCTTCTCTTTTTTCTCCCCCCCCCCCACAGGTAGAGTCAGACGATCCTGTGACTTTGGAGTGGGAGGTTTTATCCTAACAACTTTAGGATGTTGGTGTGTATGATGCTTCTGGAGTTGTGAAGTGCTACAAATGCATTAAGGCATGCTCCATCTCTGTTTTAGCACAGCTGCACACATGCAAAGAGATCAGAATTGGGCTCAATTAAGGCCTGTTATCTCCCCCCCCCCCACATAAGCATGATCAAACACAGCATGCCAAACCATTATTAGGAACACAAGGCCCATCTGTATCTCCTGCAACCCTTATCAGACCTCCCTGTTTCCAGGGAAGTCTTTTCAGTGCGTACTCCAATGCTGGTAGTCTACATTCATCTATCAAGGATCTTTGTTAATTCTAATGACAATAGTTTCATCCAACTTTCTCATGTATCTATGTTCTCTGATTACATAATTTAAAAATCCTGCAAATTTTACACAGGAAATATTTTGTTCTCTTTCAAAACCAATTTTTGAAATCATGTGGGCAGTGAGGGAATTAATGGCCTGTCTTTGCCAGTGCCTCTTCCAAAGTTGGAGAACAGTCCCATCTCTTTGCACTGAAATATGTTTGTGCCATCCAGGAGAGCCCCTCACCTGTACAACCTAAAATCAGCACCTATAAGAGCCTCTTTTTGCCTTAGAATTCTCTAGTTTCCTGATAAAAAGTTCTGTGAAACGGGATGATATATATCATGTTTTATAAGTTTTTGTTTTGCTCAGCAAACTACTTTTTGAACTTTTTTATTGACAAGTGGTATACAGGGGGACCCCCATATCTGCAGATCCTGTATCTGCGGTTTCAGGTATTCGCAGATTGGGTCCACCTCCCCAGGATGCCTCCCCCAGGCCTTCCAGTGCCTTATAAGACATTTAAAAGTCATTTCCGGTTTCTCCGAGAAACCTGAAGTCACTTTTTCATGTTCAGAACTCAGTCTGAGCCTGACAGAAGCCAGAGATGGGCATCTGCGGCCTCTGCTGGGCTCAGGACCCCGCTGGAGGCAAAAGGAGCAACCCCAGACCATGAGGACAGGCCCATATCCGCGGGTTCTTCTATCCGCGAGGAGTTCCAGAACAGAACCCCCGTATATAAGGGGGCATGCTTGTATATTTGTTACTTGTTAAACTACTGGCTAGCTGAATAAGAGAGTCTCTGGACAAGCATTTTGAGTTATTCTAAGATGCTGGAAAGATCATGCTGTTTTTTTTTCTTTTCTTACCTAAGGGTCTATTGTAGATACAATAATGCAAAACTAAGGATCCAGCAACGAATGATTAAAGACGGGATAAGAAACAAAATTTTGTTCGAAAGCACCCAGTTTGATCCAGAAAAGCAAAAAAGCAAGGACTGAAAGAAGCCGTTCATATATTTTACAACAATGCTTAAGCCACCACGTGAACACGATACTGAGAAGCTATAGATCTTGATTGCTGCAAAACTTTAGGCAAATCCTTTTAGTCCTTTTAGCACATGGGGCTGGGTTAGTTTGCTTATGACCTTGAGCTACTTTCAAGATACAACTTGTATTATTACTTTTACAGTTGCATACAAAGTGAGTGTGAATTATGTATACCTAATTTTGGTTAGTAAGGAGGAATCTGATCTCTACTTAAGAGTACTTCAAGTTCCAGCTGTACTAAGAAGACATCGATAGGGTTTTAACTGGTTACTGAACAAAATACTTTGGGTTGAAGGTTATTCAGCATCAAGCTTTAGATTTGGCACAATGTCATCCCACAAACTAACACCTAAGTTGTGATGATTTTAATAGGAAACAGTTAAGCACACATTTAACCTGAAATTAATGGCTTATTCTTCGTGTGCAGATTGTCAAGTATTTCTTCTTACCCCATAAGCTTGCTGCAGTGGAGTTGGAGAATAGCATTGTGACAGTCATTAACTTCCAAATTAAATATAAAATATAAATTTTTTGCTTCGAGTATAAATATATTTGAGCTGTCACTGGACAGTGTTTACCAAATTGTATATACTGATTAATGCACAACCAGTATAGGCAGTAGGTAACTTGGTGCACAATCCTAACCCCTTATGTCAGTGCTTTCCATCACTGACATAAGGGCAATGCAGCTCTCAGGTAAGGGAACAAACATTCCCTTACTTTGAGGAAGCCTCCATGAGTGACACCAAACTGCAGGATGCAGCACATTTCCCATTGGTACCGCTATGCCAGTGCTGGAAAGCAGACATAAGGGGTTAGGATTGTGCCCTTGATGAGTTAAGGTTCTTGTGCTATAGCTGCTATTTTTTCCCCTTTCAAATAGGTTGTTGAACACTGTCTTGTATAGCAAGCTTCAATCTTATTTTGGATTTTAGATCATGTTTTATGCATCTGTTCGCTACTTCCTTCTGCCAATTAGATGTCATTTGGGGTAGGTTTCACCTGATATTACTATCTCCAAATGTTTCCTGAATTGTTTACCTGAATCAACTGTTGAAATTCTAAGATTACGCTATATATTCTGTTCTGTATTTTCAACTGGATACCAAAAAGTGCAGTAACTTTAAGTCAGTCCACCAACAAACGGTTAGCCATACGTATGCAATTGCTCTCAACTACTTTTGGATCTATTGATATATAAATGGCTTTTTTTTTTATAAATGGCTTTTCTTCTTTCTTGACTTCTTTCTTTTACATGTTTTATAGAGGTCAAGTAAGTGTATTTCACAATTAAATATGCTTAGATCAAGAATATGTGTGCAGAAGAAGCAGTTGTATAGAAGTACAAACTAAAAAAGTTTATCATGTAAAATACTGTTTTGTTTGCATTTTACCACAAGCACTTATGGTGTCTTAACATGCATATGAACGTATGTAATGTTAGTGTGATGAATAGAGTGCTGAAAGCTGTAGTGACTTAAATACAAATATTGTGCTGCACTTTAGGCAGGAATTGCATATCAGTTACCACAACTGATTTGATTTTGTCATCCAGTGAATTTTTCCTCCTTTAGTTCCCCTTCACTTATATATAAAAGCCCATTTAGTCCTAGTAATCCCAATGATGGAAGAGGCAGGGGTGATTGAAGAAGCAAGTTGCTTGCTATTCGTATTCATTTAATTCTTGCCCAAGTGTAGGGGAGACAGTGGGTATGGTGACCATGCTACTACCCTGTCAGACCAGTAGTATCACCCTCATGAAGTCCATGGCATTTCTACAATGGAGCTTGTAGATAATACATTATGAATGATGCTGGCAACTACTTATCCTATTTCTCCCCCCTCCCACGATCCATTCTTGAGAGAAGTTTTTGTGCTCAGCTTTTGTACAGCTACAGTAAAAATGAAACATAATGGCTTCATTTTTATCTCTACATTGTAGGTCCAATTAACATGTATGCTAGATTCTTTCCATTTACAGAGGCTTGTGCACAGAATCCTGACTTAGTTTTGCAATTACACATCCTGCACTAAACTTATGTTCTTCCACATGTAGATTTGCAAACCCACAACAGTGCAAAATACCAAGTTGTTTCTGCATATACTCCTTGGAATACAAGGAGTAACACGGATATTAGGAGCCTGGTAGCCTAATGCTGTGTAGGTCTATGACAGTATTGTATTAGCTTGGATGCATGTAAACAGCAGATGATGAGAAGGGGATAACAAAGTGCACTTGCTGTCCCCCTTCAACAACAAATTATCAGAGGACTTAGGTAAATCAACTGACTTGTCCTCACACTTTGCAGAAGTGTAGTAATGTGTGGTTACCAAGATAACATAACCTCTTCCATGCTATTAGCTAGTCTTAGTATAAATGCTTTTTCAATTTATGAAGGGTTCACAACTCAAGTCTAGGAGCTGGGTTCTCATAAGAGGGAAGCCTATTGACTGCACACACGTTTTCCAATATTGCTTTAAGCTATGTCTGTGCAATGTTACATATGCAATAGGGACTAAATGTGTGGGCACCTATAGGCCAGGCAAAAATGGGTTAAAATGCTTCCCAACTAAGTCATAGCTCTAGAAAATCTGTGCCAAACAAAATCACCACCCTATACAGTCTACAGCTTGTAACCCTAATGGGGAGCTGCAGCCAATGGCCCAGAGGTCAAGGGAGCCACCAGTCCAAATGAGTTCAAGAACCACTGCCTATGTCTGTTGTTGTTGTTTTTTTTTTAAAGGCTTGATGGGTGCAAGCAACAGGTTAACAGCATCATCTATCCAGAATAGCAATTTCTTCCTCTGTATAGTCACAATGCTGCTCAGGTACAAGTTACAGTGAGAGATTTAGCCCCCAGCTACTCTATGTAAGCAGTAGCCTCATATACATACAAAACACTTGCTATGAAGAAGACATTAGGCCAGCTATTTTCTTAGTACAAGAAGCAATATCAATCAGAATATTTATACAGATATCATTGCATGCTGGTTTTAACCCTAAGTTTGAGACGAAGTGTTAAATGTGGGCCATAAGAGAAGATGGAAGTTACTTATAGCTTTGCAATACAGAAAGGCATACAACCTTGAAACATGTATTTGTCCAATAGATGATAGAATTAGCAGCTATTTATCATCTGAAGTTTGACCCAACAGTTGGAAGAATCAAATTCAAACCCAACATAAAAGCACTAACGCCCTCTGCTAGGCATAATGGGATTGTTGTGGTATAGTAACAAGACTAGGTTTCTGCTTTATTTTAAGAAATGTCATTCTAATTCTATATTCACCTTGATGAGCAAGTTTTCTTATTTGACTTGTAGGATGCAAGTTGGAACTTCAATTGTTTAAGTAGTGAAATAATTCAACTTGCATCCTACTTGAATACCTCCAATGTTCAGTGGCTCTTTTATTCCTTGAGAAGTCAACAGTAGCAAGACATAGCCATAGATGACAAGATACACACTTTACTTATACCAGGGTGACAATTAAAAAGCTTCAACCACTCATTTTAGCTTCTTCCAAGAGCAGCTTCACGGCACCACAAAAAACCCTGAGTTTAGTGTTGACAAACTTTAGACACCCTTTGTATTTTATCACAAGTTATACAGGGCATTTACACTCAACGCTGAAGCAATTCCCTTTTACCAAAACTTACTTGGCACACATTTGTAGATCTAGGCTAGGTGACTGGTGGTTGGTATTTAGAACCATCCCAAGATGGTCAAGGAATTAAAACCAAGGTGGACAGCTATGTATCAGCACAGCACCACCTGTGGAGTCCTGCATATATATGTTAGCTAATCATTTTTAAGCAGTAGGCTGAAATTCTACCCAGAATAGATATACTGGGTGTCAGCAATTGTTGACCCGTTAAAAACCTGAAAAACAATGGTCCCTGGAAACCATGAACATAAAACTCAAGATACTAAAGGGTAGTCACTAGAACAGTGGCTCTCAAAGTGGTTGGTTATGACCCACCATTGGAACAAAAATGGGTCACTTTCCCCTTAAGGGGAGTGACCCATAAATGAGCATCCTGAGGTGCCACAGCATTTCTGGCACCAACATGCATTTACACATACCTGGGGCACTGTGTGCACCCTCCTGGAGGCTCACAGCTCCCTCTTTGAGTCTCCCCTCTGCTGCAGTTGGAGTCCATTTCCGGTTTTGGAAACTGCTCTAGAGCTCCAACCACAAACCTGAGGTGGGCTCTGACTGCAAATCAGAGCCCCACTGAAGCGGAGGGGAGGCTTGTGGAGGGGGCTGTGAGCCTCCAGGAGGCTGCACACAGTGCCCCAGGTATGTGTAAATATACCTGGGTGACCACGTCACTGTGACTGCTGCGGCTTGATATCCCCCCCATCCCAGTCTCCACTCCCACAAGCACTTACCCCAGATTCTCAGTCCAAGAACCACTGCACTAGAATAAAGAGTTTTTGCACCATTACCATCCAGTCAACCACCATTTTAAGTGACTGAGGTCAAATCCTACAAGTAGCAATGCTAATGGTTTCAAAACTGCTCAAATATGCACCCTACTCTCTCCAGAAATCTAACTTGACAATTATAATGCAATGTTGTCTATAGAGAATTTCAAATCTCACATTAAGATGTCAGTATAAGCAAGTCTGTAACAGCCTGAACCACAAACCTGCAACATGGGGAAAACCTCATACAGCTTGTGAAAATTACTGAAAAAGTGAAGTATTTCCATCCATTCCATAAAGTTTTATTCTACAAATGGATCACTGGATTCTTATGGGAATAGGCAGCTCAAATAGTGAAACTGCTTAGCACTGAAGCAACAGTTTTGCTTGTGTGTGAAAGCATGCATATAGTATGTACAACCTAATTCACTACATTTGTGTATCCTACCTCAAAGTCATTAAAGGGATTTTAGACCAATGTGGTGAGAATCCCAAAGCAAGAGTAAAATGATTTTATTTTATTGCAAACAAACGTCTAAAGTTAATTTATCCACCCATTTTTTAAAAAGAAGTAGTAATCAGCAGGCTAAGGAGACACACCCATTTGAGAACTAACATGATTAAAAATTAAGATATAAAATGGGTGAATCACAATGTGTTTACAAAATGGTGGCGTTTACTACTACAAGCACACTAATACACAGTATTTTGTGGGGTAAGGGTTACAGACACACAGCTAACTTTATATAGATCCCATTAGACAACTGAATTTACAACAAGTTTGTTTAATAAGAAATGGGCAAAGCCAGCTTTTTCAGAATCAAAATGCAGAACAAATGGAAAATTGATGGTGGTGTACCTTCACAAGTTGAGCCTCTACAGATAAATGCAACCAGGTTTTACATGCACTCCATCTTCGCTATTTAGCTTTAGGTTTACTTTGTCTTCTCCAACCTTTGCCAAATTAAAGAAAAAAGACACACCCTAGTTTATTGCCAAAACTTCCAATTTCTCTTCCCCTCTTTCATACCTAGAAACTGCATAGAGAGGATGGAGTGGAAGATGGAGTGTAATGAGCATTATTTACATAGTATCAATATTTATGGGGCCACAACAAGTCTGGTTGCTAACTTCTGTTTTGATGACTCACGACTGTTTCTTAGAAATGGGGAGGGGAGGAAAAGAAAAAATCTTTAATAAGAGGACACCAGATACAAAGCAACATTTTACTTTTGTTGTGGTAAAAAAAGTCACATTTTACAGATAAAATGTAGAACCCTGAAATACTGACACATTCTCTTATCGTGCACAACGCTGAGGTTCTCTTAAGATTCACTTTAAAACTGCAATTAAAAATGTACAAAAAAAAATCAAACCCACAAAGCTTCTAAAAAAGGAACCTGCAGGCACTTCCTCTTGTGGAATGTTTAAAAAGTTAGCCTACTAAAGAAAAAAACAGTCAACTTCTTGTGAAGGTTTGGAGAAATATGGATCAGTTCATTTTATTTGGGAATTCAATAGTATCCTTGGTGATAATGCTGACTCCATGGCTTCTGACCCCAGAATTGCTGCAAAGAGATAGGATAAAGTAGTTAACATTGTTTCAAAACCAGTTAACTATTGGATTACTACTAAATACTATACAAAGTATTTTGCAGCAAAAAAAAGAGATTGTGAAGAGTTTCAAAAACACCAGACAGGGAAGGCAAGAAATGGTCGCTTACCAACTTAATTAAGTTCAACTCCTAGTACATGTTATGCACAGTTGACTATACCTTTGCGTTAACATGGCTCTTATGAGTTATCATTTAGACATTCATGAAAATTTAGGCAGACATGCATGATTTTAACAAACAGCAAAAAAGCTGGAACAATGACTAAGAAAGTCACTTACACCCTGCTGCCACTGGTTGTAGCCCTGAGATTGATTTTTGTAGCCACGATTGTTTCCCCTTCCTCTGAAATTCTGTAACAAAAAAGCCCAAAAAATATTTTAGTAAAATTGGTTAAGTGGATCAATAATTTGGGATACTTTGTTTGCTGCAACATTCCAGATCCTCTCTACCACCTATTGAAGTCTATATAGCAAACTACCACATCATACTTAGTGGAGAAATTTGCCAAAGCATCTTAAGAGCTTTGATAGACACCAAGTGAAGACTGCTCCCAGCAAGTGTAAAGGCAGAAGATGCTTAAACCTAGCAGTAGAGAACTCCATTTGCTTTGTTCGGGTGATCTGCTAACAGGCAGACTGCATGCAAGATTTAGCAGTGGCACAGCTGCAGTGTTGCACCAAGTATATATTAAGTCTGTTGTAGCTGATGTTTAACTAAGTATTGAAGATAATAATAGCATTCTAAGACTTCACTATAGTCACTATACTTTTCATGTAACTTTGTCATTGCCACTTTTGCACCATGCTTTCTCTTTCTGTTTTAAGTAGAACCTCAAGAAACAGTTGGAGTACTAATACTCACCAATACTAAAACTAAGCCAATAATGGGCTTTGGACAAGACTTTGGAAGCCCTAACGAAGAACTATATTCCAAACTTCAAGAGTCAGACTAGTAACACCACATTACCTGGTTATAGTTTCCTCTGTTGGGCATGCCACCTCTGTTATAATTTCCTCTGTTTGAGTAGCCGCCGCCGCCACCACCACCTCTGGTTGGAAAGACAGGACCACGAGGATATGGATAGCCTATTGCTCCACCACTGCCACCGCCACCGCCACCGCCTCCACGTTGGGGCATATTGCCACCTCTCCTGTTGTAGCCACCACGATTTCCAGGGACTATGAAAAAAAGATTTGTTAGTGCAGCGATATCAAACAGTGGCATGTTTTCAATTAACCCATCTGTGCTTCTCTGTCCAACAACCAGTGCACTCTACTATGTGAACATTTTAGCATTGTTAGCTGAGATTCCAAACTAAACATGAGAGCAGTTCTCAAACTCCAAGGGAGTTCGAGCCCTGCAGTAAGTCGTTGCAGGGGTGGGAGGCAGTGACACGATCTCCAGGATAGTATTGCTAAGGGGGCTGCAGGGGCTTGGCTAGACTTACCAGAACCTCCTGCAGCTTCCCAGGCATGCAGGTAGTCCTGCACAAGCATCCGCAGGGCTCCCCAGGTCTTCAAAAGTGAAAGCACAACGATTGCACTTTGTCTCCTGGGGAGCCCTGCAGATGCTCCTGCAGGGCTCCCCGCATCCCTGGGAGGCTCCAGGAGGCTCTGGTAAGTCTAGCCAAGCCCCTGCAGCCCCCTTAGTGACATGATCCTGGAGAACGCACCGCTCCTCCTCGCTGTTCCTGCCTCTTAAGGGGGCAGAGGCCAGGGACTTCAGGGGTGTGTTTGTTAAGAACAAAAACACAACACACCACCTTTTTGGTGTTTAAGATATTTTCCAGAAATTAAAAAAATTACCAGTTAGAAGTACTGTGGCTGTATACTATCTATATCAATTATCTAGTACATTTTTAAAGCAATTGTAATTTGTAGTTATAATTTATTAAAATACATCCTTGTAATAAAACATCACAATCATTTTAATCAAGAAATTTTAGAAAAAATATCACCACACACACCTCTACTTATATAAGTAGCTCAGGGCAAAGCACCCTTAAACTTCAGAAGGAATTGCCCACACACACTTTCATTTAACTTCACAGGAATAGAGATACTTAGCAGCTTTAGCTAAAGTTTAATACAAAAAAAGTTTCAGAGCCAACTGCTCCATAGTACACACTGCACTTTTCTTACAAATTTGTAGCTCCAAATATTGTTCTATGAACTTCTTCCTAATTGTAATGTGTCAAAAGACATTGCTTCTGTACACAAGCCTACCCTCAGAAGCAAACTACTGGAGTCTTGTGGACAAGAATGGAAACAGAAGCTAAGCTTAGTAAGTAGGGTCTACCTCCTCCTCTGAAGTTGCCACGCATGTTAAATCCACCACGTCCTCTCTGTCCACCTCTGTTAAACTGGTTTTTACCACTCTTTTTATTGCTTTTCTTGGAGCCAGTGTTCTGCTTCTTTTCTGGAGGAAGTGCCTTCTTGCTTTCTTCTTTGTACTGCTCCAGGAGCTTCTGGGCATCTTCTTTTTGCAACTCCACATAAATTATTTCATCAAAACACTCTGACACTTCAGGCAAAGTAAAATTTCCTACAAGATAGAGAGCCCTGAATATTCAGTATCTATTTCTGAAATTATTAGAATAAGCCAAAGTTCCCCTCCTATATAAAGGAATATAAGACAAGTAATGGTCATTCAAGATGCTAGGAGTAAGACTCTTGAAAACTTGACACATTCTTCCTATTCAGTACTTCAGGGAATACATGTCTACTAAACATGTTTAGCTTTGTTTACTAGGGCACTTTATGCCAAGACAGCTTTGTGCATCTGCATGAAGCATATCATGACTGAGTAGTGTTAAGGGCTGCAGCAGAGGGAACACAATATAGTGTTTATTACAAAGTTACAGAAGTCTTCCAGTTTTTTTAAAGAGGCATTAACTGTTTTAAGGCAAGAAGTTTTGAAACTTAGGTTTTACATTATTCCTTTAAACAGATACTCAACATCCTAGAACACAGTATAGATTATGTTCCATGCCTTTCATTTTGAGCACTGCATGCTCTGGAAGATCTTTTCCCTCCACCTCTGCCTTCTTTTGTGTTCTTTGCTTGTAGTCTTCATCTTTTGGGCAAACAACAACTGCTTTGCGCTGGAAGCCTGCAAACAGGCACATTTTTCTCCTCTGCGCAGCTGCAGACACATTTGTCTGAAAAAAATGCAGTAACTTACTACACGTAGCTGTCATTGTTAGATCTAAGTTAAATTAGTGTGTTTAGATTCCACCTCCACATGTATAATGCAACGATGTTTACAAGTAGAAGGAAATTATGTACACATTAGGCCCTAGATTCCAAGGTAATCATTCTCCCCAATTTCCAAATATATTATAAGTTTCAGTACAAATCACTGTAATATCAACTTTATACCTCAAATACATACTGAATCTCCCACTGAAGATTACAATCTATACCCCTTACAAAATACAATTAAGCTGCTGCTTATGCAATACAAGGATAAATTCTAGCCCCCATACCTGATCCAGAATAAAGTTCCGTTTCTTACGAGCAGCAATCTCAATAAATTTGCCAAGACACTGAGGTGCTCTCTGCAACAGTGTGTTCAGTTTTCCAGTATCTGCCATTTGCCGTTTAAAACCAGCAACCTGTAACACAGAAGAGTTACCGAATAGTTGACATAATTTTTCCTCAATAGTTCATTATTGCCTTTCATCAGAGAGATTAAACTTAGATGTTTAAAGTGGATCTGCAAATTTGTAAGACACAAAGTCCATTAAAGTTAAAACATGGCAAATCATAAGTTTTAATTCTTCGCATTTGATTTCAGGTACATAGAACGGCACAACCAAATTTACTATGTGTCCAAAGACCTGAACTTTTTTTAATGCCACATCTAATACTGTTAATAATTTGAGTTCAGCAAGTCACCAATTGGAATTTATTTTTGTAACTGAAAATCAATCTCACCTGAACTGCATAGAGATATATACCTAATCAGTTATTATCTGGGGATTTCAGAACTACAACTTGTGTAAGTTAACAAACATTAAGAAGAACATGAGCACATTTATCTAGTTTCAAAAGCTTTTTAAAAATACAAAACATACAGTCCAGCTAATTTCTCCCATCCAACCTTATAGTCCAGATTGTCAGAAACAAGAATCTTTAAAGGATTAAAGACTGTAATTAAAAGAAACCAATCCTGAATCATGCATTCAAATGAGAAATGGTAAGCTTTCAATGTTACTCATTGAGCAGTAATTGACACTTACCATCATTTTGTCCATGATAGTATTTGTTCCAAGAATGTTGTATTTTCCAGGATTTTCTGCTGAATGTTTGGTAACCCATGTGGTTTTTCCAGCTCCAGGCAAGCCAATCATCATTACCACCTAAGGAAAAATTGTTATAGTTAAGTGAGGCCTTAAACTCTGTTAGATACAATTTACAGTATGCTATATTAAATGAGCCAAAACTACAACGTTTCTTAATGCTACAGAACATGCTTATAGCAAGCATATGGATTTAATACTTTCATCAAGATAGATACCCAAAATTATCATTCTTGGTATTACTTCTAAACAGACATTACTTACTTCACAGTCTTTCTTGCTCTCTGGCCCTTTGGGTCCTCTAACTCTATCCTCCAGGGAAACATTTTGGATGAAGGTATACCCTTCCGGGATGGGGAAATAGGGTTCTTCCTTCTGGCCAAAGTTGAATTCAACTGCACAGTTATGACAGAGAACATGTGGGAAAATAGGCCTTCCAGCAAGAACTTCCTTACTGATTTTGAAAGCAACTCCAAGTTCTTGCCCATTCTTTGAGTAAGACAGCTCCACTTCATCACCATCAAAATTCTGTAAAACAGAACACTTCTGTTACAACATGTTAACTAGAAGTTATGTACTCAAGTATAAACTACTGTTTTAGCTTTTTTAATACATTAAAAAACTAAGATTAAAAGTTAAGCAAAACTGGTTTACCAGGCTGCTATTGTTTAGCAAAAAATTTAAGTTGTGCAGTTATTTGTGTTCTTCAGTAAATACCAAGTGCACGGCAAACTATGCTAATTAAAGTTAGAGGAAAAACTTACAGCAAAACATCCGATCACATCATTTTCATCAAATTTGTCACCAAAGTCTTCAGTCTCGCAATTACATGTCTTTATTCCTTTTAAAGAGTACCCATAGGAAAATTCTTCCTCGCCTGATGAGCAAAAACAACTTCCATTAGGGGACTATACATTTACCTTTCCAAATTAAGGTATGCAAAAATGAATTTTATAATCCTGCTAATTATATTTTTTGCTACTAAATCATAAGAAAGACATTTCCATTATTGTTAAAAGTTCCACACTTATTCCAATACAGATGAGAATACTACTTCTAAAAGGATCTTTAAAACTGATATCCCCAAGATCTAAACCATATATTACCACCTTAACACACACTTGATGTAGCTGGCTGTGTCCAGAATGAGTTTACTGTATACTATTCACACAGAAAGTGTTAGCCCCAAATATGTGAACCCCCCCCCCCCACAGAAATATCTATTGCTCCGCGGAGTCATCCTCTGTCTCTTCCCCCATGGCTGTAATGATTTTCCACCATTACATCATACAAGCCCCTCTGGAAGCCTTGCATTTATACTCCACACTTCAGTCAGCTTTAAATAAAATAAGCAAGCAGCTGACACTCTAAGCAGACTACATTTAATATAGTTATCCAGAACTGATACAATGGATCTTCGATTGCCTGCCTTGCAACTACACTCATTAACAGAAGCATTGGTATCAAGTCAAATAACTTCTAGCAGTTTCACTGTGCTCATTTTCAATATCGGCAACACCATATGAGCAAAACTACACAAACACAGGAATGCTCACTCCAAGGCCACCATTCTATACACTTTCTTAGAAGTAATCCCCATTAACACAGAGGAACTGACTACTGAGCAGACATGCATAGGACTGGGCTGCAATCCTATTAAAAAATCACAACTCTTCATATTTCAAGATTATATAAGCAGAAATGGAAGCTGCAGTCTGCTTTCCAAGGTCAGGTAATATCTACAATCTTCAGTTTAAAGCTTCGGCATAAGGAAAATCTTACCAAGTAACATTCCGCTTGAGTTTAGTGACCAGCCAACTCTCACTTCATGTATATCAATGTCTTTTGTATACAGATGCTTGACAGGGATCTTCTCAGTTACCTATCAGGGGAAAAGAGTTATAGCTACACGCATCCAGAGCAATGGAGCAAGAACTGCACAAGTCTCGGATACAAGAAAAAAGAAACAGTTGCGGCTGAATAAATTCCTCAACTGGCTGTAAGGTGATTATATCACATCCTTAGGTGCTGTTAACAGACCTTTTGTTTAAATAAAATTGCTAAAAACTTAACAGTTGAAAGATTTAGAGTCAACTGAATACAGTACTACATTCTTTAAGAACACAAAATTCCTGTTACACTTGCTGCATATGCTAACCAAAATAGTATCCTAGAACCACGAGGTGGAAAGTTACTACTCTTGCCTTTTTTGAGCTATATACAGTAAAACAACGGAATTTTAGAAGCACTATTTACACTTTAATGAGCTACCACCAAGATTAATCTAGTTTACCTTCATTTCAAAACAGACTTTTCCTTTAGAAACTCCATATGATGCTCTCCCTCCAGCCCAAAGAAAGGCAAAACTTTCCATAGTCAGGGAGGAAGCACTAAATCGGTCTCTTGAAATTTTAAAGTGTAGATCACAATTATCTGTCCAAAAAAAAATGTATATTCCATCAAACATTTTAGACATTAAAAGTTCAAAACGTGATAAAAACTAAGTATGTATACCTAGATAAAAAAATTTATTTTCTTTGTCTGGACATAACTCTGGACTATTTATACCATGTTTAAGAGCAGATCCAAGTTCAGAAAGGAGAATTCAACAAAATAGTGACACCATGGCAAAGAGAAATTGTTATGTTGCAAAACTCATCTTCATGCATTCTGGAATCCAGAACATTTTCTATATGTAATCAGTGTACAAAGTGTATTTTTCACACACCAATACAGCTCAGCTTCATCACTTGGCTGGAAGCAAGTTCTGCGCACAGGCATGTACATCAGTGCATTCTTTGATGCTTTATCAGTTCTAAACCTATGCCTGAGAATCAAAGCACCATGTGTATAATCTGGTTCAGAAGACCAGGGAGTTGACAGTGTCTGGTACTACAAAATGTGTCAACACTTTGAGAAATTATTCAGAGTGTGTAACATAAAAGCCTTTGGGCCAACCAAGTTGGATAGAACACAGCTAAAAATACTTCCATTGTACTACTTTACAGTTCCACATAATTATAGATATGAAGTACTGTCGTAAGCACCAGCAGCACAAATTATTTGAGTGCACTTTACAAAAGAAAACCCGTTTTGGCATTTCTACCATGTGTTATGCATTTAATGTTAAAACCTGCATTCTACATACTACAGAATACGATTTTATATTTTTATAAAATAAATTTATAATTACATTAAAATTACGATTTTATATTTTTATTAAAAAATTTATAATTACATTAGGGCATATTTCTTACAAACTTGCATGATTTTGTTCATCATGGCAACTTTAGCTCCTCCATCTGGTGAGCATTTTCAAGCCAACTGTCTTGAATGTTGTGTGGCATTCCTATTTCCTTATGTTTTCAATGATATATGTACAAAAACCCAATAGAAATCTCTGTGTTAAACACCCCCCCCCCAAAATATACTGCAGGAAAGTGTACAAAAAAAATGGCAGCCTATGTGGTGTTTTTGCAAATGCCTCCTTCCCCATCACACACCTTTAAAGCCCCCAGAACTCAGGGGGACCATTGGCAGTAGTATGGGATATGGAATCAGGAAATAGCTAGAACTAGGACAGAGAGTAAATGGAAACAATTCTCAACACACACTTCCCTTTGTGGTTTCTTTTTATTCCCCCCACCTTCACATTCCATATCCATTCAGACCTTTTCTGGGAACTTTGGGAGGAAAGGGGTGAAAATGGAAACATGTACAATTGCACGAGCATAAAACTCAAGTTGCAATGTTAAGCGTGTGTTACATTTTTCCTGTAGAGATATTTCAATTTAACTATCGTAGAGTCTTGAACAGCTATTAACACTCATACACCCTACAAAATTATTTTTCTGGTTTGCTTACTAAAGTTTAAGTCATACATATCAAACCTTCAGGGCATCAGAAAGCACAAAACTAATGTCTCTAGACTTCCTGATATTTTAAAGATGTACACGAGACCAAGGGCACAATCCTAACCCCTTATGTCAGTGCTTTCCAGCACTGGCATAGCAGTACCAATGAGACATGTGCTGCATCCTTCAGTTGGGTGTCACTCACAGAGGCCTCCTCAAAGCAAGGGAATGTTTGTTCCCTTACCTCAGAGCTGCATTGCCCTTATGTCAGGGATTAGGATTGCACCCTAAGAAGTGTTCCCCTCAAGTTATGAGCTTACAGGTTTTAGGACAAATTGAAATTCCTGAATACTAAGTATGTGGAAAAAAAATCCTGCATTGCTACTTTGTGCCTTTCACTTTTGTATTTAATTATCCTGGTGAAATACAAATCCAACACAGAAAGAAAGTTAAATCTGTGGACAGAGTAGGAAGGGTACCTCAGTCACGGTAGTAGGCTCAAGCAGATTGTGAAAAAGTCCTGAAGCCTTACAGCATATTTCTAAGGTAAGAGGGAGACTTCGTACTTACAAGTGTCAAGACAGACCGCTGTGTCGTCAAACTGTTCATCCTCCTCTTCCACAGGAGGCTGAGGAGATTTGGCCCTGCCAGGCAAGAGAGAGAGAAAAGAACTGAATACAGATTCAACCCAGACCCCCAGGGAAAGGCCTTCCGGGGAGCTGCTGTACCTGCTGTACTTGTTCTCCTCGATATACTCGAAGTAGCCCCGCCCGTGGTCCTCACGCGCCCTCTTCACGCCCCTCTTCTTCTCTCCGGGCTTCTGCTCGGCTTTAGCTTCTCCTTCGTGTTTTTGGGGAGAGAAACGGGGCATGTGAAAAACGTGCCTGAGGACGCAGCGAAGGCCAAAGGAAGGTCTGCCAGCCGCACTGCCGGGGACACCGGCCTCCTGGGCGCCAAGCGCTGGCGGAGCAGTCCCGGAGCTCCGCCTCGGCCGGCCTGCAGGCTCATCGCGACGTGTGGCAGCTCTCCGACTCCGCGCGACCTCCTCCTCCCCCCTCCCCCGCAAGCTTTGAACTCGGGCCCGCAGCGCCTCGCGGCCGGATGTGACGCAGCGCGGCGCGAACGCTCCTTCGAGCGCTCCACAGCGCGCCCCAGCGGCTCCTGCGCGCAGCCCTTCCCGCCCCTCCCGGCGCGCCCCCTCCCCCCACGCTCACGAAATGGCGCAGGCGCCCCTCCCCCTCCTCCGACACGCGGCGTGCAGGCCTGCAGAACCCTCGAAGGGCGCCAGCCGCGAACTCTCCCCTCGCGCAGGCGGCGACAAGATGGCGGCGGGCCGACCCCACCCCGCCAGGCCGCCAACCGCCTCCGCCCATCCGGGGCCCACGCACGACTCACCCCCGGGACGAGCAGGCCCGCCGGCCTTCTGCTGCTGCTGGGCGGGCGAGAGCTGCTTCGCGCCGGGCTGGGCGGAGGGCGCGGGAGTGGAGGCCGAGGCCTCCGAGGCGGCGGCCGTCTTGGCGGCCTCCTTCGGCGGGGCGGCCTGCTGCTGCTGGGCGCCGTGGCCATTGGCGTTGCCGGCGGCCTCCTCCTCGTCGTCCTCGCCCTCCTGGAAGCCCTGGTCGTCGCCGTTCTCGTCGTCCTCCAGGTCCTCGGCCGCCTCCTCCTCGCCGGCGGCCACCCCCTCGCCGTTCTCGTCGCCCAGCTCCATGCCCTCCTCCTCCTCCTCCTCGCCGGGGCAGGCGCCGAACTCGGGCTCGTCATCGTCGTCGCAGGCCGCGGCCTGGCCAGGGCCTCCGCCCGCCGCCATCAGCAGCTGCTCCTGGGCGCCGCCGCCCGGCGCGGCCTCGCCCAGCTCCTCCACGCTGCCGTTGCCGGGCTCGCCGCCCAGGCCGCCCCCGCCGGCCTCCTCGTCGAGCGCGGCCTGGAGCCGCTCCATGAGCTCGGCCTTGAGGCCCTTGTCGGAGAGGCGCCGCTTCTTCAGCTCCTCCTTCAGCTCCGACACCTTCAGCTTCTTCACGTTCACCGGCGAGCAGCTCATGGCGGCGGCGCGGCTGCGGAGACTCGACGCGGTCTGGGCGGAGGTGGCTGGCTGGCTGCTGGCTGGCTGGCTCGTTCGTGCGGCTGCGGCAGCTGCAGAGGGACCCGCCTGGCGCCAAATCCTTTCACCGAGGCTCGCGAGGCAGGGACGGTGAGCGCGCGCCGCGGACTCGAGCACGCAGCGCCGCGCGTGCCCCGCCCCCGCTCGCGCCTCCTGTGCCCTCGGCCCGCCCCGCCTCAGAACAGAACAGGCAGCGGGAGTGGGCGGCGGCGGCTGCTGGAGTATGAGAGCCGCATCCTAGGCACGTCTACTCAGAAGTAAGTCCCGCTGTGCCAGATGGGGCTTACTCCCAGGAAAGTGTGGTGCACAGGATTGCAGCCTGACAGCCCAGCCCTCTCCAGGCTTTCCTGGGAGTGAGCCCCATAGACTAGAATGGGACTCCCTTCTGAGTAGCCTGAGCAGACCCCCTGAGATCTGGGGCATTTCTGCTTCAGACTGGGCTCCACACTGAACACTGCCAGCATCAGGTGTGCTCTGCTTAGAAGCCTACACCAGGGATCACCCAGCTTTTCGGCCAGAGGGCCACATCCAGTCTCTGGCCTGATGGAAAAAAAATAAATTTTAAACATAAAATTTAAATAAACCCATCAGATGGAATTTAGATGAATGTATAAATGAATAAATGGGCTCAAATTTCCTGGATTTCTCCAAGCACCAACACGCCCCACACACACAAAAAAGCACACACTTAAATGGGTCCTCAGAAATTCATCAAGCAGAGTATTCTATAGCCCAGTGGCCTGCCAGGTGCCTTTGGGAACTAGCAACAAGTATCCCAAGGTGTGTTGCCTCTGTACATGGAAGTTTCACATAACCAACATTACTAACAGCCAGTGATTGTACTAGTCTCCATGAATTTGTTTAATCCCTTTTTAAGGTCAACTAAACTATATCCCATGGCAGCAAAGTCCATTAATTATGCACTGTGTGAAGAAGTGCTTTCATTTGTCTGCTGTGCTAATCCATTTCACTGGATGATCCCAAGTTCTATCAGGCAGGAAGAAAAATCTGTCAACTTTCTCTGCATCACAAAAGATTTTATGTTATAATTCTATCATGTTCCCCACCACCACTTCCCCCCCCCCCAAACCAGGGTTGTCCAAGTTTTTGCCAGGAGGGCCACATCATCTCTCTGACACTGCGTCAGGGGCCGGGGAGAGAAAGAATTAATTTACATTTTAAATTTGAATAAATTTACATAGGTTTACATAAATGAATATATTAAAGATGAACTTATATGAATGAATGAAGGTCTTGCAAGCTCAAGGCCTATAAAAGGCCTTGCACAAAGCAAACTCTTAGGCCAAACTCTGTATTCAATATTTCTCAAAGACCTTGAAGATTGATTGATTGATTGATACTTTATTGGCATAAAACAATTTCCAGGAAATAGAGGCAATGGACAACATAGAAGGTACACAATAAAAGAATATCAAACAAGGCAAAGTAAAACAGTCAGGCACAAAAACCACTCACTGTTCAAGACCAACATGCAGGGGAGCAAAATTAGAAAATGTACACCTGCTTAGCACAGAATACAAATATCTCACTACTCTAATTGAGCAGGACTCATTTCTCCTATCCAGCAAATAATGAATGGTGTATCAGTTCTGTGAGAAATTTGCAGAAATGAGGATAAAAATTGGTGACGTAGATCAGTATAATGAGGACAGCAAAGTAGCATATGGGTCAAAGTTTCAACTGTGGTTAAATAACAAGAACAAGTCTGAGAGTTCTGAAATCACCTATTGAATTGGGCGCTCAAAACATCCATAGGCGTGACATTAAATCTGGCCAACATCAAGGATCTGCAAACCTGAGGAGAAAGTAAAAAGAAAAGATAGTTTGAACTACGAGGGCCAGGAAAGCCAGACTTTGAATATATTTATTACATAAGAACAGCCCCACTGGATCAGGCCATAGGCCCATCTAGTCCAGCTTCCTGTATCTCACAGCGGCCCACCAAATGCCCCAGGGAGCACACCAGATAACAAGAGACCTCATCCTGGTGCCCTTCCCTACATCTGGCATTCTGACTTAACCCATTTCTAAAATCAGGAGGTTGCGCATACACATCATGGCTTGTACCCCATAATGGATTTTTCCTCCAGAAACTTGTCCAATCCCCTTTTAAAGGTGTCTAGGCTAGACGCCAGCACCACATCCTGTGGCAAGGAGTTCCACAGACCGACCACACGCTGAGTAAATAAATATTTTCTTTTGTCTGTCCTAACCCGCCCAACACTCAATTTTAGTGGATGTCCCCTGGTTCTGGTATTATGAGAGAGTGTAAAGAGCATCTCCCTATCCACTCTGTCCATTCCCTGCATAATTTTGTATGTCTCAATCATGTCCCCCCTCAAGCGTCTCTTTTCTAGGCTGAAGAGGCCCAAACGCCGTAGCCTTTCCTCATAAGGAAGGTGCCCCAGCCCCGTAATCATCTTAGTCGCTCTCTTTTGCACCTTTTCCATTTCCACTATGTCTTTTTTGAGATGCGGCGACCAGAACTGGACACAATACTCCAGGTGTGGCCTTACCATCGATTTGTACAACGGCATTATAATACTAGCCGTTTTGTTCTCAATACCCTTCCTAATGATCCCAAGCATAGAATTGGGCTTCTTCACTGCCGCCGCACATTGGGTCGACACTTTCATCGACCTGTCCACCACCACCCCAAGATCTCTCTCCTGATCTGTCACAGACAGCTCAGAACCCATCAGCCTATATCTAAAGTTTTGGTTTTTTGCCCCAATGTGCATGACTTTACACTTACTGACATTGAAGCGCATTTGCCATTTTGCTGCCCATTCTGCCAGTCTGGAGAGATCCTTCTGGAGCTCCTCACAATCACTTCTGGTCTTTACCACTTGGAAAAGTTTGGTGTCGTCTGCAAACTTAGCCACTTCACTGCTCAACCCTGTCTCCAGGTCTTTTATGAAGAGGTTGAAAAGCACCGATCCCTGGACAGATCCTTGGGGCACATTGCTTTTCACCTCTCTCCATTGTGAAAATTGCCCATTGACACCCACTCTCTGCTTCCTGGCCTCCAACCAGTTCTCAGTCCACGAGAGGACCTGTCCTCTAATTCCCTGATTGTGGAGTTTTTTCAGTAGCCTTTGGTGAGGGACCGTGTCAAACGCCTTCTGAAAGTCCAGATATATAATGTCCACGGGTTCTCCCGCATCCACATGCCTGTTGACCTTTTCAAAGAATTCTATAAGGTTCGTGAGGTAAGACTTACCCTTACAGAAGCCATGCTGACTCTCCCTCAGCAAGGCCTGTTCGTCTATGTGTTTTGAGATCCTATCTTTGATGAGGCATTCCACCATCTTACCCGGTATGGATGTTAGGCTGACCGGCCTATAGTTTCCCGGGTCCCCCCTCTTTCCCTTTTTAAAAATAGGCGTGACATTTGCTATCCTCCAATCTTCTGGCACCGTGGCCGTTTTGAGGGACAAGTTGCATACCTTAGTCAAGAGATCTGCAACTTCATTCTTCAATTCCTTAATAACCCTTGGGTGGATGCCATCAGGGCCCGGTGACTTATTGATCTTTAATTTATCAATGAGGTCTGAAACATCTTCTCTTTTAACCTCTATCTGACTTAACTCCTCCGTCAGGAGGGGCCGTTCGGGCAGCGGTATCTGCCCGAGGTCTTCTGCCGTGAAGACAGATGCAAAGAACTCATTTAATTTCTCTGCCATCTCTAAGTCTCCTTTTATCTCCCCTTTCCCTCCCTCACCATCCAGAGGGCCAACCGCTTCTCTGGCGGGTTTCCTGCTTCTAACATATTTGAAGAAGCTTTTATTATTCCCCTTAATGTTGCTGGCCATGCGTTCCTCATAGTCTCTCTTGGCCTCCCATATCACCTTCTTACATTTCTTTTGCCACAGTTTATGTTCCTTTTTATTCTCCTCATTAGGGCAAGACTTCCATTTACGGAAGGAAGCTTCCTTGCCCTTCACAGCCTCTCTAACTTGGCTGGTTAGCCATGCGGGCACCCTCCTGGATTTAGTGGAACCCTTCTTTCTTTGCGGTATACACCTCTGCTGGGCCTCTATTACTGTTGTTTTAAGCAGCCTCCATGCACTCTGGAGAGATTGGACTCTTTTTACCCTCCCTTTCAACCTCCTTCTAACCAGCCTCCTCATTTGAGGGAAATATTAAGTAACATCAAATATTTATTGACAAATATTGTAGGCTTCTTTTTCTCCATTGACTGAATAAATATTTCTAAAAGTAGAGACGATTCAGGAGCAGATAATGCTGCCGGACCAGACTTGAATAATTGTTGTAATTATAAAAATTGCTGATAATGGAAACTTATATTTAGCCTTCAACCTAAAAAAAACACCACTCTGATCTTGGCCAATTAATTGAACTAGACTAACAATTATTGTATCTGTCCAAGTCTTCCACAAATAGGATTCCTTCCTAAGATTCAATTCTGGGTTAATTCATAATGTTAATTTAGCATGTGAATAAGGATCAGATTTATATTTCCAGGCCATTGTGATCTGCAAATATCTAACTGAGGATGGTAGGATATAAATAGTAGAGTGGGGTATCTACAGTGTTTATCCTGAGCATCCTCTGCCCAGTTGCAGAACTAAGTTTGCCCCCTAGTTTTCTGAGGAGTTGCTGGAAATAAAAGCAACTGGGTAGACAACCTGAGTAACAGTGGAGGAAAATTTGTGATGAGTCCAACTGAAACCAGGCTAGAGCCAATTTTAAAGGCCAACTCTGTGGCATCAGTGGAAGCAAAGAAAACTTACTGGTATTTCTTAGCCACTCATGCATCCACAAAGACAACTGTCTTTGAAAAGGTCAACAGGCATGTGGATGCGGGAGAACCCGTGGGCATTATATATCTGGACTTTCAGAAGGCGTTCGACATGGTCCCTCACCAAAGGCTACTGAAAAAACTTCACAGTCAGGGAATTAGAGGGCAGGTTCTCTCCTGGATTGAGATCTGGTTGAAGACCAGGAAACAGAGAGTGGGTGTCAATGGGCAATTTTCACAATGGAGAGAGGTGAAAAGCGGTGTGCCCCAAGGATCTGTCCTGGGACCGGTGCTTTTCAACCTTTGCATAAATGACCTGGAGACAGGGTTGAGCAGTGAGGTGGCTAAGTTTGCAGACGACACCAAACTTTGCCGAGTGGTGAAGATCAGACGTGATTGTGAGGAGCTCCAGAAGGATCTCTCCAAACTGGCAGAATGGGCAGCAAAATGGCAGATGTGTTTCAATGTAAGTAAGTGTAGTCATGTAGATTGGGGCAAAAAGTCAAAATTCACATATAGGCTAATGGGTTCTGAGCTGTCTGTGACAGATCAGGAGAGAGATCTTGGGGGGGGGGTGGACAGGTCGATGAAAGTGTTGACCCAATGTGCGGCAGCAGTAAAGAAGGCCAATTCTATGCTTGGGACATTAGAAAAGGTATTGAGAACAAAACGGCTAATATTATAATGCTGTTGTACAAATCGATGGTAAGGCCACACCTGGAGTATTGTGTCCAGTTCTGGTCATCGCATCTCAAAAAGGACATAGTGGAAATGGAAAAGGTGCAAAAGAGAAAATCCATTTTCCATGATTACTGGGCTGGGACACCTTCCTTATGAGGAAAGGCTATGGCGTTTGGGGCTCTTCAGCCTAGAAAAGAGACACCTGAGGGGGGACATGATTGAGACATACAAAATTATGCATGGGAAGGATAGAATAGATAGAGAGATGCTTTTTACACTCTCACATAACACCAGAACCGGGGACATCCACTAAAATTGAGTGTTGGGAGGGTTAGGACAGACAAAAAAATATTTATTTACTCATCATGTGGTCGGTCTGTGGAACTCCTTGCCGCAGGTTGTGGTGACAGCATCTGGCCTCGATGCCTTTAAAAGGGGATTGGACATGTTTCTGGAGGAAAAATCCATTATGGGTTACAAGCCATGATGTGTATGTGCAACCTCCTGATTTTAGAAATGGGCTATGTCAGAATGCCAGATGCAAGGGAGGGCACCAGGATGAGGTCTCTTGTTATCTGGTGTGCTCCCTGGGGCATTTGGTGGGCCGCTGTGGGATACAGGAAGCTGGACTAAATGGGCCATGGCCTGATCCAGTGGGGCTGTTCTTATGTTCTTATGGCCAGGACCCTCAGGCTGGGGCATTGCCACTTTTTAGCAATTAAGCAATAAATTTCTGTCTGATCCTCAGGTATTGAAGTGCCAGAGCATGTGGCTGAAACAAAGGTATCAACTCAAGCTGCCTTGAGGTTTTTGAAAGGCGGGTTTAAATGTTTTAAATAAAATTCAAAATAAATTCTACGTAACTATTTTTCAGATACTTCTTAAAACCAAGTTTTTTTTTAAATCATATGACGTATTTGACATATATAGTAGCATGATAATTCAGGCAGGCCAACAACACTGCTGCCTGCAGAGCCAAATCACTCCTCCTAATCTTCACAATGTACAGTATATGAAAGGTGGATCAAATGTCTTAGGTTACAATCTTATACACTTTACCTAGGAGTAAGTACCATTCAATTCCATGGGGCTTGGAGTAGACATGCCTAGGATTGCACTGTTGATTTTCCAGTCATGGCCAACACATTTATATTTTAACAATTCCACCCTCCTCTTAAATTAAGGCAGCCATTTTCAACCACTGTGCTGTGGCACACTGGTGTGCTGCGAATGGTCTGCAGGTGTGCTGTGGAAGTTTGGGGGAGGGTCATTTATTAGTAGGGCCATTGGGGGATGTGAACCCCCTCACCAACACATGGTATGCCTTGTCAATAGTCAGACAACCTATGGTGTGCCTTGACAATTTAAGCGCCTTGTCAGTGTCCCATAAGATGAAAAAGATTGAAAATCACTGCATTAAGGCTATTGGAATAAAGTCTGTCAAAAGCAAAATAACCACAAAAGAAATGATCACTTCAATCCTCACCCTGTCAACAATTAAAGTCTTTTCACATTTTAGTGAAAGGGCATTCCAGTTGGAAGCAAGCAATACCCACAGATAACATGCATGTTTGTAAGAGTGAAAGGCAGCATAATGCATTGCAACTGGAGAGTAGCCTTCCCAGGGGATGCATTTTAGAGTCCCTTTGCACAGGTTGCCATGCTGGTCCACTGGAAAAACCCAAAAGCCACAGTAGGGAATACCTTTTATTAGGACCAATTGAAATGTGTAAACCACTCTGTGAACTACTCTTGTTGAAAAGTGGTATATTATTATTATTGATGATTTTGATGACAACATCTCAGAGTAAATTTGCAAGTTCACCAGAACTCTTGTTCCAGTAGCAGCGTAACCAGATGTCCTCTTTTTCCAGGACATGTTCTCTTTTTTAGCCTTGTGTCCTAGAAAAGAACTTAAATGTTCTCCTTTTCCCTGTGAGCAGGCAGTGCATAGCCTTCTTGTGAATAATAAATGGCATGTAATAAATTATATGCAATATAGTTTTGAATTTAATAATAAGTGATACAGTGTTTAAATCAATCACATGAAATTAATATACACGTACAATTGCTTTTAGCTTTTATTTTGCCATGTCCTACATTTTTCTTGGGTGTCTCACATTTTGGGGTATGTTGTCCTCTTTTGCGGTTATGACATCTGGTCATGCGTCCAGTAGGCTGGTATTGGCAACCGTCAGTCTCAAAAGACTATGGTATCGCGCTCTGAAAGGTGGTTCTGGCACAGCGTCTAGTGTGGCTGAAAAGGCCAATCCAGGAGTGACAATCCCTTCCACACCAGGAGCAATTACAGTCTGTCCCTGGTCTGTCTCCCTGGCTATGGGCCTTCCTTCTTTGCCTCAGACTGCTGGCAAAGTGTCTCTTCAAACTGGGAAAGGCCATGCTGCACAGCCTGCCTCCAAGTGGACCACTCAGAGGCCAGGGTTTCCCACTTGTTTAGGTCCATCCCTAAGGCCTTCAGATCCCTCTTGCAGATGTCCTTGTATCGCAGCTGTGGTAAACTGCTGCTTCCCGTGTTGTGCCGACGCTGTATGGCGAAGTTGGAGTGTCCTCTCCAGTGCGCGAAGCCTGGGTAAAGAAGGTATGGAGGATAGGCTGTTACCCATGCAGCAAATCCCCCCTCTCCACGCATGCAGCATGTTCCACCCATGCAGCTCCCATGCAGCTGCACCCATGCAGCAAATCCCCCCTCTCCATGTCGCTGGAATGGTCCAATGGAAAGGCAGAAGCCAATACGGTTGGTTCCAGCGGCGTCGCAGGAGTTGCCAGAACATGACTGTGACCCAGAACGTGACTGTGACCCAGACTGTGATCCAGTCTGATCCAGTAGGCTGGATGTTACACAAAACCACCATTCAAAAAAGTGGGGTGGGGCAAAGCCAAAGCTCAATGTGATGGAGAAAGAAAAACTCAAAAGGACTGCAGTTGGTACCAGTCTTAAGATGGATGTGTTTATTTGGACCTAAGTCCAGAGTGTGCGTAGGATTGCCTTAGATTGCAATCCTAGGCTCGCTAAGGGTCCAATCCTATCCAACTTTTCAGTACTAATGCAGCCACAATGCAGCCCTGAAATAAGGGAACAAGCATTCCCTTACATTGAGGAGGCTTCTCTGATTGCCTCCCCAACAAGGATGCAGTGCATACCCCATTAGCACAGCTGCACCAGCACTGGAAAATTGGGCCCTTAGGACCCAATCCTATCCATGCTTCTGTAATGGAAGATCAGAAGATCATCAGATGGATGATGTGGTGTTGACAGGGATCCCATGTTTTGACAGCTGTTTAACAGCTCTGGGAAGGGCAGGGCTGGCTCCACAGCTGTAATCAATCAAGGCCAATGGAGCCCTGGATGGACACCTGAGCTTCATTTGATCTTGATGGGACTTTGAGCTAATGAGGTAGCTCACAGCTGAGCTGCATTTGGATAATGGGACATTCAAGGATAAAAGGCAGCTCAGAAGGAGCCCAGAGCTACCTGACAAGAGCTACACCCTAACCCAGACTTAGTGGACAGACCAGGACCTACAGGAAAAGGGGGCTGTAGAAGACTGGGACTGGAGGCTTTGGACCTTTACTCACTGAGTTAAGTGGAGTTTTGGGGAGGGAAAGCCTCTGGACAAGAGGGATTGTAGGGAACATGTTTGTAGCAATAAATTTCCTTAACTGCTATAGATAAGGAGTTCTGTGTTAATTCCTTTGCACACCACAGCTGTTCTTTCTAGAGATAAGAGGGGGTATTAATCAGCCAGAAAGTGGGCATTAGAAGGGAGTTGGAATAATTGGATGGGACAAACTGGTGTAGTTGGCAGGATAGGGCATCTTCCAGCATTGATTTAGCTATATCAATGTTATAACTTCATCCTGCAGCAGGAAGGCAGTCACAGAGGTCTCCTTGAGGCAAAGGAATATTTGTTACCTTACTTTGGGGTTGCACTGTAGCTACCCCAGCACTTGAAAGCCAGATAGGAGTGAGCCCTTATGGTGGAGAGAGCTTGTGATTGCACCCAAGAAATAAGCGCAGGGCGGCAATGATCATTAGGTTAGACCGCACTAGGTGACCTTGGGCCAGTCACTTTCTCTCAGCCTCGCCTACCTCGCAGGGCTGTTGTGAGGACCAAAGGAGGGGAGCAGCTGTGTACACCACCCTGAGGTCTTTGGAGGAAGGACGGTATAACAGTGGGAAAATGGAGCTGCACCAAAGCCTGCTGGAACAAAGAACGAGCACAGCTGCCCTGGCCCCTCCTAGATGCACACAGCCCAGCAGAAGCGGAGCTGACGGAAGCCCTTCTGCCCAGCCCGCAGGTGCACACACGGTCCCTGTTGCGTTTAGGCAACGGCTTCAGACGCTGCCTGTGCAGTTTTCTGAGCCTTTGCAGCCGCCTCGAGGCAGCGCGGCCAGGAGGCCCTGACTAGGCCGCAGCGACCGCGTGGCGTCTCCATGGCGACCGCGAAGCCCGGCATGGCGACCGAGGAGAAAGAAGGCGCTCCTGTGGGTAAGAAGGGAGGGCGCTCCGGGGAGCCGGCGCGAGAGCACCCTCCGCGCGTTCTGCTTTCCCCGGGGCCGCTGCTCGTGCTGAGGAGACCTTCCCCGGCGGCTGATGGGAGGGCGGGAGCCCACCACTCGTCAGGACGCAGCGTCCCCCCGCCTCAGGACAGCACTGCCCTTCTCAGGCCCCCCCCCCCCCCGCAGCAGTCGTCGGAACCCCTGCACGTCGCCTGCCGGCGTGGTGCCCTGTGAGGCTGGGGCAGCCAAACCATGAAGCAGTGGCGTTGCCAGAGGGGGGGGCAGAGCAGTAGGGTTTGTTCAGTAGGGGAATATTCCTCAGTAGGGGAGCCTCACCGCGGCGTGCAAGCGACCCGCCCTCCTCTTCGGAGCCATTCCAGGTGGGGGAGCAAACACCTGGAATGGCTCCGAAGAGGAGGGGCTAGCTTGCGCGCTGCAGTGAGGCTCCCGGCAACCCTACTGCTCTGCCCCCCTCCGGCTACGCCACTGCCCCAAAGAGCCCTGTGGCACCTTTGGGGACCCCCGAATTCACTGCAGCATCATCTGCCACAGACCAGAGCCCGCTTCACAAGCACTCGTCATGCTGTGATAAAATGGTCAGTCTTCACAGTGCCACAGCACTCCTTGTGGTGTTTTGCGTGTTTCAGGCCCAGTGACTGTATTACCTGCACACATCCCAGAAACATCTATGGACCGGGCAAACATGGGTTAACCCATGTTTGCCCAGTCCACAGGTGTACACATTTTAAAATCATTTTTGCCCGGCCCACAGGTGTACACATTTGGTCCCTGTTGTGTATATGCAATGTTGGGCAGAAATGGCTTTTAATTAATGAGCCTCTCTTATTGTGCAGAAGCCATTCTTACCCATTACAGAACATTCTAGTGACTCCTGGCAGCCACTTAGGCCACAATCCAATTCCCACTTTCCTGGGAATGTCCCATTGAGTTCAATGGCACTTACTTCTGAGTAGACATGCTGTAAAGCTGAACTCACGGGTGACATGTAAATAAATTCCAATGAGTGTAATTTGAAGATTATGCCTACATTCAAGAGTCAGAATTATTCCTCTGCTCCTAGTGGGGGGGGGGGGCAAATGCCCCAGCCTGCATCCCTCCATTCTGCCTGGGGGGAATAGGGGTGGCAACTGCATGCTGGGGTGTATGTGTATGAGCACCCCCCATCTACTTTGGGGTGAGTTGTAATCTTGCTGTCTGTGGCTGCTATCCTTTCCACACTTTCCTGGGAGTAAGTCCCATTGACTCAAATGGGACTTTCTTCTGAGTAGACCTACATAGGCTTGGGGTTTGTGTCAGCTTAATCCAGGATCCTCACCTTTCTCTTTTGCCTCCCCCTTCAAAAAAGAAAAAAAGCCACTCTTGATGGCTTTGTCTCCAAAAATTGATTAAAAATTAAAATCCCCATTCCTTTTCAGCCATTCCCCTTTTTCCTCCTGCCTCCTTTTTTTTTTTTGGGGGGGGGGTACTCTGTTGGCTGCTATTGTAAGACAAAAGGCACAATCCTAGCTAGGTCTAATCAGAAGTAAGTTCTATTTTGTTCTATGGGACTTACTCCCAGGAAAGTGGGGTTAGGATTCCAGCCAAACAGTCTCTAG
This sequence comes from Tiliqua scincoides, assembly GCF_035046505.1. Taxonomy (NCBI): domain Eukaryota; kingdom Metazoa; phylum Chordata; class Lepidosauria; order Squamata; family Scincidae; genus Tiliqua; species Tiliqua scincoides. The sequence continues at coordinate 233,633,664 of NC_089821.1, forward strand.
GTCTCAGTTTGCATCAGTTTGCAATTAGCAGATACACACAAAACAAAGTCTTCCCCTCCTGCAAATTCATCACTTCCCCCCACCCTTTCCAAAACCCTCCAGGTGTGCTGCTAACAAACTCAGGGCACAAGCCTAACCAGGTCTACTCAGAAGTAAGTACTATTTTGTTCAATGGGGCTTACTCTCAGGTAAGTGTGGTTAGGATTGCAGCCCCAGAGTGCTGGCAGCCTTGTTTCTAGTGTATAATTATAACACCTTCATCCCCATTTTGGTGAGGTGAGGTGTTGTAATGGGGAGCAATGGCTACAAGGATCAGGGGAGATGGGAGCTGGAAAAGTTTGAGAACTACTGCTATAATGTGTAAGTCTTTCAAGTGCTAGAATACTTTTTGTTGGTTTTGCAGCAATAGACTTAGCAGCCCAATCCTATCTGCCCCTGTGCCCAGAGAAGCAGCGGCACTGAAATGGCTGCTGCTGTATCCTATTGGTGCTGAGGCAGCCCCAGAGTGTCCTCAGGGTAAGGAAGCTATTGCTCCCTCCCCCCCATAGAACACAGCTGGCAACAATGGGTCTCCTTGGATCTGTGCCAGCTATTGTTGCAGATGCAGAATTGAGGAGGCCCATTTCAGGCTTTCTGGGCAGGAAGGGAGCACAGGATATGGTGGCAGAGGCTGCTGCTGTCTCCATCCTCCTCCTGGACCTGATCCACCCGTCCCTTGTCCAGTTCCATCTTTCCCCCAAAAGTCGCTCTGTTAGCTGGAGGTAATACTTACTGCTGACTGCTCCATACTGTTGTCCTCCTTGCTCTGAGGTCTAGCACCAGCACTCCTTGCTCCCGGGATACTGCAAATGTGCTTTATGGCATGTTTGTGACACCCAGAGCCAGCGGTAGGGTCGATAGGAATTGGCCCTAACACAGCTACTCTTCTGGAGGATGTGGGGAAAAAGTTGTTGAAGAAAGCACTCAGAATAAAGAAGAAAGACTCAAATAGTTTCCCATCTGTGCAGTTTGGTTCATGTGAAATTTAAACATATGAATGCATACAACATGTGATTATCTCCAGAATCACAAATATCTATCATCCCTTGATTATCGTTGTAGAGTTTAACATATGTTTTATCAGGATATCATGTAGGATAGGATTTGGTGTGTACCAGCGCTGCCAATCCTGTCTCCATCTCTGTCCTCCCCCCAGCCCCTGCTGTCCGACAGGAACTTACTTGCTTTATCAGGCACTTTTTGGGGATATGGTGCTGGTGGGACAGCTCAGGCCTGTTACTCTGCCAGTGTCACTGACTTTATGACAATACCCTAGGCCAGCTCAGCAGTCACTGCATCGATGCTAGAAAGAGTAGGATAGCACTGTTAAACTAGTACCGGAGTACACGAGTAAATTAGCACCTAAGCATGTGACATAGTTGGATAGAAATATGCATTCAGTACATACTCAGAAAATTAATCTCACCAGTACATCTGCACAGCAATGGTTGTACCAAAATGTAATCATGTCGTGTCTGCCCAAAATGTAATCATTTGAATTTAGAATTTTTGTGCCTATAAAATGAACAGGTTAGCTGAGCAATACAGTCTTGTTCTCCCCAATGATTTTGTTACCATAATAATGAAGTGTATCTCCCTAATTCCCAAAGTAATTTAATAAACTATAAGTAGTACTGTAAGATGATGAAAACAGTGCCCATCTTTGAAATGTATCTGGCCCTGGAGTGACAGACAATATATCCAGCTTAGTGTACCAGGTCAGGCATGTCTTTCAAGAAAAAAAGACATATTTGAAAAATGTATATCTTGAATTTGGATGTATTTTTGTAATGTCTATTTAGAAGAGGCCTAACAGGGCAACTTTCACGTAATACAATGGTCTTCAATCTTTTTCATGCCACAACCCCAATAGATGAAGAATGCTATCTCCCCACCCCTGCTCCCACTCGCCGCATTTCCCCCTACCTCTTGTGCCTTCACAACCCTGTGAGGTAGTAGCCTGAGCAGGGCTGGCCTTATGTGCTGCGGGGCAAGACATCAAGAGGAGGCTGTGCAGGATTATACAAAGAACTAAATTTTGAGAAGGCAGTACCATTATTGGATTAGATCCAAGCCCTCTCTTGCATAGGCTTTGAAAGGTTGCTTCAACCTCCTAAATGAGGCTTCATGACCCCACTGGGAACACAACCCACAGGTTGAAGAACACCTAAGGTAATGTATAGACATATATTTATTTTTCCTTCAGTTCACTGGCTCCTTATATATGTAAGATCTTTAATGGCAGAGCACCCTGGCATATGGGATCCTTCATTTCAGTTTCTGGATCAAGCGCTGTGTATGCATTCCTTTTCACATATAAAACTGTTCCGTCTGATGAAATGAAAAGGAAATCAATTCTGTTTGTGCAGAAACAAATTCCTTGATAAGTAACAAAGTGGGAAAAAGGGGAAAAATTCGGTTGGATGATTTATCTGGGAAACTGAGTTTAAAGCACTTGTCTAAGGCTGCAATTCTATACACACTTTCCTGGGAGTAGGCCCCACTGAACACAATGGGACTTACTTCTGAGTAGACATGGCTAGGAGTGTTTATTCTCATACTGTATAATCCTTGAAAGCCCATCACTTCTTAATCTTTATGACACAAAAATCTTGCATCTAGTTTTTGGTCTTACTTTAATCTTGTTAGTCTGTGTTCCAACATAAATTAGAAATTTCAGTCAACTTTTTTTACTCACTTCAAACAATAACAGTCGCCATACAGACTAATAATTAATCTTTAGGGTATCTCTGTGTATAGTTTCCAAGAGCTTTCAAGTTTGGAGGTCCCTTGGGTCTTATTATCTACTGTCTTTGTATGTACTTTTGATTGAGGTTGTGTTACATGAAACATTTAGTCTAAAACAGCTCTATTTTGCTCAGTAGGACTTATGTGAAATTAGTGGGTTTTTGACTGTAAATGTACATTCTGATATGGTTGAGATACATAGAGGCAGGTCCATCTTACCATTGTGTACTACATCATATTAGGCATGCAGTTGACACATTTGGCTCCATTAAGACTGAGTAGCCTTTTGGGTGGCACATAAACAAATGTGTGACTTCATAAGTTTGCCCTGGCTGGCCTTGATGATACTGTGCTAGGTACAGCTTCATCTGTTTGGCTTCACTGCAGTCATGTCTTGAGTTGGTTCATAATATTTATTTTTATTTATCTAGACATTTATATACTGCTTTTCAGGGACACTTCTTAAAATATTGATATACAAATGTAATATTTATGTAAAAATTAAATATTTAACAATAGGATCACCTTAAAAATGATATGATACCAAGGACAAGAAGCAGAAAACGCAGATCTTCTATGCTGCATCCTTAAATTAGGTTATCTGGTAGCCTATTCTGTCTTTTACGTCTGCCTGCAAGGCAAGATCATCTTCATTTGCCCAGGGAGGGGGACAGTTGGGAGAGAAAGAAGTCATCTCAGTTTGAACATTTAATATAAGGCTATCCTGATTGTTAGGGTTATCTTTGAATCCAATCCTGCAGTTATTTGCAAGCAGTAGTGAATCCATTTAGATAATTTCAGTGGTGAAATTGGTATTCGTGATATATTGAGAATTAAACTTTTCTTAAGAACATAAGAACAGCCCCACTGGATCAGGCCATAGGCCCATCTAGTCCAGCTTCCTGTATCTCACAGCGGCCCACCAAATGCCCCAGGGAGCACACCAGATAACAAGAGACCTCATCCTGGTGCTCTCCCCTACATCTGGCATTCTGACTTAACCCATTCCTAAAATCAGGAGGTTGCTCATACACATAATGGCTTGTACCCCATAATGGATTTTTCCTTCAGAAACTCATCCAATCCCCTTTTAAAGGCGTCTAGGCTAGACGCCAGCACCACATCCTGTGGCAAGGAATTCCACAGACCGACCACGCGCTGAGTAAAGAAATATTTTCTTTTGTCTGTCCTAACCCGCCCAACACTCAATTTTAGTGGATGTCCCCTGGTTCTGGTATTATGTGAGAGTGTAAAGAGCATCTCCCTATCCACTCTGTCCATCCCCTGCATAATTTTGTATGTCTCAATCATGTCCCCCCTCAAGTGTCTCTTTTCTAGGCTGAAGAGGCCCAAACGCCGTAGCCTTTCCTCATAAGGAAGGTGCCCCAGCCCAGTAATCATCTTAGTCGCTCTCTTTTGCACCTTTTCCATTTCCACTATGTCTTTTTTGAGATGCGGCGACCAGAACTGGACACAATACTCCAGGTGTGGCCTTACCATCGATTTGTACAACGGCATTATAATACTAACCGTTTTGTTCTCAATACCCTTCCTAATGATCCCAAGCATAGAATTGGCCCTCTTCACTGCCGCCGCACATTGGGTCGACACTTTCATCGACCTGTCCACCACCACCCCAAGATCTCTCTCCTGATCTGTCACAGACAGCTCAGAACCCATCAGCCTATATCTAAAGTTTTGATTTTTTGCCCCAATGTGCATGACTTTACACTTACTGACATTGAAGCGCATCTGCCATTTTGCTGCCCATTCTGCCAGTCTGGAGAGATCCTTCTGGAGCTCCTCACAATCACTTCTGGTCTTTACCACTCGGAAAAGTTTGGTGTCGTCTGCAAACTTAGCCACTTCACTGCTCAACCCTGTCTCCAGGTCATTTATGAAGAGGTTGAAAAGCACCGGTCCCAGGACAGATCCTTGGGGCACACCGCTTTTCACCTCTCTCCATTGTGAAAATTGCCCATTGACACCCACTCTCTGCTTCCTGGCCTCCAACCAGTTCTCAATCCACGAGAGGACCTGTCCTCTAATTCCCTGACTGTGGAGTTTTTTCAGTAGCCTTTGGTGAGGGACCGTGTCAAACGCCTTCTGAAAGTCCAGATATATAATGTCCACGGGTTCTCCCGCATCCACATGCCTGTTGACCTTTTCAAAGAATTCTATAAGGTTCGTGAGGCAAGACTTACCCTTACAGAAGCCATGCTGACTTTCTCTCAGCAAGGCCTGTTCGTCTATGTGTTTTGAGATCCTATCTTTGATGAGGCATTCCACCATCTTACCCGGTATAGATGTTAGGCTGACCGGCCTATAGTTTCCCGGGTCCCCCCTCTTTCCCTTTTTAAAAATAGGCGTGACATTTGCTATCCTCCAATCTTCTGGTACCGTGGCCGTTTTGAGGGACAAGTTGCATACCTTAGTCAAGAGATCTGCAACTTCATTCTTCAATTCCTTAATAACCCTTGGGTGTATGCCATCAGGGCCCGGTGACTTATTGATCTTTAATTTATCAATGAGGTCTGAAACATCTTCTCTTTTAACCTCTATCTGACTTAACTCCTCGGTCAGGAGGGGCCATTCGGGCAGCGGTATCTGCCCGAGGTCTTCTGCCGTGAAGACAGATGCAAAGAACTCATTTAATTTCTCTGCCATCTCTAAGTCTCCTTTTATCTCCCCTTTCCCTCCCTCACCATCCAGAGGGCCAACCGCTTCTCTGGCGGGTTTCCTGCTTCTAACATATTTGAAGAAGCTTTTATTATTCCCCTTAATGTTGCTGGCCATGCGTTCCTCATAGTCTCGCTTGGCCTCCCCTATCACCTTCTTACATTTCTTTTGCCACAGTTTATGTTCCTTTTTATTCTCTTCATTAGGGCAAGACTTCCATTTACGGAAGGAAGCTTCCTTGCCCTTCACAGCCTCTCTAACTTGGCTGGTTAGCCATGCGGGCACTCTCCTGGATTTAGTGGAACCCTTCTTTCTTTGCGGTATACACCTCTGCTGGGCCTCTATTACTGTTGTTTTAAGCAGCCTCCATGCACTCTGGAGAGACTGGACTCTTTTTACCCTCCCTTTCAACCTCCTTCTAACCAGCCTCCTCATTTGAGGGAAGTCCGCCCGTCGGAAGTCAAGGGTTTTTGTTAGAGATTTGCCTGGTATTCTTCCCCCAACGTGCACGTCAAAACGGATCGCAGCATGATCACTGTTCCCCAATGGCTCAGTAACATTTACATCTCTAACCAGGTCCTGCGTACCGCACAAAATTAAATCTAGAGTCACCTGTCCTCTGGTGGGCTCCGTGACTAGCTGATCTAAGCCACAGTCATTTAGCACGTCAAGAAATCCGGTTTCCTTATCGTGACCAGAACACAAATTGACCCAGTCAATATGAGGATAATTGAAGTCCCCCATGATTACAACCCTGTCCTTCCTTGTCACCTCCCTGATCTGTTTCCTCATTTCAAGGTCCCCATCAGATTTCTGGTCTGGAGGACGATAGCACACCCCCAGTATTACATCGCTGCACAAGCCTGGTAATTTAACCCACAGAGATTCTACGGTGGAGTCGGACCCACCTTCAATCTCTACTTTGCTGGATTCTATCCAGTATTCTTATACTGTTCATGCATTATATAGATATAATATCAAAATAATAGCCATTCATGCAGCTTTCCCCATTACATTAAAATGAATTGTAAATATCTATCAAGGATTAAATATATTGTAATATTTTGGGTCAGCATATTATATAAACAAACACAACCTGAACTGCTTGTAAAAACATCATCTTTGAGTTAAATCAGCAGGAGCTGCTGGTATGCATTCATTTTAAGGCTAGACTCTATTTCATGGAGGAAAAATAATATGTAAAATGTCAGCCTGTCATATTCAGAGCTTAGACATTTCTCCTTGCTGCTTAGACCATTGTAGGGGCTGCTTCATTTGATCCAGACCTGCCTGCCCAGCCTTCCTGATCCCATTTCTTCTTCAAAGAATGTCAGATCTGTGAATGGAATTGGCAGGATGTGAAAGGGATGCGATTCAACTGCATAGTTAGTGGAATAATTCGTGGGAAAATATCACTTTTTATAAATTCATTATAGACTTGAGCAGAGTTTATCATTTGGAAACCTTAAAAAACAAAAACCCCGATTGTTATGTCTGAGCCTGTGTCATTGCTTCCCTTCCCTTCACTGACTTCATCAATGATCTTTTGAAGAAATGTTAAAACGGACATGCTGCTACTTTGAGGACCCTGGTGGTACACAAGGAAATAGCAGTATAGCTACTGTGTATAGAAGAGGGCCATTGGAGATCTGAGAATCAGTGCCTTCCTTATGCAGAAAGAGATAATGGCAAGACATTTTATGCAGTTCAGGAAGAGCAATCTAAAATTCCTCAAGTACTTGGGTACTCGGCTGCTAATCCACATGGATAGCAACTCTAGAAAAAGATTGGTGCAGTTGGTAGAGTTTGGATCTTGAAAAAATATAGAGTGCAGTTTAGGGGAATCTCTCATCTGATATAAAGTAAAAACTGATGTGAATCAAAGTTCTACAGTTCCAATAGTAAGTATACTATAAGGATCAAAAAGCCTGAAGGTACAGGTTGAGTCTTGTAATTTGTGAGGGTTCCGTTCCCAGAACTCACATGGATGGCAAAAATCACATTAAAGCAAATCTATTTAAAAAACAGTTTCCCTTTGCTAGGCAATTTAAAACCAGCCTTGCTGACCTTTGTGGTGTAAGATAGAGTTATTAGGCAGACAATCCATCAATCAGTCTCTCTCCAGGCACTTAGAAAGGCTTCACTCTGAGCCAGCAACCCCTCTCTTCACCCTGCCTGCAGTACTGGGGAAGAATGCAAAGTGATTGTCTTTCTTTCATGTACTCAGAGGGCAGGGAGGAGTTGATTGCCTTGAAGCTGTTCTAAGTGAAGCTGTTCTAAGTGCCTGGACAGAGAATGATTGATAGATTATCATCCAGCTGCTCTCTCTCGCATTAAGGAGGCTGTTGTTAAACAACTTTTTTCCTTTAATTCTGCGTTTTTCAAACTCTCAGGGAGTTTGAAACCCACTGTAAGTCTTTGTGGGGGTGAGGCAGCAGCGGCAGGGAAGAGGCAGTGGTGCGATCCCCAGGACACTTGTCCAAGCCTCCTGCAGCCTCCAGAGGGTGCGGGGAGCCCTGTGCGACCTTCGGCAGGGCTCCCCAGGTCAGGGAAAGTGAAAGCAGAGCGATTGCACCCCGCTCTGCTAAACCAGAAGTGTAGCGCAATCGCGCCACTTTCCCTTCTGACGGGACTGCAGGAACTGCAGCAGCCGTCCCTGGGCGAGGGGAGTTGTGCGTGAGCGCCTGCAGGGCTCCCCAGGTCAGGGAAAGTGAGAGTGGAGAGATCGCGCTCTGCTTCCGGTTTTGAGGAGGCAGAGTGCGATCTTTCCACTCTCACTTTCCCTGACCTAGGGAGCCCTGCAGAGACTAGCGCACGGCTCCCCGCACCCAGGGACAGCTGCTGCAGGGTGCACCCCAGTCCCTATAGCCCCGTCAGAAGGGAAAGTGGAGCGACCACGCTCCACTTCTGTTTTAGCAGAGCAGGGTGAGATCGCTCTGCTTTCACTTTCCCTGTCCTGGGGAGCCCTGCCGAAGGTCGCGCAGGGCTCCCTGCACCCCCGTGAGGCTGTAGGAGGCTTGGGCAAGTGTACCCAAGCCCCTGGATCGTGCCGCTGCCTTCTCCCTACCTCCTGGCTGCCCCCGCCCCTTAAGGGGAAAGGGACCAGACCCTCAGGCTGGGGCATCGCAACGCCACAGTTTGAATACCACTGCTTTAATTTAAAGGGCCCTTCTCATCGTGTTGAGATAAAACTGTGGGTGAAAAATTCGTGGATAATTAGGTTAGACCTGTATTAAAAACACACAATTGACATTGTCTACAAATCAGCTCAAATTTCATTAGAATGCCGACATGCTTTAGGTGGGATTTTACACCAATGGATAATAAGGCAGTTTGAGTTTAAATCTCCCAAAAGAGTACCCTCTCCCAGTCTAGTCAGTTTAGAGATAAAAGAAGTGCCCACAACTGGAAATGCCTCTATATTCTTAGAAACAACCCCACGAAGAAGGGGGGAGGATCCCAATCAGAACTGGAGTTGAGTAGAATGAGAGAGAGAGAGATTCTTCCCCTGTACATGTTTTTAACCCAAAATCACTCCCAGAAGCTGGGATTAGCTCCTGAAGTGGGAATTTGAGGAAATCACCACTTCAGTAGTAAATCCCTCCTTCCGGGTCAATTTTCAGTTTAAAATTGGCATGCAGGAAAAGAATGAACCTCTGTGCATGCTCCAGTTCCAATTCGGTTCTTTTAAAAAGAACAACAGCACTTTCTGGGATCATGTATTTGCATACATGTCTCCTTTGGCCCTAATGTACCAGATTGGGAGAGGTTATTCCTCTTCAAAGTTCAGTACCAATTGGAATTTCCTAGAACAGAACTTACTAGGTGGGTCGCGAGCCAATTTCAGGTGGGTCCCCATTCATTTCAATATTTTATTTTTAATATAAGACTTGATGTGGTATGTGACTACATTTGGGGAAATGTTACAGCTTGTACTTTTAACAAGCTACTATGTATATTCTTTTAACAATGATAGTCAATGGAACTTACTCCTGGGTAAGTGTGGTTAGGATTGCAGTCTAGGATGGTTAAAAATTTTCCTGCCTGATGATGTCACTTCCGTTCATGATATCACTTCTGGTGGGTTCTGACAGGTTCTCATTCTAAAAAGTGGATCCTGGTGCTAAATGTATGAGAACCACTGTCTTAGAAGGTATTAAAAAAGACAAAGTTAGAATAAATTTGGCAGTCAAAGTGTGAAGCATACATTACTGGAAAAAAAGAAGGGGAATTAAGTTACGATTCATTGTATAATTTGGGGTGTGTTTTTATGTTTTTCAGAGTCTGTAATAGCAGACATCCATAAGAAGATCACTGATGCCTTTGAAGTGTTTGATCATGAGTGCAACAAAACTGTGGATGTCAGGTTTGGAAAATCTTTCAGAAATATTACAATGTTTTAGGCAGTGACAATATTGCAAATACTGGTAGTTCTAATAAGAAACAAGTGTTGGTGTATAATGATGAAACAAGGTAGATATATACAGTGTCTTAAACAAGTATTTACAATAATTATTTGCAAATAAATCAGATCATTCTAGGTAACTCCTGTAATATTCACCCAATAGTAATATACAGTTAGCAGCATAGAACTGTACAGCATAGTCAGCTTGTATCTTATGCAGACTTTACTTGCACAAATTCAATTACACACACTCAGGCAAACAAAAAAAATTTGAGAAAAAATTCAAATAGTGCAAGCGATTCCATCTGCCATTCTGTTTTCTAAATACATGCCCTGGAGTGATTTTGAGATCAGAGAATAAAGCTGCTGTTCCCTAAGTCAATCTTATTTCCCCGCATGTCTCTCATAGTTTTTAAAGATACAATACTTTTTTTTTTTTTTTTTTTTGCTGTAAGGGATTTTCAAGGTAATTTTGAGTACCGTATATGTCTTTTTGGCTTTGGTGTTGGCTCTGAAATGTAATCCTTGCCTAAGATGGGGGCTGACTGTTCAACTTACAGGATAACGGGTAGGGAGTTCCTTAATTAAATGGACAAACATCACCCTCTGACTTCCCCAGAATGTATTCATATAATGACCTTCCACCAACTTAAAGTAGCTAAGGGCAGGTAATTTGAGCATTGGTAATGAGTGGATGGGGGAGGAGGGAGGGCTATTAGCTCCCTGAGCATATCTTAAGGGTCCTTGGAGCAACATCAGCATCAACTGAAAGCCCTTTTATAATAGTTTTTGAGGCAGTAAAGATTGAAAAGTCTTTTATTACACCACAGTGTCTAAACTGAGACTTTCGGTTGTAGAATTTTTCTGTTGAAAAATGAAAATAAGAAACAAGCAGATTTCTCCTCCATTGTTTACTTTAAAGGGCACGCATATCCAGATCCTTCAAGTCTCACAACAGTCACAGTTCCATTGATTTCTAAAGAGCAGTGCTTGCACATGCTTAATTAGCCAGTTTGTTTGATCTTCAGGATCAGAACTCTGGACAAATGGGAAGCAGTTTTAGGCATCTGTTCACCATGTTTTAGAGTGCATTTCTCAATATAGATACTTAGGTTACTTAAGTTTTTTTAAACCAATAGAATATGAAAGAATACATCAAAAGGTGTAGTTGTGTTTTCTGCAAAAACTCCTATTGAATAATTTTGGGGACTTATTTGTTTCAACGATACCCAATATATAGTTTTATGTGTTTCATCTCATTCAATACAGTGTATTTGGCTCTTTTAAGATGTTCTAAGTTTATGGGAAAGATAAAGTAAAAAATGAATTAACATTTTTTAAGTACAACCACCTCTCATTTTATGTGGGGTTATATTCTTGAAAAACAGTGTGTATCTCAAAAACATGCATATCAAAAATATTTTTACCATAAGAATGTATATAAATGGTACAAGCTAGAGTTTGCCCCTGCAAACAAGCTCAAGCCCTCCCTCCTTGCATTTATGCACAGCTCTGCTGCAGCCAGGGTGGTGGCGTGTAGTCCTAGCACATGATTTGCCTTGCTTACTATTCTTCATCTTGGAAGGTATTTGGACACAAGTGGAGGCACACCTGATTCTCAAAGGGGGAACCACTCTGATTTCCAGAGCAAGAGAGACTGATCTCTGCTATGGTAGTTTACTACTTGCACACACATTAACACAGGGCAGGAAGTTCTCCTAAGCTCAGCAGTGGTTTGAGCTCACCTATCCTTGTAATGGTGGTTCATCCTGCAGGATGGCAGAGCACGCTAGCCTCTCCTGCAGGAACATGACCACCAGGCAACCAATCAGAGCTGACCTTGGCCTCTTATACCAGCAGCACCCCAGTATTCTGGCCTGGGATAGTGTAGGTGAAGGTGCGCAAGAGCTTTAAATGCCTGTTAGGTTCCCCCCCTCCAATCCCTTTAGCACTTCACTTGCCCCTGAAATCAGGAAAGCAAAAACCATTTTTAGTGCATTTTTAAAGTGGTGACTCTCAAAAAGATTCATTGCCATAAAACCATAATCTGGACTAGCCAGGCAGTAGAATCACTAGCCAAGCTAACTAAAAATGGAGCCTCTGTGTTTAGAGGCATGGCACATGCAGGAAGTTTGACTGTTATTTCAAAAATGTGTGCATGTAAATTAGGTTTTGATATTTATTACACAAATGCATTATTTCAAGAACACAATAAACTAGAGGTGCCTCTATCTGGAATTCTTTTAGAATGAAAAAGGAATACTTGGATTTATGTTTGATGTCTAACCCTATTTAGTATAAAAATACTTGCAAGCTTTGTTTTTTCTTGGTTTTTTCCCCAAGTGGTTATTTAAACCTTTGCATCATTTGACATTCTTTCAAATATGAAATTTGTTTTGCATTTAACTTCTTAGTAAGGCAGTTATGAGGAGCAGGACAGCCTGATAAGATTTTATTCCATAATATTCAGTCTTGTAGACACAATATCTCCGATCCATCAAGAGCCACTGTGACTGAACATGTGACTGCACATGTGTAGTTGAATCCTTTTGTTCACATTTGAACATCAGCAATCCCATCTAGTATTTTTTAAACATACTTGGGCATAAAATGTGATTTACGGTTTGGTAGGAAGCTACTAGGATGCAAAATTTTAAAACATAATAATCTGGCTTTATGTTCAGATCTCTAGGCTGAAGCCAGCAAGCATGTGTGATCAAATACAAATTTATGAGAAGAAAAATAAACCTATAAACTTTGTTATCTGAATTGATGTTTATAGATGATAGAACTACAGAACAGCTCAGTTAATCAAAAGGCTAAAAATCTCATTTCTGGAACATCATATATCCTTGGGGAAAAGATAACATTTGACACAATGCAGTACGATATACAAGTGTGTTGCCAAATTATATGAACAGTGGTTCTCAAACTTTTAGCACCAGGACCCACTTTTTAATCTGTCCAGGCACTTCGGAAGTCGTGTTGTTATGGCCAGAACTGACATCATCAAGCAAGAATTGCTTTTCTGAAAATGCAGCAAGCACTGAAATTGCCCATGGCACGCAATGAAATTGTGCCATTTTCTGTATATGTGGACAGGCTATAAATAATTAAATTAAAATGAATAATTATAAATACTTAAAGTAAAACAATTAAATAAGGGGAGGTAAGATGGGGAAGCCAGTCTTGTTCCACCCAGCGGCATAGCTTATGATCTTGTAGCCTGGTGCCAAGCTCAAAATATTGTCCCGGAAGTGATGTCACAACAGGAAATGACACCACACCCAAGCTTTTTAAGAAGTGAAAATTGAGAGGAACCCAACTCCTCCCCCCAGCAGCTCACCACCCACTTGTTCTGCTGCCTCCCCCCAGTCAGTGGCATTGCTAAGGCATGTATCTGCTACCTGGGTCAAAGAAAATTTTGTAGCTTCCCCTCCATGACAAAATTAAATTTAAATAATTGGAAAAAGTTATTGGTTCCATGCTGTATCATAATAACATCTCATTCGCACTCAGAACAATCAGTCTCATAGGTCGGTTTTGAGTTAAGCAGATCCACTTTTTGTTCCATAAAGGCAGTTGTGTTTTCATTTTATGGTTAATTGGCCATAATGTTTGTTAGAATACAAATATTCCAGGGCAGTTTGTTTCATTGCATTCTGCATTAAATTATTTTCCGGTGAAGAAAACACAGGTCATGGTTCAGGATGTGGACTCATCTCCCTGCATTATAATCTCTGCGCATGAACTGGAGGTTGTCCATGACTTTATGTACCTTGGCTCAACGATCTCTGACACTTTCTCTCGATACCGAGCTAAACAAGCGCATCGGTAAAGCGGCTACCACGTTTTCCAGACTCACAAAGAGAGTCTGGTCCAGCAAGACGCTGACGGAACATACCAAGATCCAGGTCTACAGAGCTTGCGTCCTGAGTACATTTCTGTACTGCAGCGAGTCATGGACTCTTCGCTCACAACAGGAGAGGAAACTGAACACTTTCCACATGCGCTGCCTCCGACGCATTCTCGGCATCACCTGGCAGGACCAAAGTTCCAAACAACGCAGTCCTGGAACAAGCTGGAATCCCTAGCATGTATGCACTGCTGAAACAGAGACGCCTGCGTTGGCTCGGTCATGTCGTGAGAATGAATGATGGCCGGATCCCAAAGGATCTCCTCTATGGAGAACTCATGCAAGGAAAGCGCCCTACAGGTAGACCACAGCTGTGATACAAGGACATCTGCAAGAGGGATCTGCAGGCCTTAGGAATGGACCTCAACAGGTGGAAAACCCTGGCCTCTGAGCGGCCCGCTTGGAGGCAGGCTGTGCAGCATGGCCTTTCCCAGTTTGAAGAGACACTTGGCCAACAGTCTGAGGCAAAGAGGCAAAGAAGGAAGGCCTATAGCCAGGGAGACAGACCAGGGACAGACTGCACTTTCTCCCAGTGTGGAAGGGATTGTCACTCCCGAATTGGCCTTTTCAGCCACACTAGACGCTGTTCCAGAACCACCATTCAGAGCGTGATACCATAGTTTTTCGAGACTGAAGGTTGCCAACATAACATGATGGTATTATTCATACATACCAAGATTTTCACAATTTTGGTCACTAGTGTCAAGCTCAGCTTATTGCCCCCCTAAAGATTGATGCCCAGTGCAAATGCGACCCCCTGCACCCCCTTAGCTATGCCACTGGTTCCACCAAGATAATTCTCTCTGTAGCCTCCCTGCAAAAACCTCACCCCCCCCCCCCAAAAAAAAATACCTGTCAGATTTTCAGCCCTACCCAGTGCTCTATTCAGTTCTTATATTTAAGCCAGTTCAATGTGATTTGGGACAAAAGCAATTTTAAAGACAACATGTTTTTTGTTTGGGCTGGATTGAGACTGAAAGCTTCACTCTAAACAGCATTAAAACCCCAGAGTGATGAGTAGGGGAAATGAGGCTTCAGGAGGGGGCAGGAAGTATGTAAAAGGCAACCACCCTTTCCAATAAAGCAGTGATTCCCAAACCTTTTGGCACTGGAATCCACTTTTTAAAATTACCACACCATCTGGACCCCCATAGCTTTACAAAACTAAAAAAGAAAAAAGTCTTACCAGTTCAAGTCTCTTTTTACTGTACTATGGGGGGGGGGCTGCCTTCTGGAGCACTTGTGAAGGGAGCTTGATTTAGCTAAAACAGGAGGAGACCGGGAATGAAGCTCTGTGGATTTTATTAATAGCCTAATGCTGTTGGGCTTTTCCATTTAGACATAAATCATAGCAATTGAAATTACCTTTTAACTAGCTTTTTTTAAAAAGTAAATAGCTGGCACAAATCTAAGGAGAGAAAAGGGGCGTGATAGGAGACAAGGAAGATTTTATCTCGTACAAGTCACCCACACCTGGTTCTACCCTCTCCCACCTCCCAGCATGCCTCCTGTCCTCTCTGTTCCGTCCTCCCCCACCTTGCTCCTGCCAATGAGTCATTGTAGGTGGTGGGTGCTGCTCTGTCCTCCAGCATGGCATGTGGTGGGCCTCTGCAGCCTTTCAGCTGGCTCTCAGGCACCATGCAATTTGTGTACTTCTGTAGGGTTTAGGACTGCCGTAAGGCAGGCTCCACTGCAAGAATGCTAGTTCTTAGGCTGTTAATGAAATCCACAGAGCTCCACCCCCTGTCTCCTCCTGTTTTAGCTAAATCATGCCCCCTTCACTTTCAGCTAAGGGGACATTTGTGAAAGGTCGTGCAGTGAGCTCCCCCCTCAACCCTATAATTTGAGCAATGAGTTTACAGCAGTGGTTCCCAAACTGGGTTGTGACCCACCAGTGGGTTGTGGCCCAACTTTAGTTGGGTTGTGAAACTCACAAGTTTGATTGAGAAGAAAAATGTATTGAGCACTATGGAAACTGAAACAGAGCAGCATGTGCACCTATACTAATGAGTAGGCAAACATGCCTAAGTCCACTTCTAAGAGCAGGCTGAAGGGAACGCAGTGTCACCAGAATGGTTACCATCTGATGAAGGCAGGCGCCAACAAACTCTCAAGAATGAAGTCCCCCCCTGCCCTTCAGCCTGACAAGGAAAATGTATTGAGCCCTATGGAAAGCGAAACTGAGCCACACATGCATGTTTACTCCTAAGTAGGCAAACATGTCTCAGGTCTTATTGAAGGCCAGGCAAAGGAGAACACAAGACTACCAGAATGGTCTCTATCTGATGAATGTGAAACTTAACTCCAGAAGACAGTTCCTCCACCATAGTAAAAAGGATAAAAACAGAGGCTTGATTGGCTGGTAAGGTGAAACTATTTTTGTCTCATAAAGCTAGGTGGGTCCCAATAGAGTGGTCCCAGTGCTAGAAAGTTTGGGTACCACTGGTTACAGCATTGAATATAATGACACAGTTAATTTTAAAATCAATTAAAACCTTAACAAAATAGATTAAGCTGTAGTAGGATAAAACTAAAATTAGAGTCTCAATTAATAGCTCTGGTAGAATAAGAATGTTTTATTTGGTTTTTGAAAGGGAATAAGCATTGGGACTGAGTAACAGCCCAATCCTCTGCATATCTACTCAGAAGTAAATTCCATTACAGTCAATGGGGCTTACTCCCAGGAAAGCATGAATAGGATTGGGCTGTCAGTCTCTTGGGGACGGGCTTTTCAGGGCAGTGACTGAAAAGGCATTGCTTTTGTTCAAAGCTAATCTTTGATGGTATCATTGTACCTAATTGTCAACTATTGATGTTTCCTCAAATGATGTGTACATGTGTGTGGGCACAATCATAACCCACTTTCCAGCCCCAACATAACAGCAATGCAACTCCAAGGGAAGGGAACAAACATTGCCTGAGGAGGCCTCCGTGACTGCCCCACAACTGCAGGATGCAGCACATGCCCCACTAGCACAGCTATGCCAGTGCTGGAAAGTTGGTTAGGATTGCGCTCTACGTATGTGTAATGCATGCGTCCTGTATGATGTCTTAAGGTGTTTTGATGTTAATTTTATGGAGGAGGACCGAGAAGTCTGTTAGGGAACTTCTGTTTTGTAGCATGTTGTAGAAAGGGTATGCCAACAGATGTTTTTGTCTGTCATATTCTGTAGAAATTTGTATGGGACAATGAACAGAACGTATTTTTGGAGCTTTGTACTGTGTGCTTAAGCAGTATATCTTACAGTATGTCTCAATAATATGTGAGAGAACCATTAAAATACAAATAATTTTTTAAGGGATGCGGCTGAAGATTTATATTGCACTGTAGGTGTACTAACAATGATGCTCTCTCTTTCAGAGAGATTGGCACCATCATTAGGTCACTAGGTTGCTGCCCAAGTGAGGGGGAACTACATGATATTATTGCAGAGGTAATTTTCATGTTTTTGCAAGTTTTACTATGTTATGGCATTGTCCCTCTATAAGAACGTACATCTCTTAGATTTATAGAGAGTTGGAATGTGACACAGAAGAATTTCATTCAACAAATGGAATATCTCAGTTTGTGCTGCACCAACATCTAGCGCTGGTAGCATAGTATTAGTATTGTTCTGTACTTCCCACTTGTCTATGTAGTGAGGTGCAATGTATCTGCTACAAGATTGATAGCTCAATCATATGTGTATCTACACAGAAATAAACCCCATTAAATTCAATGGGACTCACTCCCAGAGAAGTATGTATAGGATTACAGCCTAACAGTACAAGTGTATACGGGTCTTGGGCACATCTTTCCTGGACCCCTTTGCACCCCACATGCAACTTCCTGACTTACCATCTCCAGACCCATTGTCACAAGAGGTGCCTTTAAGAGGCCAGCTAAAGGTTCTGAAAAACCCTGCCTCTCTAACAGAGGCTTCTAATGGAGCTCCCTTGGTTGTCAGGGCAATGGGAGTAGCAGGCCCAGAGTCTGAGCAAGGAGGGGGTGGAGCCACACATTCTCACAAGGACCGGGAAGATTTAAAATCCAGTCATTTCTGATGATGAAGCAGAGAGAGCAGGATTCAAAAGCTGAGAATTCTGGCTAGATTTGGGAGAAGCCTGAGGACCAAGGAGAGGATGAGAGATGGGATGCTACACCGACTCCCATCTCTCTTGTTTTTGCACTGCAGCACTGGGGATGGGTCCTGGGCTGATAGATCCCCAGGAGGAAAAGGTTACCCCCCCCCACCTGTCTGGATCAAGGAAGAGGAACTTGTTTTCCAGCAGGAGATCTCTCTGTGGGCCTAGAACTGCTTTACCAGGGACAAGAGATTGGTGGTTACAAGAGTGAGGAAACAATACCCCTTTCCCTTTCCTGGCAATGGGGCAAGCCCCTACAATGAATTTACTCAGAAATAGGTCACTGTGTTTAGTGGGGCTTACTCCCAGGTAAATATGAATGGGACAAAACTCTAGAAACCTAGAAGGGCCCTTTCGACATTCAGAAAAGCAGTTCCCCGCATAGTATGGGCAACATTTAAAGAGCTTTTATATGTAACATGTAAATGATCCACACAAATGGGGAACAGCCACTTGTAAGAGTTCTAACAATGGAATTGGCACCTTGCTTGGAGGGAAGGTGCTGATTCCGTGGGAAATAACACTATGATTGTCTTCTGCCCATGTGGTTGTATCATTTGAATATGGCTTCTAGTGTGGGTGAGTTGCCCACAGAGAAGCAGCTCCACCTGGCTTCAGTAGCACAGAAAGGGAACCATAGTGTCTGTAATCTGGTTTGTTTTCAAATATACAAGCAGAGATTATTTAAAACAAGCGGACTCATAAGAACCAAACTATGTGTTAGGACAAACGTTTAACCTGTGTTTGTATTGATAGCTGGGGGGGGGGGAATGACATGAAACAGGACAAAACCATGGTGGGGGGATAGAGGGTGAGGATTTTGCTGCCACCACAGCTTTGATTCTGATCATGATCCTCCCCTGCACACTGTGAGGCAACAGAGCTTCTGTTCCTGCACCACATTCCCTGAAAGCAAGTGTGAATTCCTACTAAAATGGCTCAAAAACTCCCAACTGGCTCTGTTTTCCAGTTGAAACAACATTCTTTGTTCCTCCCAGTTGAAGTTAGGGATTTTCAGTGGTTTCTGGTCATTAGTTCCCATTCAAGGTGCATCAACTGAACATCTCTGACAATTAGGAAGCAATTAGCATAACAAAGTATGATAATCCAGCAGCCAGAAAACAGTATATTACAAAATTTATTTTACTTTGTTTGAGAATCTAGCATATTTCTAAGGTAAGGAAAAGAAATATAAACTGAAGCTCTACAGGATTCACATTAAGATGATAATTATTCCTACCTTACAAGTATGATCTTTTTGAACAGGCATAAGTGTTGAAGCCAGTTTTAATTTTAAGTGGATTGGAAATCTGTATATGACACGCATTTTTCTCATTTCAGACTTAGGTGGCACACTGTTTTCAGTCTTTCGTTAAATAAATCATACTTTTTTTTTTAGTGGACTTTCTTCCAAGATAAACAGCTAGTCCAGTGGAATCAATTTGATATAATGACACATTATTCTTGCAGAAGCAATTGTTTTATGGTCATCAGCAACAAAAAGAACAGTGAAATTAATTTTGGCAAGTGTGAATTTAATTAGGATGGAAAGGAAGTGAAATTACTATGCAATATAAAGAAAACTGTTCTGAAGCAGGAATGGTTTACCTAAACATGCTACCACCACTAGAGGACAATACTGAGTTACTGAAAATACCCACTCTTGTTCATGTCATGTATGGTACAGGAATACTATAGTTATGAACAGATAAACAGTCAACATAGAATATTTTTAAAACCATATTTTACATTAGGAAAACTAAGTCTTCATGTTATATTCTGAACTTGTTGATCTGTAAATGTTTAGGGATTCTTCCAGAATGTATTCAACTTTTGAGATAGGTCTGTCTATACAACTATAGGTCTTTACTGTACATTCTGCTGTATATACTATGTGCAGACATAGTAATATGGAGACCAATATTCTATGGTGTTGTTTCTCAAACTGTGGGTCAGGACCCACAAGGTGGGTCACGAACTAATTTCAGGTGGGCCCCATTCATTTCAATATTATATTTTTAGTTGGACTTGATGTCGACATGGTATGTGACTGCATTTGGGGAGATCTGTACTTTTAACAGGCTACAATGTATACGCTTTTAAAAATGATAATCAATGGGGCTTACTTCTGGGTAAGTGTGGATTGGATTCCAGCCTAGGATTGTTAAAAATTTTTCCTGCTTGATGATGATGATGACTTCCGGCCATAACATCAGGTTAATGACATTACTTCCAGTGGGTCTTGACAGATTATCATTCTAAAAAGTGGGTCCTGGGCTAAAAATTTTGAGAACCACTGTTCTATGGCTTTCATATGGCTTTGCCCTCCCCCCTGCAATTGGCTCGGCTCTGGGCCAGGTACTAGGAATTGCAAGATGGGTTGCAAGCAAACTCTAGAGACTCTATAGTTGGATCCACATTCCTGGCCTCAACTCACTTAGCCAGGGAATAAAGAAACTTCCTCTAAGAGGGTCCAGTGAAGAAACTGGAAGGTGGTGTTGGGATGGTGGATTGAGGGTTGGTCAAAGACATATTTGGGTTTATCTGCTTACGAGTGCAATCCTATCCTGCGCTGGAACAGGCAAGCTAGGAGGCTTGCGCTGTATCCAGTGCAGGATAATGGCCATTAGCAGCTCAGCAGGAGGCAAGGGGAAACATTTCCCCTTACTTCTGGATAAGGGCTGCTGGCCCCAGTGGGTCTCCTCGGACTTGCACCACCTCTTGAGGTGGCATCAGCCCAAGGAGAGCAGAGCGGCTTGAAGCTGCTCCGTTCTCCCCGAGAACGGGGATTGGGATCTGGCATAACTGCCAGATCCCAGCCCTGCCTCCACTCCCTGCCTGCCCCCCCCCTGGGTCGCCCACCACCCGCCTTCCCCTGCCTCCCCCCACCTACCTTTCTTCATTGTGTTGGCTCTGCTGGGCCAACGCAACTCATGAGGAAGAAGCCGGTGTGGAGGCTTGCATCGGCCTCCACAGGCTGGCACTTCTTTGAGCGCCTGCCTGACTTCCTCCTGAAGAGGCGCAATGCAACCCTCCTGGGCTGGAGCACAGGACTTACGCTGGCCCAAATACAGGTCTGGATTGCACCCTAAGTCTGTAATCCAAGACTCAGTAAAAGGTTGATTGAATCAATACTTCCATCCTTCTGGTCTGTCGTAACCCCCTTCTCCCGAAACCAAACCCAACTAGGGTATGTTATACCCCACACCCTACGATGTGGATTTACTCCCTGATGGATGAAGCAGAGTGGCAGGAACCATTGCAAAGGGATATAAAAACCTATAACCAAGATCTGTATTCCCTCTAAGTGGCCAGTGCTGGTGCACTGACCTCTTCTGGTGCACAGTGTTGCAACTGTGTTGTGATGCCATCTCGGAACATTCAGCGAAGACGTCACAGATCATTACCAAGCTTCTGGGTTGCTGAGTTCCATGCATGTGGAGCTCAGCATGGAGCTGCATGATCATGCAGCTTACTGGGAATGCTGACCATGACACCACTCTCTACTACAGAGGGATCTTGTACTACAGAGGGATTCATCCACCCAGTCACATATGTGCATAGTCACTTGGCCTTGGCCTTCTGGGGCAAGTTATTGTTTCTATTTCTGTTGAGTGTTGCATTTTATTTTATGTTGATTAGTTTTACATTGTTTTTAATATAGTGTGTATTTTAATATGGTATTGGAACCCCCTTGGTAGTCCCTTTGTTGGTAGCCTGTCAAAAAAAAACCCAAACAAACAAAAACAATCATTTGAACAAATAAGGGCGCAATCCTAACCAACTTTCCAGGACCGAGGTAAGGGCAATGCATTTCTGAGATAAGAGAACAAACATTGCCTAACCCTGAAGAGGCCTCCATGACTGCCCCCCAACTGCAGGATGCAGCAGTTGCCCCACTGGCACAGCTGTGCCAGAGCTGGAAAGTTGGTTAGGATTGCACCCTAATTCTACTTCTCCTGAGCAGAAACTTGAACTCACATCCCTCCTGGCCTTCACTTTTCACATCCGTTCAAGAGCAAACAATCTCTGAGTGCAGGGGTCTGGGCTACTCAGTGCTGTCCAGTACTTCTTGAGGAGGAGCATAAAGCAGTTTGTATGAGGCCAGGTTGTTGATCTGGGAGGGAGGAAAGGCATGTGGTCTGGCATATTCTCTCATATCAACATATGAAGCTACTGTATACTGATGGCCCAATCCAAACGAAGAGCAGTGCCAGTGGAACACATGTTCTGCCGATGCAGGCTGCCGCACAGCAGATGTAAACTGCTTTGTGGCAGTTCAAGCTGCCAGTGCACCAGCGGGTAGGCTGCAGCACCAGCAGACATCAGGAGGCCTGTTGGAGCAGGTAAACCAAGTACAAGGGGTGGAACAGTCGGGGGGAGCGAGGAATGGGATGGGTGGATTGGGCCCAGGATGGGGACTGGATTGGTCGTGGTGCATGCTGAATCCTAAGCCCCTTCCTGGGACTGATTCACTTTCATAGGTCAACACGGACTTGCACCAGCAATTGAGCAGGCACAGTTCTGATTTGCCCTGTAGTGGTTACTGAGGCTTGTCCCTGAGCAAGGGGAGAAATGTCCCCTTACCCCAAGGAGACCTCCAGCAGCCAAAATTCCCCCATGGGATGCAATGGAAGCTGCACCAGCACTGCTGCATCACCTCGCAGGGATTTAGGTAGGATTGGGCTGTGAGTCAGGTTATTGTTTCATTTTGCTCAATGTTATCTACTAAAGCCCTCAAGAGTTTCAGGCATAAGTCTTTCCGAGCCCTACCTGGAGATGTCAGAGAGTGATCATGGGAACTTCTGCATGCAGAGCATCTGCTTTACCACAGAGCAATGGTCTCCACCGCCTCATTTTAATCTCCTTACTATTTTCTGCTTGCATGATACTCCATTTTCCAACATTGTCTCACTGATCCTCTGCACTCATGCAGAGGGCAGGATTGCTGCCTTCTTTTATTATTTTTTGCAAGTTATTAGGAATTTATAACCAAACTTCTACAATTTCAGTCAGTATCCTTGTCATGGCGAGTGGGCTGGTCCCCCAATGTTGAGCTTTGGTTGTACTCAACCTGAATGCCAGTGCTGAGCACAGCCAAGCCTGCCCCTGCACATTCAGCTCTTTTCCTAAGCAAGAAAGGGTATGGAACAGGGAGTGTATAGAACAGGGTAATTCTACCTAGATGCCTTGGCCAGGAAGCCAAGCCCCATGTTTTCTTTTTCAGCTCTAGAAAAAAAGAGGAAGTGTGGGCAGAGGTGGGGAGGGGCTACATTGTAAAGGCAATCATAGTTGTGGTTTTATGAGAAATCAAAGCAACAATTGTCCAACACTATCACTTGAATTGATGTTTTGTTTTCAGTTTTTCTTTCCATGGTAATCTTGATTAAATAGCAGGCTTATAATTTTAGGTAGAAGAAGAAGAACCAACTGGGTTTATTCGTATGGAAAAATTTCTTCCTATGATGACTAGAGTATTACTGGAAAGAAGGTAACAGAAAAAAGGATTTCATTTTGTGTAATTTTGAGTCAACTTTGATGTGTTGATTTTAATGATAGTTGATGAAGATTCTTCTGTAGCTGCATAGATATAATACTTCAGTTTTAAAGACTAAGGGCGCAATCCTAACAGCATCCTAGGCTGGCGCAAGTTCCTTGTAAAGCATGTTTGTGTCTCCTCAGGAGTTGGCTGGGCTGGCACAGCGATGTGTGCCGGCCTACAGAGGCTGCATCCAGCCTCCGCACCAACTTGGGGAGGGAGGGTTGCATTGGCCAAGCTCAACCAACGCAGAAGTCTGGGGAGGGCGGGGAGGAGGTGGGAGGGAGGAGTCTCAGGGTGGTGGAGGTTAGTCCCAGGGGCAGGCGAGCGGGGAGTGGGAGACAGGGCTGGGGCCCAGCTGTTAATGCCAGATCCCAACCCCATTCCCCGAGCAGTGTGGAGCGATTTGAAGCTGCTCCATCCTCCTTGGACTTGTGTAACCTCCTGAGGTGGCGCAAGTCCAAGGAGACCCATTGGGGCTGTGGTGGCTTACCTGGGGGTAAGGGGAAGGGTTTTCCCTTGCCTCCAGCTGAGCCACTTCTGGCCCCAATTTTGTGCTGGATACAGTGCAGGCCTCCTTGCCTGCCTGTTCCAGTGCAAGATAGGATTGCACTGCATGACGCATAGTGGTGAAAAAATAGTCAATCTTGTTTAACAAATATTTTTAGGCAACCAGTTAGATACTAGTCTATTTCTTCTACCTTAATGTCTTCATTTTATGTGTCTTTCCAGAGACCTTAATGTAGTTTCAGTAGTTTTTTAACTTTCCTATATCAGTGTGGTTGCTGTGGATTCCAGCAGCTTGGCAATTATGAGAGCAGTTGTACACTTGTGAAATGGGCTAAATAGTGAGGGCAATTCTGCCTGCCATTCTCTGCATTAAATACATACCCAGAATGAATGCAAAATCGGTAAATGAATGTGCTGTTCCCTCAGTTTTTAAAGAGAGAGTGTGTATTTTTTCAGATGCAAGGGTTTTTCAAGGTGAATTTGAGTATATGCAATTTTAGCTTTAGGCACTGATTCTTGCATAAGATTCAGGCTGACTTTATATTCCTCTGTGCACAAAAATATAAAACAAAATTTACAAAGAACTGCCAGGGTCCCAGGACAACTTGGGTCAGAGTCTTACCTAGATTGCCAGGGCCCTCAAGCAAGGTGGCGATTCATGTCTTGGGTATTCAGTTGGACACCAAGAAGCAGGTGTCATCTGCCCTAAAAAAGATGATATAGGATCTGGGCAGTGATGCCATAATTGTAAGCTTTTTGTTTGGCGGGAACTTGCAGTGTGGTATGTGTGGTCAGCATTAGGAGGCTGCACATCATAAAAGGGTGCAATAATACAAAGTTTAATTTTTTTATTGTTCAGGTGTTTGTTGTTGTTTTTAAAAAGTTATTTACAGAGCATGTTATATTTTTAAAATGTAGGGTCCAATGTACACCAGCATTTTTGTTAGACTCACATATTTGTATTGAGATAGCAATAACATCGAATGTTTTAATATTAAACTGGAGTCAGTTTGAAATCAATATCTTTATTTCTAGTTAGGACTTAAAAGGGCCACTGGACTCCAATAACAGATTGATAGTGTCATTAATGGTGAAACAGGGTTAAAGAGAGAAACAGTTATTTTTGTTTTTAATTTTACGTTCCAATTTATATACAAGTGGTGCCTTTGTATCTGCAGGGGATCCGTTCCAGGACTCACCATGGATATCGAAAACCGTGAATAAGCAAATTCATGGTTTTTGGCCCACCTAGGCTCCAAACTCAATTGGAGCTTTGCTCTGGTAGCATCCAGAGCCCTTCTGAGTCTTAGAGAGGCTACATGAAAATTGGAAGTCACTTTAAAAAGGAGGCATTCTGAGCCTTGGAAAGGCCATGCGCAGTGGTGCGCAGCCTCTCCAAGGCTCAGAAAACCTCCCAAACGCAGCCAGAACAAGGTTTCAGTTGCATCTGGGAGGTGTACAGGGGAAGTGATCTGGAAGTTTAGCATCCATGAGAAAGCAAATCTGCAAATCCCAAACACACAGATAAAGACGTCCCACCTGTAATGCTTTTCAAATCATTAAAAAATACTTGATATATCTGTAAAATGTTCATAACTAGATGAGCAAAGGATAAGATGTATGCAAATTACATATCCTATCCCCTCCAGCAGCAGTCTCCCCATCCTCTTACTTTCCTTGGACTTGCGCCTGTGAAGTCGCTGACACATGTCCACGAAGATCCATTGCAGGATGGGAGGCTTATGGAGGGGAAAGGGGATTTTTCTCTTTCCCTTCTGAAGCCTCCTGCTCCCCTTACCCCTGCTGGATACAGGGGTATCCAGGGGTATATTTTGGTGCAGCTGCACCAATGGGGGAAGAAAGATAGGATCAGGCTGTGATTCAGTGCAATTTCACAAAGCTTGAAATTAAAATATTGTCTGTGGCCTTGCTGTTATGCTGATTTCACAGGCAAATATTTCAGTACATATGTTTAGGAGCGGGGATGTGGGACAGACTTCTACAATGGTATAGTAACTCTTGAAATACACATTTCATCACTGACCTTGTATTAAACGAATGATTTCAGATACCGGCCAATTCCAGAAGACGTTCTTTTACGTGCATTTGAGGTCTGTACTGGTAAAGTTCTATGCATGGAGAAAAATACTTCTTAAATCATAAAACAGGAGGACTTAAAGTCTCCATACTAATCTACATACTATTCCCTATTTTACTCTTTTAGGTTTTAGATGCGAATAAATGTGGACATCTGACTAAAGATGAATTGGTCAAATATATGACTGAAGAAGGTAAAATAATTGCTGAAATTAGCTTTGCATTTGAGAAATGGAGGATAAGTATTCTATGATACTTGGAGCACCTTTGTGTACTGTAAAAATAAGCACTGGGGAGATTCAAGACAAAATCTCTGCATTTTTGTAGAGACAGAAACAGTGTATGGAGGGAGCAGTGACTGAGGTCATGGGGCTGACAGAGCTCACTGTGAGGAGTGGTTGGATGTCCTGATTCATCACCATTCATTTTCTCCTGAAACCTTCCATCCAACAAAGCTAGTTGCTGACTCCATATTGGCTCAATTGTGCATTCCTTCCTAGCACCTCTATACAACTGATTAACGACCCAATCCTAACAAGCTGTTATACTGCCAGAACTCGTGTTCTGGTGACATAACTTGCTTTCCAAATGTCGCAAACGTGACAGTGCTGAAGAACACAGCCTAGTGTAGAAGTGGTGAGCATCCAGGTCCTCATCACAATGGACTGCAGATGCCTGCTGCCTCAGGTAAGGCTGCCCAGGGGCTAGAAGAGAGAGGTGGGATTGGGTAGGCAGAATGGGGATGAGATGAGGGAGGGAGGTGTATTGGGTCCACAAAGGGGGTGGGTTTCAGCAGTAGTAGTGCCTGCTGAATCCTAACCCCCTTCCTAGACCTGATCTGCCTTCACAGGTCAATAGGGCAACATGGATTTGCACCAGCAATATTGGTAGCACAGGTCCAAGTTGATCCATTGAGCCAACAGGCGCTTACCCTGGGGGCACAAATGTTCCCTTAACCCGGAGAGGCCTCTCAAGGCAGAAACTCCCCTTCTGGTTTCATCAGACACTGCATTGGTGCCGCTGCATTGCCACATGGAGAGTTAAGTAAAATTGGACTGTAATCTATACAAGTGTACGTGGGTTAGCATAAGCATTTTCATTTCTTATTGTTGTGACCTTCCACTATTCAGATTATGCTATTATGTTGTGACTACTTCTTTCAAGCAGCTTTTGTGAATTTCACCTTTCCTTTGTTTTCTTTCTGGATATTTAATATCAGAAAATGATGTGGTTTTGTTTTTTAATGCTTTCATTTGTGTGCATTCATCAAACACTTCTTTCATAAGCTCTGATTTATGATATTGAATATCAAGAAGCTGTGCAATCTTCCATTCTTTTTACCTCTTTTTAATAAAGGAGTGTTTTTAAAAAAACACAACCACCAAAATACCATGGGGCATTTTAGATGTCAGGTTTCTTCATTGATAGTACAGGCGTGCACCGCTTAACAACTGTTCGCTTAATGATGGACTGTATATATGATGGTGGTCAAAGTACAATAAAGATGCTCTTAATGAGGCAAAAGTGTCTCCCATAGCCTTCAGCACAGTGTCTGTTGGAACAGAATTGGAAAAGGATTAGCTGTGATAAAAAAGATTTGGAAACACTGTTGCTAGTTTTCTATAATTATTGTTTAAGTCTTAATTTATTTTAACAGTACATTAGACTGCTTCATAGATTATAGCTATATGGCTATGACTGTCGCTGTCTTCAGAAAGTTACATTTCAAAAAATGGTATAGAAATGTATTAAGTAATAATACATCAGTGATATGAAAGGACAAAGTTCTTTGTGTGATTTGAAAAAAAATGTTTTGAGAAGATTAAGCAATAGAAAATATAACAAAAATATTTAAATATTTGTATTTCTGTTGCAGGTGAACCTTTCACACAAGAAGAAATGGAGGAAATGCTCTCTGCAGCTGTAGATCCAGAAACAAATACTGTTCGCTATAAAGACTATATTTCTATGATGGTTGTAGATGAAAACTAAACATTTCTTGTGTATCCCTTATTGTTGTTCTTAGTTTTGAGAACAAAAACCAACTAGAACTAATTTAATGAATATATTCAGATGTGGGCGAAACTGTGAAAAACAATTTCAAGTCACAAAAAATAAACAGCTAAATGGTGACTAACATTTTGAAGGAAACATTACTGCAAATCAAATTTTGTATTTAGAATTGATCCTTATCATTGCTTGTTCACTTTTCAGACAAACTTTAAAACAAAATTGCTGTTCCTGCTTCATTAAGGGCGCAATCCTGACCTCTTATGTCAGTACTTTCCAGCACTGACATAAGGGCAATGCAGCTCTGAGATAAGGGAACAAACATTCCCTTACTTTGAGTAGGCCTCCGTGAGTGACACCCAACTGCAGGATGCAGCACATGTCCCATTGGCACTGCTATGCCAGTGCTGGAAAAAAACTGACATAAGGGGTTTGGATTGTGCCCTAAGGAAGTTATGTAAAGTTCTGTTGAGTAATCAGACTTCAGCACAATTGTAACTTACCATTCTGCCAGCACAGCTGCTGCTCCGCTGGCCTAGAGTCCCACAAATGTGCTGCATTCAGTCCAAGGCTGCTGGCAGAAGTGAGTTTTATGCCAAGCAGTGCAGGGGCTGGGAGAGGGTGGTGAGAGGGCATTCCGGAGGAAGGGAGGGGTGTTTTGGGGCAGGGGAAGTGCAGAATGGGGGCAAATCAGACCCAGGAAGGGTGGGATCAGCGGAGGCATCCTCTGCTTTATCCTAACCCCTGTTTCAGGCCTGCCAACATTACAGAGGGCCACTCAAACTTGTTCCAGCTAAATATTCTGCGTTGGATACAGTGCAGACCATGTGACCTGACTGTGCCAATGAGGTTGGGATTGGACTGCTTGTTGTCCATAGATTTCAAGTTTTAATCTGTAGAAGAACTGTTATTGGAAAAGATTTTCTAGTAACCAGAAGCAACATAAAGTGCTGACATTATGAATATTCCATGCATTTAGAAAAGTCACATAAAGAAGAGATTTAAGCATTACTCTCCATCGTACAGATTTGGCAGAGAAGACAGTTTTGGTGGCAGGCATCAGGCAGCCCAATCCTGAGCTGCCCAGTGTGTGGGGCTGCAGCGGTGCCAAAAATGGTTGCTGCCTTATCCAGTGTGCTCCAGGCAGCTGTTGTCAGCTCCTTGGGAGAAGGGAACTCTTGTTCCCTTCTCCTAGGTAAAGCAAGTAGCCCTGCAATGGTGCTACTGGATTCTATCTATGGCAACTCGAAGGTCGACGTAGAATCAAGAGCCTATGTGTCAAGAGCCTACAGAGGCTCTGGATCTGGTGGAGTGAAGATCCACCAGTCCCACCTCCCTACCATTTTGCTCCCTCCCCCAGAACGCCTCTTCCCTGCCCTCCCTCCACCTCCCCGGAACACCTCCTCCCCACACCCCCACCTACCTCTCCGCTGCTTGGTGAGTCCGTGTGACCGCCGAGTGGCAGAGCTCTGGCACTCGCCTGGCACTTGCCCAGCGCCCACCAGCGCTGGGCTAGCACCTGTGCTTGGGCCCACAAACGTGCCTTATGGCACGTTTGCAACAGTGCACACCAGCAGTGAGCCGGCATGCCAAGCACAGAATTGGGCTTTAAGTCAGTCATTCTGAACAGAATCACATCATTCTTCAACAGTGGCCCCTATTTAAAGCCTCATCAGTAGTACCCAAAATCAAATGTGTCACCTGGAAGCAAGGCAGAAGGTCTGAAGGAGAATAAAAATAGCTTCTTCAAACAGATTGCTTATCTAAGCTATGAATCGGCTAAGAAGCTGTGAATCAGCCAGAAATAAAAGACTTTATTGCTAAAACAAATTAACACTGAATGTATCTGTGTGGCAAGGAGCATTAGTGGCAGAGACAATAAAGAGGTCATTCATTTTATTCTCCTGATATGAATGATTTGGTGTTTGTCCAGTGCCTGTGCAGGGATGCGAGAGCAGTGCATGCACTTTGTATGACCTAAATATGAACCCTAAGAAAAGTGGACAACAGGCTTCTGCTCTTCCACTAAATATTAGAAAGCTCAAAGATGTTTGAACAATAACAGTTTATGACTGTTGTGATAGCTTTGTCCTCTAAAGACAATGCTGTTAACAAAGCGTTTAAAAAAGAGAGAAAGGCAAAAAGAAGTTCTCTTTAAACAACTGTGATTTATGCTGTTCTTGAGCTGTTAATCAGGGTTTTTGACACAATTATGAGATTTACAAAGCGTAACAGAGAATTTGCAAGGCATATTGTGGCTGATGCTAATGTGGTTGCCAAGAACATCACTGCTCTGGACTTGCCTGTCTCTGAGTGCTTTTAATTTTTATGTTTTGTTACTGTTGCTTTAAGGAAAATTGCCATGACAGCATTGCATTCCAGTAGGAGCTTTTGCATAAAATCCCTATAAACACAAAGGCTGCTAAAAGCCTTTGGAACAGAAAGGTAACAACTGATCAGAGTGACAGTGCACCTAAGCCCATCAATGCCAATGGATTTAAGAGTGTTTATGTGTTGGACAACGGCCAACATCATTACCAGCCATTTCAGTGCTAGAATTCCTGCAATGCACCCATCCACTCTAAATACGAGTAGTTAATGGAGAAGCAACATAAATTTTATGAAACTCCCTCAGAATTCATTATCATCTAAAACTCAACATAGCTTCCTGAGGAAGACATCTATGAAATGCTGTGGTAGATATGGAGTAGCTAGCCTGATTTCTCCGAGAATCACTTCCAATTCCATCTCAGCTGTGAAAGGGGAGGACAGTAAGTATTCTTCGTCTGGGTCTCACCTCTATTCTGCCCTGCTCTCATTAAGCTGATAGAGAACACTGATCCTCCCTGGCTGGTGTTTGGCTAGCTTATGGTCAGCCAGTTACAGGCTTGACAGGAGCCACGCCCCCTGGGTTTTCTGGCTGAAAAGAAAGTCCACATTAATTGTGGCCTCAATTAATGGATTCAATTTTCCCTATTATCTTGCTCTTCCTCTTGGTTAGCCTCTGCTTTGACTTTACTGTCAAGGCAATCAGGATGTTACTGCTATGTTTGGCCTTACATGATATGCCAGCAGATCTATCCCTGATTGGCATACAGGGGACATCGTTGGGGGGTCTTTGACAAGCATGAGAATTTTCCATCTAAATTTTACCTGATAGAAGGCAGAATATTTAATATTCTATACTGAATATTCAATATTATTCTAATAAAATATCCCTGAGTCCTATAAGTCAACAATTGTTCACTAAAAATACCCGAACATTTAAATGAACATCTTTCAACCCAGTCCTAATAAAATCCACCACTGCCAGTGCAGCCATGCCAATGGAGTGTGCACTATTTCCTCTTGGGGGGGGGAGCAGTCTGGATTATTTGTTCCCTTACGCTGGGGCAAACCTCTGCTGCCCCAATGGGTCTCCTTGGATCTCCACCATCTATTTTGCAGGCTCAAGTCCAAAGAGAGTAAAGGAGAGGGAAGGGAAAAGAGCAGGGCCTAGGAGAGGGGGATAAAGGGTAATTTGTACCTGGGCTTAGGGTCAGAAAGCGGATCCAGGAGCCAAAGGAGGGAGCCCAGAAATTTCCAGCGATCTTCCATTTCCCAATCTCACCCAGACTCACTGCCCACACAGGATGCTTGGGGCATTACTGTGGGCCCATGGCAGCAATTTCTACCACAAGCCATACACACCAGGCCCAGGAATGCATACATTCCTTGACAATGTGACATTTGGGAGGAAACTGACCTGCTACAGTTGCTGTTTGGCTTGTGGATTCGCTTTACATGAAGGAGTGTAGAGGAGTTCATGGTCACAGCTACGGGACTACAGCTGCTGCAGAAGTCGGTTTTGGTGTATATAGAACACTTTCCATTCTAATGTGAGCCTAAATGCAATGCTACTAATCTCCTACAATGGTTTTCTGTATTTGAAAGATTTTAGAGAGACTTAGAAGTGTGTTTGGTTTTCCATATTACTGTATCTAGCTGCCAACGCCAGGCAGGTAGGTAGACCTGAACTCTACATTGGTAGACCTGGGCTCTAAAGACTATTCCGGGTGTTGCCATTTCCCCCCTGATAAAATTCCTCTCCGAGTCCTTGGGACAGGGAATGGGGTTAGTATCTGGTGCATGTTAATGCACAGCTAAGGCAGCTGAGATCCACCTCTCCCTCCCCCGTTCTGCCTCCTGTCCTCCCCCTCCCTGCACAGAAATGTCCTGTTCTTCCCCTTCCCCACCCCATTCTGATCCCTGCCACCTCCTAGCTACTGGCTTACCTTTGTGGGTATTTTTGGTGTTGTTTTTTTTGGGGGGGGGGGTGTTTTGCTGTTTTGTTTTTTGGTGCACATGCTTTACCGGTTTCCTAAGCATGTGCTTAGTCTGCTTTTGGGTAATTTAGTCCTGCCAGGTTGTTACTTATTTAACCAGTGTGTTCCTGAGTCTATAAAACTGCCTAGTACCACTTGTAGTTTCAAAGATCATATGATGAGCCTTTGTTAAATGCTTTCATTTCAATCCCTGCATTTCATTGTTATGCTACAGTTTAGCTGTATCTCAGAGGCAGTAATTAAAATATTTGAGGTGCTTTTTGTTTTTAAAGCTCTTGGGTGAATACCATCTAATCCAATTCTGTTACTGCTTCAACTATCAGTTTACTCTAATATCTTTTTCAAGGACTCTTATCTTGTGTCCGTAAAGAAGATCTCTCACACCTATCTAAATATCAGGAGGGGGTATGTGAGAAGTTTAGTTAACACTGTCATAGTGACAACATAGCATAATCCAATGTGTGCTTGTGCAACCTCTGTTTGTTGAAGAAAGGTCGCACAACAGTCAAGCCTGGTGGACTGTGCCCTCAATCTGAGCCATGGACTTTTAGTCCACTTTTAGTTAAAAATGTCTTTCATTTTCATGATGCTTGAGAACATTTAACTTATTGTTTGCATCAAGGAGCACAAATGAACTATTAGTAGTCTAGCTTTATAGACTTGCTTCTGCTAGTACTCCTTTTTAGGCATGTGAAGTAACTGAGATTGTTGCTTTCTATATCAGCAATTTCTTCTCCAATTACATTTTCACTTAAGTCTTTAATAGCTCCTTTCCCTGCATACAGTGCTAATGAGTAATTCACCCCACTTTCATTTCATTTCAGTGCAATGCAATAAACAAGTCATGCCACAGTTTATTAAAAAATTTTTAATAAAGAGTAGCAGTACAGCACACTTGAATATAAATAAGCCTGAATACCTTGAAATGTAATGAGAAAAACTGATTTTGATCATCTTTAATATGCAAATTACAGGGATGTGCTGGAGTCACTGTGCTTGAGTTGTGAATTGTTTCACAAGTCGCTGACTCCTTGACTCGACTCATGAGTCATAACAGGCAGTCGTCGCAACTTGACCTGAGCCATTTTGACTTGAGTCACAGGTCATTATGAGAAATGAATCGCAATGCGAGTCAGGCGTGGTGAAAAAAAAGTAAGCAGGCCTGCACACACTGATTCACAAGCACAAAAAAAAGTGAGTCATCACTCAAGTCAAATCCCAGTCATGACTTATTTCAGAGTCACTGGTTCCAAGTTGCGAGTTGCATCTGAGTCCGTGACATCTGTGACTTGACACAAGTCATAAAAATCAGCATTTTCACAACTCTAGTCGAGTTGTGTGCCCATCTGTGCAAATACTTTGCTGGTCTAATATAGTAATTACAAAGCCATTTGTGCGACCAAAAAGCCTTGGTTAAAATATCAGCATTGCCATGAGGTGACTTGGTGGCCATAAGCAAGCCACAGTCATCCTCAGCCCTTTCCTCTTTTTCCTCCATTTGTAACATGAGACCAATAATACAGGAAAATACTACTGTGTTTTTATTAGGTCTGGTACAGGGTCCTAAGATGTGGAAGAGTATTGGAGACAATTGCCATGCTATGCTTTAATTCCCCCCCTCGCTTCTTTATACGGAGTTAGCAGGACTTGCATGCAATTGCTCCACTACTATATCAGCTGGTGGTCTGAAATACTAGGAAAAGTACTTGGAGTCTGTTGCCATTTTGGTGTCCTCCTGTCAAGGGGGCAACTCAATGTCCAGTGGGTTAGGGAAGGATATTGGGATGTTAGGAACATGAGCCAGGATTAATCCATCTACTTTCAAGTAGGTTTACCTTTTTATCTTGAATGAATAGAAATGAGGGGAGGGAATCTACAAACAAAAGGATTCCATAAGCTTCTGGGTTCTGGCCTCTACCTGAGTGCACCTAGGAGTTACCTAGTCCTCTGTCCCTGGTAGAGGTCTTCCGAGCAACTCCTGAGAGGGGCCAGTGACGATAGTGTAGGACTCAGTTCACTAGGCAATTCTCATGGACCTCTAGTTTGGTGCAAGCAAGATCTTCCCACCTATGGGGCAGGCAACCCTGTGGGCCAAGTCCAGGTGACTAGCCTGTAGGTAGTTGATTTTCTCTTTCCTGCCTCTTTCTCATGCTACTTTCCCCAGTTCTGCTCCAAGAGTTGGGACTGGCTGCTCCTACCTGTTGTCTTTCCCCTTTTGGCTTCCTTTCTGCCTTTCTCCACTCTTGATGCACTTCAGAGTCCTTGCCCTTTGTCTCACTCCACTCCACTCCACCCCTCCTCCGCTTGCTTGCTTGCTTGCTTGCTTTTTCACCCTTCCTCCCTCCCTTCTCTGCCTTGGCAGCAGTCCCTTTTAATAGCTGCCTGGCTTCTTTGACAGCTGATCCTTATCTGCTGATAGGTCAACAGCATCTCTCCAGTGCCTGGTGAGGATGTCATTGCCAGTCACCATTGGACTACAACAACTCCTCCAGAGCCTCAGGATGGCATAGGCTACAGACCTCTTAGCATTTATCTGGTGGGAGGGGTGTTAAAAAGAAAACATATTTTTTCATGTGCTTAGTTTTTGGGATCAACGTTTGCTATCACAGTGTTTTCTTCATTATTTTTTACTATATCCTGATCTCCAAATATGAAATTAATGGACTTGATATAGCCAGGGGTTAAGCACTTTCGAGTCCCATTGATTTCTGTGGGAGAGAGTTACTTACTTAACTCTCTGCTGAAATCAATGGGATTGATTTCCAAGAGCTAACTTTGACTTTCTTGTTTCCAGTATTTGTGAAACTCCCAGATATTTTATAGTTTAATTAGTATTTCCATATCCTTCTCAGTTCTTGACATTCAGCATGATTTCCCTGTATTTCCCATTATATCTGAGCAAGAGGAAATGGCATTCTCTCAAATTGCTATATCTGAATTCATAAACAATAAGAGGAGTAGAGTTGTCAATGTAGTATATCCAAATGCATGAAATGACTGTGGATGTAAAATCCATGCACTGTGCTGTCATGGTTATCTGAAAGTGTATAACACACACTTTTGATTGCTCATAAACCATGTATCTGTATGAAATTAATAATTAGACATTGATTTTTACTGAGAAGACTACAAGATTTATGAAAGCTAGTAGTGCTACTTGGCAAAAATATTAGAAGAGGGCTTTGTGTCCAATCAAAAAAAGTCTTGCTTTATGGTCCAGAGACCACTTTCTCACAAAATCAAATCAATCTCACCTGAAAAAAAACATGTAGATTCAGTATGTGTTGAATTTATCAGGTCATTGTCACTAAGGGGAAAAAGTCTCTTTGGAATGAAATTCAATTCATTGGTCATATTTGAATTCAAATAATGTTTTCTTCTAGTACTGGGGAAAAATCTCAGCACATAGTCAGGCATGCGTCTAAGCACACAATGTGGCCTGGTGGTGAGTTGTTGATTTTCTAAATACCAATATGGGGGCTAGGGCACAACACAGAGTAAAACAGTGGGGGGAGGCTGGGGGGGGCTGGCTTTGTCGCTACCACAGTTTTGCTCCCAACCCTGGTGTGCTATTTTAAACAAGAAAAAGAAAACCTTTCATTGGTTTTCTTACACACTTTGGATATAGTATTTTGTTAGGCCATAATAAGTGGAGGAGAGAGGTAAAATGGGAAACCAGATTGCTGCTTGGATATGGTCCACACAATTGATGGCACTGCAGGTTTCATGCATCTGTATTGTGTTCATTCCTTTTTGAGAGAACCAAAACAAACAACTTTTCAGAGAGACTATTGTCCCTGCCACTATGGATTTGATTTCTAGAAAGTGAACCACCCCTAATGGGAAGAGTTTTTGGGAAAGTATTTGTGGTGGCTGCTGACTGAGCTACTCCTAGATTTTACAATTAGTTTTCAAGAAATGCAGTGGGGCTTTCTTGTTAATTCTCTTTCTGCAGGTTTGTGTGCATTTCCACTCAACACAACTCAGTGCCTTGCCTCTTGGGTTTCTCTCCTGCAGAGACTTTTACAGCCCAGTTCTGTCCCCACCATCTGCTACCTTGCAGCCGTACTGACAGAGCAGGTGCTGCATGTGTGGGAGGGGGTGTGTGTGACTAGGGGCCCAATCCTGTGCTGCTCACCTGCCCAGCGGTACAGCAACACCACAACAGCTCCCACTGTATCCTGTGCAGCAGGAAAAGCAGCCAGTGGTCTCCTCGGGGTAAGGTAACATCAGAACACATTTCACTGGCAAAATACAAGTCCTGTATTGATGGCAACCTTGCCTCTTTATGGGGAGAGGGTGATTTGCACTGATTTACTTGCAGAGTATTGTCCAAAACTCCTCATATTGTTCACATGCAGCAGATTTTAATGGGGAAAACATCCCTAGAAATGCATAATCACTCAGGGCTGGCCCAACACTTTCTGGTGTCTGGGACAGCATGCCAAATACTGCTCCTCCTTACCTCATGAAGTGCCAGCATCTACTCCTCAGATATTCTAACCTACAGCCCCCCTCTCCTCCACATTTCTACTCCGTTCCCCTCTTCTTTTTCCAATCCAGGGAGGAGGAGGATCAGTGGAGGCAAGCAGATGGATGGAGATAGGCAGCCCCTAGCAGTCTACTGTCTAAGGGTCCAATCCTATCCAATTTTCCAGTGTTGGTGCTGCAGTGCCAATGGGGTATGCACTGCTTCCAGTGTTGGGGAGGCAGTCACAGAGGCCTCCTCAAGGTATGGGAATATTTGTTTCCTTACCTCAGGGCTGCATTGTGGCTGCCTCAGTGCTGAAAAGTTGGATAGAATTGGGCTGTAAGGGCCCAATCCTATCCAACCTTCCAGTGCCAGTGAGGCTGCAATGCAGCCCTGAGGAAAGGGAACAAATATTCCCTTACCTGGAGGAGGCCTGTGTGACTGTCTCCTTACCTCAGGATGCAGTACATGCCCCATTGCTCCAGCGCTGCACCAGTGCTGGAAAGTTGGATAGGTCTTGGTCCTAAGGCTGCAATCCTATGCACACTTTCCTGGGAGTAAGCCCCATTGAATACAATGAGACTGACTTCTGAGTAGACATGCATTGGATTATGCCATGAGGCAACCACTTCAGTTGGCCTCATTGATGGGCCGTCGCTGTGGTAATACCATGGTATCTTAGGGAGATGTTCTGAGGCCCATCTTTTCTCAATTAACAAAAATGCTCTCAGAATGTGTAGTTCTCCCAGGAGGCTCATCTAGTGAAATGTAGGCACTGAATAGATACAAGAAAAAACGTAAATAGCAACTTTATTGATTACATATTTATCCCACTCTTCCTCCAAGTAGAATACAGCAATATACAAGTTTTTCCTGCCCAATGTTATCCTGACAACAACCCTGTGAAACAGATTAGTCTGAAGGACAGGGACTGGCCCAAAGCCATGGCAGCGTTTCTGGCTGTATAAGTTTAATTTTTCATCTTCTGAAGTAGACTAGAAGAACAAACTATACGGAAACACATTGCACAGCCATTTTTCTAATCCTCGTTAAGTCACAGGGCCATTCCTGAAGCACGATAAGCGGAAAGAGGGAAATAGGCCTTCCTTCAAAGCTGTGAAATTTTCAGCTAACATGGGATTTACACAGATCCCCAAATGCAGACAACACAAGATCAGATGCATTTTACATGTGCCAAATCTACACCGACCCAGAGAAGGGCATGCCTAAATGGATCCAGATATTGATTTGGCCTTTGACCCTTTATATTTGTTTACTAGGTTATGAAGTGACTGTTTCATTCACTTGTTAGTCATTTTGTGTCATGAACCCTGTTCTCTTGATGCTGGGTTTAGCTGGTCCTCAACCTAATAGCTTCTCTGTATCGCAACCATAAGGTACAATAGAAACGACCCACCTGAACTTACCAGGAATGAGTTTATTCCATGTTTGTTTGTTTGTGGGGTGCGTGTGCACACCTGCACCCCTCCACACATCTATCATATTTAAATATTTATTGTAAGGATTTATATCCTACCCCTCCCCTTGTGAACACAGCTGCCAATCCCACCCCACTCCAGGCAGGAAACCTTATATATCACTGTATTCTTCTTGGAGGAAGTGTGGGATCAAAATGTTAACAATAAGGTTGAATGCAGGGTGCAGGGATTCCACCAGTTCTTTGCTTTGCCCCTTTGCTTCTAATTTCACAGTAGCTCCAAGTGGGGTTGGGGGTGGGGGCTATACTGTGCCACATGAATACATAATTTCACAGGTGATATTCAGGGCTGCACTACATTGTATTTAATGGGGATACACATGCCCCAGTTACAGGCATTCATTGGGCCTGCACATGTCCCCGCCCCTTGCTCAGTTCACCCTGGAGGTGCTTCTCAGGCTTCTGGTGTTGTGGCTGGGTGGATGCATGATTGACCCCTTAGATGTTGCACCAGTGATGCATCAACATTGCACCAATGATGTACTGATGCCAGAATCCTGTTCTAGGGGTGACTGTTGGTGTTGGTGGGAGGGCTGTGCCAGCATGGCATTGCCTGGATGGTCTTTGGATATGGTGGTCATTGTGCTGGCATCAATGTGCCATTGGCATGATGTCAAAATAGTGTCCTAACTTCAGTTCCCATGTTGATACATCTTTTTGCAGGATACTTCACTGTGCTTGTCTGATTCTAACCAACTTTTCTGCACTGGCGCAGCTGTGCCAATGGGGCATGTGCTGCATCCTGCAGTTGGGTGGCAGTCACAGAGGCCTCCTCAAGGTAAGGGAATGTTTGTTCCCTTACCTTACAGTTGCAGTACCCTTACCTCGGTGCTGGAAAGTTAGTTAGGATTGCGCCCTGTCATTCTCTGTTGAGGAAATTACAGAGCAACACGTACTTGGCATTCTGTATTCCATTGCACAATGAATGCCATGAGAATGGAAGCAAAAATCCAGAGGTTACAAACAGAGGATCCAAAACAGCAACATTATCTTTTTTTGTGGCTTACTTTTGAAACCTGCTCTTCCTAATTTATACACAAAATTGATAGTTATTTATAAGCTGTCTGTAACAAGAACATTTATTTTAACAAGAATTGAGTGTCTGACAGCCCAATCCTGAGCTGCTCGGAGCAAAGGGCTGCGGTGGCGCTGAAAATGGCTGCTGGCGCATCTTGCATGCCCCAGGCAGCCGGCGGAGGCTCCTCGGGAGAAGGGGACTTTTGTCCCCTTCCCCTCAGTAAAGAGTAGCCCTGCAATGGGGCTACTCAATTCACTGCCAACCAAAAGGTCGGTGGTGAATCAAGTGACTCTGTGTTGGGTGGTGAGCCTGACGCGGAGGCTTTGGATCTGGTGGAACTTTGGAGCTCCACCGGTCCTCCCTCCCTCCCTCCCTATTCCCACCCCCAGCATG
Organism: Tiliqua scincoides; assembly: GCF_035046505.1. Taxonomy (NCBI): domain Eukaryota; kingdom Metazoa; phylum Chordata; class Lepidosauria; order Squamata; family Scincidae; genus Tiliqua; species Tiliqua scincoides. The sequence continues at coordinate 233,673,437 of NC_089821.1, forward strand.
CCTCCTCCCCACCCTCTCCCTGCCTCCCACCCCCTCCACCTGCCTCCCTGGAATGCCTCATCCCTGCCTCCCCCCATGCCTCCACTTACTTCTCCACTGCTTAGCAGTCCACCTGGCACTGGGCTACCACCAGCGCTCACCAGCACTAGGGCCCGCAAACATGCCTTTTGGCACATTTGCACCAGTGTGCGCCAGCAATAAGCCAGCACGCCAAGTTCAGGATTGGATTCTCATCTTCCCCAAATGTGGTGCCCATATATACAAAATGAATAATATTAAAGCAAGCTTAACTAAAGGTTCAATTAATGAATTTCTCATTATCTCCTAATGTGCTTAAAATTACAAAATTACAATTTAAAATAAACATAAAATTGCAAAATGAATGTTTTATAAGGAGTGATTGTGTTGACAGTTTTCACAATGTTTCAATCAAACCACAGAAGTTCTTCATCAGGTTTCGATGATGGGAACAAAATTAAAGTAAAATGCACAATTAGCTTTTGTGCTTGCATGTCCAAGTTGGTGTAACCTGGTTGCTCTAAGACCAAATGCAGACTACAGTACAATTGACGGCCCAATCCTATGGGTCTGCTGGGCCACCAGAACTCACAACATTCTGCACAACCAAGCTGCAGCCACAAACAGTGAGTGGTCAGGCAGCAGCAGCTTTCCTGGAGCCCCCAGCACTGGTAAGGCAGCAGTAAGGTTAAGCTGTGGGTGGGGAGGGGAAGGTATTGAGAGAACTGGGGCGTTTCTGGATACAGAGAAGGGAGTAACCTGGAGCAGAGAGTAGGTGGGATGGGATGGATCCGGTGGCAATGGTTCATGCTGGATTTTACCCTCTGTTTTTAAAACTTCCCCGCCCCTTTTCTCATCTCGGATATATGTCACCATAATAGGTGGTATATGTTTGAGGAGACCCATTGACAATTGGGCAGCCTACCAAGAGTAAGTGCAAAATGTTTTCATTTATCTCCTGCAGGCCATCCAATTGCCCCCTCCCCACCATAGGATACAGTGCACACCTTTCTGGCAAGGCTGCATCAGCACTGGTGGCAGGGGTTCGGATTGGGTTGTTAGTTGTATTGGTCTACTGACTGATGTTTTTCTTCAATTCTTCAGTTCAATTATTTTAAAAATAGTTTAAAGAAAATATAACAGCTTATGAAATAACTACACTTCTGTCTCCTGTTCAGTTCACTTTGCCCATTTGTAAGGCAAAACCCAAAATGAACTCTAACCACCCAACTGGGAGGTACTATTTTACTACACTTAAGAGATGCTATTTTAGGACCCAATCCTGTCCAGCTTTCCAGCTCTGGTGTAGCCACAGTGCAACCCCATGGTAAGGGAGCACATGCCCCCATACCTTGAGAAGGTCCCAGTGACTGCCCCTCCACCCCAGAATGCAGTGGATACCCCACTGGCACAACTGCACCAGCACTAGAAAATTTGATAGGATTGGGCCCTTACAAGTCTACACTAGGGACTAATTTACAAAATAACCCAGTAAATATGGAATCAGTTCAGTTTATACTCAGTGCTAAAATGGTTGATCCCTTTATTTAAAAATGCTGACTGGATGGCATTTTAGTACTTAACTATCTTCCTGCGGTAACATTCTTGTGTCTGGAACACAAAATCATCTATCAAGACAATCTGGGTGCTGTTTTTCACACTGTCTATACATTACATCACTATTATCAGTAGAGGGCACTCTTATCCCACAGAATCTTTCTATGAAATTTGCTACTGAGACCTAATCAAGGCTGTTCCAATATGACAAATGGGCAACATTTCTTTTGGATTTGCTTTTCCATCTTGCTGGCTCAGTCGTACTGCAATTAGGCAAATAACGCCATGTTGCTAATGACAATGATATGTTGTTAGTTCGTGCTGGTGAATACAGAACGCCTTTGGAAGTTGTGCTCAAGGCTGTGGGATGGCACACTGTAGGACTTCTGATATGGTGCTTCACAAGCTTTTACAGTTCCAGCAGGATTAATACAGATAGGCTAAGAACAGAGAGGAAGCTGGCATTTTAACTACTTTTTGAAGGGTCGATGACAGTAATCGCTGGTTGTAGAGGGCATGTATTGGTTGACAAATACACAGAATGCACTGCTAAGTTCTAGTCCTCCATGCCCCCCCTTCACAGCTACTTTCCCATTGTGGGATCCAATGGCACTGGGATCTGTGTGAATGAAGCAATTGCATAGATAGGGTCAATCTATCTCACCTGAAGATTGCCATGCCTCCCAGCTGGATGGTGACTGGGAAAGAGACGTGATTAGCCCCGCCCATGTGGTTAATTAAGCCATAAATGCTCCCAGCAGTATGCAATCGCATTATGAGAAACATTTCCCACATTGCTGTAGGTACATTTAAAAATGGCCCAAGGGATAATGAAGACATATATAGACCTACCAAAACTTGTAGCTCTACAAGGTACAGTGTAGTGCAGTCATGAACATCACCTGTGAATTTATGTATGAAGAATGGACACATTCTTGTTATAGATTTTGTTTAAATGATTTTTTTAATCATGTTTTTTTCTGTTAACTTGTGAACTGCATTCAATATAACTTTTGAGGCCAGGCGGAATAAAAAGTCATTAAACAAAATCCATTGTGTGTTTTTATTGAAGAAAGCTATTGCTCCATTCTTAGATTAGAAGTACATCTAATGTGCTACTAGGATTGCTTCAGGCTAGTCTACACATTGACCAGATCACATGGGGGCCACCTGATAAGTCTCCACATGGTGCCTTCACAGCTCATGCTGGGGAGCACAGTTTTGTGCACACAAACACTTTCTGTCATGAGCTGTGCTGCATATTAGAATGAGAATGTTGAAGGGACATTCTGCAGAAGCAGTTTCAAGCAGCATCCACATGATAAAATGGTGTTGGCCCTAATGATGACACCATGGGAACACTGGGGTGGTGGCCATCTGAAAGAACCCTTGAAAATTGGAACAGAAATTCCCCTTTGGGTCCTCTGTGGTGAGCTGCACCAGGAAATAATCCTGTGTTCCTGCAGCCAGACAGATCCTCGTTTAGTGCACTCCAGGACTTGTGTGATTCCAGGTAATAGTTAATTTGTGTTGCATTTTTTGTCTGCGTGCCTGTCTTTTCTTTTTCTTTTCTTTTTTTTTGGAAGCAGACAGATGCTGCAGTTCCCCTTCAGCATTTGCCTTTTTTCTGAATGGTGGAAACCACCTGATATTTAAAATGGTCTTTTGTACTCACTGCTCCACCAGTCAGCTGTAAAATATTGCCTCATTGACCATGTTTGAATTGGTGTCATGCATACTTACTGTTCCTTGTCGGCAAACTTTGGAGGGTAACAGACACCAAGATGTTGCAGTTCCTATGCTTCCTGGTCTGGAACAAGGCAGTAGTCTGCAAATTGGAATTTACAAGCAAGCTGGCCAATCTGTTGCCCACCCCCCTTTGATCCTCATATGTCTGTGATCTCCCATGGTAGGCATACCATTACACACAATCTGACAATCCCTAACACAGCAGATGCAGTTCGGCAGGGACATCTAACAGCGTGTTAATTAAAGGGCTGATGAAGAACAAAGCAAATCTGCCTGTTCTTCATGAGAAGTGCTGAGCCTAGAAAATTAAAAGTTATATAGCGTGGCATACATGGCACATACCTGTCTTTGCTCACAGCGACTGTGCTGTGTGTCAGAACACGAACCAGACGACGAGCAAGACGTTTTCTTCCTTGATGCATTATTGTCTTGGTTGTCATTATTTGAAATGTAATGTAATATTTTCAGGGGAAAAAATACATTTGCAACCTGTTTACACAGAGGTGAAATATTTGTCTATTTTAAATATTTAACTTTTTACATCTTTTTTTTTTTTAACACACTGAGCTTTCGGAGCTTTTTATGCACATACAATAAAATCTCAGAGAGATGACAGGTCAGCCAGAGACAACTCCTTCATAAACCCGAATGTGCACAATTCTGGAGGTCAGCTTCATATCACCATTGTGCAACCAACCTGTGGTTTTCCAAGAGAGTGAGTAAGAGTCATGTAGATGCAAGTGCAAATCTGCAGACCAAATTTTTTAAAATCATTGTTATGTAACTGAGGTATGACCTCCACTGTGTTGTGAATCATTTGAACATGGGTTGGTTTCAGATCAGTAAGCAGTTGAGCCATGCAATCACTATGCCAGTGTGCTGTAGTGTCAGGAACAGTAGCAAGGCATCCCTTTTTTCTGTTTCTGCTCAAGAAGTAGAATCCGTATTTCTTGTTCTAAAAAAGATTGCTCTGCTGGATCATTTCAAAATTCTTCTAGCTCAGCATATATTTTTTTTTAAACAGCAACTGAATAAATGTCTCAGGAAATCACAAGCGGGGTGTGTTGGTGGTGGCCATGCTGTCCTTCGTCTCCCAAATTCAGCATTTCAGAGGCACCGCAGACACTTGCCCATAAGTTGATCCCACAGATAAGTCGAGGGCAGGTTTTGAGCCAACAATCATGGAATTTTCTATGACCCTTGGATAAGTCAGGGGTTAAACTTAGGGGGGTGTCTGACTATAGTTTTATCTGATTTTACTCAAGGCCAGATCCTGAAAAATAACCCACCACTAATTGTTACCTAAGAACTGTAGTCTCTAATTTATTAAAAATATAGGAAAAGATCATGATACATTTTAATTTTTTTTAAAATTCTGGTCTTCATCACCTTTTTGTAAGCACTATCAGAGTAAGTGCACTGTAAACAACATACCAGTAAAACAGTGGTTCCCAACCTGGTATTCATGTACTCCAGGGACACTCAACAGGACCTTTAGGGGTACTTGAAAAAGAATGGAATAATGGTAGAAAAAGGCAGGTCATGCTCCAGAATGCCTTGCAAGACAGGAATGCCTTGCAAGGACCAGCAAGTCAGGAAGGGAGGTAGCTAGTTGGCTGTGAAAGCCCCACCAATAGCTAGTTTTTGGTCATCAATTCATCTATGAACCAGTGATTGAAAACCAGCACAGTAAAAAAGCTGAAACATAATATGGAAAGTGATCAATCACCCAGAATTTCTCAGCACACTTCTGGTGCAAAACAGTGCAAAGGCAGAGTCTTCTGTTTTTCAAACAGATGAAAAGAGAAAATATGCGATGAATACATGAAGTCTGAGAGGAGATGAGGGCTTGTATTATTAATTACAAACATTTTGCTAATATGAAGGGTACAATTTATGGAAATAGGCTGCCAAGGGATATGCAAGTGAAAAAGGGTGGGAACCACTGCAGGAGAACCATGAATCAAATCCACCTGTAAGGTGTCTGGTGTGTTAAGCCAGAAGCTCTACATACAACATATAACACATAACTGGGAGTGTGCAATTCAATTCACAGCAGAGAGATGCAGCTGCATATATTTGCAACCATTTTTACTCAGAAGTAGACCCACTGCTTTCCAAGGGTGTTATTCTTAAGTAAGGGTGCATGGAATTGTAGCCTGCTTCAAATGGAAAGGAGGATTCCCATCCTGGTGCTTCAAAAAACAGACCAGCTTTGCAAGCATTTGCAAAGCAGAACCAGGCTGCAGCTGAAGGCAGGAGAATAAAAGGTTAACAAATTGCTTCTAAGGAGCTGTGCCTGCCTGCCTGCTGCTTGAGAAACTTGGAGCCTGTCTGCCCTTGAGAAACAAAACTTTTCCGAGTTGAAAGGCTCTGCCCTCTGATTGACCTGGAGATAAGTCAAAGTGAGAATTGGAGCTTGATTACTTGGCAAAAATTTCACATACTATAGAGTATCTACGGCAGGGGTACTCAATAGGTGGATCGCGATCTACCGGTAGATCGCGAGGCAAAATGAGTAGATAGCGGAGTGCCGACCCCCCCTTCAGGTGCCTCTGGGAGGAAACGCCAGGAGTAAGGCCCATTGTACTCAATGGGGCTTACTCCCAGGTAAGTGTGGCTAGGATTGCAGCCTCACAGCCTAATCCTAGGCATGTCTACTCAGGAGTAAGTCCTGTTATACTCAGTGGGGCTCAAGGTACACCAACATACATTGTACACATAAATGTTATATGTTATGATGGTGTGAACATTGTAAAAAAAAACTCTGGTAGATCTCCAGGCCTTGCTGGGTTTCAAAGTAGCTCTCGAGCCAAAAAAGTGTGAGCACCCCTGATCTACGGTATATTTCCTCTGAAGAAAGAGGCTCTGCTTTATGGTTCACAGCTACTGCCAGTTGCAAGCACTATGAATCTGTCAACAGTGTTTTCAAAAGCCATCTTGGGTAATGAATGAGTACTTGCTTTTGTCTGTCTCCAACCTACTCTTGACTGGCTTCATTGGTGATCCAGGGCACAATCCTAACTGCAGCCTGAGCTGGTACACATTTGCACCTTGGTGGGTGTAAGCAGCACCAGTGCATGGAGGTTTGCTAGCCCATGGAGGTCGGATCCAGCTTCTGGAGCGGTGGCAACAGGTGAATTCATGCTGGCCGAGCTCAGCCAGTGCAGGGGTCTGGGTGGGGGAGCAGGGAGGGCAGGGGGAGGTGGGAGGGAGGTGTTCTGGGATGGCGAGAGGTGGGCGGCGGACATTCCCCGGGGTGTGTGGGGAGCAGGAGGCGGGGCCAGGATCCAGTTATTCTGGATCCTAACCCTGTTCCCAGGCTGTGCAGCACAGCTCCAGGCTGCTCTGTTCTGCTCAGACCTATACCATCTTGTCAGGTGGTGCAGATCTGAGTAGCTCATTTGGGCTGCTGCCACTGCTTTACCTGGTGTAAAAGTTTTCCCTTGCCTTGGCCTGAGCTGCAGTCAGCACCAACCTGCAGTGGATACAGTGCAGGCCTCCTGGCCTGCCTATTCCAGCACAAGTTAGAATTCTAATATTCTGAGTGAAGGAGACGTCACTTCTCTGTAATCTCTTTGTACTACTTCACTTTATAAACAGTTAAAATGCAGTTTGAGAAGCTTTCGCTTTTCTTTATAGAGAAGATGCTCCAACCCTTTGATAATCTAGAACAGACATTCTCTTAAATACCTAATTAACAGATGCCCTTAAGCCTGGAAGCTCCACCTTTTCTAGAAAAAGTAACAGCACAGCACTGCATTGCAGATTGGGCCCATAGAACTCATAGAAAGTGCTGTTAACTTTTCCCTCTTGCACTATTTTTCTGTTGAACGTTGCTTCTTGGTGGTGCAAATGCCTCCCATACTGGCTATTTGCAACAAAAAGTTGTTTTGTGATCAGGCCTCTCCACAGCTTTTGTTTTCTTCATGGATTTATGATGCATTTTAGGAAACATGTAGTTCAGCCCATAGTTTCACTTTTTTGTAACTTTCCCAGCTCTATGTCATCCTTTTTGGACACTATGTTCTATGTTACACAGTATTCAACAGATGGCTGCATACTCTCCTTCAGAGCTATAGCCCAGCATGGTGTAGAAACTCAGCTTAACTCACACACTCACAGCCCAATCTGATGCATACCTACTCAGAAGTCCCATTGTGTATGATGGGGCTTACTCCCAGAAAAGTGTGTTTCTCAAACTATGGGTTGGGACCCACTAGGTGGGTTGTGAGTCAATTTCAGGTGGGTTCGCATTCATTTCAATATTTTATTTTGAATACATAAGACTTGATGCTACCATGGTACGTGACTGCATCAGGAGAAATGCTACAGATCTGTATTTTTAACAGGCTACTATTTATATACTTTTAACAATGATAGACATTGGAACTTACTCCTGGGTAAGTGTGGGTAGGATTGCAGTCTAGAATTGTTAAAAATTTCCCTGCTCAGTGATGTCACTTCTGGTCATGACATCACTTCTGGTGGGTTCTGACAAATTCTCTTTCTAAAAAAGGGGCCAGGTGCTAAAGGTTTGAGAACCACTGGTGTATAGAATTGCAGCCTCAATCACTGCTGCTGCAACCAGCTTTGAAGAAGGCTCTGAAAGAGTCTTCTTCAATGTTTCAAGCCAGTTCTTTGGGCCAGGGCATAGGATTTATCACATGGGGACCATTTTGCACACTATAGCTGCCACACTGAAACCTCCTTAACTCCATACAGCACCTGTTAGGAAAGCAATTTGTATGGAACTGCTCACCATGGAGCTGCAATGATTATTTCTACACTAGTTTGGACGTACAACGAGAATGGTTTTTGCTAGTATGAATAACATTCCTCCAACAATGTGGTGAGCTGCTCCACATGATCTTACAAGATAAAGTGTCACATTACGGCTCAGAGATGGGAGTTGTGGATCAAACCTGTTCTAATTTGCCTGTGACTGAACTCACTTGCAATCCTATGGTCTTCAGTGTTGGCTGTATTTATTTATTTATTTGATTTATATTCCGCCTTTCTCCCTGAAGGGCACCCAAGGCAGCTATGTATGAGCGTACCGCCAGCACTGGGTATTGCAAACATGCCATAAAGCATGTTTGTGGCAGCAGGGGAGGAGGGAGCGCCAGTGCTGAGCCTCAGCACTAGAAGGACGACGTGGGAGTAAATCACACAGCCAGGCAGTGGTGTGGCTTGTCAGGACAGGGCGTGGGCAGATTGGGGGGAAGTGACTGGCCTGGGAGGGGGGTGGGAACAGCAGAGGCCTCCTCTGGTTGATTCTATCCTCCGAGTTGGTCTGCAAAGCCTGACATGGAGCTTCTCAAGTCTGTGCTGACAAAATAGCCATGACAGACTTGAGAAGCCCCATTGCAGGGCCTGGGGCTTTCCTCAGGGGAAGGGGACAAAAGTCCTCTTCCTCCTCTAGCAGCTTCCCCACCTGCAGGATACAGCAGTAGCCATTTTGGTGCAGTTGTTCTTCCAGGTGCCAGGAAGCATAGGATTGGGTTACCCATAGCCCCAGGCTGCAATCCTATGCACTTTCTTTAGCGTCCCACTGAATTCAATGAGACTTCTGTGAGTAGATATGCACAGGATTGCACTGTTAGGGCCCAATCCTATCCAACTTTCCAGTGCTGATGGAGCCATGCCAATGGTGCACGCACTGTATCTTGCAGTATGTGTGGGGGGTAGTCACAGAAGCTTCCTCAAGGTAAAGGAATGTTTGTTCCCTTTTTGGGGGGCTGCATCAGTGCTAGAAAGCTGGATAAGGTTGGATCCTGAGTTAAGTTTCTCTCAGCTTAAACCCCTCATCTACAATATGAGGATAATGCTACTTACCTTTACAGAATTGCTCAAACATTATGGAGGCAACAAATGTGAAGTGCTTTGAATGCCAAAGTTACATACATGCAAAGCATTAATAAGATAACCAATACCATATGCAACATTTTCAAAGGACTTCCATGTGTTCACAATGCGTAGATGGCCCAAAGACTTTGATTATATAAGTGCATTGTGCATTACACATCATGGACATGAGAGAATGGGCTGCCAGCCAGCTTTATATCATACCAATGGCTATTAGTACCCCATGGTTTTGTGCATGAAAAATTTCATAAGGTTTTGGCATGATACAAAGCTTGATTTTTGTGTTGCCCTGGAATATACACATGCTTTCCTGTGTATGTTCCTAGCTCTTGTACAGATGTTTGCCACCACGCCAGTGGCATGTGGACTGTATTCAAGATTCATAAAAGACTATAGTATGGGGTTCAGGAAGCAGAGATGCAGAATATGGGCTACTCTATCCTCTCCAGAATTCAATTATGCTCTCTTATGCCTGGTGCTTTCATTTCCATATACCCCAAATCACACCGGATCCCCAGAGAAGCAAGTACAGTATGTGCAGTCTATTGCATATATGATTATTTTTGTTAACAGTTGGCTTTCATGGTACAAACCCGAATTTAGGGGTACTGTCTTTGAAGAGCCTCATCATGTTGGTGTACTGCAACAACATGGAAAGAATTTGCCCTAATTTCAGCAGTTTATATCTGTGGCCCACCAGCTGTTCTGGGAGAAACCCCATAGAGCAGTGTTTCTCAAACTGTGGGTCAGGACCCACTGGGTGGATCGCAAGCCAATTTTAGGTGGGTCCTCATTCATTTCAATATTTCATTTTTAATATATTAGACTTGATGCTGCCACGGTTTGTGACTGCATTTGGGGAAATGTTACAGACCTGTACTTTTAACAAGTTTCTATGTATATTCTTTTAACAATGATAGTAAATGGGACTTAGTCCTGGGTAAGTGCAGTTAGGATTGCAGCCTAGGATTGTTAAAATTTCCCTGCTTGATGACATCACTTCCTGTGAGTCCTGACTGATTCTGATTTTAAAAAGTGGGTCCCAATGCTAAATGTGTGAGAACCACTGCCATAGAGAAATATTCTTGTTGGCTTTTACAGTTTGAAACAGGGTGGAAATTCCTCCCTGAAGCAGAAGAGACCCACAACCTCATTGTTCAGATCTTAAGGAGTTTTATTGTTAACCACTTGGTATTCAGAGGTCTTTGTCTACACATGAAGAGAACACAATGTCAGACGTCATACAAGACGTGAGATGCCACGGGCTGGCACAGGTGTGTCACACACAGCTTCCTGCTTTTTTCTCAAGCAGATATTATAAAATTAAGTATGTATATGCACATGTGGGTGTGCGCACACAGAGCACTCAACACCCTGGCAAAATCACATCCAGTAGAGCCTCTCAATATCCAACATTAACTGTTTTGGTGGAAACAAGTACATCCCCCACCCCACCTTCTCTTACAGAGGGAGGGGAAAAAAGCACACATGTCAGTCAAGAAATACTGCAAATAAAATGGACCCTCCTCAGTCAGTCAACAGCCAGGTGTTCTGTAGTCAAGCACTGGCAGCAGCGGTGGGTGTCACAGTCTTCAGAGGTGGCTGCAGCAAGTGTTTTCACAGCTCCTCCGCTGCCCAAGGAGTGCTGTGTAGCCAGAGCTTTCCCCTTCCTCTTACAAAACTGTCAGGCAAAAATGGGTAGAAGGATATTGGCTGCAAGCAACTCAGAGGCTCCTCCCAGAGACTGGATCCTGAGATTTTTAGCCGATTTCTTTTAACTCACTTACAAACCTTGGCGAAGGAAACAAGTTACCACACCATCAAATAGTCCAGTGAAAAATCGCTGCCTGTGAGAAACACCCAGGTCTCCGGTTCTCTCTCTCATCTTCTTCCTTTTCTAAAATCTACCTTGGATGTGAGATTGTTTCTTTTACTGGTGGGGGAAAGTGGCACTGTCTGCTTGGAAGGAAAAATGCTGATCCCTTGGATTTCTGCACAAATAAAAGAGTGGAAGTAATGAGACAGAAGACAATGAGGACAAAAATGATCAGAAGCAAAGAAATCTAACCTTCTCCTTGGTTTCCTGGGGGTGTTTTCTGGGCTCCAGGAATTTTTTTATTTTTTTCTGGAAGGAAAATACACAAGCACACACACTGACTTCAAGTGCAGAGTGTACAGCTGGTGTGAAGCTCATTGGATCTGGGGGAAAAAATTCCCCATTGGATATAAATTTGTAGGAAATCCTGTTGTGTGCACAAAGATCATCATGAATTCTGTGGCTGGAAATAAGGAACGAATTGCAGTCACAGCCCGAAGCAGGAAATATGGGGTAAGTTGTCCTTAAGTAAGAGAATCTAGGAAGAGGATGCTTTCAACCTCTCCCTGCTTTCATACAAAAGAGCTGCATTCTCTCCTTGTAAGAGGACACAGAGACCAGAAAGCCAGCCTCATAACCTTATTTAGCTGCATGTTTCCAATCAGGGTGCAGTGGCTCTATTACCAGTTCACTAAATGGTGTGAAATAAATCTGAAACCCATTTTTTTTCCTTCCTACTTCAGCAGACTCCCCTTGCTTGGGAAGCATGACTTAGAGCCCAATCCTATGCCTGTCTACTCAGAAGTACGTTCCATTATAGTCAATGGGGCTTACTCCCAGGAAAATGTGGATTAGGATTGTAGCATAAGAGCCCAATACTATGCCTGTCTACTCAGAAGTAAGCCTCATTCTAGTCGACGGGTCTTACTCCCAGCAAGGTGTGGACAGGATTGCAGCACAAGAGCCCTATGCTATGCCTGTCTACTCAGAAGTAAGTCCCATTCTAGTCAATGGAGGCTCACTCTCAGGAATGTGTGGATAGGATTGTAGCCTCACAGCCCAAGCCTATGCATGTCTACTCAGAAGTAAGTCCCCTTAGAGTCAATGGGGCTTACTCCCAGGAAAGTGTGGACAGGATTGCAGCACAAGAGCCCAATGCTATGCCTGTCTACTCAGAAGTAAGTCCCATTCTAGTCGACAGGGCTTACTCCCAGGAAAGTGAGGCTAACTTTTCCAGCCTCAGCCTTCCTTGCCCGAGACTGCCGCGACGGACAGCGGGACAGGCTCGGTTCTTTGTGGACGGCCCCCTCCAGTCTCAGCGGTGCGAGGGCTGCGCGTGCCTTCGGGAGAGGGATGGGCGCGGGCGGGCGAGCGGCTGCTGCTGCACGGAGGGGAGCATCGAGCGCGCTCCGGGGCCGCCTGGAGGAGAGCAAGCATGCCGCCCACCCCGGTGGGTAGGGAGGCGGCGGCGATGGCTGATCCTCGGGGGGAACCTGGCTCTGGCTCCGGCGCTGACGCTGGGCTCTCGCTCGCTCTCTCCCCGCAGGCGAACGACCCCTGCTCGCCCACCAAGCCCGAGGCGCCCTTCTCGCCGGAGAGCTGGTACCGGAAGGCTTACGAGGAGTCCCGGGCCGGCGGCCGCCCAGCCCCCGAGGGCGCCGGCTCCGCGCTGGGCTCCTCCTCCGGCACCCCTTCCCCCGGCTCCGGCACCTCCTCGCCCGGCTCCTTCGGCGGCTCGCCCGGCCCGGCGTCCCCGGGGATCGGCACCAGCTCGCCCGGCTCGCTGGGAGGCTCCCCCGGCTTCGGCACCGGCTCCCCCGGCTCCGGCAGCGGAGGAGGCTCCTCCCCGGGCTCCGACCGCGGCGTCTGGTGCGAGAACTGCAACGCCCGCTTGGTGGAGCTGAAGAGGCAGGCGCTCAAGCTGCTCATCCCCGGGCCCTTCGGCGGCGGCGGCGGCAAGGTGAGTGGGCGCGGGGCGAGGCAGGCCGGGTCGGGGGCTGAATTCCCGCCTCACCTGGGCAAAGCTGCATGGACCTCAGTGGGACTCCCAGCCCTGCAGCCTGCATAGTGGCTGGTGGCGTAGCTGGAGGGGGCGGCTCCATTTTGCTCCCCCCGCCGGGAGTGGCTCCGAGTGCTCCGCCCCCTCCAGCTACGCCACCGGCTGTGGCCCAGGGGACGGGGGCCTGGGAACTGTGGCAAGAGGGCTTGTGTGGCCTCCTGGGGCAGAAAGCTCTGCAGTGGCAACCACAGCCCAAGCCTGTGCAGGTCTCCTCAGAAGCAAGTCAGTGGGGCTTACTCCCAGGTAAGTGTGGCTAGGATTGCAGCCTGGCAGTTCCTGCTGACTTGAGACTGTTGTTGTGCTGCTAGTATTGTCACTTCAAGCAAAAGTCTGGTTCTTTGCCTCATCCAGGTTGTGTGAATACAGGTATTGGCTTCGGCGTGTCAATATATATGCAGTACATATAGAAACAGGACCTCAACTTCAGGGCCTAGTTTTCAGTGGCACAACCTCAGACTGCAGGTGGAAACTCACATGACTGAATGCTCCTGTTTACCAAAAAGTTTTCCCTATATGGGAAAACGAGACTTCAGTCATCTCCCTGATGTGCTGGTTTTCTACTTGCAGGGCACCCTTGTTTAGTTTAATCAGAGGAATATTCATTCATTCATTCATGTGAGCCTCCAGATGATATGCCTGACACAGGCATTTCAGTGACTGCTCGGCCCCTTTATGAATTAACAGTAATTGACCTGCCTTTGCACTGTAGGAGCAATAAGGATTCTTTTGCATATTAAATATGCAATGTATATTAAAGAGGCATTCATCTCATGCTGCTTCTAAGGTTATGAAATGACTGGATAACAATTATAACCTTAAAGGTAGGCTATTTATTTTCACACGCAGACTGAGATTCATTGCTTATATTTTAATTAAATTCATTATTCCTGTCTTATTTTCACATTTCTGAAATTTACATGTTTGTTAGGCAGATATCCACTGGATGCCTTTACCACCTACATTTTGTAGTTAAGAAGAGTATCCTGCTGGCTATTGAGGGCAGCAGTGGCTCAGTTTTGCGTTTTCTTGCTTATTGCCTTTCAAATTACCCTACATTTATGCCTTTACTTTATTATCCCATCTGCTTCCTTATCTAAATCAAATATTGGCTCCAGAGTCTCTTCCTATTGATGCTTCTCTATCATTTTGCTTTGTGTTCTCGCTCTTTTGTATACAGTTATGTGTGTGCATGTTCAGTAGGCACAGACCTTACAGTTATTTTTATTTAATTGTAGAGCAAGACCTTACTGTACCATTGGTAAAATGGTACTTGGATCCTCAGAACTGATCTGGCTGTTTCATTTGTGGAGGAAGGGAAATGTGCTTGCTATAGAAGTCTTATTTCAGTGGCAGCAATGTCTGCAGTAAAAATGATCAGTGATGATGAAGGGGGAAATGGAAAGGCTGAGGAGAACCAGTACGTGACAATCATTCCAAAGAGTCCAGGCTTGTCCACAACATATGGTAAAGGCTGCAGTATCTTATGCTAAAGAAGGTAGATGGTATTATCATGTCTGGTGGACTGGCTGCATTTATGAGTTGCTTAGAAGATGTAACTAGGTACTGTACTACATAGTCCTTATCTGGAGACCTGTCACAGATGATGGTGAGTGTGTACACACTACCTGCATTACCTTGGAGTGACAGCTTCCTTAGGACTCCAAGACCATTTTAATACATTATGTTGATGTTGTATTCTTGAGGACTTGTTCACAAGTTATGTCTCTGCTCTAATTTCTTGTCCATGGTGTTTCCACATTGCTAAGTTAGTGAATGAAAGCTTATAACAGTGAGAGTCTGACCTTCAAAGGCGGTTGAACCACAACCCACAGCAAATGTAATGTGATTTCTACATTGAATCAACAAGACTTTTCTGAAGAGGACTGTAATTATCTGTACCATAAAAGTCCTTTTAAAACCAGATGTTTGTGGTGCGTTGGCCGTTAAGTGAGGGCTGCCAGTTAGAGCAAGAAAACTATGGAATAGCATTTATCTGGCTCTTTTAAGTGTTTGTGAATTTGTTTTTCAGTATGCAGATAAAAACATGGTAAACCTTGGATTAACAACTTTCTTTTAAAAAAATGCTGATGTATTCCCTTAATTTCACACTTTTACAATTCAGGAATGTGCAGTTAATTGTCAGTTCATAGTACTACGAATGTCCATGTGCAAAAAATGTTCATTCTCTTGCTGTTGAGTGAGTGCATGTTAGGAGACACAGTGAGCCAATTCAAATGTCCAGACAAGGCTGTATCCTCAAACAAAGGTGAGGTATCATGTCTGAATGTTCAACCTCCATCATTTAGAAAGTTGGCATGTCGGAAGCTATGCAATAATTCTTTCCAGGTGTAGGTAATTTGGAAGCTATTCAACTAAGTTTGGCCCTATCTCAGCTGAATATCTTTATGTTCTCATACTGGTCTAACCTGGAGTTGTGGTTATTTGCATTTTTTTGGTATTGTTGCACTCTGTTTTTTAAAAAATGTCTGCAGAGGAAACCTAGCACAGCAGGGAACAGGCTCAGCTAGGCCAGAATCTTCCTCTTACACATGTGCAAATTTTAAAAAAAGGTTTGTACAGCTTTTGCATGAAGGAGCATTAACCCCCCCTCCCCAAGTCTGAAATGATATAGGCTACTTTTCTTCACTAGAATCCTCATGAGTATCTGTACATTGATATCATGAGTATCTGACACTGAATACAAAAGGAGCTACTCTGTTTGCTGTGAATAATTCACGTTAAATCAACATGCTATTCTGAGGAAGAGTCCTACTTGTTTTTTGGTCAGTTTATTAGTAGCATCCATATGTCTAAGAGCATGTAGGTAGTGTTAAATGCAAATCAAGAAACAGTTTTGGAACCCTCCTGGATCAGCCAAAGGACAATCTTGTCCAGCTTCCTGTTTCCCACAGTGATCCACCAGCTACCTCTGGGAGTACCTCTGGGAGGGAAAGGCATACTTCTCTTTTGCCATTTCTCTCCTACAAGTGACATACAGAGGCATACCATTACTCAATATGGAGGTAGCACACAGCCACCATAACTAGTAGCCATGAATTTGCCCAATCTGATTTTTAAAGTCATCCAAGCTTATGGCTATGAGCACATCTTGGGATAACAGATTTTACAGGCTGCCTATGCACTTTGTGAAGATGTACTTTGTCTATTTTTAATCTCCTGTCATCAAGTTCATTGGATGATCCCTGGTTCTTGTGTTGCGAGAGGAGGTGAAAACTTTGCACTATCCATTCTCTCCAGCATAATTTTATGTCTCACTCATGTCCCCCACTTTTAACTGCCTCTTTTCTAAGTAATGTTGTAGCCATTCCTTGTGAGGAAGGTGTTTCAGTCCTCTGACTATTTTTGGTTGCCCTCTTTTGCATCCCTTCCAGCTTTTCCAAATCTGTCTTGAGATGCAGCAATCAAAACTGTTCACAGTATTTCAAATGTGGCCACCCCATAGCATTTCCTGATCCCTTTCCTGATGACCCTTAGCACCCCAAGTGCCATGCACTCAGTTGACGCATTTATTGAACTATTCATCATGTTGCCAACATATCTATCCCGATTTTGTCATTGACAGCTTAGCTTGCATTGGTGTATACTGTATATGATTGGAATTGCTTGCCCCAGTGTGCTTTACGTTGAACCACATTTGCCATTTGCTTGACCATTCTACCAGTAAGAAGAGGTCCTTTTGGTGCTCTTCACACTCCATTTTGGGTTGGATAGGAAAATTGTTTAGGATTGGTAAGTTGGAGGAAGTCCAAGTGTGCCGTATGAATCAAATTGCTCCTCTCCATGTGCCTGTTGACACTCTTAAATAACTCTGGGTTAATGAGGCAGGACTTGCTTTTTCAGAAATCAAGCTGATTCTTCTACATGCATAATAATTATGAACTAAAGTGGCTAAACAGAATGGACTAAACCAGCAGTTCTCAAACTGTTTTTGCTTTAGCACCTACTTTTTAGTGATTTCATTAACCCAGAAGTGATGTCACAGCTGGAAGTGACATCATAAAGTAGGAAAATTTTTATCACTCCTATATGAAAAGATTAAATTAATTTTAGTAATTATGCAAGTAAATTAAAAGTTTACAATAAGTATATGTTTAAAAATTTATTTAAAATAAAGAACCGTCCTAACCCTCCCACGCAGTGTCTGTTCTGTTAAAAAATTCCCCAAACATCCCAAAGGTTGAAATCCCATTTACACTTACTTGGGAGTAAGCCTCATTGACTGTCAGTGTTAAAAGCACATACGTAGTAGCTTGTTAAAAGTACAGATCTGTAACATTTTCCCAGATGCAGTCACACACCATGGTAGCACTAAGTAACATGTTAAAAAATAAAATACACATTGAAATGAATGGGGACCCACATGCAATTGGCATGTGACTTACCTAGTGGGTCCTGACCCATGGTTTGAGAAACACTGAACTTAAACTGTTCATTCTGTAATTTCTGAAATCCTGCCTGGGTCCCTTTTAAAATATTGTTGTTACGTTGGCTACCTTACAGTCCTTTGGCAAGGAGGCTGATTAAAGGACAAATTTTAGTTTTTTGTTATAGAAGATGAACAATTTCACTTCTGAGTTCCTTCAGAACTCTTGGGTGGATGCTCTCTTGACCCAGTGATTTGTTAATGTTTAGTTAATCTGTATTCTCCAGAATTTTATCTTATTTCTGTTTGACTCAGTTCTTCAGACTTGCTCCCTGAGAAGATTAGTTCTGGTGTGGGTATCTACCCTGAGTTCCTGTAGTAAAGATAAATGCAAATAGTTCATTCAGCTTCTCTGTGCTCTCCTCATCCTCTTTAAGCTTCCTTTTTTATAACCTCATTATTCAGCAGTCCAACCGTATCTCTGATGGTTTCCTCCTTTTGATATATTTAAAGACTTCTGATTATTTGCATTGATATTTTTTAGCCATGTGCTCCTCATTCTTTTTTCATAGGATATCCCTTATTGTCAGCTTACATTTCTTTTGCTAGAGTTTCTTCTTTTTGGTTTCCATTTAGGCAAGACTTCCATCTCCCGAAAGAAGCCTTCTTACCTATGGTAGTTTCTTTGACTCAGCTCATGAGCCATGCTGGCATCCTCCTAGACCTTGTGGTGCCTTCCTGCTTAGTGATATACTTTCTAGATGAGCATCTGTTATTGTGGCTTTAAATATCTGCTGGAGAAATTTGACCCTCTTGACTTTCCCTTTCAGCTTCCTATTTACTAGTCCTCTTATTTTTGAAAGTTCCCTCTTTTGAAGTCAAATCAACAGCAATCACAATGTTTTGTTACCTCTTGATCCATACTACCAAGGAAAATTCTTTAAAGTAGAAGAGCAAATATTATCATTTGATAACACTTGGGCCTGACAATGCAAACTGAGTTGAATTGTGTCACATTCGTGGAACTTTGCTTGACATGTTTGCAGGGTTACTATGGAAGAAAATGATACTCGTACTGCTTTTAAAACTTAATCAGCCCAAGAGCCCCTGTTGCTGAGTACATATCCAAGGATGCAGCATACAGTAAGTATACAAAAAGAAAGTCAATTATATGTAACAGTGAAGACAGCCTGTTGTGGAAAAACTGGAAGATAACATGCATAGGTTTGGTTGATCAGTGGTTCCCAACCTGTAAGAGCCAGTGACCACTGAAGCAGAAATTGGAATTGTCGTGGACCACATGCAACCCCCCCACCCCTGCACACAAAATTAATTTATAATAATTAGAGAAGACTTATTAGATATTTATTATTATACAGAAAATTTGTGGGTTGCTGCTTTTGTTGCTGGCTATGGGCTACGGTCTCCATCCTTTCTGGTGATCTGTAGGGCAGCACTTGCTCGGCAAGTGAATGAAGGTGATTTATTTTTTCTGAGGCCTTACAGACCAATTCTCAGGTCCTGGTCCCTGGTCCATGGGCAACAGGTTGGGAGCCAGTGGTCTAGATATAATGATCCTGGTCCAACAAACCATGGCCATGTGCCTACGTGCACTCTTTCTCCCCTCTCTGGCATGCTTTAAATCAATACTTGCTGGTTTTTTGAATTATAGTTTCCCATGAAGTCGGGAAGACACAACTCACTCAAACCATTTTCCTGGACAGGAGGGGAGAGTGTGTGGGTATGCAGCTCACTGATTATGTCTGAAGTGGACCAAAGTGGTCCTCTAGAAAAAGTCAACCAGACAAATATTGCTGTGTAAATCTTTGGAGCTCTTAATTATAGATTTTGTCACTAACTACAGGAATCATCTGACATAGTAGCTTCCTGACAATAAAAACATACTTTATTACATTTATTAGATATTCTGAAAATAAATGTAATAGAAAATGTTGACCAAAACTAATGTGACTTAGGAGCCAGTCCTATCAAACTTTCCAGAGCTGATACAGCTGTGCCAACAGGGTGTGCACTGCATCCTGCAGTGAGGGGGGGGCAATCACAGAAGTCACCTCAAGGTATGTTTGTTCCCTTACTTTGGAGCTTCCTTGCAGCCTCAGTGGTGCTGAAGTGTTGGATAGGATTGGGCTCTTATTCAGCTAGGCTACCGTGCCTTCCCATATAGTGCTAAGACTTCTATGTTTGTCAGTAGTGTGACACATGGGCTGTTGGCTTCATATTGTGTGATTATAACTCTACCCGCTTCTTTGCTCCATGGAGTCGGATGGTGTCGATAGCTACCTGAATTAGTGCTTAGGATCAAGAACATGTGGATTGATCTAGCTGCTCCCATGGAAGAGAGAGCAAGTACCTGTAATATGACAGCAAAGGTTTTTTTTTGAATGGTTTTTTTTTACAGTGCTTGAGAATTGTGATTTCTTTGCCAGAGTCAAAATGATAGCCCAACAACAGGGTCTCATAAAGTAATATGGCTATAAGATTGCCAAGTTCAACCTCTCCCCCAAAGCAGTATCCCACACATTGCAAACTTTCCTACCCTGCAATGGTTAATTGTGTAGTGCAAACCACAGCTGCAAAAATCAGGACTTTGGTACACCAAGGACAGTGCCCTTTCTCTGAACCCAGTGGGTTTGTTCTTTCTCCTCTGCTTCTGCATTCTGTTTTTACACTAATGCTGCTGTCCTTGCTGGTCAAATTCCTCAAATATGTCTTTGCTATGTATACCCAAAGAAAAATGTTTTTTTCTTCATTCTCCTTTAGAGCATCGCTGGGCAGTTCTACAATGGCAGCAGCTAATCATGTTGGAAAGTTATGGGTGGTGATGGTGGTTCAGAGAAAGCACAATTTTCCTGACAATCAGAATGTCTGACCGTGGCTGCAATCCTATCCATGCTTTCCTGGGAGTAAGCCCCATTGACTATAATGGGCCTGGCTTCTGAGTAGACTTGCATAGGATTGGGCTCACAATCCTTTTATCTGTTTCTGTTGTTTCAAATGTATTCAACATGGCCCAGATCAGCTCGAGTTGTGCATGCCATATTCGCCTCCCCTGCCCAAAAGTGTCCTGTCATATGCAAGTGTAATTGTAACCTATAGGAAGGATAATCAAATGTGCGTTCTAATTCTTGCCCATTTATCATTTATGAATCCTGCTTTAGAAGGTTTTTTGGGACTCCTGCTGATAGTAGCTTGGAAATTTCATTAGCTCTCATAACTGTTGTCAGCAAAAGAGTTTTATAACCACAGTCAGCAAAATATATTTTACATTTTACACTTATTCAGTACTTTAAATGCATATAACCTGGATAAGCTGATGGTATGACACCAGTGACTGTAGTGTAATACAGAAGAGGAATGCATGGAAATGGTAGATAATGACTATTGGAATACATTCTGATAAACATCTTTTTAATATTGAGCAGCCATTTCCTTTGAACTTTGTGTGTGTGTGATAAACATATTCACATGCATTAAAATACTGGAAAATGAACGCTTAGCCAGAATTGGGTCCCCTCCGGGGGAGAAAGGAGGGGAGAAATACAATAAATAAGGATACCTTTTGCTAGCTCATAGTTGTCACTGAATTTGGAAAATTAACTGTAACAAGAAATCATCTTAGTCGCTCTCTTTTGCACCTTTTCCATTTCCACTATGTCTTTTTTGAGATGCGGCGACCAGAACTGGACACGATACTCCAGGTGTGGCCTTACCATAGATTTGTACAACGGCATTATAATATTAGCCGTTTTGTTCTCAATACCCTTCCTAATGATCCCAAGCATAGAATTGGCCTTCTTCACTGCCGCCGCACATTGGGTCGACACTTTCATCGACCTGTCTACCACCACCCCAAGATCTCTCTCCTGATCTGTCACAGACAGCTCAGAACCCATCAGCCTATATCTAAAGTTTTGATTTTTTGCCCCAATGTGCATGACTTTATACTTACTGACATTGAAGTGCATCTGCCATTTTGCTGCCCATTCTGCCAGTCTGGAGAGATCCTTCTGGAGCTCCTCACAATCACTTCTGGTCTTCACCACTCGGAAAAGTTTGGTGTCGTCTGCAAACTTAGCCACTTCACTGCTCAACCCTGTCTCCAGGTCATTTATGAAGAGGTTGAAAAGCACCGGTCCCAGGACAGATCCTTGGGGCACACTGCTTTTCACCTCTCTCCATTGTGAAAATTGCCATGTCAGCATTGTGAAAATTGCCATGTCAGCAGGAGGAAAATTTAGGGACTTCAGTTTTACTTATGTTACACAAAACTGTGTTCTAATTACAGAAGTATGGTCCCTTAATTAACCATTCAAATATTCAGCTCCCTAGCACATCTTGCAAGAAAAAGATGTGCAGTTTTCCCCATTGATATTAAACATATATGAAGAAAATATAGGTGACAAAAGAGTATTTTGTCCCTTTAGGTCCCTTTAGGGAGAAGGGCGGGATATAAATAACGTTTGTTGTTGTTGTTGTTATTATTATTATTATTTCTAAGGGAGTTAATCTTTTACATTTCCCACCTTTATGTATATAGGTACATGGTGAAGGGAAAGTGCATAGAAAATTGTTCTTTCTCTCTCCTAATGCCGGAGCTCAGAGTATCTAATCAAATTGATTGTCAGGAGATTCGGGACAGTCAAAAGTAGTCATTGGGACCATGCAGTATTAATTTATTGAATTTGCTGCCATAAGTCATGTTGATCACTATCAATGTCCAGTAGGTGGTGCTAAAAAGGGATTTGACAAATTCATAAACTATCAATTCATGAATCATATCAATTGATATGATTTATGACAACTATATGGAGCTTCTGTTTTGGGGGGGGGGGCTATGCTGTTAAATACCAACTGCAGGAGAGCGAGAATCTTGCCTTCAAATCCAATTTGTGGTCTTCCTGGAGGTATCTAGTTGATCACTTTGGGGAAACAGGATGCCAGAATAGCTGGACCTTGGGTTGGATCCAGTAGGGTTCTTCTTATGTTCTTACATCTCCTGTGGTAAAAACTGGCAATTTTGATGCCACAGTAAAGAACAGAATAATTTAAAAAATGCTCATATCCCAAACCAGCCTCAGCAAATTCATGACTGTCTTTGTATTCTGTGTATATGGAAAACATGTGGCATCCAAATGGTTGATAGAAGCAGAGAGAGTGGATGATGGAATTAGGTTGTGCAAGAAACCTCCAGAGCTTAACATTTATACTATATTAACATCTTATTGCGAACTTAACATTTATACTACAATAAATCTGTTTGGCCCAAATCCTAACCCACTTTCCAGCACTGGCATAGCTGTGCCAGTGGGACATGTACTGCATCCTGCAGTTTGGGGGGCACTCATGGAGGCCTCCTAAAAGTAAGAGAATGTTTGTTTCCTTACCTAAGAGCTGCATTGCCCTTATGTCAGTGCTGGAAAGTGGATTATGACTGCACCCTTGCAGCCCAATCCTGAGGTCTGTGGCATGGCTCCACACTGTGGACCTCAGTTGCAAACGTGCCGTAAGGCACGTTTGTGGCGCTCACCTCCGGGCTTCTGCCAGAGCAAGCCCAGCGCTGGCTGGCGCTGGGCTAGCACATGGTGGTCACCCAGGTTCCGCATCTTCGCAGTCCCCTGGACCACTGGGCTGTGGAACAGGGGGCCGGGGCTTGGCCATGGGCATGGGGGAGGCATTCCGGGGAGGGGGGAGGCATGGCCGGGGGCGTGGGGAAGGCGTGTCGTGGGAGGGAGAGAGGCGTATCCGCAGAGCTGAGCTCCACAGGATCCAACGCGCTTGTGCAGGGCTGCTCACCTTACATGAGCACCTTTACTTTAGTGCCAACCTTTTGGTCGCTGCTAAAGTGAGTAGCCCCATTGCAGTTCTGCTTCCCTTACTTGGGGGAAGGGGACGAACGTCCCCTTCTCCCAAGGAGCCTCCTGCGGTAACATGGGAGGTGCAGGATCCGGTGGGAGCCCTCTGTGGAGCCGCCCGGTCTGGGAGCTCCGGGCAGCTCAGGATTGGGCTGCCCGTCTCTTTAGGTGCCGCAAGTCTGGTTTGTGTTTGATGCATTTTCTGTGTATGCTTAACAAATGGTACAAATGTGGCCCAAATAATCACTTTGTGAATGTGCAATTTTCATGTAGATCTTAAACACTGAACTGAATTAACATAATAAATATTGAATTAGTATATCTGTTATATATTTTGGAAACTGAAGAATCTGAGTATGGTTAAAAAGGAAGCATTAGGATACTGGATGGACCCATGCCTTGTCTGAACAGCTCCTTTCACAACTGTAACTGTATTTGTACTTGATGTTTGCCATAGAAGCTATCTGCAGCTGTACTGTCTGTTTGGTCTGGGCATGAAGGCAAGGAAATGAAAAGTATATTGAACAAGAATGGTACTATAAAAATGCAGTCAGACAGCATAAGGTGTTATTTTAAGCAAAGAATTCCAGCAAAAAAATAGTGAAGTGGTGAAACTGAAAGGCAGTGTGATATGTGGATGAATTGTTAGATTGGAATGGAAGCCCTGAGTTCAAATTTCTGATCAATCACAGTCTTTCTCTCTCTTAGCATCCAGTTATTCTCACCACAAACTAAGTAATCCAGTTAGAGAGAAGGACTGTGTTGTGGAGAATAACAGAGGAGGTCACGCCTTCTGTTGCTGATAAATTTTGTATAGCACCATCAATGTGCATGGTTTTTTACATATGTTAAAAAAGATAGTCATTGCCTCAACGGGCCTAGTTACGGAAAATGAAGAATAAAGAGAGGAAAGGGGATGGAGGCGGGGTAAATACAGGAAGCATATGTGATTCTTTCATATACTTCAGTTTAGTAAGGGGAGTGATTGTCAACCTTTTCATCTTATGGTACACTGCCAAGGCAGTGTCAAGGAACACCATTGGTTTTTTTTGACAATTGGCGAAGCATACTGTGCTGCCTGTAGGGAGCTCACATCCCTACTAATGGCCCTACTAATAAATGAGCCTCCCCCAAATTCCCACAGCACACCTGTAGACCTTTTATGGCACACTGGTTGAAAATTGCTGCAGTAGGGAAAGAGACTAATATGTGCCAAAGGCTTCCTGGGTAAGGTGGATTTTCAGACAGGATGCTTAGGTTGTGAGTGAGGGGAACTTCTTGCAGGTGTACAGAGGCAGTTCTGGGCATAAGGGCCAGCAAGGAAGAAAGGGCATAGTCACATGAAGGAGTCAGAGGTTTTCAGTTGGTTGAGGGTGGTGATGGGGCTGGAAAAGTAAAGGTCATCGGCAGGAGTGCTCCTTTTTTAGCAGGGGGAGAGTAATTGGCCCACCTCACCCCAGCACTGTCTGTTCTAGTGGCAGTCTGCTGGTATTCATTTGCATCTTTTTAGATTGTGAGCCCTTTTGGGACAGGGAGCCATTTACGTTATTTGATTTTTCTCTGTAAACCGCTTTGTGAACTTTTAGTTGAAAAGCGGTATATAAATACTGTTGATTGATTGATTGATTGAGTGTAGCAGGATATGAGAGCTGAGAGATTGGGATGGGCAAGTCTACAGAAAGCTTTGAATGTGTACTTGTACTGAATCCAGGAGTGTACAGGAACCTGGTGGAGGGATTTAAGGAAGGATGTGATGTGATTTGTGTGATGAGTGAGATGAATGACTTTGCGGCAGTGTATTGGATGAAAGTCAGGGGAGTAAGATGAACCCACAGAAGACCAGCAAAAAGGAGCTTGCAGCAGTCAAAGTGAAACACTTTCACTTCAGAGTGTGGAATAGAGTTTTTGCTGAGTGGACAGCGAGGAAGAGCCTGATCTTGCTGTATTGTGAATTTGTAACAGACTGAGCATGGTGGATGTCACCATCCCACCTCGTTGAACAGCTTTTCCTCCTCCTCCTTTGCTCCCAAGGGGAAAGAGGAGTCAAAGATAAAGCCAAGACTATGTGCCTGTCCTAAGGGTGGATGGTGACATTGTTAATGGATAAGGGGAGAGTGTGAGAGGAGAGGGATTTGAGGGAAAAGATAAGGTCAGTCTTAGACAGACAGAGCTTGAGATGGCGGTGACACATCTGAGCTAGAATGCCATACAGGCAGTTTTGTGATACGGTCTTGGAAAGAGGGAGAGTAGTGAGCTATCTTCTGTTTATTGGTGGTAACAAAAGCCATGGTATTTGATGAGGTCACCCAGATACAGTGCCTAAAGGGAGAATAGCAAGGTGCCAGGAACAACACCCTGAAGGACCTCAATGCTAGAGGGAAAGGAGCAACTTTCTCCTGTGAAACCATTGAATGAGTGTTTAGATAGCTAGGAAGAGAACCATTGAATCACAGAGGCCTAAGTCACAAAGGAAGTCAGAACAACAGAGAGTGATCAACTGTGTTGAATGCATCTGTAAGATCCAAAAGGTTGAAAACAGAGTAAGGTGGCCCTTCCTCAGCTGTGGGTTTGGAACCTATAGATTTGACCCAGCATGGATTCTGAACCTGTGATGGGAGGGGTCTTCCGTGAAACTGTAAGTTGCTTTTTTTTGCCTCAGTGCTCAGTGTGAGCTTGGCAGAGGCCAAAGGATGGACGTCCCCAGCCTCTGCT
Source organism: Tiliqua scincoides (assembly GCF_035046505.1). NCBI lineage: Eukaryota > Metazoa > Chordata > Lepidosauria > Squamata > Scincidae > Tiliqua > Tiliqua scincoides. Next base: position 233,699,473 of record NC_089821.1, read on the forward strand.
GAGTTCAGAGGCGCCTATGAAGGCAAAGGAGCAGAGCTCCCCTCACCTCTGGAGGGGGGGCAGCCTCCAGAAATTGAAGGGTGGATATTCACTCATATCCACAGTGTCGGGTATCTGCAGGGGGCTTCCAGAATGGAATTCCCGAAGATAAGGGGACATGTCTGTAATAGCAGAAAGGACAATGCTTCAGAGAAGGCCACTGTATCAATGAACTTCAGGTCCCAGAAAGAGAACATGGGAACAGTGGGCTGTGAGGAATGCTGAAGCAGGTGAGGAGATGATTTGATGGGGAATTCCATAGGAAAAAGGTCAGAGATGGGGTAGCTTTTGGTGGAGATAAAATAAAGATTGTGACCACGGCAGTGCATAGTGGAGTCTATCCAAAGCTGGAGACTGAAGGAGAGGGCTAGAGAGAGGAGATACCAGGCACTGTGACTGTATGGGTGCAAAGCAGTCTTCTGCTAGTAAGCTATGATTTCTCCTAATACCGACCCATGTGTGTGTGCTGCATAAATGGGTCTGGTTTATTTCCCTTGCTGTTAGAAGCCTTACATTATGAGAAAGAAAAGCTTCAGAACTTGGATGACGATTTTCATCATCTTTGCTCACATGCTCTTGGTTTAGCCCAGTGGTACTCAAACTTTTCCGGCCAGTGGCTCCCTTGACCCCCATGGCTGTTGGCCATGACTCCCCATCGTGTTCCTGAGGGCTGGAAGTGACATCATTAAACAGGAAATGGCCAGAAATATTAACTATATTAAATATAATATAATTAATCATATCATTAATTAAATGCAGATCTTAAAAATATATTAATACATAGCAATATACATGCTTTATAAATGATCAGCTGCTGATCACTGTTGGAGACAGCATGCTGGAGTAGGTAGATTTTATCTGGTCCAGGAGGACTCATTTTTTTAAACTTTGTAAGCATACCAATAGAATTATTTTATCAAATGAACTTTGTGAACAACCAGTCTGACCAACATTACACACACACACCCCTGTGGACCCCAATTCAACTAGTCATTTCTCCCATTTTCCTTGGATAGGATTGAACTCTTTATTAATTTAATGAAATTAAATTTTTCCAGCAGCTGGTGGGGAAAACAAAAATAGACCATGAAAATGTATCAGAGCTGATAAGGGTTTGGTTAGGAAGCTGATTTGTCTCCTATACTAGGAGATGCTCAAACCGATGCATGTCTACTCAGAAGTAAGTCCCATTAGAGTCAATGGGGCTTACTCCCAGGAAAGTGTGGATAAGTTTGGGCTGGCAATCACTTCATCAATGGCTGATAAGTATTCCCTTCAAATAGCAAGATTCATCACTTTAAAAATATAGCCTTTCCTCTTCAGTCAAACAACAAGATTAATAAATCATTTTAAAAACAGTACCCTTTTTCTACTCCTGGCCAAGTAAAGTGTGTGCTTGTCTCTCCCCTCCCCCTTTGCCAACTGCATGGAAACAACTTTAAGGGGAGGAAAGCAGGAAGCTTTGGAGATCGAAAGGGGGGAGTGGAAGAGGGAGGGAGTTGAAAAGAGAGATTTCACTTTGATGAGAAGCAATCCCAGGCTGAGAACTAGGAACCAACCAGACAAGGATCAGTGAGGGTTAAGGACTGCAAGCCGAGCATGCTCGGAAGAGGGTGGGGCAGCAGCTGAGCAACGCCTGTTTCTTCTGCTTTAAAAAAAAAGCACAGAGATGGGCAGAAGACTGGCTCATATTCTGCCCAGGGGTGTGACTGTATCGCTGCAAGAGGACATCCCACGCCTCCCCTTTGAGTTCCCGGCGCCGCCCTAAAGAGCCGCGCCTCACAGTTTGAATAACACTGGTTTAGCCTTTTCCATTTCAGAGATTTTCAGTAGTCAAAGACTTGACTAATAATATTAATAATGAAAGAAACCCTGCAGCTGATATAATGGAAAATGGGTTCCCGCTAGCTTGTGGCTGCTTTAGAGAGACATTCCTAGTCGAGACAGGACAGTAATGAACCCTTCCTGAAAGCTTAGTGCAAGTGGCAGAATAATGGAAATTCATTTCCATCCAGACCTTTAATTTGTGAATAAGCACAGTCAGACTATATGGGGACTTAATTTTGTAGTGCAAAAATCTCAGTGACCTAATCATTTCATCCCAAGTCAGTGTAATGCAAATAGGATTATTGCATTAGAAATGTGATTTTAAATGGCCTGGAGCAGTAACTTGTCAGCATTTGGAAGGATTAACTGCATTAAAGTTTAGGCAGCAACAACTAGTCTTTTGTATTGCATCACAGATCACAATACTAAACCCCAAGCCTAGCCTGTTGACGGGACACTTTGTAACTGTGTGTCTCCTGGCAATGGGAATGTCTACTTTGCCTTTATATAACAGTACCTTAAATTGCTCATAATATGGAAGCAAGCCAGAGAAATGACTTGTTCTTTGACTTGTCAACTCTTGCCATTTTATTATTATGAATCTCACAATTGTAGGTGTTTTCTTAAAATCAAAACTATTAAAATCATGAACCTACTCTGTGAAATTTTTATTTATCTGCTTATCTTTGGGAAATGTTTGGAATTACGGTTTTTTAACACTTGTAAACAAAAAGCCTTATTACAGTCTCAGAGTTCACATGAGCATGTACCGTATTTTTCGCTCTATAAGACGCACTTTTCCCCCCCAAAAAAGTGGGGGGAAAAGTGTGTGCGTCTTATGGAGCGAATACTGAAAAGAAAAGAAAAAACTCCGCCCCTGGCCCCGCCCCCTGCCCGCTCTGCTCGGCTCCGCTTCCCAGGAAAGCGTGGGTGGGGTGGCAGTCTTGCTGAGCAAGCCCGTGTGTCTACTCAGAAGTAAGTTTCAGACTCACTGGGACTCACTCCCAGGAAAGGGGGGGGATGGCAGGCTCGCTGAGAAAGCCCACGTGTCTACTCAGAAGTAAGTCACTGGGGCTCACTCCCAGGAAAGCGGGGGTGGGGTGGCAGTCTTGCTGAGCAAGCCCCTAGAGCAGGGCTGCTCATTACGTCGACCCTCGAGCTACCAGTCCATCTCCAGGCGAAATGAGTCAATCGCGGGCTTCTCTCCTGTCCACGCATCCCTAGGAGTGAGCCCCTGGCAGGCTTGTGAGCCCAGGGAGCGAGCCTAGGGAGTGAGTCCAGGGAGCCCAGGGACTGAGACGGGCTCCTCCCTGGGAGAGGAGGCGCTGGCAGGCTTTTCTCCTGTCCACTCATCCCTGGGAGTGAGCCCCATTGGCTCTACTGGGGCTGACTTACCTTTCCCCTGCTTTTGCACTGGTATGTATGGAGATCTGCGCCCCCCCCCCACTTCCATCTGTTGGTTCTGTGTGCAAGGGGTTTTGCAATGGCCTTGCTGTGACGCCTATACAGAGATCTTACCTGCCCCACACTTTTCCCCTGCTTTTGCACTGCTATGTATGGAGATCTGCGCCCCCCCCACTTCCATCTGTTGGTTCTGTGTGCAAGGGGTTTTGCAATGGTCTTGCTGTGATGCCTATACAGAGATCTTACCTGCCCCACACTTTTCCCCTGCTTTTGCACTGCTATGTATGGAGATCTGCGCCCCCCCCCCCACTTCCATCTGTTGGTTCTGTGTGCAAGGGGTTTTGCAATGGCCTTGCTGTGATGCCTATACAGAGATCTTACCTGCCCCACACTTTTCCCCTGCTTTTGCACTGCTATGTATGGAGATCTGCGCCCCTCCCCACTTCCATCTGTTGGTTCTGTGTGCAAGGGGTTTTGCAATGGTCTTGCTGTGATGCCTATACAGAGATCTTACCTGCCCCACACTTTTCCCCTGCTTTTGCACTGCTATGTATGGAGATCTGCGCCCCCCCCCCACTTCCATCTGTTGGTTCTGTGTGCAAGGGGTTTTGCAATGGCCTTGCTGTGACGCCTATACAGAGATCTTACCTGCCCCACACTTTTCCCCTGCTTTTGCACTGCTATGTATGGAGATCTGCGCCCCCCCCACTTCCATCTGTTGGTTCTGTGTGCAAGGGGTTTTGCAATGGTCTTGCTGTGATGCCTATACAGAGATCTTACCTGCCCCACACTTTTCCCCTGCTTTTGCACTGCTATGTATGGAGATCTGCGCCCCCCCCCCACTTCCATCTGTTGGTTCTGTGTGCAAGGGGTTTTGCAATGGCCTTGCTGTGATGCCTATACAGAGATCTTACCTGCCCCACACTTTTCCCCTGCTTTTGCACTGCTATGTATGGAGATCTGCGCCCCTCCCCACTTCCATCTGTTGGTTCTGTGTGCAAGGGGTTTTGCAATGGTCTTGCTGTGATGCCTATACAGAGATCTTACCTGCCCCACACTTTTCCCCTGCTTTTGCACTGCTATGTATGGAGATCTGCGCCCCTCCCCACTTCCATCTGTTGGTTCTGTGTGCAAGGGGTTTTGCAATGGCCTTGCTGTGATGCCTATACAGAGATCTTACCTGCCCCACACTTTTCCCCTGCTTTTGCACTGCTATGTATGGAGATCTGCGCCCCCCCCCCACTTCCATTTGTTGGTTCTCTGTGCAAGGGGTTTTGCAATGGCCTTGCTGTGATGCCTATACAGAGATCTTACCTGCCCCACACTTTTCCCCTGCTTTTGCACTGCTATGTATGGAGATCTGCGCCCCTCCCCACTTCCATCTGTTGGTTCTGTGTGCAAGGGGTTTTGCAATGGCCTTGCTGTGATGCCTATACAGAGATCTTACCTGCCCCACACTTTTCCCCTGCTTTTGCACTGCTATGTATGGAGATCTGCGCCCCCCCCCCACTTCCATCTGTTGGTTCTGTGTGCAAGGGGTTTTGCAATGGCCTTGCTGTGATGCCTATACAGAGATCTTACCTGCCCCACACTTTTCCCCTGCTTTTGCACTGCTATGTATGGAGATCTGCGCCCCTCCCCACTTCCATCTGTTGGTTCTGTGTGCAAGGGGTTTTGCAATGGTCTTGCTGTGATGCCTATACAGAGATCTTACCTGCCCCACACTTTTCCCCTGCTTTTGCACTGCTATGTATGGAGATCTGCGCCCCCCCCCCCACTTCCATCTGTTGGTTCTGTGTGCAAGGGGTTTTGCAATGGCCTTGCTGTGATGCCTATACAGAGATCTTACCTGCCCCACACTTTTCCCCTGCTTTTGCACTGCTATGTATGGAGATCTGCGCCCCTCCCCACTTCCATCTGTTGGTTCTGTGTGCAAGGGGTTTTGCAATGGTCTTGCTGTGATGCCTATACAGAGATCTTACCTGCCCCACACTTTTCCCCTGCTTTTGCACTGCTATGTATGGAGATCTGCGCCCCCCCCCCACTTCCATCTGTTGGTTCTGTGTGCAAGGGGTTTTGCAATGGCCTTGCTGTGATGCCTATACAGAGATCTTACCTGCCCCACACTTTTCCCCTGCTTTTGCACTGCTATGTATGGAGATCTGCGCCCCTCCCCACTTCCATCTGTTGGTTCTGTGTGCAAGGGGTTTTGCAATGGCCTTGCTGTGATGCCTATACAGAGATCTTACCTGCCCCACACTTTTCCCCTGCTTTTGCACTGCTATGTATGGAGATCTGCGCCCCCCCCCCCACTTCCATCTGTTGGTTCTGTGTGCAAGGGGTTTTGCAATGGCCTTGCTGTGATGCCTATACAGAGATCTTACCTGCCCCACACTTTTCCCCTGCTTTTGCACTGCTATGTATGGAGATCTGCGCCCCTCCCCACTTCCATCTGTTGGTTCTGTGTGCAAGGGGTTTTGCAATGGTCTTGCTGTGATGCCTATACAGAGATCTTACCTGTACCACACTTTTCCCCTGCTTTTGCACTGCTATGTATAGAGATCTGCGCCCCCCCCCCACTTCCATCTGTTGGTTCTGTGTGCAAGGGGTTTTGCATTGGTCTTGCTGTGATGCCTATACAAAGATCTTACCTCCCCCACACCTTTCCCCTGTTTTTGCACTGGTCTGTATAGAGATCTGCTCCCCCCCCCTTGTATTGGAATCCAGGAAGATCTGGTGAGGAGGTAGATGTGGTGTCAGCAGTGGCCCCTTTAAGGGTAAGGCCTGGGCATCCTGGGCACAGCTGCAGCCACTGGAAGGCAATAGGGCCCTCAGGGATATAAGGAGTACCAGAGGCAGAAAGGGTTTGTGGGTTTTGAAGGAGTGTGGGCTGGCTGGCTGGGTTTATTGAATTTGGAATCTGAGTGTGGCTGGACTTGTATACCCTGATGGATTTAACTGACCTACCTGGAACCTGACCTTGGACTGTAATTTGGCTTATTGGCTCTGGACTCTGATTTGGCAACTCTGAATGATGGAACTGATTTACTTGGCATCTGTGGACTGGAACTGGACTCATTTTTGCTTGCTGCACTGGTGAGTTGCACAAGGGGGACTGATCAGCCTTAAGCGGGCATGAGGCCCAGTGGATTGAAATTTGGCAGAACATCATTGTAGCAGAAAGATAATGTGGTCCCCTATTTGTGTGCACCTGCTTTTGTGAGCTTCATAAATTCTGACTCTAGTGATGATGAGTTCTTGGGATTTCCAGAAAACTAGAGTACTCAAACCTTTAAGTCTCTCCATTTGTTAATGACAGTGATAATGGTTCTTAATGCCACTGTTGACTGCTGTTCACTTTACATGGTTCAAATGTTATTCTGTTATAGTTTATTAAATATTTTATTACACTATTTGGTTCAGAATATTTTTTCCTTGTTTTTCTCCTCTAAAAACAAGGTGCGTCTTATGGTCAGGTGCGTCTTATAGAGTGAAAAATACGGTAATTCTCTCTTGCTGCAATCAGTGGTACCAAAAAGCATGTAATGGCGACTGGTTTATGCCCAAGATGCATAACCTCTTTTTACCTAGTACAAGTACTTGAGAAGTACAAATATATTCCTAATATAAATTGACCATATTTTCTGAAAGCACCTATTTTGTAGATAGGGTACCAAGTTCCTTGCTTTGGTGCAGAATTTGACAATTTTGCTAGCATATACTGAATTTTTGAATGTTTTCACTTGGCTACGGTGACCCATGTGTTAGTAACTTCAAGACTGAACTACTGCAATGCACTCTGTGTGGGGCTCCCTGCCAAAGCAGTTCGGAAACTGCAATTGGTGCAGAATGCGGCAGCCTGAGTAGTTATGGGCACCAGATGTTATGACTCGGCTGGACCACTGCTTCAGCTACTACACTGGCTGCCCTTGCGCTTCCAATCCCAATTCAGGATGCCAGTTCTAACTGTTAAGGCCCTCCATGACCTGGGTCCAGGCTACCTGAAAGACTGCCTCCTTCCATACATTCCAGCCCGTCCTCTTAGGTCAACTGAAGGGGCTCTTAGAACACTGATGTGCCACCTTTGTCCCGAGGGTTGGCGGCTCAGGAGCAAGCCTCCTCTGTAGTGGCACCACAATTTTGGAATGCCCTCCCTGGAGAACTGAGAACTCCCTCTCTCATGGCTTTTTGGTGAGGGCTCAAAACATACCTATTTCATCTGGCATTTGATTGCTGAGTAGATATTTGCCCTCTGTGTCTCTGATATACTGTGGTATAAGTATGTGTATATGTATATACACACATGTGGATATTCTGTGGTATATCAGAGTGTGTCGTGTTGATTCATACTGTTGTGACTTAACTACCTCCCTGAACATTGGCTTGGCTCAGTGATGAGTTCTTTTTTCTCCCCTTTTATTTTGCGACGTGTAATGTTAATTTTACACTTTTTCCATCATGTAATGTTAAAATTAATGTTTTAATGCCTTGTTTGATGTTTTTACTTGTTGTGATACTTTGTATTTGATTATAAAGCTTTGTGAGCAGCCTTGGACATTTTGCTTCATCATGGGAAAGGCAGGGTATAAATCTCTTGAAATAGAAATAATACATTTTGAAGTATTTATTATAATATAAATGATTATTTCCTGTTATAGCATTTGGGAGTTGGATTTGTTGAACTGTGGAGAAAAATATGTGTAATTGTGAATATTTATAAAAACGTGTGCTTTCTAGGTTTCTGGGGACGTCCGCTTTGAAATTAAGATTTCCGAGATTTGTAATTGTTATATGTGAAATGCTGGCCTCCGCAGAATGGCTTTTTATACCCCAGCATAATGAGAAACTCTCTTGTGGAATATAAAATAAATAATCTGTTCTCCTCCGATAAATGTCAGAAAGAATGTAATGAATGTCACCTTTCCGTTGACTAGTGCTGCACAGTTTACACTGCCACTATTGCACTTTGCTGTATGATAGTCTTGTAAGATTATATTGTTTTTATTATTTATGCCAAAGCTGCATATATTGACCTTGTCTGTTGGAGACAGGGTGTGTGTGTGTGTGGGGGGGGATGAATGAGGAAGCAGGGCAAAGATAAAAATGCAGTACAGAAAGGAAGTCCATCCATTTCCACTATGCTCAGATCCAAATTCTAATAATGCTCCAGGCATGTTAATGTCGCTTTTGAAGACACTGGTACATTTGTGCCTGATTCTAAGGAGCCGTGAAAAAGTACTGATTGAATTCTATTACACCCATTTACCTGGGAGAAGATCTGTGTAGGACAAAACTGGGAAGCATGCTGTGAGGATTATGCATCTTCTGGAAATGAGACTCCTGTATTTATTGCAATTTTCATCACATTTTTCCCCCTTGACAAACAATAGGTTGCAGGTCTGTATGATGGTATGGAGTTGCATGCCTGTGTTTTTTTTTTTTTAAACTTACTGTGTAAACCAATAATTGGTTGTGAGATTGCCTTTAAGAATTTTTGTCAATTTGGGTACCTGGAACAGATCTCAAAGATTACAATATCTTCAGTTCTTAAATATTCACATTTTATCTCACAAGGGAAGGCTATTGTTAATATTTTGCCTCTAAGACAAAAGAAGGAGATGGTTTTATTGTGTGTGTTGAAGAACTATTTCATACTGACTTCTTTTTCTTATGGGGAAAAAATATCCATCCCAAATGTGGGTCAATAGCATGTACTGGGCAAGTTGCCCAAATCAGCAGATTGTTAGAGGCTGTGCAGTTTTGTGTACATAGGAAAGAAAGCAGTTCACACAGACCCGGCCACATCAGCAGTCTAATACCCTGGATTATTTTTGGAACATCAGATACTTGGGATAGTTCCAAATGCTGAACTGAACAGCTTTCTATGGCTTTCTATACAAAGTACTTGACCGATACGTCCTGCATCTTTATTCAAGCTTGGTTTCGGCAATTTGTAATGTGCGAGTGTCACAAATGTCAGAAGTGTAAGGTCTGTTGCATATGTGCTGGTATGAAGTCTGTTAGCTTGTAGCACAAGCATGGCCAAAAATGTCTAATGCTAAGAGCTGTGTATTGCCATTTTCTGTGACCAGATTTCACAAGATATATTCCATTGCTGTTTTCCCTTGTATACCAAATCCCCCACACGCACCTTATTCTTCCACCTCATTACTCCTTCTTTATCCCTTGGAAGTTTCCAAAGGTAAGCTTTCTGTGTTTTGCCTGGGCTATTTCTCCAGTCACCTAGTAATTAGACTTTTCTGTTTTGTTATTGTAGTCCTTATAGCTGTGGCTATTGACATAGGGAAGTTTTATAATATAATATTAGTAATTATCTTTAATATATTAGTCAAGACTAATTTACATGTTCAGAAAAAGCACATGGAACAGCCCTCTTGTGACTGTAACACTTTGCAATTGTAATGTAATAAAATTGCAATTGTATGAATTGTATGTTAGAGTGCCCTGTTATGTGAAATCTCTTTGTACAGTTCATAGAAAACTGCCGTGCCAGGGAGAAAGACTAGAGTTTTTCTCCTAGATGCACTTTTTACTGTGAAAGAACACTTTAATCATGTGTTTTTCCCCAGTATACATTCTGAAGCAGTACAGTCCCTGGAGGATAGTATGTATATCTTTTCTGAATATATAAATCAGTCCTATGCCATTTGAGAGTGAGTGTGTGTGTGCGTGCGCGCATGCATTTTTCCCATTCCACCCACCAATTTGCATCTTTTATCTAGCAGATCTTTTATCTGTTAGCAGTTTTAAAAAAATTATTATGCCGTCTCCTATTGTGCAGTGTTGACAGTATTCTGTTCTCTTAAAATGACGGCAATTAATATAATCACATTTCTTTAGCTAAATAGAATCTTGCTTATTCCAAGTTTCAAAGGTTGAAAGAAAAAAAACATTTTTCTTCCAAGCATCACAGAGGATTTTCATAAGAGTCCAATAGGCATTGGTGCAGTGGAGCCATCCTGGCTCTTGGACACTATATTGCTAGAACAGAAGCTATTCCTCTTGCATTTGTCTGTTAGTTTCTCTGTTTGCTTAACAGTGGCTGGAAAAGAAAAACAATAAATCCCATTCTACAGCAAATTGGAAACCATGACTCATGTGTTTCTCATTCTCTAATGGATGTTATTAACTGTTAACAAGTTCTCTAAATCAGGTTAATATTGGTGGTATCACTCATGGTTGTCCCATTGGAAAAGTTAGGACTCGAACATTGTTCAGTCAGCATTAGTTTTTTAAGAGGAAGCTGCTGTGCTTATCTAAGCTTTGATTCTGTTCCTGGCAAAATATAGTAATAATGCTAGAGATGATGTTAGTATGTGGCATGGACAAAAGGGAACTCCCAAGGGAATGCAGGGTGACTCAGGGAAGTAGTGCCTTGCATTTAGTGTGCTTGCCCCTTTCTTGCTTCTCGGTTTCTTTTGTGGGACTAGGACCCAAATGGGGAAAATCCTTGGCAGAATGTGCCCACTGCCACGAGCCCAGGCTATAAGACTGGATGGAGGAAGGCCATCTCTGCCAAGTCCCCCTCCTAAGAGAACTCTAAACCTCAGGGAGGTCTTTTAGAATCCCTCCCAGTGGCATTTGACAGTCTACTGACCCTCCCCATAACCAAGGACCAGGCAGACCAGGGGTTAAAATAGAACCAGATTTTATTTAAAAGGTTAAACAACAACAGGGGAAGAAAACTGGGAGGACTTTGTAAGACAGATTGAAATGAAATCAAAAAACGGATGCATTCTAGCTGGACATTTTCCTTAATGATGCCACTTTGCCTGAATGAATCTGCAGCTCTTTTCACTGCTGTTTAACAACTGGGTGCTTTGGTCTGAGTCCCACAGAGTGGGTGGAGTTCTTAGGTTGCTGGAAGGGAACTACCACAGTTTTCTGTGCGCTGGGAGAATGTTTGCATTTACTGGAATGATGGTGCAGCACTTGCTGGTTGGAGGAACAAAACAGGCAGGAATGTGAACCAATTGGCAGGCATATTCCAGTTCTTGGCGGGAACTCACTACTTGGATGGAAGAGAAGCTGAATTGCCCCTCATGGATGACAGCCTCTGTAACGAAAGGCCAAAAGCTATCCGTAAGCTGGTCCTAGTAGCTGACTGACACTGGCTGCTGCTGGTGAGGCAAAACTGCCTAAAACACTGAAAAAGATCAGGGAAACCTGGGGATTCATCACATCTGGTTTCCTGTTTTTTACTTTTTTCATGCAGTGCTTTCAAATATGAATTTGAAATTAAAATATGGATTAGGCATGTATTTTACTGGATGGAGAAAGGTAAACTCACAAGTGGTTCACGCGTAGTCCTTGTGACTCAATTTTCGTGGGTTGGTTATAATAAAAGAGGAGCCCTGATAGATCAGATGAAAGATCATCTGGTCCAGCATTATGTTTTCAACAGTTGGATGCCTCTGAGAACCTCATAAGCAGGGAACGAAGGCAACAGCAACCCGCCTCCCTATATTTGTCTAAGGTATGGACTTGGATGAGAGTGAACCTGCATAACCATCCATTGCCTCTCAGTCCAAGCCTTTGCAAAGTCTGCATTACTCATTGATCTGAATGCTCTTTTATGCACTTGATTACTAATAGATAGCTTCTGCATTTTGGTGAGGGATTACAAACTGTATTGCAGAGAGCGGAGTCTTGAAGAGGTGATATGAATGATGTATCAATTGTTGTGCAGTGGACCCTCACTTTACAACGGTACTCTGTTCCGGAGACACTATTGTATTATGAAAATATTGTAATAAGAACCCAATAATGCAGTGCTTTCCAATTCCCAGCATCCTTCAATGCCCCTGCGCACTGCAAGCTGGCACACAGCTCCTGGAAGTGACTATCAGTAACATCATTGCCAGTGATTTCTGGGTTTGGAGATCAGGTGAGGGATGCTACCAGTGGAGGTAAGGGGCTCAGGACAGGCAGGAAGGCATTTCCTGGAAGGCACATGGAAGCTGCGCTTTGGAGCTCAGCCCACCAGACTGTTTGTAGCATCTCATGCCATCTTGCTGCCAGCCAGGTAGCATTTCACAACACTCCAGGGAGTGCCTCTTGATTCTCCAGAGCATCGAAATGCACAGTTTGGGAATCCCTTCAATAATGCATTGTTTTCTGGTAATTCATTCCAAGACCTCAGAAGTTAGCTTAATTCTGTAGCAGAAATGTTATTTCCCTTTCTAAAAGTGATTTTAAAGGTGCCTACTTTAGGGGCCATGGTTATTGGTTCACGCAATGTTGTAATAATAAAACACAAATTTTGCCGGTGCAGACTTAAGAACTCTGTGTCAGGCTTTGCAGCCCAACATGGAGGATAGGATCCAGTGGAGCATGGCTCCATTGGTCCCATCTCTCTCTGATGCTGGTCACTCCTCCCTGCTCCCTTCCCCACTCTAGACTGCCTCCCACCCATCTCGAAGGCCCTTACCACTGCCTGGAGCTCTTATCTTGCTCCTGGTGGCGTCTGTCCAGCTCTGGGCCCAATGCTGACTGGTACTGGGTCGGCGCTCCCTCTTCACAGCGTTCCTTAAACATTCTTTACATTTATGATGCCCAGCACCAGCACTGGAAGCCCGTAGGACTAACTCTAACTCTATTGTCCTGATCCATCAGAGGAAACCTGTATCAGTGTTCCCTCTAAGGCAGGAATTCCTAACTTCTTGGGAGTATGGGAACCAAATTAGGGAAGTATGGGATCCGATCTCTGAACAATTAAAAGAATTGTTGTTGGATTATTATTAGATATTTGTTAATATTGGTATTAGATAATTGTTAATATTACCTAATGTGTGTTTTATCCATTTGGTTGTGTCCAACTCTTGGGGACGTTATAGGCAAGAGAAATTAACAGATTAATAATTGAATCTTAACAATTATTATATAACAATTATCTAACGATCACCATTATTAATATGGATTAGGGTGTTCTCTTCTTTGCTATCCATATGTAAAGTAAAACCAAGCTATTGACATCTTTTGAAGTTATAATGGTACCTAATAGGACAGGTTGTGGTGATAATAATGATGACTTCAACAGTTTGGCTATGGGGACATATTGGACAATCCATTGGAGGGGTCTATAATCATTAAAAGGTTAGGAACCCCTGCTGTAAGGTGTGCGGTGGAAAGTTGCACCACTGCCAGCTGAGCTATGTGCAATGTGGACTTTGGGAACCCAGAAGCTCGGTGATGATGTGATGACGTCGTCGCCCAACATCTAGAAAGATGTCAGATTCCTTAGAGAAAACACTGATCTGTACATGGATGTAGATTTCTGAATACACCACTAGTATGGATGTACATCAGCATGAACAAGGGTGCTGAAGTTTGGTGTATTCATGAAAATGGCTTTACAACTTTGTTGTTGAATATTGAGACACCCCTCCCCCTTTTCATGCTGCACTTTGTTTCCACACAAAACAGCGAAGTGCTTTGTTTCTGGATCAGACCGGTGGCATAACTATGTCACACAGGTTACTAGTTCTCCCTGTTTATAATTTTTTCCCCCTAATGTGTGATGTGTACTTATCATGGGAACTGCAGGGTGTAAAGTCCTAAAGTCCTGCTGTGGTAAAAATTTATTACCCCCTATTTTCCTATCATTTGAGAGACCTCCTGTATGGGGTTACTAGTGCATTTGGATGCCATTGCCATGTTATTGGTTGGGTAGGAAGACCTTCTTCTTACCCAGCTGATGAGTAAGCAAAGAACTTGGCTGATCAGTGATAGTTTTCAAAAATTACCTTGGCAGTGACCCATTTTACACAAAGGGATATTTTGCTGCAAAGACAGAACTTATGAATAATCACACATCTACTCTGAGATAACGTGATAAAGGAAAATGGGAAAAGGAAGAGGAAATTGCATACAAGAACCCCCACAATTGGCCACATGCGCAGTCTGAATTGTCAACCGTATGTGTGTTTAAGTCGGTCATTTCAAATACTTATAAAGTATTTTATAAAAGAGAAAGAGGCTATTATGGAACTGACCATCTTTTGTTTAAAATCAGTATTTGCTTCAAAAATTTTGTGAAAACACACACACACACACACACACACACCCTCTGCCTAGATCTTTTATTATGCTCAGCCTTCTCCTTGGAATCTTTTTGAATGTAAAGTCTTTCCTGAATGGTGGTGCTGAAGATTGGATGCTGTGCTCCAGTGAAAATCCCTGCTAGTGCATAGAAAAGTATTTCTCTATTCAAGGCTCCTGTAAACTCAACTTAAAATTGTGGTGTCCTTTTGTGCCACAGCATTATGTTGTTGACTCATGTTCCTTTTCATTTTCTTTTAATTGCCTGACTCCCCTTGCATTCTGAATATTTAAACCAACTTGAGTGATGAATTGTAGGGAGTGGCTGGACTGAAGGAAATGCACTGAGCCCTTGAAGCATCTTGTAAAATAGCATCATTATTTTTCTAACACTATATGGCTATATGCAAGCAATTTCTATCACTGGATAAACACATTAGGCTAGCTAATGCATCTTTGTGATTCTAATATTTAATGATCTCATCCATAATACAGTTATTAAAATATTACTGTAATTATGTAGTCAATTTTTTTCTAATAGAGAAGCTGCAACATAATTTATTAGCTACTAAATCTTTAATTTTTCTCCCCACATTTTATGTTGAATTATGTGTTAGATCACAATTTTTGGAAACTGAGCTGAGTGCTAGAAAATATTCAGTATGATTTTTGTGTGAGAGGACCTAATCTTTCAGAGGAAGAGCCTTTTAGCAGGTGTGGGATTATAGCTAGGTAACAAAGCTACAAATCTCACCTCTGTCACATGATTGCCTGGTGGCCCTGCCCCTTCCACCTGCCCAACTTCTCTCTGGGGATAAGAATACAGGTGGAGCCTATTTATATGCGTTAGTTCCATTCCATGACTCATCGTGATTAACAAACAATTGTGCAAAATCCATAGAGTTATGCAAATACACTGCAGCCTGACACTTCCCGATGGAAGGAAACTAAGGCAGCTGTTCTCAATCCCCTTCCCTCCACTCCTTACTCAGCCCTCCTGTTGCCAGCTGTCCTGCTTCTTTCACAGTTGGAATGGTGAGCTTGCTTGGGAAGCCTGGTCCTCTGTGTCCCAGGTGGCCTCCCAACAGCGCTGCAGGTTCTCCTCCTCCTCTTCGCTGCTGCCGCCGCCGCCCCTGCAGCCCTCCCTGGCCACCGCCATCATGGAAGCTCCTCTGCCCTGGAGCATTCTGGGACTTGTAGTCCGGCTCGCTGCTCACCCTCACCTGTCTCTCCAAGGCTTGCTTGTGAAGGCTTGCTGGAGCAGGAGAGCCTGCACCATCTGGGGGGGGGGGAATTCGGCAAACACTCCCTGGGTTTTTTAAAGCAATATCCTCTACTCCCCCTCCTGCCTCCCCCTCCTGAGCCCTCCCTGTTGCCAGCTGCCCAGCTTCTTTCACAGTTGGAATGCTGAGCTTTTAAGAGTCCAGCCCTATGCATTTCTACTCAGAAGTAAGCCCTATTCCAGTCAATGGAGCTTACTCCCAGGAAAGTGTGGAGAGGATTGTAGGCTAAATCTCATGATTTGCTTGGTGGGAAGGCTTGCTTGTGTTGGTGATAGCCTGCACCATGGGGGGGGGGGGCTTGCTTGTGTCATGATTGCCCGCACTATCTGGGGGGTGGAATTCAGCAAACACTCCCTGGGTTTTTTAAAGCAATCCCCTCTGTTGCAACCACACCTGCCCCTGTGTGTGGGTGTGTGAGTGAGTGACCTCCACCCGTTCTGGTTGCACAGGATTTTCTACCCCCCTCTTCAGCCTCTTTGCTGGCTCAGGGGCTCCAGGAGTGTTACTGTTCTTTTGCAAGGGGAACCTCTTCCAGGGCTCCAGGGCTATTCTCTGCCTGGGCAAGGCGGAGCTTTTTTGCAGTGTTTTGGGATGCCTGGAAATGCCATCCTGCACAGGGCAAAGGAGGCAAAGGTGTGTGTGACTTTCAGTACCCCCACCCCATTGGTGTTGAGACAAATCTGTGGATAAATAGGCTGCACCTGTACTGACCAATACTGACCTTTGAGCACTTCACAGTACAGACTACAGTGATGATAATCATGATGTTTGCCCTGTGTGCAGCATGTGGCAAAATCTTGATATGTGGCAACAGCTTATATGTAAGAACACTTAATTGTATACCTACTAGGGCTCAGTCCTGGCATTCCTTTTCAATGAAATTTGAGCAGATGTGGAATGCATCTTGCTACAGAGCAGGGGTGGTCAAACTTTCTTAAGGTAACAGCCACATACAATAATAATAATAATAATAATAATAATAATAATAAACAAACAGGTGTTTGAGTGCCACAATTTTTAAGAAGCATTTCAATTCTAAAATATATTTATTCACTATGAACATTAAACATTTTAACCCAGTGAGATCTCAATTTATACCTGATTGGTTTATTAAATTATGTTAAAATTATAAATCTTGGACACTTTTTGATTTTCCTTTTATATTACCTATGATACAAAAAGGAGCTCAGCCAACATATTTCCATGACCTGCACATTATATATCCAGGCATGTGGCTCACGAGCCATGGTTTGGCCAACCCTTATGGGAGAAACTGCCAGATGCTGGTGTTTCCAGACTGGCATGTACCTCAGCATCTCTTTTTCTAAAAATTAAGTGCTTTAAAAGCTGTATGAAGAGCCCCTGTAGGTCTACTAGGACTTCTGAGTCACTCCACTCTGAATAGAGTTCCTCCTGCCTCATTGCTTGTCAAGCTCGTCCTGAAATTCAGGAAGTAGCTTTGAGAGTGGCTTCTGGTGCAGCACAAGATGGTAGTGTGGGAAAGTCTCAAAAAACCTTAACAAATTATTTGGATATCCGCCATAGAGGAGCAGCCGCATGAGATCAAATATAGTTTCATACACAGAAATAATTCACTCTAGTGGATTATTTTACAATTGTAGAATCTTCATCTTTTATATTTCCTTATTTTGCGCACAGCATAATGTATTTAGAAAGGGACAAACTGGTGCAAATGGCAGGGCTGACCAACCCACAGGAGATGGACTGGTTGGAGAAAGTGGACTAGTGAGAGGCAGCAGATATGCTGTGGTGGAAGAAGGCATACATGGGTGGAGGACAAAGCAGACATAATGCCTAGTAACTAGCAGTAACACTCCTGCCCCTTCCCTCTCCCACCTAGCTGATGCAGGGGTTGTTCTGGCAATTTTGATATTTCTCCACTGCTACCACCTGCAGAGGTGGGGGGAAATGCAATCTTGGAAACCTTCCTCCCTGACTTGTAATGGGGATCCCAAAACCTGGCGAATCCCACTTGTTCCAAAACTAAAACAACCAATATTGATGGCTGAGTGGTCTGAGAAAGCATAACAGCCTGCACATCATGAGGAACTGAGACCAAACAGGCAGTGTAAAAAAATTATTAAGAGGCTGAATGAACAAGGCAAGTAAAAGAAACGGGGAGGGGAGGCAGATGATCAAAAGACACAAGACAGGCTGAGAGAAAGAAAACGGGACTATCCCAGAATGGAGTGTTGGCACAGGACTGAAGAGACTAGCAGAAATAAAATAAAATTCCTGATGCAAAATATGTGGATATTATCGCTGCTTAGCTATTTATGTTGCCTAGAAGAAAAGGGGAGGAACACCAGGTCATGCAACAAAGAGTGGGTGAACTCTCTGATTCATGGACATTGCATCTCAAGGAATGAACCAGAAGCAAGAACCAGAGCATATCTGAGCATGCTCTTAAAAACAAAACAAAACTATTTTTTTCCTTCTGTGTCAAGTTTATTGGAGGAATGAGGATCATCCCACCCCTTTACCTAGCTTGGTGGGCTTGACTGCCCAATTGCTGGGCACATGCTAATCTCAGCAGGAAGGTTGCCGAGCATCTTTTGTCTTTTTGAAGGTTCAGTTGTGTAGACAGCACATATGCATGATACTTGACCTTTTTGTAATGTCACTGGATTTATAAAAGACAGGGTTTAATGAAGGCACTGAAGGTTACTGAAGATGACTTGTAGACTTTTAGGATGCTGAGGTATCACAGAAGGCTTTGGAGCGAGGTTAAAATGGTCTAAGAATAGAGAAAAATAGGTAGAAAGTAGGGGAGAAATTGGGAATTTTTATCACACATGCCTGACAGGCTACTCAGCGGCTTGACTGTTGGGCCAAACATGCAGGAACAGGCGGTGGCAGTTTGAGAATTGCAGCCACTCCAGCCTTTTGTTTCACCAACCACTACCACCTGTTTCTGCTGTGTCCCCAGCTCGCCAGGCCTTGGGGACCCAGCAGAAACAGGTGACACATCTTTGTCATGAGTGGGAGAGGGTACACACTCATCTACACTCACAGCAAGGTAATATCCTGCTTCAGGTGCACTGGGAGTTGGGATGAACCTGACGAGATGGGAGGAATTGCATTGGTAGACATAGTGAATCCCTAAAGCAGATGGGAAGCTGTCACCATGGAAGTTCTCCAGAAACCATTTAAGTGTAAACACACTGGCAGTGCCAAGTAGGTGATCCTGTTTCTACCCCATTTCTTAGATTCCATACAAAGCCTGGTTGTGTTTACTGATTTATTGCTGCTTGAAATATGGGTGCTCTGGAACACTAGAATTCATGGATTTTATGTTTTCTACAAGCATGGGCAGAGGGTCTTGCATTCAAAGAGGCAAGATAGGCCATGTAGGACAAGAGCAGTGGACACAAGATACCATGTCTCATGTATCCAGTCAGCAGAAGAACTGGGTCTGGATCCCAATATACTCTATTCACTCTGCTTTGCCATATATTAGTTGCTCTGTCTGCTGCTGCAGTAGTTAAATAATGTCTTGTGGGCACTTGAGTGCTCCCTTGCAGCTTTGTGTGTCTCCATATTGCCTATTTAATATTCCATTTCAGTTTAACCAAAGACGAAGCATCTAAAATTCCCTTATCCTTTAGGAGTCATTTTCACTGAGGTGAATTCCTGTGATGTTTCTTTATAAATACTGAATTTCACATCAGTACAAAGGAAAAAGAAGGAAGGGCAGCAGATGGGGAGACAGAAGAGGTGAGTTTTTTTAAAAAACTTGTTCTGTATTTTTTGTTATTTTTTGCCAGCACAGCAGTGAAATATCAACTCTTTCTTCCCCCTCCCCACACTGAAAAAGAATCCCACTTTGATCGCAGCAGTCATTGCAGCAGACATGTACGAAAGAGGTTGAGATAAAGGCACTTTTTGTGGCTGAAATATCTGAGCCAGAGTGGGTTGTGTGGGAAGCAAGGGCAGGAGCAGTGTGCTGAGCAAGTAGTGTGCAGCACACAGGTGACACTGATAAATGGTTCCCTAAAGCCAGCATCTGCAGCAAATTGTCAGACTGAGAAGAGTTCCCGGCATACCCTATTCCTCTGTGTGAATAAAATCTCCGTTGAGCCATTATTTACCCATCTACCTGTGAAATGTAGGGGGATAGGATTCATTGCCCTACTGCAGGTTTGATTTGATTTTGCTCTTAATATACTGCATATATCTGTTATTTCTTTTTCTTGTGTTGCTTTTGGTAGTGATGGATCGTGGCTCGCCTGTTTCTGATTAGCCACATAACTCTTTGAAGGGAAAGAAAAAAAGGCTTAAGTGGTTTTCTGGTTAAAGTACTGGCTTTCTAAGGTCTGGAATTCTGTTTCTACTGAATGAAATGAATTTAATGGTCTTGACTCTCTTCTTTGTAGTTGCACAGTTAAGTAAGATAAGTACTAAGCATACTCCCAAGGCTTTTTTTCTGTGAAATGGTAAGACCCAAGAAAGAAAGCAAAGGATTCTTTTAACCATCCATTGTCTGGAGAGTCCCATGAATGATTTAACTTACTTAAAATAATAATAAGTGTAAAAAAAAATGCTGGTGTTGTGATTATCTGCACCATCTGGGGGGGATTCAGCAAACACTCCCTGGGTTTTTTAAAGCGATCCCCTCTGTTGCTACCACACCTGCCCCTGTGAGTGAGAGAGAGAGAGAGCTCCACCTCACTGCACGTGTTCTGGTTACACAGGGTTTTCCGCCCCCCTCTTCAGCCTCAGCTGGCTCAGGGGCTCCAGGAATGTTACTGTTCCTTTGCAAGGGGAACCTCTTCCAGGGCTCCAGGGCTATTCCCTGCCTGGGCGAGGCAAAGCCTTTTTGCAGTGTTTTGGGCTGCCTGGAAAGGCCATCCAGTGCAGGGCAAAGGAGGCAAAGGTGTGTGTGACTTTCAGCACCCCCACCCCATTCGTGCTGAGACAAATTGCAGATTAAAAATCCATGGATCAATAGGCTACACCTGTATATCATAGTATTTCAAGGTTGCTTTAACCAAAACATGAAAGCTCTGTTTAAAAAAACAAGTTATAATTCCACATAAATGACTCAGGATGAAAAATATTTCATCTAAAAATATTGCTGATGAATGATGAGTTATTTAAATGTTTTCTATCCTACCTTTCCTTCCTCTTGCTCTTGCAACAGTCATGGTAAATATCTCCTTTATGTTCCTTTGTGAATATATACGCTTGCAATATGATATTCAAACTGGCAGTCTTAAAAATTATAAGAAATAATGACAGGACAACACACGGAAGGTAGTGGCATGACTTTGAAGAGTAACTCCCTGATTAGTAAACTAAGCCTGGGGAAAGGGATAAGCCCCCCCCCCCCCAAAGGAAAGAAAGAAAAACCATCCATTAACCAAGTAATGCAATGAGGCAAATGAATATGAAGGGAAATCCTGCAGGAGGAAGCCACTTCACTAAAGTTGTCAGACAGCTTCATCTTGACAGTTGTCCTCCTGAGATTTGACTTTCACTCTAACGTGGCATCCTGTGTCAATATGAGCTGGAATGAAATTTTGAATGTAAATGTTGCATCTTAATGTTTTCTGCTATATTATATATTAACTATATATAACTATATATTAACATTTATATAGCACTTTCTGAGTGTGCAAAGTTCTTTGCATATATTTCCTTGATGTTCTTCCAACATCTTTGTAAAGTAAGTATCATTATCCCCATATTGTAACTGGAGAGCTGAGACTGAGTGGGAGTGGCTTCCAAAGATAAATAACAGTTCAATCCTGTGCTCCAGGACCGCCATAATGAGCAGTGCCACTGAAATGATTGCTGTCACATCCTGTGGAGCCGGGGCAGTCGCTGGAGTTGCCTCAGGGTAAGGGAATGTTTGTTCCCTTACTGTGGGTAAAGCCCCAGTGGCCCCAGTGGGTCTTCTAGGAGCTGTTCCAGCTATTTTAGTGGCACAGAACTGAGGAGGCCTGTGTAGAGCTCCGCAGGCCGGGATGGGGCATAGGATTTGGCAGTGGAGTCTGCTGCCGTCTCCGCCCCCTCCGGAGCCCAATCCTCCCTCTGGCCCACCTTTCCCCACCCAGTTCTGCCCCCTCCCCACCTTCCCCCAGCCCTCCCCACAACTTGAAAAGCCTTTTTGCCAACCAGCAGCCACACTTACCACCAGCTGCCCACAGTGCTGTTTTTTCAGTGCTGAAGCCTAGAGCCAACTGGCACAGGCCACAGCGCTGCCATCGCATCCTATCTGCTGGCACAGAAGTGCCTTACGGCATGTGCCAAAGCAGTTGCCTGGGGAATGCAGCGATTGCCAGCGCTGCTTAGGAATAGAACTGGGCCCTTGGCAAATTTATATCAGGACTTTCCCAGTTCAAATTTTACTCGTGCTTTGTAACGCGTTGTCTATTTTGGGTTCATATTTTACCTGTAAGTATGATTGTCTTGCTTCCACTTGTATCTCTGTATCCTTTTTGAGGTTAAAAGGGTAATAATAATCATGACTTCATATAAATGAGATTAATCTGTGTTGGGAAAAGCAGTAAAGGGAGCCTTGTCTTCTCCAACCTTGTTTATTGTGAATTGTAACATTTTCCATAAATTGACAAGTACTGTATTGTACTTATAATGTGCAGGTTGCTCTGCAGTTTCCAGTGCAATTGTATGCTTGTTTACTCAGATGTAGTTCCTGTTGTGTGCCTTAGGATTTACTCCTAGGAAAATGTGCATAGAATTACAACTCTAGCTTTTTTTTTTCTTTTTTCTTTTAAATAAGATGGGTAAATATTGTGCATAAGTGTCTGCCTTTTGATGAAGCTTTTGTTTAGCTCAGGAGTCTCCAAGCTTTTTGGCAAGAGTGCCACATCAAATATCTGGCATGGTGTGGAGGGCTGGAAAAGAAATTTAAATATAAAATTTAAATAAATAAATTAGAGATGGAACTTAGATGAGTGAAGAATGAATGGGCTCATTCATTCCACCTCTCTGGCCCTCCAGACACAATCAGAGCACAGTTCTGGTCATGTTCAGCTGAATGGGCCAGAGTCTTTCAGGGGACAAGAGGTTGGCCGCGGGCCAGAAAGAGGCTTGCTGTGGGCAGCATCTGGCCCCCGGGCCGGGGTTTGGAAACCCCTGGTTTAGCTGATCAAGCCTTTCCTCAACCACCGCATATACTCGCCTATAGGTCGAAAGATTTATGCCTAAAATAGAGCCTGAGGTCCTGGGTTGACTTATATCCGGGTCAGTGTAGTGGATGGGGCAGGAGCTTCTGGGAAGCTTATGGAAACTCAGCAGCTGTCTGGTGAAATTGGGGGGGGGGGCGTGGAAATGGGCTGAGAAGCAGGTAGAGAAAAAGGAGAATTTTTACCAGTAATTACGGTATTCAGAGGCAGCCTGTCTGTATGGGCTGCTGCTATGGAATGCAGCACATGCTCCCGCAAAGCACAGTTCCCAGAAGCTCCTTTGTTTCTCTTCCAGTTTGGAGAAGAAGGGAAATGCCTCCTTCTTTTGCTGCTGCCTCTGATCATTCCTGGCAAGTCATTTGCAAAGAATCCCCCCCCCCAAGTTTAGGGGTCTGGTTTTTAAGATCTCAGGATGAGATCCTCATTTCCATCTGAAGCAAGGTCCCAGGCTGCAATGCACCAGTACTTAAGAATAACACCCATGGAAAGCAGTGGCTCTGCTTCTGAGCAAATAAGGTTGCAACTGTGTGCAGCTCAGTCCTTGTTGCTTGTCTCCCTGCTGTGAACTGAATCGCACATTCCCAATTACATGTTTTATGTTGCATGTTATATGTAGCGCCTGTGGCTTCACACACCAGGCACCTTAAAGAAGGATTTGACTGCTGGTTCTACTGGTATGTTGCTTACAGGCACAACACTTACTTTGACAGTGTTTACACAAATGTTGTGAAAACCAGAATTTTAAAAGTTAATGAACAAAAATGCATCTTATGATCTTTTATTGTATTTTTTAATAAATTAGAAACTGTACAGTTTTTAGGTAACAATTACTGGAAGGTTTTTTTCAGGATCAGGCTTCAGGTAAATTCAGACAAAATTATAGTCAGACCCCCCTCAGTTTAACCCCCGACTTATCGGGGGAAAATTCCATGATTTGGGGCCCTAAACCTGCCCTTGACTTATCTGTGAGATAGACTTATAGGCCAGTGCCTGCGGTGCTTTTGCTTCCCGGTTCTATCTTCTATGATTTGTTATAGATTTGAAGGTGTAGGGGTCAGCATGTTGGTGATAGGTAATTCTGTTGTGGGCACTTTCTCCATTTGTTTTTCTTATGATTAATATTGCCCTGGGCCAAAATAGCAGGGGCAGGGAGTATGTGGACTTCAAAGTGAAGGGAAGGAGTCTAACCCTGCCTCTTGTAATGTGCAGAGACATGCATACTGCATCCTCATTTATCCAGGGTGTAAAGAGTGGCAGTGTAGAATCCTGGAAGTGCAGTCTTATGTGAAGGTCATTTATATATTGGCTGAAGTCATGAGGAAACTCATGCTTCCCTTTATCACAGCATGCTGACGGATCCTGTCAGGAAGTCTAAGGCAAGTTAAAGCAATCAAAGCGCCCTAATTTGCTACGGCCCTTTCTTTACATAGGGCAGCTTCTTTTCCTCAAGACATGTGCACTAAAACTTTAAACGTCTTCCCTTTTGTCTCCTAACTTAATAGCTCACCTGGATAGGATTGCCTCTGGCTCTGTGAATGTAGCAATTAGGTCTAACCCTTAAGACAGCAGCCTGCTGTGTTCCCTGGCAGCCCTCATTTATAGGAGCTGATTAAATAGCTCAGGATTGTCCTGCTTTCAAGTTAGTCATGCCTTACTGTGAAGGGCAGATAACTGGACAGACTTTTCTCTGTTCTTGGAGTGGCTCAACAATTCTGAGAATTAGGAGTTAAATGTCAAGATATATGGTGAGTAGTGTTGACTCCTATGAATGTGTGCTGCTGTTCTGAATGCTGTGACTAATACTGGGTTTCCCCTTTTTAAAAAAAGGAGTTAATGGCAACTGATAGTGTTTTATGTTTAAAATTGAATTGTAGTATTTTTGCAGCCCATCTGACGAACATGCAGGGCACATCGATTACCAGGTGTTCTGGTAAGCAAAAATATTTCCTATAGGAGCTCCAGTCCAGTAAATTCATATGTAATTCCCACTGATTTTATCACTATACTTTTACTTTGCAAAGGGTATATACTGAAGTCGGATAACTTGGGCTCTCATACAGTTGAAAAAATTCTGGCCTTTAGCCCATTATGTGCCCAGTGTCTGGTAGTGGTAAATTGGCCATAATCCAGCACTGACTTCAATGGAACTTCAGTATATGACTGTGCATTGAATAGTTGCTATGTTCTTTGGACATGGAGGTAAAGGCTTTGCCTCTCGTGGCTAGTAGTAATCAATACTCCAATCCAGGACATGCATAGTTATGCTGTTACTGGCAGTCCTTTTTAAACCACATGAAATACATGCACATGTGGGGAAAAAATTGTGTGCAGGAATCCTGTGCCAGTGTATGGTACATCTATGTAATTTGGCCATGTAAGATGACTGAGACAAAAGTTAAGGTGCCTGAAAATTTACTAAAAAGTGATCAAGAACCAAAACATGGGTTTGATATGGGATTCATTTGCTAACACGCTCACTTCTTAAACTATACGGGGGGGGGGGGTTTCTGACATTAACACACATGCACAGTGACACTCCAAGGAAAGCAGTAAGGAAGGAAGGGGGAGAAATGTTTTGGAAGGAGAAGTAGGGAAATGTGGGGGCAGAATAATTGGACTTCCCAGAGTCACCTGGGAGGAGAAAGGGAATGTTTTGGGGTGCAGGGAAGGAAGAAAGAGGGAAGAAACCTAGAGGCATTAGCAGGGAGGAAAGAGGCAGGGTACAGGGAATTCTGACTGCAGCTAAAGGCTGGGAATGGCTCACTGTAGACTGAACTGAGGGCCACAGGCAAGGGTGAGCCTAAGAACAGCACATGAAGTTTTGTAAATTCAGCCCTGTAATCGGAACTATTAAATGATGTTGTGGCCACAGTATTCTTATTTTTTAAAAGCTGTCTTTCCATTCATTAAAAAGGGGGGGGGGAAGGCCAATAAGGGTGTTTCCTCAAGATCTTAGGTTCCGAAATCTAGTGAGACCTCAGACTTTCGTTGGAGGACTCCAAACCTTGGTTGTACAAATCTCTGCAGCTGCATCATGAAGAATTTCTGGGGGCCAGAGATAGCCCGCAGACCTTATGTTTGACACACCTGGCCTAGTGCAACGGAGTTGGAATGACTTGTGGGATATACCCACAGTCCTTTTGGTGACCAGAATAGGAGGCTGAAGAGAAAGTAGATCTCCTTTGAAATGTGTGCTAGATGGAAGCTTAAGCTTAAGCTAGATGGAGCACGCCTGTTAGCACAGTTGCATCAGGACTAGAAAGTTGGATAGGATTGGGCCCTGACAAGATGTTAGTAACTCCTTCTAAAAACCTGTGGAGTTAAACCAGTACAACAACTAGTAGGCCCAGGTGCAATACCTTCGCTTAATTCCTTATTCCTTTTTTTTCCATTTGCTTTTATTTTAGTCCTATTTTAATTATCATGTAAGTGTAACTTTTATTTAAATTTACTTGATTAAAATAGAGTAGTATAAAATTAACACTAAGACAAAAGCTTTATTTTAGTTGTATTAAATTTTTAACATACGAGTATAATTCATGTGTAATGACCCTAGAGTGCTATAAATGGAATAGGTTATGTTTGCATATAGCCTTTTCAACCAATCCTTAAAAAAATTCATCTTAATAATGGGTTGGATCCAAAGATCCTCATGCATGAGCCCCTTATGCCCTCAAAAATCCACTCCAGAAGGATGGAAAGCATTATGGTCAGCACAGGCAGCTCCGGGGTGGTCAGCAGAGCGGAAAAATTGGTGATCCTGTGCGCTGGGATTTTGGATTCAAGCCAATAATTCCGAATTGCTTCTGAAAAGACAGCTCTTGCAAAAGATTCTTTAGCAAGGTTGGCGTTCTTCTTACTTTTATCTTCATATGAAAGAAAAGACTCAAGGACACTGAAGGTTAACTGTAATGCAATAGAAGTGATACCAAGGCTGAGTTTGGTGACCCATTTCCTTAAAATAGCACACACATTAAAGCCATGTGCTTGGCCTTCTCTCCACAGGCTGTGCGGTTTAAAGCTAAATCGCACTGACTGACTGTGCAGTGCCTGTGAACACTCAGAATTCTACCTTCTAATTGTGTCAGTGTCACTGGAGTGTCAATAAAGAACAAAGGCAATAATCAATCCAAGGCCTAATTTAAGGCAGGGATGCCAGGAAGTTAAGGGAATTCAGCTGCCTTTTTTGCACACCACTAAGTAAACGTGCATTCTTTATAGTGATTCTATTCTATACATATCAAACCAGTTATGGCAGCAACAGTACCCTGCTCTTTAGTGCTGGGTTCAGAGGGCCAAACTAGACATGACAATGGAAGTTGTGCATGTTTTTAAGTTTGAAACTTCCCAGTTGGGTGGATAAAGCTCTGATTTTAAAAGCAAAAAAGTGCACATGAGCAAAGAGTGTAAAATCTCTTGTCCAGATCTTGTCTCCCTGCAACTTCTCTTCTCAGGTAAGCTCTGAGGTTGAAAATATGCTTGGTTTAAAGAAAAGTGGTTTAAACAGATGGAATTCCCCTGTTGTGTCCAATTGGACTGTCCGCTGTACAGATCCAGTCTATTTATACACTGATTTTTTATACACTGATTTGATTCAACACGAATGGCCCCTGCAAATGAGAGAGAATGTGCTGATCCCTGGAGAAGGGGAAAAATGCATCCCTTTAAAATCAGTTTTAAAAACTGAACAGTCCTTTAACAACAGCCTCCTTAATAAGAGAGAGAGAGAGGGCATCAGGCTAACAATCCATCAATCCTTCTCTCTCCTTTGGACCCCTCCCTTCCCCCAGCACCTGAAAAAAACTGATCATTTTGCATTGGTGAAGGGAGGGGCTGAGTGAAGTGCTGATGAATTTTCTTCTTAATGACTCTTATCTTAAGAGTCAAAAGGTCAGCAAGGCTGTTTTTCAATCACTGGAGCAAAAAAACTTTGTTTTTTAAATTGATTTGCTATAGTGCGTTTTTTTAAATTCAGTGCTTGGATTAAAAGTGAGTGCTTGGAACGGAACCCACGTGAATAATTAGTCTCAACCTGTATTAGCTTTCCTATATCTCCAGTTCAGGATGATGATATTAGAAAAAGATATATACTTTTCTTGTTTTCTCTTTCATATCCTAGTCCACTTTGGTATTATGAAGATAGGGGGCCATGCTCCCATTCCTGTGCTTAATTTGCTATCCAACTTTGCAGCACTGATGCAACCACAAGGGAAGAAAACCAATGTTTCCTGACCTTTGGAAGACCTCTTGTGACTGTCCCCCCACTTTAGGATATGATATATGCCCCTTTGGTGTGGCTGCATCAGTGCTGGAATGTTGGATAGGTTTGGACCCTAAAAGAGTTAATGTTGTATTTATCTGAAAACTTCCTAAACTAGATCTTCTGCTCTTCAAAATCTCCAGTGCATGGAGGCTTGTTCTGGTTGCTTGATGGCAAGGATATACATTCCAACAACTGATGGGATGATGAATGTAATGGGTTCTGAATTAGATTGCTGGCCCTGACACTAGGAAGCACAAGCTGTTAACTCTTCTGGTTGTGAAAATAACTGGCCAATAAACTGAGCTAGAAGGTATGTCAGGTTTCCCTGGATGGGGAGTAGCCTATAGCAGAGGTGTCCAAAGTTTTTGGCAGGAGGGCCACATCATCCCTCTGACACTGTGCAGGGGAGAAAAAAGAATTAATTTACATTTAAAATTTCAATAAATTCACATAAGTTTACATAAATGAATATATTAAAGATGAACTTATATGAATGAATGAAGGTCTTGCAATAGCTCAAGGTCTATAAAAGGCCTTGCACAAAGCAAGGCTGGCCTTTCCTTTGCTGCCGCTGCTGCATCACAGATGTGAAACAGCAAGCAGAGGTGGGAGCAAGAGATCAAAATGCTGAGAGCAATTGCGTTGGGCCAGTGTGGGCTCCAACAAATTTCCGGAGGCTCACTGGAGACTAGGGGCTCCTTGAGGGCCACATTGGGTGTCCTCAAAGGCCGCAAGTGGCCCCAGGGCTGGGGTTTGGGCACCCCTGGCCTAAAGGAATAGTTAGGAACAATCCTTCATTCCTGTAGAAACGTCTTTGAACTGCAAGCCTCATGTTGTAGAGAAATTGTGATGATCATAAAAGAAAGGCTTGAAACAAAATACTTTTGATGGATGGTGTAGAGCTTGTGATTAGTCTACAATAGTGTTATTGCCAAAGCATAACAAAGTTCAAAGTTAAAATTGCTTTCTTTTGTTATCAGCAAAACACTAGATTTGAGCCATTACAGTCTCCACTGGTCACAAATTAACTCTCATTCTTGATATGCACAGAATGGCTGCTTGAAGCAGTTTCTAAAACCCCACAAACTGACCTGTAAAAGTGCAGTATGTGGCCAGTTTGGGGTGATGTTTTCAGCTCACATGCTGTCGGATATAATGAAGACAGATTGTTAACAGCATGTGAGCTGCAGCTTTCGGAGGTATTGCTGGTGGTTGTAGTGGGTGGATTCTTCCAGATAGCTTACCTGGTATCACGAGATACCAAGGTCTCGTGAGGACAAGGTGGTGGTACAG
The DNA here is from genome assembly GCF_035046505.1 of Tiliqua scincoides. Classification (NCBI taxonomy): domain Eukaryota; kingdom Metazoa; phylum Chordata; class Lepidosauria; order Squamata; family Scincidae; genus Tiliqua; species Tiliqua scincoides. Next base: position 233,728,815 of record NC_089821.1, read on the forward strand.
TCATCCTGAATCCCAGTGACTTGGTTGAGGGCAGCAGGGTGGGGGGCTTAAATGGACAAAGAGATGTGGCAGAGACAAAGAGAAAGAGGCAACGTAAAGGCAAGGTGCAAGAAGTCAGAGATTCAGAGGCAAGGAGCAGAGAAGAAGACAGGAGATAAATTGTGGATGCAGCAGGAGGCATGGAGTGTCAGAGTGGTGAAGGGGAAGGAGCAGAAAGGAAGGAGAGTCAGAAGGGGAGCTGGGGGGTCATAAGCAAGAGGAAGAACGTGTCAGAGCAGCCAAGTGGGAATAGAAAAGCCCTGGCCCCCTGTCCCAATATTGGCCCCCACAGGACATGGATCTCTACTTACCAGTGGCAGCTTGACATGGCAAGCTGCCTCACACTGAGACAGGGATCAGTGTGAAGCAGGGATGAGAACCAAGACCTTCCCATTTCCTTGTACACCGTCAGACCAGGAGACATTACCCTGTGTGTAATAAACTTGTAATAAAGCATCCTACAACAGCACTGTAGGACATGTCATTCAGGAACCCCTTAATGTGGAGCTTCCACCATGGGAAGGGGCTAAGGCAGAGAGAGCTCCCAGGCAGCATTTTACTTATTATTTCATTAAGATTGCAGTAGGAGAGGTGTGCAGATTCTGTGATTAATGAAAGAAACAAAGGTCTATGGCACGCTGTACCTACTGGTATTACAGTGTGCCTATCATGACTGTAGTGTGATAGTTGTGACAGGCTTCTGCACCCTGTGTTTTTGTATTGAATTGTGACCTATGTTACGAATAGAATTCCATTAAGTATATTTCAGAATAACATGCTTTGGATGTACACAGTATGCAACAGCATCCCATGCTTTTCTGGTCTTCTATAGCTTGAAGCGCTTTGCACTACACAAAACACTATAATGAACAGGTTATAAACCTGTTTATAATCTCTCAACACTGTTGAATTCCCAGCATGCATCGGAATGAAGGATCAAAGGCAAAGGGAGGGGGAATGGACTAACATTTCATGTGATTTAGGCTGTGATCCTTAAAGTTGAAGATTAGATTTTTTTTTTCCTCCCAGCCCATCCATCTGTGACAAGAACAGAAATGTTGTTGTTCCTTTATTGGATTAACCATACTCTTTATTAACTCAATATAATGATGGTTTCTTTGAAATCTGAATAATCATGAGGTAATGTATTGCTGTGAGGCTAGTCTTGGGAGATATAGACAGAAGTTTTGGGGTTATGTGGTGTCTCCCATGATGCCCTTGTTTGGTGAAACTTTTAGCTCACAAATTTTGCAAAAATAATTAGGGCATATTTCTATGATGGTGTTGAAGAATACATAGGATAAGGTTGTGCTGTGTATCTGAATGCAGGAAACCTCAGTTAGCAAACATTCTTGTTTTATAGCCTTTTACTGTTTACACTGCAGTTGAATAAAGGGCAAATTACTTGAGAGTAGCAGTTAAACTAAAGATGAACTCTTAAATAAAATGTGATATATTTAATGCAGATGTCGCATCACCTAGACTCTTGGGTGCCTTCCTATCCCTCCTCTGCATATGTTTCACAAAATGAAATGGGGAATTACATCACCTTTTTGAGAATTAATGGTGGCGCAAGGGACTTGTGATGTCCAGAGGCAAGAAATTGCCCTAGCGTGACACTACAATATCATTAGATGAATGTCGCACTCTAGAATGGAAGTTTGGGTATGTACATCCCCATGTGGGGACATCTTTATTCAGTCTCCATTGGCCTGGCTAAATGCGTTTTGGAATGGGCATGTACATCCCCATGTGGGGCTCATTGGTTGCTAACTGTGACTAGTTGCAGGTGCTCGATTGAAACCTAAGGCTACAATATGGAGATTTTGTGACTAGTTCTGTCTGCCCAGCAGGGCTTTTGACTTGTATTTTTTTATTCTGTACAACAGTTCCCTGCACCACAGGGCAAATCACTTTTAAATGCATGCGAGTTTTAAAAATTGTATGATTTTTGAGAAAAAATTTTCTGGACATAGCCCTAAGACACACCTAAAGAAGTTCTGTTAATTCTTACCTAACTTGTAACATAAGCAGGGGTGAGCTTCCTGTGCCAGTTGCTTAAAGAAGACTTAACACAATAGTCTATCGCAGTGGTTCCCAAACATTTTAGCACCAGGACACTTTTTAAAATAATACTCTATGTGGACCCACCTAGGTTTATCAGAACTTAAAAAAAGGAGATCTAGAATGAAATATTTATTTATAAGTAATATTAACCAAAAAAAACACCCCTCAAACATTTATCTCCCTTTATTTACACATGCTTGCAAACTGCAGGAGCTGAGCTCCTTGCAGGGTAATTAGCAGGTACAGTATCTGATTTTTGAACAGCCTCAGGGCTTGAGGCAATTACTTATCTGATCTTTCCATCAGCCAAAATCAGGCTGTGACCCACAATTTGGGAACCACTGATCTTTCAGATATTTGATAACCGACCCAAACATACAGTATAAGAAATGCCTTACCTGAAATGTTCCTGATCTCCCAGGCCCAACACCTTTTATCTTTAGGCTTTGAGTTTTTAAGCTTTTCCATATTGAATAAAGTAGTCCACCTCATGTCTTTCATTATTGTTTTTGATAAAGTAAATCTTAATTTTTTTGTCTACATCTTATTACTAATTGTTTTCACAGAAGGAAAGCATCTTTCATGTTTCTAAACTGTTGTTAAAACTCATGTACAGATAGTACAGAATAACAATATTTATTGAAACACCTGTACGTTATAAAAGAAGGCTGGTTTGTTTAATGAGGGCAAGAAAAAAACAAATTCTTAAACATTTTACACTCTTTTTCTTTTTGTTTCCTCCTTTTCCTTCTTTCCTGCACTCCTCCTAACAGTTGTTTTATGACCATTGGTAAGCTTTTAGCCTTCAAGGACTACTTGCCACCTGGATAATTATAAGTTTATAACTGTTTTAAGACATTTTCCCCAAAGGCACCAAGTGATAACTTCGGTAAATGACCTGTAATTCTAGGTTTTGGATCTTCCACCTTGGCATATGATTAATATATTCCTCCAAGAAGCAGAAATGGGAGGGAACGCATTTCTCTGACAATTTTTAAAGCAGCTACTGTATTTCCAGAGGTGGTTATTCAACTTTCAGATGGCTCTTTGAATAGTGACAGTGCTACTTTTTGTCAGTCAGTCTTCTGTAGTGCATTACCATCTTGCCTGAAAATAGTTGTGTGCTCTTTATATGTTTATATGTCACCTTTCTTCTTTCAGCCAGGGGCCTCAATCAGCCAGCTCATGCTGTCAGAATAAAAGCAGTACAATTAGAAAGCCAAATAATATAATAAAAACATAGACAGTATCACAGCTCCAACTAAAAATAACAGAGGAGTAGTTCAACTTAATCCAAATGCCTGGCAAAATAAAAATGTTTTCACCTACATATGAAAAGCAGATGGGATGGAAACCACGTGAGTGTCCTCTGGAAAGGACTCCCAGCATAGGCTCATGTGCATACTACACATACACTATATGCCTTGGGTTATTAGCTTTTGTTCTGGTGTTAATATTGTGGTGTTCACAGCTACATGGCATGCAACCCATGCACAAGAAAACCAATGTGGAACTGTAAGTAGGTTGAATGCAGACTGGGGAGATCGTGATGCCAGTTCCAGATCTTGATGCCATGAAGCTCATTAAATGCCTTGGGCAAGTTACTTTCTCTGTTTAACCGGGCTCACAGGCTAATAATTCAGTTGAGCATGGTAGTGTGATGGCTCTTATGCTCTCGCAACTGGTTTGAAATTTCAGGAAATAAGAATCTGGGCCAGAGACGGCGGTGGACTGGTTCAGCATACTTGAGATCTCACTCAGTGAGCTTTTAATTTGGTTATTGATTCAAACACTTTATCAGACTAATGCCATGCGATAGTGCTTTGGGTATGAAACACTATAGATTTCAGAGAAATGCAAATAAATAATACTTAATATTCCAGTGTCATCTTTTTTAACATATGGAAGCATTAACCATACTGCAATGGTTCATACTGATTGGCCTTCATATTCCTGGTGCTTGAAGTTCAACATGAATGTTCTCCTGGGAAGCATTCTATCTGTGGCTTGCTATCAGGATTTTCTTGACTCACCATTCCTTATTCATTGGCCTGCAGTTCCCATTCTTCTTTTCTCCTTGCCATTGACATAGATGTCCTAGGTGTCAAGCCCAGCTCTAGATGTTGCATTGTGCCAACTGCATTGCTGAACAACTCACAAGAGAGAAATAAATTCCATCAACCTCAAAGTGCACGCCCAATTACGGGACTTTTCATTGGACAGATGTATAATATTAGTAATTTATCTTCCTTACATATAGGCCAGTAGTTCTCAAATCGGGGCGTCGTGACACCCCAGCCCTGGACTCTGCCTCCTTAATGGGCGGCGGCAGGGGAAAGGCAGAGACTCCAGCCCCTGGATCATGCCTCTGATCAGGGCGCAAGGGCATGCTTCCTCCCACCTGCAGCAGCCTCCCGGGGATCGAAGGAGCCCAGCACCAGCCTCAGCAAGGCTCTCCATGCAGCACAGACCCTTGCAGAACACGATTGCAACCACTTCTGGTTTTGCGATCACATTCTGCAGGGCTGTGCTACATGGAGAGCTTTGTTCAGGCTAGTGCTGTGCTCCTCCGACCACTGGGATGCTGCTGTAGGCAAGGGTGAGTGGAAGCGTGCCCCTGTGCCCCTCCACAGCAGCGCGATGCTGGGCATCATGTTGCTGCCTTCCCTCTGCCTCCGCTGCCTTCCTCCCACCTGTGCACCTCCCAGAGAGTTTGAGAACCACTGATATAGGCAGATATCTTCCAGTACCTTTATTCAAGTTATTCTGCTAGATAACCTGCCGTGTTTCAATTATCACGATAATACCCAATTTCTTTTCTAGCACTGGTCATTCAGGTTCCATATTTGATGTCAACCAAAATCCCAGTCTCATCTGACGTAGTCTTCTGAAAATGGAATCAAGGCATTTTTCTATTTTGTATCCTCATAAGCAGTGTATGTGGGGTATCCAATTCTTAAACAAGTTGGTGCACAGAATGATTCAGAGCCTTGCAAATCTGTCTTCAGAGCCTTTAGCTCAAATTTTAGGTCAGGTCAGCATAGGTCCATAGTGATAAAAACTAATTATATTCTAATGGATATTTAATGACTTATGTGAAATGAGCTGATGGTTATCAGCATGTTCACATTGACCAGGGGTTAAGCTTTCCACCTGGCTGGTTTAAAACTTGTCCAACCTTTTGTATGTATTTATTTTTTTCTGCCCAGATGCTATTTTTGATCTAAACCAACTAATAGAGAATTTAAACATTGTATGTATTAGAATAAATTAGGACATGTAAATACTATTCAGTATTCTTAAAAAAATACTTTTTTCCCCATTGGCAGGCCAGGAAGAAAAGTTGGTAAGGCTGTCTAGCTCTTGGTAGCACAAAAGAGTTGTCTTCAGTGCTTCATTGGCATCCTGTGCCTGCCAAGTGAGGTGGAACCATCCAGTTCTCCTGATAACCTTTTACTTCACAGAAAATTGAAATCATATTTGTCAAACCTGTAAGCTCATCTTTTTTCATTGCCTTTTCTGCACAGCACTTTGATGAGGCCACCAAGGAGAGAAGATGGTTGCTTTGTTGTAAGCACTGCCTTGTCCTTTCTACAAAAAAACCTGAATATTTTGGGACTCAAGGGGGCATCCTTTTCACAAGCATTAACATGCTAAGCAGAATCTCTGATGTCTGCTCTATTGAAGGTCTATTTAAGGGTTAATCAAGTATAGGAATGTTGCCTCTTCTGCTCCAATTACACTGTAAATGGTAATGAAAGTTGGGGAAGGAAAACTAAAACAAATAATTGTTTGGGGTGTGTCTGTTATTAACTACATATTGGTTTTTCCTTTCATGCAACTGTGTTACAGTTATGCGATATAACAATCCAAATTGCAAAGCCAGTGATAATTTTTCTACCTTCCTTCTCCTCAGTCACACATTTTGATGAGTTAACAATCTTTTCCCCACACCCTGCCTCATGCATGGATAGACAAACCTATGTACTTTTCTCTGTGTATGGTATACCTTGTCTTTTGCTCCAATAAAACTTTCATAACTAAGAATTTACCTTGGAGCTTCTTGATAGGTCCCCATTTGTGGTGTGCCATTTTATTTTAACGGCTGCATGCTTTGTCTGAGGTTACTTCTACAACAGGGGTGCTCACACTTTTTTGGCTCGAGAGCTACTTTGAAACCCAGCAAGGCCCGGAGATCTACCAGAGTTTTTTTTACAATGTTCACGCCATCATAACATATAACATTTATGTGTACAATGTATGTTGGTGTACCTTGAGCCCCACTGAGTATAACAGGACTTACTTCTGAGTAGACATGCCTAGGATTAGGCTGTGAGGCTGCAATCCTAGCCACACTTACCTGGGAGTAAGCCCCATTGAGTACAATGGGCCTTACTCCCGGCGTTTCCTCCCAGAGGCACCTGAAGGGGGGGTCGGCACTCCGCGATCTACTCATTTTGCCTTGCGATCTACTGGTAGATCGCGATCCACCTATTGAGCACCCCTGTTCTACAACAGTTACCTAGTACATTGTCCACTCCAAAGGAAAAGGTGTGTAAAACCATCTTTAATCCATTTTTTTTGCAGAAGAAAATAATTGATTTCCTTCCTCCATGTCCTAACTTCTTCTTTAACCTTTCCTAACCTTGTCTAACCTATATTCTAACTTCTCAGTTTAAAACTCAGTTCTTTTATAGCAATGGCTTAAAGAAACTCCCCTTTAATTGCTTTATTAGCTTTTGTGGGAATAGGATCAGGCAGCTTACTTCACGTTTCTAAGCTTCCTTATTGATTGGCAATCAAAAGGTTTGCTTGGAGCATCCTGTTCACTGGTATTTCCAGTCCTCTCACAACATGATTTAGATCTTTGCTTTATTCGTTGTGCATTGATCTTATTTTGAGATTGCTGATTCTCAACTTTTGCTGATGTCTTTGGTCTTGGCTACTTTTATTAAGGAGAAACATGTGGATTCATTCATAGATGATATTTGGGTTTTTCATTAGAGAGCTTATTGTTCCAATGTGACAATTATGGAAGACATAGTTTATATCTTATTTGCTTAAGACAGGGGTGTCCAAACATTTTGGCAAGAGGGCCACATCATCTCGCTAACACTGTGTCGGGGGCCAGGAAAAAAAGAATTAATTTACCATTCAAAATTTGAATAAATTTACATAAATTAATATATTAGAGATGGAACTTATATGAATGAATGAAGGTCTTGCAGTAGCTCAAGGCCTGTAAAAAGCCTTGCACAAAGCAAGGCCAGCCTTTCCTTCACTGCCACTTCTGCATCACAGATGTGAAACAGCAAGTAGTGGAGGAAGCCCTCGTCCCACAGCTCTGGTGAGAGGTCAAACATTCGTCCTCTTGCTGAGAACAGTTGCTTTGGGCCAGCACGGGCTCCAGCAAGTCTCTGGAGGGCCAGAGACTGGGGACTCCCCAAGGACCTGATTGGGAGCCTCTGAGGGCTGCAAGTGGCCCCCGGGCCGGGGTTTGGGCGCCCCTGGCTTAAGACATGGCACATGCAGAAAAATACCATAATAATAAAACTTGATATCTACTGGGGTCTTGGGTTCAAATTCTGCGAAAAGTTCAATTAGCTCTATTTGAAACTTGGGGAACTTTTGGGAGCAACCTCTGAAACAGTGTAAGATTCCACAATTCTAAAAAAGAAACCCGAGAAGCTCAATTCCCTATGTCAGTGGTTCTCACACATTTAGCACCGGGACCCATTTTTTGGAATAAGAATCTGTCAGGACCCACTGGAAGTGATGTCATGACCAGAAGTGACATTGTCAGGTAGGAAAATTTTTTTAACAATCCAAGGCTGCAATCCTACCCACATTTCAGGAGTAAGTCCTATTGACTATAATTGTTAAAAGAATATACATGGTAGCTTGTTAAAAGTACAGGCCTGTAACATTTTCCCAAATGCAGTCACATACCATGGTAGCATCAAGTCCAATATATTAAAAATACAATATTGAAATGAATGGGGACCCACCTGCATTTGGCTCATGACCCACATAGTGGGTCCCAACCCATAGTTTGAGAAACACTGCCCTGTGTGTAAAGGGCACTTTGATGTGCATGATAGGCTGTGTGAATCCCGGCGATGATCAATTATATGATTATCTGGGAGCTTTTTCACTTCCTTTTTGACTGGTTTTGGTTTGTTGGCCTATAAATTTGGAAACCATTGTACTTACAGATAGTGTATCTAGATTATCTGAGGTAAGATTACCTTATCTGAGGTAAGATTTCCTCAGACAACAATTATAATTAGTTGACTTATTATATTATATTTATATTCTACTATAATATAATATATAATATTATATTCTACTAATTATATTATAATTAGTAGAACTGGCCTTGTTTGTGGAAACAAGTCTGAGGAAATCTTATCTAGATACACTGCATGTACAGTGGTTTCCAAATTTACTACGGTCACAGCATCCTTTTGCGGTGGTCTCTTCCTGGCTCTCCTGTGCGCTACCATTTTGGATTGCACAAGCATGTCTTGTGCAATCCAATATGGTGATGTCCTGGAAAACCAAGAAGATGCATGCTGCCATCTTGCATTGCATGTGATCCAAGGTGGTGGCACCTCAGAGAGCTGGGATGAAGAGGCCGCCATTGACATCCCGCAGTGCCCGTGTGTTTGTCGTGGCACCCTGAGGTGCCATGCTGCACAGTTTGGGAACTTTTGCATATGTCTGTTGTACTGCATGTAAAATTATTTCACAGAGTTGTTGTTCCAGATTTGAACAATAAAGTGCTACAGGCTACTATATTATTAGGAACATAATAAGATTAAAACAAACCTCTTACAAAGCAGTGGATTTTCATTTTTCACTAATTATTTTCCAAATCCTTTAAGTTGGGGTTCTGTTTTGATCAGTAACACTGAGTGTAGGTATGAAATTTTTTTTTGGGGGGGGGGGAGCTAATAAAGCAGTTAACTTTTGAAGTAACCAAATTTCCCTGGGGATAGACAAAAGCATGAAACAAGATTTGTAATACCTGATAGGGTAACCACTTTACAAGAAAGATAATAGCCAGAGTTTGGCAAGTGAATGAATGAATCTATTAACATTTCGCTCAGAAATTATATGTGGAGCAAAGATTTTGAAAAGCCCAGTATTGTAAGAGAACTACCGTGGGCAACACCCTAACGTAACAAGTACCAACAACTCCTATAAGTCTACAAAGATTTGTTGAAACTGTTGTAGAGTTTCCAAACTGTTCTTCTCCAGGAGAATAGTTTGAAGTGAGCAGGCCTTTCAGTAATTACAGTGACAAATGAAAAACAGATATAGAATTTTCTAAGTCTTTACATTTTGAAGTCCAGAATCTTGCAGTATAACCTGTACAAAATAAAAAGATGTTCATATGATGTCGTTTATGGTAAACGTCCTCTGAAAGGCTGTAACCCAGTCCAGTTCTTTGAAGCAATTGTAAATTATCTCTAGTTGTGGTGCATAAACAAATTAAGGTGGAGTGTTTGGCAGTCCTGTCCAAAATCCAGTTAAGTTAAAGTATGTGGATTCAAGCCAACTTGTGGCGCTGAGCCTTTATTGCTTTTGTAGACAAAAAAACCCTCAACTTTTCTTTTAGTGTTGTATCCATGCTACTGCTGATCAAGCACCCATGATTTAATACCCTGTTTCCAAATACAGTACTCCCAACTCAACTCAGTATTTCTTGGAGTTGATTTGCACAAGCTTTTTGCTATTTTGTAGTGCAAATTGAGAAGACCCTGATGGTAATTGCATTTGTGGTAATATGGTTCTCTAAGCAGTTTGTCTTGGGCACAGTTCTTGACAAGGCTATAATGAGCTGGGTGAACTGTCAAAATAATTTTGACTTGGTTTTTATTAGCTTCTCAAATGCACTATGTAACAAAGACAGTAAAAATGGAGGTTGAAGAAACCTAGCAATAGGTGTAATCTAGAGAAAGTGTACAGTTAAACTTTTGGTGTCATTGATGTGAGCACAGCTAGCTTAAATGTGCCTAACTTTCTCTCAAGGATGCTCATTTTATGGACAGTTTTGTGTACAGTTCACTACTCTGTGAATTGTAAACACAATTTACACTCTGTAAACACCACTAAAAATTGTGGTGTAAAAGAGAAAATTAGTATACTTTTGATACCATGTTGTAAATGTACAATAGAAATGTTGCCTTTGTATCTTGACTTCTGATGCTTCCACTGTTTTGAGGTTAGGATGTCCATTAGAGCTCTTTTTTGCTATTCTCAGTCCACCTGTTTTCAAGATTTCTTGGGGACTATATTATCAGGCATTCAGGTCAGGATAGTTTTCTGTATCATAATTGTATACATTCGGAGCCTTATATGCATATGAACTTGTGGCACATTATTTTAAGTGTTTATTGGTCTGAGCAATATAATAGACCAAACATAAGACAAATTCAGCATCCTTGGCAAAATAAAACTCCCAGGAGTCTTTGAGAAAAGCTGTTGTTATTACACTGGCATAAAATTTATATAAATGTAGATAGGCCCAGAGAAGCAAAATATTCCTCTTTTTGTTCAAAATTTGTAGATTTCCTCACACTATTGTTTTTGGATTGGGTTTAGCGACTGAACCTTGAACTGTTATTTTTGTCCCAAGTTAGTTAGTAGGTTGTAAACTACTTCAGTATAGTATGGCCATGGGCAAATTGCTTATGGAGGTAATACAATAAGGGCACAATCCTAACCCTTTATGTCACTGCTTTCCAGCACTGGCATAGCGGTGCCAATGGGATGTGTGCTGCATCCTGCAGTTGGGTATCACTCACAGAGGCCTCCTCAAAGTGAGGGAATGTGTGTTCCGTTACCTCAGAGCTGCATTGCCCTTATGTCAGTGCTGGAAAGCACTGACATAAGGGGTTAGGATTGTGCCCTAAGTGAAATAATCTTTGAAGGAAAAATGGTGATATATTGGAGTTGGTATAAATGGAGATCCGAAATCGGCAAGCACTACGGGAAAATGTGTCTCTGATTTCTTGGTCTTTTAACTTGTAAATGACATTTGTAAAAAGAAATTAGTCATTCTGAGGGGTTTTATCATAAGAAGATGTGCTCAGTACAAACATTAAAAACAAATTGCATTTGGAGTTATTTATTTTGCTCTGTTGCTGAGTTGTCATGTAGGTAAAAGTTAACATTCAGATACTTGGGTCCAAGTGAGCTTGGGTGAGAGAAGGGGGGTAAGCATAGGTATTTAACATGAGATTAGAAAAGACAGGAAAACTGGAAACTGTATTCACAAATATCCCATATAGAACTCTTTGTTTTAATGCACTTTCTCCTATGGCACTTTACTAACAATTATTCTTTTGCCTATTTAAAACTTAAATTATTTAAGAAGGGACAATCCAGAAGAGGAGGGTCAAGGCAGAACAGTGGAAGCTGTAACTATCTTACCATTACTGGTGGGGATCATTGGGATGAGTGGCAATCTGTGGAAAACCGTGACTGATTCTTTTTATTTGGTTGGGCAGAGTGCTTTGTAGAGGGTGTAATGCTTTTTTGATCCAGGAGCTAGAAATGGGGAGTGATATCTAAATCACTGAAGAAAGGGTTGGTAAAAACAATTTGGGAATTTATCTCCCCCCAACAGACTTCTTGTGTAGTGTAATTTCTTTGTAACTCTCTCCTTAGTCGATCTGTTTTCTGTGTCAGTGGAATGCAGAATCATGTCTTCTCTGCAGATGGGATGATTTTCTTGGCAATCTGAGATTATAATTATGTGTTTGAAGCCTACAGTGAAGGGCGATTCTTGGCCAGTGATAACATGACAATGATTGCATATAATTGCAGAAAACAACTATGAGTTTTATTAATGAGCTGCTACAAACAACAAATTGTCTCATTTAACAGCCAATTCAGAGAAGTTAAGTGGCTCATAATTTGCATTTGTTTCTCCCTGTTTATAGTACAGTGGCAGTTACTGACCATAACTGCCAATGTTTCAGACTCAACGTTGCCATTTTTCATGAATGGACTTTTCTTTTTAAGGGGGTGGAGTGATTAGCACATGACAGATTTGAGCTTTGATAGATGATAGATTTGAGCTTTGTTTATATAAATTATCCATTATAGATGATCTGATAGATCATGATGATCATGATAGATTTGAGCTTTGTTTTTAAATTATGCCCCACACCTTTTCAGAGTGGCTTACAGTGCAGAACATTAAAAAAAGTCTCAAAAGACAAGGCCAATCAAAATTAAGCAAAATCAAACAAATTGCTGTTTATAGCTGTGATGCAAAGACCTGCCTTTTTCAGCAGGCCTTAAGCCAGCATTGAAAAGAATGGTAGTGAGGGGACCTGCCAGATCTTGCAGTGTTGAGAGTTCAGGAAGGCAACCACGGAGAAAGCTCCCTCAAGGGTAGCCATCAGCTGCACTCTAGGAAAAGCTGGTATCTGCAAGCCTCCCTGAAAGACAGGTAGATCGTCGTGTGGAAGGTGTTACTCCTTGATATACTTTGCTTTTAAGCTATACGGGGCTTTGAAGGTAATAACCAACACCCTGCATGGAAACACTGTTGGCAAGAGCAGCCACATCAGCAAATTTGTTACATGTTCAAAAGCTGGATACCAGTCAGTATCTGGGCAGCTGCAATATGTATCAGCTGTTGTTTCTTGAGAGTCTTCTTGGGTAGACCTGCTTAGGGCATGATTCAGTAATCTATATGCAAGGTGTCTAAGACATGATAGCCAGGTCTGATTGAGACAAAATGGGCAGAATTGGCACACCAGCCAAAGCTGGGTGAAAGCCCCAAATCAAAGCACATACCACAGCTGGTACCTGTACATCCTGGAGCTGAAGCAAGCTGAACTCCCAAGCTGTGCACCTGAGCCTTCAGGAGAAAAGCAATCCCATCAAGAACAGGTTGACACACCAATGCTGCTCCAACAAGTTTCCTAACCAGGAAGATCTTGGTCTTGGTTTAATTTCAACTTGTTTGTTCTTATTTGGGCCTTTAATGACTCCAGGCACTGGTTCTGATGCTCACCAGCTGGGGATGGTAAAAAATGTGTCATCTGTATACTGATGAAGCAGTTGCACTGAAAATGCTTCTACATAAAACAAAGGTACAATAATGGGTGCATGGGGCAGCCCCCCCCAGGTCAGCAAATAGCTGAATCTGTGAATATTGGATCTTCGGATATGGGGCCCACCTGTACTTCCGGATTGAGATGCCACCCAGTGTATTAACATATGAAAAACAAACTTTTTTGCTTTCAATTGCAAGTTTCGCCTTTTTGTGCTGTCTTACTTAAGATGTATAGGAATTTGAAATTCAGGAATCCTTTCCCCAAAGGTTTCTATATGAGAGTTGTATCTTTGAAGCTGGAGATAAAAGGCTTTGGCATTTTTGGCCTGTGTTGAATTACATAATTTGCTAATGAATGTCTTAACTTAGTCTTCCAACAGCGCTGTGAAAAGGAGATGGAAAATAGTAGACTCAAGCTAACTATTGTACTTTCTGAGAAGCAGAATAAGTATTACAGAGTAGGACTGTACCCACAAAAAGGCCTTTCTGAAACATGCACATTATCAACTGGGCACTAATGGTGTGCATTAATCGAAAAAGAAATACAATATTATTTGTTTGTAGGACATTGGAAATTTCACTTTTTGAACATTCTTCTAAAATCCTTATTTTTGTTATATGAAACAAACATCAGGATAGTGCTGGACTGTCAACACTTTGGGTATGTTGATGTTGTTTCTTTATAATGGTGGCATTAGTTTAGCTACTGATTGTAGCTTTCAAAGGGCTGTATAATTAGAGAAGGGCTATAATCAATCGGACTTGCAAGTAGCAATCATGGGGCAAGAGAAAATGGCCTTTTCAGGTTGTTTGGATCCTAAAGGAGTAACCTGAGATTGTAAACTTGAGCGTACATGCTTTTTATAATGGTGTTTGTACAGCACAAAGTCTTCCTCTTCCATCCCTATATAATCTTGTGTCATTTTTTTGAGAAGTTTTCTAAACATTTCTGTTGCTTTCAAGCTGTTGAGTGTTTCAGAGGGTGAAGCAACCCCAGTTTTTGCAAAATAAAATATCTTGCTGCTTCAGGGTCAGTGGTACTGAAATCTTCCAGAGCATTTTGTAAAACTCCCTCATAAAACAACAGTTTCCTAAAATTATAAGTTTTCAAAAAATCCTGTTCTCCCAGATATATTTGTCCCTCACATAATGAAAGCAAATCTGAGGTTGTCTAACTTCACTTGGAGACAAACTACTGTACAGGTAATGCAGGTTTCATCTTGCTATTCACCCTCTGCTTCTTTTATAAGAGAACATCGTAATATGTAATATGCACCTTCATAGGATGTAAACACACAGTATGTAAATGCAGTATTTTCTCACAACCGAAGATGTACACTGGATCCACAACTTACTGATAGCTGCATCAGCACTTCGGTGCATGTGCAGTACTTTTCTTGGAGCTGCTTTCATCTAGGTATAATAGTGCTAGGTCAGCAAGAACCTTATATACAGATTTTTGGAACCAGTATGTTGGTAAGGGAGTTAATGTACATGTAATTTATGACACACAGTCTTAACAGTAACAGTTGTTACAAACAACACAGTCCTGGAACGAGCTGGAATCCCTAGCATGTATGCACTGCTGAAACAGAGATGCCTGCGTTGGCTTGGTCATGTCGTGAGAATGGATGATGGCCAGATCGCAAAGGATCTCCTCTATGGAGGACTCGTGCAAGGAAAGCGCCCTACAGGTAGACCACAGCTGCGATACAAGGACATCTGCAAGAGGGATCTGAAGGCCTTAGGAGTGGACCTCAACAGGTGGGAAACCCTGGCCTCTCAGTGGCCCGCTTGGAGGCATGCTGTGCAGCATGGCCTTTCCCAGTTTGAAGAGACACTTGGCCAACAGACCGAGGCAAAGAAGGAAGGCCCATAGCCAGGGAGACAGACCAGGGACAGACTACATTTGCTCCCAGTGTGGAAGGCAAAGAAGGAAGGCCCATAGCCAGAGAGACAGACCAGGGACAGACTACATTTGCTCCCAGTGTGGAAGGGATTGTCACTCTCGAATTGGCCTCTTCAGCCACCCTAGACGCTGTTCCAGAACCACCATTCAGAGCGCGATACTATAGTCTTTTGAGACTGAAGGTTGCCAACAACAATTTATGAGACTGATTCCAATCCTCTGCTGATGTAGGCAAACTACAGCACCCCCCCCCCCAATAGATGGTCATCCAGCCTATGCTTAAAGACCTCCAGTGATGGAGAGTCTACCACCTTCTGAGACAGACTGTTCCACTGCTAGACAGTTTGCACCATCAGGAAGGTGGTCTTAACATTTAATCAAAATCTTCCTTGTAATTTATACCAATTTGTTCTGCTCCTACCGTCTGGAGCAAATGGGTACTGGTTTACCATATTGTTTTATGCTGCTGTTTTGTGAGTGGTGGTGTTTTATATGTGATGCTTATACTATTTTTATTGTTTTGTTGCAATTTTGCTCTTGAATTGTAAATTGCCTTTGGCTCCCAATTGTGTAGGGAAAGGCAGGGTAAAAATAATTGAAACAGGTAAACTGAGAACAAATCTGCTCCATCTCTAACATGATGGCCCCTAGATATTTGTAGATTTCATGTCATCTCTTAACCATCTCTTTTCCAAGTGAAATGTGCTCAATTTCTTCACCCTTTCTTCTTAGATCATAATCTCCAGGCTCCTCACCATTCTAGTTGCCCTTGGCCAGTACCCAAGCTGACCGACTCTGTGATGGCACACCTGCATCTAGACCAGTGTTTCCCAAACTTTTTTGACCGTGACCTTTAAATACGAGGTCGTATAATTTTTACCTGAGTCTGGTGAACCATGGAGTTGGTATGTGATGATAAAAATGCTCTGGAGCATTTGGTGATGACATTGCCAAGCTTCAGTGCACTGAGAGAAACATCCACATGAACCTCATTTGAGTCACAACCTCTGGTTTAAGAACCACTGCTCTAGGCCCTAGCATACTGCGGTGGTGGTCAGTGTGGGCTTGAAATAAGAACCACCTCTTCCGAAATGAGGCCTTCACCATCATCCCTTGAGTTTACTTACTTCAGACATTGAAGATGGCAGAGAGTACTTTGTTTATGGTCATAGATCCTAGGCTCTCTTACCCTCTACATTTTGAGGATGTTCAGAGCAGCTGTCTGCCATAGAAGGTGTAGATTCCATGATGCCCAACTATCAAGGCTTTGGTGAACGCTGTAGGCGATAAGTGACAAATACATCCTTCTGCCATCCTCACAACTGTCACTGTGTAATGTGAAGGATTAGTCCTGAAGATTTTACTTAAGCCCTGTGTGCTGCTGGACATGTGTGGTACATCCGGGGGGTTGGGCATATTTAGAACAACAGCTCCCATATTGCCCAGCTATCTTGGATACCTTTGTATAGTCTTTCCAGTTTTGTTCTGCTATGACTGCAATTAGAATTTATTCCTTGTTCTAACGTAAATCTGTCAGACAAGGGAATTTATATTTTAGAACACAAGCGAAGATGAGGGTTTCAGTTGATCACTGAGTCTATCTATGAAGAGTATGAATTCATAATATTTATATATACAGGCTTATTACTTATGTAATTCATTGAAAATATGTAACTGTAGGTATTTTGTGTTTTCACTTAACACCACTTCCTATACAGCAATATTTCATCAGTTTAATGCTTGTTTACACAATTTACATAAATATTCTACACTACCATGATGTAATGAAATGTGCAGTACAAAAGGGTTTATTTCCTGAAATGATGCCTGATTTTCTGTTCTTTTTTTCCATGACAAAAATTTGGTTTTTTTTCTTAAATGGTTTAATTGGGGGAAAAAAATATTAGTCTCAGCCTTTCCACCAAATTATTTTCAAGATGTTCTAAAAACAAAGACAATTCACATTGACATTCTGACATTGTAACTACAAAAGATTTAAAATAAAAAGCATCCCTCAAGGCAAAGCATTTATTTTTCTTTGACTGCATTACTCGTTTATTAAGATTAACTAGGTGGCTAATTCTAGACTGAACTGGAGGCAAGAGAAATTGATTTAGTACAGTCCTTTTGTTTCATTCTATATGGAATTGTTCTGGTTTTAAATGAAAAAAAAGACATTTGTTTAGCCTGCAATCCTATACACACTTACCTGGAAATAAATCTAATTGAACTCAATGGGCCTTGCTTCTATGCAGAGATGCATGGATAGGATTGTGCTGTTAGAGGACAATATTTTCTCTGAAACATAATGCCTTTCATAACTGTAAAAACTCTCAAAACTGGGATTTTCAAGAAGATTTTTGATATTTGCCTGAGACACATGGAACACAATTTTCCAATTTTCAATTGCCATTTTATTTAAATGTAAGGAAAATATATTGGTTCCATGCCAATAAAGGGCAAGGTTACATCTGGAGAGTATTTCTCAGGATAATGGCCATAATTAAATCAATGTGTGAGTTACAACTAAGTTTAATCAGCCTCTTGTTTCAGCTCATATGTCTGCATTGGGGTGAACTGTCAGGAATGCTAGGGGTATGCTGGTTTGCCCCCCACTAGCAAAGCAGAGTAGCAGCATGTAGGAGTGCATTTGAAGCCAGCAGTCCCAAGAAGAAACACACAGTTGCACGTTCCTTTAGCAAGTAGTATTGAAGAAAGTTTCAGCAAAACAAACGCTTATCAGGAACACAGCAAAAATAATAACAAGCAGCAGAGTAGAAATGGCACAATAGCACACACCACAACCACTCGGACAGCGCCTCTCCCAGCCACCATCCGGGAACAACCCACACCACATAGCTTCCAGTGTATGTTTATATATTGGAGCCTGCCAATCACAGAGCAGGTGACCTGATTGTTTCGTGACTACCATTTCACAGTTTTGCACCAGCTAACTCCATGGGTGCACATTTCATGGTGGCTCAGCACTTTCTTTTTGTCTTGGTCACATGGTACAAACACAGGCAATGTTTGCATTTTTTCCCCCATGTAGGTTTACCAAGTAACCTTGGTGCTTCATCATTATTCAGGCTGAAAAAATTCCTTTTGTGCCTGATGCAGCACAAGCCTCGATACACTGAAATCCCATTTGGGAGCTTCCTGACCTTGAATGGCCGATTCCAGCACACAAGCTGTGCCCGAGCCAACAATACAGAACCATTCCTGGACTCAGATTTGGAGACTAACTCCGAATTAGTCTGCCCAATCTCTATCTGTGAATTTATGACAGAGGAACACTCTCTCGCTATCATAAACTGGCTGTCAGTGTCACACAGAGCATGCCAGCAGCAACCATTTTTGAGACACTGCTGCAAAGCAACAGCGCCAGCATTGGAGGCCCACTGCTGTGGGACAGTGGCCTGTCCCAGAGTAGGTAAGCTGACCTGGAGGGGGTGGGTTGTGGACAGTGAGGGGATTAATGGGGCTTTTGGGGGAGGAAGGGAGGGGATGGATCTGGTGGTAGTTGTGCCTGCTGGATCTTATCCCCTCTTTTTAAAACTTCTCTGCCCCTTTTTCCTCCTTGGATGTATGCCACCAGAATGGCTGAGGAGAGCCATAGGCTATTGGGCAGTCTACCAGGACATAAGTAAAACATGCTTCTTGTGAGTTTTGTCCTCCCCTCCCCCAGCACAGCATTCAGCACAGCCTCCATTGGTGCAGCTGCATGCTATACCTTGGAGAAAGATAGGACTGGAGCTAAAGTTAGGGAACAATGGCAAAAATGTTAGTGTGGAGAAAGGGCATAGTACAGAGGTCCCCAAACTGGGGTGTTGCAATGCCCCAGCCAGGGAAACTCTGTTGCTGCTCCCTTAAGGGGCAGGGCAACAACAACGCGATTGCCATGATTGCGCTGCTGCTGCTGGGGGGAAAGCATTTTTTTAAACACCTGGGGGTCGCTGTGGCTCTCCAGATGGTCTGGGGAGCCTGCAACCTCCTCTGATGGCCATCTAGCACCTCACATTTTACAGTGCTGTAAAATGGAAAGAAAACCCACTTTCGGATTTTTTTTTTAAATGCAAACCGGAAGCGTTTGTTTATTTTGTTTGTTTTGCATCACTGTCGAGATGCTGGAAGGCCAACAGAGGAGGTTGCAGGCTCCCTTGACCCTCTGGAGAGCCATAGCATAGTAAGTGGGGAAAAACCCTTTCTCCCCAGCAGCAGCACAATCATGGTCATTGCATTGTTACCCCTCTCTTCCCCCACAATCACTTACCAGTTCCCAAATTCTCGCTGAGAGTTTGGGAACTGATGGAATAGGTAGAAAGGGGAAAGCATGTTGGAGTGTACAATCATCCTAAAATGATAGTGGGCATGCTGGAGGAGACTGACAGCCCATTCCTATCCAATTTTCTAGTGCCAGTGCAGCCGTACCAGTGCAGTGTGCACTGCATCTTGTGGTGGGGAGGCAGTCACAGAGACCTCTGCTAGGTATAGGAACATTTGTTCCCTTACCTTGGGGCTGTATTGCGGCTGCACCGGTGCTGAAAAGTTGGATAGGACTGGACCCTAAGTTGTTTCTAATTCAGCAGTTTGTCTCAGCTGGTCACATCTGGCCAGCTAGATGTGTATCTAACTGTGTAAGTGGCGATCATAAAATCCAGTGGCAACAGATTCCATTAGTAATTGAACAGTGCATTCTGTGAAGAACTACTTGCTTTTGTCTGGAGTCTACTACTGATCAGCTCTGTTGCAAGCAAGTTCTTGTGTTCAGAGGCAAGAAAAGAGAAAATCATAGTATGCGTTCTTTTTACACAGTTTACAATGTCGTAAAAACCTCTTTCATTTTCTCCCTATGCCCATTTTTTCTTTCAGCCCAGGTTTGTTTTATGTGCTTCATTTATGTGGACAGTATTTTGTCTTTTCAATACCTTCCCCAGTTCTACAATGTCCTTTCTGAGCTGTTGCAGCAGAAATTGCACAATTATTCTTTTAACACTGTTTGCTAAATGTGGGAACACTGTTTATCTAAGGCTGTGGTACTCAAACTTTTCCAGCCAGTGGCTCCCTTGACCCCCATGGCTGTTGGCCATGACTCCCCATCATGTTCCTGAGGGCTGGAAGTGACATCATTAAACAGGAAGTGACCAGAAATATTAACTATATTAATATTAATTATATTAATCATATCATTAATTAAATGCAGATCTTAAAAATATATTAATACACAGCAATATACATGCTTTATAAATGATCAGCTGCTGATCACTGTTGGAGACAGGATGCTGGAGTAGATAGATTTTGTCTGGTCCAGGAGGACTCTTTTTTTTAAACTTTGTATGCATACCAATAGAATTGTTTTATCAAATGAACTTTGTGAACAACTAGTCTGACCAACATTACACACACACACCCCTGTGGACCCCAATCCAACTAGTCATTTCTCCCATTCTCCTTGGATAGGATTGAACCCTTTATTAATTTAATGAAACTTAATTTTTCCAGCAGCTGGTGGGGAAAACAAAAATAGACCATGAAAATATATCAGAGCTGGTAAGGGTTTGGTTAGGAAGCTGATTTGTCTCCTTTACTAGATGCTGCACAGCTCAAGCCTATGCATGTCTACTGAGAATAAGTCCCATTAGAGTCAATGGGGCTTACTCCCAGGAAAGTGTGGATAGGATTGGGCTAGCAATCACTTCATCAATGGTTGATAAGTATTCCCTTCAAACAGCAAGATTCATCACTTTAAAAATACAGCCTTTCCTCTTCAGTCAAACAACAAGGTTAATAAATCACTTTAAAAACAGTACCCTTTTTCTGCTCCTGGCCAAGTAAAGTGTGTGCTTGTCTCTCTCCCCCGCCCCCTTTGCCAACTGCATGGAAACAACTTTAAGGGGAGGGGGAGCAAAGTGGGAAGGTTTGGAGATCAAAAGGGGGGAGTGGAAGGGGGAGGAGGTTGAAAAGAGAGATTTCACTTTGGTGAGAAGTGATCCCAGGCTGGGAACTAGGAACCAAACAGACAAGGATCAAGGCGGGTTTCTTTCTGATGATCAGCAAGGACCATCAAGGACTGCAAAATGAGCATGCTCAGTACTTGCCAGATGGGGGCTGGAGTGGAAGAGCTTTGCAAACAACATGTAGCGAACACAGAAAGCGGCAGCCTTGGAGTGGAGGGAGAAGAGAGCAGGGCAGCAGCAGCCACTCTTGCAGCTGAGCAACTCCCGTTTCTTCTGCTTTAAAAAAAAGCGCAGACGACGGGCAGAAGACGGGCTCGTGTTCTGCCCTGGGATGTGACTGTATTGCTGCAAGAGATCATCCCGCGCCTCCCCTTTCAGTTCCTGGTGCCTCCCTAGCGAGCCGCGCCTCACAGTTTGAATAACACTGATCTAAGGGATTATGATTTTATTTTTTCTTTCCCTCCCCTTTCCTGATCTTTCTTGGCATTATTCATTGCCGTGGTTTATTGAGCAGATATTTTCCTTGAGCTTTCTGTTATCAAGTGTTTCTTTTGTGGATGGCTACAGTCAATTTAGTTCCATCAGTTAATGACTATATGTTTGTTTCCTCCTGTGCACCATTTGCACATGTGTTGAATGTCACCTGACTTCTTTGGTTCAGTCCCTCAGTAAGGAGAGATTCTTTTGGTGTGCTTCACTGATTCTGAGATGTTCTCTTGGCAACCTTCAGTCCTGAAAGACTATGGTATCGCGCTCTGAAAGGTGGTTCTGGCACAGCATCTAGTGTGGCTGAAAAGGCCAATCTGAGAGTGACAATCCCTTCCACACCGGGAGCAAGTGCAGTCTGTCCCTGGTCTGTCTCCCTGGCTATGGGCCTTCCTTCTTTGCCTCTTTGCCTCAGACTGTTGGCCAAGTGTCTCTTCAAACTGGGAAAGGCCATGCTGCACAGCCTGCCTCCAAGCGGGTCGCTCAGAGGCCAGGGTTTCCCACTTGTTGAGGTCCATCCCTAAGGCCTTCAGATTACCATCTTTAATTAAAGAATGAGAAATGTTTCTCCTTGCTTTTCCACCCCTGTGGTCTCCAAAGAGCATCTATGACAGATGTGTCAAATTTGCAGATATGAGCGATTTATAACATGCAAGTCTTACACTGTAACTTACTTTATATATCCCTAGGTTTTGTAACCCCAGGCAAACTGCTGCCCTATAGAATATATAGGCACACACCAGTAGTCCCAATTCTTTGGCATGAAGACAGGTGATTGTTTTAAGCTGCCCATTAGGAAGTTAACTGTTCTAGGCAGATGCGTTTGTTGGGCAGGAATTAGCTCAGTGACTGTTGGAATAGTGATTAGTTTTGAATAGCTTTCAGTCTCATGAGCATATTACAGTTACCATGGTTCAAATAGTGTTTTGTGTTACAGCAGTTGCAGTGGCATCTTTCGCTTGGAAAATTGGACAGTAGAGTTGGCCCATTCATGAGATTGAGGCAGCCATTTTCAGTAGGAGATTGGAAGGAGCACCCATTTCTGCCCACCACCTACATACCTCCACTGTTGCTTCTCCTTCCACTCTCTGGATTGGAAAACGAAGGTGGAGATGGAGTGGGAGAGGAAGGGTGAAGGAGAAGAAAAGAGAGTGGTGGGATAGAGCATCAAAGCATTGTCCCACCACTCTTCTCTCTTTCATGCTTTGTCTTCCTGTCCCTGTCTCCCTTTACCAGTGTAGAGAGTGGTAGACACAGAGACTGACATATCACCAGGTATAGGGGGACAACATTTAGCATGCTGTTTTAGATGCCAGGAGGTATTGAGCTGGACCTATGGGGCAGACACTTTCCCTTTGTTGTGCTTGCCATAGCGCCTTGCTGCAAAGGGAATGGAAATACCTGGTTGTGCTGGTGTTTCATGGCCCTGCGTCTATGAAATGCTTCATAATATACTATTGTCTCTCCTATTGTATCCCCAGAAGAACAGTATGAGTCTTAAATGGTGCAGCTGAGATTATTTGACAAGGCCTAGAGGAGTATTAATACAGCCACATTAATAGTGGCTTCTGCACCACCATTGAGATGGTTAGATTAGGATCCTGATTGTCTGCAGAAAAGAGTGGACTCCTTACACTACACTTGGGTTCTTGCAACCAATCTTGTGAATCTCTGTCTCATTGCCTTATTATAGGATTGCATGATGAGGCTCAGAAAATGAAGATGCTGTGAGAATTTCTAACTTTCATTTCATTCCAGTTAATACAAACCGCATACCTCCCTTCTCCTGGTGTAGTATTTATTTATTTAAACATTTTATCGGTTGCTTGTCAGTTAAAGGGCTCCCAAAGTGGTGTACACACTAAAATTCAATTAAATGTTTAATTAAAAAAAGAGTTAAGAAGAATTACATTGACATTAGGTGGCAAGTGGAAAAGGGGGAGACCTGATTGTTCTGACCCCATTAATTTTGGTTCCAAGCAATATATAGTAATGAAGCTATGAAGCGATGTCATTTTTAATTTTTGTTTTGTGTAATCTGGGTTGTCTGGGAAAGGGATGCATGGCTTTGAGCACAAAACTACAAATGCGAAAATTAATTAAAACAGGTGTTCCCAGAGTGTGTGTTTAAATTACCGCATGCAAGCAACCAGTGTCCATTTGACCTTGTTGTAACCTGGCATTCTGTCTGTGTTCTCATAGCATATCAGCATATAGTTCTGATGGCCAGGTCAGTTCTGGGGTTAACTGGCAGACAATGCGTTTCTGATCTTGTTCCCTTCTGGTTGACCTGAAACAGGCCTAGGTCACCTGGGTGTAGTCCACATTGCCCTAGTTGCTCAGTGAACCTCCACTTCCCTGTTCATTTTCAAAATGACACTTTGTCCTGGATGTGCATTGACTTAACCTTGATTCTGCAGCAATTGGCTCATTAGATCTCTCTTGGATCACTTCCAGCCATTTGATACAGGGAATTGTGAAGTAAAGGGGTGGGTGGGTTTAGGCACACATTTGTTTAGTGGTTAATTTATTTGGGTTTGCTGCTAGGCTTTGAACGGTAATTAGCCAGCTCAGCAGGGGAGCTCCTCCACTGTGTCTTGTGATATGTACTAAGTGTTTATAACAGAATAAAGGCATGTTGTGTTGCAGCATTGTGTGTTTTACAAGCAGTGTGTCTTCCAGCCAATGTAATAGGCGCCTTGTGTCTGGACAGATACTAGAAGTTGTCTGTGTTTTCTTTCTTTCCTCTTATGAAGTGACAGTTCGCTCTCGCTCGCTCTCTCGCTCTGTGTGTGTGTGTGTGTGTGTGTGTGTGTGTGTGTGTGTGTGTGTGTGTGTTGAATTAAACTTCTGTACGTTCAGAAAAAGTTGCAAAAGTTAAATTCATACAGAAGTCAATTCATTTTCTCCAAATTTAGACAAGATGAAATTTGGCAAAGCCGTTGTGAAAGCCCCTCTTAGTGCCATGTCACTAGCAGATTCATGTGTTCTGGATAGACATAGTTGGACTGTGAAGGAATTGGTAGGGAAAAATAAAGCACAAAGCTAGTTAAGATGAGGACTAATTGCTTCTGTAAGTTAATAATAAAGTCTCTCATATGTGACCTTTTTAATGGCTCCTCTTTTGATCCAAGTACTTGCATGGTCCTCATCAGTATAACATCTGAACATCTGGCAATGATTAGTATATTTCTTCACCTATCTTCCCCATATCCCTATGAGGTATAGCTGCACTGTTATATCATTTTATACATGGTGATCTGAAGCAAGATTATGTTGTGATTTGCCCAAGGTCACACTGGAAGTCAGTGTCTCAGCCAGCAAAAACAACAGAAATACACATTTGATTTGTTTGCAAGTAAAAGATTTCATTCTGGAAACCTGCATCTTTTGTGGAGGACTGCTAACTGGTTAAAGAGTGTGTAGTTGATTGATGACCTGTCTTGGCTCAGTGATAGAGCACCTGCTTTGCACGCAGAAGATCTCAGATTCAATCCTTGTTATCTCCAGGCAGGGCTGAGGAAAAAGCCCTAATCTGAAACCCTGCAGAGTTGCTGTCAGTGTAGACAATATTGAGCTATATAGACCAGCTTCATATGTTCTTCAAAGAAATTAGTTGATTGATTGATGATGATTAAATACACTTGGATGTCCGCTTTTTGAGCTGGGTCATCCCTCATTCAAATTTCTTCTAGACCAACAAATTCAATAAATGGTATTTTGCAAGTTGCCATTCTCATAGCTTCATCATTGGTCATATGGGAATAATGATACTGGCCTACTTTAGAAGGCTATTGTAAAGGTTTCTAAGCTAGCATATGTGGAGTGCTTTGAGCATTTGAAATTGCTACATGAATGTTAAGTGGTGGTGAAGCCATTAGATATTTGATTTTCTCTGTAAACCGCTTTGTGAACTTTTTGTTGAAAAGCGGTATATAAATACTGTTGTTGTTGTTGTTGTTGTTGATCGTTTATTCAGTAACACCAAATTTTTTTCACATATTTTGATTTCCCTACATTTGTGTGTTCCTTCAAGCCCATGAGATGAAAGTGATCAACAAAGCAGTTGCTAATTCTCTTGGGGATAGGTAAGCAGATATCCAAAATATTGGAGTGTATGGCACAGGTATGCTCCGATCTGAGCAGGATTTAGCCTTTCTGGATGGGTGCCACAAACGTTTGTCTTCAGTCACGCTCAGTGCTCCTTATTCAGTGTAATTTTTGGCACAGTCCACAGTGCCTTCCATGAGGTCAGCAAATATTGTTAAATACTTTTAAGTTCATTAGGTTTATTACTATGACAACCTTAATTGCCACCACAGACAGTATCTAATTCTACTGCTGTCTGGCTACCTGAACTCCTGCATTAGATGTAAAAGAGATTAGCGTTTTCTGTTTGGCAACATTGTCAGTTTCCAAATACATCTGAATACATATCCTACTTTCTGATCCCAGTGAGACCTTCAAGGCAGGTCCTCAAAATGTGATTAAAATAAAAATGTCAGTTAAAGATAAAATCAACTAATAAAACCAGCATGTACTCTGCTTGTACTAGAAAGTTTTTTCTGCTGTGGTGAATGGGAACCTCACACCCTTTGTTTAAGGCCTTGGTCTGTGTTTAAAATAGAACCATCCTGGCTTTAGGCCTGCATGGTTCAGGCTCCCATTGCAAACTCTGTATCCCTCATGTCTTCCTATCAAGGTATGATGAACTGATAACATCTGTAGATGGCCCACCTTGAATGTATGTGAGGAGATGTGATCTTGGCTAGCACCTGCACCCTTTAAAACAATAGGCAACAATGACACCTTTGGCATCCTGTTGAGTTGTGGTGATACCTACTCACGGATTGCGTTCTCTCGCTTGGATCAGGGGGCATCCCCTTTCTGTTCTCCAGTTTGGCTTCACTTCTGAGGGATGCCCAAGTTACTGACTGAACCCAGGCTGAAGGAAGCCTTAAGGTTGGGACCCTCATACCATCTTTGATGGCAGTGACACCATCGTTCGGGATCAGGCTGAGATATAGTGACATCTCAGTCTAATTGCTGTGGTGGACCTGAATCTCCCCTGGAGGAACTCATGAAAGAGTGAGAAGTCGGTTGCATGGGGAATGTGCCTGCCTCGTGTCTTCCCATCACTACAAGTGAAGTGGCATGAAACCAGTATAAATCAAAGACCTGGAGAACTCTGAGCCCTCTTGAATGTCACCTTTCACCAGGGCAGAGGAGATTATTCCATATCCTATGCATGGGAGGTGGAAGGATCCTCCCTCCCTCGGTGCTGTGGAAATACTCATGTGCCCTGTCTAGGTTGGCCTTCTCTTAAAGCTGAAGGTAGACTGTGCCAGTAATCCCCTTTTGTTGCATTTCTTCTGTATTCTCAGTCTGAGGACCTATTTTCTTTGCTGTACCAGTGCCTTTTCTATCTGTGAAGAATTACAGTACAACACACTACAAGTTTATAGAATGGCGTTGTGGTGCATACCAACCTGCAGAACAGAGCGGTGTGGTGCCTGCCTTCCCTGAGCTCTTTTCATATGAAGCAATTGCTTTTCCCTTGAGACCCTCATGTTTCTGTCAGGGCTAAGTGAACATTTCATATAATTAAAGGGGGAAAATGCTGTTTCAATACAGCTTTACAAACAGCAGGCAATGAGTCTGCTTTTCTCTTTATTTGCAGCATTGGAAATGCCTCTTACAAGTCACTGGTGCCAATCATCTCCCTGCACTTCTTAACCTCTAGAGAGGCTATTACTAAGACTCCTATTGAAAAGAATGGGACCGAGTGTTTGCCTGCAAGAAAGAAAAAGAAACCCCAGCCTTTCTGAGCCAGGAGAGCCTCAGGTGGAAACTGCAGAGCTTATGAAGTACACAGCTAATGTCTGAAAAATTTCCAGATCAAGGTTTAACAAATTGTATGCTGCTATAGTTTATGTAAACAATGGTATTTGGGTTGGAATGTGATCAAAGTGCTCACACTTTAAAATGGCTGAAAAATGAGCAGGTCAATGCCTGGAAAACATAAAATGAGAAAATGAAAATTTTGCCTTGGAGTGTGATTAGCAGCTGGCTTGTTCCCAAGCTCCACCTGCTGTGCACGGAGCCCAGCCGAGTAAAGAAATTAGGCAAGAAGTGGGAGCTGCGCCAGTAGGTAGCCCTGCCTGTTCTTAGAACCTACCATACTAACACATGAAAAATCTGATTCAAAGTACAGTGATTAAGAGCCCCAGAAACAAAGCTTATTCCAGCTCTTTGACTTTACCTTGCGAGTCATTCTTTAATGTCCCACCATTCTTAATCAATTCTTGGTATAGGACTGGCTGCAAGACTCTTCAGAGTCCAGAGCATTGCTTTAAATTTATTTTTATGTTTTAAATAAAATATAATGCACCACTGTCCAGTTTAAAAAGCTTCTAAGATAGGTATTATCAACAATGCTTTTTAAGATGCGTATAACATATGGGCACAGAGGAAAACAACTGGGTGTAGGTCCATGTGTAAAGACTAGAGGTGTTTTTTCCAGTGAGTAAGAGAAGATTACAGACTAGGGTTCAGTCCTATCCAGCATATGATCGCTGGTGCCAAACAGCAACCGCTGCGTCCTGTGCTGGATGCTAGCAGGCATGAGGACTCCTCGGAGTAAGGGGACATCCCTTACCCCAAATAAAGCTCCAACCTGCTCAGTGGGGCTTGAAGCTGCACCAGCTATTTTAACTGGCACAGACCCAAGAAGCCCCATGCCGGGCTTCCAAGACTAGGAGAGGGACAGGATTTGGCAGAGGAGGCCTCCGCCCGTCCCATGCTTGTCTCACCCCTGCCCTCCCACCACCCTCCTCATGCCCCTGCGCTCTTTGGCGCTTACTTGTGTTCTGCTGGTGGCTGGGCTCCAACTGCTGCATTGATGGGACAGCACTGGCCTCCCTGCTGGCGCCACTTAGTCCCTGTAAACATGCTTTATGGCATGTTTGCAACACCAGCACCAGTGCTCAGGCAGTGTATGATTGAGCTGCCAGCCTTACTGACAACAGTGGGCTTACTTCTGAATAAAGTAAATAACACTGTCTTCAAACACCTCTAGTAATGACCAATGATGCAATTTGGCAGTGAAAGGAAAACAGAGATGAGGGTGAAGGTGTACAAAAGTTGGCGTGCTCCAAAACCAGCTGCATCTGTCTGAATTAGCTCACTCACATTTACTCTAGACAGGGGAGTCTGCAGCTAAAACTTGCACAACAAGTTTTGGGCATCCTGAAGAAAGTGGAGAAGAGAGAGGAACTCCTTAGTACAGCATTTCTCGATCTTTGTCCCCTGCAATACCACTTTGTATGGTCTGCCTATTAGAAATACCTCTAGAAGTAATTGGCAATGATGGCATCACCAGTTATTTTCTAGTTGGGAGGCCAGGCCTGGCACACCAGTAAGCTCAGAGTGGATGGGAGGGATTTTTCCAGCACGTGAAAAGTACAAGCTGGAGCTCTACCTGCTGAGCCGAACCTCCTACCATTGTTTGTCACATTGCATTGCTGATCTCACTGCCAGATGGCAGGGATCTGGGGGTCCAACGAGTACCACCAGACACCATCTCAAGTAACTTTGGTGGCATAAGTACCAGTGGTTGAATGTGGTTAAATGCGGCTTTAGAAGGAGAAGGGGCAGAGCAGAGAAGGGATGTAGGGAGTGAGCTGGGTTTTTGAGAGGAACTTAGGAGAAAGAAGGGAAGGTTTTTGGGGTTCAGAAAAAGGGAAGGAAAAGGAAAATGAGGGGAAGATTAATAGGGATGAAAAGGGAAGGGTTTAGGTGGTTCAGATAGTGGCAAAAGACTGTGGCTGGGAATGGCTCCCTCTAGCATGAATTGAGAGCTGCAGGCTGGAAGTGAGCCGAGGAACTGGCCATGAATGCGCTTCATCGAGGTGGGGGAGTCTATCCCACCAAATAAACACTCTTGCCCAATGCTGTAAGCCCCCAAACAGGAATTAACTGGATTGGGAGACTCTCCTTTTTCTGAAGACTTCCTGGATAGGTTTGGGAAAGAAGCCTGAGGTGGAATAAAAACAGTACAAAAAGCTTTCACTCGCACATGCAATGCAACATTTACAAACAGGAGATACAGATACAATTGCTAAACCTACAGTAAATTTGATTTCACATGAGACAATGACAAGGAAAGAATCTTATGGGATTCTTAGGTGAGGTGATTCAATTAGGAGTCCCTCTGTTGGTAGTCAATGACCCCTGCAGGGTTCTGCCTTTGTTTTCCCACTCAGTTGTAGTTACTAAGAATATTTATATAACTCTTTTCAACAGGAGTAGTTCACAGTGGTTTACATAGTAAAATAAATCAATAAATTTTCCAATAAAGTTGAGGATACAGTAACTAGTGAATGCACTTTGTAGCAGTACTTACTGCCATGGATATACGTGGGCTTCTTAATAGCATTTCAGACCCACACTTTGGCTGCAGTCCTGAACATACTTATATATGAATAAGCTCCACTGAATTTCCTCGGACTTACTTCTGACTAGACATGCACAGGATTGTGCTGCTTATCGTCTTGGCCACAACAACAACATTCTGGCCCATGTTGAATGCAAGTCTGAACACATTTTTGTTGGCCCACTTCTATGGAGGATCTTGGCCTTTCTTGCTGTGATCTCATACATTCTTGTTTTCAGTTAGTTTTCAGATTACTGATTACATTCTGTGTATAGAATTTGTTCAGTCCAGAGCTCCACAGAAGTTCCAAAGCATGGATGGAGCTCCCACTAAATCAAAAGCTTGTTATGCATTTCAGGAATAGCTACATGTGCAATGGGGATACTAATATCACCATGATCAATGAAATGTCTGCTGTATTGTCTCCTCTGCAGAAAAGAGGAGGTTTTATAGTATGCCTAAAAATGCCTGCACCTGGGTTTTAACAGTTCCCATTGGGAAAGGAATCTATAGAAATAGACTAGACACTGAGTGTGGCATCACAGCAAGAGAAAGGTCCCTGCACTTGCATGGTGGTTCTTCAAACATTTCAGAAAGCAAATAGGTGAACATTTGTTTTCAAGGCTAATACATGTCCAAAGATCTCAACCAACTTTGAGTTTGTGGGGCCCCCCCCCCACGTTTTTGGTTATACTGCTGTTTCTTTACCTCTGTACTGCAGTGTGTCAGATTGTCTTGAGGCAGATGAAAGGAACCTCTAATGATTCAGGAGCCAGTTCTGGTTGGCATGCCTTGGGGGGCCCTTTAGAGTAGGGCAATGAAATGGAGGAATGGGGGTAGAATAGGTGAGTAGGAGCCACGGACTGTGACAGAGAGCTAGAGAGAGCTAGAACAGGGAGGTAAGGAAGAAGGTAGTGGAACTCTTTCTAGTGGAGCCTTCCAAATAGAGCTGTTGCACCAAGTGCTCAGAGAGTCTGAAGGGTTTTGTAAGGTCAGTAAGCTCCATCTGTTCCCAAATTCAGCTGGGTTCTAAGCTGGAGTTTCTGTGTGTGTCTGTTTTCCTTTCCTCCCAAGCAGACTCAAAGGGCATGAGGCCTTACCCAGTCAAGCAAGCATTTCTTTTTGGTTTTGAACATCTAGGCTCACCAAAGTTCTTGGGTTTCTGTGAGTAATGAACTCTGGAGCAAGTCCAGGTGGGGCTGCCAGATCTCCCAGGATCTCAGGGTCTTCAGAAGAACATTTATGGAGAGGTGGGTTCCAGTGGTTTCTCAAGGGCCAAACTGTGGTTGGTACCAGGGTCATCTGTGAGAGCCAGGTCCTGCTCTTCCTCAGAGGAGGCCACCTCCAAGCCTGGTTTAAGCTGGGATCTGACACTGTGTTTCTCAAGGCTAGTGACTCTAAATTAGTGACTCTAAATTTACACTGGCTTCCTGAGTTATGGATGTCTGAGCTACCCAGCTACGCAGCTGCAGTCCTTTGGTGGTGCTTTTGTGCAAACGTAATTGCGCAGGGCTGGCAAGAACTAACTGTTTCCACCTGCACACTTTTCAACTTGCTTACAGACCTCTATAACCTAACCTGTACATACATAGGAATGGGCTGCCCAATCCTATCGTGGGTTTATGGTGTTGGATCTCACAATTTGCCACCATAAGTGCCAGTATAGCATTGTAAAAGGTGCCCCACTGTCATATGCTTGCAGTACTGCTGGCACAAATGGCTGGAGACACTATGAGTGTGATAGGAGTGTGCAAAGCCCTGCTGGAGTAGGTTAGGTGGTGGTGACGGCTCAAGGGAAGATCAGAACAGGGAGCAGGGTGGTCAGGGGGCAATGCAAGGGTGAGAGGGGGTGAATCTTGGTGGCACTAGCACACACCAAGATAGTATCCCCTTTTCTTGATTTAAGACACTCCTGAGGCTCCTTGGACTTGCACTAGCTAAATCTTATTGAAAACAGTGGGACTTGCATCTGACTAGACATGTATAGAATTGCACTGTAAGTGATATTGAAAACAGTATAACTTACTTTTGGTCAATATGTATGAGATTGTACTATCATAATATGCTGGAAGGGAAGTTGTATAAACAGCTAGCATGAATAACTCAAGAGGCAGTCCTATTCAGTTGAAAGACATTTCTGCTCATTGCAGTTCTGGTTGCTCTGGAGAGCCAAGCCCTATGGAGCCATGGCCATGAATATCTGTGAAAGAAAGGTCATGCCAATGATTCCAGAGTTACCTGGGATATATTCACAAGGTTTGCAACAAAATATATTTTGTTGCACATTCTTTTGTGCAAGAGAAAAAAATAACATACTGGGAACTAATGTTGAAAGTTAGGAATATTATCTCCCACAGTACTGAATCCAAAGTCATAGATGTGTTTATATCAGTTTGCTGATCTCTCTCTCTTAGGCAGCCAGCACTATCACATGCTATTAATTCTGCCCACAATTTTTACATAGCACTTCCACTAAATCAGAAAGTTGTTTATTTTTCTGTAATTCTAACCTTGAACAGTATTTTGGAAAGCACAATACCAACTTGTGCAACCTCCATTTCAACAACCTCTATCTTAACTGAGTTGTCAAAAAGACAAATTTTCCTCATTCTGAAATCTCTTATCATTTATCTCTTCTGATATTTTCAACTCACGTTGCCTACAAATAGAACTATGTAGGATAAGGGCTTATTTGTTCAATTACTATTGGGGTTGTAGCTAGAGAATATAAGTGAATGTTGACAGCATTCAGTTATCTTTAAAAAAAAATCGTTTATTGGAAAAAAAAATTACAAGGTATTTTAAAATAGTAAAACTATTAAAAATTTCCAGAAGTTAGTACATGGAGTATGAAATAATCTAAAGCGCACATGGAAACACACACTATTAGTTGACTGTAAAATATTTGCGCAAAATTAATTGAGTCAGATATCTCTGTGATGATATCACCAAATTCTCAACCTGGAAATTTTTGCTATGTAATATTATTTAGCACTGCTCAGTTTTGGCTTTTCCTTCCCTGTTTTTTGCTTCCAACTCCTCCTCACTTGTTCCATATCCACCAGCATTTAACAGATGAAAATAGGGACTCCCTCTGTATGAGTGGCTGGGGCAAGGGGCAGGATTCCGCAACTGCCTAGTGAGGTTTTTTGGATACTGTGGAGCCAATATAACCTACACTCAAATGCAACCTGAGCAGAAAGTGGGAATTAAAAATGCAAGGAAGCAGATGGTTCCAGATAACAAAGACAGCAAGGTGATTTGCTGACCCCAAGACAAATAAAGAGAAAATACACAGAATGCTTGCATGTTGCATATACTATACCATTTAAAGGCATTTGTCTCGTGTTACAGCTGAGAACAGAAGCACAGCAATAAGTATCTAGTTGAGAGCCCAATCCTGAAGGGTTTGTGTCAGCCCACCTCCCACGTGCACTGTTGCAAACATAAGGAATGCCTGCAATAGTCAGTGCTGGCCCAGCACTGGAGCTGGTTCAGTGTGAGCCCATGCTGGGTCAGGGCTGGTCGGAGGCTGTCTGGCACTCCATGTGAGCACCGTGCAGTGAAACAGTAAGTCGGACTGGGGAGGGATGCATTCCGGGGCAGGGGGGAGGATGGAGGGAAGGCATGGCGGGGGAGAGAGCGGGGTGGGAGGAGGCAGAGATGGCAGCAGGTCCTGCCGCTGTATCCTATCCTCCCTCCTGGCCCGGGAGACCTGGGTCTCCTCGAATCTGCGTCCGCTCAATAGTTTCACAGATCCAAGGAGACCTATTGGGGCTGCCTGGTCACTACGTGGGGTAAGGGAGTATTAGCTGGGTGATGCTTCCCAGCCCCATGGGATGCAGCAGTAGCCATTTTGGCATGGATGCAGCCGTGGGTGCTGGGAGCTCAGCACTGGGCTACCCATCAGCTGATGTCTCCATAGCAGAGAATTCTTAAGCAGACATAACAACTAAGTCGTGATTATGCCTCTTTGAGCGTATGCAGAGCATTTTATCCTGACTGCTGAGCAACTGCAGCCATCCACCTCCTCACACATTTAGAATTAAGCAAGATTTACAGAATGATGATGTACACATCAGAATGATGATGTACACAAGGCATCTCTCTCTTTAGAAATTAAGTATGGACCTCACCTTGTTGCCACTAAACTGTAACCAGCCAGATTATGCTTTATGTGAAATGCGTATCTTGGCTACTTTTGTATTGTTTACTTTTCTGAAGCTAGCTCCCCTGTGGTCCCAATTGGAATTGCATTTCCTTCACATGCTATTTTCAGAAGGAAATAAAAACCATTGGAGTCAATGGAAAGCAGGAGCGCAGATACAGGCATTTCTTGTAATGGCTGTTGGATGAAAATTTAAACATGAAGAATTCTGTCCTCGGTCCTAGGTATGAAAAGTTTTGTTCAAATAACTTTACTTTCAGGTTGCAGGTAGTATGACTCAAACGTGCTTCTTTTATCTAGTGAATGGGAAAAGGGCCCTTGACGGTTTAATTTTCATTTTAATCTGACAACCCAATTCTGTACAAAGTGCACTGATTTCAGTGAGCATAGGATTGCACTGGTTTGCTGGCCACTTTGACATTTTTCAACAATAACTGTATAGATACACACCACAGAGCAGAGAATAGAACTTATAGCCTGTACCTGCACTGTACATGGGAATGAGCACAAGACCTTCTAGTGTTCGCCCTACAGAAAACCAGTCTTGGACAAAATTGTCTGGAATAGTCAGCATTTTGGTTGTCTGGATAAGGGGTCAATTAAATATTTTGGTCATCTCATGAGGACTCTAGAAAATACCCTGATGCTAGAAAAATTGAAGGCAGAAGGAGAAGGGGACTGCAGAGGATGAGATGGTTAGTTAAGTTAGTGTCACCAAGGCAATGAACATGAATTTGGACAAACTCTGGAAGTTAGCGGTAGACACGGAGGCCTGGCATGCTGTGGTCCATGGGGTCACGAAGAGTCAGACACAATTTAACGACTGCACAACAACAACAACCTGTATATAGATTGGCTATACTAGTTGTCTTCCTGTAAATATATAAATATTGTTGTTAATAATAATAATAATAAAGCAAACTACACTGGGACCCACTTTTTAGAATGAGAATTTGTCAGGACCCACCAGAAGTGATATCATGACTGACAGTGACATAATCAAGCAGGACAATTTTTAACAATCCTAGGCTGCAATCCTACCCACGCTTACCCAGGAGTAAGTCCCATTGACTATTATTGTTAAAAGAATATACTGTACATAGTAGCTTGTTAAAAGTACAGGTCTGTAACATTTCCCCAAATGCAGTCACATACCATGGTAGTGTCAAGTCTAATATATGATAAATAAAATATTGAAATGAATGGGGACCCACCTGAAATTGGCTTGCGACCCACCTAGTGGGTCCCAACCCATAGTTTGAGAAACACTGCTATATATAATTCACAGTGTTTACAGACTATTGCTTTGTTCTCATTCCATCATGAGCATCAGCAACACTAAAACTGAGTTACCTTTTAAATTGTCAAAAACCAGGGTTTGATGAACTGACTTAATTTTGCCAACTGTATACTAGTTCAGGAGCAGTGGCCCACTTAAGAGTCAATGGCTTTATTATGGTGAAAATTCAAGAGAAAATAAAGTCTGTTCATGTTTACAAATTGGAAAACATTTTAAACATTGTTCAGGGCTGTGAAGTCTTGGCAGGATGCCTCTCTTCAGCATACAGCTTCCTTTGAAATATCAGAACAGAAACTCAGCTTCATAGAAAGAAATGCCAAACTTAATGAAACAAGGGGAAGAAATTTAGGCAGCAGGAATTTTTTTTTTTTAATTTTGATTTAAAGAAAAACCAAAAGAGAAAATCTTAAAGTACTGTATTTTCCCAGCCTATTGCCATTAAGGCTGCATTTCACAATTTCTGCTGAAGAAATGTGAGGGGAACAATTTTTTTCTGTCATTCAGTCTTCTCTGTATCACCCACAACCAACAGGTTCCTTTTCATGTACCATCATAAGGCATCATTTTTTGTGTATTTCAGTTGCTTGCCAAATATTTTTACAGTAGTAGGTGCCTCTGTTAAATGTTAGGATAACTTTTACTCATTTGAAACATTCCTATTTACATGTGAAATCTTATGTCATTTAAGTTGTTTGCATAAACAGGACCTTTGCATAGCTTTTGGCTTTATAGTTAAGATGATGGGACGTAATTTTATGAGCAATTTGAAGAGAGGGCACTTTTCTCTCTCATATTACTAAAACTCAGAATCAACTAATGAAGTTGATGGGCAGTAGGTTGGAACTGATGGAAGGAAGTACTTCTTCATTCAATGCATAATAATCATCATGACAATAATCATGTCTCTGTGCACCATTTTCATCATGAAAATGATGAAATTTAGGCTTTTAGGTAGGAAGCTGAAAGCCAGGAAAGGTCCAGAGAAGGCCTTTTTACAAGTGCCGCCGCCTAGGGAGGTACGTGGGGTGGCTGCAAGAAATAGGGCCTTCTCAGTAGTGGCACCAACACTATGGAACTCCCTTCCCCTTGACTTAAGAATGGCTCCCTCTCTTGAGACCTTTCGGCAAGGCCTGAAGACCCTTCTGTTTAAACAGGCCTTCTGAGTTCTCGGCCTTTTAACATCTTTTTAACATCTTTTAATATTTTTTACAGGCCTGATTCTTTTATGACTTGCTGCTGCTCTATGCTCTTTTTACCTATTTTTTTTTACTCTGACTGCTGTTTTTTATGATGTGTTAATATGTTTTTATTTGTTTTTAAATTGTTTTTAATATGTTGTAAGCCGCCTTGAGTCCCTTCGGGGAAAAAGGCGGGTTAAAAATAAAGTTGTTGTTATTATTATTATTATTATTATTAAAGGTAGCGTTCTCTGAAGTGCTACCTGTCCCACGTGCAGGGCCAGCTAGGCAGGCGGAGATCAGGTGTCTCAATGTGTGGATGAGACGATGTGTAGGGAGGAGGGGTTTAGATTCGTTAGGCACTGGGGAACGTTTTGGGACAAGCGGGGCCTGTACAAGAGGGACGGGCTTCACTTGAACCAGAATGGAACCAGATTGCTGGTGCATAACATTAAAAAGGTGGCAGAGCAGCTTTTAAACTGATCCCTGGGGGAAGGCCGACAGGAACTGAGGGGCTTCCGGTTCGGAACTCCTTATCCCTATGGGAGGAGGATGGGGAGGTTAGAAAACAACAAGACAAAGGCAGAGTAGGAGAAGAAAAAGGGAATGGTAGCGTGATGGGATGTGATAGACGGTATGACTTTTTTGAGATGCGGCAACCAGAACTGGACACAATACTCCAGGTGTGGCCTTACCATAGATTTGTACAACGGCAATATAATATTAGCTGTTTTGTTCTCAATACCCTTCCTAATGATCCCAAGCATAGAATTGGCCTTCTTCACTGTCACCGCACATTGGGTCGGCACTTTCATTGACCTGTCCACCACCACCCCAAGATCTCTCTCCTGATCTGTAACAGACTGCTCAGAACCCATCAGCCTATATCTAAAGTTTTTTGCCCCAATGTGCATGACTTTACACTTACTGACATTGGAACGCATCTGCCATTTTGTAAGGCCACACCTGGAGTATTGTGTCCAGTTCTGGTCGCCGCATCTCAAAAAAGACTTGGTGGAAATGGAAAAGGTGCAAAAGAGAACGACTAAGATGATTACTGGGCTGGGGCACCTTCCTTATGAGGAAAGGCTACGGTGTTTGGGCCTCTTCAGCCTAGAAAAGAGACGCCTCAGGGGGGACATGATTGAGACATACAAAATTATGCACGGGAAGGACAGAGTGGATAGAGAGATGCTCTTTACACTCTCACATAACACCAGAACCAGGGGGCATCCACTAAAATTGAGTGTTGGGAAGGTTAGAACAGACAAAAGAAAATATTTCTTTACTCAGCGTGTGGTTGGTCTGTGGAACTCCTTGCCACAGGATGTGGTGATGGCGTCTGGCCTGGATGCCTTTAAAAGGGGATTGGACAAGTTTCTGGAGGAAAAATCCATTACGGGTTACAAGCCATGATGTGTATGTACAACCTCCTGATTTTAGAAATGGGCTATGTCAGAATGCCAGATGCAAGGGAGGGCACCAGAATGAGGTCTCTTGTTATCTGGTGTGCTCCCTGGGGCATTTGGTGGGCCGCTGTGAGATACAGGAAGCTGGACTGGATGGGGCTGTTCTTATGTTCTTAAAAATTACTTCCCTTTAAACTGCTATTTGTCTTGTGAAGAAATAATAGCTGGAGGGGGTCAACCCTCTTCCTCCTTTGCCATGGTTCCAAACAGTTGGACAGGGACTTTTTGTAAGTCATCTATGCCAATCCCCAGTTTGATGTGGGAATTACAGAACTGGATATCCTAACAGAGGGCTGTCCAACTTTTGCTTGAAGACCTCTAGGAACAGAGAACTCCCTCCCCAATAATTAGTTCAATTCAAACCCCCTCTGTTGGAATTAAATACCCAGCAGGCTTGCTATCACGAATCTGCTTCTGTGTCCAATTTGGCCCTTAGGGAATTCACTCATGAAAGCTCTGGTGGCACACTGTATATTAGATTACTTTTGAAAAAGGAATAGACAATACTGTTCCTCATGGAAAAAGGCATTGCACGTGCTGTATTACCATGCTATTACTTTGAGACTCCTCTGTCCAGAATATTTGTGGTGTTCTTTTTGTGTGGTTGTCACAAAACCACACAAAATTGTTTGTATCTTTTTTATACAGAT
Source organism: Tiliqua scincoides (assembly GCF_035046505.1). Classification (NCBI taxonomy): domain Eukaryota; kingdom Metazoa; phylum Chordata; class Lepidosauria; order Squamata; family Scincidae; genus Tiliqua; species Tiliqua scincoides. Next base: position 233,767,552 of record NC_089821.1, read on the forward strand.
ATGCTGATTGTTGTCAGCATATCTGTATAAAAAAGAAAATCATTGGATGTGCATCTGTCCTTTTGGAAGGAACGACAGTGGGTTAATGCCTATTTTATTTTTTAACTAGGTAGTATCATATTATGAGATAAGTTGTCCTTTTGAGAATCACTTGCATGAGAGAAAGCAGTGCTTTAGCAGAGGATCCTGGCATTCTGTCTTTCAATATAGCCATCATCCTTTTCCAAGCTCACCACATTCAAGAAAGGATGCTACCCTATGTTAGGGCTTGGAAAGTGATCCTGCTGTTTACACTTGTTTCTTACGATGCTTATTCCATGCAGACTGTAATGTGGTAAGACTGGCATGGTCATAGTGGCTAGTGCTAAGCTATCTGTGATATTGGTGTGGTATAGTGGCTAGGAGACCGAGCTGAGGATCAGTACTTAGCTAATTTGCCAACAAACCTACAAAACATTTTAGAATCCAGTTTGCACTGAGTCCTTCTTTCCAGTCTCTGTAGTTTTATATTTGGTAAATAGAAGTATATGACTAAAGTTTCTTATCTGTCTAAATCCTCAGGGAACATCTAAATTAGGAACAAATATACCAGTTTTATATTGCTTTAACTGTCATAGCTTTCGTTACAGAATCTTGACGAGGTGCTGACAATTCTCTGAGAATTCCCCCTGCCACCCTAACTACATTTCTGATCCCAGTTTTAGTGCTATTAAAACAGAGACACACTGTAGCTGTAAGTTGGATCTTTTTTTCCTCTTTAAAATATGCATACTATTGATGTGAGTCAGTAAGAAACAATCCAGCTTGTCTCTAATAGAGTCCTCCAAAATAGCAAAATCTTCTCCGTTACTTGATATCATGATCATGTCATTATTACACCATGAGCCATTTTGTGCCTGTAGGAGCAGAGCATTGTCAGAAGCATCTTGAAGAGCGTGTGGTGCCTCTGAATTGATGTAGACATCACCATCAGTGCAAATTTCCTGAGTCTAGACAAGCCCTCAGGTTGTTTCAATGCATTGCAATAGCTCTGTGGAAAATCTCCCTGCACTGTCAGACACCCACTGTACAGGAGACAGTCAGTCTGCAAATTATCGGTTTCCCCTGAAACCACTGCACTGCAAGCAATAGTGACAACAACCAGATAGCCTGACAGGGTTTTGCTCCTGCCTTTAGGAGGTTGCATTTTAGTGGGATGTAGTTGATTGTCATTGGGCTGCTCTGGCTTTGTGAAGGGAAGGTTACAGGCTGGCCTTTATTATCCCTACCACTGGTTGGTTTTCACAATAGATCTAATTTTCATTAGAAAGACAAAAAACTATGTTCCCTAATGAAATATTTCTTCATTTAAATGTTTCCATCAAAAAGTTTTTACAATTTTGTTTCCCTACTTAAAAAGTGATGCAATGAGCGCAGTCAAGATTTGCTTAACAGAGAGCCTGGCTTTGCCCTTGGGTGATTCATTCATAAACAAGTGGTTGTTGAGAGTCATATGCTCTCCCCCCCCCCACTACTCTTTCTATGAGGTTTGTATTTTTGAAAAATATGAAAATCAGTATAATAATAAAAAAGGTGAAGAATAGCAAATGGCCATGCAATGCAAGACTCCAGAACATACTTACTTGAGGACAATCCAGCTGAATTCGGCAGGAGCACATACTGCAGCTGAAATCCTCAGTGGTAGCAGAAAGAAAACAGATGCTGGAAAAAGGTCAAAACAGAAAATCTCTCAAAAATTGAATCCTTCACTTTGTGCTGCAGCACCTTAACCTGCTTCAAAGTCAAACTGCACTTTTTGATTACTTACAATTTTGTATCCTAGAGATAAGAGATAGTAGAATGCTGATCTAGGCACAAACGGGCTTCTACAGTATTTTGTGCATAATGTGTAGAGGCTTTTATTTAGCATGTGTCACTTGAACATGCAAGTGCATCTTTATGTCAATAATATCTGGAAGCCATTTCACACATTTTCCCTACCCTACCCCACAGTATTTACATCTGAATTTACCAATGTAGCAAAAAACCCATGAAAACTATTATATATGAAGATTGCAGGGATGTCTATATTTGTATCCCATCTTCCCCTGAAGAAGTAAGAAAGGATATAGTGTACCTTGGAATATCTCGGTTTATCTTGTTGGTCATCTGTTGAATTCATGGTTTAGTGCAGGGGTGTCCAAACATTTTGGTAGGGGGGCCACATCGTCTCTCTGACACTGTGTTGGGGGCCAGGAAAAAAAGAATTAATTTACATTTAAAATTTGGATAAATTTACATAAATGAATTTATTAGAGATGGAACTTATATAAATGAATGAAGGTCTTGCAGTAGCTCAAAGCCTATAAAAGGCCTTGCAGAAAGCAAGGCCAGCCTTTCCTTTGCTACCACTGCTGCATCACAGATGTGAAACAGCAAGTACCATGTTTCCCCAAAAATGAGACATTGTCTTATTTATTTTTTTGCTCAAAAAAACACACTAGGTCTTATTTTTGGGGTTGGTGTTATTTAAAAAAAAAAAAGTACAACAATGTACTGCCTGCCTGTCTACTCAGAAATCAGTCCCTTTATAGTTAATAGAACTTACTCCCTGGAAGGTGTGGAGAGGGTGTCCCCTCAGTGCCCAGGAGGATGCCTGCCTGCCTGCCTGTCTACTCAGAAGTTAGTTAGAAGTTAATGGAACTTACTCCCTGGAAAGTGTGGAGAGCTTCGGAGCCCATAGGCAGGGTTGCCTCGCTTGCTGCTTCCCGTCTCAGCTCCTCCTCAGCGTCCTCTGCCCAAAGCAGCATAGCAGGCACTTTCTAGGTGGCGCACGTGGGAGTGCAGCATTCCTGGTCACATTGTCCACCAGCCTCCGCCCGAGGACCCTTTCTGCCCCCCCCGTCCCAGCCCTACTCACAACTAGGTCTTATTTTCGGAATAGGTCTTATATTTCAGCAATTCTCAAAAAACACACTAGGTCTTATTTTGGGGGTAGGTCTTATTTTCTGGGAAACAGGGTAGCGGAGGGGGCCCTCATCCCACAGCTCAGGTGAAAGGCCGAACAGTCATCCTCATGCTGAAAGCTGTTGCATTGGGCACGGGCTCCAGCAAGTCTCCGGAGGGCCAGAGGCTCATTGGAGACTGGAGGCTCCCTGAGGACCTGATTGAGAGCCTCTGATGGCCACAAGTGGCCCCCGGACTGGGGTTTGGGCACCCCTGGTTTAGTGGAATTAGAACCAAGATCTCTCTGGTCTGATTACGGGGCTGGGGCACCTTCCTTATGAGGAAAGGCTATGGCATTTGGGCCTCTTCAGCCTAGTAAAGAGACGCTTGAGGGGGGACATGATTGAGACATACAAAATTATGCAGGGGATGGACAGAGTTGGATAGGGAGATGCTCTTTACACTCTCACATAATACCAGAACCAGGGGACATCCACTAAAATTGAGTGTTGGGCGGGTTAGAACAGACAAAAGAAAATATTTCTTTACTCAGCGTGTGGTTGGTCTGTGGAACTCCTTGCCACAGGATGTGGTGACGGCATCTGGCCTGGACGCCTTTAAAAGGGGATTGGACAAGTTTCTGGAGGAAAAATCCATTACAGGGTACAAGCCATGATGTGTATGCGCAATCTCCTGATTTTAGAAATGGGCTATGTCAGAATGCCAGATGCAAGGGAGGGCACCAGGATGCGGTCTCTTGTTATCTGGTGTGCTCCCTGGGGCATTTGGTGGGCCGCTGTGAGATACAGGAAGCTGGACTAGATGGGCCTATGGCCTGATCCAGTGGGGCTGTTCTTATGTTCTTAAGTTAATGAAATACAAAACAGAGTCATTCTTTCCCTCAGTTCCATCATGACAGATGAAGTCATGTGCTGCAGGATGAGTTGGTAAACATTGTTGTAGTCAGTCCCATAAACAATTGAACCACATTTAAAGTTGACGAATGTTGAAATCATGGTTTAAGGCTGCAGTATATCCCTCAACCTGGGAGTAAGTCCCCTGTGAGGTGCCATAGTTCAGTGACAGAGAACATGCTTTGCATGTGGTAGGTGCCAGGTTCTGTGGCATCTCCATTTAGGTCTGGGAAAGATCCCTGTATGAAACTCTGATAAGCCACTGTCAGTCAGTGTAGACCAGTGTTTCTCAAACTTTGGGTCAGGACCCACTAGGTGGGTTGCGAGCCAATTTCAGGTGTGTCAACATTCATTTCAATATTTTATTTTGAATATATTAAACTTGATGCTGCCATGATATGTGACTGTTTTTGGGTAAATGTTACAGACCTGTACTTTTAACAAACTACTATGTATAGCCTTTTAACAATGATAGTAAATGGGACTTTCTCCTGGGTAAGTGTGGGCAGGATCGCAACCTAGGATGGTTAAAAATTTTCCTGTGTGATGATATCACTTCCGGTCATGACATCACTTCTGGTGGGTCCTGACAGATTCTCATTCTAAAAAGGGACTCCCGGTGCTAAAAGTGTGAGAACCACTGATATAGACAATACTGAACCACTGGTTGAATGGACCAATGGCCTGATTTAGTAGAAGGCAGAATGTTCATGTATGTTCAGCATGCATAGAACTGTGTTGCACAATAAAGTATGCCTGAGTCCTCATTCTTTCAGAGGCCTTGGTTCTTTTTACTGCCCATACCTCAGTGCATGTGCTCATACAGTTCAGTAAGACCTTTATTGGCATAAAATACAGAGAGAGAACAAAACAAAACAGGAATATACAAAGACAACACAACACAACATAAGCATAAACATCAGTTGCTGCCCAGAGTCCCAGGGCTCTGCCTGGCTATTACCCCAGATAAAAAGGAAGCGACATTATCCAGAGTCTCAGAATCAGGTGTGGAAAGGAGGGACTGAAGCATGGTTGAATCCTCCCAGCCCTGCATCCTAGCTAACAATGGACCTAGATATTTCTTGCGTGACACATCATGTAGCGGGCAGTAACAAAAGGTATGCATTAAAGTCTCGACGCAATCCCTACCACACTTGCATTTCCTCTCTGATGCTCGTACATGCTTGCGCTCTTTCACTTGTCAGGGTTGGGACAAGAGTGAGAGAATAATGAATTGTGGTAAGTATGCTGTGCTGTCAATATTCCAATGACATCAGGAATGAACTTGGGGTCCATTACACAGGCCAACACACATTTTGCTCCCTTATACGTTACACCAATTCCTGGGTATATTTGGGGTGCCAATTCCAAAAATGGCATCTGTTTTGCCCAATCACATCTAGTTTTGGAGACACAGCATAGCCTCTTTAGTGAATGGTTCAGGCTGCTTCCTCATGAGGAAGCCTACACCATGGCTTCCTCATGAGGAAGCTGCTTGAACCATTCACTAAAGAGGCTATGCTGTGTCTCCAAAACTAGACGTGATAGGGCAAAACGGATGCCATTTTTGGAATTGCCGCCCCAAATTCATATCAAAACACCATAAAGTTTGGGAAAAACTTTTCTCACCCTCAATTTTGTAGGCCTGTGTTATTAGTTTTGCTGTTGTTATTTGAAATAGGCAGCATTATTATGCATCATACTTTACAAGGAACCAAATGCAGACCCTTGCCCTGAGAGGTTACAGCCAAAACTGTGACAATAGAAGAGTAAACAAGAGAGAAGGAAGGAGTGAAAGAGAGAGTTAAGAGTGATCTGGGATGAATATGCACAAATGCAGTTACAGAATTATGTGAAAATTACATATAGATACAAAAATGAATTGTATTACATGCGCGTTTTCAGCAGATCTTGGAAAGTTTCCACTGTACAGCTTCAGGGGGTCTTGTGGATTTTTATATTGTGTAGTGGAAACCTTGTGCTGAGTATACTGTACACATGAGGATATTCTGCTCACCTGCTTCTGCTTCCACTAATTCTGCTTTATGAAATTCAAAGAGTTCTCTAAAGTACTGATAGGGATATCAATCACATTCCATATTAAGTTACTGGCAGAAGAGAACCATTAGCTTTAATATGTAATAACCGTGCCATGAAGATAATAATATAAAATTCAAGAAATGCAATTTAGAAAGGCTTTCTGCTCCAGCCTTGTGACTTCTGAAAATCTTTTATAATCCTGTCCCCAGAGCCAAAGGAAACCTTATTTGCTGTATTCTTTCAACTTTGTTTTGGGGGTGGTGGTGTCGTACTGTCAAGCAGGCACATCATCTGTCTGACTCACCTCTCCCCACATAGGCCTGCTAAAACAGATAGTACTTAAAATACACCCTTGCATTCCAGCTTCAGGACATGATCATATAGTTACTAAGTAGATGCCAGCTATAGCATATTTGCTGACTGCATGTACTACAGTCAGGTTTTTACATTCTATTAGTGTACAAGCTCTTACACTCTTCTGAAGTGTTATTGTCTTGACAATATGATTGTATGGGTGTGAGTATGATTGACACAATTGGAACTCCACTAGAATTTACCTTCTGGACACCAAATTTAAGAGGGGTTTCATATAGCTTGGAGTCAAACTGATTCACAGCACAACCTTATGCTTGTCTATACTCAGAAACATGTCTAATTGTGTTCAATGGGGTTTACTCTCAGGAAAGCATGGACAGGACGGGAGCCTCAGGTCTAATCCTATCCAGCTTTTCAGATCTGATGCAGGCATGCCAAGAGGGCATGTGCTGCATCCTGAGGTGGAAGGGAGCAATCACAGAGGCCTCTAAAGTAAGGGAATGTTTGTTCTTTGGTCCAAAGAACAGCTCTTTGAGACACTCTCAATAGTTAAAAGCACTGTTTAAAAAGCAATGAAACAATGTAATTACAACAGAAGAGCAGAGAAATGAACCAAAAATAGACTATTGTTGCACCAGGTTAAAAATTCAAATTCTTAAAGCAGGAGATCTAAAAGGACTGAGCAAATTAGAAGATATTAGACTCTCCTTGGGGAGAGCATTCCAAAGATGGGACAGCACCACTAAGAAGACCTTTTACTGTAATGGGTCTGGTTGCACTGATCTTAATCAGTCAACAAGCAAGCTTGTAAAGAGTCTGAGGGCCCAATCCTATTCAACTTCCCAGTGCCGTTGCAGTCACAATGCAGCCCTGAGAGAAGGGAAGGGGATAGGAAGTATTATAAATAAAATATGAACAAATTCTGTATTGTGGCTGCAGCTGATAGGAGCTCAGAGGTGGCAACTTCAGGTAGTGAACATTGGTAATCATGGAGAGAAACATAATAGGAAATACCAACACAAATCCCATTGAAATAAATAGAAACTGGGGAGGGAGAGAGAGAAGCACAGTTGCTTGTATAATTTCAAATCAGTTGGCACCGGAGAACTCTGCTGACATTTGGTGTCTCTGAAGAGAGCTGGTGTGAATAGTCAGATGTGTGCTTATTCAGATTGCACATGATGATGCTCTTAAGAAATGTGGAGAAAGAGGAGTTGACGCCCCCTGGCTGGGATAAACAGTACTTGAATCAACCACTGCCAACTGGGTGAAGATGCACAGTTGATGCACAAGATGCTGGTCTTGACAGACCTTCAGACTGGCAGGACTATTTTTATGAAGTTTTAAAGAAATCAGATGGCAGTACTTGTCTACTGAATACATGATTGAGCTATGGAATTCATTACAAAGATACGGGGAAGGCCAGTAATCTAGACAGGGAGAAAAGTAGTTATATTTGTGGGAAATAGAACCTTCAGGTGTTAATTTACAGTATCATGGGCAGGGTTTTCAAAAAGCAGATTATTTCAATTCATAAAAACATAACAGTTGGCAATGGGTGGTGTCACTAGTTGAGCCTTGAGTCATACATGTGGAAAGAGTGCAGTTAACTATCTCCTCCTGCCTCCCCCCCCCCCAAAGTGGGAAAGTTAATCCTTTTACCCATTCTTAAAACATTTGTGATGGCAATTATCTGCATTAATGATTGTGAAAACATTCCAGATGACTCCAAAACAATATCCATGTATCTAGCAAATGCTATAACTGCAAGCCCGAGCTGAGCAACTCCAGGGTCCAACCATGCTACTCTGCACATAACTTTTACTGAGCATGGAACCCACTGATGTGCTCATATGTGTTTGTCATCACAAATGTACTTTTTGGCTTCATACAGGTCTAATTTTGTGATCAGATTGCCAAACCCAGGGGAAAAAGTGCTATTTTTTCAACTGCACATGAAAAGTGTACATAAATGGAATTTGTTGTCATTGCAACAGCAATCTGTTGTTAATAGCAGCATTACTGTTGATCATTAGGCAGATTGGATATCAAACACAAAAAACTCATCTAAAATTATTAAACTTTTTTGGTAATTAGAATATGGCATATGCATGCCAGTTTGGCTCTTTTGTGATAAGCATTGAGAAATTCTTGTGTCACTCTTGCACTTCATATTTGTGTTGTAGTCTTCTTTACATGCCAACTAAATTTGACGTGATGTCCGCCAGACCTGATACAATTTGTAGAAAATATACTATCCTGTTTAAACTATCCTTGATCATCAATTAAAATTCTTGTATTTTTAAAAACACTACATTGTGAATTTTTAAAAAAGTTAGCACTTACCTGCTGTAGTTTTTTGTTTAACTTTTTCATTTATGATAATCTTCGATATTAGCCTGCCAGATAGTAGAGATAGCTCATTGGCAGGGAAGTCTTTGACAATGCTTGCAGATTAGATGAGTTTGATATTATTCATTTATTCATTCATTCATTCATTTATTTATTCAATTTGTATTCTGCCTTTCTCCCCAAAGGACACCCAAGCCGTGGAAGACATCAGAAATGGGAATACCGGGTGCTGTAGGCTTATACCATAGTCTTTCGAGACTGAAGGTTGCCAACCAGAAATGGGAAGAGAACTTGTGCAGAACTGGTGGCAGGGGAGAAGTCTAGGTTAAAAGAAATTGAAATTCTACCACATGACCTTAGACCTTACCACATGATCATGCACACTTGATTTCTCTTCCAGCACCCTGGACTTTGAAGTACATTTTGCATAGTTCTTTTAGCTTTGGTATCTTAAGAAGTCCCCCAGGTCTATGGACTGAAGCCATATAATGTAGCTACTGTATCTTGCTGAAGCGAAGTAGGTCTTGGCTTTGGTCAGTTCCTGAATAAGGGAATGCCTGAGAGCCCAATCCTATCCAACTTTCCGGCACCGGTACAGCCGCAATGCAGCCCTGAGGTGAGGGAACAAGTGTTCCCTTACCTTGAGGAGGCCTCTGTGACTGCTTCCCCACCACAGGATGCAGTATACACCCCATTGTCACAGCTGCACAGCACTGGAAAATTGGATAGGATTTGGTCCTGAGAACCCGATGTGTTCCTTCATGTAAGAAAAAAAAAATCATGTTCTTTAAGCTTGAACCCATAATTATCTTATGAGGGGGAGGCAAAAAGAAGTAAGCAAGTCATATCCCCCCCTTCTTCTGTTGTAATTATGTGCTGTTTGATTTTATGTAAGCAGCTCTAGGAATTTTGTTGGCTCAAGGGTGGGGCACAAATGTCTTAAATAAATAAATACAGGTAAGAGATAAAATAATTTAAGTAATTCAGTCACAAGTTGAATATGTATATCATTAGTAGTAATTAAAAGCCTAATGCTCCAATTGTAGCTTCAGGATCTTGAACTGGACTTTATTCCACAGTTGCTCTTTCATTACCAGTAACTGTTAACTGGGGAATTTGTTGTGCCAACAGTTAGTCCAACTATGTTTTTAATCAGCCGCAATGAAAGATTGATGTAACTATTTAAGATCTGCAATCATTAACTGTGAACAATGGGATCCTTCTGCTCTCAGCTTCGGTGCTTTAAATGTAGAGGAACTTCACTGTAGCCACTGGAGTTCTTACCTACTGATGCATGTAGTAGTTTTGAGGCTTATTTTCCATCTATGGTGACTTTTCTGTTTACTTCAAATGAATGGTTTTTGCTGAACGTTAATGTTATTTGGGAAAGAGAAGCATAGACCTGTATGCTCTTACCTGGATGATGGTTAGACACCAGGTGGCAGTTGTATTGTGTGTGTGGGGGTGGGGGGTTATTGTACTTTTTATGTAATATGATTCTACATTTTTAGAAATGCCATAAAAGTAGTTCTTCATGTAATTATAGTGATCTCCTATGGCGAGGCCGCCAAACTTACTTAATGTAAGAGCCACATATGATAAACTTCAGATGTTTGAGAGCCGCAAGAGAGATGTTTGAGAACCGCAATATTTAAGAAGTATTTCAATTCTTAAATATTAACATTAAACTTAGGTTTTAATCCAGTGGGCACTCAGTTTATACCCAGTAAATAGAAAGCTTGAAAAATTCTTATTTACTTTTTATATTAATTGTGATGCAAAAAGGAGCTCAGTGAACATATTTCCAAGAGCAGCATATTATATGACAAAGAGCCGCATGTGGCTCGCGAGCCACAATTTTTCCACCCCGGTCCTATAGATTGGACAATACTTTGCCGAATCAGAGAAGGAACCATATACTCCAGCATTTGACTTGACATTTAAATCACAAATCTTAACTGAAAGCAACAGACAGACACCAATGTTACATTCATACATGTCTCTCACTTGTATATAACATTTTCTTGTCTATATTCTCACGATGGTTTAATCTGTTTCACTGTTGAATAGATACCAATGTTCTAGGAATCTTTGTTTTAGTACAAAAACCTAAATCTTTTGTAATATGTCATTTTATACATAGTATCCTGTGTCACATTTTCGTTCTCCATTGAATAGAAGCTGGAAGGTGTTTTTGTTTCTAGTTCTGAACTATTAGTAGTTGCACTGTGTCCAAATTACTTTATAATTTTCCCACCATTAAGGTACATCCTTGATTTTTCCCAACAGTTCCTTTTATGCATGTTATCAGATCTTTCTAGAATTTCTCTACCTTTTTGCAAGTCCACCATATACACTTGATATTTGCTAACTTATTATGGTGTCACCAAGATGCAGCAGCCATTCCATACATCCTATCAAACTGTGCCATAAGTTATTACAAATCTGTATTTAAGCAGAAGAATGTGGATTTAAGTCACAATTTGGTGTCAGGCGTTACACAGTCTTGAGGATGACATGAATTAAAGACATAGATAACCATCTTGGCTGATCAGTGAATTGGGACAATGACAGTTGAAGACTGCGTCAATCAGACTGAGAACACTGAAAATAATTTCAGCTTACTTTTATTTAAAAACATATCTCATTCAGCTGAGGTCGGTCAATCATAGCACATTTGTCATGGAATGTAAAAACCAGAACGACATATGCTGCATGAACTTGTGTGAGGAAGGGGAAGGAGAATGCATATTTTTCCAGGGTTGTTTGACAAGAAAATGGAGAAATTACTTAACCTGGTTGCCAAGTTTACCTATGGAAAGTAACAGTTGCGTCTAGATGAGTAGCAAACCTCTTATTGTTAAGCCTCTCACGAAATGGTTGAAGATGTGCTAGCCCAATTTTATGTAGAGTTAGGTGCACTTAACTTTGCATGGGACCAGACTGCATGAATTGGATTGTAAGTTTTCTGTTTGTTTGGACAATGGTATCCCATTTTGTTTTCTTCATTCATAGAACCGCATGATCTTGCTCGATGAATTATAAGTACAGTTTATGCTCCTTTGGCCTTGAGCATGGGTGTGCCTACTCTTAAATTCACTAAACGGTTGCCTAATATATGGGGGGAAAAACAGAAAACCTGAAAGGATATTCTTTTCAGAGCAGGTGATTCTGATTTTCCATATAATTTTCCACAAGCAGAGTACATAGCGTGAACAGGACTGACTTTGACCTTCACAGCTTTTTTGTTCAATTATTTTAAGAACTCGGTATGTTTCTATTGCAATAGGGGAACCAAATGGGAAGCCATTCTGTAGTTAATTTATCGCCTGTGGTTTTCCATAACTGTTTCTCAAAGCCTCCTGGAGAAACTGTTTGTTTCACATATCAAAGGAAGTGAGATAAAATCTTGTTATGGTTTTATGTTTGTATTAAAATTTCTATTAACTCTTTTCCAGAAGTGCAGCTTTAGATTAATTAGTTCTTCAAAGACCCTGAAAGGTATTAATATAAAAGAGCTAGAGGAGAAAGGAGGTTGTATTTTATCTAGGTATTCTACCTTTCGTTTGAAAAAAAAAAAAGACTTTGAGTGGAATTATATCCACTGCCTGTTCCTGCTATATGAAAATGAAGGGAATGTTATCTGCATCAATAGGGTAGAACAAACCCACATCCTACCCCAAACTGTGAAGACATTTTCTTTCCATGGAGAGAATGACAAAGCAGGAAGTCATTGGCATGATGTTTATATGTTTGGAAGGATGCTGGGGATGTGGAGATTACTTATTAGTGGTTTCCAGAATCACAGGGGGAATCTATTACCCACGGATACCAGGGGATGTCTTTATCTCCTCTTATGAGTGTAGTTTTTCTTTAGTCAATAGCAACTGAGTTGGAGGAGCCTGTGGATCAAAACTATCAGGAGGCCTAGGCTTAAGCCCTTCTGTACTCTCTGCTATGGTATCAACCTGCAGTGAGCCCTGAACCAGCTGTTATTGATTAAAGAAAACTAAACCTACAAAGCTATTAATTTTTTAAATGTCATGTGCAATTTGGCCCTAATTTGAGGAGTTGAGGAGATGTACAATTTCTCAATTTGTGCTTAAATTCTAGGAAGTTGGAACAGCAAAGAGCTCCAACCTTGGTTTACTGAACAAAGGGGGAATGAAGATGTGTCAGTTCAGTGGGCCAACCTTAAGCCAGTCTAAGGCCAGCCTTAGCAAGCTGTGGCCAGAATGCCAAAGTAGACATGATACAAAGATTCTTTTATCCTTTCCCTCCCTCACCAGAAGTAGACTTGGTAGCCTACAAGTTTTGAATAGAAGAAGGGTGGGAAAAGATTCTGCCTAGTCCTTTACCCTAACTGGTTTTTCTGTTCAGAATTGCTTCCTCCACTTGTCATCCCCCCCATTGGGGGAAAACATGCATACTCATATCTTAACCCATGTGAGGGGAAAAAGCTGAGCTGAGGAGGGCAGTTTTGAGGGGACAGGATTAAGCAGTTCCACTGTCTTTCCTCCACTGGAGCATTCAGCATTTTAGGATTTCTAATCTCAATACAAAACCTACAAGCATACAGGTGTACATGTGTAATTCCTTGTTATCCCCTTTTACTTAATGGATAGAGATACATGCATATTGAATGTGAGAACATGCCTCTTGTTTTAGGAGCAGTGTGACTCAAAGAGAAGCTGTAGAACATTGTTTCTCAAACTGTGGGTCAGAACCCAATAGGTGGGTTGCGATCCAATTTCAGGTGGGTCCGCATTCATTTCAATATTTTATTTTTACTGTATTAGACTTGATGCTACCATGGCATTTGACTGCACTGGGGAAATGTTACACATCTGTACTTTTAACAAGCTATTCTATATATGCTTTTAACAATGATACTAAATGGGATTTACTCCTGGATAAGTGTGGGTAGGACTGCAGCCTAGAATTGTCAAAAATTTCCTGCATGAAGACGTATGACATCACTTCCATGATGGTCATGACATCGCTTTCGGGGGGTCCTGACAGATTCTCATTCTAAAAAGTGGGTCCCTGTGCTAAAACTTGAGAACCACTGCTGTAGAAGAAAGTAATACAGTAATAATATTTTGAGAAAGTAATGCAGTTGCCTGAGAACTGTAGCCCCTACACAAAAATTACTTATGAAAGTATGTCAGGAACTTGGTATAGGAGACAAACAGTGGAAGAATTTGTTACTGAATTGGAAAGAAGAATATGTAGCATTAACAGAGTTCTTTATTTAAGATAAAATTGTGGGGATGCAGGAATATGCAGTAATAAAAAACATTAGTTGAGTGATTAACTACAAGAGAAAGGTCTGACACTGGTTAAAGTAATCCCCTCATACTAGGCAGTGGAACAGACCGGAAAAGATTTATGCATATTCTGTAGAATAAACATCTGTGAGTACCATTAAGGAAGTAACAAGAAAGAGGTATATTGGAGAGAGAGCCACAAAAGGCAGATATAGTCAATTACAAAATTAGTACCAGAGATGTGTCAACCAGTATGAGCACATCAGCTGCCTAGTAGCTGGCCAAATCTGTAGAAATTGCAACAGAGCAAACCATTATGTCAAAATGTGCAGAGAAGGCAGGATACTGTCCATGCTGACCAGAGAAAGGTGAATGAAGTGCTATTTTGAAACCACATCAGGGAATGTGACATGAGCACAAAAGATTGGATCAACAAACGGATGGCTAATGGCACATGTATTGCATATAAGAGAGACACAGGAGCACAAGCAAATGTTAATAACAGAAATATAGTTAAGGTACTAGTAAATATGAAAGGATCAAATGTGTCCCTAAAATATTTTAATGGTGAAATAATCCTAATTTTGGAAAATTGTACACTGACTCTTGGGGCCATGGTACATGCTATGTTAAATGCATAGTTTGGCCCTGTCTTGTGTTTATAGCTTTTCTGTTACAAATATTATGTATTAATGTATTATTATTTTAACACTTTTTCCCTGCTGTACCTTGTTCCTGGCAAAAACCAGGTTCCTGAAGATGCTTTTAACCTGGAAAGGAAGATGCTTTTAACCTGGAAAGGAAACTTACATTGGCTTCAATGGCAGCTTTCTTCCTGCGGTTAACAGCAGGTCCAGATATACAACTTTTGACCTGAGCATGGTGCAGTGGGAACAGATACAGTGCCCCTTCCATTCACAGTATGGTACCAATTTTGGTTCTCCCCCAACTGCTTTTTGAATTAAAAAAAAGAAAAATCCTGAGCCCCAACACACATGGCCAATCCAAATAATGCATTGTTTGACCTTTACATAGGGAAGATGACCCATTTGATAAGGCTTAATGTCAAGGCCACAGGCAAACAATTAGTCTTGGGCCTAAACAGTTGTGAAAAGCTTCTGAACACTTTCTTCACTGTAGACAGAGAAAAGAGAACTAAATATCGGTATTCCGAGAGAAACCTCTGAGCATGTGTTTGGAGATCAAGAATAGGTCCCATTTGCAAAAATGCAAAGACTGGTGCAGTAACCATGGCAGAAGTCATGCAGAATATCCCACAAGCCTTGAGGTAAAAAATGATGGGAAGAACAACTGAAAATGAAACAGATGGGATAATCAAAGACAGGAAGCAGCTAACTGTGTTCACGCTTTTGTGACTGTAGAGGAAAGCAATCTACTAAGACTTTGCACATTTCCTAAGGAGCTAAACATAAAGATAGAGCACTTTAATTTCCCTTTGAGGTGAAATATGGGCGGAAATGACAGGTACCAAGTTCTTGGGCTTACTCGATACATCAGCTGGTTTTGGGTAGTTTCCACTTATAGAAAGCGCCAAGATCTGCACATTCAGCACTCTCTGGCAGATATTGTTTCCTAAGTCTGGTCTTTGACCTGTGTTCAGCATTTGAAGTATTCCACCATACCATAAGTCAGGTTAGATAGATAATACTGTTGACAGTTTTGTTTTGGGACACTGTGATCAAAATGTATCATGAAAGGTATAAGGGAGTACTGTAACTTGTAAGGGTGAATAATCTAAAACTGAGCAAAGCACAATGCCAATTCCAAACTACATCTATAATCTAGTTAAGTGAAAGATAAACTGCTGAGGAAATCCTTCCAGATGCATCAAATGTACAAGCCATAGTGAATATGCCAAGACTGGAAACGAAGATGAAATTTTTGAAAAATTTTCTGGCTATAGTGAGTTACGTTAGCAAATTCATTCCTGAAATGACATCTCAACAGAGATGCTGCATGGGCACAAACACAAAAGCATAAACAGGAGTTCAGTGACTTTAAACAGATCCTGTTCAGGCCCAGTGCTGCAGTATTGTGACTCATTAAAGGAAATAAAACTTCCCACAGTTCTCTCTTTGGGTGCAGTACTATTACTGTAGTATGACTGCTGTCATGTCATGTTGGCAACCTGCAGTCTCGAAAGACTATGGTATCGCGCTCTGAATGGTGGTTCTGGAACAGCGTCTAGTGTGGCTGAAAAGGCGGATTTGGGAGTGACAATCCCTTCCACACCGGGAGCAAGTGCAGTCTGTCCCTGGTCTGTCTCCCTGGCTATGGGCCTTCCTTCTTTGCCTATTAGCCTCAGACTGTTGGCCAAGTGTCTCATCAAACTGTGAAAGGCCATGCTGCACAGCCTGCCTCCAAGCGGGCTGTTGAGAGGCCAGGGTTTCCCACCTGTTGAGGTCTAAGGCCTTCAGATCCCTCTTGCAGATGTCCTTGTATCGCAGCTGTGGTCTACCTGTAGGGCGCTTTCCTTGCACGAGTTCTCCATAGAGGAGATCCTTTGGGATCCGGCCACCATCCATTCTCACAACATGACCGAGCCAACGCAGGCATCTCTGTTTCAGCAGTGAATACATGCTAGGGATTCCAGCACGTTCCAGGACTATGTTGTTTGGAACTTTGTCCTGCCAGGTGATACCGAGGATGCGTCGGAGGCAGCGCCTGTGGAATGTGCTCAGTTTCCTCTCCTGTTGTGAGCGAAGAGTCCATGACTCGCTGTAGTACAGAAGTGTACTCAGGACGCAAGCTCTGTAGACCTGGATCTTGGTATGTTCTGTCAGCTTCTTGTTGGACCAGACTCTCTTTGTGAGTCTGGAAAACGTGGTAGCTGCTTTACCGATGCACTTGTTTAGCTTGGTATCGAGAGAAAGAGTGTCGGAGATCGTTGAGCCAAGGTACACAAAGTCATGGACAACCTCCAGTTCATGCGCAGAGATTGTAATGCAGGGAGGTGAGTCCACATCCTGAACCATGACCTGTGTTTTCTTCAGGCTGATCATCAGTCCAAAATCTTGGCATGCCTTGCTAAAACGATTCATGAGCTGCTGGAGATCTTTGGCAGAGTGGGTAGTGACAGCTGCATCGTCGGCAAAGAGGAAGTCACGCAGACATTTCAGCTGGACTTTGCTCTCAGTCTGGAGAGGTTGAAGAGCTTTCCATCTGATCTGGTCCGGAGATAGATGCCTTCTGTTGCAGTTCCAAAGGTCTGCTTCAGCAGGGCAGCGAAGAAAATCCCAAACAAGGTTGGCGCAAGAACACAGCCCTGCTTCACTCCACTTCGGATGTCAAAGAGGTCTGATGTGGAGCCATCAAAGACAACAGTGCCCTTCATGTCCTTGTGGAAAGATCTGATGATGCTGAGGAGCCTGGGTGGACATCCAATCTTGGGGAGAATCTTGAAGAGGCCGTCTCTGCTGACCAGGTCGAAAGCCTTCGTGAGATCTATGAAGGCTATAAAGACTGGCTGTCGTTGTTCCCTGCATTTCTCCTACAGTTGTCTAAGGGAGAATACCATATCAGTGGTGGACCTGTTGGCTCGGAATCCACACTGCAATTCTAGATAGACGCTCTCTGCAAGTACCTGGAGCCTCTTTAGTGCAACTCGGGCAAACAGCTTTCCTACAACGCTAAGGAGAGAGATGCCACGGTAGTTGTTGCAGTCACCCCTGTCACCTTTGTTCTTGTACAGCGTGGTGATGTTTGCATCCCTCATGTCTTGAGGTACTCCACCTTCTCTCCAGCAAAGACAGAGGATTTCATGCAGCTCAGTGATGATGATCTCTTTGCAGCACTTTAGGACTTCAGCAGGGATGCTGTCTTTTCCAGGTGCCTTGCCAAAGGCAAGGGAGTCCAGGGCCATGTGAAGTTCTTCTAGGTTGGTTCACTGTCAAGCTCTTCCAGCACAGGCAGGCACTCAATGTTGTTCAGTGCTTCTTCGGTGACTACATTTTCTCTGGAATATAGCTCAGAGTAGTGTTGCACCCAGCGTTCCATCTACTGCGCCCGATCCTGGATGACCTCGCCTGTGGCAGACTTCAGAGGGGCAGTTTTCTTCTGTGTTGGACCTAGGGCCTGCTTGATACCATCATACATCCCCTTGATGTTGCCCGTTACGTTAGCAAATTCATTCCTGAAATGACATCTCAACAGAGATGCTGCATGGACACAAACACAAAAGCGTAAACAGGAGTTCAGTGACTTTAAACAGATCCTGTTAACAGGCCCAGTGCTGCAGTATTGTGACTCATTATAGGAAATAAAACTTCCCACAGTTCTCTCTTTGGGTGCAGTACTATTACTGTAGTATGACTGCTGTAATACAGTAGTATCACGGTAGTATGACTAGATTGACTGCTAGTTTTCCTGTGCCCTAACAACAACAGCCACAGTTAACTTGCAGATTGAAAACAAAATGATAGATCTAGTCTTCAAATACACTAGGTTTAATTATTTAGTTTATGGCCACATCTTCAAGGCTGAAACAATTATAAGCCACTAATCCATTCAGATGTATTTACTCATATAACTGTTGCTGTTGAAAGCATAGAAATGTTATGTAACTCTTGAATTCTAACCTGGATGGCAACTCACTAGATTGCAATAGCTCTAGAAAGAGTGTCTCCATAGCAGTTAACATCCCAGTTAGATTTATGCTATCTGTCTCCAAGTTTATGATCAATGCGGTTTCAGTTAGATATGCCAGCACTAACTAGGGGATCAAAGACTCTGCCCCCCCACCAGTATATCCACAGTGATCTTGTGATCTTAGGGGAGGTTGTGAAGGGTACAGAAGATTCGGGTTCCCATGGTTAAAATATTAGAACATACACACAAGGGACATCTAGAATTACCAGATTCAGAGAAAAGGTAAATAAGGTTTATTCTAGCCACTAATCAACAGATGTTAAAAAAATGGTGAGCAAATGAACCATGGAGATTGTTTGGTGAGAGGCAAACATTCCTGGACTGCACATGTATTCACCCTGAAGCAGAAGTAAAGTCAACTCCAGAGGGTCTTGGATGAAGTGGATTATCTAGATCCTTTTCAATCTGGTTTCAGGCTGGGCTTTGGGACGGAAACTGCCTTAGACGCCTGGTGGATGACCTACGCTGGGAACTGGAAAGAGGGAGTGCGTCTCTGTTGGTCCTGCTGGTCCTCTCAGTGGCTTTCAACACCATCAACCATGGTGTCCTTCTGGGTGGACTGATTGGCCAAGTTGGGGGCACTGTTTTGAGGTGGTTCCACTCCTGCTTGGAGGATCAGTCCCAGATGGTGGTGCTGGGGGATGCCTGTTTGACACCCTGGCCCTTGAGGTGCAGGGTGCCATAGTGTTCAATTCTGTCCCCCATGCTGTTTAACATTTACATGAAACCACCGGGAGATATCATCCAGGGATTTGGAGTGGGGTGCTATCAATATGCTGATGGCACCTAACTCTATCTCTCCTTTCCTCCTGATTCCAGGGTGGTGGTTGGCATCCTGGAACGCTGTCTGGAGGCAGTGGGGTTCTGGATGAGAGCTAACATGCTGAAATTAAATCCAGATAAGACAGAGGTTCTCCTAGTTCAGAAATCCTCAGTGCAGGTGCTGGAGTATCGTCCTGCATTGAGTGGGGTTGCACTCCCTTTGAAGGAGCGGGTTCACCTGGACTCACAGCTGCTCCTGGATTCCCAGGTGGCGACTATGGCCAGGGGGACCTTTACTCAGTTTTGGCTGGTGTGCCAGCTGCAACCGTACTTGGATTGTGCAGACCTGGACATGGTGATCCAAGCCATGGTGACATCAAGGTTAGACTATTGTAATGTACTCTATGTGGGGCTGCCCCTGAAAACGGTTCAGAAACTACAACTAGTGCAAAATGCGGTGGCCCATGTGGTCACTGGGGGTAGGCGATTTGACTCTGTCGGACTGCCTCTCCATTGGCTGCACTGGCTGCCTGTTTGTTTCTGGGCCCAATTCAAGGTGCTAGTTTTGACCTTTAAAGCCCTATACCAGGGGTGTCAAACATAAGGCCTGGGGGCCAGATGTGGCCCGTGGAAGCTTTTTATCTGGCCCTCAGGCTCTCAGCTGCTGAGCAGTGCTGAGGTGTTACTGCTGAAAGGGCAGCCCACATGAAAATTGGGCTCTCCCGTATCTTGAAATATGATCAAGATTTGCATATTTTCTCTTTGTCATTTGCAGCTAATGAGTTCCTAAGTTAGCAAAAGTGCTTACTTTTGGTTATGACCTGTTTAATGACATAACTTTCTGCCTAATTACATCACTTCTGACCCTCAGCAGGCATCATGAATGCTATTCTGTCCTTGCTATGAAACGAATTTGACACCCCTGCCCTATACAGTTCAGGGCCAGGATATCTGAGAAACCACCTACTTTCATATAATCCAACTCATCATCCCCTTAGGTCTGCAGTTTTCAAACTCTCTGGGAATTTGAAACCCGCAGTAAGTCTTTGCGGGAGCAAGGGGGAGGTAGCAGGGGCAGGGGGAAGGCAGTGACTAGATGCCCAGGATCGCGTCGCTCAGGGGGCTGCAGGGACTGGGATGCACCCTCCAGCCCCTGCAGCAGCTGTCCCTGTGTGCGGGGAGCCCTGCTCGAGCACCTGCAGGTCGCCCCAGGTCAGGGAAAGGGAGAGTGGAGCGATCTGCCTGCTCTGCCTCCGCAAAAGTGGAAGCAGAGCACGATCGCCCCACTCTCCCTTTCCCTGACCTAGGGAGCCCTGCAGGCACTTGTGCAGGGCTCCCCGTACACAGGGACAGCTGCTGCAGGGACTGGAGGGTGCACCCCAGTCCCTGCAGCCCCATCAAAAGGGAAAGCGGAGCAATCGTGCTCCGCTTCCGGTTTTGCAGAGTAGGGCGCGATCGCTTCACTTTCACTTTTCCTGACCTGGGGAGCCCTGCTGAAGGTTGCGCAGGGCTCCCAGCACCCCTGGGAGGCTGCAGGAGGCTTGGGCAAGTGCAACCAAGACCCTGCAGCCCCCCTGAGTGGCGCGATGCTGTGGATTGTTCAGCTGCCTTCCCCCTGTCTCTTGGCTGCCCCTGCCCCTTAAGGGGCAACGCTTGCAACGCCCCAGTTTGAATACCACTGCCTTAGGTCATCAGAAAGGTCCTTTTACGATTACCACTGCCCAGGGAGGTACGTGGGATGACAGCAAGAAATAGGACCTTCTCAGTAGTGGCACCAACATTATGGAATTCCCTCTCCCTTGATCTATGAACTGCTTCCTCCCTAGAAACTTTCCAGTGAGGCCTGAGGACATTTCTTTTTGGACAAGCCTTCTGAGTTTCAGTCTTTTAAACATGTGTTTTATACATCTTTTTAACTTCTAGTTTTTTACAGGCTCGGGGCTTTTATAACATTGTTGCTGTTGCTCTTTTTATTTATGGATATCTGATTGCTGTTTTTAAGATCTTATTTATTGTGCTTGCTTTAATATCTTGTTTTTGATTTTTGCGTTTTTAGTGTGATTTTGTGGTTGTATTTCTGATCGTTGTGCACTGCCTTGGGTCTCTTCGGGGGACCCAAAATGCAGTAAATAAATCAATAAAATAAAACGGAATAGGGATCTCAGAGCCATTGGGGGAGGGAAATGTTCCTGTACTGCAGCACACACACTTACCTCAAACCAGAAATTTATTCACCAGCAGTGCATGCTCCCCATTAGTAGCCTCTCCCCGTAGACCTTCTTCCAAGGGGCTGGGCAGGCATCTTAAATTCAGTGGTTGCATGGGCTCTCCAGCGCTCACATGCAAGCCTCAAGGCTTTCACCTGACCTGCAAGGCTCTGCTGAGCTCTCCTGCCACAAGATGTGATGATGGCATCATGCAGTCAGCATAAAGGCAGATGCTCAGAGGAGCTGGCCCAAGGACCATGTGCATACAAAGGCTAAATGCTCTTGTGTTCCATCATTTGTTTTTAACTGCCCTCCTTCTTTAAGAGGTCAACTCAGCAAGGAAGTTTAAATGGCCTGCCTTGAATGGATTTTAAACTTTCCAGTTCAGATATAGAGAGAAGGTAAAATCAAACATCCTCTACTTTAACATTGGGTGACTGATGGAGCTAGAGTTTTGGACTGGGTTGAAATGTTTTTGTGCTCCTGTTAGACTCTGTCTGAGCTGGATTATCCTCATTCAACACGAAATACCCCGGTCACCCATGAAAGACAGTGTATCATTTTGCTCTGCCATCTTTATTCTTTTTATAGCAAAATTCCTGCCTCAGGATGAGTTCCAGGCTTGACAACTAGCCATGAAAGCAACCTGGCACTTAGCAGAGCTCCCCCCCCCCCCACACACACACTTTTTGAGTTTTCTTTGTCGTCTCTCAAACTTGGCAAGAAAGTTGCTGCGTAAACCCATATTTTGAAAAGAGAAGTCAAATTTGACAGATGTACTCTTGAAATGGGATTACAAGGAGTGTGGCTTCTGATATCTTGGTACGTGCATGCATTTGTTTCCTAATTCTTCCCTATGACCCCTCAGAAAAGACAGGCACATCCATATTCATAGTCTATAAAATAATTAAAAAAAATTTGTTACCCAGAATTGTTGTGGCAGCAGGTCAGGCAGTTGCTGAAGGTCTAACCCAGTGGTATTCAGACTGGGGTGTCACAACGCCCTAGCCTGAGGGCCCTGGCCTCTGCCCCCTTAAGGGGTGGGGGCAGGGGGGAAGGCAGTGACGCGATCCCCAGGGTCACATCTCTAACGGGGCTGCAGGGACTGGGTTGTACACACCAGTTCCTTTAGCAGCCTTCCCGGAGTGCGGGGAGCCCTGCATGAGAACCTGCAGGGCTTCCCAGCTGGTTCAAAGTGAAAGTAGAGTGAACTAGCAACTGAAAACACCCTAGAATGCTAGTATTGGCTGAACCCTGTGCCTCAAGTTAGGAATACTGAGAGACTAGAGAGGTTAGGTTGCTCTAGAGACAAGAGAAGGAAAAGGGCCTGGCCCTGCCCCATTTGGCATGCTAAGCATACTGATACGGTTGCCACACTGCAAACCTACCTGTTAATTTTGAGTGACCATTAGTTGTGACGATTACACCAAGCGCAAGACAGCAGTTTAGAAAGAGGCAGCCTGTCCCTCTTCTCATACTAAAGTGCACTTCCATGATACACTTGACAAAACAAAGTGAAGGTGACAGCTCTAAAGTGAATACAAACATTGAAAAGAAGCCAGGGAACGCCTCAAGGAAAATCAGCCTGGTCTAAAACAACAACCTTCATAAACAAGTTTTGAACTCACAGATTTATTCAGATATATGTGGCATTTGTAGAATAGTAGAATATTGGAACTGGAAATAACTTTGGAGATCCATCTAGTCCAGACCCCTGCTCAGTGTAGAAAACTGTTAGCACATCCCTGACAGGTGGCTCTCCAGACTCTGCCTGGAAATCTCCAATCTCCATTGCTGCACAGGGTAGATTGTTCCAGTGCCAGAGCATTCTTCCCATTATCTATCCTAAATCTACTTCCCCATAGTTTTGACCCACTGGTTTTAGTCCTACTTGCAGGCGCTGTAGAGAATAAATCCTCCCTTTCTTCTATAGTATGTGACAGCCTTTCAGATACTTGAACATGTCTGTCATATCTCCTCTTGGCCTTTATAATACTATGAAAGTGCTTGAAATATTCAAAAAAGCAGCTTGAAAAGGGCTAGCAGCTTCTAGCCCTGCCCTAAAAGCCAGACAATGATGAAGAGCCTTCTGTGGGATGCTCCCCTTTGTAGATGAGGGTACCAGGCACAGTGGCACTTTGTACTGCCACTGGGTTGAGTGGGATTCATGGCTCAGCCTGACTAGGTGGGCCTTCTGATAGGTTAGACCTGCGGTTTTCAAACTCTCTGGGAGTTTGAAAAGCACAGTAAGTTCTTGCAAGGGAGGGGAGGGAGGCGGCAGGGGCGGGGGGGAAGGCAGCGACGCGATCCCCAGGATCACGCCACTCGGGGGCTGCAGGGACTAGGATGCACTCACCAGTCCCTGCAGCATCATCCTGGGGGTGCGGAAGCCCTGCACAAGCACCTACAGGGCTCCGCAGCTGGTTTGAAGTGAAAGTCTTATTTTCAGGGAAACGGGGTATATGCTGATTAGATGGTGGCATTTGATTATGGAGATTTAATGTGGTCCCATTACTGGGCTTGAACTTTATTTATGTCAGTGAATTTAGGCACTCCTATCCTAACTTACCTGAGACTATAATGGCGCTTGCTTCTTACATGCATAGGATTTGGCTCTTAATGAAAGGTGAAGACCATTATCCTGTGTGCTTAATTGGGAGTAAATCCCATTGAACATGTACAATGGGACTTATTTCAGAACTTTATGGGTCTTCTGAGTAAATGTGTAGTCTTCTTCTGCTTAATCTTCTTAACTCCTTCATTGAAATCAATAGAACTGGAAAGGCATTTAATTTTGGCAGGATTGTGCCCTTTGATTGGTCCTAGTAAAGGCAGCAGTTTGCTGGTCCTATAAATTCTATTCTAGTGGATCAACATGACTACTTGTTTCTGATCACATTTGTCTGTTCAAGTTTCTAGCTCACCCCGTCCTGAGGGCTTGAGGCAGATAATAATACTTCATTTTTACAGCCAGATTTGTTTGCATTAGTAATTAGGGTAAAAATTACAATAAAAAATAGCATAAGTGCCAAAACCTACTAAATAAAAGGATACTGGTTCTGCCTTTCCCTTTTCATGTTTCAATTTTGCATCACCTGATGTTCAGGTTTCAAGGAAAAGGGGTGCTTTCTTTTATGAAACTATCTGGGCAGGGGTGAATATGATTGATTGTAATGGCTCCATCATTTGGGCAGCGAAGGACAAACCAATCAAGACCCACCCCCCTTGGTGGTCTACCATCTCCTGCTCCGTTCTTCCTCTACTACCAAGACCTGAAAAAGCCCAGGAATTCAGAATGATCAACCTAAAAAAATTTTTCTCCATAGAAGTTAATGCACAATAAAAACATAAAGGCTTATATGAAATATATCCTGTGCTTATCCAGACAGAAATGGTCATGAAATTAACCTTTAATCAGACTATTTGAGAGATAATTGTGAATGGTGACAAAAAGTACTATATGCTATTTTTGATAATGTTAGGGGTTCCTTTTTTACCATTATGTGCTATTTCAAGATGCTGGGCAAAATCCATTAAATATATGGATTAAATAAAGGCTTTTAGTTTTAAGTGGAAAACACCTGCTGATATCATTGCATTGATCTCTAATTGTAGAGTACAGTTACATTGTATGGGAAGAATTTTAACACTTTTTAGTTCTGGAAATGCACTTTTCCTTCAGTCTATTCTGTGGTCAAATCTATAATAAAATATCTGGAACAATTTCAGGTATAGGTGTCAACCTGATTTCTGTGTGACCACAGCACTTTTTTTAAGGCTCATGTGCTGGAACTGGTCCACGGTGGTTGAGGTGTGGTGCTTCTCAGTGTTTGTGTTAGTAGCTCTGATGAAGTTGGTACTGATAAGACTGAAGCAGGCAATGACTCACTGGGTGCAGAGAGTTCAAGATTTTGTCCAATATGTAAGTCTGTAATTCCATATTGGCCGTGAAGCTTAGTTCTCTGCTTCGTACCCCTTTACACATTACATGGTAAGAATCGGTGGGTGCATCTAAGTGGGAACTGTGCCCCGTCCTACACCTCTGACACTTGCACCCTACAGATAACAAAGCTAGAAAGCTGTAGTTGCCATATAACACACAAATCTTTTGAGTGTATATGAAAAATGTAATTTTTGTAGCAATGAGGCTCACTGGATGGCGTTGGCAAGTCACGGTCTCTCAGCTTAAATTTTCTCACAGGGCTGTGAGTCTAAAACAATGCATTAAACTCACAGAAAGAAGGAGCTAAAAAGGGAATACGTGGTCTCTTAAGTACAAATCTTTGGCTGGGAGAGCTAACCATTGTTACGTTGACCTTTCTGGGTACTGCAAAATGCTTCTATATTTAAATAGACACATCACATCTGTGATTGCTTTGACCATCTATTCCAATTCCCTTCATCAGTCCATCTCTCACTCACTTTCGTTGTTTTTTCCCCTTTCTTCTCATGTTGCTGTTACTGCACTGATAGCCCCTGCCAGAGTCACTGTAAGTTTCATGCTGGGTGAAACGGAAGGTATCACAACAGCACATCAAGTAAACCTTGGAGGAAGGAAAACCTAACAAACGAGGCCAAATGGAGTTGTATTTGGTGTATCAGCTGGTGTATCGCATTAAATCAAATTGTTTCGAAATACAGGGGCAGCGGCTAGGGAGCATGAGAATGGTTTTGTATTGTTCCTTATCTTGTCTGCCCATGAAATGACCAGTGGATACAGGGGGATGCCTGTGGCTTTAGGGCCCAATCCTATCCAATTTTCCAGCACTGTTGCAGCCATGCCAATGGGGCGTGCACTGCATCCTGTGGTGGCAAGGCAGTCACAGAGGCCTCCTTAAAGTATGGCAACCTTTGTTCCCTTATCTCTGGGCTGCATTGCAGATGCACTGGTGCTAGAAAGTTGGGTAGGATTGGGCACTTAGTCTAAGTCTTTCATACAGTGTAGGTCATTTAAAGGCATATTGATTTAAACTTCTACCGTGTGACTTCAGAATGAACTATGTATGGTTGGAAGCAAAAACACTGGATACTCTCAGTGTTCCTGGAAGATTTGTTGTATGGGGGTTCCTCTTTTACAGAAGATAGCTAATGTGTTTAGATAGTTTGGTAGACCGTTGTATGTCACGGTGAAACATGATTTGTTTTTAAGGGAAGATAGCTGATGTGCTTCAGTTTAGTATAATTTGAGGTTTTGGCTTGGATTTTGTGAATAATCAGTTGCAGAGAGTCTTAATTTAATACTGGGACATATTTTTTCCATTAACAGCTATGAGATATACACCATTGATTCGTTTTTAGCCCAATTCATCTATACTTTATTAGGAGTTGCATAAAATCTGCTCTTGAAAATGTTATGATTGTATCAGCCAGAGGCACTTGGGAAAGAAGATACAAAGGGCCATTTGAACTGGACCCCTATAATGTTTGCTTGTTAGTTGGAGGAGCCCCAGGCATTGGGGTCAGAAGTACAGTTAGTGCAAACAGCATAGCAGCCAATAGCCCTTAACATTGTGTGAGTGCACAAACTTGACTGCTGATAAATATTATTCAGTCTTTAAAATATTTATACTCTGCCTTTCCCCCCCCCCCGTAGGGGATTCAGGGCCCAATCCCATCCAACTTTCCAGTGCTGGTGCAGCTGCAATGCAGCCCTGAGGAAAGGAAACAAACATTATTTTACTGGAGGAGGCCTCCATGGCTACCACATCCCTACCACAGGATGTGGCGCATGGCTTCACCAGCGCTGGAAAGTTGGATAGGGTTTGGCCCTCATTTAAGGCAATTAACAGAATGTGAAGCAACCTTAAATCATTTTTCATTTCATTTCATTTAACCTTTATTGGCATAAAAACCTTAACACAACATTCTAAAAAGCACAGTAAAAACAAAATCCCAGGCACCAAGCAATAACAATAATATAGTGACAGAGAAACAAACTAAACCAAAAATGATGCAACATGAGCTAAAATACTCCCAAATGCGAAAGTAAATGAATAGGTCTTCAGCTGCCATTGGAATAAAGGCAGAGAAGGAATTAGTTTGTTCTCAAGTGGGAGTGAGTTCCACTTTCGGATATCTCCATGGTGGAGGCTCTGTTCTGTGTTGTGTACCGTAGTTACTTGCAAACACTATTTCTTTTCTGCACTAGGCCTTTTTCTCATGTCAGTACAGATTTGAACACTCTCCTGGGCTCTCCCACACTGAAATGATCTGAGAACTGATACAGGGACATCTCGGTGCTACTGGCTTCAAGAGTGCATAATCTGAGCTCTTCAAAATTTTGTGGAATTGGACATCATGACTCTCACTGATAGGGAGCAACAATATTTTCCCTACTGAGGATTCCTTCTCCTCCCCATGCATTTTACTTTTTGTGCAGTTGTGCAATGCCTGCATTACGTAAGTGTGGTACTGCAACAATTTTAAGCCATTTCTAATCAAAGGAAGTCTTGGAAAATAATGGGCATACAGATTCCCCCTCGTGTACACCCAAGAACCTTTTGTGAGAACGCATAGAATAGGAAATGTGTCTTAGAATTGGGAAAGAGTAGCTAAATAGATACAAATGCAGTGAAAGTAATGCAGACCTACAACCTGCTTAATTGAGTGAAACATAGTGTGCTTCATCTCTCTGAAGAAAATCAAACAAAGGGCTAATTCATACGAGAGATCCAAAAGTCAGCCTATCGTCTGGTTATTCTGGAGTAACATTGCAATGTGTGGAATCAATTGCTCCTTGATAAACGTGAGGGGCTGCATGATTCAGTGAGGGCAACTGCAATTTTTTTCAAGTGACCCCCGCTCCCCCGGTCATGCAGTTGTCCATTGTTTCCTGTGTCATGACTCTTTCAGCTAAGAGGCTGTTGCCATGCTGGACTAGTTTGGGGTGATTAATATTATTATTATTAACAGTATTTATATACCACTTTTCAACTAAAAGTTCACAAAGCGGTTTACAGAGAAAAATCAAATAACTAAATGGCTCCCTGTCCCAAAAGGGCTCACAATCTAAAAAAATGCAAATGAATACCTGCAGACAGCCACTAGAAAAGACAGTGCTGGGGTGAGGTGGGCCAGTTACTCTCCCCCTGCTAAAAAAAGGAGCACCCACTTGAAAAAGTGCCTCTTACCCAATTAGCAGGGGTTCAACTTCCTTTAATGTGTTTAAATATTTCTTCCATCCATTTATGCAATACTGTTAACGTAAGTAAACAAAGTAAATGGAACATAACTTAATAGTATCCCTGCTGGATCAGACCAAAGGCCTGTGCAATCTGGTTCCTCTGGCAGCCCACAAAGATAGTAACCCTCTCCTACCATGGTTTGGAAGTGTATAGACTCTGAACCTGGAGATAGTGTGTCAGTCCGTAAATCAATTCATGGATCTACTATCACTTTAGCATGGTAGACAAACAAGGTACAATATTTGAAATGTGTAACTAATCAAATGGCTGTGGAAAATGGAGTTTCATCCACAACTGAGTATTAAAATACATAATAAAACATAATAGAAAAATTATATGTTTCAGACCCACTCTAGGAAATGATGCAAAGTTTATGTTCCATCTGTGGACATTAAAGCACAGTTTAAAACTACACAAAAGCAACCTGCAGCCTTCAGTGCACAATTTAAACTACACGCATACACATACACGCACATTTCTACAAGTCTATATAGGAACTCACATTTTTATTTTGGTATTTTATTGGTCCTGGATTTCAAGCAGTGAATACAAAACCATTTGCTTTCCCTTGCTATAAATTTTGAGATCGTGTTATGCTAAAGTCATAAAACAGTAGCAGCTGCCAATAAAAAGAAAATCCTCAAATGTGGTTCTGTGATTGTGCCAGTTGGTTGTCTGTTGACAGTAATAAATGCAAGTTGTTGCAATGGGAACAGAGAGGTTAGTTGAAGAATTGAAGCATATCAAGCTTGTGGTAATGAATGGAGTCAGTAACTCTCATTTTTGTGCCTTGAAGATGATGTTTTGAAAATAGGTGTGGACAAGCAACCAGAAACAACCAGAGTTGTATCTCTAGATGGTCAGATCCGTTTCAGAACTTTCTCATCATTTCATGTATCTCATACTTACATATAATGTGTCTTAACATGACAAAGATATGTGTCTCCTTCCTTCTGTAGCTCCATGTCTGTGTAATAAATGGCAGAACAGACAGATACAGGTAGAGGTGTAACACCTTGCCCCAGCACCCAGGGCAGTGATGTCACAATGTCACACATTGCCATGATGTCATTCAACATCGTGTCGTCACTGCCCTGGCTTCTCCCAAGGGCAGAACTTCATGTGCCTCCTCCCAGCTTCTGTGTTGAATAGGAGCCTTCACAGAAACTGGTACAATGCCTGCAGTGCCTCACCCTCATAGAGAAAGTAATAACTTTCTCACCAAGGGTGGGGCTTCGCACACTTCTTCCTGGCGTGGTGACTTCTTCCAAGACTGGGCGTGGCGAAGCCACCAGCTCCCCTTTTTCATGGAGGCAACTGTGTGGAACCTGTGGGCAGTCACGCGCTGCCGCCCCCCCAGAGTACATGCCCCTCAGGTTTTGCCCAAAATATGCTTCTGGATACAGGTATAAGACACAGGGCTAGTTCAGAATTTTACCAATTGTTCCATGCAAAATAGCTTGACCGTTTTGGGGGACACAGTTTGAAGGGACACAGGTGTATGGAGAAGTAATGTCTGATTCTTACAGGAACAGGTGCTGTTTCCTGTCATCCATTTTGCATGAGCAAAGCCATCACAGTTTTGAGTTCATGTGAATAAGTGAATTGGCTATTTTTTATTTTTCGGTTCTGAATTGCTGTCAAAGAAATCCTGATAGATTCGGCTGTCAGGTGTGTTTGAATGGGAGAGATTTGAAAATGTTCAAGGAAAGGTAAAGATAATCTTCAACATAAACCTGTGACTGGCTCTGGAATAGCATTTACAAGTGACACAAGATTAGATGATATCGTGAAAATACTCTCTCTTGTTGCAAATATCTTTTCTCTCCACTGCTGATTTCTAGCAGGAGGCAAAAAACAGAAGGGTGTAAGACTTAAAGGTGCTCTGCATTTAATTGGTTTTGTAATGTTAATGTCAAACTGACAGTGGCTAGAATTACAAATGCCACTTACCTGCTTTCTCTTTCTTATTAACTATCAGATTACCAGGTCTAAGATAAACAGAGAAAGAGAGCTGCAGCCATTTTGCCCAGATGACTGGGTTTCATTTGAATTCTGAGTTTGCCATAAAGTGCCCTTTAGGGCCATTAGTTGGCCTGGATTGTCAGCTTTCATTGAAAAAAGACATCCAAATGTTATTGTGGGCCAATACTCTGACTCAAACGTGCAGGCAGTATTCTGCTCACTTCCCTTAGAGGTTGGTCAGGGAGAGAGGAGTCAAAAGCAGCGCTGTGATACATAGGTGCGCATGTGTGTAATTGCTAGGCAGAGCTGGCCAAGCCATGACGCTGACCGTAATGGTCTTTTTGAGTGGCGAGTTGGGGTGGGAGCAGTGAAGGCCCTGCACATCTACCCGCTGCCCTCCTCTGGCCTTTCACTGTCACCATACTGTTTCATTCAGCTCTCCAATCCTCTCCTTGCTCACTGAGACAGATGAGAAGGGGATCAGGGAAGCAGCAATTCACCTCTTCCCCAAGCACCGCCAGTGTAAGTGGTTGCAGCAGTAGAATTGCAAGAAGCACCAGGGCAATGTTGTTCTCACTTCCATAGGATCTCTCAGCTCTGCCTTCTTCTTGCCCACTGACCAAGAAGGCCAGGTGGGTTTTCCTTGTGCCCTCCAACTCCTCCTTCCTGGGGCTCTCCACCTTTCCTGTTTGTTTGAACAGGCTGGCAGAGAACAAGTGAGAAGAGCTGGCAGTAGACGGTTGGGCCATCTGAAAGGGAGGAGGAGGGGCAGGCTCTAAATTGTTTGTGGTGCTCCGTGTTTCTTCCGTCTTCTTGCTCACCTGACTGCTTCCCAAGCAGCTGCGCAGGTGAGGAGGAGGAGGCTGTAGCAACGGTGATAGCAGTGTGTGCATGTTAATGCATGAGATTTTCATAAAGGGGTCGTATGCAGGCAGGATTGGCAGATCCCCGCAAAATGAGGCAGCAGATTCACTGAATCTGCCCCTATTGCTGGGAATGTGTTTTGGCAAGCTGGGAGTGGAGCAGAAGGTGGTCCATGTGTAGCTACTGCTTTGGCTTCCTCTGGTGCCAGGAAAGCAATCAAGCCAGCAAATGAGTGAACAGAGAGGCATTTGAGCAGTATGGTTCCAACAAATACTGGAACCATATTTTGGAACTGGGTTGGGAGGGGAAGAGCCAGCTGCAGTAACAAGAGGGAGAGATGGGGCAGGAAGTTGTAGCAGTAGCTTATTGACACAGATCAGTTGTCTAGACGTGGAACTTTCTGGGACTTTTTTGAAACTGCTGGTAGACTTTTTTTTTTTAAACCGCAAAAAGCAGGTATAAGTATTAACCCTGACTATCTAGGCCAGGGTGTCAAACCCGTTTCATACAGGGGGCCGAACAGCATTCATGATGCCTGCTAAAGGCCGGAAGTGATGTCATTAGGCAGGAAGTGATGTCATTAAACAGGTCTTAACCAAAAATAAGCACTTTTTCTCACTTAGGAACTCATTAGCTACAAATGACAGAAGAGAAAATATGCAAATCTTGATCATATTTCAAGATATGGGAGAGCCCAATTGGGAGAGCCCAATTTTCATGTGGACTGCCCTTTCAGCAGTAACTCCTTAGCACTGCTCAGCAGCTGAGAGCCTGAGGGCTGGATAAAAAGCTTCCGTGGGCCTCATCTGGCCCCTGGGCCTTATGTTTGATACCCCTGATCAAAGGGACATAATTTCAATTATGTTTGACACCCCCTGATCAAAGGATATGTTTGACACCCCCTGATCAAAGGGACATAATTTCAAATGGTGGCTATTTTGCAGAGGGAGAGCAAGTATCTCTATTTATCCCAGTGCATGTCTCTTCTAGTGGCTGTTCGCTGGTGTTTGTTCTGCTTCTTTTTATGTTGTGGGCCCTTGGAGATGGGGAACCATTTATTTATGCTCTGTAAACTGGGTTGTATCCTTTTTATTGAAAAAGGTATATAAATACTTGTAGTAGCAATAATAATAAATACATAGATATTGCATGCAACAACATGGGGCAAAAAGCACCATTGGGAGTTTAGTGTGAAAAGCGATGACTGCGATATTTAACTGTTTACCAGTTCGCCACTCTATTTGCATAATATGCAAATTGGACTGTCTAGATTTGAGGAATTGGAGTATGGCAACCCTAGGTTGAGGCAACTTAAGCCTTGTGTTTGAAATGCTCTAAGGTTGGGGTGGCCAAACTACCACCTAGGGCCCCTACTCATTTAATAATTGTATAGAGGAAAGAATTTCAGCAGGTGTCTTCTGTGAGATGACACAGTTGGAAGTTTGGCCACTCCTGCTCTAAGGCTTTATCTAACAAGTGCAGGCAGCCCTCTGTATCCGCAGGTTCAGTAACCACAGATTTGAATATGCACAAGTTCTGAATTGGCTAGATGGATCACCTGTTGCCCTCCAAATGTGACTGAAACTGTGCACCATTCATGTTCAGAGGGCCTTCTGAGGACTGCAGCCTCCTGACCCTCAGAAGACCAAAAAGCACAACTTCCGGTTTTCAGCTAAAAACTGGAAGTCATGCTTTCTAACCCACAGAAGGTCCTCTGGATGCAACTGGAGCACAGCTCCAGTTGCATTCAGAGGGCAACAGAGTGCCTGACCCATGAATTTGAACATCCGTGGGTTTCTGTATTTGCTGGGTGTCCAGGAATGGAACCCCGTGGATAAAGAGAGCCACACTTTGTCTAGATTTTATGCAGTTTAATGGCTTCTCCCAAAGAACCTTGGAAATTATAGTTTACTGAGGGTGCTGAGGTCCCCTCTTGCAGAACTACAATTTCCAAGTTCCTTGAATCTGAGAGAATTCGTTTTCAGTGTGAAGTTATCTGGCAAATTCATAGCCTGTAGCTGAAGTCTGCCAGGTTACTGAAACAGAAATTTAGATGTTATCATCAATATATGAATGAGTGATTTTTCCCAGCATGGTGAGCTCTGAAGCCCAAGAAGTTAGATTGCATATAATCAGGGTAATCTATGGGAGTTCGGGTTTTGATAAAGAGTCTTATAAGGCACCTGCCTCTTGTTGTGTTTTAACCACATAATCTATCCTCATTTTATGTGCTCTTACTAGTGAGGATGCTGGGTGCCAAGACTTTAATACTGTAGTAGAAGACAGTTAGCAAAAACCTGTAGCCTCTTGGTCTTAAAAAGGTTAGTCTTTGAATGGTATTGTAGAGAAACCGAATGGGAAGATGGATGGTGTGGTCTAATCAGTGTGTTGGCAACTGAGGTACAGCGCTACCCAAGGCTTCCTGTAGCATGAAGAGCTCTTTCCTTTCATTCATTCCCCCCTTTTGATTACTCCCTGACTCCTGGATGCTTAGAGAGCACTGTAGTGACTCTGGATCAGGGTCGGAGATTTTGATCTTTACAAAGAGATGGGAGCCTATTCTCTGAACTCCCCTTGTATCACCCTCCCTCCCCTCTTGATTAGAGAACTTTCCAGCCGACTCTGTAACCAAAGTCAGAGTGTATTTTGATTTGAGGCCTAGATGGATAAGATTACCAGCTACACTGAAAGCTTTTCTTTCCTTTCTGTCTGGCCCCCCCCCCAATTGTCAGAAGCAAGAGGGGGGCACGGGGAATATTTGAACAGAGATTTGTAATGGTAGTCTTCATTGGACCACACAAGTCAAGAAGCTCTCCCCCCCCCCATCAGGCTTGTCAGCAGTTGTCTTAATCAGGGTAGAATTGGGGTGGGCTGATGGTATGTTTTCAACCCACGCTTTGCGATAAGTGCTGCGGGGCTGACAAGAGTGTGCTGTTTAGTAATAAGAGATCATTTGGGGCCTCTCCCTTGTGCTCTGCCCTCATGACTTGGTGTGTGTGGTGTGTTTTGTGTGAATATATATGTAAGCTGTGGGTGAGAGAGAAACTGTAAGGGCTCTTTCAGCTCTGAATGGTCTTATTCAGCCTTGCTGAGTAGGCTTTCTAGTTGAGACCATTCATACCCTGAATTATTCAAACAGGTTAAGGGATTTTTTTAATGAGGTAACAAAGGAATTGGATAGTTTGACAATCAGTAGTTACAAGCTGCAGATGTTATGAGCGGCATTTGAATGCATAAACACATCTATTTTGAGATTTCTTTTGAAGGAATGAATTTAAGAGAAAATCCAAACTTCAGCAAAACAAGCCTAATCTTCTGCAAAGATTGCATGATGGCACAAACTTTACAATTAAAACAAAAAGGTGTTCATTATGTGCTGTAAGGAGTTTAGAAGATTGTGGACCAGACTCATATCTCTGATAAACATGTATGACCAGAATAGTGGTGATGGTTCCTCTACTTTTCATAGTTAAATAGGATTTTTGGCAGTTTATCATGTCATATTGCAGGGAAGAGAAAAGTTGTTTTCTCCCCAAATTTCCCCAGTATGCCGTTATTGAAGGTAGATGAGCCTGCCCTCCATTGCATTTAGTCATCCTAAATCAGTAGCAGGACACATGGGGAGAACTAGCCCTGTTGAGATTGATCACATAATATTTTTGTTAGCAAGTAAGAGCCTCCATGATGCAATCACTTAAATGTCTAAAGTAGTGTTTCTCAAAGTTTGTCCTGTACCACTTTGCATGATCCATATATTGGAAGTATCTCTGGAAGTAACTAGCAATGATGTCATCACCAGTTACTTCCGGATTGGGCTACCAGACGCAATGCAACAAGCACTGGTAAGAGGCTCAGGGTGGACAAGAGGGCTTTTTTGGGTGTGTGAAAAGCGCATGCTGGAGCTCTGCCTGCTGATCTGCGCTGTCTCCTGCTGCTTGTCATGTTGCATTGCTGGTCTTGTTGCCAGGCAATGGGCTCCCTTGTGTACCACTGGGCACCACTTCAAGTACCACACATAGTATGAGTACCACTGCTTGAGAAACACTGGTCTAAAGGGCAAACTAGATATGATGAAGTAGCAGATGTGCCTGTTATGGCTTGCTCCAGGGTGTGTGTGTAAGTTGGAGGTCAAAATATCTGATGTTTACAGCATCGTTAGTCCTTAAGTCTTTCTTATTTAGTGAATAGCAGCTAGACTGGACTTACATCATTGAGACCTCACCATGGTCCCAATTTAGTCCCATTGGCACACAAAAATGACTAGGGTAAGTAGTAGCTAGATACTCCCCCTGTGCCTATGGTTGAGTGCATTGGACCTGATACTCACTAAAGAAAGCTAGGCCCATTAGGACTAGTGATACTTTGAACACCAAATGTAATTTGACTCTCAGTTTGGGAAAATAGCATGGGAAAAAAGATTAGCCCCTCTCCCTAGTGACTGATCAATCTTGGAGGCCCCCCCCCCCGCCTGTGGCTGCATTTGCCTTTTTTTTTTTTTTAATGTAGGAGATCCAGTTGTTAGAGCAATGTTGTTCCTAAAGGCAAAACAGAACATGACATTGGGGGAGCCAGGCTCAGTTTTCTAGAGGGGGGCTGGAAATGTGATTGCAGTAACAGTGCTGGTGAGTGTGACTAACACTTCTTCTTTGGGCCATTTTGTGGCATAAATTGCTTTCCACCTCCAGAGGGAAAAATTAGGGAACCCACAGGGACCCATATTCTCACCTGCCACCCCCGCTGCTGTTTGGGAAAAGAAAAAGTTGTGACATGATACACTTACAGAATTGTCGTTAAGCAGTTTGATAATTAGATCATTAACAAACCTGAATAAAATTAAGTTAATAGAACCAGTGATACACTGTTATTTATCTAGCTATTGTAAAGCAACACTAAAATTGAGCTGCAATTTCATGTGAAAGTATAATCTATTCTAAGGTAACAAGAAAGTCTGCAACTTCAGCTTCTTACACATGGATTTTCTCTTGCCCAAACCACATAAATTAGTACCATATCAGTGTGAAATATTTTAGGGACTACCTTAAAACCTCAGATATATTTTTTTTTCAATGCTGGGTGCGTTTCATAGTTATTGTTCTGGGTGAATGCATTAGAGTCAGCTCACACATTATGTTTGTGAGATGTATGCCTAAAAATGTAAGGCTGCAATCCTATACACACTTTTTTGGAAATGTCCCATAGAACTCAGCCGAGCTTCCTTCTGAATAGGCATGCACAGATGTTTAGAAGGCAAACAAATGTTTGTAAATATATGTATTCTACAACTAGTCAGGGAGATAAATTGGCTGTAGCTACCCTTAAGGTGACTGTTCAATGGCAACTGGTGGCCAAATCATGCGCTAAATGATCTTGTGTGTAATGAAAGCATTTGTGATTTTAGTGTGGTATTCCACTTAAAACCAATTCAAATATTATAGCATACTGCAGAGCAGTACCTAGTGTATTATTTGACAGAATTTCAAATTCAGGCTCCTTAGGGCAATATGATCATGTATGTTGTAATTTTGGTTCCTGTTATAAAGATAACCAGACCTACCAAGATGGGAAAATACTGATTAAAGATGCAAGTGTTTTGATAGGATGTGCTAAAAGTGTTTAGAGGAAATCATATGGTTTCTACTGAGAAGTACTGTGATCTGGTGAAGATGTGTTGTACTTGTACCTAAAGCCCCAAATTCATATTGCAGTTCAGCCACTTTCACCCTACTGTAGTTCTCCCCATCTGTGAAGTAGGAAAAAGAATTATGTGTTTCACAGGTTTGTTATGGGAATGACTGAAGGAACCAATTTGCACATTGACATTCTAGATCAGGGGTGCTCAGTAAGTCGATTGCAATCTACCAGTCGATCGCCAGGCAAAATGAGTAGATCGCAGGCTTCTCTCCTGTCCACGCATTCCTGCGAGTGAGCCCCGCCCTGGGAGTGATGCATCCCTGCGAGTGAGCCCCGCCCTGGGAGTGAGCTCCTGTCCACACATCCCTGGGAGTGAGCCCCGTTGACTCTACTAGGGCTGACTCGTGAGTAGTCCTGGAGAGGAGCCGCTGGCAGGCTTCTCTCCTGTCCACGCATCCCTGGGAGTGAGCCCCATTGACTCTCCTGGGGATGACTTACCTTTCCCCTGTTTTTGCACTGGTATGTATGGAGATCTCCCCCCCCCCCACTTCCATCTGTTGGTTCTGTGTGCAAGGGGTTTTGCACTGGTCTTGCTGTGATGTCTATATAGAGATCTTCCCTCCCCCACACCTTTCCCCTGTTTTTGCACTGGTCTGTATAGAGATCTGCTCCCCCCCCCACTTGTATTGGAATCAAGGAAGATCTGGTGAGGAGGTAGATGTGGTGTCAGCAGTGGCCCCTTTAAGGGTAAGGCCTGGGCATCCAGCAGAGTATGCTGCACAGCTGCAGCCACTTGAAGGCAATAGGGCCCTCAGGGATATAAGAGCACCTGAGGCAGGAAGGGCTCCACTTATTTATGTGAGTCAGCCTTTTCCTACAGGAAGATCATTAAGTCCAAGTACCATTCCACCATGACTGATGAACATTTGGAAGTGTGCTTGAGGCTGGCTGTCAGCAGCTACTATCTGGACTATGCATCCTTGGCTGATTCACTTCAGTGCAAGTCATCAAAGTAAACTCAAGTAATTACAAAAAATGTTTATAGTTAATTACGTTGTGTTGTGCAATATTGGCTCATGCGGTTACGCAAGGTACACCAACATACATTGTACACATAAATGTTATATGTTATGATGGCGTGAACATTGTAAAAAAACTCTGGTAGATCTCCAGGCCTTGCTGGGTTTCAAAGTAGCTCTTGAGCCAAAAAAGTGTGAGCACCCCTGTTCTAGATGGTTAAGAAATAGCTATTTGAAGACGCACAGGAAATTGCAGATAATGGATGGAAATGTTCATCTGATGAAGTAGGCTTGTCTGCTAAAGCTTATGTCAGTGGTTCCCAAACTTGCTAGGATCACAGTACCCTGCAGCCCTTACTGGCTCAGCCAGGTGCTGCCATCTTGGTTCATGCAAAATCTCACACAATCCAAGATGGTAGCACCCAAATCTAATGAGATCTTGTACAATCCAAGATGGTGGTGCCCAAATTTTGTGATGCAAGATGGCAGCGCCCAGGAGAGCCAGTGGATAGGGCTGCTGGGAACGTCCTGTGGCATCTCTGTGCATGTGCTGCAGTGCCCCAGAAGAGAGATGCACACTTTGGAAACCTCTGGCTTATGCTATAATGAATTCGTTATTCTGATTTGTTATTTTTTTCTGCAGCAGACTATCACGGTTAAAGCTAACTCTTAGGAAGCAATAGAAGAGTTGCAGTAGGCTGGCTCTATTTCATCTTCTTCCCAGGCTTGTTTGTTCTTCTCCATGGACAGAGGCTGTTGTAATTATTATCTACTGTTCTTTCTCAAACTGAGAAGCCCCAATTGCACTAAGAATTCCCCCCCTTCTTTGGTTTTATCTTTGTGCATCAGTGCAGATCTTCTGACTTGGGAGTTTTCTGCTGATTTGACTCTTAGTGAATTTGTATTCAAAGAATGCTCTGCAGGAAGGCATGAAATAGTTTCCCTGTAAGCAGCAAGATGCATCAGCCTGTACTGTTGACTTAACAAGTTCTGTGGAATAGTTAAAAAATAAAGAATGGCTGAGCTATAACTGCATCTCCATAGTGTCAGATCTGTGGGCCGCCTGGGGTAATGCCAAAGAACCAGTTACAGTGTTCAGAAGCAATCATAATTCTCTTGCATTTCTTCTTTCTGGAATGACATCTCTATGTAGCTATAATGGGTTCATGCCACAAAGCCATTGTCGGGGGGGAAAGGCATTGTTATTACTACAAGAAGTATTGTACCATCTCCATATTCTGACACATGATGGTCATAAGGAAAAAAGGGTGCTTTTCCATTTTCCTAGGTAATAAACAGTTCAATTTGGGTCTGAGATGCCAGACGTTACAGTTTCCAGCTATTTTATTGTAGTGTCATTCTAAGAGAACTTTACATTCAACAGTAATGTTTTCATCTTCTTTCAAAAGAAATCTGAGAAGATTGTTTCTCACCCTAACTTTGTGCTGGGTGCTAGCCATAAAATGGACTGGTGGCTTACAGGATGTGCTAAATTTTGGTATGGTTAGATGCTTGCAAAATTTGCTGTTGAGGGGGACTGGAAGAGCCCACCAAAAGCTTCTTCCACTCCTCCATGCATTTTCTGTGCCTGTTTGCAGCTATTGTTTTCCCCAATCCACTATCTGAATCCGCTATCTGAAAGAATTATAATACACTGTAGGATGCCAGCTAGCTAGGAATCACTTTGGACAAACATTATTCCATTATTATTATTATTTATATAACACTTTTTTACAAATCGTAGTTCATAAAGTGATTTGCATAGCAAAGCAGATCAATAAATGGTTGATTGCACCATATAACCAGTCATCATTCTTCTGGGTGTATTCTTGGTAACAAAGTCAGGATCACTTCTGTGTGATGTCTGTTTAAACGTGTATCTGAAATAATAGTTGACACATTAGAGAAATCTCTAACAACGAGAATATTATCTGATAGCCGCAGTTAACATGGGTTGGGGAATGCATGGAAAATAGTATGAAACCAAGATAGACTATTACCTTTTTCTTAAGGGTCTAATTTGTGAAGACACTCTGAAATATAAAATTGGAGGTACAATTGGTTGTTTGCTCAATCTTTTGCTTGACAAAAATGTAATTTATAAATGTTGCTGGTAGCAGTTTTGTTAATTTGTATTCATTGTGCTAAATCCGCAGGACTGTTTGCAGAGGTATCCCACAGATTTCAGTTTATTTGAGCATTCTGTTATTTCAACAGAAGTGGCATCATCTTAACAGTTGGGAGCTTCTGTTTTTCAGCAGTCAAACTCTTAGATTGGTGAAGGCAGCAAGCCTCTGGCAGATAATTCAGCTTTAGAAGAGAATCTGTATACTTAGGGTAAGCAACGACATCACCTGGAAGCAGGCCCAGATGTATGGAATATGTAGACTCACACAAGTTGTTTCTAGGAAATAAAGCACTTCATTTTTCCATTCTATCAGCTTGAAAAGCCAACAAAAAGGCATTGTTTAAACAAAATGGCTTCTGTGCTAGCAAGCTTAGAGACATGAAGCAGGAAGTTGAAGATCATTAAGTTCACTATTTCTTATAATAATAAAAAGAAACAACCCATGTGGTTCCTATCAGAGAAACAGCCTCTGTTCCCATTGGTGCTTCTTAATTAGTTTTCTTACTCCCTACTGGGAAGAAAAGGTCTGTAAGCCACACTTCTGTCAAGGCAAAGATGAGCAGCCCTTGATCTCTGTTCTTCTCCCCACGTTCCCCACCACTTGGCATGACTGATTGATCACCTCACCCTAGTCCTTGCTACCCTCTCCCTTTTAGAGGCTGAGCCCCTACACAGCATGTCTCCGATCAAGATGTGATCCTTGTTGCACAGCTGTGTTTGCGGATAGCTAACACTTACTGCCTTACCCTTCATTCATTCTGACATGCTAACATCCAAATGCAGACTGGGATTGAAAGTTATAATCTGTTAAAAGGATGACACCATGACAGTGCAGGCAAACATGCAGATTTTTATAGCACTTTATGTACATGTGTTATCTAGAACATATACATACATTAAAATATTGAGAGAATGTAAATATTAGGTATTTTTTGCATGTGTGGTAATTGCTCATATGTGTATACATTGATCCCTCATGGAGGCATACATAGATGCAATAATGTTGCTAGGGTAGTGTGGGGCAGGGCTGTGGGCATCACTGGGTGACACGCACAGGAGGGGTGACACCACTGCTGGCCAAAATTGTTAAAGTCATGGCTTTTAGGAATTATACCATCATGTTATATATCATCTGATGCATAATTTTCTGCGGAATTCAATGAAACAAACCACGTTGAAATATCTCTATTCTATCAAAAGTTAGGCCTAAAAAGCAGTGGGGGTGGGGCAATGATGCATTACTACAGTAATTGCCTGGGGTGTTGCCATGCTCACTGCATGCGAGGAGGTCCATCATGGGGGTTACACTGGGTGACGCAAACCCTGGTGATGTCACTGCACAGTTGTTTACACGTTTGTTGCTTGATTGTCTTAAGTCTCAGGTATGCACACATGCAGGTGAATAGTTAGCACTAAGGTGGTTGCATGAAACTAGCTGTGGAGACTGGGAGAGGGAGAGATAGTTGGGTTGGTCTGCATATTATTTGTACTAAAATGGGGCTTGAAACGTCTGGCAAGGATCGGTCCTCCATTTTTCTGTATGCAGAGCAAAGTGCATTGAAAGGCACTTCAATCTCAGTCCGTGACAAGACACAGCAGGTGGGTGACACAGACAAATGGAGTAGGGAAAGAAGAACAAGGCAACAGTATGGATGGCATGTTTCACATATCCTAGCTCTTCCTAGACAGTATATAGCTCACCACCTGCCCAACCTTTTGTGACTGAGTAATTTGTAGTACAATCATCTCTGGGACTCTTCTTCAGCCTGGACAGCTCTGATTCTTTATCCTGCCTTTTAGTCATAATTCTAGTTTATACTACTTCGTGATTCAATTGTAAACCAGCACTGCATGAATAAATTTATTCCTAGCAGCATCATGCCCACTCTGTGCTCTCAGAACTGAGCTTCCTTTGCTAAAAATGAGGCATATGGTTATAACCTTGAATAATTGTCTGAATTTTGAAGAGGTCTGAGCTATCTCCAGCTGGCACTTCGGAACTGCATGCCAAAATACCGTGGTCTTTTCAAGTCGACATGAAGTCTCCCAAGCAGACCTATTTCTGTGAGGTTTCCTGGTGCGTTTAAAACCCAAGAAGCTAAAATAGCCTGCATAACTTGACACCCTCCTATTGCTTGAACTGTGCAGCCCAAAATCTATTTAGCTTGAAGTCCTTTGGACTCTCTTTTATACACACCTGTGGAACTAATAACTTGCTTCTCATTAAACCCACCACCGTGCACTCTGGAACTCATGCAGAAAGAATGCTGATGCCAAAACACAGTAGTTATGCTACCCCTGCTAGCTGGCTTACGAGCTTTGATGTGTAGCATAGGGATCTAATTTCCTTCTTATCATATGTAGTGTAAGGTGGCAGTTTCAGATTCAGTATCTTTTCTTGAAACAATCCCATAACAGGTTTGCTAAGTATAATGTCTGAACTTTTTATGTGCAGATATTTAAGTTCTTGTCCATTCACATTGTTTTTATTCGGTTTTACACGCACCTTGTTCTGATCTGATGTACCTACAACTCAATCCTATGCAGTTGTAGTCCATCCAGCCTTGTGCTTTAGTGCCTGCATGGCAGTGCTGTTCCAACTTACATCAGATCTGACTTCTGGACAAATGTCTGGAATGGAACCTGGACTTAAGTCAGGGACTAACTGTAATGAGAATTTATTTATTTATTTATTTATTTATTTATTTATTTGCTTACTTACCATATTTTTATCTTGCCTTTCTCCCCCTAAGGGGATCCAGTATAACCATCCTGATCCAAATCCTAGGATCAGTGTAGATATACCTATGAAGTTGGGTCTCTGCTTTTCTTTCTGCTCCCTTGCTGCTTATTTCTGTCAAGAACAATGGGAGAGTGGTATAATAACCTTGATCAAATGCATGCAGGATGAGTGAATGCACTGGCTGCTTACATTCAGTTAACTATCTGCCTAGAGGTCTGTCTGGATACTTGACGAAGTAGCTCAATGAAATGGTGAAGAATAGAAAATCACATACTGTAGAGCCTGATGTGATTGGCTGTATCTAGGTTAGCTGCTACCAGCTTCAGGTGGTGCCAACATTAATTGCAAGTGCATTCCCTTCTTTAGGTGTGAGGGTGTGTCATAGTGCATTAGACGTAATTCACCTGCCTGGTTTGGTGTGTAGACTAAGGCTCTATTTATCACTCTCTGGAGGCCATGTGTATCGAGAAACATTGTGCCTGATGATATCTGAGAAGGAACTGGTTTGTTTCAATACTGATACACAGCTAAAGTTGCTAGTGCATAATCCTCCCTGAAGCCACTGCAGTTAACTAGAATATTTATACTGTTTAGATGTTTGGTCTACCTCCGAAAAGGTTTTATTTCCTAAGATTTATTTAAAGCAGCATCCAGGGTCTTTCATGCTGAACTGTGTCTGGATCTGAATATAAGATGTAGTTACTCTCAGGTCAAGCCTATTGCCAGAAGGTGGTTAAGTTTCAAAGAACAACACCAAGCCTGTTTTATTAAGGAGCTGAAGCAGGAGAATTGGCAAAAGTTTTATAGCCTGGGTAATCAACCAGGTAGAAAGCAAATTATGCAGAAGACAGGGACCTCAGTCCCTGTAACCTTGAGGTATGGTGCAAAAAACATCCAGAGCTTCTGTTTCCCTCTGTTATATATGAATGCAGTGAAAAGCAGATATCTGACTAAAACTGTATCCTGGCCCAAGTGCCCTAGCTTTCCACATCTGCATTCTGTTACAAGGTAAACGAATTTCTTCACCCCATAATGAATTAGGCCAATGGTTCTCAAACTCTTTAGCACTGAGACCCACTTTTTAAAACGACACTCTGTTGGGACCCACCTAGCTTTTCAAGACTTTAAAAATGGTGAAAGAAATAGTATTGTTATTTATAGATAATTTTAATTGTTAGAAAAAAAACTTGATCCATTTCTCTTAATGAGGTAGCCCTAATGAATAGACTAAAGGTCTGAGAGGCTTACAGCCCAATCTCAACATGCCCTGGAACAGGCAGGCCGACTGGCCTATGCTACATCCAGAGTGGTG
Organism: Tiliqua scincoides; assembly: GCF_035046505.1. NCBI lineage: Eukaryota > Metazoa > Chordata > Lepidosauria > Squamata > Scincidae > Tiliqua > Tiliqua scincoides. Next base: position 233,811,851 of record NC_089821.1, read on the forward strand.
CTGGGCTGGGTTGCAGTGCAACTTGGAGTAAGGGCAAATCCTTCTCCTTACTCCGTGTAGTGCGGCAGCTGCCCCATGAAGCTACTTGGATCTGTGCCACCTAAAGAGGTGGCGCAGATATGAGCAGCCTGATGTAAGGCCAGGCTGCCCAGGAGGGGGGTTAGGATCCAGCCTAAGTACCGGATCCTGATCCCGCTGCCCCTCCTGGGCGCAGTCCTCCCACTGGCCTGGCCACTGCCCACTCTGGGACGCCTTTGCTCTGACCTCCCCAACCCCCTGTGCCAGCCACCCTTGGCCGGTGCAACTTACCAGCTGAAATCTGGGAAGTAGCGCAGGGAGACTGGTGTGCATCCTTGAACTGGCCTCACTGACTGTAAAGGAGGTGTGAATGTGCCTTATAACATGTTTGTGACACTCCCAGGCCGGCGCAACGAACTTGCGCTGGCCCAAGGTGACCCAGGATTGTGCCCTTAGTTATGTGACCCAGCCTCCACTTAACCCCACTGCTTGTCATTGATGATTTACTTAGAAAAAAACACGTCAGAAAAAAGATGCTCAAATATTTATCTCCCTGTATTTACTCAAGCTTGCAGACTGCAGGAGCTCAACTCTCTGCAGGGCAGTTATCGGACATTTGATTTTTGAATAGTCTCAGGACTTGAGGCAATTAATTATCTGATCTTTCCATACCCTATATTTTCATTGGAGGCTTTGCAGGATCCGCCAGAAATTGGGTCATGACCCACCAAGTGAGTTCGGATCCACAGTTTGAGAAACACTGAATTAGATAAATTAACTAGTGTCCTGTGTTCTTATCAGGGCTGTAATTCTGTACATAATTACTTGTGTCTGTAATGGGGGTTTCATTGACTTGTGGGAATCCCAAATATGCTACCTTTGAGTTCCATCATATGAGAGAGAGAATATATGTGCAATAAAATAGACATAAGTAAAATATAATTGAGGCATCAAGTGTGCAGTGGCCATCACAGATCAAACATCCCTTTTGTTAACAACTCACAACATCTGCTATAAAATATAATATTTTTCAGTTAAAGCACACACACCTTCCCATATTCAAGCTAAAACACTCATCAGATAGTAAGATTTGGTCAAGAGTGCTTTAGTGAAGATTGAAGTGGCAAAAGACAAGGAAGAAGGAAAATAGAAGGTATTTATTTATTTATTGGATTTATATTCCGCCTTTCTCCCCAAAGGGCACCCAAGGCAGCTAACAATCAGGATTAAAATACAAAGCAAGATAAAATACAAATAAACATTAAAATGGTAATTGAAGTTGAGTGGCAGCTATGCTGAAGGAGGAAATTTTATGAGAGGGGGAAAGGCACTGAAACTCAACTTGGAATAATTCCACGAACTCCATTGTCTTTCTCCTCATACTTTTCACATGCTCCCAACTGTTTGTTGTCCAGAGGGCTAAAAACTAACGATGGGGAGACATAAAAGCTAAGTTTTTCAGGGTTCCTGTTTCTGTGTCAATACAAAAGTATTCCTGATACAACAACTGGCTATACTATACTTGCTTATCTACTGATATGGACTGATATGGGATATGATGCCTGATCTCATCTGATCTCGGAAGCTAAGCAGAGTCAGGCCTAGTTAGTACTTGGATGGGAGACTTCCTGGGAATACTGGGTGCTGTAGGCTTATACCAGGGGTGCCCAAACCCCGGCCCGGAGGCCACGTGCGGCCCTTGAGGCCTCTCAATGCGGCCCTCAGGGAATCCCCAGTCTCCAATGAAACTCTGGCCCTCTGAAGATTTGTTGGAGCCCGCTCTGGCCCAACGCAAGGGAACTCAGCGTGAGGGCAACTATTTGACCTCTTGCGTGAGCTGTGGGATGAGGGCTCCCTCCACTGCTTGCTGTTTCACATCTGTGATGCAGTAGCGGCAGCAAACAAAAGGCCAGCCTTGCTTTGTGCAAGGCCTTTTATAGGCCCTGAGCTATCGAAAGACCTTCATTCATTCATATAAGTTCATCTTTAATATATTCATTTATGTAAACTTATGTAAATTTATTCAAATTTTAAATGTAAATTGATTCTTTTTTCCCTGGCCCCCGACACAGTGTCAGAGAGCTGATGTGGCCCTCCTGCCAAAAAACTTTGGACACCCCTGGCTTATACCATAGTCTTTCGAGACTGAAGGTTACCAACCAACAATGGGATTTTTTTAATGAGATTTTTTTACTTTTGAGCAATGTGCAATGTGGTGGAAAGCAAGTTCTTTGGGTACTTTGATGCTCATTCTGAATGGCCCAACCTGTGTCTCAATTCATTTATGTCCCCTGATGCTTTCCCCGTCTTCATCTAGGTTTCTCCTGAGTTTCTGATGACAGAACTGCCTTCCAGCCACTTTGTCTAAAGAGGTATCTTGATTTATTAATCAATTAATCACAGCAGGCTAAGTAGCTATTCACAGGAGATAAACAGTGAAAATAAAATGTTTGAACATATAATAAAATGGAGTGTAATTAATATGACCTCTCAACAGTGAATACTCCTTTCTCCTCTCCTCCTTGTAACTCTCTGCACCTCTTTCTTTCAATAAACATTATCACTGTGGAGCTGTTTGCTTTTGGATGCAAAGTTCAGACTGGTTCAGACTTCCCCCAACAGAAAATGTAAGCCTGGAATTACAAGGGCTTTCAGGAACAAACAGCCTAAGCAGTGCCTGGGTGGTCAAGGGAGCGAGTGCCATCTAGACAGGTAGCTTGTCCCCATCCACCCCAGTGCTGGACCCCTGTCAACATTGAAGGACAGGCACTTTTAACTTTTCAAGGTGTTTTTCTGTATTAATATAAATATACAAAGAGCAGTTTGTCATTGTTTCATGTCAGCTTATGGTTATGAAGGGAGTGTTAAGGTGAAATAAATCATTTGTTATCTTTTGGAAATCTAATATAGTACAAATCCTGTCTCCTCTGAAATGCATTTTGCTCTTCAGTGCTCCTCTCTCAAGATTTTTTTCATATTGCCACCACTGAAAACAACAGGGGATAGTCATAAATTATGAGTCATAATACTATGCATTTCTACAAAGCTTCCGGGAACATTTGGCTGTTTTTGCAAATAGAATGTACATCTTTATCTGATCCTGGTCTTAATTTGTCTTAAATAAATTGCTTAGAACAGAGGTTTTCAGACTGGGGCATTGCGACGCTCCAGCCTGAGGGCCCTGGCCTCTTTCTCCTTAAGGGGTGGGGGCAGTGAGGAGGCAGCGGCACGATCCACTTTCACTTCTGCTGACCTGCAGAGGCTTGCGCAGGGCTCCCTGTGCTCCAGGACGGCTACTGCAGGGACTAGTGAGTGCATCCCAGTCCCTGCAGCTCCCCTGAGCAACATGATCCTGGGGATTGTGTTGCTGCCTTCACCCCGCTCCTGCTGTCTCCCCTGCGCCCCTGCAAGGACAGGCGAGGCCTGTACAAGAGGGACGGGCTTCACTTGAACCAGAATGGAACCAGACTGCTGGCGCATAACATTAAAAAGGTGGCAGCAGCTTTTAAACTGATCCCTGGGGGAAGGCCGGCAGGAGCCATGGGGCATCCAGTTTGGGACTCCTTATCCCTATGGGAGGAGGATGGGGAGGTTAGAGAACAACAAGACAAAGGCAGAGTAGGAGAAGAAATTTGGAATGGTAGTGTGATGGGATGTGATAGACAGTTTGGCACAGTGAGAGGATGCGGGGACAAAGGAGCGAATAAACAGCCCATCCTGGGGCATTCCGTGTACAAATGCTTTTATGCGAATATCCGAAGTCTACGAGCAAAGGTGGGAGAACTGGAATGTCTAGTGACAAGGGAAAATATTGACATAGTGGGCATAACGGAAACCTGGTGGAATGCGGAGAATCAGTGGGATACCGCAATCCCGGGCTATAAACTCTACAGGAGGGACAGGCAGGGGCGTGTTGGAGGTGGGGTGGCTGTTTATGTTAAGGAAGGGATAGAATCCAGCAAAGTAGAGATTGAAGGTGGGTCCGACTCCACCGTAGAATCTCTGTGGGTTAAATTACCAGGCCTGTGGAGCGGTGCAATACTGGGGGCGTGCTATCGTCCTCCAGACCAGAAATCGGAAGGGGACCTTGAAATGAGGAAACAGATCAGGGAGGTGACAAGGAGGGACAGGGTTGTAATCATGGGGGACTTCAATTATCCTCATATTGACTGGGTCAATTTGTGTTTTGTTCACGAAAAGGAGACTGGATTCCTTGACGTGCTAAATGACTGTACCTTAGAGCAGCTAGTCATGCAATTTTTTAGCAATTTTTTCTAGTCAATTGGAAAAAATGAGTCATAAAACATAAACCTGTATTCTGTCCAGTGGTGGAGACAGTCTTGGTTGTCTTGTATCACCTATGCAACCTGGCTGTTTTGATGGTGAGAATCAGATCCTTTTTCAAGGCTGCACTCCTATATACCTTTACTTGGAAGTAAGTTTAATTAAAGATGGGACTTGCTTCTGTGTAAACATGAAGTAGCTTGCACTTCAGGATAATGAATAATTAACATTAAATTTGTATGGTTCACAATGAAAAGCTTTTGTGTTGGTCTGTTTATGTTCTTGGCTTGATCTGGAAACCTAATTCAAAAATCAGGGTTGTTTTTTTTTTATGTGTGAGGCTTAAATCATATTATGGATAATTTTAGTGCCGTTTGCAAATGCCATCTGAATGGATCTTCATGATTTAACTCCCAAATGGTTATCTCAACATATTCAAGACTATGACTACTAATTTAGAGCTGGGCTTAGCATGGAGATTTTAAAATTCTAATTCTTGAGACCACCTTTAAAAAAAAATGCATGTAGTAACAAATATTGTAGAATAGATTTAATGATTGCTAACTCAGTTTCATGGTTTCTTCTTTTCTTCTGTTTGATTATTAGGACCCAGCATTCTCTTCAGCGATTCATGACAGGCTGCAGGTGCCCAACACCACCCGCAAAGCATGGAATGAGAGGGACAACCGGTGTGATGTGTGTGCCACCCACTTGAACCAGCTGAAGCAGGAAGCTATTCAGATGGTCCTGACGCTCGAGCAGGCTGCCAACACAGAACATTGTGATGTTTCTCCTGGCTCCCCTCCTCCCCTCCCCAACATTCCCACCTTAGTGGGCTCTCGACATATGGGCAGCCTCCAGCCCAGGGACTGGGCATATATGTCTGCTCCTTATGCTACTTCCAACTATGCTGGCTTTCTGCCTAACAAGTTCAGCGGGAAACCGAACAACATAGGGATCGTTAATGGGATAGAGAAGAAAAACGGTTCCTTGGGACACCAGGCAAAGGTCAGTGTACAGATGGCCACCAGTCCCAGCAATGGTAACATCCTGAATTCTGTGGCTATCCAGGCTCATCAGTACCTAGACGGCACCTGGTCCTTGTCAAGAACAAATGGCATTACTCTGTATCCCTATCAAGTAAGTGGCATTGGAAAGGTTTTTTGAAATGCTTGAAGGTTGGTGTCCTCATAGTGATGCATCTCTATCTGTCCTTAAATGAGGCGCCCGATTCTAATTTTGAGATTTTGACATGCAGTTCCTCACTGTCAGCAGAACAAATGCTGAACGATTAAGGTGAGACAGAGCATTACTGTTGAAACGTTTTCGACAATCCCTTGTTCAGTATACATTTTAGGCCAGCTGTAGACTAAAGAAGAAGGGTTGCATTTGTGAAGAGTGCAGTGCTCTAGATACTGTCGGATTCATTTTGGATCTGAAAGAAACACTTTGTGCTTGGTTTCACTTGACTTCCTTGTGCTGAACAGTGCCAATTTTAAATTTAAATGGTTTGTTTTCCATTATAAAAATGTCTAAAATGCATGCCTTTCCTTTTTTTCCCAAACCATACATTTCTTAAGGCTACTGAAAAAAGTGTTAACTAGTGAGGAGAAGGAAACCATGTACTCTTTTGTTAAGAAGGAGCTGAAAATTCTGACATTACAAGCACAAAATGGTAGCACACAGTTACCTATCAAGGAGGGATATTGTCATGGAGGTAGAGAGCAAATGTCATGCTTTTCAGTATCAAAATTGTTCTAAAGAACAATTCTAAAGAAATGCCTGCCTCATTTCTACATTTAATGAAGTTTCTCCCCACTGAATGATAGCTATGAATACTTTAAGGAAGATGTATGAAGTAATTAAGTGATCATGCTGTAGTATATGCAGTGGTTCCCAAACTTGTACAAGGGAGTTGGGAACCACATAAGTTGCTTCGGGGGTGGGGAAATGGCAGCAACCGGATCCCCAGGATTGTGTCACTGCCAGGGCAGGGGACACGGTTAAGATTAACCTTAAAGCAAACCTCTGGTAAACTGAAAATCATGATCAGAAACCACTTCTGGTTTTGTAGTCGGAAACTGGAAATGGTTTCTAGCATTCTAGAAATATCACTAGCGAGGATTTGTACAAATATTGTTATACATAGGCTGTTATACATTTTTTTTGGCATGTTGTGAAGGAAATGAAATTGCTATAGCGATGAAACAGAGATTTAATTTGAGGTAATGGTCATCACCTGAATCTAAATGTGTCCATTGGGACGTGGCCTGGTAAGTGTGGTAAGGATTGCAGCCTTACACGCCTAGTCTACTCTAGGCTTTTATATATAAAATAGTACTTTTCTGTGTGTCAGGTTGCTACGTATATTTTTTTCTGACAGGATTCATTAGTCTTTAAGAGATGTAAGGCAGGCAGCAATGCAACTGGTAAAACTCTTTTCCATCCCTTGTCACAGAAAGCTGTAGCTAATTTCAACATGCGATGAGTTTGTGAAAGACTTAGGAGCTCTAAGTGTCCCCCTCCAGTGTGGTTACCCATGAGCTTAACACTGAAGTTTGTGAGCTTCTGAAATCAGTTTGCTTCATTGTGCAGCAAGACTTTTTCTCCATCATGATTGTAACTGTAAACATGAAACACAGAATGGGTATTATTCAGATTTTTAAGTGCAATGGTGGTGAATTATTTGGGATTTTCATCCACTACATTTGCAATAGTCCCCAAACTGCACAGCACAACTGAGTGTGATGTTGCTGAGAAGATGTGACTAGAGACGGCCAACGCAAAATCATTCTAGAAGCTGCATCTGAGAAATGCTGAGCTAACTGGGCCAGGAGAAAAAAAATCTTCTCTGGGCAATGAGGATTGCAATTCCAGCAGTGGGGTTCATTGCCCTCTGCGTCACAATTTGTCAGACTGATGCCCAGGAACAACAGCTGTGGGACTGGCTAGACTTAATGGCTCCTGAAGTGGGCATCTCCCCATTGTAAATTAGCTTTCAGTTAGATAGTCTAGACAGCCTGCCAGAAATGGTTGACTGCTCTGAAGGCTGATTTTATTTTCCGACTGATTCTCTGCCTCTCGGATAAGAAGAAAGCTTGGCATTATAATAGGATGCTGCACCTAAGACAGATTTGCAGAGTGGGAAAGACACTCCTCACTCTCTAGCTTAGGTGAACGGATCCCTGAACTATTGAACTGATCCCTGTAGCTGTCTTTTTAACCTCTGCTTGATTTGCAGCAATTAGCTGGTGATAATAGCCTAGTTCAGACCTTCCAAATTGAGTAGGCTGAATGTATTCAACAGTAGTCTGAACAACAAACTGTCAGTTGTACAATTGGGGCTCTGCTTTCTGCAGATTTTGCAATCGCATGCAAGAGTCTGCATGTGTATGTTTGCATGTGAATAAATCTCTAGAACATCCACCAAGGCTGCAGTCCTAAACACACTTCCTATGAGTAAGCCTCACTGAACACAGTACAACCTACTTTTGCATACATTGAGTTGGCAACCTTCAGTCTCGAAAGATTATGGTATCACGCTCTGAATGGTGGTTCTGGAACAGCATCTAGTGTGGCTGAAAAGGCCGATTCAGGAGTGACAATCCCTTCCACACTGGGAGCAAGCGCAGTCTGTCCCTGGTCTGTCTCCCTGGCTATGGGCCTTCCTTCTTTGCCTCTTTGCCTCAGACTGTTGGCCAAGTGTCTCTTCAAACTGGGAAAGGCCATGCTGCACTGCCTGCCTCCAAGCGGGCCGCTCAGAGGCCAGGGTTTCCCACCTGTTGAGGTCCACTCCTAAGGCCTTCAGATCCCTCTTGCAGATGTCCTTGTAGCGCAGCTGTGGTCTACCTGTAGGGCGCTTTCCTTGCATGAGTTCTCCGTAGAGGAGATCCTTTGGGATCCGGCCATCATCCATTCTCATGACATGACCAAGCCAACGCAGGCGTCTCTGTTTCAGCAGTGCATACATGCTAGGGATTCCAGCTTGTTCCAGGACTGTGTTGTTTGGAACTTTGTCCTGCCAGGTGATGCCGAGAATGTGTCGGAGGCAGCGCATGTGGAAAGCGTTCAGTTTCCTCTCCTGTTGCGAGCAAAGAGTCCATGACTCGCTGCAGTACAGAAGTGTACTCAGGACGCAAGCTCTGTAGACCTGGATCTTGGTATGTTCTGTCAGCTTCTTGTTGGACTAGACTCTCTTTGTGAGTCTGGAAAACGTGGTAGCTGCTTTACCGATGCGTTTGTTTAGCTCGGTATTGAGAAAAAGAGTGTCGGAGATCGTTGAGCCAAGGTACACAAAGTCATGGACAACCTCCAGTTCATGCGCAGAGATTGTAATGCAGGGAGGTGAGTCCACATCCTGAACCATGACCTGTGTTTTCTTCAGGCTGATCATCAGTCCAAAATCTTGGCATGCCTTGCTAAAACGATCCATGAGCTGCTGGAGATCTTTGGCAGAGTGGGTAGTGACAGCTGCATCGTCGGCAAAGAGGAAGTCACGCAGACATTTCAGCTGAACTTTGGATTTTGCTCTCAGTCTGGAGAGGTTGAAGAGCTTTCTGTCTGATCTGGTCCAGAGATAGATGCCTTCTGTTGCAGTTCCAAAGGCATGCTTCAGCAATGGGGAAGAATGTTTTAATAGCCTTAGATCCACAGTGCTCAGAGTGCAGACATGTGCTGGCCAGTCCACACACCAGTTTTAGTTTCCCCCTTTTGCAGTGCAAACAACTAGGGCAGAGGTTCTCAAACTGGGGTGTTGTGATGCCCCAGCCTGAGAAGTCTTTCCTGTGGCACCTTAAGAGGTGGAAAAGGGAGGAAGGCAGCAACACCATTCCCAGGATCGTGCTGCTGCCAGGGACACGGGGGGGGGGGGGTTTCTCTACTTACTTACTGCCAATTCCAGTCTCCTGGAGAATCCAAGGAGCTTGTGGACCCACCTGTAGCTCTCTGCAAGCCCCCAAAGTTCTGTGAAAAGTAAAAAAGACACCCACTTCCAATTTTGCGATAAAAACAGGAAGTGGTTTTTTTTTTTATCTTTTTACTTTTTACCGAAGTTTGGAGGCTTGGGGAGCACTGCTGAGGGTCCACAGCCTCCCTGGACCCCCCAGGAGGGTGGAGTAGCTGTAAGTAGAAAATCCCCCCCTTGTCTCTGGTAGCAGTATGATCCTGGGGATTGCGTTCCTGCCTTCCCCTTCCACAGCAACAACTTAGTTGGTTCTCAAACTCCCTGAGAGTTTGCGAACCGCTGAACTAGAAAGAAGCCTAGCAGAGGAATGCCTAAAACAATTATTTGCCACCCAAACAATCCTCAGCGCATGCAGAAACTATTAGGCGTTTTTACATTATTCAGGACTGCTATACATTTGTGAAGCAAAATATGTCGGCAGATTGGAGCCGTTTTTTAAGAGGTCTTGCACTTCAGTTGGCAAATGCAGTTGGTAGGGTAGGATGCTGCTAACTGTAAATAAAGGCCACAACTTCAGGAACAAAATAAACTCTGGTGGCAGCTTCTCACAAAGCTAATATTGTGAAGAAATATGGGTACACATACTGGAATACAAAATAAACATGTATTGCTGCCTCGGTTGTGAAGGGCGCATGCAAATATTATTGACTACTTGTGCCTGTAAAATACACAAACCTAGCTGCCAGGAAAGGTTAAATAATACCAGCACAGCACCCTTCAGTACTGAAGAAGTGTGTGTGGATTTTATATTCATCAAAGAACAACAGCATTTCTGTAAATGATCCTTTTTTTTCCGTGGTGTAGTTTTTGTTAGGTTACAGCTGTAAGTATTTGGAATTCATATGTTATTTAAAATTAGTTAATAGATTTTTGTTGGAACATAATCAACTGAGGTTTCTGTTTGTGCTGGCGAACTTCTGCCTCCCTGCTCCTGGGGCAAAGTGTTAGAGAATATGTACGAAGCTGCCCCCTCCCCTACGCGAAGCCTTGCCCTACCTCTGGAGTGCAATGAAGCCTCACACGACCATAGGAACAACTGGGGGAAACCTTGTGAGGCTTCCCCATGGTCTTAAACTGCACTTCTGGAAAACTGGAAGTGCAATTTCCAACTGCATCAGGAGCGGCTTCCCATGTGGTCCTAGAGTCATATGGATGCACCACCCAGGGCATTTACCCAGCACTAGGTCTGCTGCTGCACTGTTTAGTAATATCTTTTGAGGAGAAGCTACTTTTTATTATGTTCAAAAACCACCAAGTTAGAAGACCATGTCTTCTTGTCTGTTTGGAACAATGCTGGGTTGAGTGAACTAGATTCTAGCCCCATTTCTGCAGTTGACCCATTGTACAGCTTTGGGCAAGTCAGTCTCTCAGTTTTCCATCTGTATAGTGGGAATAGCAGTAGCCTCCTCACAGAGCTTTTGTGAAGGTAAATGCTTCAGAGACTGTCAAGTACAGTACTTTGAAAAGGGCTAAGTATTAGTAGAGATGGGCAAATCCATCAGGTGTAACTCTAAAGGTATGAACTGCAGGAATCTTATAAACCTTCATCTGGCCCTGTGGTAACAATTGTTCTTTTTAACATGAAGTTTAGATCTCTGAACTATCTATTTTATGAAAACAAAAAAGGAGTGTGTTTTTGGTCATACCACTGCACTGGTACAATGAACAAAAGATAGTTTGAATTGGTTAAATTTTGATCATGATTTTTTTCCCCTAAATCTTGCATTAAAACTAGTATCCCTAAAGGATTTCTTGTGAATCTGGATTTTGTGACTCTGGAAAGGAACTGCATATCAAAAATGGCTTGTGTCTTTTTTGTACTAAGACAGAACAATAGTTTACAGCTAACTGTAAAAGATATGAGAGTTTCATTAAGGTCCACCAATCAGTCATCATATGTACCTTACCAAAGGAATGAATTTTTAAAAAATGACCAAACATGAGGACTGAAGTCATTTATTTTTCACATTTTTATGCCATCCTTCCTCCAAGGAGCTCAGAGTGGTGTACATAGTTCCTGCCCTCCTTCTGTCCTTACAACAACCCTGCAAGGTAGATGAGACTGAGAGATGGGGATAGGCCCAAGGTCACCCACAAAGCTTCATGGCTGAATGGGGATTCAAACCTAACTCTTCCAGGCCTAAATCCAAATCCGGAAATACTACACCATCCTGCCTATCAGTGTAAAAAGTTATGCAAATAGTAGACTTTTAGAAGATGGAATTGTATATCAGAATGTTTGTCCCCAGGGCAAAGTTTGAAGGCAATTTTGTGTGAAGGGAAGTAGGTCTGGACCCAGTGAGTACCTGGGTGGGAGTCTGCTTGGAAACAATATTTTACTATCCTGAGTTTTGCAGAAGAAAGATGGGATAGAGATGAAATAAATAGATGGAAGTGATTGTTAGTGATAGTAAAAGGGATGTAATAATCCCTGCAAGACATGGCATTGCCATAGGTGGATTTTTTCGATGATAACAAAATAAAAACACATAACACTGCCTTCTGTACTTCTCATTTTTGTAAAAAAAAACAACAAAAAACCTGAAATCTGTGAAATCTGCAAGAAAATTTTTTTCTATTACCTTCACATATTCTCTAACACTTCTAACACATGTGGTTGCATCTGCTGACACTATACCACCTATATCACCTACCTAGTACACTTTAAAAGTGATTATAGTTTATAATTTATAAAAATGCGCCTTTGAAATAAAAACACATAACACCACTTTGTGCACTTCTAACTTCAGAAAACACAGAAATCTGTGAAGAAATAAAACTGTTTTCACCCACCTCTAGGCACAGAATATGAAGTGTTTTAAGGGAGTGGTTCCCACGTTGTGGGTCGTGATTTTTGGTGGGTTGCCTGATTTTTGGTGGGTTGCCAAAGGGTGATGGAAAGATCAGATAACTAATTGCTTCAAGCCCTGAGACTATTCAAAAATCAGATACTATAGTTGCTGATTACCCTGCAAAGAGCTTAGCTCCTGCAGTTTGCAAGATAGTTGCTATCTGCCCTGTAAAGGAGCTGAGTTCCTACAGTTTGCAAGCCTATGTAAATTTAGGGAGATAAATGTTCGAGGGTCTTTTTTCTTGTTGTTATTACTTATAAATAAATAAAATATTATTTCTTTCTAGATCTCCTTTTCTTAAAGTTTGGTAAACCAAGGTGGGTCCTTAGAGTGTCATTTTAAAAAGTGGGTCCTGGCGCTAAAAAGTTTGGGAGCCACTGGTTTAAGGTATTCTGCACTATATAGGGAAAGGGGGAGACCTCTGCTAGGTTGCTGCTAAATGGTTTTGTCCTCTGTCAGCATAAAGAGGCAGCAAAGTAGGAAAGTTAGCATTATAATTCTGAAAATTGTGGCTGTGCCAATCCTTGTCCTATGCAAAGATTATTATACAGGCCTGAGAAATTTGAGTGTCAGAAAAACTTTCTTTTTTCAAAATTTATAGTGATTTTTTGTGAATATGGGGTGTTGATTGCAAAAATTGCATCTTTTTTGCCCTATCACATCTAGTTTATGAGATACGGCATGGCTTTGTTAGTCAATAGTCCCAGCAGCTTCCTTGTGAGCCATGGCATGGGCTTCCTCATGAGGAAGCTGCTGGAATGATTCACTAATGGGGCTATGCCATTTCTCCAAAACTAGATGTGATATAGCAAAACTGATGCCATTTTTGGAATCAGCACCCAAATATAACCAAGAATAGGTCTAGATTTTAAGATAGCAAAATGTGTGTTGGCCTGTGTTGTTATTCTGGTCTGCAAAATATCAGATGCTCATCACTTGATGGCAGCAATATCCAGTGCAATTTGCATGTACTACTGAGCCATCATAGAAGGAAGGCTAGAAGTAAAATTTTCACATTGCCTCCATCACTCACTGCTTCATATGCGTGTGTCTGGTCACATTTTTAGTTGCCAGTCAACAGGTTTTGAGTAATGGTGATGAGAAATGGAAGTGATGCACATGCATGTCTGAACCAGGGCATAGTGAGGGAATCAGATTTCATGGTCATATTTTCTATGGTATGGCACAAAGAAAAAATACTGAAGCAGTTACCACTGGGATAACTCCCTTGCCCTCCTTTTTTGTTGGGCGAAAGAATTCTTCTCAGCAGGCGAGTGCTCTCTTTTTAAAAAGTTACTAATTAATTAGCTCTGGTGGGGTCATAAGTCATTGGTTGGCTTTCTTACCATAAAGTCATCAGTTCAGCTTGTGTATTATAGTAATTGGCTAATTATATCTAACTTTCAAACTAATAGTCTACTTGTCGTCTTACTCCTTTATACCATGAGGGGAAGTGGGATTCCATACTAATTGTGATTTTTTTTTTAAATTACTCTGCTGTGATTTGATCTCATATGGCATTTTTATGCATGGCTTAATGACCCTAGAATCATTCATTTTTCTTGCATGATACCAGACTGAACAAGAGAAGTAAAAGAGAGAGAGAGAGGAAAAGTATCCCAGCAACTGAAAGGAGCTAAGGAGGCTTATCCTATGAGTATGAGAGCCTCATGACTCAACTATGATGGGAAGAAGCAATCTGTAAGCTCTTAAAAAGAGTGAGATAATCCTTTAATATAGTGCATAACATGAGATCACAATTAGCAAGGATTTGGATTCTTGACTTTCTCCAGTCTAGTTGTCACATAGGAGACTTTGTCTCCTTCATGTGAGACTACCTTGAATAATCTGGGCCAGGGAAACCTGAAGCCAAGAACAAGCAACTCTAAACAAAAATAACAAAGGTGTGCACCTTTCTTGATTGAAAGTACCTACCAAGTCATCCTGTGAAGAACTACTGTATGTATTTTTAGAGGAAGTTTCAAGCCTCCTCTGTGCAGCTTTTAACTTGTTCCTCTTTGGAGCAGTGGGTGAATCTGAAACTGTTGTGAGTTAAAAGAGAAGTAAAAGGTCTTTGGATGACTAGAGACTCTTTCCTCACCCCTGTGTTTAATCTTGGAACAGGGATATATTATTTCAGGTCATGAAACAAAGAAGAAGAAGGAACAAGTTCAGGTCATGAAACAAAGAAGAAGGAGGAACAACTTTTGCAGATGACCATAGTCCCATTCCTAAGCATTGAGATACACTTGCATCTTCCCTTCTCCAGGGAGCCCAAAATTAGAAGGACCATCACTCTCTTCTGGGAGCTCCACCTCCCCTCCCCCCATCATCTTAGGGGCTCCATGAACTGAGATGCTTCTGCATTAAACCAGAATCCAAATTTAGGGCAGAAGTGGGAAATTTGTTGAATTTTCGTGGGAAATTTGTTGAGCACATCAATGCGGTTCAACCCACATGGGATTGGCAACCATACATTCACTCCAGTCTGGAGGATTATTCATTGAAAAAGCCATGCTAAACCCTCCTCTGGCACTGTCAATCATCACTTGACAGATTTCCTCTGTCTGTTTGTATCCCAGCAGCACCTGCCAGTTGTAAAGGTGGGAGTTCCCCCCAGATGTTTAGCCTTTCTGAGGACAGTAAACGTCCTGGCCCTAACAAATGGCATGGCAGGGAGGGCAGCGTGGTAGTAGTTCACCACCTTTCAGAAAGCACCATCATGCTTTCTGTTTAGTGTGTTTTTACTATACCATGGTGTCCCAGGCTGCAGTCCTTGACATGCTTGCAGTCATACAAATTGACTTGATTACTTGACTTACATCCCTGTAGGTGGGCTCAGAATTGTAGCATGATTTCTGATTCCTCTCCACCCACTACATGGATCATGTACCACGGGCTGACTTTGTGGAAGAACAAGTTCCTGGTGACTCCTTGGGGCTTAGTTCTCAACAACCTGCAATGGATTGTGCCCCAAAGCAGGTATGTGGGGGATACTCACCCATGCAACTGCCCCACACCCCTTCACACCCACACTCAGAAAAGCAGGCAAAGAGATTTCATTTTTAAAAAAATTTTGTTTATGTAAGCACAATATTAAAAGAAATTAAACTGTTTCTGCAAGGTGCTGAAGGAACCTATAGATTGAAAGGAAGCACTTTTAAAGGTGATTAACTTGCTCTTTGCTTTGCTGTAGCTAGCTCATCTGAGCCTTACCCAATTAAATTAAAGCCCCCCTTACAAGACCTCACCCCAATGCAAATTGAGATAAGCCTAAACTGTGAAGTAGTCCAAATTCAAGTCTTTTAAGAAATGGCCTTGTCAGAGATGTCTCGCAATATGGCAATGTTAATAATCTTAATGATTTTACTTTATGACGTACAATAGTACTTGATGACGCACTTTTATGATGGTAGTTTAGAAATATGTGAATAGGCCTCAATCCTCTTGGGGCCTTGCATGCAGGAACTAGCATTCCAGCAGTGCAAGGTCCTTTGCAGCAGCACAAATCTCAGCCACTGTCACTAATGGCGAAAGGTGCAGCACATATTGTAGCAGCTTCAGAAAGCTCTGCAAACACCATTAAGTTGGCGGTGGGGGAGGCTGTGGGTGGGGAGGGGGAATAATGGGGTGTATCAGTGGTAGGAGAGGTGGCACACCCGGTCATATCCCCCATTATTCTGCCCCTCTGCCCCATTGTTCTTCTTGGACTTGTGCCAGCAAAATGGCTGACCTAGGCCTAAGAAGACCCATAGGAAATCAGGCAGCCTACTGCAGGCTTTCCGATCCCTCCCCTAACATGCAGTGCATACTCTGTGGGTGGGGCTGCCCGCTATAATGTGGCAGGAGATAGAATTGGGCAGTGAATGAAGAATGAAAATATACTATAGGTTTTGTTGTTGTTTTGGTTTAATCAAGGACTTAATTCTAATGACAATGATAGAGCCTTCAGAGTCAGGATCAAGAGCCTAAGGGCACAGCCTGTCCAAGGGTGTTTTCCCAGGTCCTGTTCAAACAAATAGGAGGTGTGAAAGAAAATGTCCTTTGCAGATTGTGCCCTAAATCTCTTGTTTTTAATTTTCAGATGTTAAGAACACAGACTTGTTGGAGAGCACAATCTGATCTGCCTTCAGTGGATAGGTGGATTATGGAGACTAGGCCTGCAAATGAAAATGCCAATTTTCATTTAGTATTTACATCTACTTGTCATTTCATTTTATATCACTTGATAGATTGGCAGTTCAACAAGGTGCTGCAGTTCCTGTTTAATTCTGAAGAGCTCTGAAGCTGCAGTCCTGTGCACCTTATATAAGCATGTATTAAAAAGTGAAGGGTGTGCTCAAGTGCTTTTTCTGACACGGGGCTTCGAAGTATGCATGACACTCAAAACCATGTCACATATGTGAATTTGCAGTTTAGCAGCGTATCTGACTGTAATGTGCCTTGAAGAAGGAGAATGATTTGTCTTGCAGAATTTCTGGAACCAGATAGTGTGGTGGTGCTTCTTCTTGTCACAGGAGTTAACTCTGTGTAGTAACAACAAAATGTCTTTTGGCAGTCTAAGGGCTAAGCCTACTCTAAGCCTATCCTACCATCAAGACACATGCCCTTCCCAGTTTACCTGTCACTAACATTTTTTACTCTTCTATGGATCTGTCAGGTTGGTGTCTGAGCCCGGTCATACTGTTAACTACTATAACTATTGTCCTACCAGGCAATGGAGCATCTATAAAAGTAGTGGCTCTCTTATATTTATCAGCGGGGCAGCCCCTGTCAAAAACTGAATGCAAGTGTCTTTCCTGGTTGGTGTTGTGAATACCTCCTTTTTGAGATTGCAAGCCCCTTTGGAGAAAGAAACCATCTTTTAATTGCCTTTGCTATGTGAATAACAGTGTTGAGAGCTTGTTTGTTGAAATGGTGACGAAACCGGAAGCTCCACTTCCGGTTTAATCGTGCTTGCAACTTTCACTATTTAGAAGCTGTGGGGAGCCTTGCAAGTGCTCCGCAGGGCTCCCCACACCCCCCTGGACCCTGTGAGCATGCATGTTTAGTTTAAAAATAGACCCCTTCCCCCGCAGAGTGCGATCCTGGGGATTGCTTCACTGCTTTCCCCCTGCCCTGCCCCTTAAAGGGAACAGGACATCGTTACACAAACAACAATAGAGTGTTGTTTTAAAAAGTGGGTTCTGGTGCTAAAAAGTTTAGGAACCACTGGTCTATAACATGAGAAATCTTATCATATTGTGAGAGAGAAACCGAGAGATCAAACCGAAGTCCAAATGAAATTCTGCTGAAGAAATTTAAAATGAGTGTTATTGAAAATTGAAAAAACTAAATGAAAAATTTAGCTATACAAAGCACAAGCATACAAATCAAAACAACATTAGATATATATACATTCTATCCTTTTAAGTCAGTTTTGAGCATCTTCAGTGACAACCTCAATAAAACAGTTACTCCTTACACTGTTCAAATAAAACTTATATAATATGCTTGCTTGCTTCTTAAGCAGCAACCATGTCCTGTATAGAGCTTATCTCTAGCTCTGATTTACCATCACTTTTATTTCGTACCTATACATTTTACATATGGCTGTGTGATGTCTGAGTAAGACTGCCTATGTGAAGCCTTACCCAGAGTAGGTCTCACTCAGGATGTCTGCCCGACTGCCTCTGTGTATGGTATGGATAACATGAATGAAGAATACCAATTGACCAGCTGTTTCTGAAGTTTACACCCACTTTGAGTGCATTTTCCTGGAGAGCAACTCTGGTTCTTGTGGCCAGAGCTGACAAAGCATCATTCCCAGATAATGGAATGATGTTAAATGCAACTGTCTGCTCTAAGGCAGAATGAGATGGTGTGTCACCTTTCATAACCATGTCACGTAGTCAGTTATCCCCAGAAGAGTTCAAGAATTCAAGAATAGGGGGTAATGACCTGTCACCATTGACAGAGCTAGTCTGTCGGTCATGCTTAAGGTCACCAGGAGATCTCAGCTGAACATCTGTAACCTTGATTCATAAAGAAAGGGGGGGAGAGAACTCCAGTTTTAATCATCCCAGTCTTTTCATATAGAGAAGCCTGCATTTTAATAAATATTTTAAAAAGGATTCTAGGCAATTACATTTTAAAAAATAATCAACAAATGACCCTCTACTATTGTAGGAATTATTGGATTTCTGAAGCTGATCTACCAAATAAAACCTTAATATTCATGAAAATTATGTTCTATATTGAACAGTTTTCATGGTACTTGGACCTGCATTGTATTCTGAATACTTAACATCAAAATTAAGTTTTAATATTTGAAAGGGCACAGTTGTAGTGGACAGAATTTGTCATCTGCCAGACAGCCAGGGACAACTAATATATATACAACTGAGCAAAATATAAATATATTTAAGAAAAATATATGAAACAGTAAATTCAGAAAAGAGCTGGATTGCCAACAATTTGTTTATATGTAGAGAGAGGGGGGTGTAAAGTCTTTTCTAAATTAAATAAATATACAAGCTGCTATTCTTCCCTTCAAGTGGAATATTATTTGATATGTACAGGCTTTACTATGGTGGAAGTGAAGAGGAGTAGCAGTTCCTAAATTTTTACGGCAGGGGACAGAAGTCTAATCTGAGCATCACACAAGGTGCGTGGGTGAGGGAACGGAACCCTTCCTTGCAGGTAACTGTCTCCCTCTCACTGACACTTTTTCTCTCAGCTTGGCTTTATAAGTGAATTGAGAGAAAAATGCCTGGGGAGGCAGAGCATGAGGAGGAGTAGGGTCAAAGTCAGTTCCTATACTCTGCACACCCCATTTGATATATAAGCTTAGACCCCTTTCTCCCTTGCTTCACAGGTGAGTATGGCAAATGCATAGACAAATAGACAGCTACCCCATCACATCTAATTTGGCCATAAGAAATGTCAGTGTGTTTCAGATTTCTGAAACAGCAAGCAGACTTTTATTCAGATTTTAATTTAGGAAGCAATTCCATTTAAAGTGGCTGTTTTTGTTTCTCTCTGTGCTGAGTGGGATCATCAGCGAAAGATTGTCAGGTTTAAAAGTAGTACTCCACATCAAGTCATCTTCTTCTAAATGTCACTATGAAGATTTAAACTGCCATAGTTTATGTACTTAATCCAGTAATGATTTTTTTGAGGGATTAGAAACTAAATCAGGGGATTAAGTTGTTTTCAGATAAATGAGTTTTCTGGGATTTAGAAAAAAGGTGGGGAAAGGGCCTTTTGTTACCTGCTGATTTACCTGGTGACCTTGTCAGCCACTGCAGGTGCCTAGACCCTGGGCAATAATCCTAAATGCCTTGAAGCAATGTTAGCAGCCAAAGCTTAACTGGATCTTTGATTATCTCTTGAGGATTGTATTGTACTTCAGAGCCTGCTTTTAAACATTGACAGAGGCTAGTTCTTCTTTCTCCGGCCATGCTGGAATTAAAAGGGGTAGATACCTGGCTAGGTAATTGATAGTAGTTAGGAAACTGGGGCAGCAAAATATCTAAAAGGCAAGAAGTTTAGAAATAGTGGGTCTAAGGATAAGTAAGACACTGATCAGAGAGCAGAGGCTTATTATCTGGTTCCTGTCCTGTGTTTTCTCCAGTTAATTTGGGAAGCAATCCCCAGCCTTCAGAGGCAATGGAAGATTTGCTGTTTATTTTAATTGGATGAGGTTTGCTTGTACATATACAAAGAGGTTGACTGTATGGAACCTCTGGGTTTTATAGGCAGACTATCTCTAAATGCTAGGTGGAAAGTTGTAGCAATAGGGTATAAGTACTTTGTATGCTCCCAGAGGTATCTGGTGGAGCACAGTGAGATACTGGAAGCTGAACTAGATGAGCCCTTGACCTGATCCACCTGGGCTCTTTTTATGTTCTTATGCTTCTTTACTGTACAGGTTGTGTATTGCTATCTCTGTTTAGATATGGCCATGGAGATCAATGCACATTCACTCTCCCCATGTGACAAATGTGTATGTGTCCCTTCTCTCTTGCACTCAGAAATTTATCCTAGCTGATATCTCCATATACTTACTCCACATACTGTGGAGAGCATTCAGCATACAGTTTCTCTGGAATTAGACACATGCACTAAATTTAACTGTTACTAATCTTTAGTGTTACCCTTTCCAGACAATAAATTTTTAGTTTGGCAGTGTTTGCTAGTCTTTGTGCATATTTCACTGTTAGGTTCTTCATTCTTGAAGTTTTTGGTTATTCCTCATCATATTCAAGTCAAGCAGCCTAGTCTTTGATAGAAAACAACATATAGGAGTTTATCTTCCATCATTACTCCGTTGTTGTTTTTTCCTTGCTATTTGAAATACCAAATGTCATATAAGGAAAGAAGAATGGATGTCTCGAATGGGAATCCAGTCCATGCTGCATGTTTTACATGTTAATACTGTAGTTTGAACATGATTCAAGACATTTAATCATAGGCCACAATCCTAACCAGGTCTACTCAGAAGTAAGTCCCATTTTGTTCAATGGGGCTTACGCTCAGGAAAGTGTGGTTTGGATTGCAGCCCAAGAGAGTAAGTGTTTTGTGGGCACTTAATCAGTATCACTCACTGGAGGAACAAACAAAAGTTGAAGACAGTATCAGTTCTCCAATTCATGTGAATTATATCTGAATAGTAAAGTTTAGGGACTGCATCTTATAATACTCTTTGCCATCAAATGCGGCGGCCCGTGTGGTCACTGGAGGTAGGCAGTTTGACTCTGTCAGCCTGCTTCTCCGGGGGCTGCATTGGCTGCCCATTTGTTTCCGGGCCCAATTCAAGGTGCTGGTTTTGACCTTTAAAGCCCTATACTGCTCTGGGCCAGGGTATCTTAGAGATCGCCTACTTCCGTACAATCCGGCTTGTCCTCTTTGGTCATCAGAGAAGGCCTTTTTACAAGTGCCGCTGCCTAGGGAGGTACGTGGGGCGGTGGCAAGAAATAGGGCCTTCTCAGTAGTGGCACCAACGTTATGGAACTCCCTTCCCCTTGACTTGAGAATGGCTCCCTCTCTTGAGACTTTTCGGCAAGGCCTGAAGACCCTTTTGTTTAAACCAGCCTTCTGAGTTCATGGCCTTTTAAACATCTTTTCTACATCTTTTAGTATTTTTACAGGCCTGATTCCTCTATGATTGCTGCGTTTTGCTCTTTTTATCTGACTTTTTATCTGACTACTGTTTTTATGGTATCTGTTAATGTGTTTTAATACGTTTTTATTTGCTGTTAAATTATGTTTTTAATCTGTTTTTTAACATGTTGTAAGCCGCCCTGGGTCCCTTTGGGAGAAGGGTGGGATATAAATAAAGTTTATTATTATTATTATTATTATTATTATTATTATTATTATTATTATTATTATTATTATTATTATAATAAAATCTAGAATGGGCTGGAATAGTTTAATTAAATTTGTTGTAAATCTTTTTCATATGCCCAGTTGGCCAATTAATCTAATCTTGTTTGCTTCTGGAAGTAACAACTACATCTTCTTGAACTGATTTGAACAGTAGCCTGTTTTCACAGGTTCATGTCAAGAGCATTATTTATGATAGTTAGTGAATATATTTATTACTGTAAGCTCTTTGAGGCTTGGACTAGTTATGTGAACACACACAACACAATATTTTCCATTTTTAAGTTTATATGAGAGTCTATTCATGAGAAATGAACCAGCAAAGCAAAAGCTGAAGACTAGTTTGGAAACACTGTGCCTTTCTCATGCTTTTATAGCACTGTGCCTTTCTCATGCTTTTATATACTAGAATCCCAATTCCTTTCTAAATTACTTTGACTGAGAGTGGAAGTGACATTACAGATTATTTCTTAATACTAATAACTCAAACGTTCTGTGAATTGGATGTCAATGAACAAATTCACGAATTCCTCCTTTTCCAGAGATGTTTGTAAGACCATGGTGGCTGATGTAAGTTTTGGTGAGCCACTGCAATGTTCATTCCTTAAATATTTTAATCAAGCTCTTGGCTTTTCATACTAGACTCTTAAGTTTGGAGTTTACATCTGTAGCCAGAGGAATTTTGGGCTCAGAGTAAAATTATCCAAAATACTTAAGGGCACAATCCTAACCAAAAATTCCAGCATCGAGATAAGGGCAATGCAGCTCTGAGGTAAGGGAACAAAACACTTCCTTGCTTTGCGGAGGCCTCTGTGAGTCCCACCCAACTGCAGGATGACGTACATGCCACATTGGCACAGCTGTGTCAGTGCTGGAAAGTTGGTTAGGATTTGGGCCTCAATTACATTTTCAAACGAGAACCAAAATGGCTAGTCTTTGGATTGCAGCTGCTGACTGTCACTGACTGCTACTGCCATTGATCGCCCCAGGGCAGCATCACAAAACACGAGTATCCTGGAACTGCTGGAAACAAATGTTAAAGCATCTATATTTCATTTAAAGTCTGTACAATGTTGGCTGTTACTGGAGTTGAGCCCTGAGCTATAAATCACATAAACATTTCCATTCCCCCCCCTTGCATCTCTTTTTGTGCTGGCTATCGAGGAAACACAAGAGTTGGAGCCCATTGCTGTGAGTCTTTTAATCAGTGAACAATAAATTCCAGTTGAGAGAGTACAGTCACTTTCCTTAACATTCCCATCAGGGCCAGTGCCCTAAGGGAGAGAGCAGGAATGCAACATGTCTGGCATTCAGATGTTTTAGTGAAGATGGATTATGATGGTTTGGGCAGATATGAACACACGAGTGGATGTACAGTGGAATAAGACTGTTCTTCAATGCCAGATCAGTTCCAGCTAATCTAATGTTCAGTTGGCAAAGCGCTATTACAATTTCCTCAGAAGAATGCTTAGGAAATTAGTAGCAAGCAATTATTTGCTGGAACGAGAAGTGCTTGATTTTGATTTCTGCCAAGCCTTGGTCAATGCTGCTGTTGTCCAGGTTCAATTCAAATGCTCTACAAAGCTGTCTGTTTCTTGCCCTTCAGAGGAATCCTGTATTTGGGGTGGCTTACTTGTGGGATAACATTGAAAACAGCAAAGAAAAACAGTAACAGAAGCTAAGTAAAAACAAAGGAGTAACAGGATAAGGCAGCAGCAATCAAAAACCATTTTTGTCACAGTTTAAAAGTTTGGAACACTAAAAAAAAATTAGCTTTTTCTACCAGGCATCAGGCAAACCTCCCCAGGGAGTGCCTTTCATAGGCCAGAGACCACTGCCAAGTAGATCTTCCCAGTTATCACCCACCTCGTGTCAAAAGCAGGGACAAGGGAAGATCCCCAGTGCCACACTGGCCCAGTCCACTTCTGGCCCAGTAAAAAGAACCTTTACTGTTCTCCATTGCACATTTTTTGTAAACCAGGAAGTGTGGGACTTTGTGTTGTATGTAAATCAATCATGCACAGTCGTTTGCACGGCTCTTTACAGCCAGAAGTCCCACGCTTCCTAGTTTGTGAAAAAAGTGCTATAGAGCAGGCATGTCCAACTTCCAACAGGTCTTGATCTACTTTTTCCGACCAAAAGTGCCAGTGATCTACCACCATGAAAATTAAGTTTCAAATTAAATTTTAACCCAATAAAGTTGGAGGATTCCCCCCCCCCCATTTTTAATGAACCTTCTGTCATTTACTTGGATGTGATCAGCTGTTAAGCAAATTAAGCAAAAACAAAACAGAGAGACGAAGATCCAGTAAGAACTGCGAGGGGAAATGGAAAGTACATTTTTTCTTAAAGTTTTATTGTAATAACTTTCTTTAACTGTCTTAATAACTAACTTTTATTGAGTAATTTGTGTTAAATTTAGGTCGAGTATTGATCCAGGCTGATCTTGCACAATCTTTAATATTTCACTCTTGCTCATTAGTGAGACGTCTGAGTCTGCATTTCATCCACCAGCTTTTTGAAGTTGGGTGAATATTGCGTGAGGGCCAGTCTCAGGGAATCCTGGAGATGTTCATCTGTCATGTTGGAATGTTGTGTACTCTTTGTCATTTTCAGATGGGAAAATGCAGATTCACACAAATAAGTTGAACCGAAACAGGAGTGTACAGCTCCACTGCATCTTCTAAAGTTGGGAAAATTGTCTCTAGGCACTAGCTTCCAAAATGATTCTTGCTCAGCACGGGTCTTGAGAAAAATGTCATTTTTAAGGGTTAATATTTCGTTTTCAAGAGATGGCTTGTTCAATGAGTAATTTTTACTGATAGCAGCTGCAGTTTCTTTAATGTCCACATCTACTTTGAATGGGTATGACAAGTACTCCACAACTGTTCCAATTTTTTGGAAGTCACAGAATCTATTTTCGAATTCTTGGATAACAGAACATATTTCTGTCACATACTTCTCGTTCTGAAAAACAAAATTTGGCTATTGTCCCAGATGGTCCTGAGTATTAGGAAAATGATCAAAAGTGTTGTTTGCAAGGTCAGTCATCATTAGCTCAAATTTGCTCTTGTAGGATGAAACTGTACTCATCATCTCGCCAATGCATTTGTTTTTACCTTGTAGTTCAAGGTTCGTATCACTTAGTTCACCTGTAAAGTCAGCGAGAAATGCCAGATCACATAACCACTCCTCATCTTCCAACTGCTTGGTCATCTCCCCTCTCCTTCATAAAACTTTTTATTTCATTCAGCAAATCACGAAATCTTTGCAGAAATTTGTGCTTACTTAGCCACCTTACATCTGTGTGCAAAATGATTTCCGCTGCCCTTTCATCAAGAGTAAGATTGAAAAGCCGTCTTTGAAGTGATCTTCCACGAACTGAATTTACAATTTTGAAAGTGATGTCCATGTCAGTCTTTGTATTGAGTCTCTTGCTTGCCAAAACTTGCTGGTGAATGATGCAGTGGTAAGAAAGGAAATCTGGGAAGTTGTCATGCTGTCTGTAGAGGGCTATGAAACGGTTAACCTCACCTGTCATTGCTCTTGCTCCATCAGTAGTGATGGAAACAAGTCTATGCAATGGAAGATTACATTTTGTCACAAAAGAATGGAAAGAACTGAATATTTCCTGACTGGTAGTTCTCCCTTTTAAAGAAATCATTCCAAGTAGTTCTTCTTTAACACTGAAGTCATCCAAAACCATCCTTACTAAAGACTAGTAACTGGGCTATGTCTCTTATGTCTGTAGATTCATCCAGTTGGAGTGAGTAAGCAACACAATTTGAAACATCCTCCAACAATTGTTCTGTTGTGTCTCCACATATCTTTTACAAATTCCCCTTCAGTGAAAGGTTTGCATTTCTTTGTGATCAGGTTGCTGACCTTGAAGGATGCTATGGTTGCATTGACTGAATATGACCTTGGCTTCGCCATCAACTGTTGCTGAGTAGCCAATTTCGATTTAAGTTCTTTGAGCTTCAGTTTACGAATTTCACTTTTGGGTGGAAAATCAGCATCAAACTTATTGCTATGCAGAGCCTTATAATGACATTCCAGATTACCCTTTCTGGGCAAGGATACTGGGGCGTTACAAATTAGACAACAACATTTGTCTTTCACCATGATGAAATAGTAGTCCATTACCCATTCATCATGAAAGTGGTAGGTTTTGCTCTTCTTTGGAACACTCATCTTCATTATACTGGGGTGGTTGGATGTAAGAAGGCCAAATCTGCTAAGTTAGTATAAACACTGGCTGAATCTGGTCCAAAACTGGCACTGTCCCAAAGTATTAAAGATCAACAGGAACTGAAGACCTCTGGATGATGTGCAATGCAAGGACTGGAGATGCCAAAACCACCCATGCAGTTCTAAAAGTAAAAATAAGTAGTCATCATACTGGCACCAATAATCAAATACCACCAAACAATCATCCAAAAAACTCAAACACCTGTCCAGCAAACCAAATAAAATCAAATACCGCCAAACAAGTTCAAATACCACCACACGCAGTTTAATAAATTCTGCACACAGTGTAGAATCAACGCAAAGGCAAGGTGAAATAAAATTACAGTGTAGAATCAACGCAAAGGCTAGGCAAAATAAAATGGTTTGAACCAATTCAAAGAGAAGGCATAGGCAAGTTAGAACAAAATTGGAAAAGCCTGCCAAAATCACCAAATTCTTGACACTTTTTTGTATCTTCCCGAAAATGTTTAATGAAAGCGAACTATAAAGCGACCAGCACACAACACAACTAATACGGTAAGTGTATTCAGTTAAAGCCCAGGCGAATGGATATCGCCTGGTATATTACACACTTCTAAGGGGTGTTGGGGCGGGGGCAGGAATGGGTGATTCTGAGAGGCAGGAGACCAGGTATGACGCTGGGCCTGTGGCGTCTCGTCACAGAGGAGACAGGGAGTCTCGTCACATGCACAGGGAGTGCATGAGAACTGCAAGAGGGATGAAGTACTTAAAAAAAAAACCTACTCTCCCAAGTCTGTTCTATTTCATTCCACCAACATTCTTGATATGCTATTTACTTAAAGACCAAAAACACTCAAGGTCTCATTACAGTATGTATGCCTCTGTGTTCTAGTGTGACCTTTTAAGATCAAATACCTTCTTAAGATTACCATCTATGTGACAAATCAGGACTGCAACATCACAGAGACTTTGGTGGCTACTTCTCAGCTCCAGTGGCTACTCCTCAAATCCTTCACTCTTGGGACTCGTTAAAGCCCAAGTTTCCTCTAGAAACAGTGTGAGATCTTCAGATTGGCTTTGGATGGCATGGGACAGAATGAGACAAGATACTATCATTTATTTTGTTATGTAAAATCACTTATTAAAAAATGAATTGTTTTAATATTGTTTATGGAGGGGTGTAATTAAAATACTGATACCCACCCCCAAGACCTTTGGAAGGCAGGCTATAACTAAATTAAGAGCCCAGTCCTATTGATGGGCTCCGCCAGTGCAGCAGTAGCAGTGCTGGTCCTGGGTTTCGTAAAAGCACTGCAAAGCGCTTTTTTGCACCCAGCGAGTAAGTTGCGCTAGAAGGAAGGCTTGCAGTGTCCCATAGGCGCCACAACCTACCCAACAGCCACTGGGGCAGGTAGGTCTTACACTGGGCTGGAGAGGGGCAGGGGGACGGTGGCAAGAATTGGATTTTTTTTGAACTCACTAAAATGAAAGAGATTAGCTTTCAGTATATTGTGTTTAGGGACCAGGCTAAAAGGGAAAAACTTGACAAGGCATTGCTACAAGACAAATGCCTATTTATTTCAGTGGGGTTTCTGTCTTTCTGCACACTCCCTACCTTACATCTTCTCAAAATGCATGGAAGGTACACTCTAGCAAACCTTGTTAAATTGTTCTCTGCAGTTGTCTTGACAATGCAGTTGAAAATCATGAGGGAGGAGGTGAGCAAACATGGAAGAGCATTATATTTAAAGCACACAAGGCAGTGGGGAACACGCACGCACACACACACAGATGGTGGGTGCAAGTAGTCTGCTGAATTCATTGTCAGAAGAGGTCATCAAATCACATAGTGTAGCTAGATGACTTTATGGTCACCAGTTAGGTCTATAGCTGTGCAAACTATGACAGCGATAAGGGTAATTGGACTTTCTGCAACAGATCCTAAGATGATCACCTTCAGGGTCAGGAATTATTTTCATCTTGATTATGCTCACACTGGAAGGTTGTTTCCTGGTCCTTTTGAATTCTTTTTGTGTATTATGCTTGCAGAAATGAGTAGCTGATGGTGTCATAAATATAAGATAAAAGCCCAAATAGGTAACTCATTAATACTAAAAAGGCATCCTGATAGCTGAATGTGTGCAGTGGACAGAACATTGCATGGTTTTAGTTGAAGATGTTGATGCAAATAGGTTTTTCCGTTACAGGAAATGGACAATACAAACAAGAATCCATTGCTGACTCAAATCCAGTGTTAAGAGGATGATCTTGTTACATTTATCGACATTATTATTTAACTAAAATCAGTAGAATGTGAACTCTGTTTTTGTGGAACCCATACAGTGAATCCAGATATTCTGGATACATGCTTTGGGGCCCAGTCCTATCCAACTTTCCAGTGCCAATGCAGTCCTGGCGTAAGGGAACAGATGCTCCCTTTCCTTGAGGAGGTCTCCATAACTGCCCCCCACCCAGGATACAGCACATGCCCCATTATTAGCACAGCTTCATCAGCACTAGAAAGTGGGATAGGATTGTTATGGTTTTGTTATTTGTGCCTATGGTACCTGTGAAATTAATCATTGCAGTAGCTGTCTATTCTATGCTGACTCTTATCCTGAATTCACAGGGCAGTGGAAGGGGCTGTTGGGAGGTAGCTTCTGGGCCATGATCAGACAATAGAATAATCCAAATCCATGATCAGCAAAGATTAATCCAGCAGCAGAGCCAGAGTTCCAGAGTCATATCCTAGCAAGAACAACAAGCCATATACTTAACAAAGTGGCATGGCCAAGGCATTGAGGGGGGGTGTCACTATAAACCAACTGGGCCTTTATGAGCCATTGGTCAATGCTCAGCCTGATTGATCTTGGAGATGCCTTGTCCAAGGAGTACATGCAAAGTGCTATAAATTGCTACATATCAGTGTTGGTAGTCATTGCAACTGGAAATGGTAAGGGATTAAAGGATTGGAAATGAGAGGGACACTTTAATTTGTGTTAGTCAAAAAAAAACACAATTTGATGGTTGTAAGAAAATAGAATGGGGAACTTGTAATACATATGTGAACGAATGGCAGTTTATTCCCTCTTGCAACTTTTTTAGTTACAGTCATTTAAACATTCCTCTAGCACAGTGATTGTCAATATTTTTCATCTCACAGTACACTGACAAGGCACTAAAGTTTCCAGGGCATACTATCAGTTTTTTTGGCAGTTGAACAAAGCACACCACACTGCTGGTGGGGACTCTCATCCCCCAGTGGCCGTAATATTAAATGATCCTCCCCCAAACCCCCACAGAACATCAAGAACATAAGAAGAGCCCCGCTGGATCAGGCGAAAGGCCCATCTAGTCCAGCTTCCTGTATCTCACAGCAGCCTACCAAATGCCCCAGGGAGCACACAAGACAACAGGCAAAACCTGCGTCCTGGTGCCCTCCCCTGCATCTGGCAATCAGAGGCAACCTGCCTCTAAAACCAAGAGCTTACACATACCTACTATGACTTGTAACCCGTAATGAACTTTTCCCCCAGAAATTTGTCCAATCCCCTCTTAAAGGCATCCAGGCAAGATGTCATCACTATTTCTTGTGGCAAAGAGTTCCACAAACTAATTACATGCTGAGTAAAGAAATATTTTCTTCTCTCTGTCCTAACTCTCCCAACACTCAACTTTTGTGGTTGTCCCCTGGTTCTGGTGTTATTCAAGAGGGAAAAGAGCGTCTATCCACTCTGTCCATCCCCTGCATGATTTTGTGTCTCAATCATGTCCCCCCTCAGGCGCCTCTTTTCTAGACTGAAGAGGCCCAAAAGCTGTAGCCTTTCCTCATAAGGGAGGTGCCCCAGCCCAGCAATCATCTTAGTCGCTCTCTTTTGCACCTTTACCATTTCCACTATATCCTTTTTGTGATGTGGTGACCAGAACTGGACGCAATACTCCAGGTGTGGCCTTACCATCGATTTGTACAGCGGCATTACAATATTAGCTGTCTTATTCTCAATGCCTTTCCTAATGATCTCTTCTGGTCTTCACCACTCGGAAAAGTTTGGTGTCATCTGCAAACCTTGCTGCTTAGCCCTGCCTCCAGGTTGTTTATGAAGAGGTTAAAAAGCACTGGTCCCAGGACAGATCCTTGGGGCATACTGCTTTTTGCCTCTCTCCATTGTGAAAACTGCCCATTGACACCCACTCTCTGCTTCCTGGACCTCAACCAGTTCCTAATACAGGAGAGCACCTGCCCTCTAATTCCCTGACTGTGGAGCTTTCTCAGTAGCCTTTGGTGAGTGACCATGTCAAACACCTTCTGAAAGTCCAGATATATAATGTCCACAGGGGGCTGGGGACAAGGGGGCTAGGGACAAGAATAGCCCTCAGTTTGATTGTACTTGTCGTAAGAGGCGACTAAACAGCCACCGGGTAGATGAGACTCGTCAGCCTGGGAAGGCAGCTCATCTGAGAGAAGGAAAACTCTGATCCCAAACCTCCACTGCCTTGTGGCTACATCCAGTTATGGAAAAGGCTTCAGGAGACAACCTCGAGGCAAAATCTGAAGCCGGAGTCCCTGAGGCAGTTTGCGGCTGTATACAGTCACGCTCTGGCAACTCCTGCGACGCCACTGGAACCAACTGTATTGGCTTCTGCCTTTCCTTTGGACCATTTCAGCGACTTGGAGAGGGAGGATTTGCTGCATGGGTAACAGTCTATCCTCCATATCTACATTACCCAGACTTCGCGCACTGGAGAGGACACTCTGTTCCAGAACCACCATTCAGAGCGCGATACTATAGTCTTCCGAGACTGAAGGATGCCAACAACATAATGTCCATGGGTTCTCCCGCATCCACATGCCTGTTGACCTTTTCAGAGAATTCTAAAAGGTTCATGAGGCAAGACTTGCCCTTACAGAAACCATACTCATTCTCCCTCAGCAAGGCTTGTTTGTCTATGTGTTTATCTTTGATGAGGCATGCCACCATCTTATCTAGAACAGGCTGATGGGCCTATAATTTCCCAGGTCTCCTCTCCTTCCCTTTTTAAAGATCGGCATGACATTTGCTATCCTCCAATCTTCTGGCACCGTGGTTGTTTTAAGGGACAAGTTGCATATTTTAGCCAAGAGATCAGCAACTTCATTCTTCAGTTCCTTTATAACTCTCAGGTGAATGCCACTTGGGCCTGGTGACTGATTGATCTTTAATTTGTCAATTAGGTCTGAAACATCTTCTCTTTTAACCTCTATCTGACTTAATTCCTTAGTCAGGAGGGGCCATTTGGGCAGCGGTATCTGCCTGAGGTCTTCTGCAGTGAAGACAGATGCAAAGAACTCATTTAATTTCTCTGCCATCTCTAAGTCTCCTTTTATCTCCCCTTTCCCTCCCTCACTATCCAGAGGGTCAACCGCTTCTCTGGTGGGTTTCCTGCTTCTAACATATTTGAAGAAGCTTTTATTATTCCCTTTAATGTTGCTGGCCATGCGTTCCTCATAGTCTCTCTTGGCCTCCCATATCACCTTCTTACATTTCTTTTGCCACATCTGCAGACCATTTGTGGCACACCAGTGTGCCGTGACACAGTGATTGGAAATGGCTGCTCTAGTGAGATACCGGAGATACTGGAGTTAAATGAAAAATCTTATTGTCTGTTTACTGTCCTGTTGGCCCAGGGGGATTGACAGCAGTTTTGTCAATATCCACTTGAGTCTCTAATGGGCTCAGTTGAATTCATCCTCCTCACATATGGATACTAAGGGCCAAACTTGACATGCTCATAAATGCATGTGCAAGAGACATGCTTCGAATCAGAAGTGCCTCCCATTTTTTAAAGTAAGCTGTGTGAATGGGCAGTCTTGGTCAGAACTGGGGCACAGGGAGGGGCAAGTTCATTCTGTTAGTGCACCATTTTCATTCAGACAATACCCCCTTCCCAAAGAGGCAGTTTGCTTTAGAAGTTATGGGGAGGATTCCTGCCTGTGTTCAGCATTTGTCAGTGCAAATTGTGATGACGGAGAATCAGAATTTGGATTGGGGCTTCGTCAGCTCATCACCAGCAGGGGCAGGACTAAGTTTACCCAGAAGCTCTCTCGTATGTGGATATTAACTTCTGAGCAGGGCATCTGGCTCTCTGTTACAACTTTGGTAGACAAAGTGTGTGCTTGATGGAAGGAGGTAGACTCTGGTGATTCCTTTTTGAACATTTGGCTGCATTGGTGCCTCTGGATCATGACAGCAGTCTTAGGACCTCTATGTCGTGCTGTTGCACAGGTGCAGTCCATTTGCTCCAGAGTTTTCATGCAGACACAATAGTGCTGCTTTTGGAGAGGGAGAGATGCTAGTTTTTAGGATGGAGAGAGATGTGGTGTTCTTGAGAGGGAGAGAGAGAGTACAGTTGCATTTTGGAGATGTCCAAGTGTGGGTAAAGGAGAGCTAGTACATTACTTAAGAGAACCGTACTGGGGTTACTTTCCAACTAATACAAATGCACATCGTAACATGTAAAATGCCAGTTGTAAAATGCTACTAGTGGAAATGCAGCCCTCCCATCTGAGCTGCTTTAAGTCCTGTTAGGACAGACAAAAGAGAGAAAATATTTATTTACTCAGCGTGTGGTTGGTCTGTGGAATTCCTTGCCACAGGATGTGGTGATGGCATCTGCCTTGATGCCTTTAAAAGGGGATTGGACAAATTTCTGGAGGAAAATTCCTTTACGGGTTACAAGACTTGATGTGTGTGTGCAACCTCCTGATTTTAGAAATGGGCCAGAAGGCCAGATGCAAGGGAGGGTACCAGGATGAGATCTCTTGTTATCTGGTGTGCTCCCTGGGGCATTTGGTGGGCCATTGTGAGATACAGGAAGCTGGACTAGATGGGCCTATGTCCTGATCCAGCGGGGCTATTTTTATGTTCTTATGTTCTGTTTTGTACACTGAACAACAAAAAAACAGGGTTACCAGAGCGTACATTCATTATGGAGTGAATAATCTATTTTATAGATCATGCTTTATTTATAGGAATAAATACTTCTACACTGTTTTTCAACCAGTATGGAAAGTTTTTCCCAAATTCACTGGTTCAACTCAAGTATGGACCTCACGAACCAAACCTGAATAGGGAATGACCTGCACAAAGAATAATTGAGGCTTTATCAATTGCTCACACTATATTTGTCTCTAGTTCTGAGAATCCTGTGTTTGTACTCAACTTTAGTGTCCTAAAGGTTTAAATGGCTTCTGTGTGCCTTCAGAATAGGGAATAATATTGATGGAAGGGAATGAAAACTAAGTGTGCTAGGCCTGCAGTTCAGTGTCTGGGTTTTAAAAAAAGAATGCATGGACAGGTATACTGATTACCCCAGCAGGTAACTGGAACTAGGCAGATTTTGCTGGGAAATCAATGTTTTGACTGTCTTTAATTTTTGGGTGCATAAATTTTTGGATAAATTTCCAGCTGGAGAAGCCCCCTCCCCCTCAAGTTACTGCAGAAAAATGTAGGGAACAACCATTCCTTGTTCTCTGCATTAAGCTGCTGTCTTTTCCCAATACAGTTCTGCAGAGAAATTTTATTCCCTGCACCCTCCCTGCAGTGGAAGTTTGCCATGTATCTTTTAAATAAAGACTAATGACACAGTTTAAAACATGGCCGTATGAAGAGGTTCTAGTTCTTTATATTGCTTACTCTCTTTCCGGAGATGAGAAGGAGCCTGTTCTCTGGCTCAGCAGTGCTATTTAAGCCAAGGCTGCCGAGTGACACACTTGGATAGCTTCTGGTGCCATTCCTGTCAGCAGGAGAGTGAAAGGTCAATGGCTTACAGATTGCATCTTGTGATGTGGCAGCCGTTAGAGTAAGATCTTAACTTCTTTCAGTGTCCTGACACTACTAGCTGGCAGCTTGCTGGTGGATAAATGAAATATACCAATGCATACTTCAGGCAAAAGTTTTACAAGTTATTGTGGCAATTCTTAAGGGATTCACTACTGAATAATATCACTGACATCGTGAGAGGCTGCTTCTGAAGGGGAAGGTGGTAGTAGCAGTTGTTGGTGTTTCTTACTTAACTTACATTTTTAACCTGCCACATTCCAGTAGCTCCAGATTGGTAATGCTCCATTAAAGGGTACATAATGGAGGTAATCAAGTGATAATTTTTATGTGCTATTTCCCCACCACCTCTTTTAACTGTGAAATGAAAAATACCATACAAAGATTTTGAAAGACCATAAGGGTTGAGATTTAGTAATGTATCTCACTCATTAAATTTTTAAACTCAACACACCTATGGCAGTTGAGACATAGGTCTAAAAATGTAAAATGGGAATGCAACAAAGATTGCCGGCACCATTTAGGATGCTGGAAACAGGTTTATGGTCTCACGGGGAACAATTGTCAGAGCAGCTCCCCACAAGCACAAATTTCCAGTCTAACAATGTTCAGTTAAGTGTAAAAAGTTAGTCAACATGACGTGAGCTTGCTGGCAGTCAGTGTTCATGTCAAATATTCATGTAACCACTTGGCAGTCAAGAGTATCATTTACAGTAGCCTAGTTTTTGACACAGGATGATGGTTGCATGAGTCAGCTCTTCTAGTCCCTTGGTGCTAGAAAGCAGGTGGAAATTTGCCAGTGCAGATGTTCCTCACAGTGAGGACAAATACTGAAGGAACAAACAAGGCAGCCCCTGCCTGACTGGCTTAGAACTAGCTGTGGGCCATTCCTACTGTGCTGATAGTTGGAGGATTGCAACCCGTTTTCCAGTTTAGGAGTATGTGAGCCAGAGTCACATCCTGCATTGCTCCAACTCTTATAACTACCATGCAAAACAGCAGTATTTAATTTATTTTCTCCTGGTCAGAGGGACAGGGAATTGAGGAATGACAGGAGGTATGCTTGCTGAAGCAATGTATCATTCCTAGTGTTTGTGCATCAGAGTCTCATGCATCTGCTTTTCTTTGAGAATTAATATACTTCTAATGAGAAACAAAAAAGGCAAATACAACATAACAATACAAAACCAAATAACAAAGGATCAACAAAAGCAAAAAAAAAAAAATGCTTTGAAAAGATGAACTCCACATTAAATTAAACTACACCAAATCTTTAGCCAGCCACATTCAGTTGTTCTGAATAGAGATAGAATGAAAATGTGGAGTGGAATTAGGATTTTGGTGGCAAACCCTTCCCCTGACCTCAATGTGTTGATAGCCTCTGTGTTAGTTTTCTACAACTCCTCTGAATTCCTATCTCTCACTTTTAGCTGAATACTGAAAAAGCAATTTATGTGTAAAATCTAGAGGCAGACTCTGGAGCAGAAACAATTTTATTATCGATGCACACTATTGCATCCCTACAGCTTTCTTGTTTTCAAAGGTGTTAAAAAATAATTCATGCAATTTTCCTCTCTTTTGAATCTCTGCTTGTGATGAAAGGTGGAAAGCTTGGGCACAGAAACTTTGCAGAGGACAGATGCAAAATCTAGCCCTTTTCACAGAATCATTATGTGTTGTACAATAGCTGTGAAGGAGGACGGTGGCAGCAGGTAGTGCCCCCAACCCATGCATATTTATTCATTTGTAGGTGAGAACAGCACCTGCCTATTTATTTTTCACATTTTTACATAACCCTTATTCCAGGGAACTCATGGTGGTATACATGGTTCCTTCCCTCCTTTTGTCCTCACAACAACTCTATGAGTTAGGTGAGGCTGAGAGATAGTGACTAGCCCAATGTCACAGAGGGATCTTCATGGCTGAGCAGGGATTTGAACTTGGATCTTCCAGGTCTGCGTCCAGTACTGGAACCACTACATCATCCTGGCTCTCATGTCCTTGGGTTTCTCTCCATGCAATTAGGAACCCAGAATACAGCTGCATGCCATAGTCTCTGGTCTAAATGAATGTACAAAGATCAGGGTGGGGCTCGCTGATGTTATTCCTCTTCTCCAGCACTTGTTCATTTATTTTGAAAGGGTTTCCCTTACAGCTGTTTGTCTGTTGTAGAATTTTATGCTCTGCCAAAAAGCATGCTCAAGTTTATGATGAGAATAAACAACACTTGATGTTAACCACATCAGTGCCTTTGTTGTTTTTAAATGACCACTGCAGGGTTTCCCAATCTTGATAGGGACCACAGTGGGGAGAAGGATTTATCCCGTCCTCTCTCTGGATTTGCTGTTCCTCTACAACTGGTATGTAGACACTAAGGACCAAACCCTATCTAATTTTTCAGTGCTGATGTAGCTGTGCCAATGGGGCAGTCACAGAGGCTCCCTCAAGGTAAGCGGATGTTTGTTCTCATCTCAAGGCTGCATTGCAGCTGCATCGGTGCTGGAAAGTTGGATAGGATTGGCCCCTGATTCTACTGGAAGACAGAGCTACATTGACGTGTTTGTCCCCCAGTGAGTTCTTTAACTCCCAAAGCGCACCGCAAATGGAAAAGCTTGCATTACAGGGGAAGCTGAAAAACCGTATGCATATACTATATTGACCCTATGTGTAAATCTCTGAAGATGTTTGGCCACAGATAAATCACTAGGTTTTAATACATCCACTTACATTTATTAAATTGCCCTCAGAGAGAACTAGCCTGGAATATAATGAGGCAGGTTTGCTGTGTGCAATAAAGATTTTGTGTTTGCTGGGATGGGATGCAAGGGAGGCAGGAGGGGTTGAGGCACAGAGAAGGTAATTCTTGTTGAACTCCTTTCAGGAATGGAAGGCTAGAAGCAAACCTGTACATTTAGTTTGCTTGCCCTTCTTTTTAGAAAATCAGAGCACAGTGTACATGGTTTTCCAAGAAAGACTCCCACGCAGGTACTAACCTGACTCAGACACACTTAACACTAGAGATGAAACTATTTATTAAACATCTTCAGACATGTTCCTGTGCCTTCATACCCTGTTAGACTAGCTTCAGATGTGACATGGCTCTTTGGGAGGGAGGAAGTGCCTTTCTACGCACACTTCCTGTACAGTGCCTTAAACTTGAAATAACAAGTCTCTTCTTTTTTGGATACATGAGGAGAGCAGCACATGCCAAACTTCTTCTAGTAAGTCCACTATTTATTGCTTGTAACTCACTGGGAAAATCACGGGGCCGAAAACTTGGGTTACAGAAATAATAAATGCAACTTAATTGAGAACTGTTCTGGTTATTAGTTCCTCTAGGCTTTGGACAGTTTAGACCACTGATGATACAGAACCAACAACTCACACAGGACTCTACTGCAGAAGTGAAACAATTTCCTCCAGTTCATCCATGTGGCATGATTCTTCCTGAGCCCTCAGGACAAGAGCCCTTGCCTCTTCAAGTTGCTGTACATAATATTCTCGTGGAGGGATGTGCAAACTCTAGATTGATTTGGGGGTAAGGGGGAGGGTTTGTGCAAGCTACACCTGACTTTCCAAAGCATGATTTAAGTTCAAGCTGCTCTGAAAATGTGACTTAATTCACATGCAAAAACTGTTGGATTTGAGTCCAATTGGGCTTGGGGCATTTGTTTAAGGGAGTAAGTGGTAGTAAAGTGATCTGATCCCCCATGCAACTCCTAATAAGGTGCCTTCCTGTTAGCAGTGTCAGATGTTCAGGATGTGAAAAAGTAACTGTGCAAACAACATGACATCTGAACTCTCCCTGAAGCTCAGGTTTGAGGAAAGAATGAACGATATATTCAGTTTGCTCTTTCCAGAAGCAGCCTCTGCCGTTTTGCTTGAGAAGCTGCCCCTGAAATCCTATGATAAGTAAACCCATAATACTTAAAATAATTGGATGTTTAAAAATCAAATCCAGGAGCCGCAACTGGGTTATCCCTAAAAGTGGTTTCCTGAAAGAGGTTATGGGCTGGATGAGATTAATGAATGGAGACAAAATCCAGACAAAAAGATGTTGACAGTAGGCTGGCCCTATGCTTAGGGGATTGTGGGTCTACCTGTCTCGAGATAGCAAGCTTCTGGTTTCAGGATGCTTCTCCACCCTGCCATTCCTAAATGATTCTCAGGTTGTAGCAGTTGCAAAGAAAACCTCTTGCCTCTTGACCAGGGCCAGGCCAGCATTAAGGTGGACGCTTCAGGTGGTGAGCTAGAAAAGTGTACTGATATGGTGTGCCCTGGGCTTACCTGCCACTTCCCTTAGCCCATGGCCCACTCAACCATTCACCCTAGTCATGGTTGGGAGGTAGAAGAAGACTCCTCACCCAGCATGCTCTGCCCAGCCTGTTGGTTTGAAGATGTAATTAGGTGGGTCAAGTGGGAGTCAGTGAAAGCAAGGAGGCAAGAGTGCTCCAGCATCTTTGTGTTGCATTCCTCTCTCTTCTCATTTCCTTGCCTATAGCCAGGCAGGCAAGCAGTGACAGTAAATAATTTGAATGGCTGTAGGTTGCAGTTGCATGCAGATTTACCTGAGAGTAAAACCCAATTGAATACAATGGACTTACTTCTAAGTAAACATGGTCAGTCTAGGATTGGCCTACCGTATCAGGCTATGGTAAGAATTACTGTAATAATGTACATGAGCACTAAGTAAAGGTATCATATAAATGCAGGAGAAATGCAGGAGAACAGGAGAAAGCAGCAACCAAGTGGAAATGAATAAGTAAAATTTGACCATCAGGTTGCTTAAGAGATTCTCAGAGAGAAACTCTGAGATTCAAAACATCAATTTTTAAAATAAGTTTCTAGACTTTGTTGTTGGGCCAGACTAGAGATTATATGAATGATGATGTATAACCCTGTATGTTTTTTTTTTCTTTGTTAATAGAAGCCATGGTGGTATTTTATTTTTATTTATTAAAAAATATAAGAATTTGTTATATTATACACCACTGAAAATGGTGTGCAATATAAAAATAAAATAATTAAAAACATAAACACACAATAAAATAAAAAATTAAAAGCACTACAGGAGTTGGTAAAAGCAGTATCAAAGTAGCAATCAAACCTTAAAAAATAGCACAGAGTGAAACCTATACACGTTGATTAAGAAGGGGTCCCTAGAAGCATTCTCCCTCCTGAAAAGCCAAACAAAATGGCTGTGTTTTTAACTCCACTGGAAACTATATAAAGAGGGGGCTCACTCAGATCTTCTAGGAATTGATGCCGCAGATGTGGTACCACAACAGAAAAGGCCCTGTAGCTTGTGCTATCCCCTTTGGCTTCAGATGGAGGTGGTATCCTATCTGATGATTGTAGGGGGCATGCAGGATTATGTGGGAGAAGGCAAGATATCCCAACCCCATGCCATATAGCTCTTTAATCACCAACGTCTTTAGTTGGGCTTGGAATTGAATAGCTGCTGGAGCAATGGCATAGCAGACTCAAACTGCCAAGCCCCAGCGACCAAATGGGCCACTGCATTCTGTACTAACTGCAGCTTCCACACTGTCTTCAATGGCAGCCCCAAATAGATTGCATGACAGTAATCTTAACAAGATGTTACTAGGGTGTGTGCCACCATAGCCAGATCCAACTGATTCAGGTATGGTTGCAGCCAGTGCCCCAGCCAAAGTTGGGCAAAGATCCCCCTGGCCATACACATAGCTTGATAGTCCAGGGACATAGATCCTGGGCTGTGTAGCTGCTTTTCAGAGGGAGTGCTACACATCAAGTACCTGCATCACAACCTTCTGGACCAGGAGTACTGCTCCATCTTGTCTGGAGCTGATCCCACCCAGCTGGGAAGTATCAACTGGGGAGGAAGGAGCTTTTATCCTTTTCCTCTGCAGTGATTCTAATCTGTGGCTCCTATTTGCCCTGGGTGAGAAGGTGACTTATCCTGATAGCTGTTTTGCTATCTGTAGAGCTTCTGTATAATTAGGAAAAACAAACATGCAGACAATAACATGTATGTTATATCTTGCTTGTCCCGTATAGAGCATGTTGAGAAAATGATGGCACTGTTTGCCGTAACAAGCCTTTCCCAAATGCAGCCAAAGTACTTAAATGTCACCACATGTGGGTGCTGTGACAGTGACTGTTCCAAGCCTCCCTTGGGCACGCTGCTTTAAAGGAAGGAGAGAGACTTCCAGATTAACTCAGCAGAGGTAGGATATGACAGAGGCCCAGTTAAGTCAGAAGCTGGGAGCAAATAATATAAATTTCCCCCCCCTCAAAATCATACATTTTTGTTGTCCCTTTATTTTTCTTCTGCAAATAATGTGCACTGTTGATACATGTCAAAAACACTGATGCAGAAAAAAACCTTGAGTATTTTAGCTGGTAGGACTATTTCATATCCTCTCCAACTTTCATTGCACCCTGCGGCCCACAGGATATTCAGATAGACCTACTTTCAATTATTGCTATTGTTGAGCAGAGGAGGAAGAGATGGAGGAGGTTAAGTGGTTCTTCAGCATCTTAAGACAGAACAAAGAATGGTAATTTGGGAAGAACATATGTGCTGTCCACGTGCACTTAAGGTTTTTTTGATCTAGAATGAAAGATTGCATTGTGTTATGCTTTGTCTGTTGTTGCTGAGCAAGGCAGTGATGTCCTGCCAATATATTAACAAAGGAGCCACACACAACTTATCCCATTAACCTATCCCAGATCTTTTCACACAAAGAATGAACTTGCTGGCAGAGCACATGGGGGAGAGAATGGGGAAACCATTTGATTTCTCT
The DNA here is from genome assembly GCF_035046505.1 of Tiliqua scincoides. Classification (NCBI taxonomy): domain Eukaryota; kingdom Metazoa; phylum Chordata; class Lepidosauria; order Squamata; family Scincidae; genus Tiliqua; species Tiliqua scincoides. The sequence goes on from NC_089821.1 coordinate 233,852,154, forward strand.
TTTGAACGAGAAACATGCTCTCAGAGCTGTAGCAGAAAACCAGCAATTTCTCAATGAAAATAACATGCTAGACTGTGTGTATTTGCATTTTACTTATTGTTAGTTGATCTGCCATAGCGTGAGGAATATGGGCATATTTCCTGATGGTTTAGAATAAAACTTGGGCACTGGAGTAGAGTGTTTTGAAACAAATTTGCATAAATGTGTGGATTATTCCCTGTGAAGAGCATTTGCAATTGGTGCCAGGTTCTTTATTGCTAACATAAAACGTACATATGCTATTTTTCCCCCATCTTCCTTGTCAGATTCAAAAGGAATTCATGCTTAACTTACCCAGCTTGTGATTGTCTGCCAGTGGAACAAGAACTAGCTGTCTCATTTGATCAGAGAACAAAGTCCATATGTGGCCAGATTAGTTTAAAAGACCTTTAATTTAATCCTGAAAAACCTTATAGAAGCTCCAGACTATCCCTTCGCTTTTCTGTTGGAATGGCTGCAAAGAGCCTGTCATGTGCCACTTCAGTTGTGATAAATCAGCTCATTTGTAGCTTGATTCATTTCTCCAGCTTGGTGAGGAGATATGTCAGTTCTTGGTCTCTTATACCAGTGAATTTCAACCACTGTGCCATGGATGGTGTGCAGCAAATGGTCTGCAGATGTGCTGTGGGTGTTTGGAGGAGGGTCATATATTAGTTGGGCCATTGGTGAATGTGAGCCCCTGGTCAGCAGTGTGGTATGCCTTGTCAGTTGTCTAAAAACTGATGGTGTGCCTTGACAATCTTAGTGTCATGTTAGTGTGCCATGAGATGGAAAAGGTTGAAAATCGCTGTCTTACCAAGTATCCCATGTGAGCAGAGGGATGCAAGATAAGAACCACAGCAATCCTTCCTAGGAATTTTACCCTTCCTCAATGGAGCAAACTTTTTCATGTTGCTTCTAGTCAGTATATGAGTGTGTAGATCAGATCTGTACCACATCAGATCCACGAGACTGAATGCAAGGCAAGTATTCTGGCTTGCTTTCTTTTCCTTTTTGCAGCCCCAGGCAGGCAGGAGGTGTAGCAAGCCTGTAGTGGACTACTGTGCTTGGCTGGTGGGCTAAGCTGAGTTTGGTGAGTCATAGATTGTGCGGGTCTGATGTAGATGTACAGAAAATAGTACAGCAATAAGGATGCTATGTTTGCTACCTAGCCAGAAACAATCACATCTTGACAACTAGAAGCTACTGTAAATATGGTGGTTTGAAATCGATTTTCTGCCAAATGCAGGACTCCTTTCTAAGTAGGTACTTCAATACTTCACTGGCAGGGTTAGCAGGTTCAGGTGCTCCTGAACTGCATGGCTCGGGGGAGTAGTACCTTTGTACTACTTTGTAGTAGTAACTTTGGGACCAGGAAGGATTTCCTATCTGGGCGAACCTTTTGTTCTCCCAGCACACTGCTCCTTAGTGTGCTGGAATTATAGGGAAACTTGCAGTGTCTGTTGGAACTTGTAGTCTTTCAAGTGGCTACAGCAGGTGATTTAAATAAAGCAAAGGGGGTAGATATTGGCCAGGGAGTGTGCTTAATTGGGCATTTTCTGAGCCTCAGAATGGCTTAGTAAACGATACAGCAATTGCTGTAGTTGCTGAAAAGGCTATGTCCCAAAGGATGTTGCCAATTCCCCTTTAGTTTTGACATGCTAAGGACCAGCATGGTGGTGCAATAAAGAGGGGGAAAGAGATGAGACCCTTTTGGGTCCCACGTCATGACTATTGGTTTTTCTGGAATGCTGCTTACAGTGCAGCATGGAAATTAAGGAGAGAAACAAGGAAGTAAAGTAAGTAAAGGGGAGGGGAAGAAATCCAGTGAACATCCCCAGAAGTTGGAGAAGAATTTTGAAGTGTTGGAGAGCTTCTCTTGCCTTTTGAAGTGATCTTTTTGAATCTACGAGTTCTCTTATGAACTTCTGCTCTGAACCCAAATTTAGCAAAATTCACCAGCATCCCTAGTGATAGCCTCTTGTTTGCAGGTTGTCAGGTAGCCAACACCAGGGAAGAGAAAGCAAGCGAATCTTTCTACTGATCAAGCCAATGAGAATCTCAGAGAAAGCTGGTTAACTCGGAGCATATAGTTTTCTGAAGCAAGCAATGCAAAACCGTTTAACAAATCAGCCAGAATTTAAGTGCCACCATAAGCTCAACCAACTTTCTATTTGTATGCAGTGTTTTTTTTTGTTTTTTGGGGTTTTTTTTGTAATTTTGCCTTCTAGTGGAAACAACAACAACAACACCCCACAGTAAATAGAATAAATCAACCAATGCCAAAAATTTTGCCTCTGAGGAAGAAGGGAGGAGGGGCAAGCAGAGACTCCAATGGGATTGTAATGCCTTTTTAAAAAATATGGCTATACATAAACCACAAGCAGTGTTTTCAGACCATAAAATCCTTCCTGTACTATACTGGACATTTCATACTTTTGACATTTATTCTGCCGTGAGAAATTATAACCAACAATATGTGAAGTATGCATTTAGCTTTCTGCAATTATCATTTTTTAAACTGCTTAGAATACATTGATATGCCTAGTACTCTTGGTCAAGTCCACACTTCAACTTGCTTTAGGCTTGACTACATCACAGCACTCACTAATGTTTGTAGAGTTTTTCTGTAATAAATAGACTTTGACTAATGTATTTTGAGTTTCCCACTGTGTTCAAATGGAGCAAGGATAATGGTTTACACTGTCTCCTCTAAACAGAAGGAACACCAAAGCAATAATGGAAACGAACAGTGTCAGGGGCTTATTTTAGCCAATTATTTTTAATGAAAATGAAGTCCAAGCCAAAGTGCTTCAAAATAGGATTGTAGTGGAAGTAAATACATTTAAAAGGTTGCAGAAGTGTAGTGAATGCAATATTTTCCATCGCACCCCATCAAAGCACATTGTGGTTTGGTAAAATGGCACCCAATGGTCTTGTCATCACTCTCTTTCACTCTGTTTTTGCCCTTAGATCTCCCAGCTGATGACTGAGACGGGCCGAGAAGGATTGACAGAAGCTGCACTAAACCGTTACAATGCAGATAAGCCCTCTGTGTTCAGCTTTCCTGCTTCCCAAACCACCTGTGTTGCTAGTGATACATCAACAGGAACCTCAGTGGCAGCTTCCTTTTTTGCCAGGTAAGATGAAACCAGTAAGTGTACTCTGCATCTCTGGTTTGCCTGGGGGTGTAGACCAGCAAACCTAAAAGAAGTATGGTTAAGTAAAATAAGATTTATCAATTGGATTAGAGGATTATGTGCAATGTTACCAGCTGAAGCTTTCAGTGAAAAATCTCCTGGATATGGTTTTACATATGTTTTTCATATATGAACAATTTGTTTTAAAGGACAATGAAAGATGAGGCCTTTACTTGTGCATGGGGCATCCTAGGATTTGAAATTCCACAGCAGCCACATTTTCCCCCCCAGAATAATATAGCGTTATGTTAAGCATGAAACCTTTCAGCTAAAATTGAGTGTTGGGCGGGTTAGGACAGACAAAAGAAAATATTTCTTTACTCAGCGTGTGGTCGGTCTGTGGAACTCCTTGCCACAGGATGTGGTGATGGCGTCTAGCCTAGACGCCTTTAAAAGGGGATTGGACAAGTTTCTGGAGGAAAAATCCATTATGGGGTACAAGCCATGATGTGTATGCGCAACCTCCTGATTTTAGAAATGGGTTATGTCAGAATGCCAGATGCAAGGGAGGGCACCAGGATGAGGTCTCTTGTTATCTGGTGTGCTCCCTGGGGCATTTGGTGGGCCGCTGTGAGATACAGGAAGCTGGACTAGATGGGCCTATGGTCTGATCCAGTGGGGCTGTTCTTATGTTCTTATGTTCTTATGAGGTCCCAGGAACAGCCCTTGTGAATCAGGCCAAAGGTGCAATATACATCAGTTCGTCCCTGGAATTGGCTAAAGAGGAATCACCTGGCCAGAACTTTCTTTTGATGTATGGCTGCTGCCGAAAGCAGTTGTCCTACCTCCACCTCCTGCTCTGCCCTGTAATGTTCAATAATAAAAATGTGCGATCAGAGCTTGCCAAAGAGCTCCTGTGCCAAATGCTGCCCCTTACTTGATGATGTGCTAACTTCTGCTCCCCCCTACTTCCTGGATTGGAAAGGAAAGAGGGGGAGAGAGCAAAAGAGAAACTGTGGAGGAGAAGAGAGTTCTGAACTAGAGTGTGAAATAGTGGAGAGTAGTGGGTTAGAGTGGCAGAGAAACTCTAGCCCACCAGTCTCATCTCCTCCACACTTCCTTTTCTGCTCCATTCCATTCTTCCTTTTTCCGTACAGGTAGTAGGAGGAAGAGGACAAGCAATGGAGGCGAGTAGGCTCCCTGCCTATCTGCTGCCTGAAATGACTACCTCGTTCAGTCTTATAGGTGGGCTGACCCTGTGTATGATGTGGTATTGTTGCATTGCAAGCTCCCCTTCCACTGCGATGGATACCACTTGAGATGACATGACACCCGTGATGCAGTGATGACACGTCATGGCTTCTACACCAGTAAATGCTGCTGGAGGAGAGAGGCAGAGGAAATTTGAAGCTAGTGCGGTTGGCAAGACTTTGTCCATAACATGTTGTTCTAGCCTCTATTGAAGGGACTTGATATTTCATTGCACAGATATGGAAGATATCAGATCAACAAAAAAAAGTCTCTTCAGATTCAGTTGACACTATTCAAGAACTGAGATTACTAGTTTCTTTAATTGAAGAATTAAAGAATTGAGGGGATTTTTTATTATATGTGGTGGATATGCGAAAAAGCAAAGAAATACTGGAAAATGATATAAACTGTTACAAGAGGTATTGAAGTGTGTATTACCATTTAAACTGGTAACATTCCTCTTAAATGCGACATCAGAAACCAAGAATCAGATAAGAAATATTTTATTTTAAATATTAGTTTAGTGGCAAGAAGAGCGTATAAGTAAAAATTTGAAGCCTTTTTATGATTGGATAGATAATTTTAGATAAAAAAGATTGATTGTTTAGTTAAATTATTAATCAGTAGATTAACAAATATAATAATTTTTTGTATTGATGAATAATTTCGTTTTTAGACATTATCATTTTTTATTTTTTTTTATTGGACTAATGTATGTTGTAATTGATGGCCAATACCCTCATGTGTAACCTGTGCAGTCTCAGCCCTAAGTCTAACCGATTTTCCTTAATTGTATCTGTAATAAATAAATAAACTTTGTTATAAAAAAAAAAGAACTGAGATTACTAGGTTCAGCTCAGATCAAAATGGAGGGTGGTGGTGGAGGAAGATGCATATAATATGCGTATTGAAGACACTGTGCCTGAAAATCCCTCACTGTCTTGCCAAGAAACTGTAGTGAACCGAGGATGGGACAAGGCTTAGGCCAGGGGTGTCAAACCCCTTTCATACTGAGAGTCGAATAGCATTCAAGATGCCTGCTAAGGGCCAAAAATGATGTCATTAGGCAGGAACTGATGTCATTAAACAGGTCATAATCAAAAATAAACATTTTTTCTCACTTAGGAACTCATTAGCTACAAATGACAGAAGAGAAAATACACAAATCTTGATCATCTTTCAAGATATCGAAGAGCCCAGTTTTCATCTGGGCTACCCTTTCAGCAGTAACACCTCAGCTTACTTAGCAACTGAGAGCCTGAGGGCCGGATAAAAAGCTTCTGCGGGCTGCATCCGGCCCCCGGACCTTATGTTTGGCACTCCTGGCTTAGGCAAATAAATGTTCTGGTTTCCCTACAAACAGACTTTAACGGTATTTCTTTTTATTCATTGAAGAAATATATCCAATGGTAGGCTTTTTAAGGATTTTTCAAGCAACTTTTTGATCTAACCTCATTTTTCCCCCTCTGAGTGTTCACCATTTTGAAATTTGTAATATGTGATGTAATAAGAGAAAAAATGTCAATAGGAGTTTTGGCAGAACACTAACATCTGTTCTGTACAACATTTTCCTGATATTTCTAAAGCTCAATTCAGAAAGAGACTGACATTTTCAGTCAGTTTTTCACTCTGCTTTTGAATTCCCTGTGTAAAAATGGAAGGCTTGGTTTTTGTTAATTTGATTCTTCTTTATTTAACCTCCAAGGCCGCAATCCTATACACACTTGCCTGGGAATAAATCCCATTGAATTCATTGAGGCTTACTTTTAGGTAGTCATGAATAGGATTGTGGAATAACTCTTATAGATGCTTTTAATTTAACCTGCAGTGAAAGGCATTCAGCCTCTTCTAAAATTGAGAGAAACTAAGGTCCTAACCCTATCCCTTGTCATTGGTGCCAGTGTAACCATGCCATGGAGGTGCACACTGCATCTAGTGGTGGGGGTTGGGGATAAGGAAGTCTCCTCAAGGTAAGGGGAGTTTTATTCCCTTACCTCCAGATAATCCTCCTGATGTGCTATGGGTTTCCTTGGATCTGTGCCAACACGACAGCTGATGTACGTCCAAGGAGGGAAAAAAGGAAGGAACAGGGATTCCTGGCACACACTAGTGCTGCTAGTGGTTCTAGCAGCCACTCCTGTGCATGCCCTTCCGCTTGCACAATTGACCCAAAAGTGAATGACAATGAGCTGCATTTTTGCAACATTGTAAACCACAGTGCTCTGCTGGAGTGCCTGTTCTAGCAGTGTACGCAACTCAGAGGAATAGATTGTTAGTTGCTCAAAATCAGAGACTTTTTAAAGAATGAAAGTCTGTTTGTTGAATTTATTATCCTTTTGAACAGAATGTTGTGAAAATAGTTGTAGGTCCCTAATTCTCAGGCTGCCCTTTGTTTGGCACAAGTTAGAGATGCCTACAAACATAGCTATATTGAATCAAACCTCCTAATAATTTGTGGCTCACCCACCATCTGTAATGTTAACTAAACAATCACTGCAGAAGTGAAATACTAATTTAAATGTTGGGCAGAAATCTGGCCGTGGTATTTACTTTGGCATGAGCCCGGTTATGTAAATAAATCTTCTGATCCTTCACAGCAAGTGAGGACATTGTGTTTTGGCAACAAATGATTTGAAATTGTTTGCAGATTTTTAGCTTAGTTCCTACACGCTGCCTGTTTAACATGGGGTTGGATGATGATGTCTAGGGAGAGTTCTGAATTTTAGATGACTGTCCTTTATCTAAAATGTAAAATTGTTGAAGGGTCTACCAAGCTATAGTTCTCCTATTGCTTATACTGGAGTAGTCCCATTGATTTCCTAAAGGCCTGGCACCATGGCAGAAAATGCTGCTTGATCCTTACAGCGTCAGTTTATCACCCAAATTGTGCATTCCTGAAGAAAAGGCAAGTTGATGGATATTTGCAAGCACAACAGTAACTCTCAGTGGAGGTACAGGATTTAAGCTCCCTTACCCTTTAAGTAACATACTTCTCTGGGTCTGATCAGAATCATGATATCCTTGTAACAATCATTTACCTAGACCAGTGTTTCTGAAACTGTGTGTTGGGACCCACTAGGTGGGTTGCGAGCCAATTTCAGGTAGGTCCCCATACATTTCAATATTTTATTTTTAATCTATTAGACTTGATGCTACCATGGGATGTGATTGCATTTGGGGAAATGTTACAGACCTGTACTTTTAAGAAGCTACTATGTATATTCTTTTAACAATGATAGTCAATGGAGCTTACTCCTGGGTAGGATTGCAACCTGGAATTGTTAAAAATTTTCCTGCTTGATGATGTCACTTCTGGTTATGACATCACTTCTGGTGTGTCCTGACAGGTTTTCATTCTAAAAGCGGGTCCTGGTGCTAAATGTGTGAGAAGCACTGAGCTAGACCAATGTTCATAATAGACCATAACATTCATTTCCCATGAACAATGTCTGCACTGACAACTGAAATCTTGCAATTGATACTGAATATGTTATTAACATAGTTTGAGGCTAGTGAGAAATGCTGCACCTACTTTTGAGGGGAGAGCTGTGATTTGTGGTTTTGCACCTGCTACTTTGCTTGGTCTCTTTGTCATTGATTTCAAAAGGGGCAAGAGTGGATATGGAGATACTTCACTAGCAACTTCCCTTGTCCATATCCTGCTAAAATGAAAGGATGCCATCCAAGACTGGAATTCCCATTCGTTGCCTGGGGGTGTGTTAGGGAGACACTCCTGGTAGATTTCTCATTTCATGTTCAGAAAGAATGTTCAAAAGTGTTCAGATAATTTCACACAACTAGAAAACCATTTCACTGTTGTGTTGTTTAGAAGACTTGAAACTTTCTCTTGCTTCTTAGGCATCTCCCTGCCCTGTTCGACTCCCCTCCCACTTTCCATGATGGTTTATCTGCTCTGGCAGGTAGCCAGTGCTCCGACAACCCGCCTAAGAAGACTCCGGCCTTCCTGTTGGTGCTCTGGTAGAGCACACTGTTGGGATGCACTTTACATCTGCTTTACAGTAGCCAGCATTGGCAGAATGCTAGTTCTGTCAGTGGGGCAACCCAATACGATTGGACTGCTCAAGTGATTTTATCTGCTTTGGAGTCTACGTGTTAGATTTTAGTTCTTCAGTCTCAGGGCAGTAAATGTAAAAATTAAGAACATAATTAACCTTCTGGCTGTCTTGGTTATGGTTATGGTCTTGGTTGTGGACATGACGTAACTGTTATGTCTGGTTGACTATGTTGCTATTTGCATGTTTGTACTATTTTTCAAGTGCAGCATGGGATCCATAGATAGTTCTTTTATATTTTGACTTTCAGACTGAAGAAGAATACTGATGCCATTATTACAGCTACACTGATACATATAACTATAGTTCACTGTATCATGAACTATAGAGAATAGTGTTGTGAACACTAGACAATAATAGATTCAGGTGTCTAGGTCCAAGGTTAAAACACGACCTTTAAGTTTTTCTACACCTGTAAGATCTAAACTGCAGTCCTTTGATTTGGTAACTGTCTTCCCATTATAAGAATTACTGAATAAAGCAGTTGTTAAAACACAGCTGTACCATCTTTTAAAATTCCAGCCAAGGTTTACCATGTCTGCTGAGCACTGTTAACAAGACTGGTAAAAGAGCCAGTGTTTTCTTAAGACAGCAATTCATTCAGCCAGCTTTCTCCCTGCAATTAGTGGGTAGAAACTGGTGACCACTTGAAACTCTAAAGAAATCTCTGTGTAACTTCAAGAAAAGTTAACCTATGTCTAGCTGCTTTCAGCTTGGCTCAAGGGTATACTTCTTTCCAGTACGGTTTTACTTTATAACAAGACTACAGTATGGTAGAATAAATTGTAAAATGCCCATGTTGTTTGAATACACAGCTGGTTTGGCATCGTACCACAATTTAGTGCAATAATAAGTCCTTGTATCAATTGAGTTGAAATGACCATTTTCTAAAGGAAATCACTAGAAACTGAATCCAGTCAAATAGTTCTCCTGGGGGGCACTGAACAAGAAAAGTTCAGTGATACAGGATTGTTGGTTGTATAGCTTTATACTCAGCATGAATGGATTGACCCATTAGGACTCCTGAAAAAGGCAAGAGCATGTGCATGTGCAGATTACGATTATGCAGCAGCCCACCCTCAACATCCAACATCTGATTAGTACACTGGAAAAAAAATGGAGGGTACCAATCACACATACAGATCCTGGTGTGTGAACAGGCAAAACCAATACCATGATAATGAATCCTTCACATGAAGGGAAGGTTGTATGTACCGTGCAATAGCATGAGAAGCAAAGGAGAAAGACCAGATGAGTTTGGGTTCAAATATCTATTCAGACATGGTGTTCACTGACAATCCAAGCACTATCTCTAACCTAAACCTATCTGGCAGAGTTGCTGTGAGGATCAAATGAGACAGCCCTATCTCCTGAAAATCTAGATGTAAAAATGAGATATGAATGTGATAGATCCAGAATTTCCTATGAAAAGGAACGGGGAGTGGCAGGACATGGGCAGCAAAATATCTAGTCAGGTATCTCAAATGATTATATAAATATTCTATAGAAGCACTTTCTAAACTTAGTGTCTGTGTTTGGTTAGCATCCACCCTGTCCTAACAGCATGCTGTGAACTCCATTCAGCTTTAAGGAAAGACTTTGATCACTAGCTTTTTCAGGTCCTTCTTCAGGCTTCACACATACATGTGAGTGAATTTGTTTTTGAGCCTGGGTGAAATAGGACTGACAAAGCTCAGTCAACATAAATGATGGGAATGTGGGTGCAAAGGCCTTCAGTAAAATTTGCTTTGTTCACCAGTGTGAAGAGTTAACTGATAAGATGACCCCCACCTGAGTCAATAGGATTAAGCTATCTCAAGTGGCTTAAAAGACAGCTTGTGTGAGATGTGGCTGAGGCATGGTATCAGATTTTCACAGAGTTTTAGAACAGTTGTTCTTTTACTTAATAGTTAAACAATGGAATTAGTTATATGTTTTCAAATAAAATTTATCTTGGAAGTCCCTAAGCTCCTTAAGGATTGTGAGTTCTACCATGGATTTTGGCTCCTGTTGCTTGTAATTTAGAGTTTAATCTACTCATTTTGCTCAAATTTACTTGAACAAAGACAGAGTTACTTATTTTTGTCCATTGTCTCTTAGTTTGTCCCCCCTCTTTCATTGTTTGTTTGCTGGTGTTTAATCCTCTTTAATTGCTGGAAAGTGTACTTTGGGCATACTTTGTGATCCCTTACTTTTTTCTCCGACTCAGAATTCTTCCATTGCTAAAATCTGTTATTTTCAGCTTCTTTCTTAGATGCCTTCTATTAGCATTGCTCATTGCTTTGTTCTTTGATTTTTGTCTCAGATAGATTTTAATTCTTTGCTTGCTACGCTGCCCTAGTCTCTTTTTTTCTCCATATTTTTTATTACAGTCTAAGGCAGTGGTTCCCAATCTTCTGGGCGCCACAGCCCACCTCATCTTCTGTGGTGGGTCGCAACTTACCAGGAGGGAGGCTTCTTCTGGGTTGTGCCAAGCGGGCGACCCACTCTACTGGCATCTGCAAGCTTCCGAATGGCCTGCAGAAGCCTCAGAAAGTCTGGTTTCTGGGAGCAACCCAGAAGTGGTTTTCCAAGGCTTCTATAGGCCATTCTGAAGCCTGCAGAGGCCAGTAGAGTGAGTGGGTCAATGGCTTGATGCCACACAGAAGAGGCCTCCCATCCTCTTGGTGAGTAATTTAGCTTCTGGAATGGTTCTGATTTGGAGCCAAACCCGAATAAGGGCAGGTAGGAGGGCCCAAGTCATGACCCACATTTTGGGAAATCCAGGTCTAATATATTACAGCCACATATAATAGAAAATGTTAACATACTGTTCAAAGATAAACAAGTTAAACATTAAAGGTCTGCATTCACAGGTAAGTATTTCCACCTAATCATACAACTTCATAATATTAATATTCTAATATTACATTAGTATTGGTTTCCAATATCTTTAATTATTAATGGAATAATAATAATAATAATAATAATAATAATAATAATAATAATAACAACTACTACTTTATTTTTACCCCGCCTTTCTCCCCGAAGGGACTCAAGGCGGCTTACAACAGGTTAAAACAGATTAAAAACATAATTTAAAGCAAATAAAAACGTATTAACACATATCATAAAAACAGCAGTCAGATAAAAAATAGTCAGGTAAAAAGAGCATAGAGCAGCAAATCATAAAAGAATCAGGCCTGTAAAAAATATTAAAAGATGTTGAAAAGATGTTAAAAAGGCTGAGAACTCAGAAGGTTTGTTTAAACAGAAGGATCTTCAGGCCTCGCCGAAAAGTCTCAAGAGAGGGAGCCATTCTTAAGTCAAGGGGAAGGGAGTTCCATAGCGTTGGTGCCACTACTGAGAAGGCCCTATTTCTTGTTGCTGCCCCACGTACCTCCCTAGGTGGTGGCACTTGTAAAAAGGCCTTTTCTGATGACCTAAGAGGACGAGCCAGATTGTACGGAAGTAGGTGATCTCTAAGATACCCTAGCCCAGAGCAGTATAGGGCTTTAAGGGTCAAAACCAGCACCTTGAATTGGGCCCAGAAACGAATGGGCAGCCAGTGCAGCCACTGGAGAAGCGGACTGACAGAGTCGAACCGCCTACCTCCAGTAACTACATGGGCCGCCGCATTCTGCACTAGTTGCAGTTTCTGAACCGTCTTTAAGGGCAGTCCCACATAGAGCGCATTACAATAATCTAACCTCGATGTCACCGTGGCATGGATCACCGTGGCCAGGTCTGCACGATCCAAGTACGGCCGCAGCTGGTGCACTAGCCGAAGCTGAGCGAAGGCCCCCCTAGCCACAGCCGCCACCTGGGAATCCAGGAGCAGCTGCAAGTCCGGGTGGACCCCCAAGCTGCGGACCTGCTCCTTCAGGGAGAGTGCAACCCCACTCAGCGCAAGCCGATAGTCCAGCACCTGCATCGAGGATTTCCAAACCAGGAGAGCCTCTGTCTTATCTGGATTTAATTTCAGCTTGTTAGCCCCCATCCAGATCCTCACTGCCTCCAGACAGCGCTCCAGGCCCTCAACCGCCACTTGGAGTCTGGAGAAGAGATAGAGCTGGGTGTCATTGGCATATTGATGACACCCCACTCCAACCCCCCGGATGACCTCTCCCAGGGGATGACCCTTATGAATATTTTTCTAAAATTTAAAACTTTCACTTCCTCTTCTCCCTCTTTTATTGGTCATTTCTTAATTTCTTCGCTCTCCTTCTCTCTCTTTTAAAAGAAATTGCAACAATCGCAAGCAAAATAAGATAGCATTGACCTTCTGTTCAATGAATGGGCTTGCCATATGGCTCCTGCAGTCATTTCTCTGATAAATCCTATGTGAACAAACCTATTCACAGTCAGAGACCCCATTCAGATGTCATGCAGAACTATGGTTTAAATATAGTTCTTTGTGACCTTAATGAGTCTTGGGCTTGTGTGTCCCTCTCCCCTTTGTGTTTGAAGTGAAGAATTTTTAAAACTTCTAGCCATGGTTTAGAACAGGGGTGTCAAACCTGTTTCATACCGAGGGCCCAATGACATTTGTGATGCCTGCTGAGGGCCGGAAGTGATGTCATTAAACAACTCATAACCAAAAATTAACACTTTTTCTCACTTAGGAATTCATTAACTTCAAATGACAGAAGAGAAAACACACAAATCTTTATCATATTACAAGATATGGGAGAGTCCAGTTTTCGTGGGGGCTGCTCTTTTAGCAGTAACACCTCAGCACTGCTCAGCAACTGAGAGCCTGAGGATCTGATAAAAAGCTTCCATGGGCCGCATCCAGCCCCCAGGCCTTATGTTTGACACCCCTCGTTTAGAACAAGGTTTTAAACCCTGATTTAGAGAGTTTTGTTGTGATCTCCAAACCCAGAAAAGTGCAGTTTGTTCCTAACCAAAGTTTGCAAATAAATCAGGGTATGAATCTGGTATTCACATCTTCTTGTGTTCAAATGTCACAATGAATCCTGGTCTGTTCTCAACTTGGAAAGAAGTTTGAAAATGTCCCACTTGTGTCAGGCCAGCAGGGGAGGATAGCCCTTGCTTTCCCGATAGCAAAGTGGCACAGGAGCGTAGGAAGACAGCACAAGAAGCAGGCAATCCCAAACAGAGCGAAAGAAGCAGACACAGGCTTGTTTGTTGCAGAAGCAGGTATTGTTAAAGGAGCAGGCCGAAGAGTAGTCAGTCAAATGGTCCAGAAGTCAGGGATGCAGCAGGTCACAGTCACGAGAAGGCAGTCCAAATCAGTACACAAACCAGCAGCACGGCACGCAGAAACTCCACCACAACAACCTACACCTTGGTGTCTGTGCTTGCCCCATATATACTGGGGCCAGATAATCAGAGTAGGGCGACCTCATAGTCACAAGACAGTCTTGTGACCCACTCTGATTGGCTGTCCAGTGGTGCATTGCACCACTCCACCATAGCCTACGTGACTCTGCACACATCTCTCCCCAAGTCATGTGACTCCCACCTGTAACAGGTGCAGCTGATTGCTAATCAGCAACATAGACAGTACAGCTGCTGTTCCTTTAATTTACATTTCATGTCAGGCCTTTGACATCAAGGCCCTTCCTGCCACATCCTGGCTTACAACAATTCAGGGCCTGGGATGCCAAAGGCCTGTCAACTTGCATGTGAAGAGGAGGGGATGTGCAGAAACTGTAGACTTCTGAATGTTGCATGGAACCATGGTTAAACCATGGTTCTGTATGATAACTGAACCAGGCCAATGTTTCAGTGCAGTGCTGTTTGAGCTGCAAACCTGCCAGCAGCTCCACATATTCTGATGGCAATTGCCCTGAAACACTGGCTGTATGAACCATTCCTTTGTAATATGGGTATGTGGTCTCTCCATGAAGCTTTCCAAAGAACAGATCAGTTCCCCATGTGCCTCTTTTATATGGTTAGTGGACAAGACTGTGAGTTTCTTTCTGATCTGCAACAAAAACAGTGATCTGATCCACATCTGGAGCATAATGACAGAAAATCCCTAATCACTCTGAAATTCTTGGTCATAAAAAAGTGGGAGATTGCATTTCAAGAGGACGTCTCTTTACCGAAGTGATTCTGCACATCACTGTTTTGGGTCTTATGCATGCAATGCACAATTTAGTTTTAATTCTGTTGCCTTTGGTAGTGGAAGTCATGCCATGGTCAATTCTGCAACAGTTCTAGAGGTCAGCTTGCTCTATATTGTGTTTGGGGTTCGTGCATGGAAGCTCTATAGATTTTACAACCTTAAACTTCTGATATTATTTTCTTACTAGTTCAGGCAGGAGATATTCTGGAGTAGGTTCATTTCTTTAACTGATGTACCTCTAAAACTCAGTATTTTTTAAAAGTTGCAGTACCCCTCTCCCTTCCCCATGCCCCACCAGCACCAAGATGAACACATTACTTAAAGCGTCAACTCCAAGGAATGAACAATGTTCTAAATGAAAACAGATCTCTTCCTTTTTCCTTGTGCCAGCTCTTTGTTTAAGCATTAAAGAGTTTACTTACATTCATACCAGATCTTAACTTTAAGAAACATAGACCCCTACATATGAACTTGTATAAAAGAGGAAATCTAAACTCGACTTTTCAACACTAGATTCAACCACAATATTGTTTTCTTTCTTTGGTATTTCTTTCTTCTTGTATTATTTACAAGTCAAAAGTCAAAACACCATTTGTCCTTTGAATTCACTTCTTGGAAATGGCCTGACATTCAAACTTCACAAAGGCAGCTTACTGTTCTGGACTCTTATACAATTTAAGATACTTAAATTGATATTTTTTTTTAAATAGAGAACATCATGCAAGCTTTTATTGTTTATAGAACACTCAAAATAACCATTTTGTTAATATAATTTTAAACTTTCTGAACATGTTTTCTGACTCTTAAAAGCAAAGACTCAACACATATTTAGTTCTTGTTTGTAGTGTGTCCCTTTAGAAGCATAGTTTTAAAACCTTACAAGTAAAATGCAAAATTTAAATCTTCATTAGTAGTTGGATGAACACAGGATGCACTTGAAACAGCCTGAGCAAATATAAAACACATCTTAATCCCGGGACTCTTGAGACCCACTGGACTCTTTGGTCTTACGGGAAAGGGAGAAAACTTTGTTTGTTTTTTCTAAACGAGACCACTAAATAGTTTACGAATATTCATAAATCATTTGCCAGACACCAGCCAAAGTCTTTCACTGGATTCAGTTCACTTACTGTGCCTTTTATATATAATTAGACAGGTGCTTAATGTAAAGGTTTGGTTTTGCTATCCAGAGTCTGTACTCACTTTCACAACACAAGGTAATTTTAACTGATGTGGACGTCAAAGTCAGGACTTGTTTTTCTCCTTTCTAACTACAGTCTTTGAAGGGATGGACATTCTGATAAGAAAAACCTCAAACACATCTTGACCACAGTAAAACAGGTTATATTTCATTTTGTTCATAATATACTTAAAACAAGTTAACTAATCATAGAAGACATACTTGTTACTGAGGCTCTGAAACTCATTGGACACTTTAGACACATAATTATTGTTTTTACTGGTACCATTTAAGCTTACATTCTGAACTGGTACTACTGTTTTGCTCTAAAGGACCTTTTGGATCTGTCTTCAGTTTGGACCTTATTCTAACTTTCTTGGTACACCTTTTAGGTCTACTAGTACCTCTTCTTATGGTTGGTGATTTTTGGCATTACCTTGTTGTCCAGAATCTATTCTTGCTAACAGTTTCTCTAGCCCTGCTTCATTTAGACTCAATCATCTGTTTAGCTTGTTCCTGGTCTTGTTGTCTATGCTCATTCTTGAAACAAGCCTCCCAGCAAGCGCTGGCAACTTTAAAGACCTGCTCCCTTTCTTTTTCTCTTTGACTCTTTCAGGTTACCTAGCAAGCGCTAGCCACTCAATCTTTGAGAATTTAAAAACCCCACTCAATCTCAGAGACTCAACCACTCAATTCACACATCTGAGACTTAATGAACCTTTAATGTGTCTCACATACACCTTAGTCACACAGGCTTATTCAGCTCCTAAACCATATCACTTCTTGCCCAGTTACACTTCATGGACCCCCCTTTGCATATGGGGGTGCAATGTCATCCTCAATTTGTTCTTGGAGGATTGGCTTTATGGTCCTTTGTGCTTTCCTTATTCTTCTTTTATCAAACTTTTGAACCTGTTGATTTGTATGGATAAAACAGACCGGCAAAAACCACATACTTAAAAAGTATGTGAACAAGAAATAGTGCAGAGAGAGAGAGAGAAAAAAAATCTTTTGAAGTTTCCATAAGTCTTTCTCTACACACATACATGTATAGTCACATATTCACATACTCACATGAAGTCAGCTGCTAAATTGTTTCATTTACCACAGGTCTTCTACAGTAAAGACTTAATGCTATTCCGTTACCTATAGTTGATACGCTTGGAGGCAGGCTGTGCAGCATGGCCTTTCCCAGTTTGAAGAGACACTTGGCCAACCGTCTGAGGCTAAGAGGCAAAGAAGGAAGGCCCATAGCCAGGGAGACAGACCAGGGACAGACTGCACTTGCTCCCGGTGTGGAAGGGATTGCCACTCCCGAATTGGCCTTTTCAGCCACACTAGACGCTGTTCCAGAACCACCATTCAGAGCGCGATACCATATTCTTTCAAGACTGAAGGTTGCCATCAACTCAGTTGATACTCACACATGGAATCTATACTCTGAAAACGTACACAAAATCTGGTTTTCTGATGAAATAGTGTGATGATCTAAAGATACTGACCTAATTGACAGAACAAAGGTCTTGTGAGGAAATCCTTTCATCTTAAGACAATAAAATGCTTCACACACATCTTTACGAGAACCCAGGGGGCACATCCTTCCCCTGTCCGTGTCTTCTCATTTCTGGGGTAAAACGTTTGGCCTGGTCAGACCACCTTGACCCCCCTGGACAAATCTACATCTCACACAGTTACAGAAATACTTCTCCCAATTTTTCCCAATTCCAAGGGTTACACAGCTTCGCCGTGGCCACTTGTCCAGGGCTACTAGAGGTCCCCAGGGGTGATCAAGCCCTTCTTCCCCCTCAATTGGAGGGAGGTCCAGTCTGCTATCCCCAGACTTTCACCTGTCCGGACGTCCTGGGGGGGGGGTTTCTTGGGGAACTTGGTCCCTACTGAACTTGGTCCTTATCTCCTTCCTTGGTTCGGGGTGTAACAGTGATGACTGGCCACAGGAGGTATGGCCAGGGCATTGTCCCCACGGACAAAGGGTCCGTTGGCGCCGGGGCAGAATGCTCAGGCCTCCCCCCAGTGGGCAAGTCCACTAGACCATGAAGTGAATACACCATCTCACCTTTCATCCGAGTCACGGCACCAGAAATGTTGCAGGTTGAACAAGGATTAAGGCGAACACGGAAGAGGTTAAGGAGCAAACCTTTATTCCCATTGCTAGCAATGCGTCTCAGCGGGATCATTCCCAAAGGCTGAGCCGTGAAATACTCAGGGCTCCTAGCTTTTATACATGTCAGATTTAACTTTGATTGACATATGACAAGCAACCTATCTCAGCAGCTTTAGCATACCACGTGAATCTTCGCTTCCACTTGCATCTTCCACTACTCAACACACTCTACTCTATATGGCATTTAAGAAAGCTGTGAAAAATTACTAAGTGCAAAAGTTTCATCTCTCCCTCCTTGTATTAGCTAATAAGATGCTTGCAAAAGTCTCTTTCCTCTTCCAACCACCTGTCTGTTTCGGTTAAGCTAGCAGTTTCCTGTTTTTTAACTGCAAAAGTTCTGCAAAACAACTTCTTGCGATCAAAGCTTGTGTCTTCAACACCACTTCCTCTTTAACACAGACACAGGGGTATGTCCAAGCATTCAGCTGAACCAAACAACTAAGTACAAGGGCCTACTTTAGCCAAGCACTCTGTACGTGCTCAGAACAGGCTCAAATAACTCTGCTCATGTACAAAATCCCAGAAATCTGGCTAGGCACAGTCACAAGATGTTCACAGAAACAATTCCTTTCTTAGTTTACAGCAGAATCTAACTTTATTCCTTACTGTCTTTGTATTTATTATGACACTCATAAACATAAAGATCTTGTAATACTAGGTTGCTATTGTATGTCTCATCAAGAAGCTCATATTCAAACATTATGGGAAAATCATAAAGCCCTGTCTTCCTGATCTGTAATACTTTTTCAGGGACCAAGCATTACCTATGACCAAGCCAGAATACATGGTTAAACAATGTGATATTTGTCACTGGGACCCATCCACACAGGCAGTTGGGATGCTGTTGGTTGAATGAACTAGTGCAGTTTGCTTACAGTTTCCTTGGAGCTCAATTTTTAACATACCTTGTAGAAGCCACTGAAAAGGGCCTATAGCTGAGCAGTAAAGAACATGCTTTGTATCCCCCCAAATTTGACTTAAATCTCTGGCGTCTTATGCAGCAGGACTGGAAAACACCTGATGCAACCATGTCACTGCATCCTGCAGTGGGGGGATTATGGAGGCCTCTGTCTGTTCCCTTATCTTAAGGCTACACTGTACCTACATTGATGATGGAAAATTAAAAAGAATTGGACCCTGAGTCATGCTGAACTTTGTATTATTAATTAACAGTATTTATATACCACTTTTCAACTAAAAGTTCACAAAGCGGTTTACAGAGAAAAATCAAATAACTGAATGGCTCCCTGTCCCAAAAGGGCTCACAATCTAAACAGATGCAGATGAATACCAGCAGACAGCCACTAGAACAGACAGTGCTGGGGTGACGTGGGCCAGTTACTCTCCCCCTGCTAAAAAAAGGAGCACCCACTTGAAAAAGTGCCTCTTACCCAATTAGCAGGGGTTGTACTCTAATTGTACTCTTATGCTGCTCTCTTTCCTACTGTTTTCATGCAAGGAGGGAACTGAAGCCCCTTTTTCACATTTTGTAACAAACCACAGTTTCTCATTTCATCCAAATACAAGAAACTGTGGTTTGTATAAATTACACTTTGTTAGCAAACCAGGATATTAAATTATGGTTTCATATCCTGGTTTGTTAATGAATTATGGTTTGCACAAACCATGGTTTGCTATATTCAGATGAAATGGGTAGCTGTAATCTGTTATAAACCATTAGCAATGCAGTTGGGGAAGAGCAGTGCTCCAGAACAGCAGAGCATTCAGCAGGAGCCCTCAGATTGTTGCCTTTAATGCTCCTTTCAAAGGCTCTTAGATGAGAAGTATCCTGCTCAGCAGAAGATAAATTTACTGATGGGCATATGTTAATGTCTCTAGATCAGGGCTGCTTGAACCCCTGTCTGGTGTCTGGATCTGGGTTTCAGGCAAATACTTCACATGGCCTTCTGGGACGCTGGGCAGCAGATGTGACTGCCCAGAGCATCCCTGTCCCCTGATTTCTGTGTTCTCAGGCAGAGATTTTTCAATGTCTGACTACTTGACATCACTTTGGTTGGAGATGCCAGGATGTGAACTTGGTGACTTCAGCATGCAAGCAATATGCTTGACCACTGCTCACTAGCCCCCTCTCAGTAGCTCAGTAGCAAGTTACTATAACTTGTAGTTGTTGTTCTTTTTCTGTTATGGCTGTGGTGGTTGGGAATCTGATCTGGTTCGAGAAAACCCTTGCCCTTCACCTATGTTATGTTGTATTTCCCTACACACTAGCTTACAGCATAGTATCATGTTGGCTGTTAACCTTACTGAATACATCTGTAAAACTGACAAACATTTCAGCCAGCTTCCTGCTGAGGCATATTAGGCACCAGAGCATTGTTGGCAATGTCACAATGGGAATTGTTCTAAAACAAATATCGGTCATGTTCACTATGAGGGAATGGTATGCTGCTGTTTCGGGAATACTAACAATGGTGGATGAAGTCATTTCTACCCAACGTTGCATATACGCAACAGGGATCAACACCTGTTGGCTGGGCAGAAACGGGTTAAGAAAACTCAGTTTAGCTCAGCAAGTGCTGTATGGATGCAGTACAGTATATGACAGATGTCATGAAATAGTGGTACACTGAAATCAGAGTGAACGTTCAAGTACTCATGAATTTTTCTTGGGAAGTCGCATAATGTTTGTTAGCATTAGATCCTCAACCTGGTTCTGGGTTTTTGGACCCATTAGAAAAGGAGAAGTTAATACATTTTTAAACATGGCATACAATAATTGAAGGAATGGAGAGCCACTAAGCCTGATGCAGCCATTCACATTTCTGTAATTGTCTTTCAGCCTGTTTCAGTGAAATGTATCAACTTAGAAGTAAGTCCTGGTGAGTTTCATGGTCTAATTTCTCAGTAATTGTGCCTGGGACTGTAGCCTTAGCGATGAAATGGAGTTGACATCTTTGTCACTAGACACTCAAGAGCAGTGTTTCTCAAACTGTGGGTTGGGACCCACCAGGTGGGTCGCAAGCCATTTTCAGGTGGGTCCCCATTCATTTAAATATATATATTTCATATTAGACTTGATGCTACTATGGTGTGTGACTGCATTTGGGGGAATGTTACACATCTGTACTTTGAACAGGCTACTATGTATATGCTTTTAACAATGATAGTAAATGGGACTTAATTCTGGGTAAGTGTGGGTAGGATTGCAGCCTAAGATTGTTAAAAATTTTCCTGTTTGATGATGTCACTTCCAATCATGACATCACTTCCAGGGTCATGACAGATTCTCATTCTAAAAAGTGGGTCCCACTGCTAAAAGTTTGAGAACCATTGCTCAAGAGCTTATCTTGAAATCATACTACCCTGCCTTGGTTGCTCTTTAACTGGTGCTCTCCAGCAAGCTACGTGTTGCAAGCTACATGTGGCAAGGTACATTTTTGCCAAATGGCATGCTTAAAATGGGTGCTTAAAAACAGAAGTGCCTCTTTAACCAAAAATTCCCATGGATCAGGGTGTGGGCTGATTTAGAACAGTACCACTTGCTTCCCAAGTGGCTATTTGCAGCAAATAGTTGTTTCAGGACAAGTGTTTTCCTACCACATGTTACCTCCTCTGAAACTATCATAGGAGAAAAACGTTGATCTTCCCCTGCCTGTGTGCTCTGGTTCCAATCATGATTGAGCTACGCTACCTATGACTTTTTTTGAGTGGGGGGAGTTATGTGTGCAAAACAAGCTGCTTCCATTTTAGGAATGCCTCTAAAGCATGCAGTTAGGGGCTAGATCTTGATGAGATCTTTTTCAAAATTTGCTTCCATGCTGGCTACAAAACTGAGTCTCTTAAGTATTGGAACATCTTATGAGTTTCTAAGAGAAGCATGGGAATTAAGAAGCATAGAGTTAGTTTGGTTTGATATGTTAGTATCAGGAGACTAGAAATTTCTTGATCAGTGTTTTAGTGTCAGATGTGTGACTGAGGTATGCCCCCATACTGCTGCTGTTTTGCTGTGTGTGTGGGGGCACTCTGATTTGCACTGGTCTTATATTACCTGATATGTTGCCCTTCCCTCCCATGTGTCAAGTTGTTCAGCACACATGCAATCCCCTGTGCTGAGTTCACATGCCTCAGCAGTGAATTCTAATTGTGGTTTTATGTTGAGTGCTTTCTCTTTGTGCTTGTGTTTGCAAACAGCCAATTATGTGCACATCGCATGGCTGGAGAAACACAAAGGTGACATGGGGTGTGCAAATGAATGCATGGTACCAAATTATTTTCATGTTTCTTTTCTGTTATCGCTTTTTTCTTTATCGCTGGCACCACATCAGATCTGGAAACTTGCCAGCGACCTCACAAGATCCTGTTTGTCCGACTGGATCCACCCAGCCTCTCCCACATCCAGCCTGTGTTGACTGGCACATACTGGGAAAGTGAATGAAGAGCAGGGCAAGCAATCTGCTGGGACCTGTTTGTCTTTCAATGAGAAGTGATAGTATAAAATATACTAGATTTCAGGTTAGGTAGCATGGTCCAAGCTGTTGAGCCAAGTGTAAATTTTTGTTTGGACTGTTTTATCTTCAGAACTGCCTTTCTCTTTCTCCAAAACAGATGTCAGAAGGGTCTGCTTTAACTTTAATAGTAATATGTTGAAGAGGTGAGGACTCCTTGCATAACTAGGATGGGAGAAGCTGTGCCTGCTCAAATAATGCACAGCTGTTAAAGAGCCCCTTCAAGACAGGAACTGACAGCCTTCAAGGCTCCTTTATTTCTCTGCATTGGAGTTAAAGGGAACCAGCCAATCTAGCTGTTGGTTTTGGTCCTTTGCAAAATATGGGTTGCACACTAGGAGTTTAATACTTTTGCTATGTCTGGGATGCAATTTTTGGTTTTCTGTTTTGATTTTTACCTTTGCTAAAATCCCCAAGGATATTTAATATCCTCTGCTGTGGTATGTGTATTCATTTATTAAAATGTTTTTCCCCTGCCTTTCTTGCCCCACAGATGATCCCCTGAAGAAGCTCACAGTCTAAAGGCCAAGTTCTACCCCACTCCAGTCCATAGCATTCAGTGCTGTCAACTGAAATTTATTTACCTCTTCATAGACCACCTGGCTGTCAGTGGATCTCCTCAGACTTATGGCACCTATTTTGTGGGCGTAAGTCCTAGGTGATGCAGGGAGCACGTTGGGACTAGAAAACAGGGATAGGATCCTGGCATGCCTTGCTGCCGCTTAGATTCACCCTCTTTTGCTCCCAAACCACCCCCTGACCTGACCTGCTCCCTGCCCCAAACCCCCCTTCCAACACCTTACCTGATCCAGCAATAACATCTTTGAGCCAGAGCTGCACATGCAAGGACTCTAGCTGTTTGTGCCAGGAGCCCTGAAGCACACAGCAGTGGCTTGCCTTTTACGAACCTATAGTATTGGGTTGCCTGCCACAATGCAGTAAAAAAAATTGGAAAGACACAACTAAAAACTAGAGCCATCTAAAACATTACAGCATCAGGAATTAAAAAACTGAGATCAAACCAAAAACTTGGCAAAATAAAAATGTCTGGGTATGTGAATATAAGCACTCCTCTGACACTGTGATGGAATCTGTATCATTCAGGAAGACATTTCTCCTGTTATGCATGTTTTGAGACTCTTTTCAGTCTTTTGGGCAATGATGCCATAGGCACACCAGTGTTTGTTTACATATGGCAGCCATTTTGACTGTTTTGCTCTGAGCAAAGGACCCTCCCCTCAGGCTATATCACAAGCTGCTTTTGAAGCTCCCTTCTGTTTCACAAATGGCTTGGCACGGGGAACTGATATTCCAGAAGCAGGTATTCGACAACCATGTTGTATGGTTCTAGGGTATGTGAACTATATATTCTTGTATGTTATATTTGCAACACCAGATAAAAGGTACCTGAATGACCTCTATGTAAACCAATAAATGAGCATGCAGTTTATTTTCCAACCTACCAATTGGTTCAGAAAGCATTACATGTACAGTATAAGCAATTAGTCTGTCTCCAACAAATTCATGATTTGTTTCTTACTTGTGTCTAATGGAAATTTAAAGGAAGATCCTTTCCCAGGCTGAAACTTAATATCCAGGTTCCCTTGAGGACCGTTTAGGATTGATCTCAAATAGACTCTGGGATTACAGCACATTTATTAGCCAACTGGTTGTCTCCCATAATTGTTTGATGTAAGGCAAGCATGTCCATCTTGTTTTTTTGAGGTCTGTACTACAAACAAGTGCAGTTTGATATGGCATTGTCATTTCTAAACAGACAAAAGCATATTGGATATTCTCGCAATATTCAACACAGGATGGTATGTGGAAGAAAATGTGGCAAAGAGAGGCAGTTGCCAGACGCTTCTTTCAACACATACAACAACCTTCTGTTGGGCACTTGACATGTAAACAGTTACTTCAGTTAAATAAATTCTTAACTTACTTTAGCTCCTCATTTTTTCTCATTGAGGGGGAGGTTGAAAGCAACAGAAATGCAATTGCATATATAGCAACAGTATTCTAACTGATGTTCTCTGAAAACAGTACCAAAGTTAGGCATTTCACCACTATTCCCAGCATGCTTTAGTTTGCTGCACTGTATAGATAATTTGCTTCTTGGTGACAAAGGATCTCACCCCGTTGTGAACCAGGCCAGCATTTCCCAAACTGTGGGATGTGTCCCTTTGGTGGGTCATGACCTGATGTGCAGTGGGTTGTGACCCCATGTTTGTTGGGCCATGATGCAATGCAGTCCCTGATTGAGAGCCTCCAGAGGCTGCTTCTTGGTCACACCAGGCCAGCGACCCTCTATGTGGACCTTGGTGAGCCTCAGAATGACCCACAGAAGCAACTTCTGGTTTCTGGATGCAACTTCCAGTTTGCCCAGTTTCTTCAGCATGTCTGCAAAGGACATGGTATTCAAACTCTTCACCATCCTAGTCACCCTCCTCCTGACCCACTCCAGTTTGTCAATATCCCTCTTAAATTTCAGCTCCCAGAACTGGATATAATAATCCAGAATGCTAATCTGACTAAAGCAGAATTCAGCAGGACCATTTCTTCTCACAATCTCAATACTATACTTCTGTTGGTACAGCCTAGAATGGCATTAGCCTTCTTTGCCACCACATCACACTGCTGGCTCACATTCAGTTTGTTATTTATTACAACACTCAGATCTTTTTCAAATGTGCTGCTGCTCAGGCAAGTCTCCCCGGTCTTATATATGCGCATCTGATATTTCCTACCCAAATGGAGAGCTTTACATTTATTCCAGTTGAAGTTCATTTTGCTTGCATTTGCTCAGTTTTACCATCCTATTCAGTTAATTTTGGATCCTGTTCCTGTTCTCTGGGGTATTAGCGACTCCTTTGAGTTTGGTGAAGTTCACAGATTTGAGGAGCATCTCTTCTTGACCCTAATCCAATTCATTTATGAAAATATTTAACAGCACCAGCCCAAACAGGGCCCTGAAACACCCTTCTCTCGTAACTTTCCTCTAGGTTGATAAGAGGCTGTTAACAATCGCACTCTGATTATGGTACCTTTCTATGCATGTCTACTCAGATCAATGGAGCTTACTCCTAGGTAAGTTTATATAGGATTTCAGCCTAATTCTTTACAGAGAGAGAGAGAGAGAGAGAGAGAGAGAGAGAGAGAGATTCTTCCCCCTCCTCATTCAAATCATTTTCATTTACTGAAACCTTTGACCTGCCACTCTGGGCCACAAGCAGCAGTTAATTAATAAAATGCAAGATTTTGCGGTTTATGGAAGTATAATTCATTAGCTGCATATTCCCACTATTAAATTTGTTGGCATTGCTTTTTTATTATGAATGTTGCATAGTGTTACGAGCCATTGAGCAGGTATTTGAGTGCAGGTTGCCCAATAATTGATGCCGAACAGTATTAGGCAAACCTTGCTACTTTCTGAAGATATTTTAAACTTAAATTTCAATTGAGCTAACATAAAAAGGAGGAAAGTCATTATAGTTATTAAGAGGTATTTCTGCCAAAAGTACACTGGGAGAGAATTATGAAGGAAAGAGGAAATCAATTTATTGTACTTCTTCGTATGTGTTGTCCACAAACCTTTTTCTATGTGACCTTTTATTCTCAGTGCAAAAGACCAGCAGGGGAAGAGTTAATGTGATGCCTTCCAGTTTCAGAAGGGCAGTATAGAGAAGAGTATTTAAGGGCACAATCCTAACCAGGTCTACTCAGAAGTAAGCCCAGTGGGGATTACTTTCAGGAAAGTGTGGTTAGGATTGCAGCCTAGGTCTAACTGAAGCCATTTAGGTTTCAATTAAGGATTTACTTGTTCTGTATATCAGTGGTTCTCAAACTGGTGGGCCGCAACCCACCAGCTTATGTAAGGATGCCCCGTTCACTTTAAGGAGCAGGGGCAGGGGCAGGGGCAGGGGGAAAGCAGCAAAGCTATCCCCAGGATTGCGCCCCTGCGGGAGGAGGTGGGCTATTTTTTAACTACCCGTATGTGCTCCTAGGGTCCAGGGGATGTGGGGAGCCCTGGGGAGTCTTGCAGGGCTCCCCGCAGCTTCTAAATAGTGAAAGCTGCAAGCGGATGAATTCCACTTCCGGTTTAATTACGCTTGCAACTTTCACTGTTTAGAAGCCGTGGGAAGCCCTGCAAGCACTCCGCAGGGCTCCCCACACCCCCTGGACCCTGGGAGCACCTATGGGTAGTTAAAAAAATAGCCCCCCTTCCCCCCCCCGCAGGGGCGCGATCCTGAGGATTGCTTTGCTACCCCTGCTCCTGCAAAGACTTACCCCGGGAGTAAATCTCCCAGGAAGTTTGAGAACCACTGCTGTATGTATTTTTGTACGTCTGCCATGTTGTTGGCACTGAGCAACTGTTACATAGACATACAGTAGATGACTAACTATTGTCAGACTTGTCCCTAGGCATGATCTTTATGTTTCCTATGTGTAAGGAAGCAGTTAGCACTTCCCACTATGTAGGTGATGATGTCAAGCACTTTGCAACTTTGCAAGAACAGCAAGTGGGAAGGAACATTCTCCTGCCATCAGAATTTAATGCCGAATTTATTTATTTATTTATTTGAAGGATTTTAATGCCGCTTTTCTAAAAACCCAAAGTGGTGTGTTCATTAAACCACTCATTAAGAGTGCAGTAAATGATGCCATGGAATGAGCTGCTGTAAGGATCTTATTTCCCCTTTTTGGCCGCAAGCACTGGTTGCCCCTGTACTGTGGAACTGAAGGGAAAGACATTCTGGAATTTGCTGTTTTTTAAAATTACTATTATTTATTTTATTCACCTCAAAATGACAACACAGCTGATAATGATAGTATATACACAAAAACCACAACATTTATCAACTGGTAAATCCTCAACCACACGGACATCTGCCTGACGTCTAGGTGTAGATGAGGTACTGATGAAGGATGGATGCTTTGCCAATTATGGCGGTCTTCTGTAATTTGACTGGTGTTACTGCCGGGGTGTCCAGTTCTGCAAAGTACTCGTAAAATTGTGTTGATATTGTCCCTGGTGCACCAGTTACTATTGGCAGCACTTTTACATGCTTCATCCAGATTCCTGTCAATTCTATGCACAGGTCATGGTATTTGGATACTTTCTCCTTTCTCCAAAATTCGTGAGTCACCAGGAATAGCGACATCTATGATTAACACGTGCCTGGCTTCTATGATGGTAATATATGGAGGCCTCCACACATTTGTCAGTCTGTATTTGAAAGTCCCACAGGATTTTGTCCTCTTTATTTTCTACTACTCTTTCTACCTGGTGTTGCCATGGCTTTTCTGACTTGGGTATGTTGTACCTTATATGCTAAATAAAATAAAAACTTATTATTATTATTATTATTATTATTATTATTATTATTATTATTATTATTATTATACTTCATATATACCCTGCCTTTCTCCATGAAGGGACTCAAGGCGGCTTATAACAATAATTAAAAGAACACAGATAAAAACATCATTTATCTGGGTTGTTTTTGTATTGTTATCTTTTGTAAGCCAGCTGGGTGTCATTTCAATAAAAAAAAAAAAGAGTGTGGAGTAAATCTTAACAGGCTACTCTCTATATGATAGTATACAATGATAGTCAGTCGGGCTTACTCCTGAGTAAGTGTGGGTAGGATTGTAGCCTTTGAAATATTTGGAGAATTTTTTTAAACAGATCAGCAGTTGCTTGGGAGGGTTAGGAGAGTCCTTTTTTATTTTAAATAAATTTTTAAACTTATACTTATTGTAAATTTTTAATTTACTTGATTTGATTTTGTCATGTGGGAGTGTTAAAAATTTTCCTGCCTGATGTTCTCACTTCGCGCCATGACATCACTTCCAGGTTAATTATGTCACTTCCAGTGGGTCCCGACAGATTGTCATTCTAAAAGGCAAGTCCCGCTTCTAAAAGGTTTGAGGACCACTGCCTTACTTAGTCTAACCATCATTCACTTAGTGGCCTGGATAACTTGACAACTTGCAGGAAAAAGGTCTCCTCCAACAATGTCCTTTTGATAAAAGAGCAGCATTGATTTGCTTCTTTTATGTCTTCTCATTTAGTTCAATTTCTAGGAGCTCTAGTCACTGCAGGCATGTGTTTGATATGCTAAGAGATTCTGTCATTAGGCCCAAACTGTCTGCCCCATGTCTAAGCACATTTGCCATAGGAATAGCTCATAAACAGAGCAGATCTTCCTGAGGATTATTGAGACAGAATGTTCTACAGCCTAGTTATCACAGTTCTTGTGCTGAGATTTACAGTTGCACGTCAGGCAATGTCTCTGACAAATGCCAGTTGAATGAAACCTCTGGAATGTCAGAATGACTATAACATTCTGTTTCTTGATTTCCCCCCCCTAAAGATAAGGTCTAATATTATAATTAAATTGTCATTTTTTTTCCTGCAGTAACTGAAATACAATAAAAATGATCTCAGTCATCAGTTTTAGTAACCTTTCAGTTTACAAGCTTTTACCTTGAAAGGTTGAGATTTCACAATGATAAGAATGATAAAAATTATTTTATTGTGAGTTTTTATCTCTGCGGCACAATTTATATATTTACCTAAGAAATGCCCTGCTGGATCAAACCAAAGGCCCATTTTGTCCAGCTTCCTGTATTCAACAGTGCCTTATCATCTACTTATGGGAAGTACACAAGCAGGAAAGAAAGGCATGCATCTCTCCTGCCATTACTCCTCTTCAGGTGGCACACAGGGGCATACTGCCATTGAACCAGAAGTAGCTAGTAGCCATTGATAGACCTGTGCTCCATAACTTGGTCCAATCCCTTTTCATAGCCATGCATGCTGGTCACTATCACCGCATTCTTGCCAACAAATTCCATTGACTAATTATGCTGCATAATTTATGCGCTATGTGAAGTACCTTCTTTTTTCCATCTTTCATCTCCGTCAGTCAGAGTCACTGGATGACCTCTGGTTCTAGGGAAGTGAGAGGGGGGAAAACTTCTCTCACCATGTGATTTATAAATTTTGTAAGTCTTAATCATGTTCCCCTTAATGGATGTCTTTTCAAAGCCAAAAAGCCCCTATTATAACTTCACCTTGTAAGGAAGGTGCTGTAGTCCTCCAGTTATTTTGGTTGCCTCTTTAGTGCTTTTTCTAGCTTTTCAATATTCTCCTTGGGGTGTGGTGAGCAGAACTGTACAGTTTTCAGAATGTCCCTGCACCACAGATACATTTATAGGAGCATGATAATATTAACAGTCTTTTTCTTGAACCGTTTCTTAAGGATGCCTAGCATGAAATTTGCTTTCTTAGCAGCTGCTGCATACTTCATTGTCCCCCATAGCCCCAAAATCCGTTCTGGTGTACCACCAGACCTCACTATTGCGTATGTGAAGTTAGGTTGTTTTGCTCCGAGGTACATAACTACGCACATTGACACTGAATCACTTTTGTCATTTGATTGCCCATTCAACCATTTGGTTGCTTTTGAAGCTCTTCACAATGTGCTTTGGTTGTTACCACTATGAATAGTTTTTTGTGACTTGCATACTTGGCCATCATGCTGTTTACCCCATCTCCAGATCAAACAAATTTAAAAAGCACTGATCCCAATACAGTTCCTTGTGGGACTACCACTGAGAAAATTGTCCTTTTATTCCTACTTTCTGCTTCTTGTTCTTTAGCCAGTTGGCAATCTGCCATCTTATTCCATAACTGCTGAGTTGATTCAAGAATCTTTGCTGAGGGACTTTGACAAACGCTTTTTGAAAGTCCACATATATCAAGTCACCTGGCTCACTTCTGTCTACAGAGCTGTTGCCTCTCTCAAAGAACTCTAGAAGGTTAGTATGGCAGGCTTTGCAGAAACCATGGTTTTCCTTCAGCTTAATAATGTAATCCTTTAATTATACTTTCCACCAGTTCTTCTAGCACAGATGTTGATTGGCATATAATTTCCTGGATCCCTTTTTAATATTTACTTTAAATGAAAAATGTGCTTTTAGGGTACTACAATCTCATTTAAATGTATGCTCTGATCCAGAGATCTACGTGCGCTTTAAATATCCATCATTCTCTTGTACGTCATAGTCTTTACTGCTTTAAATGTAGAGCCAATCTGCATATGTAAAGTATCAGTTGCACTTGTGGATTGACCTCATGTGCTGAAATTGATAGGAAGGCATTATGGGTACCTGGAACGCATTAGTCAATCAGGGCTTGGGAGCAATGTGTTTTACATCAAAGTTGCAAAATTCGAAATTATTTTAATTGTCCTGTACTACATCCTTGGAAATAAAAGGCACATCCTTCCAAAGTGAAATGTTGAACCATACAGTGCTTGAGTGAAATAATTTAACTAATTTTTGCCCTGTCATGAAGCAGCTAGAAGTGAATAATTTAAGTGGAATTCCAGATCCACAGATGAAAATGTTTCTGGGAATCTGGTTAAAAGCTGAATGTTTTTCTTTCATGTAGACATTTGGGCAAGCCTGCAGGAACATGAATTAGCAGCTCTGATGATATCATCAAGTGTGGGAACCCTGGAACTGTGGTTTTCAGTATAGAAAGAAAAATAAATGTTGAAGTCTTTACTGTTTTAATTTTTGTTGTATAACGAACAAAAAAGAATTTGTAATTAAGCATTCTAAAATGTTGTCATCTTATTTTAACTGGAGGGTAAAGACTGATTTATACCCCATATATTTACTGAATCATTTCCACTGCCAGATAGGCATTTCTATTGGTATGAAGAAAATAAGAACTTGCAAGGAGCTTTGCTGTATCAGACCACAGGTCCATTAATGCAGCATCCTGTTTCCAACTGTGGTGAACTAGATGATTTTGGAGAGCCCGTAAGCATGTCTGGAGATACAGACCATCCCTCTTGTATGTCCCTCAGTAGCGAGTATTCAGAGGTACTCTACTCTGAACATGGAGGTTCAGTTTAGTTACCATGGTTGGTAGCCTATCCTCCATCAGTTTGTCTGATCCCCTTTTAATATCATCTGAGCTAGAAGCCATCAATACAGCTCATGGCAGCTAATAGGGTAAGTTACAGCCCAACCCTATTCGGACCTGCCGCCAGAGAAATGCACATTCCACTGGCAGCCCTAAAAGTACTCCAGCAGCTGCTGGAGCGCTGGCAGGAAGGCCCAAGCCTTCCCCCTGTGTGCCAGAGGATTGCCAGCCACCAAGGCAGGTAGGACAGCAGGGGAGAATGGAACAGGGGGCAGAGGGAAGGCACACTGAGGTGGTGATGGGGCAGGGAAAAGTGGAATGGGACAGTAGCAAGGCTGGGGGAAGGACGGATTGGTTTTGGGAAGCAGGTGGGTTCAGCATCAGCGGTGGCCACCCAATCCTAGCTCCTTTCCCGGGACCTGATCGCATGGCACAGGTGCATGTGGACCTGCACCAGTATATTCACTAGCGCAGGTCCGAGTAGACCCCTCAACACTGCAAAGTCTTAGCCCTGGGTAAGGGAATGACGTCCCCTCACAACTAATCCCCCCGTATGATTCAGCAGTAACCATTTTGACATTGCTGCTTCGGTTGGGGGGGGGAAGGATTGGGATGTTAATTATACATTACATGAAGTAGTTGTCTTGAATCTACTATCCATAAATTTCACAGGGAGGCCATGAGTTCTAGCATTATTAGAGGGTAGGGGAAATCTTCTCTGCTTTCTCTGCACTGAACTTAGATATATCGTATGGCAATACTACTTACCCTGTCCACTTTTTGACTTGCCAGTACTTCTCAGAGGTGATGTGACTCTTTACTCGCTGCAGAGGGTTTTGCCTGAAATGAGTTTATATAGTTCTCTGTGTCAATGTTTAAATTTGTCAATTTATATGACAACTGATTCCTAAGCCATTGAACAGAGAGAGTGAGTCATTCTTGCTTCCTGCCACCGACTGGTGCTTTTATGTCTACATTAGCAAACTTATACTGGATCACAAAGCTGTGTCAGCTCACCACATTAGTTCTTGCTTAATAGCTTAAGCCACAATTATCATGACATGTAGTAATATCACATTGTGATGCTGATTTTTAAGCTAGCAGCAATATGCAATGTATGAGATTTGTGTTCAGATATGAAAGAGAGACTGCGAATATATTTTCCTATTTCTTTTCTTTTTTTAAGGGCCTCAAATAGTTCAGAAGGTCACAAGACTAGTTTTTCAGGAAATGTTGTAATTGATTTTTTGAACGCCTGTACAACATACGTCATTTGCAAACAAAACTTTATGGATACGACAAAGGGCAGAACCTATACTACATCTGCTTGCTATTATCTGTTGATGCCACCTTTTATTTATTTAAGTATTGTTTTTAAAACCAATACAGGAACCAGAGGAATCAAACCCATGTTCCTCATAGAATGCATGGTACATTTGCACAGGTTCTAGGGCACACTGCTGCCCTCCCGAACTCAATAAGATCCAGCAGGGCAGACCTTATGCAAGTTATTACATAGGGAAAGGTAGCTCACACTTAAGGTATGGTAATCTCTGTTGAAGTACTTAGAGTGCAGTCCTAAGTGTCACATGACCTGGTGCAGCCCCCCCACCCTCCATTTTTACTTGTATTTCTGTGAACCCCTTTTATGACTTTGATATACCATCTACTTGTCTGATTTGTTTCTGTCATCTGACATTAAACTTGCATGCAGGGATCACTAGATTAGTGTTTATTCATATCATATGTAATGTTTCTTGATTCAATACTTTTGAGTTTTTATCCAAGTTTTGTGGAGTAGGATGTAGTAAAAATGAAATAAATAAAATCAGCTTCAAATGGAAAGCATCTCACTGTCTCCTGGGGAAAAAAAACAGTAAAAGAAAACTGTGTATGTGTGTCTTTAAAAAACAACAGGTAACACCTGAAAATAATGTCTTGTTCTGCTTCAGTAACATCATATTAGGGAGTGCAACCTTTTTATTTTTCCCCCCACTGTGCTCCCTCTGCTTAGAGCTTTCCTGTATGTTAAACTGATTCATATTTTACCTTTGGCTGCTGATGCATGTGAATTAGATAGTTTAGTGGTGTGTGAATTTAACATCTTATGCATGAATTAATTCAACTTTGGAATTAAGGAAGCCACATTGAATTCAGTGATACTTCTGAATAAATGTGCAAAGGATCAGGCTGTACAAGCGCTACAGAAAAAAAAAATATGTTGGGCTGTAAGAACTTAGCGGAAAGAGCACAGTGCCCAGTATGATCCTGGATTCCTGGCTGTCAACAACCCGCCTCTTAGTCTCCATTCCCAATGCCCATATTGTGCTGCTTCCTCCTGCTCACCACCCAGGTGGCCGTTCTGCAGCTCATTGCTCCCCATCCTCCATGCTCGTTTCTGGTTTCATTTTCATTCAGTGTAGTGCTGTTCCAACCAGCAGGGCTCTAGTATGGTAGGTTGGTTTTAGTTTACTCCGCCGTTCTTCTTGTCTTTGGTGTGCCATGATGATCCAACAACCATGTTTCATATTGGATAAACATTTGTCATTTTGAACCACCATAACAGGGCAAAACTTTGTAGCATTCCCAAGGTGAAAACACAGCATTTTTCATTTACTTACTGTTCTCTACTAGTTGCTCAGGTGTTGATCTTGAATGCAGAGGCATTAACATGATTCCTGTATTTTATGAAACAGTCCTGAGTTGCAAACCGAGTGCATCTAAAGCAGTCTTATTTGTTCTTGTCTTGCAATTTCCTTTGGTATACCTGCTTCAGTGAGTTTTGGAAAATTCAGTGATCACTTTGAAAATGGATAATGCAGTTCCTTTCATTGTTACTTCCAACAACTCAAACCATAGTTGTGGATGCGATAGGTATTCCAGCATGGATCTCTTACAAGTATTCCAGCATGGATCTCTCACAAGTAGTGGTGTCGCTAGGGGAATGCGGGGGATGTGGGCCGCACCGGGTGACGCGCCAGGGGGGTGATGCCCTGGGGGGTGACGCACTAAAATTGCAGCTTTAGGAGCTACCCCATCAAGCCATACACTGTTGGATCAGGAATGTCCAGCAAAATGCAATGCAAAAAAACAAAGTGAAATAGCTCCTTTCCTTCAAAAGTTATGGCCAAAAAACCAGAAAGAAAAAATGCATGGAGCCCGATAGAAAGTGAAAGTGAGCCGTATCGTGCATTTACTCATGAGTAGGTGTACTTGCCATAGTCCGTTGGAAAGGACAGGCTGAGAGGAATCCAATGACACCAGAATGATCCCGATCCAATTAATGCAGCTCCCCCCAAACACCCAAGAAGGAGGTCCCTCCCTCCCAGCTGTGAGTGTATTGAGCCCGAAACAAAGCCACGTGGCCGCACTTATTCGCGATTAGGCGAACTTGCCTTAGTCCCTTGGAAAGGGAAGGCTGAGAGGACTCCAACAATGTCAGAATGGTCGTGATCCAATGAATGCAGCCCCCAGAAACACCTGAGAAGGAGGTCTCTCCCTCCCAGCTGTGAGTCTATTGAGCCCTATGGAAAGCAAAGCAGCCTCATGGTCGCATTTACTTGCGAGTTGGCAGACATGCCTTGGCTGGTGGTCAGGCCAGGCAAAGGGGAATGTGAGGATACCAGAATGGTCCTGATCCAATGGAACTTGAGTGCAACAAATGCTCCAGAAGACAGTCCCCCCCCCCCCCACTAAAAATGACAAAAAGGAGGCTTGAACTGGTAAGAGGAAAGTTTTCTGTTTTGCACTTGCAAAGCCAGGTGGGTCTTTATATTGATATGCTAGAAATTGAAGAAATTTAAACTGGGCATTGGGGAGGGCTGAAGTTCTCACTGATTCTTTTTGGGGGGGGGTTATTGCAGGCAGACTACAGAGAAAATTCACTTGGTGGAACAAGACTGGCTCCCCCTTATGTAATTATTTCTTTTATTTTAATTATTTATACTTGTTTATTTTAATTTGCTTGGTGATGTCACTTCTGGCCATGACATCACTTGCAATGGGTCCTGGACAGATTGTCATTCTAAAAAGTGGGTCCCAGTGCTAAAAGTTTGAGAACTGCTGCAATAAGGTTAACACCTTGCAGCTACTTGCAGCAGTAAGTTGACATGGAGTGTGTGTGTGTGTGTGTGAGAGAGAGAGAGAGAGAGAGAGAGAGACTCTACAAGTTTCCAAGATCACTAAAATCAGAGTTTGGAGGAATAGTATCATCATGTTATATATCAATCAATGCGTTATTTCAATCAATGTGTAATTTCATGCAGAATGCAATGAAACAAGCTACATTGAAATACCTGTGTTCTAACAAAAGGTACAGCCAAAAAATCAGTGGGGGTGGGGGATTGCCCTGCCCACTGCATGGGGTGACGCGCAGGCCTCCCGCACTGGGTGACGCGAATCCTAGTGATGCCACTGCTTACAAGTCCATTAAAAAAGACAGT
The DNA here is from genome assembly GCF_035046505.1 of Tiliqua scincoides. Lineage (NCBI taxonomy): Eukaryota > Metazoa > Chordata > Lepidosauria > Squamata > Scincidae > Tiliqua > Tiliqua scincoides. The sequence goes on from NC_089821.1 coordinate 233,887,929, forward strand.
TGTTAGTTGGAGATTGTCTAAAGAAAAGATTACACAGGCCAGCATGCATTTTGCTTCCTTAAACATTACACCAATTCCTGGGTATATTTGGGGTGCCGATTCCAAAAATGGCATCCATTTTGCCCTATCACGTCTAGTTTTGGAGACACTGCATAGCCTCTTTAGTGAATGGTTCAAGCAGCTTCCTCATGAGGAAGTGTACACCATGGCTTCCTCATGAGAAGACCGTGATATCACTGCATTAGGAGAAGACAATCAGACTGCAAAGAGACAGGCAAAGAGCTATAGTAGCAACCTTCACATGTTGTTTAAAATGAGGTAAACAGCCCAATCCTTCAAAACCCCCATGCGGTAATGCAAAGGTTCTGTGCAGCCTCTGCTTCATCCTGTGGGGCGTTTTGGCTGCTGGAGGTCTCCTTGGGGTAAGGGAGGAGATAAGTAAGCCCTGGGGTAAGTCCCAGCAGCCACTATTGGTCAACCGAACCTGTACAAGTGATACTGCTGGCACAAATCCACATTGACCCATGCAGGTGGATCTGGCCTGGAAAGGGGGTTTGGATTTGGCGGGCAATGCTAAGAACATAAGAACAGCCCCACTGGATCAGGCCATTTCAGTTTTGTGCAAGCAATAGAGACAGAAATGCCCCAGATGAGCTGCAGAAGGACCCTATGGTATCCACATGTAAAATTTTGTAAACAAGAACCCAAATCCAGTTTGAGAGGTTTCAGAGACATATCACAAAATCTGAATAGTAATCAGAATTTCCAAATGAACAGAAGAATTGCTGTAGGACTTGACCACAGGCAGCCAGTTTTTGCTGTATCCCATGAGATGTTTATAGGGGTAGCTCCTAAAACCAATTCCCACATTTTTCGCACAATCCCAGTCAGAGAGCAGAAAGCATTCAGCAAATAAGAAGCTTCTCTCCTTCAGAAAGCTGTGGTTGTGGAATACTTGTGGGCAGAATGGGAAGGAGATGGGTGGATCAGGCCTGGAAGGGGGAAGGGTTTGGTGGCAGCATTTTCACAATGGAAATTTCACAAAGCATTTTCACAAAGGGCAATTTTCACAATGGAGAGAAGTGAAAAGCGGTGTGCCCCAAGGAGCTGTCCTGGGACTGGTGCTCTTCAACCTCTTCATAAATGACCTGGAGACAGGGTTGAGCAGTGAGGTGGCTAAGTTTGCAGAAGACACCAAACTATTCTGAATGGTGAAGACCAGAAGTGATTGTGAGGAGCTAAGAATTTATTTAAAACATAATTTAAGATAGTCTGTTGTTCTTCAGTCCAAGGACAACAATGAAAAAAGCATCAGCATGTCAGTTGTTAATAAACATGGGATAGTGTAAAAGTACATTTATGTACTGGCTTGAATGTTGCTTGCTTAGGTTTGTTTTTGGAAATTATACAATACATAATGTATTCCTGTAGTGGAAATCAAAGATGTGTCACCCAGTATGATTAGGCATAATGGCACTGAGGGAGGCTGAGAAGTATTGTCTCAATTTATCATGTTCAAAGACAGATGGTTTACATTTCATATGCATCAAGGGAGCCTTCAGAAATACTCATTCTAATGGTTCCAGTTTCACATTTTTGCTTTAAAGGGGCTTTATGTTTTCTTTTTGTGTGTGTAAAATCTTTAATTGTCTATCGTTTGATCATTTTCTTTCAGTATAAATACCCACTCAACTTCAGTGAGGGTTTTGACTAAGTAAGAACTGTAGAATTACTAACGATTTTTAAAAAGAAAGACTTTTATTTGCAACTGTTCTTATATGAATTTTAATGCTAATTCATTTTCTCAGGTTGTTGTCCTCTTGTTTGGCAGTATTCTCTTTTATAATAATAACAATAATAACTTTATTTTTACCCCGCCTTTCTCCCTGAAAGGACTCAAGGCAGCTTACAGCAGGTTAAAACAGATTAAAAACATAATTTAAAATAAATAAAAACATATTAACACCTATCATAAAAACAGCAGTCAGATAAAAAATAGTCTGGTTAAAAGAGCATAGAGCAGGAGCAAATCATAAAAGAATCAGCCCTGGAAAAAATATAAAAGATGTTAAAAAGATGTTAAAAAGGCCGAGAACTCAGAAGGCTTGTTTAAACAGAACAATTTTAAACAGAACAGAAGCTAATTTATTAGCTTTAATTATATATTATATAGCTATGCAACCAATCTGTCAACCTGTGAAGGTGGTGAAAAGACAAAACATTTTGTAATAATTGGTTGAGACAATGGGAAATGGAAACAGAATAGTAGAAACAGAGACAGAACTGGAGACAACATAAGAACAGCCCCACTGGATCAGGCCATAGGTCCATCTAGTCCAGCTTCCTGTATCTCACAGCGGCCCACCAAATGCCCCAGGGAGCACACCAGATAACAAGAGACCTGCATCCTGGTGCCCTCCCTTGCATCTGGCATTCTGACATAGCCCATTTCTAAAATCAGGAGGTTGCACATACGCATCATGGCTTGTAACCAGTAATGAATTTTTCCTCCAGAAACTTGTCCAATCCCCTTTTAAAGGCATCCAGGCCAGATGCCGTCACCACATCCTGTAGCGAGGAGTTAAACAGACCAACCACACGCTGAGTAAAGAAATATTTTCTTTTGTCTGTTCTAACTCTCCCAACACTCAATTTTAGTGGATGTCCCCTGGTTCTGGTGTTATGTGAGAGTATAAAGAGCATCTCTCTATCCACTCTGTCCATCCCCTGCACAATTTTGTATGTCTCAATCATGTCCCCCCTCAGGCGTCTCTTTTCTAGGCTGAAGAGGCCCAAACACCGTAGCCTTTCCTCATAAGGAATGTGCCCCAGCCCAGTAATCATCTTAGTTGCTCTCTTTTGCACCTTTTCCATTTCCACTATGTCTTTTTTGAGATGCGGCGACCAGAACTGGACACAATACTCCAGGTGTGGCCTTACCATAGATTTGTACAACGGCATTATAATATTAGCCGTTTTGTTCTCAATACCCTTCCTAATGATCCCAAGCATAGAATTGGCCTTCTTTACTGCTGCCGCACATTGGGTCGACACTTTCATCGACCTGTCCATCACCACCCCAAGATCTCTCTCCTGATCTGTCACAGACAGCTCAGAACCCATTAGCCTATATGTGAAGTTTTGATTTTTTTGCCCCATTGTGCATGATCTTACACTTACTTACATTGAAACGCATCTGCCATTTTGCTGCCCATTCTGCCAGTCTGGAGAGATCCTTCTGGAGCTCCTCACAATCACCCAAAATTTCATTCAGTCATCCAAAATACATATAACTAAACTGGACTATTGTGGAAAGTAAGTGGTGAGATAACCCTCTCTGTAAGGTTTGGTATAGTGTGCTGGTTGGGACCAAGGTTGTGATGTAAGCAGTGTTGACTGTTAGGACACGTGGTGCCCAGTGCTCATAGCTATCTTGGGTTTGATTCTGGAGGACGTGTTGCTTGGCAACTAGCACTACCTGTGTGCTTGCTGCTTGAGCCCTGATAATATGAAACAGCAAGAGGGGAAACAGAGTACATATTATAAAGATAATCTGGTTAACAGTTTCCTGAAAATGCTGCAACTTGAGGAAGGGTTAGTATTGGAGAGGGGAGAAGAGTCCTTACTGTAGACCTCAACCAGATGGACCCCCAGGCAAGAAATATCTTCTGCACATCATACAGTTGTTCAAATTTTTAATACCTTATTTTTACTTGTACTTCTATGAACCCCTTTTCATGACTTTGATACACCATCTACATGTCTGATTTGTTTCCGTTAGACTTGCATGCAGGGATCACTAGATTAGTGTTTTTTTCATATAATATATGAATAAACTGAAGCATGCCTTTGGAACTGCTGCTCCTTTGGTCCTGCTGAAGCATGCCTTTGGAACCGCAACAGAAGGCATCTATCTCTGGACCAGATCAGACGGAAAGCTCTTCAACCTCTCCAGACTGAGAGCAAAGTCCAAAGTTCAGCTGAAATGTCTGCGTGACTTCCTCTTTGCCGACGATGCAGCTGTCACTACCCACTCTGCCAAAGATCTCCAGCAGCTCATGGATCGTTTTAGCAAGGCCTGCCAAGATTTTGGACTGATGATCAGCCTGAAGAAAACACAGGTCATGGTTCAGGATGTGGACTCACCTCCCTGCATTACAATCTCTGCGCATGAACTGGAGGTTGTCCATGACTTTGTGTACCTTGGCTCAACGATCTCTGACACTCTTTCTCTCGATACCGAACTAAACAAACGCATCAGTAAAGCAGCTACCATGTTTTCCAGACTCATAAAGAGAGTCTGGTCCAACAAGAAGCTGACGGGACATACCAAGATCCAGGTCTACAGAGCTTGCGTCCTGAGTACACTTCTGTACTGCAGCGAGTCATGGACTCTTCGCTCACAACAGGAGAGGAAACTGAACGCTTTCCATAGGCGCTGCCTCCGACGCATCCTCGGCATCACCTGGCAGGACAAAGTTCCAAACAACATAGTCCTGGAACGTGCTGGAATCCCTAGCATGTATGCACTGCTGAAACAGAGACGCCTGCGTTGGCTCGGTCATGTTGTGAGAATGGATGGTGGCCGGATCCCAAAGGATCTCCTCTATGGAGAACTCTTGCAAGGAAAGCGCCCTACAGGTAGACCACAGCTGCGATACAAGGACATCTGCAAGAGGGATCTGAAGGCCTTAGGAGTGGACCTCAACAAGTGGGAAACCCTGGCCTCTGAGCAGCCCGCTTGGAGGCAGGCTGTGCAGCATGGCCTTTCCCAGTTTGAAGAGACACTTGGCCAACAGTCTCAGGCAAAGAAGCAAAGAAGGAAGGCCCATAGCCAGGGAGACAGACCAGGGACAGACTGCACTTGCTCCCAGTGTGGAAGGGATTGTCACTCCCGGATTGGCCTTTTCAGCCACACTAGACAGTGTTCCAAAACCACCTTTCAGAGCGCGATACCATAGTCTCTCGAGACTGAAGGTTGCCAACATATAATATATAAGCATATTAAAAATATTTTTCCTCTAATCTTATGGAAGCTTTTTAAGAATAAATGAAATGTTGGACACCAGGCAATTTTTATGTATCTCTTGCTCTAAAATCTAACACTGTTGTGAACTCTTTTGATGACCACAACCACTGCATGACAAATACACTCTTGAGCTTTAGTATTTTTTGAAGAATGATGTGTTTCCTGCTTTGTTTCAATGAGGAAAAGCTTATGTTGATAGTATTCAGAATTGAGTAACTACTGGCCTTTATATAATCAAAAATTGGGGCAGCAGTCATTTCTGTTTCTTTGTTCCAGTGGCTTTTAGTGCAAAATAAAATATGTCTTGCATCTAATGCAGGCTAATCTTATTAAATCTGTACAAAGCATTCTGCAGTCCAGCTCAAGACTTTTAGGAACTAAAGACTTCTGGGATGTATCCATAAATCCCAACTTTACTCCGTTTTGTCCCTGCCCTGTTTTGCTTAACTCCCAGCCTGAACAAGAGTTCTAGAAGACTCAAGAGCTTGGAGTGTGTGGTGTGTTATTTTAGTTGGTTCTCATAAAAGTATCTGCGGTACTTTGAATCTTGTATTTGTATCACTGCAGTTGGAGGGCTGCTTCTCCTATGTTCTCACAACCTTCCAAAGATTTTGGTGCTGCCACCTCTGGATGATCCTAAGTACTACAGCAAAGTGAAGGAAGCTCCCTATACTAGACTATTTGCATTTTCAGCCTAATTACTCTTGTGTGATCAGAGGAGCTGGAAATTGAATTGGAAACCACAAGAGCTTCCATAGCGATAAGAGAGCCGGGGCTGTGAAGGTTATCATTGTCAGCTCCATATGCTTAATTAGAACTTGAGGAGAAGATTATCGTTTATTCCACCAGAGTGTCAAAAACCATCATTGGAAATGAAACTGATCACAAAGAGCAGTGGAAAACAGAGTTTGTGAACCATAACTAAAACCTGTTTATCTGGGGCAACCAGTGGAAAGAGAAGGCAAAGAAAATGCTGTGGCTGGCATTTCTCAAGCAGAGTTTGGAACTGTGGAATGAAATAATTAATTTTAAGCCACAACCTTGCATAAAAGCCTGCAAAGTGGGTTTGTCCCATATTGCTTTTTACCTGGTGCTGCTATTTTTTTTTTCTAAAACTTCTACAAACTGTGAGCTCAAAAGTTTTATTTCACTAATAACTCACAATGTGTTGGGTCTTTCCCACTCTCTCATTCCTGGATGGTTGACATTGAGCCCTGGATTTCTTAAAAGCTCCCAATGTAATGGGAAGTTCAAGGAATCTTGGAGATGAGATCAGAATAAGTGTTGGAAGAAGGTGAAGCTGCTTTGATTTCCTAGAAATCTGGCTGAAACGGGAAGCTGTTTTCAGTTATTTGCACATAGGATGAATAAGCATGGGGGGTGGCAGATAAGAGGAAGGAAGGTTGCACCCCACCAACCCATGCATGTTCATTAGAACACCTGAACAAATCTCCTGCACCTGCTGCTGATTGTGTGGAAGGCTTTGTTCAGGTAATTTTAATGAATGTGCACAGGTCAGGGAGGCAGATGTACTGCTTCAGTGCTATCCTCTTCCATGTACATTTATTCAAACTGCATCTAATGTCTAAAAAGGGCTTCTTGGTGTGACAGACAGGTAGATAGAAGATAGGGATGAAAGGTAAGGGCATGAGGTGAAGGTTGACTTTAGAATTATCTTTCTAAACAATATTCTATATCATGGGCTATATTCTAAGGATCCCGCGCAGAACTAAGACAATATTTTTCACTGTTCCATGTGTGGTGTGCAAACATATTCAGAAGATATAGCACAACAATTGGTTTAAAGTTCACACTCACCAGTCACACATTGTGCAGCATGTTGAGGAATGTGTCATGCAAAGGGTTGTGCACTCACAAAGCCTAGTTGGGATTCCATTCATCTTCTTTGTGCAACAGCCTTGTGCTATCGCTAGAGGTGAGTGAAAACTGTTTTACTTTTCATAGATTTCGGTGTTTTCCAAAGTTGGAACTGCAGAAAGCGGTGTTATGTGCTTTCATTCCAAGGGCACATTTTTATAAATTGTAAATTACAATCACTTTAAAAGTATACTAGGTAGGTGATATAGGTTGTATAGTGTCAGCAGATGCGGCCACATGCATGTAAAGGTATTAGAGAATGGTTTTATTTTTCATTTTTCATAGATTTGGGTTTTTTATTTTTTGCAAAAATGAAAAGTGCAGAAAGCAGTGTTACTTGGTTTTATTTCATTATTACTGAAAAACTCACCTGTAGCTATTGCTTCTGTGTGCATAAATCCCCTTATGCAACTGTGAAAGGATAACTTAGGATACAACCCTATATCCACAATTCAGGCAGATCTCTTTGTGCGCATTTGAAGCTTGCAAGAATTCCAGCTAGGAGGGCAACAAACAACTGCAATGCCACCTCCCAGTAGGACATGATGACCCAATGTGCAAGGTGTAAGGCCCAAATTGTCCTGATTTCGTAGCAATTGTACTGTTTGCCAGTTCACTTCTGAGCTCAATTTGCAAAACTGACTTTGGCCTTAAAAGCTTTAACATCGTCTGTCTCTACATGACTCTTCCAGAGTCCTGAAACTGGTTTCTGTGGATTTGCTCCTGAGAAATCTACTTGGGGATGAGACCTTATTGATGGCAGTGCCACAACTCTGGAAAGCCCTTTTCATTGATATCCGACTGGGATCCCTACTTGTCTTATTTTCAGAGGCTGAAAATTATTTTTCTTGTTTGGCTTTTATCAGCTAAATTCTGCTTTAGTTTTATCTGTGTCTGCTTGTTGGTTCTATCTGATGGTTTTAATATTTATATTTTGAAGCATTTTGTGTTTTTCTGTTGTTAGCCATCTTGGGCTGTAAGTCAAAGCAAAGGTTCGCTAGAAGTCTTTGAAACAAACATAGTCATACAGTATATGTCTGAGGTCTTGCCTCTTGTGAAAGTATCTATGTGCTCCCTGCAGGCTTATTTTGCCATTTAGGCTCCCAGATTTAACCAGGTAATTTATGTATAACCATTATGTCCTACATCTTGCTTGTTCAATCTCAAAAATGGGAAATAGTCTGACACTAGCCTTATTGGAGTGGCTGATGGGCTTGGATGCTGGTGGAGTGGTGGAAAGAGCCATGAAAATCCCAGTTATGCAGCGGTGTGTGCGTGTGTGCACATGTTTAAAACGAAGTACATACTTAGCCTTTCAAGTAACCCAGACTTGACCACTCTACTGAAACATTCCCTGAATCCTTACAGGCCTTTCTGCCCTTGATTTTAGCTGGACATATTATCAAACAGCTTAAAAGTGTTCCTGTTCAAAAACGATCTGTGTTAGTGTGGCAGAGGTAAATACAGAATGCTGTCTGAGGTTTGCACATGAGAAAAAAGGTATCTCCAAGAAAGGACATTATCCTCCTATGCAAACACAGGTTTGCAGATGCTTTTGGTACGTTAGTTTTGATAACGAAAACCCATTTGCAATTTCACCCCCAGTTGTTGATTTAGTCCAGTAGCTTTACATCAGATAACTTATTGAAATGGGACTTTGTGACAGACGGGGGTGATGGTGGTGGGAAAGCAGTATGCAAATTGAAATATTTCTGATGTGAATGCAAGAGATTTGTGAGTTGGGAGGCTTACGAAAAGCGTATTTAATTAAAACCATTAATGTACAGGATGCTAGAACAGAATTGCCCAAGGAATTTTTATTGCATTTAAGTGCAACTTTTATCTATGGCGGATCTGTGTTCACATCAGCAGGGAATTCAGATCTTACAGCAATAGAGTACAATGATTTAACTGCAAGAGAACTTCCTTATAAAATTTTTCATTAATGTTCAGAATGATATCCCTGTACTGTTCCCTGTACTATTACCAAAGTTGGATCTACTGATAACCTATATTTTCCTTTTTCTAAAGTTACTGTTGGTCAGATGAAAATTGCAGAAATGGTTTTGAAAACAGAAGGGTTAGAAGTTTGTCAGCATTAAAAATCTTTTTTGAAAAATTCCTTATGATAGGACTTCCCAAACTGGGGCGCAGCAATGCCCGAGCTAGGGAAGCTGTCCCAATCCCTTTAAGGGGCAGCCGAAGGGGGAAGGCAGCAATGCGATTCCCAGGATTGCGCTGCTGCCAGGGATGGGAGGGTTGTTTTTTTTTTTTAACTTACCTGGAGCTAGCGTCATTATCCTGGGGGGGAGTCCAGACAGCCCTCACCAGGGCTCCCAGCACCTCCAAATGTTTAAAAATAGGAAAAAAAACAGGCACTTCCAGTTTCCGAACAAAAACCAGAAGTTCCCCTTTTTGTTATTTTTAGGTGTTAGGAGGCGCACGGAGCCCTCAGAGGGACAATGGCACCCGTTCCTTGTAAGTTAATTTTTTTTAAAAAAAACCTCCCATCCCTGGCAGCAGTGCAGTCCTGGGGATCATGTTTCTGCCTTAGCCCATCCCCTGCACACACTTACCTTGGTTCTCAAGCTCCCGAGGAGACTGAGAACCTCAGCCTTATGAGCTTAGTGATTACTTCTGCCTTTCAGATGGCTTTCTGTAGGAAATAGTTTGCTCCTGATCTTCAGAAAAGTGCCCCCTCCCTTTTAGCAAGAAGTGTTTTCTTGTTCTGTTGTCTGAAAATCCTGAAATACTGCTAATGTCCACCCCAAACCAAGTTGATAGTCAAGACAGTGGCCTGATTCAGACATCAGGTGGAACCATAGTTCAATCCTGGTTCTGCACAGCATTTCTAAACCTCAGTCTTGTGCACTCCACCTCCTCCCTTCACATGTGAGAAGGTGGAAGTTTCTACTTCTGATCACAGCTTCGAACAAGTCAGGATACACATGATGTCTGAACCTGGCAAATATTGCCTAGCTCTACCTTTGTTTACGAACAACTCTGAATTTTCCAGATTGGGATGTCAAAGTCATCCCATGATTGTTCTAAACCCTGTTTGGAAGTAGAAAACCTTTTTTCCCTTGTGCCAATCTTTGAATCTCAGGACATTGTTTATAACCAATATTAAACTATAGTTCTTTTTATTATTTGCCCCCTGATTATTTGTTCTTTCTTTTCACTATGCTCTTCATGTTCCAGTCGACTGTTGTATTTATCCTCTTGGGAAGTAGGGGAATAAATATTATCTTAGGGCCAAACTAGATGTATGTTCAAACACTCAGTGCAGCCCAATGAGGAAGTTCAGTTTTTGTTAATATCCTGTGAATGATGGAATAGGAACCCTAGCAAAAATGTGACGGGGTAGGTGGGCTCTTGCACTTTGTCCCCACCATGGTTTTTGTTCTGATCATGGCCCACTCTGCCCTATTTTTAGTTTTTAAAAACTTGCATTGAACGTCAGTTGAAGGGCTTTGTTTCTTTTTAACTAAAAATAGCATGCCATGAGCGGGGGGTGAGTGGGAAGGTCATAATCAGGATAAAAAATGTGGCAGGAGCAAAGTACTAAAGTTTACGTATGTCTTACAGTGTTTTTGATATTTTATGCATGCCCTGCATGCTGTTAATAAAACAACTCTCTTCCCCACCCCCAGTGAGGCCACATTAGGCATTTTGGTGTGTGTCTAATTTGGCCCTTATACTGCTTATATTGTTTCAGGTGAAAATGCTGCTGTTTTTTAAACTAAATTCCTAACATAGCATAGGCCCATCTAATAGGGTGAAAATGAAGTCTGAGGCAGGCAACTTTGTGAATGATGTCCGGTATAATGCCTGTTGGCATATTGGATGCCTTGACTTTGAACGCACTGGCAATATTTTTCATTATTTTTGCCAAGACTTTGTCAGAATTGTTCTGGTTTTTCTCAGAAGGGTCTGCAGGACTGTGTTGGGGATTATGTAGTCCTAATATCCATCATGGGCAGTTCAAGCCACTACCTGGTTACTAGGATTTAAGATGATCTTGTTCTATTGAACTTAATAGGGCTAAATTGGCTTCCGTACAAATATTTTGGTTTTAACTGGTCTGGGGATTGGGCTGCAAGAAATCTGGCTGCTATCCAATTTGGGGATAAAGATAGATTAGTAAAGCCAGGATGTTATATATTCAGCTATCAGTGAACTCATCCCCGTTCTACTCCCCTTCCTGCCTTCATCAGACGCTGGTTAATTACATTAATTCTATGCTTGGGATCATTAGAAAAGGTATTGAGAACAAAACGGCTAATATTATAATGCCGTTGTACAAATCGATGGTAAGGCCACACCTGGAGTATTGTGTCCAGTTCTGGTCGCCGCATCTCGAAAAGGACATAGTGGAAATGGAAAAGGTGCAAAAGAGAGCAACTAAGTTGATTACTGGCTGGGGCACCTTCCTTATGAGGAAAGGCTACAGCGTTTGGGCCTCTTCAGCCTAGAAAAGAGAAGCCTGAGGGGGGACATGATTGAGACACAAAATTATGCATGGGAAGGATAGAGTGCATAGAGAGATGCTCTTTACACTCTCACATAACACCAGAACCAGGGAACATCCAATAAAATTGAGTGTTGGGAGGGTTAGGACAGACAAAATATTTATTTACTCAGCGTGTGGTCAGTCTGTGGAACTCCTTGCCGCAGGATGTGGTGACGGCATCTGGCCTGGATGCCTTTAAAAGGGGATTGAACAAGTTTCTGGAGGAAAAATCTGTTATGGGTTACAAGCCATGATATGTATGTGCAACCTCCTGATTTTAGAAATGGGCTATGTCAGAATGTCAGATGCAAGGGAGGGCACCAGGATGTAGGTCTCTTGTTATCTGGTGTGCTCCCTGGGGCATTTGTTGGGGCCGCTGTGAGATACAGGAAGCTGGACTGGGTGGGCCTATGGCCTGATCCAGTGGGGCTGTTCTTATGTTCTTATGTGCATTGTGCTTGGTTAAAGCAATTGTAGATGTAAGTTACTTTGGCAGGTCATATTGCTTTAAGTTATATCCCACAGTACATTATACACACAGTTGGAGGTAGCTCTTTACTCACTGAGTTAATTGTAAAAGTTAAATTGTCTAATGAGATTATACTGACTTTCAGAAAACTGTGGCATACAGTGAATGACTAAAGAATCTTGGAAGATTCTTGGGTTTGGAAGAATGACATATTGGTTTAAAATCTGCATTTACTCTGTGTGTGTGTGTGTGTGTGTGTGTGTGTGTGTGTGTGTGTAATGCATGCATAATTTTATGTGTTTTTAACAAAAAAGCACATTGCTATTTTACATTCAAATACAAATTCTCACTGAAATTAATGGAAATTAATTAGTCACAAGATTATAGCACAGGAATTAGATTTTAGATTTATAACAAAGTAGACTGTAACCTTTTCTCTTGAATTTTAAACCAGTATACTCCTACTCCATAGACTTCTGCATAATGTAAATTAGTAATATTTTGACAGGTCATTCTGGAAGAATCTTTTGGTGATCTTCAGATTACTGAAGTATGCATCAATTATTTTCTACATGCTAGAACTGTATAGGTGACTGTTGCTTAGCAACATTCCTATCAGTGACGAACCACATATGCAACAGTCCTTCACTAATCCCTGTTGTCTCTCCCAAGCCTCTGGAGGTGAGGGGAGCACAGCTCCCCTCAGCTCTGAGGCTTTACACAGGTGACATTATTTAACAATGGCTTCACTTAACAATAGGATTGGGGAACACATCCCTGCTTTTAAGCAACATTAACATGTACAGTACATTTTAATGGTTTTCTTGATGTTCACCTCAATAAAATATCTAAATTAAATTATACAATTGAATTCAAAGCTGTGCTAAGAGATGTGTAGCCAGTGTGAGACTGCATTTGATATTTTCAGTTGCAGCCAACCAATGGAAGATTTAAGGTGAGCCAAACTCGGGGAGGCTTGCACTTAGTGAGGGGAGTCAAGAACTGAAGGAAGTGCTTCATCAGCCCATTCGGCTGCCCAAGCAATGACTGTTTGCATTTGCATTGCATTTGTATGAATGAACAAGGATAGCACAATTGGGTTACTATTTACTCCATTCAACCATTTTTAAATAGTTACTTATTCCATTGCTTTTGAACTAGATATAACTACTTCAGTGCATGTCCAGATTACAGCTTGTTTTATGGAAAATCTCCAAAACGTGGGTTGAACTAGGACTTGGTGATTTGCAATCCAATAATTTTCAAGTTCTGCTGGGAAGAATCAGAATGGCTCCCATAAAGGGAAGTTATTCCTCACTAATCCTTTGGATTTATTTGAGAATGTCAACAATAATAAAGAGTAGGATTGATCCAGCAAATATTAAACACCAGGCTTCCAAAAAGCTGTTGTTGAAGTCGCTCACCAGAGGTTCCTGCATAAATGTTCAAAGTCTTGGGATAAGGAGTTGGATCCTCTCATGGATTAGTAAATAGTTAAACAGGAAGGAAAGACCAGGAAAAAAAAGAAATGAATTTACATATCAAATTTGAATAAATTTATGTAACTGAGTACATTACAGATGGAAATTATATGAATAAATGAATTTTACTGAGCTTATTTATAATATACATGAGAACTGTAATACAGGCACATAGAACCACGTGAGAACTATAAACTGTTTGTCACCCACCTCTTGTACAGTGTTGACCCAATGTGCGGTGGCAGTGAAGAAGGCCAGTTCTATGCTTGGGATCATTAGAAAAGGTATTGAGAACAAAACAGCTAATATTATAATGCCGTTGTACAAATCAATGGTAAGGCCACACTTGGAGTATTACGTCCAGTTCTGGTCGCCACATCTCAAAAAGAACATAGTGAAAAGGAAAAGGTGCAAAAGAGAGCGACTAAAATGATTACTGGTCTGGGGCACCTTCCTTATGAGGAAAGGCTACAGCATTTGGGCCTCTTTAGTAAAGAGGCACCTGATGGGAGGAATGGATAGAGAGATGTTCTTTTCCCTCTCACAGAACACCAGAACCAGGGGACATCCACTAAAATTGAATGTTGGGAGAGTTAGGACAGACAAAAGAAAATATTTCTTTACTTAGCGTGTAGTTAATTTGTGGAACTCCTTGCCACAGGATGTGGTGATGGCATCTGGCCTAGATGCCTTTAAAAAGAGGTTGGACAAATTTGTGGAGGAAAAGTCCATCACAGGTTACAAACCATGATGTGTATGTGCAACCTCCTGATTTTAGAAAAGGGGTATGTCAGACTGCCAGATGCAAGGGAGGGCACCAGAATGCAGGTCTCTTGTTGCCTTGTGTGTTCCCTGAGGCGTTTGGTGGGCCACTGTGAGATGCCGGAAGCTGGACTATATGGGCCTGTGGCCTGATCCAGAGTGGGCTGTTCTTATGTATAGTGAAAACATACAGACCAAGCTAGAAACACTCGGCGACATAAGTTGTTCGGGGAGGGGGGGTTAAAATAATGCCCAGGGAAAAGCAGAAAACACATGGAGTTTATAAAAGGCTTTGCTCTATAAAAGGCCTTGCTCTAACTTGACCCAAAGCTCATGTCTGGTTGTCACGACTGGCAGTCACGGGCCAATGTAGGCTCCAATAGTCTCCAATGGGCCAGAGACTCATTGGAGACTGGGGGCTCCCTGCGGGCTGGATTGGGGGATCCCAAGGGCTGCAAATGGCCCCTGGGCCAGGGTTTGCCCATCCCTAGTTTAGAAAAAAAGACAACCAAAAGGAAATATGATAGAGATTTATAAAATTATGTAGAGTGTTTAGAACATGCATGGAGATAACTTTTTTTTTTGCCCTCTCCTGTAATACTAGAACTGTGGGTCACCTAATGAAACTGATTGGCAGTAGATCCAGTAACTTTTGGAGAAAGTAATTCTTCATACAGTGTATAAGTAGTTTATGATATTCAGTGTTGCAGGATGTGATGGTCACTGTCTTGGATGGCTTTACAAAGGTGTTAGACAAATTCATATAGGATAGATTAGCCATTTTCAACCACTGTGCCATGGCACATTGGTGTGCCGCGAATGGTCCTCAGGTGTGCCTTGAGAATTTGGGAGAGGGGCATTTATTAGTAGGACTATTAGGGATGTGAGCCGCCATAGTCAGTACAGAGTGCCTTGTCAAAAAACTGATGGTGTGCCTTGACAATTTTAGTGCCTTGCCAGTTTGCCATGAGATGAAAAAGGTTGAAAATCACTGGGATAGATTAAGTGAAAACTTGGTGTTTTTCACTGAATATGAATTGCGGGGGGGGGGGGGGTAGATGGGAGAGCTACTGCCAAGTTTTCACTTAATCTATCCCAGTGATTACACCCTGCTTATATCTTCTTGGAGGCTCCTAGGAGGCTATTGTGAGAACAGGATTTTGAATGAGTACTACCCTTTTAGTGGTTTTGACCCTATCAGTCCAAAACTCATTGAGACAACAACAATTGTTGACTTTTTCCACAGAAAGACTGGTTGGGTCAACTAGCTCTTGTGTTTTGAGAAGAGAAGGATAATGAAAAATGAACACAAGAAAGAGAAAAGTTTTAATTATACCATCTGAATTTAGGTGCTTTTGCACAAGACTTTGAGTTTTTAAAAAAGGTATAAAACCATTTGACTGTGTAGATCTGGCATCTTTTCATGGCAAAATAAAACTACAATGAGAGTGAGAAATGAAAAGTAATCTTTGTAGTTGAGATCAAAACTGGATTTCAAATTGGTTCAGTTTTTTCCAGTTTGCTTGTTATTACATGTTTTATTTCTATTTGAGAGAAAGAGTGTGGGATGGGATATGATAGAAGGCATTTATTGCAGCTATAACTCTGCTGTAGTGTCTGAATACCCTGTTCAGTCTCATTTCAAATCAATGTCTACATTTATAAATCCAAGAGGAAAACATAACTATTTTAATGGAATGTGAAGGTTTTCTCACTTGGCACAGAACTCAAGTAAAGATTGTAGAGTGCGTTTTTATTGCTCATAGGAGGAAGGTAGCTAACTTTACTTACAGACAGAGGGTTACTTTGGAAAAGCCATAAAACAGCAGTGGTTCAGAATATAGCTTGTGAGCAGCGAGGTAGAATTTCAATATCAACTTTAAGACAAAAAATTAGTTACATTTGTTAGGTTTCAGCTTCTGGCCTTGGTGAAGTTGCTTATTAATGCCATTTGCAAATCCATAAACATGAAACCTGGTGCCAAGGCCAAAGCTGTAGTAGGTATGACCATCAAGCTGAAAGAGAATGGAGATGGAATAGCAACAGAATAAAAAAAAGGCAACCAAAAATAATACATTTCTGCTCACTTTCTCAGGGCAGAAGATATTGATAGGGTTCACAGGAAAGGGAATTTGTGCGTATATGTTTAACAAGAGAGACAAGATTGGAGTGCATTACCATTCAAGTTGCTTAACTAGACTCTGGGGAGTAGTGTAAATGTTCTTGGACTGCCAGGGTTACTAGTTCATGATCCCTTACTAGAGTTTCAGCCCAATCCTATGCATGTCTACTCTGAAGTAAGGCCCACTATAGTCAATGAGGTTTACTCCCAAGAATGTGTGGATAGGATTGTAGCCTTAGTGAAAGAAATGTTCTATCAGCCCACGGTTGTAGGAAAACAATAGGAAAGTCGGAGATGAAATTCAGTTGATTGCACTACGAGAAAATGCTCAATGATTGATAAATCATTGAAACCTAATATATCCCTTCAAGTAATTTGGGGGCATTTTTAGTATGCATTCAAAAAATGAAGCAAACTATTTTATTGCAAGATACTCATCACCTCTCTTGATGGTGGAAGGGCATAAGATTGGGCAGGTCTAGTGTACATGCAGCAGTACAGGTCCAGTCTTGTTATACATGAATTTGACTCAACAGGAATGGCCCCTGCAAATGAGAAGGAATGTGCTGATCCCTGGAGAAGGGAAAAAATGCACCCCTTTAAAATCACAGTTTAAAAAACTGCTTTTTACTGTTGCAGAGAGACAGTCATGCAAGTGATTACAGGTATAACCTAAGGATCCACAGATTTCTCTATCTCAGAGCTGATGAGAAGGGCCCTTTAAATTAGAGGAAAACAGTTGTTTAATAATGCCAGAGCGGGCAGCAGGCTGACAATCCATCAATCATTCTCTCTGCAGGCTTCACTCCTCCTTCCCCCTGAGCACTTGAACTAAGACTAAATGGCAGCGATTATCACTTTCTCCATTCTTTCCCCCTTGCTGGGGCTCCTGATGAAGGGAGGGATTGCTGCCTCCTAGTGAAGCCTAAGTGCCTGGAGAGACACTGATTGCCTCTGTGTGCATTACAAAGGTCAGCAAGGCTGTTTTTAAATCACCAGAGAAAAGAGACTTTGTTTTTTAAATTGATTTGCTATAGTGCGTTTTTTTGCCATCCAAGTGAGTGCTTGGAATGGAACCCTCGTGAATAATGGCACTCAACCTGTATAGCCATGGATTTTGGAAATCAGAAAACTAAAAACAAGCCACCTTTTCTCTTACAACTATTAGAGCATGGCTAGTAACTGCAAAAGAAGAAAAAGTATAATACAATAATGAGCTTTTATTTCCAACTACTGAAATAGTTTCCATTAAGAATGAACAACTCCCAATCTCGGTCTTGTACAGTTGCTCTGTGAGGCTGCATGCTGTGAGGACACAGTTAAAACCCTGTGAAATGCATTTTACATTTTCAGAGGTCTAATGGTAATGGCCACAGTCTGTCCATCTGCATGACTGTTACAGAGATAATGAAATTACTCTGCTAGTGCAACAACCTGTTGAGCTATTGCATGTGTGTAGTGGTATTTTTGGAAGATTGTACAGCTCCGAGCATACACTATATTTCTATAGTCTTACCCTTTTCCCATTTTCACCACTCTCTGAAATATGGGAAGAGCCACAGTGTAGAGCCTGCCAGGCCATGCATTGCTATATGATTGTGCCTTAACACTGAAATTCCACACTGTAGAGTTTTTCTGTTCTGTATTCCACCCCCAGTTGTACTCGTATATTCCAGTATCGTATCATTGACGGTGGTGATAGTGAAGGGATAGTAATGTAGGAATTAACTAAGAATGTTTTTGCCCAAGATCAACAGAAGCCCTCCTGAGTCTTTCTTTCCCAAAAAGTGGATGACAATACAATACAGTTCAGCTGCTCATGGACTATTAGGGACCCAAGCCACTTGGAATGCATGATACAAATGGACATATTCAGTCATCCTTCCTTAATTTATAAAATAAAATGCTCAGTAATAGACTTGTCGAGGGGAATTTGTAGATTTCAGTAAGATTCAGATGTCAACTTTACTTTGTCAATGAAAGGCTTGATTTTTCTGAGTGCAGAAAGAATTACAACGAATGATGTCTGTTGTTTTTTTTTCCACTGGCAATGTCATGTTTACAGCAAATGCTCATCTGAACACATTGTGGCAGTGCACTATCATGGGAATGACTGCAGTATACATCAGCAGCCACAGCATATCAATCATTCTGGAGCAGAAGAATCATGGCAGCTCAGTGTGCAGCTATGGATTCAACAGTGCATTCATTTTTGACATCTATTCTCTGCTCCTTCTTCCTGAGTTTTTTCTCACTAGATTTCCCCTGTTGCTTCTTCCTTAAGCTATGATGAAGTCAGGTTTTCAGCTATGCATGTTGTTCTGTATCATGTCCTCTTTCCCCTGCTGTTCTGTACAAATGACTTTCTTTACAGGAACCCTTCAAATCTTTTCTGTGGTGTTTAATAATCAGGAATTTTCTTTGTAGACTTCCATGAAGAAGCCTTGGCTGCTTCTTAGTTTCCCTGCTGTAATAGTCGTATTCGTGGGCTTAAGGCTATTTAGTAACAATAAATATGCAGTGAGTATTGCTTTTTAATTTCCCATGAATCACATTCATGAATAAACTCTTAGTCCAACCTTGTTCACAGCCCTAATTTGATACTAAAATCTATTTGGCAACAGGTGGCACCACCAGGATGTTGCTGCTCATCCCTGGGTGCATAAAATCAAGCACAAGCTTTTGGAAGGACTGTTTAAGAGGAAGGCACCTTGCCTCTAGCAGTCTTAACAGCCCAACCCTATCTAAATTCCCACACAACAATGCAACAGTGTTGGTGCAGGCTGTGGGGGATTTTTGGCAGTTGGAGGTCTCCTCGGGCTAAGGGGACAGTTGTCCTCTTGCCCCTAGGTAAGCCCCAGCACTCTGCCTGCACCAGCGATATCGTTGGTGCAAGTCTGTGTTGATCTGTGCAACTGGATCAGGCTTGGGAAAGGCACAAAGTTCTTTAACATGAACTTTATTTTTTTTAAAGGATCTGGAAAGGAAATAGGAGAAACAGGACAATGTCTGGGATAAGAGACATTGTGGAAAAGATATCGCTTATTTCCTCTGGCACTAACTTCTCCATCAAGAAAGCTAGAAGGGACCACTAACTAGGTCAGAAGGAATTGAACAATCCCTTTGTATTGATTTTAGGTGCATATATTGTTGGGCAGGTATAATTGTACCTGTCATTCCAGTCCTCCAGGGAGTGTTACATTGTCTAATGTGTACTACTGTGGTAATCTTTAATTGATCTAGTCTAATATTTGAAATGTTGCTGAGACAGCGTGCTTGGTTAATCACCAGTGCCTCAGATAAAGCAATGCTTAGTAGCAAGCAATTTAAAGATTAAAATATGTCACTGGGGAAAAAAAAAAACATGGGTAAATATTTAATTGTCTAATCATGAAGTCTGAAATATTTTACTACTGGAAACAGGAATGCATATCTGAATTGCTTACTGAGCAACTGTGCAGGAATAATCTTAAGGGAAATGGCAGAAGGAAATGAATGTCTAGTCCACGTGGGCATCATTAACAGGAGGATCAAATTAGCTGCAGGTGCTTTGGAGAAGTACTTTAGTTTTGAGATACTTGGAGGAACCACTATACAAGTTTGTTGGGCAACAACAAGTTCACGAGATCTCAAAAGAGCAATGCTATTTTAGTCATACAGTCCACCTGCCAAACATATTATTTGCTAACAAAGGATGTTCAGATTCCATCTTTCAGGGACAGTGGGGCAGAGAAGGAAAGTTAATGCATTGTTCCAGAGACTAACGTATCAAAGTGTCAAAATTAGCAAGATTATGGGGAGTATTACATGCTGCAAGGTACTGATTATGGTCAGTGGGCTGATATAGGAGAATATTGGCATGGTTCTGACCAGTCTGCATGCTGGCACAGCGTGCACTGCACCGGTGCTTGTCATCACAAAAGTGCTGTAAAGCATTTTGCGGTGGAGTAGCAGTCAGCGGTACTGGTCCACGCTGCCTGTGTGTGGCAGCAGAAGGAGCAGCGTGTGCTGGAGAAGGAAAGTGTTGTGCTGAGCAGCGTGGAGGTGGGACAGGGCAGAACAGGGTGAGGGGTGGGTGCTGAGGAGTGGGCAGATGGACCTGGGATGGGGCTGAATCAGTGGTACTGGCATGCACCACATCCTATCCATCTTCCCAGGTCTTATCTGCTGACATGGGGCAATGTGGAGTTGCATCAGTGATTGAGCTTCCACAGGTTCAAGATGCCCCGTTGTGGCTGCTGGGCTTACGCCAGGGCAAGGAGACAAATGTCTCTTTACTGCAAGGAGACCTGTAGCAGCTAAAAGATGCAGCACTGGCTGTACCATTGAACAGAAATTTGCGCTGGATTGGGCTGCCCAGCACATTTTTTTAAATAAAGGCTTTCCATGGTTATAAGAGCAACTTCAAAACTTTAGCTTGAGACAGCAAGTTAAAGAACCAGACACAAGATAAAATTTCCTTTGATAAAGGACAAAACAAAATGACATGCATCACATTTTTTTTGCCTACCCCAGACTGGTGAGGGAAGGAAGGTGGGTTCAGTAGGTTTCATGCATTAAAAATTGGTCACTTGTGGCCCAAATCCTAATCATGGGGCATATTTTGAATCCTGCAGTTGGGGGACAGACAGTCGTGGAGGTCTCCTCAAGATAAGGGAATGTTTGTTCCCTTACCTCAGAGCCGCGTCGGCCTTACCTCAGTGCTGGAAAGTTGGTTAGGATTGTGCCCTGTGTTTAATAAGGTGGCCCAAATTAGACCCAAGTACAGGCTGTTGTCTTCATTGGGGGGTGCGAGGGTAAATAGAATGCCAGATGCAGGGGAGTGACAGCAAGATGCAGGTGTCCTGTGCTCTTAGGTGCTCCCTGAAGCATCTGGTGGGTTGCTGTGAGATACAAGAAGCTGAACTAGATGAGCCCTAGGCCTGATCCAGCAGGGCTTTTCTTATGTTCTTATGACATACTCAGATATGTACAGTAGGGTACAATCCTTTTTTAAATGGAAAAGGCAATTTGGAAAGAGTGACTGGCATTGGCAAAGCACCACAAGGAAGGGTGTGTTGCCCTTCCCCTTTCACCACTGGCCTACTCAGAATTGCAATTCCACACTTGAAACTCTGCAGGGAGAAAAGCTGCACAGGGGTGTCATGGAGGTGGCCTAGCAAAACCCCAGCATTCACAAGGGGGAGGGATATGGAACATGGAAACAGCAGATAGGGAAATACTACCCACCCAAAGAAATGCTACCCAAAGATCGGTGAAGGAATTGTGACTTGGATGCATTCTATTGGTTAGGTGGCAGTTTGATTAATCATAGCAACATGCTGTGCTATGCCTGTTTCAAAATGTTTAAATGAGACTAATTGCTTGGAATGTTGGGCAACTCAGTGGCTTTCTTTCTTTCTTTCTTTCTTTCTTTCTTTCTTTCTTTCTTTCTTTCTTTCTTTCTTTCTTTCTTTCTTTCTTTCTTTCTTTCTTTCTTTCTTTCTTTCTTTCTTTCTTTCTTTCTTTCTTTCTTTCTTTCTTTCTTTCTTTCTTTCTTTCTTTCTTTGACTGCTTCTCTGTTTGCTTTTGCTATTTCTTTAGCTTGGGGTTTGGGTTTCCCCTCCTTTCCATTGTTGTTCGTGCAGAGGGACTGTCAACAGTAAACACTAATGCCGACTGCCAGCAGATTATATTTTGTTTGCAGAGCTTGTATCTCACAACAGAGACTAACAGTTTCCCTCTGGTGTTTCTGGCTGACAAAGTTCTGGACTTGAGAACATTTTTTGAACACGATCTTTTTCAAACTGAACCTCAGTAATTGTATGACACAACTTTTCCTTCCCTTGAAGTACTTGAAGTACTACGGTCCAGTAGGTTTACTGTCATCTGTGTAAAGCAAGCTACCAACAAAAGAAGGGACCTTTGCAAGACCAGATTGGATTGTTTGTATCCAGTCAGATTGGTTAGATTTATTGTCGGAGGTGTGCATAAGGTGATTGGGGAATTCCAATCCTTTTGGAAGCCTGTGCTGCTGGAACTAGTGCTCCAGCTGCACAAGGTCCTTTACAGCAGTGTGAAAGCCAGGAAAGCACGGAAGGTGGGCTGTGCAGGAAACCTGAAGTGCAGTGTGCACAGCAGTTTTGGGAGGCTCCACAGGCACCGCTAAGTTGGTGGCAGGGAGGGGGAGGTTAATGGGTGTTCCCAGGTTTGAGGAAGGGCATTGGATGCAGTGTACGCTCCACCAGTGCAGCTGCAGTGGTGACAATGGTAGGGATTGGATTGAGCATTTAGTATATTTTTGTCTTACTTTAAGACAAAAACAAGTATATTTTGTTGGTTAACATACTAAAAAAAGTCATATTGCAAAGGGCAATTTTGACTAGTTCTGTCCAGCTCAACCATCAGGACAGCTTTCACTGCCAAAGTTGATCCTTGGAAGATGGGAGCCTGATGCATTGTTCATAAAAGTGTCTTCTAGTCCCTGTGTTATCTTTTTCCTAACACTGCTGCACACTTGCTATAGAGAGAATATAAAATATAACCTACATAACCTAGACTCTATCCTATAGAACCAGCTTCAGGATTAGTGGGTTCTAGGAACCATGTGTCATCTACTCTAATCTAATAAGCCTTTCCATTTTATGCTTGTAAAGCACCAAGTATACTGATCTGTATATAAAGGAATTTTATGATTTACAACAAAAACTTTGTTGAAATAAATTATCCAGGGATATTGAAAGTAGGGAAGAACAAATTGCAGTAGCAGTTCCCCCCGCCCCCCCTATCTGTAGGCAGTATACTGTAATTAGTATACAGGCCACGTCCCTGATGCCAGCGCACCTCCAGTGTCCGTATTGTATTTGTAATCAAGAATTTTAGAAAAAAACAGGTTGATTGCAGGCAAGCCTGTGCCCATACAAGTTACCCACATGTAGGGTCTGTTTACATACTTTACAAGAGTGCATAGTTCAGAGAGTAGGGCCTGCCAATATCCTTGGATTGTTTGTCGAAAAAGAGCTAACAGCAACCAGGGGGCAATTAGAGTTTTTAAATTAGATAATCAGGAACGTGACTGTTTACTTCCAAATGGATTCAGCATTTTGACGAGGTTTTCAGCCAGTGTCCAGGAATGACTTACAGCACAATCCTAACTTGCGCTGGATCAGGGAGGCCGGGACACCTGCCCTACATTCAGCACAAGTTCCAGGCTTTAAGCGGCTCAGCCTGGGACAAGGGGAAATGCTTCTCCTTACTCTGGGGAGAGCCACTGCAACCCCAATGGGTGTACTTGGATCTAAAGAGGTGGCACAGATCTGAGCAGATCTGGGCAGCACTGCCCGGGAACAGGGTCAGGATCCAGCACAAGTACCGGGTCCTGGCCCCACCCCTGTTCTCCCGTCGCCCGCTCACGGGCCTGCCCACCCTCTCTCTACCCTGAAACAATTCCTTCCCGTCTTTCCCTCACTTTTCCCACATCCCTCCCAGACCCCTGTGCCGGCCATCTCAGCTGACTCAATCGTACCTGCTGTTGGCACAGCAGAGGCTGGTTGCAACCTCTGTTGGCCAGTGCACATTCTTGCGCTGGCCCAACAGACACCCGAGGAGGCGCTAACGTGCTTTACGGGACTTGCACTGGCTGAGCACCTGGTTTGGATTGTGGTCTTAAGCATGAAGCTTCTAACCTCCCATGCTCTGTAATGTAAGCTGAGTTTATTTTCTTCACTTGTTGACCTGCCATCCTAGGGTGGTCCGTCGACAGAATGTTCCTTGGCATTCAGAAAGGATCTGTTGCACTGGCGGTTAAATTTAAGCCTGACAAAGCACTGGGGTTATGCTTAGGCATTGCTTCATCGTCTCGACCCTTGCAACTTACTGTTCCTTTTGAACCAGCAGCCACCTGTGAGAGGAACATTTTTGGAGTCGATACTTTGGTGGAGGGAAAGAAGTTGTTTTGACATTGTGCAGTTTCCATTTAGTTACATTGTAAATAAGTATTTTGGGCAGCCTTTTAAAATACATTCAAAATAACATGCTTCTCTGCTGGGGTCAGACTGCCCTGTCCAAAAATAAGAGAATACTAGAGATAGAAGGAGAAGCAGAGAAACATTACTTCTCTCAGTGAGTTCTGAAGATGTATCTGATATAAGCAGCTACTCATTCCTGCTTTTGGAGGGGGAGATTGAGGGCAGGCATCTAGAATCACAAAAGGTGTTGAAACCAACAGTATGGCTTATCTCTAGTAATCCATGACAGTGCATTCAGAGCACTGGCTTTAGTAACCTGGAATAATCTGGCTTTAACAGTCAGGCACAATGGTTAGTGTACTTATGTTCTATTTAATGAAATATTTCCCCTGGAATGGAGCAGCATGTTGTCTTGCTGTACTCTAAGGACTTGACCTCCAACCAACACGATAGTGTAAAAATGGGCAGTCATTTCAGAAATCGGAATGCTTTGGCTTCTGTTGCATGATACAGTAAAAATGTGTTAAATGTTCAGTGACTTGAAAAAATCCTCACTGTTGTAATGGGTATTTGAAATAATCACATGACTCTGCAGTGTTTGTTAGAGTAGAAGGAATCTTTTATGAATTTAAAAGCCAAAATATGTAGGATACCCAGCATGTAAAATGCATCCTCCTTCCTTGCAATCTGTATTTCACAAATACATTTCTTGGGAGTCGTACTGCATATGCAGGAATTAGAATGGTGCAAACCTTGTCTGAACTTACTGGTGGTGGTGGTGTTAATACTCATGCTGCTGAAAATTCCTGGATGCATCGGTCCTGCAGGTGTGGAGTGTCCCTATGTGCTGATCACCCAGGTGAAGGTTTATATAGTAGGCCACTGCAAACTCTAAGAGCACTGAAGTGCAAGCAGAGGCCAAGTCAGAGGGGAAGGAGTGAGTTACAGGCAGCTTCCTGTTTGAAGAACTTATAAAAAAATTCTTAGGCAAGATGTTAAAATATTTAAACTTATAAAAATGGTATGCACTTTTCCACAGTTGTGTAGCTTGGGAGGTCCCCAACTAGAATGTTATGGCCAATTAACCAGAAAAATAAAACACAGCTGCCTTATGTAATAAAAAGTGAATTTCTTTAACTCAAAACTGACCAATGAGACTGATTCTTCTGAGAACCAATGAGGTATTATTATGACACAGTAGGAAACCGATAAGACAGTGATTTTCAACCTTATTCATCTCACAGCACACTGGCAAGGTACAAAAATGGTCAAGGCAAACCATCAGTTTTTTGACAATTGACAAGGCACACTATGCTGCCAATGGGAGGCTCACATCCCCAATGGCCCTACTAATAAATGACCCAAATTTCCACAACACACCTGGGGACCATTCACAGCACACCAGTGTGGCATGGAACAGTGGTTGAAAATGGCTGCAGTAAGGTGTTAGTATGAGTCACCTCTCATTTTCGTGTATCAAAGCTAATACTAGAACTCTTATTCAGTTGTAAGAGTATCATCAGTTGGCCAATTGGCCACTGGATTTTGTTGGTTCCTGATTTTGTTGGGTGACCTGTACAGTTATATATTAAAATAATTAAATAAATAGTTAATGGGGGTTACATCAATCCTAATGATGCCACTGCATTTAGGCTGTGTGTATGGTATTGTAATTTATTCTGTATGGTCTGGTACAGGAGAAGGTCCATCATGGGTGTGATGTAATGAGCTCTTGTTCCAGGTGACTCAAACCCTAGTGATGACTCTGTATTATGGTTGATGGTATCCAAAGCTGAAGTGAGATCAGGTGGATGAACAGGGTCACATGCACTATGTCCCTCTCCTGCTGCAGAATGTCAACAAGGGGCAACCAAGGCCACCATATTGCCTAATAGCCCAGTCCTGAGCTTCCCAACACCCACTGGAGCAGCAATGCCAAAGCAGCTACCGTTGTATCCAGCAGGTGCTGAGAAGCAGCTGGAGGAACAAAAACAACTTTTGTTCTCTTCCCCTGGGGAAAACCTCAAGCCCGCAATGGGGCTTTTCAGGCCATTTTGCTGGAACAGACTTGAGAGACTTCCAGCCCAACACAGAGTTCAGGAGATCCACCGGTCCCATCCCCCTCTAGTTCCACCCCAGCCCTCAGAGTTGGTACTCATTTACAGTGGCGCATCCTTCTCTTGCCAGCACTGGACCCAATGCCAGCGCTCCTTTCTCACCAGGTGCCATAAACATGCTTTACAGGGCTCAGCGCTGTAAAGTAGCCAGCGCTGGGCAACTTTGGGATTGGACCCTAAGCTGATCAGTTTCCCAGCTGGCTAATAATAGTTAGATATGGTAATGGGTTGAGGACACATTATTGCTCATTCTTCTCCAAGCATATTATTGCGTAGTTGATGGAATCAAACTTGCTCAAACAATTGGGTTTAATGGAGGCCAAGAGGGATTCTAGGTCAGAATTTTTAACCAATATGATCCTCAAGTCAGAAGGATACAAGCAATTTTATCTTCAAAATGCCCTGCAAATAAAAGCAGCCTACTGATTTATTCATAGTTTAGTGACTGCATAACACTTTTAACTGTTTGGAAAATCTTCTCTGGGTGACATCATTTAGATATGATGATGTTGGAAAGAGTAAGACTTTGGTACCTACATCCCTATAGAAAACCCCTTGCTTCACATGGAGCCCAAGTGTGTTTAGTTTGATTTGTCCAGAGCCTTCCACTGCCTTTACTCAAGCAGTTGTCCCACGGTCTTCATCTTCAGACTATAGCAGGTCCCCAGAAAAGCAGGGAGCTATTGATTCAGTGGGGCAGGGCAGCTAGGTTAACTTGTGCCACAGGTGCCCTGCCATTCTGCACCCCAGGTGTGCTGCCATTTATGTTATGAGTTTCTTATGAGAGATGTAATATATCTAATTGTATTATTCATAAGATTTTTATATATGTGCAGTGTGGATATAGGCATGTGTGCATTTTGTGTAGGAATGATATTTGATTAAAAAAATGTACAGATATATAACAACTCTTGAATTATTTCATTTACATTTAATTTTAAGGGTGCTGATAACACGCCATTGGATGGCTGGTTTTTCCACAGCAGTTGCTCTACGAAAGAATTCCTAAGCTACAGTATGCTAACAGAAGCTCTACCAAGGTGTACACACACACGCACGCACGCACACACACACAGAGCCAGTATCCCCCCCCCTTGCCACTTACACACAGGCATGCACATGAATTCTTTCTCTCTCACACGCATACAGAGACACATGCACACAAACCCTTCCCAAATCACAGACAGAAACTGATGCCATTTCTACTCAGCTGCTGAGTGATTTCTTCTCTGGACAGGTTGCAACATGTCACCAGGATCTGCTATAGAAGGGGAAATTTGATGATGGACCAGGTGTTGTGTGCATGGATTTGAAGCGACAAATCGTTAAAAACCAAAAGCAGTGTCCTCAGACAGAGGCAGCCCAGGAGGACTAGAATACCCCAGCACTCTGGATTCTTGGGTTCCTCCTTAGAATATTCTCTCACACACGCACACCCTGTGGATTTTAATGCTTTTCCTTCCTTGACTGTCACTCTGTTGCATTCCTAGCGAGGTGGCCGCGGATCTGCGAAGAACATTTGAGCAAACCTTCCTGTTAACTGGCTCACAGAAACGGATTGCACATTTGATTATTTAGTTATAATGTGAAAGTGCTGATGATGGACTGGAGAGCTGTGTAAGTGGATATGATTTTGTTTACTTGATCAGTAAACCAAGGGTTTGGGTTCCTCCTTTTTCTTTCCAAAATGAAAAAAGCCATTCTCAGCAGATGCCTTTTATAGATACAATGAGAATGTTCCTAGTTTTGCTCTTCACTTGACACTGGCAAGTTACTCGTGCTGAAATTATGCAGTCTTGTTATTGAACGAATAGCTGAATAATGCATGTGAGTGACAAGCTTGAATCTAGACTGTTTCTTATCTTTTTGGTGCAGAATCTGCATATGCCTGTATGGATCAAAACCAGCCAGATATGACTCTCAGATTTTATTGTAAATAATTGCCAAAATTGTGAGCCTTTTTTGGTCTGGTGTTGCTAATGGTTTCCTCTCTAGCTGACAGAAGACACTTTTGTAGACTGAGAGAGGCTTTTGGTTGTATAGGCAAATCTACTGCAGAGTAAACATTGAGGCAGGGTACTGTTTTGCACTTACTAGGTGACTGCATTATTAGCCAAAAATTTTCCATTAAAGTTAATTCTTCCAAAACAAGCACCCCCAAATGCAGGCTATTGTCTCATATAAGTGTCGCCCTTTAATATACGTGGAAGCTAATAATATACGTGGAACCCAAATGAGGCTGTAGTATCATTCTGTAATTTCACTGAAATATCACACTTTTCTCTTAAAAATGTCTAGTGTCATGTGGAATAATAGCACTTCTTTTATATGATTTGTATGCTAGACTCTGTGTCATAGCCTGCTTTTGAAGAATCCATACTATCTACATCCTTGCAGACCAAGTATTCCAAATGAGATTCTACCAGTGTTGAGAAGAGTGTAGCTGTTACTGCCCTGGTCTTTGAAGGCATCAGGGATTGGCCAGATCAGACACTGGTTGAGGGATCATACCCATCAGGGCTGGACCAACACGTGCACTCTCCGCACTGGTAGCACTGGTAGTGCCCAATGTGCCATCAGAGGGAGGGAGGGAGCCCAATGTGGGACCTTGCCCCAGGGGTTCCACTAACTTGATAGTGATGCATGGTCTTTGATACAACCTGCTGTGGTGCTAGTGTCTTTCTCTCCAATGTGCAAAACTTGGCATTCGTACTTGTTGTTGATGTGTGCCCAGTACTCCACTAGTGCATCTGTGTATTTGCAGTCAGCCACAGCATTAAAATAACTGATGAAGCTATTAAATATGGTCAGCTCTCGCGTTAATTCCTGTGGAATGTTGTTTTGCAGCCTTTTTAGAGGCCACACGTTATCCTTTTCTGGAACCCATTTTGATAATGTAAAAGTCCCTTTGGCTCCCTTTGTGGGGCACCTTTTCTCACCTTGCATTTTGATGAATGCAGCTATAGCAAGGCTACCAGCAACCTTCTCCTTCTCAGTTCAGAGTTTTTCAGATCTAATTTTGGACCTTCTTTTCTGTTTTTGACTTGTGTACGTGTGTTTTGTTGCTGCTGCTAAATTTAACCTGCAAAGGATTACTGCACCCGGTATTATTAGAGACTAATTAAAAATAATGCTCTCGAAATGACCAGGCATACTAGTTTTCAGAAGGCAGCCTCACAGTCTGCAGTTAAGTATGCAAAGTAATTTGACTGGCTTCCTGCTTCACAAGATGACTTAAAATAGTTAGGGATTTTTTCCCCCCTATCGCACTTAAAATATCTGAGCATTAGCATAATGAAAGATAGTACAGCTTGCCTATAGTTTCAGCTAGAATTTCAATTTGGCCTGGAGAAAAAAACATCATGAGTACAAGCAGTTCTAATTCTGCCTTTCCTTAGAATATCAAGTGTAGGACCATGACAGAGCTGGGCATGCTGTGTCCAGTGCACATCTCATTACAAGACTCTCGAGTCCCTCTGACATTATTATAAAGATCCCCTTTACAGCACACATTGCTACAGGGACAAGAAGAGAAGACTCCATGATTTGATTATGTTAGACAAGGCACTTGACATCGTTTTGTTGTTGAGGGCACCCTGCACATTACAGGATCACAACCACACTAAGGAAACATTGGAAAAGAAAGTCGGTACTGGCCATGATAATACCTTCAGGCACTGAGGAGCAGGTGGGCAGCACTTGGCTCGGTTTGTCTCGGTAGTAAGTTAGATGGTGGGAATAAATATAAGATCTGCTTTCATATGCTCTTGAGTATTAAGTGATGTGACTTCTTCCCATTATTGATCAGAATCCAGCATGGACAAATCTAGGTTTCCATTTACTTATTTTATTCAATATATTTATATACTGCATATTAGGATTCAAAAAGCAATCAAGAAACTGAGCTAGTGCTTGCTTCTGGTATTATATTGGGAACTTCATACTAAGGGCCTAGCCTAGTGATTCAGGCTGACTGCAGCACTTGCTTCAAGCAGTGAGTTGGGGGAAGCAACAAACTGAGGAGAGGTCCCCTGCAGCCCATGTCTGCCCATATCCCACTGAACATCTTCCTGTTCTTGTTTATGTTCACTGATAGCAGGTGGGAACAGGATTGGGGCAGCAGCAATCCACTTCTTCCTCCAGTGGCACAGAGGAAAAGAAAAGGAAAAAGTGTTGTTATCACCACCACCACCTTCTTCATGCCCACCCAACTGCTTAGGAAAGCAACTGGGTGGGCAAGGAGAGGTGTAGCACGGTGATCTGGGGTCTGCCCCCATCCCCTTACCTTGTCTTCAGCTTTGGCACCACCTACTTCTTCCATATTTTGGTGAGCAGAGCATGCTGGGAGCACTCTGCATGGAGGATAGAGGCAATATCAGAGCTGAAGGTAAGAGACATGTGGCAGGCAGATCCTGGTTTTCACACTCTTGTTTCACCTTGCCTGTCTAGCTGCTTCCCTAAGGAGCCAGGTGGGCAAGGAGGAGGAGGGCAAGGAAGTGGTACTGGTGGCAGACGTGGGGGTGTATGCTAATTTGTTGCACTGTTTGTCTATGCACCTTGAGTGTAGACCTCACTCCTATAACCTCACTCCTATACTCCTCAAACTATTATTAAGCTATATTGGCAGGTCAGGATAAAGAGACAGTTGCAGTTGAATCTCCCATAACTGCAAGATATTAATCACAGTAACAGCTAGATCACAATGAAGTTTATTGGTGCTTATGTCCTGCATTAACTGTGAGCCATCAAGCATATGCAGCCTTTCTCCTGGTATAGCAGAGTGACTAGGCCAAAGTTTGAGGAGAAAATAGAGGTAAGTGACAATGTGTAGCAGCAGAAAAGGGCTTATAATAGCAAACTATTCAGTATCTTTTTCTCTTCCCCACATACAGAGCTAACATTCAAAGCTGGAGCAATATATTAATATAGCACAAAGCAAAGTCAGAAAGGCATAAAATGCAATGCAACTAGTAGGGGCTTCTGTAGAACCACATGATCTACAACAGGGATGTCAAACATAAGGCCTGGGGGCCGGATGCGGCCCACGGAAGCTTTTTATCCGGCCTTCAGGCTCTCAGCTGCTCAACCCTCAACTCTCAGCAGGCATCATGAATGCTATTTGGCCCTTGGTTTGGAACGTGTTTGACACCCCTGATCTACAACATGATGTACTGGCATAATCAGAAGACCCGTGGAAAGAAAAATACACAGCATGACTTTTGAGAAGGAAAGGAAGATGTTGCAGGAATTATCAGTGTGGTAGCATTAATTCAAGACCTGAGATTATTTTTTAGAATATGCCATCAACCAATCTGGCTGTAATTTTGTACTCAGTTCTGTCAATGTTGAGTGGTGCTGATTTTAACAAAAATTTAATGGCATGCATTCCTGGGCTTGAGGCTGCAGTCATAATTTGTAGAGCACCTAAAATAGGATGGATAACAACAGCCCCAGCCGACTCATTCTAACTAACTATGCCGAACCAATCTGAATTCCTTCTTTTTCAGAATAGCTAATTGGAGAAGGGCTTGGTGAATTTGGTTAACGTAATATACCTAGACCTGGCAATCTGTGAAAATGTTACTCAGTTGGTGTGTTTTCAGTGAAAACCTCCTTTAATTTCTGACAGCTCAGCCAGGTAAGATGTCACAGATTCAGTTTGTAGTTAGCAAGGTTTTACTATGATAGGTTAGTGCTTGTGCATTTATAATAGCGTTACAAATGAGCAAATCAGAAATGTGGTAGACGGATCGCAGTATTTTCAGTTCTCAAATGGTAGATTCCTAGCTCTTCACATCTCTTCTGTGCCATTGATAGATGGCCCATAATGTTCCCATTAAACTTCCATGAAGCCAATTGCATTTGTTATTAAAAGTAAAATGATTAGCTGCCAAGGGTGTTGTTTTTGAAGGAGGCTGCCAAAGAATTTTTCTTGGTGAACCAATTAAAGGGTTTAGATATGTTGCTATTTTCCAAAGAACCTTTTGGAACAGCGCTGATTGAAATCTGTGGAAGTGCTGAGTGGTAAAATGGAGGAGTCAAGGTGGGAGGATAGGGAAAGAAAAATAAAAGCTCTGCCTGCCCGTAAGGAGTTTCACACACCATCTTGTTCAGACCCAGAAGCTCTAAACTGATAAAAACAGCCAGGAAAGATGAGTCTCAAACTGATCAATACCTTTCAGATAAAGCTTTTATTTTGATCCCAGAGTGCTTTTCCAAAGATAAATAGTAGGAATTATTTAATTTTGATTGACAATTCCTTATGCACCAGACCACTTACACATTGCCCACCTCTTCAAATATACCAACAATAGATTTATCCATTTATTTTTACCCAGCTTTTCTTTTACCCAGCCTTTCTTTCCCAACAGTAAACCTCAAGGCAGCTTAAAACAGTATAACAAAAGCATAACAAAATACAGTCAGTTCTTGTTATCTGCTAGGGTGTTAGGTTCCCGGAAACCCTAGTGGATAGCAAATTCACAGATAACAAACCATTGATCCTGTGGCTACTGTGTGTGTGTGTGGGGGGGGGGGTGATGGGGTACCATCAGATGAAACCAGCAGAGTGCAGCAGGAAGTGCCAAAATATTTCTGAATGCTGCAGAGACCTTCCAGAGGCTTCAGGGACCTTCAAAATGGTGCCTGCAACCAGTGCAGACCCCTTTAAAATGACCAGTGGAAGCTTCCACTAACCATTTCAAGGGGATCCACATTGGTCACAGGTGCTACTCTGAAGGTCCCTGCTGCCTCTGGAAGGTCTCTGCTTAGCAAATAATGGGAGAAGGTAGCAATTCCATCCCTCGCAGATAAGCGAAGTCAAAGATAGCAAAGAGAATTGACTGTAACAATTAAAAAACACATTAAGGGCACAATCCTATCTTGCACTGGAACAGGCAAGCCAGGAGGCTTATGCTGTATCCAGCGTGAGATAGGGCAGCACAGTGGCTCAGCCGAAGGTAAGGGGAAACTCTTCCCCTTACCCCAGGTAAACCACTGCAGCCCCTATGGGTCTCCTCGGATTTGCGCCACCTCCTAAGAGTCCCAGCCCCACCGCCCGCTCCCAGGGCTGCCCACTGCCTGCCCCCCCGGAACGCCTCCCTCCTGCCTCCTCCCCGCCCAACCCAGAGTCTTGCGTTGGCCAAGCTCAGCCAAAGCAAGACTCAGTCCCTCCTTTGACTTGGAGGCTGAATTCAGCCTCCATGGGCCAATGCACCTCTGCGCGCTGGCCTAACCAACTCACGAGGAGGTGCACATGTGCCTTATGGCATGTTTGCAACCCTCCTCGGCCAGCACAAGGGACTTGCACCGCCCCAAAGGCACCTCAGGATTGTGCCCTAACTTAACTGTAGAAGGTCAAAAAAATTCTCACTACCATAATAAATACAGGTCCTGCCTCCTTACGCACAGATTCAGGACCCGTGGTTGTAACTAACTGCAGGTTCTAAACCCGCAGGGTCCAGGTGAAGACGAGACCTGTACCTTCCTAACATGACCAGAGGCGTGCTGTGACCTGTACCTCTGAATGCGTCCAGAGTGCTTTCTGAGGTTCAGGGAGACCTCCCTGGCCCTCAGAAGGCACTTCGGACACAAATGGAGCTATGCTCTGGACACGTTTGGCAGGTCTGTGTTACAGTTATCCAGCCTAGTTCCTCCCTCAAATATTGTAACAGCAAATGAAATGGAAATTATGTCAGAATATCTAGCTGTCATGAAAATTAACCTATGACCAGCTTCCCTGGCCCTCCTAATGCCTTTTAATGGCATAAAAACAGCACTTCCGGTTTTAATGGAAGTGACATTTTTTGGCCTAAATGGGAGCATAGCTCCCCTCACTCCGGAGGGTGCAGTGGGGGACTCTCCAGCATCCTCGGTTAAGTGAAACTGTGGATATAGGATCTGCAGCTATGGAGGCCCCCTGTATTAATCCATGAGAGAATCTCATAGAAGCTTCCATTTCTCCAAGTGTTTTCTTTTATAATGCAATTGTCATCCTGGCTGTTAGCTTCTTGCACTTTCCAAGCTCTTGAAGATAGCTGCAAACCAGGCTTCTCAAGGATACTATCTGTCCTTGCCAGCTGACTCCTCCACAGTTCGCTTCTCCACCAGTGGCAGAGCACGATCATGGGACACAATCCTAACCAACTTTCTGGCACTGACACAGCTGTGCCAGTGTGGCGTGCACTGCATCCTATAGTGGGAAGGCAGTCGAGGAGGCTTCCTTAAGGTCAGGGGTGCCCAAACCCCAGCCCTGGGGCCACTTGTGGCCCTTGAGGCCTCTCAATGCGGCCCTCAGAGAGCCCCCAGTCTCCAATGAGCCTCTGGCCCTCCGGAGATTTGTTGGAGCCCACACTGGCCCAACACAACTTCTCTCAGTGTGAGGGCTACTGTTTGACCTCTCGTGTGAGCTGTGGGATGAGAGCTCCCTCCACTGCTTGCTCTTTCACGTCTGTGATGCAGCAGCGGCAGCAAAGGAAAGGTCAACCTTGCTTTGTGCAAGGCCTTTTATAGGCCTTGAGCTATTGCAAGACCTTCATTCGTTCATACAAGTTCATCTTTAATATATTCATTTACGTAAACTTATGTAAATTTATTCAAATTTTAAATGTAAATTAATTCTTTTTTCCCCCACGGCCCCGACACAGTGTCAGAGAGCTGATGTGGCCCTCCTGCCAAAAACTTTGGACACCCCTGCTTAAGGTTATGGCATGTTTGTTACATTACCTTGGGGCTGCATTGCGGCTAGGTCAGTGCCAGAAAATTGGTTAGGATTGCACCCTTGGTCATCCATCCAAGGTTGCTTATCCTGCTTAGCTTTTTCAGGCAAGGTGTCAGCTCAACCGCCAGACCACACCTCCTGCATCATCCTTTTTTGACATAACTACTCATGGGCTACTCATACTACTTTCTTCGTTTCCCTGGGTAGACTCAATACATCTGAAAGCTGGGAAAATGTTCACATGACATTTCCAACAGTCTTATTGCATGTGTAGAGGGCAATCACTAATATAATGGTAAAGTGAAGCTTTCTAAGGCTGCAATCCTGTATGCCCTTATCTGGGAGTAAGTTCCAGTGAAAACAATGGGACTTACTTCTTAGTAGACATGCTTCGGATTGTGCTGAAATATGTGTACTTTTGGGTTTCCTTGCCTTTTAATGATAACCGTAGTTGTGAGGCCTTCCTTTCCACTGTGAAGAGCTTTGTTTCAGTTTGTAAAACTAAGCAGCTGTTCCTTGGGAAACAAAAACTAAATGTCAGGCTTTTGCTTAATTATCCAGTAGGCATCAAATCAATGGGTAGCATCCCCCATAATTGAAAATTAATTAGCTTTTTACTAAGAGACCAAAAGGTAATGAGGGAAGAGTAGCAAATTATAAAAGCTTTATATCCTATGCAAATTCTGCCTGTTGATATCTTTCACACCTCCATTCAATTTACTGCTTTCCAGCCATGAATTACTCTTCTGAGTGGAGTGTATTCAATTTCATGTCATTTTTCATTTCACTTGATTGAAAATAGAGGAGCGAGAACAAAAGGTTTATTTAAATGCTAGCATTAAAAGCTAAGAATGCTAATGTGTTACAGACTCATAATTTTTTTCTCCAGATAATTTAGTTTGTGGCACAGTCAAGAAGAAGGAAACATGTTTAGGGAAACCCTCTGAGGAATTAATGCCTGCAAAAACACAACATTTGCATCTTCCACTTAGATCATTAGGAGAGTTTGTTTCCTTTTATGTTAAAACTTCTTTGTCCCCACTGAGGTGCTTTGTGCACTTCTGAATTTTGTTGAGTTGATTCGTGGAGCACAGGAAACCGGTAGAATTGCAAGTATTTCTCCTTTGGTTATATAATGGTGGATGTTCAAGGCTAGTTAATTTAAGGGCAAGGGAGGGGCATATAAATATTTGCTTTAGTATCAAGAGAATATAATTACAGTCAGAGCAGGGCTAAGTTTAATACTTTATATAATGCAGCCATTGCAACATATTGTCATTAAAAAATATTGGTAAGCTCACGGTGGTGGGTCCATAACTTAATATAACTATAGTAAGCTGTTCAGAAATTTTGAATAGAGTTTTAAACCATAATTCAGCACAGGAGGTTGCCTTGCAGTGGTGGTCTTAAGTGCATTTTTAATGTGTGTAAATGAACAAGTGAGCCTCCCTTTTTCAGAAAGGTTCTACGGTGTTGATTGGCCAGTGCATTATGTGAAGATGGGTATCTGCTGTACTTCATTCCAGTTCCATGCAGTTTTTCCGTCAACAAGCATGTTAATGTACAAGAAACAGAATGTGGTTTTGGATCTGATGCTTCTCTTCTTCTGTTACTGGAGATCATGACAGATTTAGTCTAGCTGGAGCAGGGATGAACCAAAATCTGCTGCGTGTGTGGCCAGGCTTTCTCATTGGTGGTAGTGAAAGAGCTTAAATCCTGTAAACACCATGAAGCCTTAAACTGGATAATGTGCTTTATTGGACTTTCAGGGCTGTTGAAATGGGGACTGTAATGGCTCATTGCACAAGTGTGAGGAGGTTTCTTTAAAAAAAAAATCATTTTGCACTCATAATATCAAACTCCTTGCTAAAGACCACTGAGGCTAACTCATCACACAATTGAGATCTATCCATAATTAAACCGATGTGGGGTTTGCCAAATCTCCGTGTTTAAAATATTGACAATAATCATTTGCATGTCGTATTTGGTATTCAAGAAAATGCATCATAAAAAGTAACATCTCATTTAGTCTAATCTCCTATTACTGTTTAGCTAAAATTCCTTGTTGATTAATTTTGCAGATCCTAGTTGTTTTGAACAGTAACAGTTTAAATATGTATCAGGCATTCCAGTTCTGCTATATTGAAAAGGGAATGCTGCCTTAAAATGTACATTTTCTGAAACCATATAGAAGAGGCTTAATTTTTATCCTTTATTTTTAAATATTGGCATTTTTGACTCAGTCTAACTATTAATCTTGATTTTTAATATACTTTCAAAATCAGTCCGTTCCAGAGGAAATAGAGAGGTACTCAGCACTTGACATGATAAAACCCTTTGCTGAGACATTTTATAGTTGATAGGGAGTATTGTGCTAAATGATTGGTTACAGGTAAATGTTTACATTTAATTTTATTTGATGCATTAACAAAAGTACATTGTTGCAT
Organism: Tiliqua scincoides; assembly: GCF_035046505.1. Lineage (NCBI taxonomy): Eukaryota > Metazoa > Chordata > Lepidosauria > Squamata > Scincidae > Tiliqua > Tiliqua scincoides. Next base: position 233,925,412 of record NC_089821.1, read on the forward strand.
CTCATGCTGTACTAATGATAATGATAACAATGAAAATAATAATTTTATTTTACACGCATTTTATTTGATTCAAGCAGAGTATGCTACAAGTTCAGAACCTATTGATTAAGCCAGTGGTTTCCAAGCTTTTTAGAGGCCCAAGAGCCTGCTGCCTGATTTATAAATGCCAAACGGAGTGGCTATAATGATGGCTGGGCACCCAGTTAGTAGCTTGTTTAATTCTTGATGCACATGACCTAATCTGTCCTGTTTCGCAACCCAAAAATGTGGGTCACGATCCACTGGTGATTCCTGAACCAACCTTTCAGGAACTGCTGGGTTATTCTATTTGGTCACAAAACCTTTGCATGAGTACAAACTTGGGAGTTTGTTTTGGGAGAAAGCCCTCCCCCCATTAAGTCCAATATAGAGTGTGGACGTGCATATGATCCCTATTAGGCTACATTTACATTCTTTTTATGAAGAAAATTTCCCCATTATTGTTTAGTCCAGGGGTGCCCAAACCCTGGCCCTGGGGCCACTTGTGGCCCTCGAGGCCTCTCAATGCGGCCCTCAGAGAGCCCCCAGTCTCCAATGAGCCTCTGGCCCTCCGGAGATTTGTTGGAGCCCACACTGGCCCAACGCAACTTCTCTCAGTGTGAGGGCTACTGTTTGACCTCTCGTGTGAGCTGTGGGATGAGAGCTCCCTCCACTGCTTGCTCTTTCACGTCTGTGATGCAGCAGCGGCAGCAAAGGAAAGGTCAACCTTGCTTTGTGCAAGGCCTTTTATAGGCCTTGAGCTATTGCAAGACCTTCATTCGTTCATATAAGTTCATCTTCAATATATTCATTTACGTAAACTTATGTAAATTTATTCAAATTTTAAATGTAAAGTAATTCTTTTTTCCCCCACGGCCCCCGACACAGTGTCAGAGAGCTGATGTGGCCCTCCTGCCAAAAACTTTGGACACCCCTGGTTTAATCCATGTTTTCCAGTCCCCAGTTTATAAAGGGAACCCCCAAGTCACAACTAATCCCTTTAAGTCCCACCCACCTGTACATGGAACCATTTGGATCGGAAATCAAAGATTGGTTAGGCTGTATACCCTTCAAAGAAGCTGGCTCACCTGTGCCTTCTCAACTCTGATAAGCTTTTGGGTTTACATACAGAATTTTTCTTCTTTATTTTAACTTCTACAATGTGAGCCTTTCTGGAGTAACTTGTATTATTTTCAAGCGTGTTTACATTCTCGCACAGGTGCTGCAATAGCAATTTATTATATGTAAAAGTGAAGAAGCAGGATATTCCTGATTTTTTTAGTTAGGCACCCTAAGAAAAAACTGTATAACCCACAACCTTGCATTAAAATGGTGCATGCTGACAGTGCTGCAAGTCAATAGATTCACAGCAAGTATGAAATTGGTGTCTCAGATAAGAGAAAACCCCCACTGATTTTAGTGCAAGATTTGGGGGGGCGACAGGCACTGTATTAGGATTATGGATTTGGCCCTGACTGTATATACCAATTATGTAACAACACATGGCAATGAATTGCTGAGTGATTATAGTGTGCCTCCAGCAGAGTTTGGTTAGCAGGTACTGTAGGAGGCGAAAGACTGAATGAGTTAAACCACCCAAGATATAGACTGAAAATAGCTCTGAAAGGCATAGCTTGGATAACTTTATTGTTGCTATGAAATGGAATACATGCATAAAAAATAAGAACCACCAACATCAAGTGCTGGGCTTTTAGGGCACATATTCATAGAAAGCCCCTCCCACCCCGCGCACGCACACACAGAGAGAAAGTGATACCAGGAGAAACTAAAATTATAGCTAGATATTGGAATTCTTAAAGCACTAGTTTTGGGAAAACAGACTGAGATTATTTTCAGTTGCAATTTTCCTTTCATTCACGCTTCACTCGATTGGGCCATCACAATCCCAACTGTGCCTCAAACCTCCTTTTCATTGATTGGCTAAGGCGTCAATTGCACATAGAAGACAGGAAGAGGGGAAAGCAGTGATTGTGACTGCCTAATTTCCCACTTTTGAAAAGTGCCAGTGAGGATTTGTTATGCACCCTGTTCCTTTACCTGTCAGACTCAGAAGGAGAATGAGGGCGCAATCCTAATCAACTTTCCTGCGCTGACATAGCTGTGCCAGTATGGCTTGCACTGCATCCTGCAGTGGGGGGGGGGGCAATCAAGGGAGCCTCCTCAAATTAAGGGCATGTTTGTTACCTTACCTTGGGGCTACATTGCAGCTAGGTAGGTGCTGGAAATTTGGTTAGGTTTGCATCCTGAAAGTATAAAGGTACTTTCTTTTAAAAATTAAAAAAAGCAAACACAAACCAAGTTCATGTCTGGTTTGGCCCTAAGAATTGATGTAGCATGATGTTGAAATCATGACATGTGGGCAAATTGCTTTCAGGGAGTTTAACCAGGCTCTGCTGCATGTCAGGATTTAGGCTTTTTCTGTTGCTTCTTTCTGCTGACTTCATCTTGGAGAGGATCCAATTTATGCTGTGCAGACCAGAGTCTTTTCATAGGCCTCCAAATAGTGGCAGGATTTGCACATAACGTCTGATGTGGTTGGCACCCTTTGAATAGAGCTGCCATCCTAGGCAACTGTTTAGTCTTCTTATAGACCCTGCTGCTGGCCAGAACACAATCCAGCTCAAAGTCTGTAATTTGCCAGAATGAGATGGCAAACATTGGTTTGTGGGCATTCCTGTTTTGAACAGAACTGTTTTTCTTTATCATATAGAGCAGAGGTTTCCAAATTTTTAGAGGCCTTAGAGGCTCCTGCCTAATGTATAAATGCCAAGGAGTATGGTTATAATGGTGATTGAGCAACTGTGCTCCCCCCGTAGCAGCTTGTTTACCCCTGAATGCACTTAGCCCAGTGGTATTCAGACTGGGGTGTTGCGCCCCAGCCTTGAGGGCCCTGACCTCTGCCCTCTTAAGGGGCGGGTGCAGGGGGGAAGGCAGCAATGCTTGTGCAGGGCTCCTCGCACCTCCAGGGAACTGCTGCAGGGACTGGTGAGTACATTTCAGTCCCTGCAGCCCCCCCCAAGTGACGCAATTCTGGGGATTGTGTCACTGCCTTCCCCTTGCCCCGCTGCCTCCCTCTCCTCCCCTGCACAAACTCCCAGAGAGTTTGAAAACCGCAGATATAGCCAAATCTGCCTTGTTAATTTTGCCAACCACTAAAAATTGGGTCACAATCCACTGGTGGGTCCCGTACTCCAAGTTTGAGAACTGCTGATGCAGAGTATTTAGGTGTCTTTGGGAGATACATGCCGTAATGTGTCTAATTTTTGCATTCTGTGTTTCTTTTTCACATTATTCATCTAGTGCAGGGGTGTCAAAAGTCAGGCCTGCAGGATGGAGGTGGCCTGTGGAAGCTCTTTAATCGGCCCTCAGGCTCCCCAACAGCTGGTCTCAGTTGCTGAGTTGGGCTGTTACTGCTAAAGTGCAGCCTGCATGATAATTGGGCTTGCCCATATCTTGAAAATACGGTCAAGATTTGCGTATTTTGTCTTCTGTCATTTGCAGCTGAGTTCCTAAGAGAGAAAAATGTGCTTATTTCTGGTCATGACCAGAAATGATGTCAGTAATGTCATGATGTCAGTAATGACATCACTTCCTATTTAATGACATCCTCAGCAGGCATCCTCAGCCAGTCCTCAGCAGGCATCATGAATACTATTTGACCTGCTATATGAAATAAATTTGACAAACCTGATCTAGAGCAGCAATTTGCAACCTTTTTCATCACACGGCACACTGAGAGGGCACTAAAACTGTCAAGGCACACCATCAGTTTTTTGACAATTGACAAGGCACACCATGCTACTGATGGGAGGGGCTCACATCCCCCAATGACCCTAATAATAAATGACCCTCTCCCAAACATCCGTAGTGCAGCTGTGAACCATTCTCTGCACACTAATGTGCGGAGGCACACTGGTTGAAAATCACTGATCTAGAGTATCACACTGTGCTGAATGGCTAAGAACAAAGCTGATGGGTCTCTGAAGGAAGGGGTGCCAAATATTGAAACCCTGTAGGTGGCTGGATCAGAGATTTTCAACCTTCTTTCATCTCATGGCAAATTGACAAGGCACTAAAATTTTCAGAGCACACCATCAGTTCTTGGACAATTCTGCAAGACACACTGCACTGCTGGTGGGGTGCTCACATCCCCAAAAGGCCCTTTTGATAAATGATCCTCCCCAGCTCCCTTGGCATACCAGCAGACCATTTGTGGCATACCAGTGTGCCATGCCACACTGGTTGAAAATCGCTGCTTTAGATTGCAGAGCCAGCTAAAATAACAGCAAGAGAACTGTCACATAATGGGCTGGCACTATAGTAGTAACCCATGTATTCTAAGTAACATATGCTATCTAGAAATAACATATTTATATAAAAGATAGTGTAGTCATAGAGGGGATAAAAAATTGGATTAGAATAGAAGAAATCTGGATAATAACCTCCATCAAAGATATGTTTGATAGCTGACATTATGGAACTGTGTCAGCTTCTACCTTGGGCTTGTAAATGGTGTGCTACATAGCTGGGGCTATGAGGAACATCTCTTAATCCATCAAAATAAAATGTAGGCTCTGAATGCTCCATTACTGTGTATTGTACAAATGACAAAGAATCACTGTATTTGCCAATTATATCTTAACTAAAGCCCATTCATACACTCCACTACCTACACATTTGTCTGCTTGTAACATAACGACATTCGTTTTTTAATTTAAATGTTGATGTACTGCCTTTTCAGCTAAGATTTGTTCTTTCAATTCTGAAGGGCTGATGTGGGACTTCAAGGAGCTGTTTTACTTGAATACCTCATGATGGTGTATGATCTTTAATGTCCTAGGTTTGGAAATCCTAGTTTTGTTTTTGTGGTTTCTAATCTGTAGTGCTCTAAAAAAATTCATAGGTTTTAGTACATTGGACTTATAAACCTGAAAACTTTAAAGAATTCAGTGAATGCCTGCTGTATTGGACCTAAACAACCAATTCCTGCTATTTATATTTACTCACTAGCAACCCAATACTAGGCATGTCTACTCAGAAGTAAGTTTACTTGTTCAGTGTGGCTTACTTATTCCCATGAAAGTATGTATACTAGAATTGCAGCCTTATTTGCCTAAGTAAAGTCCACTGTGTTCAGTAGAGCTGTGTCTCTTGAGATTCTCCTCAATCTCTTGAGGACTGCAACCTGAAAGACATGATACAGCCATTGTAAAACAATTTATAGAAGCCTTACTCAATCCACTTTATAGTTGAAGCACTTTATATACAAAGCAGAATATAGTTTTTCTTGCGTACATTTTTAGATATCTCTTATAAATATCTCCCACTTTTTAAAAAATCATCTTCTATTTTGATGCTTCTAAAGTTGTGGAAAAACATCTTCCTTGACTAACTTCCATACGTGAAAAGTGTCATTCTGCTATTGTCCTCCTTCCTTGGTTTATAATTTTCAGAAGGGGAAAAAAATGAGAGAGATGTAGCACGTATTTTTACATCCATTTGCCCAGTTGTAAGCCAGAATAAATCCAGGTTCTTCTGTTTTAATGCCATCTCAAAGGTTAGCACTGTCAAAATGGCATATCATTCTAAGGTTTTGAAAAGGCCAGTTATCTTCCAAGAAGGTTTCTTTTTTCTTTAAGGAAAAAAAATGTCAGCTATGGACCTTTTGATTCAATAAGTACTTTAGAAAGATTAAATCACAAGTTTAGAAAGCTAAACAACAGGGTGTTGGAGCGCTTGAGTGAAGAAGAAAAAGAATGGACAAAGCAACTTGGGAGTTGTATTACAATAGAAACTACTTGAGTTTAATGAAAGGTGTGCATAAAAGAAGGTGTGTTGAGAGTGTAATTTGAAACTGAGCAGCAATTATTCTTGAAAAATAACTGACTAGTGATCTTGAAAGGGGTTTCAAAATGCATATGTAATATCTGTACTTTTCTTTACAGTTCTGCACAGAACAATTTATTTTCCTTTATTTTCTTTAATGAAAGAAATTAGTTTTGATCAAAATGAGGAAATCAGAGAGCAGTGAATGGAAAATGGATAATTGAAAGAATATTTAGACAATAGACACACACAATGTGAGAAGATAGTAGAGAATCAGGAATTCAGTTGAAACATAGTGAGTCAGATAAACAAACTTCTTGGCAAAATTACCCAATTCTAGTGTGAAGCATGTTAGCTTTAAAAACGGTATGGGCAGCTGCTGGGAGAGATGCAAACTTTTCTTGATCCCTCTTCTAGTTCAGTTTTTCAGATTGGTCTATGAATAAGATAGTAAATTTTGCTCTTCTTAACTAGGATGATGTTGATGGGTGTATAGCCTGAATGAGAGTGGGTTCTGTCATCCAAGCCATCTTAATATGTATTGTGGCAAACTTGGTTTAAACAGCTTTTTCTTGATTGAGAGAGGCTTGCTGGGACACAGGTGGGAAATTCCTTACACAGACCAAGAATTCCAGGAGTGGTGCATTATTTGGTGCTGTGCTTCCCTCAGTCCCTGTTTCTTGTGCAGAACTTGGGGTTTTGAGGCCATTAAGAACTGCAGAAGCCTGGAGAAGGTTTATGGTGCTTGGCTAACTTGCCTCGTGTATTATTACAGTTCAATTGCAGAATTCCTCGTTTGTGTTGAACAGCTTTTAAGTTTCCTGAGCTGTAAACCTGAACTTTTGAGAAGATATATGATGTAGAGTTAGATTGAATTTGCTCCTATCAATTTTCCTTTCAATTCTTTGTTTTGAATTTGATGTTGAATGTTCTCTCCAGTACCCTCAAAAGGCTAGAATATCCTCCAGATGTTCTCTGGGTATTCCTTGTCTGTATTGACAATCAATTATATTTCATTTTAGCCAATGCAGAGTTCAATGTGAAAAATGTCTTTTGGGGTTTCTTCATTTGGAATGGCCAGGAGAACATGACCAAGAAATGTGTGAGTGTGAAGACAAGTTTTAGCAGAATATCACCCTCCTGTGTAAAGTTTAGTACAGTATTTTTCCTATTTTTAAATGCCAAACTGTTGCAAATAAAAGTTGTGGCCAAATATTTTGGTTTTTTACAGCAGTATAATCTCTGTTTGAATGCAAGAAAAATCTGTTTTTAATGCAGTAAGCATGTCAAACCTTAGCTCTCAGTCCTTTAAATTAAAATATAATTTATTTAACCCTCTGAATTGTCAGCTTGTATGATTCTTCAATTTTACAAATAGTCTAATGTCGATTGGTAACCACATGTCAGGAAATAGGCTGAGCTTTTTATGAGGTGTCAGAGGTTTAAAATAGCTAGTGCTAGGCTCCTTGTATGTTTGTTAATTTCACATTGCCGTTTAATAATCAGTATGAACATAATGGTGGTTGGCTGCTTACATTCAAATACTCCACAGGTAATCACTGCACTTCTGAGTTATGATAAACCATTCTTTGTGAGCCCAAAAGTCCATGTGTGGAACCGAATTGTCTAACATAAGTTACTGTTCGCACACCTCATTAACTTAGTGATTGCCTACAACATGTTCTTTGTGCTAAGCAGAAGAACCATATAAATTCTCTCTCTCTCAAAAAAGAAAAAAATCTAGGCTTAATTTGGAGCCTGTTTAACAGTATTCTGTTTAAGTAAGTCTGATTCTGGATCAGCACCCACCCCCTCTCCAAAACTGGTTAGTAAGGATCAAACTGAAAACTATGACTCTTTTGGAGTCAATGATACAATGAGAAATGTTTAGGCAATAAGCTCACATTATGTAAAAATTTCATAATGTCTTTATTTTTCTCTGGATGTGTTTCTTCTACAGAGCTGCTCAGAAGTTGAACCTGTCTTCCAAAAAGAAGAAACATAGGCCTTCTGCATCCTCTGTTTCTGAATCTCATCTATTCGCTACCAAGTTCAGCACTATTCTTCAGACTTGCCCTCCACCTGCTCCACCATGTTTGTTGAGAGCGGTAAACAAAGTGAAAGATACTCCAGGACTGGGCAAGGTAGGAAGTAACTCACTACCAATATTCATTTGATTTTCTTTTGATTAGAGAAGAAAACTTTGCACACCAAAGAGTGGGGTTGCTTCACATCGGAGCTTTTCAACCAGTTTTGGCAAGTACAATTTTTCCAAAAACCATTTTTTCAAGTCCACTTTTCTGCTTACAACTGCTGCCACCACTGTTGTACACAAAAGTGGGTGGCTGCCTCACAGTTGTCGCTACAGTGAGGAAGTGCACTTTCTCTGTGGCAGTGGAGTCAAGTACCACCTGTCATACTGCAAAGTATTACTAATGGTACTTGTACCTCTAGTTGAAAAGCACTCCTTTTATATTCTATCTATGCAACAAATCGGTGTGTTGCTGTTCTGCAAATGCTACTCCATTGTTTACTGAAACAAATATGTACAATGTGAACAGCTGATACATGCCCCTTAATATGGTTAGAACATGTATTGAGGATCCCTAATTTCCCCAGAACAAGTAAATTGGAGGTTACGAACATGCTCCAGATCCTTATCCTTTATATACTTGCTTACAATAAATACCAGTCTGGTGTAATTTCTCATGTGCAGTTGGGGAAACATAAATTTCATTGACAAACATAGCGTAATACATTTCAGAAGAATTTGTAGGAAATAACTGAAAAATTTGAACTATTAATTCTAACTGATAATTTCCTACGTGGAATGTGAACTATCCTGTGTTTTCAGCTAACCATAAATTAATGTTGTGGTATAAATTGATAATTAAAATTTCCCTTTAGAACAGTAGAAAAGGGGGCAAAGTCTGGTTATCCCCAGTGGCTTAGCCAGGCTCCATTGGTGTTTGAATAGTAAAGGTCTTTGAAGACTTCTGGAGTATCATGTGACAACCCTCCTGTACTGTGTTTTTTTTCCAGTCCATAGTTCTTGTGTCTGAGTATGACTTTGAGTTGGTTAATACAAAGATGACACTTACTTTGCATCAGTGATGTATCTGCCTTATGTCCATGATGACATAAGTACCAGATTGGAGAACCTATTTGTAGGCTAGGAGCATTGGGATCAAATGCTTTAAAGCGACAATAGGTACTGAGCAACTGTCAGGAATAGGAGGTGCATACCCAGCAAATGGATTGTGGAAGACATGGAAATTGCTGAGTAAAGGCAAAACTTCATGTTGTGTTTTTTTAGGTGTACACCAAAAAATATTAAATATAAATGTGACAAGCAGATGTCTAAAAATGTAGACATAATGGTCCAGGAGTCAGCACTGGCAGTAGCTTACCCTTGGGTGAACGAACATACATTAAATAGCAAATCCTATAATAAGCTATCCAGTGTGATTGTGTTCTCATTATTCATTCATGCAGATAAAGAAATTACATTAACATTCTATGCTGTCTAGTTTATTTGCTCCTGCCACCAAACCTAAATAGTTTTCAAGGGAAATACAGTATACTAATACTATTTTTAAGATGCAGAAGATGAAGGATTGTTCTTGTCAAATTAGAACAATTATCAGATCTTTTAAAGAATATATGTAGGTTACTGGCAGCCCAATCCTAACCAACTTTCCAGTTGTAATGCTGCCATGCCAATGGAGCATGTGCTGCATTTCATGGGAAGAGGGCAGTCACGGAGGCCTCCTCAAGGTAAAGAAATGTTTGTTCCCTTACCTTGGGGTTGTGTTACAGCTACATCAGTACTAGAAAGATGGTTAGGCTGTTAGAGCAAAATTCTATATATAAGAAGCAGATCCTGTTATATTCAATGAATGGCTACTTCATTTACTGGCTGTATTCAATGAAGCATTCAGGGATGATGCTGGGAGCAGAAAGGAACCTCCACACAACCTGGAAGTGGGTCTTTAAGGTCTAAAAATAGCCATAGAAGCCTGGAAACGGAGTAGTTTGGCTGCGCAAAGGTAGAAGACCCAATTCTTGTGCTTTTTTGTGAGTTTGAAACCATTTACAATCCAACCCCAGTATCCAAGGATTCCAGTATCCGTGGGGGTTCTGGAATGGAACCCCCACGGTTACCGGGACCCAACTTGTATAGGCATGCAGTTGGGCAGACCAGTCCTATGCTTCCCGGCACCTGCTGGAGTAGTGGCGCCAAAGCAGCTACTGCTGTATCCAACAGGCACCGGGAAGCCACCGGTAGTCTCTTCGAGGGAACAGGACTTTTGTCCTCTTCCCCTAAGGAAAGCCCCGACCCCAGCAATGGGTCCCCTTGTGTCTGCACCAGCTATTTTGCATACCCAAGAGCCTGTATGTCAGGCCTTTTGGCCCAACACAGAGTACAGGATCCAGTGGAGCAGGGCTCTGCCGGTCCCACCCCTTCCTGCCCTGGTTCTTCCCCCCAGCCCGCCTTCGTTCCACCCTTCCCCACACTCCAGAGGCCATACCACGCCTGGTGGTTGCACTTACCTCTGGCAGCAGTGTGTCCTACTGCCAATGCTGGATCCAGCACCTGCCTAACACAGGTGCCAGCACTCCCTATTCACCGGGTGCCGTAAACATGCTTTATAGCATGTTTATGGCATCTCTCGCTGGCTCTAGGTGAGTATAGGATTGGGCCCTTAGCTTAAGCCAAGGGCACAATATAAAAATATAAACTGACTTATCTGAAGAACACGGCTGCCATTTGGTGTTTTTCTTCCTCCTGTAGTTATTTCTTTGCAAAACGTATTGAAATTCATTGGGATTTGGAATGAGTAACTCATTTCATCTGTATTCGCCCTTGACAATACAATAAGGATAACACTACAGCCCTAGCAGGATGGCGTCACTATTATTTTACCTTAATTCTCTTTTCACTCTGCTAACACCATCCTTCTGTTGCTTCTTAATGGAGTTGCACCAATGTCAAACGTGATTGTGCAGCTGGGACTCAAATTCCTAATGAGGGAGCAACAAGAGAGGAAAATTACATGTCATGGGTCTTCTCTGACCCTTCTCACTCTTCTGGATCAATTCCCATCCAAATACAATTAAAGCAAGATGTGTATGCTGCAGTGTGCTATACACTGCAAATGTGGTTAGCAGTCTCACACACCCTGTCACACATTTATGCATATACAACCCACGGATACTTAGGTTTTTATTTGAAGATTTTCAGCTAGATGATTCTGTGGATGATTCTGTGGATGATTCTGTAGATGATTCCCTTTGTTGCTTTTCCAAAAGAAATTGAACTGTGTTTTGGCACAAGTAATAAATATTTTATCATAACAAAGAATAGCTAGGTACACTTGCATCTCTTATTGCTGCTGTGTCCTGGTCTCTATATTCTTTATTCTGTTCAGGACTGAGTGGCAGGAGGTATAGTTTGAAAGGAGAACTTGTGGGCAAAGCAAGATAATCAGAAATTAACACTTAATTGAGGCAGATTTAACCAGCATTGGATTCTTGTCTGTATAGAAGATGTCTCAAAATCACTGCAGGTGACCCCAAAAGTTGTTTTCACATAGTTTCACAGCACTTGCCTAAATATAAATGTTTGCTAAAATGTTTGCTAAAGGTCAGTAAAAATGTATTAAAAGTGAAATATCAAGTTGCATTGTACCTAGCCACCGTTTTTTTTTTCTGTGATGGATGAACTGGTCTATCCTCGTGCCCTCTTTTCCTTTGTTGATGGAAAGGAACAAAGGAACCCAACTTGTATAGGCATGCAGTTGGGCAGACCAGTCCTATGCTTCCCGGCACCTGCTGGAGCAGTGGCACCAAAGCGGCTACTGCTGTATCCAACAGGCACCGGGAAGCCACCGGTAGTCTCTTCGAGGGAACAGGACTTTTGTCCTCTTCCCCTAAGGAAAGCCCCGACCCCAGCAATGGGTCTTTCCTCTTCCCTGTGATGTTACAAAAACAGTTTTATCTGCACTTTTAAAAAATGACTGCTGTGCAATTAGTGGTTGTGTGATTCTTGCTACTTTTAGCACTACTGCTACTTGTTAAAGTAGTTAGCATCTGTTTAGTGCTGTGGTGGATACTGTATAGAACACCTAAGCTACATACGACCTACCCAGAGAGGCTGCCATCCACCTACAATAGAGGAAGGAGAAGTAGGGAAATTTTGATCTTCCCGTTTTGATTTCTGGGTCAAAACGACTGTTGTTAGAGGACCAAAATATTCACTTTTATTCAGTTCTGTTTCCTGTCCTCATCTGCTGTTACTTCAGCACCATATTTGTCCTAGTTAGGGCTCTTTCCTAGAGTGACCTCAAGCAGGGACCATGTAGTGAGTGAATTGATGTCGTAATATCAAGTAGCCAATCAGATATGGCTATGTGGTGACAAGACTGAGGGCATTCGGACTATTCAGGCTACTTCATGAATAGGTGAATCATTTTATTTCTAAAGGAATTGGTCATGAGGATAAGAAGACTTGCTTATTGGAAGAAAGTTTTGCAGATCTAGGCAGCACCAGAGCAGAAGATAGAGATGAGGGTGGAAGAAGGAGACAAGGGAGCTGATAGATGTGTTTGCATTTGTAGAGGCAAAGAAGGGCGCAGGTTTCACAGGACACCCCATTGGCCTTAAGCATTCTGGGGCATCAGAGCTCATTACATGCAGCAAAGGGGTTAAGTATATTGCTTCATTTTGTGATCAGATCAATTTTCAGACTCTGAGGAGTAACAGAACTGGAGAGTTAAAAAATTAAATATTGCAAAGCTCACCGTTGATCTGAGAGCGAGCTAGGGATAGAGAATTAAGACTTGACACAAAGTACTTAAAGCATTCAAAGTTTTTGATGACTGAATAGTAAAATTAAGGACTGTAGCATTAATTGATGATATCAACCAATAAATGCCTTGTGGATTGATTGAAAAGGGTACCAGTCCATACTGAGAAAATAAAATTTAAATAATATGAAGGTGAAATGGAATGCATATGATTGAATGAAGAATCAGTGACTAAGCAGGGGTGCTCACACTTTTTTGGCTCGAGAGCTGCTTTGAAACCCAGCAAGGCCCGGAGATCTACCAGAGTTTTTTTTACAATGTTCGCACCATCATAACATATAACATTTATGTGTACAATGTATGTTGGTGCACCTTGAGCCCCACTGAGTATAACAGGACTTACTCCTGAGTAGACATGCCTAGGATTAGGCTGTGAGGCTGCAATCCTAGCCACACTTACCTGGCAGTAAGCCCCATTGAGTACAATGGGCCTTACTCCTGGCGTTTCCTCCCAGAGGCACCTGAAGGGGGGGTCGGCACTCCGCAATCTACTCATTTTGCCTTGCGATCTACCGGTAGATCGCGATCCACCTATTGAGCACACCTGGACTAAAGTAATAAAGTAAAATAAAAAATTATAATTGAAAAGTATACTATTTTATAAGGATAGATAATGTGGAAATTTCATTTTTTTTTTTTTTGGTCAGAAATTCTGATTTCACACAGATGTAAATGTAGTCAAGTGATTGTCTCATAACACAGGCCTGCAAAATTGAGGGTCAGAAAAGTTTTTCCCAAACTTTATGGTGGTTTGATATGAATTTGGGGTGCCGATTCCAAAAATGTCATCCGTCTTGCCCTATCACATCTAGTTTTGGAGATATAGTATAGCCTCATTAGTGAATGGTTCAAGCAGCTTCCTCATGAGGAAGCCATGGTGTAGGCTTCCTCATGAGGAAGCAGCTTGAACCATTCACTAAAGAGGCTATGCCGTGTCTCCAAAACTAGACGTGATAGGGCAAAACAGATGCCATTTTTGGAATCAGCACTCCAAATATACCCAGGAATTGGTGTAACGTTTAAGGAAGCAAAATGTGTGTTGGCCTGTGTAATTAGATGATTCATTGACTTAATCAAGCAATAGCTATCCATAAGGAGGCACAGGATGCAATCCTAACCAACTTTCCCACAGTGACACAGCTGAGCCAATGGGGCATGTGCTGCATCCTGCAAGTTGGGGACAGTCACAGAGGCTTCCTCAAGGTAAGGGAATGTTTGTTCGCTTACCTTGGAGCTGCATTGCCCTTACCTCGGTGCTGGAAAGTTGGTAGGATTGTGCCCACAATTACATTAGCTATAGTTTAAATTGTTATTTTACGATTAGTTCTCAGCAGAAGGTATCCCCATCACCACCACCACCAAAAAACAAAGGCAATATATGTCAGTTCATCTCACGAAATATATACTGTATGTGGGAGTGGGGTAAAACTTGACTGTGGATAGTGCACACGGGAACTTTTAGGGAAAAAAGAAAAATTTGCAGCAAATTATTCTGAAACCCATGTACTGCTTTTTCTGGAAAGCTTGTTCAGCTTCTGAAATATGTACTGCTAATAGTCATCTTAAGAACTTTTAAAAGGAAGCAAGAGGAAAAGCTATCTTTCCTTTTGGAACTTTAGCATTGGGATACGTAGTAAGTCAAAAGTTAATTGCTATAGGACAAATGAGAGTTAAAACCATTATCCCTTGGAAACAGTTTCTGAGGGGAAGAACAAAAACAGTTTCTCCTCAGAGTTACCATGGTTACCAAAATAGGAAAAAGAAGGAATACCCCATGAGGCATTTTAAGAAGACATGTGTGTTCATCATTGTAGTCCAACCAATTGTTCCATAAATTAAATAGTTAGTTCCACTTGGAAAGAAAGCCAGGTGGCCTTTAGCCCTCCAGTTAGAGTGGCCCATAACAGAGATATTCCTCAGAAAGCAGGTTTGATGGATCTGACTGGGGTCTTTGTTGGCTGGGTTCCAACTAAGTGTGCACTTTCAGAAAAATGTTTAATATCTTTCACTCTGCATTCTTCTTGTTGTTGATGACATTGAAGCTTTAGTCAAGTTGGAAGAACAGCTGTGAACCACAACAATGCTTTCCATTACACTGAATTTCGCTTTCAAAGCTAAACTTATTTTGACACTACCGGTGTTCCCCAATCATGTACCACCAGGCTAGGTTGTATTTCTATCTAAAACGGTTTATATGTGACACAGTGTGGAAGTGAGGAGAGATGTAGCTGCAGTCAGGGCCCATGAGAGGGGGTGCAGGGGGTAAATTGTACCCAGGTCCAAGGTCAAAAAGGGGACCCAGGACCCAAAGGAGGAGAGCTGGAAATTTCCTGGGATCTCAGAAAATGTTTCTGGAATTGTGTGAAGACTAGCATTCACATTTTGTGTAAGCCTACATAGTAGTTTAATACATTGTAATTTGTAGAAATTACTATCCAATGCAGAAGGAAAAGGACTCCAAAAGACAGTTTGTACCCCCCCGATAACTGTCCTCTCAAAGGCCCTGGCTGCAATATGTCCTGTATTCAGGTGTTGGGTGCAAGGACAACATTGGCTGTTGGACCTCTGTTTATATCTTACAGCTACCAACAACATCAGACTGTCTGGACAGTGGCAAAGTGAAGTTCATTACACCCTCATAATATTGTCAGAATGAGCGTAGGTCATGTTCTCAGTGGCGTCCAAGCTGTTTGGGCAACTTATGTAAGCTTTTGGCACCTAGAGCAGCAGTCATGAACACACTTATGAGGAAGTAAGCTGTCTTTTGGATGGAACATAACTATCTTTAGTCTCATTAACACTCTGTGATAACGCATTCTATGATAGTCCAGCTGGAAGCAGTGGAATATATTTCTGCATAATATTATGGTAATGTACTTTATTGTATTTTAACAAATTCTCTTTTCAATGCTGGACCACTGTTAGCTGTTGTAGGATCCTTTAAGACTTGGGGGCTTATTCACAACTATTTCAGCCCAGTACACTCACCATTGTCAAGTTTTAGTCACATTGCTTTGAACTGAAACATCATATGCAAACTGCTGCCAACTGCTCTTTGCCGAACTGAGTCCAGAGTGGTTTTTTACATCCTTACATAAGAACATAAGAACAGCCCCACTGGATCAGGCCATAGGCCCATCTAGTCCAGCTTCCTGTATCTCACAGCGGCCCACCAAATGCCCCAGGGAGCACACCAGATAACAAGAGACCTCATCCTGGTGCCCTCCCTTGCATCTGGCATCCTTCTCCCTCCCTGCTTCTCTCCTGGGTCAATTGAATTAGCTAGAGAAATGATTTTTGTGTGTGTTGTCCCATAACGAGTGTGCGGAGAGGATTAACAATGACACTAGCATCTCTGCTTGCCCATTATGGAACAATGCAAGAACAATATTTTATCTAGCTGGTTCAGTGGCCCAGAGAGCAGCAAGGCCAGATGGAAAACCCAGGGAAGAACAAGCTGCGGCTCCATCAGGCAATCTGGTATCTTGTCCAGCCTTATGAGAGCATGGTATGAAAACCTATAAATAGCTTGCCCAATGACTTTCTCAGAGATTTTGCTGGATATACATATTTATGGTTTGTCTTGTATAGTGTAGGATACCTGTCACTATATAGATCCCTGAGAATCTGATAGATTATCTGGAATCTTCCTTTAAATGTATAGCCATTGATAAATGAAAATTCTTAATATCTGTTCCTGTGCAAAAGTACTCTCTGGGTTATTGAACTTTCCTCTCATTTATTGTCTTCAAATATCAGATGAGTATAGATTAGAGTGGAGTAGAATACAGCACACTGCCTCTCTTTATGGGCATGTTTGTTAAAGTTTTAATTATAAACATGAAATGAAAAGCTGTGAAATGCTTTATTTTATACTAATACCTTGCAATGGGTTGATTTGATTTTTTTATTCATCTATTCCTTTTCTACTTCTTGTATTCCCACTAGTGCATTATATGTTGCATAACGCAGCTACTTCTTTGGATGTTAGCCTAGGCCTAGTTAATCAGTTCTAATTTGTTCTCCACCAAACTGCATTTTGGAATTTTGGAACTGTATTTTCAACACAGTTATTATCATTTGTAGAGGTTTAAATCCCTGTGGAGAGTGTTATTACAAATTAGGAAAGTCATGCTCAAAGAAAATTATACGGTGATTTGTCTTAATGATACTGAATAAAGAATTTAGTCTTGAAATTCTCCCAACTCAGGAACCAACATAATATATCCTTATTTATGGTACCGGCAGTTATAGATTGTGTTTTAAATAAATGCTTTCATATATGCATAGGTACTCTCAGACTTTCTGAAGCTTTTTCCCTCCCCAAAGACCTTAGACCTTTACTTTTGTTGTTTCATTCATCTCTGCATGTGCCCATGAGCTTGCTCAGTGGAAAGTGACAGGATGGTAAAGCTGCTGGAGACTTCACTATAGCACTTCTGCAATAACAGAGACTAATGATTCAACAGAATCTATTGATTCAGCCACAAGGTCACCTGGCTTTGCTCTTTCTTAAAGACGTTAGCTTTATCTTGACAAAGTATATGTTGGTGGTAGATTGGAAAAGATCTGAGAAGATATCTCCATGGTATGGAACAAATGTATTCCTTCACTTTTAATCTGAAAGACACAATTCCACCTCATGTTTGGAAGAAAGGTGTCTCAAAATATTACATATGAAATGGAGGGCTTTATTCTGTGTGGAAGAGAAGGACTGACTTGCATAGGCTTATTTACTTAAGGGCAGCCCAATCCTGAGCTGTCCGGGGCACCCAGGCACAGTGGCACCGAGAAGGGCTGCCACCGGATCCTGCGCCTCCCAAGCTACCGTGGGAGATGTCTCGGAAGAAGGGGACTTTCGTCCCCTTCCCCCGAGTAAGGTAAGCAGCCCCACAGTGGGGCGCAGCCCTACCTGAGTGCCCTGGATCCTGTGGAGCAGAGCACCGTGGACCTGCCCCCATCCCTCCCCCAGGCATGCCTCCAGCCTGCCCCCCTCCCCGCGTCACACCTCCCCATCCGGGAGACTGCCAAGCCGCGGAAGCTGGGCGACCACCCTGCGCTAGCCTAGCACCGGTGGGAGCCCGGCGCTGAGGCTGGCAAATGTGCCTTACGGCACATTTGCGACAGTGCTCAGTGGCATGGAGCTATGCCGCCGAGCACAGGATTGGGCCCTTAGATTTATGTCTTGACTTTCCCCTTGAAGGACTTACACATGCACATAGAACCACTTTCTAATGTAGTGATCCTATGTAGCTGGGATATGTGAATGTGAGTGGGACCAGTTGAATGAATCTTGCCCTCCTGAAAAAGTTGCATTTGGATAAGAAACACACATTATCTTCCCTGTGCATGTGGTAGTTGTATTCACTCATGTGCTCTGCAGCCATGTGAGATCACACAGTGGAGAAGTGGCTTCTATGTAGGAACAGTTGCATGTGATGGAGACTGTAGTCACCATCAGAATAGTGTGTTATGTGAAAGCTGCCTTATTGCTAGTCCAACACATGAGTTTTGAAGATTTGGTTTTAAGTCATTCCTTCCTCATTTATTATTGAATTTATTATTTTGTTGTTTTATAGGTTATGTATTTGAATTATTCTTATATTGCTCTGAAGTGTTTACTATGTGTTGCTTTAAGAGCTAGGCATAGAAGCAGTAATCACACCAATTATTTGTTTGCTCTTTTTGCACTTGCTTCCTTATTCTCTCTACTGCCCCCTTTCAGCTCTTTGGTATTATAATCAAAATACTACCACTATAGTTATGAAGTCCAATTGCTTTTGTGGATCATGGCCAACTTTTAGTGTCTACAACTTCCGTACGTACCACCTGGGAATATCAGTGCCAGGCAATGCAGAAAACAGATAAAATAGTGTATAGCTTTCTTCTTCATTTCTCTGGGTAGTAAGCATTGAGATTGTTCCCAATCAGTGTTATTTTAGTGGGAACAATAGTTGTCTGCTTGAACCAGGTTTCTCTAATTTGATGTATTGTCACACATGTAGCAACTAGTCCTGTATGTGCAATCACTGCAAGGTAGCCTGGGTTCAGACATAATGAAACCATAGTTTGTGGTTGTTTATGCTAACCAGAGTTAAGAACCTACACCATAGTTTGAGTATTCAGGTGAACTACAGGCAAACCATGGTTTAGAGATCCTTATCTGTTTTGCTTCTGGTTTTCGCAGTTCTCAACTGAAGTGTAAAAGTTCACATGTCTTGGACCTTTGATATTTTAAGAACTTTCTGTTGAAATAGGGATAGGAAGCCATTAGAAATTTGATTTTTCTCTGTAAACCTCTTTGGGAACTTTTTGTTATAAAGTGGTATATAATACAGTTATTAACTATAATAATAATATGAAATGACCCAGCCATTAAAATCTTTTAATAAGACCTACTCTTCATGTCATTGCCTAGGGAAGTGTAACTGGCATGTGGATCAGGGCCTTCTGTGTGGCAGCTTACCTGTTCTGCTTACCTGTTCAATCAGTTCTGCCAGTTCTTGTACTGTGATTATAATTGATGGCTATTGCTCTTTATTATTATCTACACTAATAATACTGTGATGTTCTGATAGTTGTTTCTTTTCTTATTGTTCTTTTCTTATTGTTATGTTCTGATAGTTGTTTTCTTTTCTTTTCTCACCCCTGCTAACTGGTTAAGAGGCACTTTTTCAAGTGGGTGCTCCTCTTTTATTCAGCAGGGGGAGAGTAACTGGCCCACCTCACTCCAGCAGTGTCTTTTCTAGTGGCTGTCTGCTGGTGTTGCATCTTTTTAGATTGTGAGCCTTTTGGGGACAGGGAGCCATTAGATATTTGATTTCTTTGTAAACCGCTTCGTGAACTTTTTGTTGAAAAGCGGTATATAAATACTGTTGTTGTTGTTGTTGTTGTTTTCTTGTTTTTATTGTTTATTGGTGTTATGATGTTGTGATCTGCACAGGGACCACTTGGTGATTTGCAGGATACAACTGATAAAATAACAAACGTTCACATTTCCAATGTAGTCTCTGGCATAAGACGTAACATGAAACCATAGTTTAGTTTAAAATACAGTTTCAGGTTCTGTCTTAATTTAAGATGAACTAGCTAGCTGGCTGTGAAGCTGGTTTTGTCAGTTTATAAACTGTGAAGCAGTTTTGTCAGCGCTGGTTTCTGTGTAAGGGCTTTGTGAAGCTGTTGCAGTGCTGTGCTGAAGTGTGGTCCATCAAATTCTCAAGGGATTTAAGTAACTAAACTGCAGCATTCTGAATTGATATCTCTGGGGATCTTTTCATTTGGAGGAAATGTTTCCATTTATTCTGATACTGACCCTTTTCAAATGGTATCTGGCATTGCACTAAAATAAATGGAGCGCCTGAACACTTATGTGAAAATTCAGAAAGTTTTGTTCTAATTGGCATCTTCTGATGCTTAACTCTTTACCTTTCCTCCTCTGTTTCCACCCACAGCATGCTGAAATGCTTGAAGGAAGCTTTACATTTTCCTCTAATGATGCCAGTCGCCACTGAATTCTTTTCAATAGTTAGATGCACGAAATCAGGACTGGCCTTAAGGCAGTTTGGCCAAATTGGGCCCCACTTGCAGAGGAGCTCTGCACGGGGGTGGTGAGCGGAGCTTCCGCAGCCAACACCTTGCTCTGTAGCTGATGCTCCACCATGGAATCTTCCATACCAATGTGTCACAAGGAGAGTGCGGCGAGCAGAGCATTACCTGCTCCTGGCTTGAAATCCACTCCCTCCTGGAAGCAGTTGACAAGGTGCTGGTGCCTTTCCACTGCCACTCATCCTGGAAAGTAGGGGGAGCCCACAAAAATTTTTGCATTGAGTCCTGCAGCTCCTAAGGCTGACCCTGCACTAAATATTAAAAACTTTAGCTAAATTAGTCTTTTGCTAACTGCTCTTTAGCATATTGGGTATGACTCCATAACGGTTACTGTGACTGGAATGTTAACTGTAAACTGGAACAAAGTATATATTAGAATAGTCAGAAGAATGGTTAATTGTACTTCATTCTTCATTTTGGTAGTTTAAAAGAGAAAAACAAATATTGTAATTTGTAACAAATAGTATAATTAACATTGTAACAAATATTGTAATTCATTGAGTGATTTCATTACATTTTTATGCAAAGTTGGGTTATGACTTTTCAAAAGTTCATGATATATCCTGTCGGGCTGAGACAGGGGCGTCTAAACTTTTGGCAGGAGGGTCACATGATCTCTCTGACACTGTGTTGGGGCCGGGGAAAAAAATTAATTTACATTTAAAATTTGAATAAATTTGCATAAATGAATATATTGGAGATACGAGAACTTATATGAATGAATGAAGGTCTTGCAATAGCTCAAGGCCTATAAAAGGCCTTGCACAAAGCAAGGCCAGCCTTTCCTTTGCTGCTGCTGCATCACAGATGTGAAACAGCAAGCAGTGGAGGAAGCCCTCGTCCCACAGCTCTCGCGAGAGGTTGAACAGTTGGCTGTCACGTTGAGAGCAGTTGCATCAGGCCAGTGTGGGCTCCAGCAAGCCTCTGGAGGGCCAGAGGCTCATTGAAGTCTGGGGGCTCCCTGAGGGCTGGATTGGGAGTCTTTGAGGGCTGCAAGTGCTCCCGGGGCCAGGGTTTGGACACCCCTGGGCTGAGATCTACAATCCAATTCTATCATTTACCTTACTTGGAAGTATGTCCCACTGGGTTTGATGAGTCTTATTCTCTTGTAAGTTACACAGGATTGAAGCTTGATTCAGTTCTGATTAACTAGAACAGACAAAAGAAAATATTTCTTTTCTCAGCATGTAATTAATCTGTGGAACTCCTTGCCACATGATGTGGTAATAGCATCTGGCCTAGATTCTTTTAAAAGGGAATTGGACAGATTTCTAGAGGAAAGGTCTATCACAGGTTACAAGCCATGATGGGTATGTGCAACCTCCTGGTTTTAGAAGTAGGCTACCTCAGAATGCCAGGTGCAAGTGCAAGTGTCAAACAGGATATGGGTATCTTGTTGTCTTGTGTGCTCCCTGAGGTGCCTGGTGGGCCACTGTGAAATACAGGAAGCTGGACTAGACGGGTCTTTGGCCTGATCTGATGGGGCTCTTCTTATGTAACTACCATTCTCAAATAACTGCTCCCTTAAGTGGTGTACTTGCAGTTTTCCAGCTCACAGAAGAGAAAACATGAACTTGCAGAAGTTTACAGTTCCAGTATTACAGAGCCCAGACTAGTAAACCACTCGAATCAACAGATATTTGCAGAAATGATCCAAGGACTATACATGCAAACCATCTTGTCATCTTCCCAACTATTGTATGGGACTATTCCAGGCAATGCTGTTAATAAATATTTACTAAATTTCTGTGGAATGTCGATAAATATGTCAACTTTGCTTATCTCTTCTGTACTGAAATCGGTAATTACTTTTCAGTATACATATTGGATTGGGTTCCTGTCTTCTGCAGATGGAAGGGAGCTTGTGCAGGTGCACTACCCTGCTGTAGTCACCTGTATCCCCAAAAGTCTGCATCTGACAGTCAAGGAATCCTCTGGAACCATACTTGAGGTGCTGATGGCCACCAGCTGGGTTCAAGACCTTATATATTAGTTCTGAGCACTTTGACGATAGGAGTTCCTATAGCCCAATGGAGAGGGTGCTGGGCTGTGGAGCACAAGGTCAGAGGTTTGAATCCTGCCTTAGCCAGCAGTGCAAAAAGCACTTTTGACTACAGGAGTTCCTATAGCCCAATGGAGAGAGTGCTGGGCTATGGAGCACAGGGTCGGAGGTTCGAATCCCACCCTAGCCAGCAGTGCAAAAAAAAAAAAAAAAAAGTGGGGGGAAAAAGGTGCCGGAACACTGTGCCGGTGCATTCTGTTACAAAAAAAGCTCTGCGTTCAGGTGTTCATATATATTTAAGCTGAACCTTCATTTTCTCTGATTGAGACTAATAGATGCAGGGGCAGGGGCTAGAACTATGCAGATGACCAGATGCCTGCCCCCCTGATGGAAAGGAGCTGCATTGCAGAGAGAGGAGAAAGGGGGAAGCCAATGAAGCCCTTCCCCCTGCACGTAGCTTGTCCTAAGAATAGGCTAGCATTAAAATAAAAGGAATAGATGTGCAATGCATATGTGTTTAGTTTTCTGGTCAGATGGCAGTACTCTAAGTACATGGGGGTGACCCAAAAGAGACTTGCCTTGTTCCTCCCATAAGAAATGTGACATGCCTATTAAAATAGTGTCAGACATAGTTAGCCTTCCTGAGGCTACTATCCTATACACACTTTTCTTTGTGTGTAGGATTTCCTTTGGACACAATGGGACTTACTCATGAGTAGACATGCATATGATTGTGCTGTATGGACCTCTTCTGCCTACCTCTGTACCTGGGTGGTTTACCCAGATTCAAAAGATTAGGAACAAAAATGTGCCTTTAGCCCACACACCTTAACTCCACACTCTGTCATCTGCCCTTTCCCAAAGGCCTTTGTCATGCATGCAAATAATTTAAACACTGGATTTGCCTTTAAATTACTGTCATCTCCCACAAGTGTGCTGAGCTATATGTTGGCATGAGATCTAACAGCGGCGTTAGGAATGTGTGTGCTGTCTGGCCACACAGAAGGTGGAGGCATGCATGCTGATTGATAACAGCATGTGCAGATGTGATAAACATAAGGAGGCCAGTGCTCCTTTGGGGGGAAAGTTGAACAGCGACACAAATGAGGAAACGGAGCTCCCCAGGAGACTCATGCTCAATGTGCAGTGGGAATTGTGAATCTTTTCCCATTTGCAGGGAATGATTTATCATAAGGACTATAATATGGCATGAGGCATTGCTGAAATTGAATGCCACCAAGCTATTTTCTATCTTATCATGGCATATTAATAATGCAGCAAAGATAATAGAGGTACAAATTAAAAATAACTAGATAGGGAAGATAAACAGCCGTTGTGAGTCTCAAGGGAACTGAGATTGGTTTAAATGAGTCAGGACAGTGCAGTACATATAGAAGAAAATACTTTCAGAGTTCCCCTCCTCCTCAAATGATTAATTTCTTAGAGTTCGGTAAAAACTTACTTTCTCTTGGCCTGGATTTTTATAAATGTATTTGTGTTCGTTTATAGAATGAAATTCATATTTGCTCAGGCCTTTGGGTTAGATGTATGTATGTATGTATGTATGTATGTATGTATGTATGTATGTATGTACGATGCTGGGAAATATGTTTGCAAATTCAGGTTGGACAATTGGTTTATCCAGTTTTCAGGTGTACTGTCACTTTGCCACCTCAACCCCAGCAAAATTTCCCTCCCTGACATTTGCTGCAGAATAAGGAGTTAATTATGTTGCCTCCCTTTCATGGTGTCTGACTCATTCATGTAGTTTATTCATGCAAGTTTATTGCAGTGGAAGAGTGGAGGTCAGTAATGGGAGGTTTCTCTCCCAACTTGGTTTTGTATACTCTTCCAGTGAACCACACTGTTCTCTCTCCAAAGGTCAAGAGATCAATTTTGAAGAATCCCACAGCAGTGCCACATATATTGACATGAACCATTATTTTATCTACAGAACAATAGGAGACAATGCAAAAAAGAAAAACTTATCCCCTAATCCTATCCCTCCCAAGCGACGACAAGAGAGTGTACACTGCATGCTGTGGTGGAGGGAGTGATCCGATGGCCTGGGAGAGATAAAAAGATTTTTTCTTTACCTTCCTGTAAGCCGACTGGGTTCCAACAGGTCTCATCTGACCTATGCCAGCTATTTATCTGGCATAATGGCAGGAAACGTGGTCTGGAGGTTGAGCTACCACTTTGCCTGAAAAAGTTAAGCAGGATCAACTTTGGTCTGGTCTTGGATGGGCAACTGGAATGCAGCTGACATAGTTTTGCAGAGAAGTGCGGAGTATGGCGGAATCAGCTGGCAGGAAATGGATAACATCTTGAGAGCCAGTCTGTGGCTTGAATTGTGGCTGCCTATGGAAGCTTGGAAAGCTAGAGCTGTAACCAGGATGATGACTGCACTATGAAGGGAAACATTTGGACAATTGTCCTCATAGAATAACACTTGTAAGAACACCATTTGAAAAAATTGGGTTTACGGTCAGCCTGCCTATGTAAACTGCTTTGAGTCTATGAGAAAGATGATTTACAAATACTGTAATAAAGAAGTCCAGGTGCCTTAGGAAGTATTTTGGGACAAGAAGAGGGAGATAGGATCCTGATATGTTCAACTGCTACCAAGATTTGCCCCATAATCACCAATGACCTGTCCCACCACAACCTTACCTGCTCTGGCATGAACTGAGTGAGCCATTGGTGCATGCATGTGGCCCCTGGCTATTCGTGCATGTGGTCCTGCAGTGCATAGCAGCAGTGTATCTTTAGCAACGCTGCACCAAGACTTATAGCAGCAGTCTTATGGTTGGACAAGAGTAGTCAGCAGAGTTTTCTGCAATGGAACGTATGGAAGGAAATACCACAAGTAGGTACAGGTGGTACCTTGGCATCTGCAGAAGTTCAGTTCCCACAACTCTCCCAGCGCAACTGGAGCTCTGCTCCGGTCGTGTCTGGAGGGTGTTCTGAGGGTTGGGGAGGCCGTGCACAGCCAGGGAAAACCAGAAGTAACTTTTTAGACTCATAGAAGGCATTCTGAGGGTGGGGGAGGCTGCATGCAACATCTCTGGTCCTCAGAAAACCACCTGGACACGATTGGAGCACAGCTCCGGTCACAATTGGAGGGGACAGGTCATGCCTCAGTGTGGGTCAGGGGAACCACACTGAGTCAAATCCACAGATTAAAAAACTGCAGATGATGAGGCCCAACCTATATAGCTACATTTCTATCCCTAGTCCTGTGTGGCCACAACTCAAATTATTGAATGAATACAAATAATACATGTCCTCTTCAAATCATCTGTTGATGAAATACAGCTGATACTTATTCTTCCTGGAGAAAAACACTGATTTGTTTTTTCACTGATTTGATTTGCAAGTATCTCTTTAAACAGCTCAGGAATTAGAACAGTTAAAGAAGTGCTCCTGTGAGTATCAATAACATCAGAGTAACATTTGAATGATTTTGCTCCTTGAGTGGAGTATTTTCAGAGAAAGAGAACTCAAATTCTGATTTGAATCTTTGATTTCATGTATTTTTTAAAAGTTATTTTTAAAGGAGCGAAAGTGTAAATTGATAGCATGATGATATTCTCTTTTCAGTGATTCATCAAGACTCTTTAATCTATTTAAATTGATTCTAGCTGAAAAATATGAAATAACTTTCCTATCCATGTGGATGCATTTTATTTAACAAAAACTGGGGATCAAATTAGCACCCATTGTGCTGCTTTAAAGTCAGAGTCCTCTCATTTCATCACCCAAAAATGATGACTTAAAGTTCAGTCGTACTGGCTAAAGTACCACTGAAAAATATGCAGAGTAGTACTAATGTACAAATTAATCTTCTGGCAGTTCCGTTATTGTCTGTGTTTGTTGATCGCATCTGATTAATAGCATAACTTTGGATAGCCCAGAAGAGAAAAACCAGAAGCCAGACTATGATTATGTTAACCATGCATATGTGAGGTAGATGAGAACATATGTTTGTATGATCATGAGCATCCAATGATAATAAGGTAGTTTCCATAAGATTGTAGGCATAGTCAGATTAACAGGCTGATTCATGAAAATATGTTTAGGATCGCAGCTTTTAGGGCAATTTTAAGCATTAGGTCTTACTGGTTGTTACTCTCTCTTGGAAAATCTTTTTCCCAGAGACTTTTTGTGCAAAGCAAAACAACAGATTTTTCAAAGGCTGAAATGATGAAAGTCTGGAATAAAATGCATAAGGTTGTAACCAAAAAGGACTGTGGAAGTCAGCTTCCAAGGAGGTAAATGAAACTTGCTGGTGGTTTTCAAACCAACTAGGTAGTTGGAAAAGAGGAACTAAATTTAAACTTATATGCTAAGTGCCCTCCTCTGTAGCTCCCTGAAACCATCCTAGCCAGTAACCTTGAGGCATGCTGAAAGCCTTCATTGGCTACTGTCCCCCATTAGTTCCTAAAGGAGAGAGATCTCCAAGTGTTTTAGTTGGCATCCTTCAGTCTCTGAAGACTATGGTATCGCGCTCTGAATAGTGATTCTGGAACAGTGTCCTCTCCAGTGCGCAAAGCCTGGGTAAGGTAGATATGGAGGATAGACTGTTACCCATGCAGCAAATCCCCCCTCTCCACATCACTGAAATGGTCCTATGGAAAGGCAGAAGCCAGTACAATTGGTTCCAGTGGCGTCGCAGGAGTTGCCAGAACGTGACTGTGTTCAGCCATGAACTGCCTTAGGGACTCCGGCTCCAGATTTTAGTGTGTTAGCATGGCGTTTATCCTGTGTATTAAATTCACTTCATAAAGTAAACAAGGAAGCTCCCTGAATTCATTACGTTGGGCCTTATGTGTTCTGTTGCTCATGTGTTATACCCCAATAACTCATTATTCTATGGAAACTAAAACAAAAATGTTTCTGTTGTTCATTGGTTACCACAAGTTTACACAAACAAAACAGCTGCCAAAGCCCACAAATATAAAATGAGAGGCTGTTGACAACTCCAAAGTCACCTGAGGGTTCACATTTCTGGTATTCAAATGAATCTCTGTAACTAAAAATTGGGAAAAAAAAATCATATTTCAGAATTTGCCGCTTAATAAGCCATTTTGAGGATGTTTTTGAATCTTGAATACATTTAGATACACAAATCTCTGTAGAGCCAATGCTGCATTCCTATTTTCTTGCTAAAGAAAGCTGGCAAGAAGGAATCAATGCTAGCTGGTCACTTGCTACATTCTGTCCTTCCTTATGTGCTACTGATCTGGATGCAAGGGAATGGGAGGGTAGATCATTAGATATGACGACCTATCAGTTAGATTGAACTTTGATTGGTGTGCCTCCTCTGAGGTAAAACAAAGCTTTGCCAAACATAGTTTTGATTGTATTGTGTTCAGCTAAAATGTTGATCTTCCCATCCAATTCTGCCATGTAGAAGGAGAGTATATATATTTTTGGAAGAAAGGTTTCAGTGTACATGGGCCATTTTGGATTTGATCTGTAAGGTGTGTGTGGTCATGTAGGTGCTTTATGGGGGTGCTTTGGAATATGTGTATGCTTATGACAAATGAGTACAAGTGTATGACTATATAGTATGTGTAAGAGAAAGTGTATGCACATGCAGGTATGCACCCTTGTTGGCTGGATGATATATGACCTTAACCCATCAATGGAGATTTTTAGTTCCTATCAAAAATAACATGCCAGAAGTGGGGGCATGATTGAAGTCACAGTGGGACCAATGTGCAAACCCCCCCCCTCTGTTTCCCACATTTACCAGGTTTCATAGTCCTTCCATGTGCTTTTTATAAAATATAAAACCTTCCAGGCCATGTTAAGCTTTTAGTGTAACATGTAGTTTGGCCCTAAGAAAATAGAGACTGAAGATGGTTCTGAGGCTTTAGTAGCCATATGAAATGACTAGATCTCATTTCCTCTTGACGTTGTTCTATTGTTTCTGTGGCTGCCTATCCCATGTATCCTGCTTTTAGATTCACAATTGGTCACATATGTGTTCAAAATGTACTCTTGATACAAATACCAGTTTTGTTATCGTTGTCATAACTGGTGCTCTGGGAAGACATACATTGCACGTTATTATTAGTAGTGTACTGTTATATGTCTTCAACAGATTAGGTGGAAAAAGACATCTTCAGAGGAGAAATTAGGTGCTTCTGAGAACTAGTGTCTGCAGTCAAAAAGGCTAATCATTCAAATGACAGGCGCACTTGCTTGGCTTTCCTCTTTGTCCTGCCCTGATTGAGACAAGATGAACATGCTGCTAGCCTTTTGCAGTGGTAATTTTGTTAGAACAATATCCTCCAGGAAAGGCTTTTACACGCCAAGGATGACAAGTATAGCAAATTGCTTAAAAGCCCAATCCTGCAGGCCTCTCGTTCTACAAGATGCCAAGCCTCTGATTCAAGAACACCACAAAGCTGGAACAGAGTAACTTTTGCAATAACCGAATCCTTTGTATTGCAGGGTTGGCTTGTTGTGCTTTTCTCTAAGGTTTTGTAGGCATTAGAGACATTGAAATAGCTGAAACAGAATACAAAATAGATTTACCTATTATTCCTATTAGTGAATACTAGGTGTATGTGATGGAAATATATATATTTTCATGTAATTTAGGGATTCGTGATCACTCTTTCAAGCATCAGCTTGCAGTGACCCCCTGTTAGAACTTATTTTTCACATTCATATCTTGTCCTGTGTAGTGTATGAAGGAGCAAGACAAATCACACTTCCCCCCTAAAGCTATTTATACAAAAAAAGTGAACATACTTGGGCTTATGACATGGCTAATGTCCCATCTAATTTGGCCCTTGGTCTCTTTTGTTATACTGTGTTCATTCATGGGCTGCTATGGAAAGATCCCATTTGCCGTGTTACTATATTGGTATAATGGAATTTTTCAGGCGTTGTTTTCTCTGTTATCCCTTCATCAAATTTGCATCTGATACACATTTACAATGTCTCTCACATCTGATTCAGCTCTTAACTATCAAAGAACCTGTGCTTTCTCTGTGCACCAAATTATAGTTTTCTCTTCTCACTTTCCTTTTTCTCAGCTTTTTGCCATTCAGCCATGCCTGTTTTGCTTTTTCTCATAAATGCCATTTTCTACCTTAAAACCTGTAGAAATGTTACTAATTCATTTTTTCTATAAAGTTGTTGATATCTATTCTCACAAATGAATGTTGTAAATATGATTGTAGCATATCTGCATGATCCATCTATTTTTTTTAAACAGGGTATATGTGTTGGATGATGGATTGCCTTACCAAAAAAAGCAATACAAGCTGCTGTATATAAACTGGTCCCTTATGATATACTACCCTTTTCAGCCTTGTATCAACATAGCATTCAACAAGGCATTCATTCAGAGTAGAGGGGAAAACACACCTAGCCTGAAGATCAGTATTTGTCTTCATTAAATCGATGATTGGCTAGTAAAATATACAACCTTTCCTTTGTCCAAATAGTATGCCAAGTAGAAAAAGGACAGGAGCAATATAGGTTGATTATGGGCATTTTAGGACCTGAAAAATCATGTTTCATGACATTGAACAGTAAGTTGGAGTCCATTTACCTACTGCTATATCATGCCTAAAATAAAACTAAAGAGTACAGGTGGGCCTACCAATATGCGGGGGTTCTATTCCAGGCCCCCATGGATACAGAAACTGGGGATATAGGGCAACGCTATACAAAAAACAGTTCCTGCATGCCCATTACCATGGATGTGCCGGAGCCACAGCATTGAGACTTGAGTCCCAAGTCTACGACCCCTTGACGCAAGTTGCCACAAGTCATAACGGTGGCTGTCACAACTCGTCCAGAGCCATTTTTTGAGTCATTTGACTCAAGTTCAAGTCTTTTTGAAAAGTGGGTCAAGCCGAAGCAGCCCAAAAAATAATAATAAAAAGCAAGCACACAGACAAAACAAAGTTACAAGCACACACCAAAATGAGTCGACTTGAGTCTATTAAAGTATTTCATATTTAGGGTAAAACCCCCAAGTACCGAGTCAGTGCCCAAGTCAGTTTTTGACATGCGTGATTTGAGCCCGTCGCAAAAAAGTGTGATTTTACAACTTGAGTCTGGGTCATCTGCGTCTCAGCCCATCCCTGTCCATTATATTACCTTGTGTTTTCTGTAGTCTTGCTTGGAAGCATGTGTGTTTCTTGCTTAAACATTCAAGCTTAAATGAAGAACTAAATGTGCAGGCAGCTAGGACTTCAAGTTTAAAGGGCAAGGGAATAGAGGCTTAAGCAATTGTGCATGGTGTGGCAGGAGTGAAACATTTTTCTCCGTCTCTCACAATACTAGATCTAGGGGTCATCCCATGAAACAGACTGAATGGAGATTTAGGATAGACAAAAAGAAGCACTTCATGCAGCATATAATCAGTCTGTGGGATTTGTTACCACAAGCTGCAGTGATGGCCACTAACTTGGATGGTTTTAAAAAGGGATTGGATCAACTGTTGGAGGTCTGTCAGTGATGGCTATATATCAGTAGGAATAAATATCTGAATATCAGTTGCAAGCGGGCAATGGCCTGCGGGACGCAAAATGCAGGACTTAGGCAGCAAGGCTCTCCTTTTGTTCTTAAGTTAGGAAGATTTAGCTGATTTCCATTGTGTTCATTGTTGACAATGATTGCAGATTCGCATTTAATGGTCCAGGACAGTAGAAAAAAACTAATTCTAAGGTGTGATGGTCAGGCCGCAATAATATTATAGTTGATGTATCAATTGCACTATGCCACTCAAGGTTCGTCCTCCACCGTACTACTTTGCATGGTCTACCTATTCGAAGTACCACTGGAAGTAACTGGTGATGACATCATTGCCAGTTACTTCTGGATTGGAAGGCCAAATGCGATGTGAAAAACACCAGTAAGCGGCTCAGGGTGAACGGGAAGGCTTTTCCAAGTGCAGAAAAACATGTTTTGCAGCTCTACCCACTGAGCCGAGTGTCCTACTGCAGTTTGTTGCATTGTGTTTCTGGTCTCACTGTCAGGCGATAGGTGTGCAGGGGTCCTGCAAATACCACCAGATGCCACCTCAAGTACCACTGGTGGTACCCATACCACTGGTTGAGAAAAACTGTACTATGCTTATTTTTGCAGGCTAATTTAGATTTGTTACATAATTATCTTGTTCTGGTCAGTATTACAAGAAGAAAAAAAAGAAAACAAGCAGGTACGCTGTAGTCCATTTACTGTATAATATTAGGACAGATTCCAAATCTTCAGAAAGAAAGGGTTTTTTTCAGGGAAACCAGTAATTTAGCCAAGAAAAAGGGAAGATTCGCTTTCAGTGAAGCAACAAGATGTTATAACTGCCATAAATAAAAGCTGACTGTGGAAATTATTTTGACTTCCCAGGTGTACAAATCACCCAAGAAGAGATTAACTCATGTTTTTTTGATGTGGTTTAGTGTAATCTAAAATCCCCTCATAAAGAAAGATATTTAATTAGGACTTTTTAAATTTCTGTTCTTCCTGTGCTGCTAAGCTTTGCAAAATCACCTGTCTTTGACAAATAAGAATCATTGCTGAATGAAATTTTAGAATAAATGAATTTTCCACTTTGGATGTACAAGGAAAGTTTCCAGTTCACTAAGTAGTTGATTTTTTTTTTTTGGCAGGGCAGGGGAGAGGGGTTTGCATTTCATTCCTTCAGCAAAGTTACTTTACATTTCTGACAGCTAAAAATGAAATCAGACATAACTGAGAAAGTTATTATCCTGCTTGAACCATGGAATGGTTCAAATCTCTACATGATGAAGATTCTGAGCTCCATATGCACCAAGGCAACATCTTCTGCACTCAATTCATATTAGTCCTGATATATGCATATCATCTTAAGCAGGGCTTTTTTCTAATGGAATGCGGGGGGACGGAGTTCCGGCACCTTTTTGCAGGGGCCCCTCCCCTTTGGAGGCATTCCAGGAGGGGGGGAGCAAAATAGAGGCATTCGCTGGGTGGGTGCTGGGGGGTGCAGGGTGGGCAGGCACCTGGCCCCTGCCTGACCGCACAACGACCCCCTCCTGCCCCCATCCCCAAGCTCTCACCTGAGCCCAGCCCGTCTCCCCTTCCCCCATGCTCTGCTTCCCCACGCAGCTTCCAAGCTGGTGGAGGGCACGGGGGACACACGCCAACGCCGAGGAGGAGGATGGACAGCCAGCCAGCCAGGGAGATGGGCTGCGGCACCCACGGAATGCCCAGATACTGGCTTGGCGGAGGAGGAGGGGAAGGAAGCTGGCTGATGCAGCCCCCGTGCCAATCTGCAGCACGAGCCTAGGCATGTCTACTCAGAAGTATGTCTCATTGTGCTCAATGGGGCTTGCTCCTGGGAAAGGGTGCATAGCCTTGCAGCCTGAGAGCCCAAGCATGTCTACTCAGAAGTAATTTCCACTGTGTTCAATGGGGCTTACTCCGAGGAAAGTGTCATAGCCTTGCAGCCTGAGTAGACAGGCAGAGGAAGGGCTCTGTGGCTGCAGTCCTCTCCACACTTTCCTGGGAGGAAGCCCCACTGCTTCTAGTGGGACTGACTTCTGAGTAGACAGGCAGAGGAGGGGCTCTGAGGTGGCCATCCTCTCCACACTTTCCTGGGAGGAAGCCCCACTGCCTCTAGTGGGACTGACTTCTGAGTAGACAGGCACAGGAGGGGCTCTGAGGCTGCAGTCCTGTCCACACTTTCCTGGGAGGAAGCCCCACTGCCTCTAATGGGACTGACTTCTGAGTAGACAGGCACAGGATTGGGCCCTGAGGCTGCCATCCTATCCACAGTAAGCCCCATTCACTAAAGTGGACTTCTGAGTAGACATGCATAGGATTGGGCTCTTAGAATCCTAGGCACTTTCCTGGGAGTAAGCTCCATTGACTAGAACAAGATGTATTTCAGAGTAGACATACCTAGGATTGGGCTCTTAGTTCTGGCAGAGATATATATCTGCACCCGTTTTCACACGCTAAGGGCAGGTGAAAAGGGATTCTACGTGTGTACAATGTGCTGTCCAGCCTTGCCAGAGATCCTCATCATCCTTCCCCCACAAGCATGCCCTCCGCCAGCCAGCATTAGCAATGCACAGCAGCTGCTCAGGGCAGCAGAGAACATACAATTCCCAAAGACACAGAGTATTCTGATACCTGAATTAAACCATATTTAATTGCTTGTTTGCAAACGTAGCTGTTTCTGTGTGCACCTAAGGACCCCTCTCGTGTAAGAATTCCTTTTTTGTTCTTACTCCCACAGTTGCTTAGAGTAATTTTACTACATGGAACTCATGTAAGCCATTTTTCGGAATCCATTCACTGCTTCCTCTCCTCGAAGTAGTGCCACACTACATACTACATGCTACAAGTGCACCTGTACAGTATTTTTCCCCATGTGTAGAAAAAATAGCTAGGGGGAAGGGGATGTGGAGATTGACAGCCCAATCCTATGCATGTCTACTCAGAAGTAAGTTCATCTTTAGGGGGGAAGCACATAAAAGATAATTTATTTCTCCAATAAAAAATGGTTTATAAATAAATAAATAAATAAATAAATAAATAAATAAATAAATAAAAGATTAACAAGTTGTGAGTTCCTGCACCTTTTTATTTACAAAAAAAGCACTGATCTTAAGCTAATTATGATGTGCCCCAGACGGAAAGCAAAAATAAGCAAGGACAAGGAGCATCTGTCCAGAGACGACTGTAGGACACAGATAAATGTAGTAAAACACATCCAGTTGGTTTAATTAGGCAAACAATTCCACAGGGCCTGGTGAACAAATTCCCTAGAATGACTAGCTGTGGAACTTTTGAGCTCCGGGACCCACTTTTCAGAATGACAATCTCTTGGGACCTACCAGAAGCAATGTCATAAATCTGGAAGTGATGTCATGGTTGAAATTAACATCATCAAGCAGGAAAATTTTTGGACAGTCCGAGGCTGCAATCCTAACCAAACTTACCCAGGAGTAAGCCCCATTGACTATCATTGTTTAAAAGCATATACGCAGTAGCCTGTTAAAAGAACAGATCTGTAACATTTCCCCAAATGCAGTCAACATACCATGGGAACCCACCTGAAATTGGCTCGCAACCCACCTTGTGGGGTCTTGACCCACAATTTGAGAAACACTGGACTAGCTAATCTGGGTAAAGTAGCTTGTAGTTTGCATTGCTGCAGGAAAATAGGCAGAGAGCAGGGAACACAATCTGATGAAGTTCCTGCAGTTACTGCTGTAACAAGCTCCATTTGATCTGCACACCAGCCCTGTGTGGTAGATTCACATACTTTTTAGGTGGGCTACATCATATCCTATGTATGTATTTTTTGTGCGTGAAAATTATAGTGAAACTTTGACTGGCCGCTTAATGCATAAGGCTAAAATCTTTGTACTTTGTTCACCCAAAAATATTTGTGTGCGTTTTATTGTCTGTGTATATGGATCCTAAATTTTGTTCTCTCTCTCTCTCTCACTAATCTGATCCATAAAAACTCAGCATAATTAGATTAGCATTTTGAATGGCTCAGACTTCATAAAGCTCTGTTAATAAAACAGAAAAAGCGCTAATAAAATTAAAGGAAGGTCTGTATGCCTGTTTTTTCAGAGTCACAGCAATGGAATTCACTGGATACATTTACTTGTCAGCTGGCGGCAAAACTCATGTTATACTAGAAAGATTCAGTAAACAGTTTGTCTTTATATTTCTTTAAAGGATCATATTTAAAAGTCTGTGCTATGCTCTCAGATGGGAATGATTATGCCTTCTTTCTTACACTGGAAGACCTGATTCTCATTGACATTGTTTTTGCTATTTTATAGTTAACAATTGCCAGAGTTCTGCTCTGAGGGTTATACTTTCAGGCTGAGAAAAAAAAATTAAGATTCTTCCATTTCCAGCATTACATCTGTCTGTATGCATACTGTATTGCATTTCAAACACTGCATATGTAAATACACACAAACATACGTGTATGGATGTGCATACAGTTTGAAATGGAATAATCTAAAGCTAGTGAAAGTATAGGAAATGTTCTAGCTACATGAAACTTTAAAAGTACACTTGGTCCTCCTAATCCATTGGGTTTTGGTTCCAGATCTTCCTGTGAATCGGGAATTCTACGTATACTTGGGTCCACTCCCAAAACTTGCACAATTGCTTACCTGGAGCCTTTGAAGGAGGCTGGCAGCCCACTCTTTTGACCTCCATGAGCTGCAGAATGACTCGCAGAAGCCTCTGGAAACTACTTTTGGTCAAACTGGAAGTTGACTCTGAAAACTGGAAATAGCTTCTGGAAGATTCTGTGGGTCATTCTGAGGTCCTTGGAGACTAATAGAGTGGATTACCAGCCCAGCACGACCCAGGAGAGTCATAAGAACATAAGAACATAAGAACAGCCCCACTGGATCAGGCCATAGGCCCATCTAGTCCAGCTTCCTGTATCTCACAGCGGCCCACCAAATGCCCCAGGGAGCACACCAGATAACAAGAGACCTCATCCTGGTGCTCTCCCCTACATCTGGCATTCTGACTTAACCCATTCCTAAAATCAGGAGGTTGCGCATACACATCATGGCTTGTACCCCATAATGGATTTTTCCTCCAGAAACTCGTCCAATCCCCTTTTAAAGGCGTCTAGGCTAGACGCCAGCACCACATCCTGTGGCAAGGAGTTCCACAGACCGACCACGCGCTGAGTAAAGAAATATTTTCTTTTGTCTGTCCTAACCCGCCCAACACTCAATTTTAGTGGATGTCCCCTGGTTCTGGTATTATGTGAGAGTGTAAAGAGCATCTCCCTATCCACTCTGTCCATCCCCTGCATAATTTTGTATGTCTCAATCATGTCCGTCCTCAGGCGTCTCTTTTCTAGGCTGAAGAGGCCCAAATGCCGTAGCCTTTCCTCATAAGGAAGGTGCCCCAGCCCCGTAATCAACTTAGTCGCTCTATTTTGCACCTTTTCCATTTCCACTATGTCTTTTTTGAAATGTGGCGACCAGAACTGGACACAATACTCCAGGTGTGGCCTTACCATAGATTTGTACAACGGCATTATAATACTAACCGTTTTGTTCTCAATACCCTTCCTAATGATCCCAAGCATAGAATTGGCCTTCTTCACTGCTGCCGCACATTGGGTCGACACTTTCATCGACCTGTCCACCACCACCCCAAGATCTCTCTCCTGATCTGTCACAGACAGCTCAGAACCCATCAGCCTATATCTAAAGTTTTGATTTTTTGCCCCAATGTGCATGACTTTACACTTACTGACATTGAAGCGCATCTGCCATTTTGCTGCCCATTCTGCCAGTCTGGAGAGATCCTTCTGGAGCTCCTCACAAGCACTTCTGGTCTTTACCACTCAGAAAAGTTTGGTGTCATCTGCAAACTTAGCCACTTCACTGCTCAATCCTGTCTCCAGGTCATTTATGAAGAGGTTGAAAAGCACCGGTCCCAGGACAGATCCTTGGGGCACACCGCTTTTCACCTCTCTCCATTGTGAAAATGGAGTCCTCCAAAGACTCCAGGTAAGTAATTGTGGGAAGCTTCTGGAGGCATCCATATGGAGGATCCTCTGTATCCGCAGATAGTTAACAGCCCAATCCTGAGCTGCCCAGTGTGCGGGGCTGCCGCAGTGCCAAAATGACTGCCACAGCTACCTGAACACACCAGACAGCCGGTGGCGGCTCCTCAGAGGAAGGGGACATTCACTCCCTTCCCCTGGATAAGGAAAGTAGCCCCACAAGATGGCTTTTTTGCTGGTGCAGAATCCAAAGGCCCCGTGTCGGGTCGTGCGATTCGACAAGAGCACTGGATGTGGTAGAGCTGAGCTCTGCCAGTCCCGCCTCCCTCCTGCCCCACTCCCTCCCCCCTCCACACATTCCCCCCACCCTCTGTCAGCCTTGGAATGCCTCCTTCCTGCCTCTCTCCACGTCCCCACTCACCTCTCTGCCGCCCAGCAGTCCAGGCAAGCACCTAGTGGTGGAATGCAGAAACAGCACTGGAGTCGGCCCAGCGCAGGCTCGTGCTGGGTTAGCTCCGGTACTGGGCCTGTGGCAAAAGTGCATGCCAGTGGTAAGAGGTGTGCTGACATTGGACCCTAAATCCATGTATACAGGATTTGTGGATGTAGAGAGTCCGCTGTACTCTGCATTTGTCAATATTACATCCTACGTTCTTTACTTATCCTACTACGGCACAATCTTATGCATGTCTATTCAGAAGTAAGTTCTGAATAGGAACGAATGGAATAAGGGCTCCTAAGTAAGTGTTATAGAACTGCAGCCCTAGCAATGTCATACAGTGAATCTGGTAGAGAAAAAATGTGTATTTTGTGTCTGTGTGTGTCTATGAACGTGCACATTAGATATAGGCAAAAGTGTAACAACTCACACCGTGTACTACCATAGTAATGTGAGTTTCTCACAGGCAAAGTTGCATCAGCTGTTGTGACAAGAAATGTTGAAATTCTGTAACCATCATAAATTAAACAAATCTGAATAGCTTAGCTTCAGGTGCATAATTCTATGTCTACAAGTCAGAGAAGGGCAAATAACTATGCAGGGCACAAAGATCCTGCTAGCTAACCTGGAAATCCTGTTCATCTTCTGCCCCTATGTGGCTTCTGGGGTGCAGAAGGTATTTTCCAAACATTTCCAAATTTATCTAGGATCAACAGCATCTTCCATTTAGGAGAAGTCAAGTCACTTGCAATAATAATATTTCATTATGCACCAAAAAGCATGAAAACTGAAAGGTGAGGCACCTGATCGACAGTCACTTCATCTGATTTCTGAACACCCTGGTCAGTAATTGAGACAGTTGAGTCCATAGTGCTGTAGAGCCACAGCAGAACCCTGGGCCCCACATTTAAACCTCAGCCAGGTAGCTACAAAGGCAGGAACAAAGCAGAAAGGAGAGATACAATGCAGCGCTTAGCTACCCAGCAGTCTCCTCTAGACAGGCAGCTGGGTGATCTCCTTGGCCTTCTCTCTTGGAGTAGCCTGAAGATAGAAGAGGGGGAACTCCCAAATAGGGCAATTGTGGAGACTAACAGCTACCGCTAGACCTCCTACAGGAGACAGTGAACTACAGACTGTGGTAGATACTGGGCCTAATGAAGAGACAAATCCAAGCCTACTTTCTCTAGGAATGTGATTAGAAATGGTGCCAAGCAGCTCTTGGAGAATAGGCACTACCTTTGAGGGCTGCTTCCACCCCATTATGTAACACACCTGATTTATTTTGCTCATGTTGACATTCAACAGTCTTGTATCACGTATTGTGCTCACCAGAGCTATCTGTGGAAGCGGCAGCACCTGGGGCAGTGATGTCACTTCTGGGTTCTGCTTTCTAGGAGGAGATGCGGGAGGTAGCAAACTCGTAATCTGGCTGCCCCCTTCCTATTTACAAGAGCCTCCAAAGGGAAGAGAGGGGCGATCTGATTGCAGAGTTGCTGCTGCCACTAGAGCCTCCTCTTCCTGTTTTGGCAGCACCACAGTCTGGCTGCTCCTTCCCTTCTCCTTTGGAGGCTCTTGTTGAGCATCCAAAGCAGAAGGGTGGCGGTCGGACCACAGGGCTGCCTGAACAGGGTTGGAGGAGGTGCTTGCGGCGGCGACCCCACAATCAGACCACCCCCTTCATGTAGCACCCCACGCATGTGCCCTGCCTGCCTGTGACTAGTTACGCCTGTAGTGCTCACATACAGCTTAGCCTCCCTGCGTTCACCAGTCCTTAGATCTTTCAGACCCAATATTCTTTCCCTGTAGTTTTAAGATGCTTTGAAGCTTTGGTTGGTGGCATATCAAAGTTTAATACATATTTCTAAAATTCTGAACCTAAATTCTAAGAATCAACCTCTTGCATAGCATGCTCACCCAAGTCTCTCCCCCTCCACTTGCTTGCTGAATTTGAACAAAAGAAGGAAGGAGATGAGGGGGTTAGGTGGGAAGTAGGGTCTGCCCTGCCCAGTGATTTGTATTCTTTTGGCAAAGATTTATCTGAAGCTCTTCTTTATTGAGTACTTATAATGTATTGTGAAAATTCAAAAAGATTTTAAAATTATGTATTTGCTCTTATTTTTCAAATAACCTTATTTCTGCATTTGTATGCTTGATTCCATATGCCTAAAGTTGAGAACACATTTCTGATTTGAACTTGTTATTGCAAGTCAGATGTCTATCTGTTAGCAGAACTATATATCTGTTTTTAAAAGACAAACCTATGCTGGAGTTATGACTATTACATGGAATAGATCACTTCCAATGTGGTTGTGGTGGAGAGCTGCGTTGGCTGGGGCGGGGAAAGTGTTTGGCACTATAAGGTGACCCTGTAAGATAGTATGTTGAGGCATGAGTAGTGAGCATTGTATAACCCGAGTCACTGAAATTTAAACCAAGAGCATTGAGATTTCATGTATCCCATGTAAATTAAAAAGAAAACTAAATCCCAGATGAGCTGCTAGGAGAGATTCCAGGTTTTTCATAATGGGAAGTTGCTTTTACATAAATCACACTTTCTTCCCCTTGGCTAAGTCTGTCTGGTCGGTTGTAATTTCAACATAAATTTAAGGAGAAGGTTTTGCCTGTGGATGTGCATTCTCCAAAAGGACTATTAAATAAATTTTCCTTTGTGTACATGTCTGTAAGCAGCAACAAAAAGACTCCCAAAATCTGAATCATCTACCAGAACACTTGTACAAGAATTATTACAGCCTGAAAAGAAAATGATTTACATTTTAGTACTGTATTATGAAATTTGGGTCCCTTATGGTTTTTGAGTGGAATGTTAGTTTTCTCCAAATCAGGGCTATTCCTTGAGAGCCCTTAAAATGAAGTCTGATTAGCAATGCTAATTAAAATAGCCATTGTCTTTTTGTGCCAATGAAGAAGTACTGCCAGAAAGCCCAGTGATACTAAAGGAATAGAATGCATCAAAATAATATTAATAGTAATAATAGGCTTAGTCCATAGAATTCTTGTTTCCTGTGGTGGTCTCTAATTTAGAAATGTCAGCTGACAGAGACAATCTGTTTATATAGTGACCTGAAGCAGGGTGGATAGGATGGCAAATACTGTGAGCAAACATAAAGGCATCTTGCTAAGGTTACTGCTGCTGTGAAAGAAAAAGCAACGCTCTAGCCCAGCACTCACTTCTCTACCTCTTCTTCCACTCTTTCCTCTTAAAATTTAGCACAAACAGAGAGTGTCTAGTCCCGTCTTCAGGCTGGAAGCAACAGATTGCTGCCACTTTAGGGGTGGAGGATAGCAGACAAGGGGGCAGCATTTGGTGCCCTACTTCAGCTGCCAGTAAGATCTTGGGCCAGAACCTGTCAAAAATCAGCCTGATCTCTTTCTTGTATCTTGATTTACTGAAATCAGCAGGTGAGATTTAAATGGCTCTTGAAGTTTAGAATTGCCATCTGCTAATGCCTGTAAATTGAGCTGTTCTTAAAGACACAAGAGCAGGGTTTGGCAAAAAAAATTTTCAAATCTAGTAAGAAACGCAACTCTCATAGAGCGAGTAACTGCAATTTATCACCTTAAACTAGGCAATGTATAATTAGAAGTCACAATAGCCCTGCCTAAATATTTATAATCTATGGCACATGTAATTCATACCTACTGCTCCAGGTTCACATAACTACTGTTGATAGAGAGCTGTAGCTTAGCTGGAAGAGTATCTGCTATGCAAGCTTAAGGTCCCAGACCCAAGTCCCAGCATTTCCTGGTAGGTCAGAGAAAAAATTCCTGCCTGAAACCTTAGAGAGCCACTGCCAGTCAGTGTCGACAATACTGGGTTAGATGGACCATTGGTCCAACTCAGTATAATATAGCAGCATTATAATATTCCCTCCCCTGGGGTCTGGGGGATAAGAATAGCCCTCAGTTTGGCTGTAAGAGGTGACTAAACAGCCACTAGGTAGATGGGACTCGTTAGCCTGGGAAGGCAGCTCATCTGAGAGAAGGAAAACTCTGATCCCAAACCTCCACTGCCTTGTGGCTACATCCAGTTATGGAAAAGGCTTCAGGAGTCAACCTCGAGGCAAAATCTGGAGCTGGAGTCCCTGAGGCAGTTCATGACTGAACACAGTCACGTTCTGGCAACTCCTGCGACGCCGCTAGAACCAACCGTATTGGCTTCTGCCTTTCCATTGGACCATTTCAGTGACGTGGAGAGGGGGGATTTGCTGCATGGGTAACAGCCTATCCTCCATACCTACTTTGACCAGGCTTTGCACACTGGAGAGGACACTCTGTTCCAGAACCACCCTTCAGAGCGCGATACCATAGTCTTCCGAGACGGAAGTATGTCAGCATAATATTCCTATGATAAAGGACGTTGGCAGCTGATAAAGAAATCCACCTGGAAAATACAGCCATTTGGTTTGAAGATTGCTGAGTTTGAAATTGTTTTGGAGCCCTTTGTTGCTATTCTTCACAACCTCTTTTCAGAGCTGAGCCTCAACCAAGCCCCATTTTTGATGGATTCAGGTCAGCAGCCAAGCTGCCTCAGAGCTCTCTCACCCACTTTCTATTGGGCCTGAAACTAGTCTGTGAATGAAAGGGGCAAATGGTTTCTTGTCTGTCTGTTTGCTTTCAAGGACCATTTTGTGTAATGAGTTTTCCATAGCGCAATAAGACCCTGGCTGAACTTGAACTTGCTGTATGCCTGGATGTCAGGAGGAATGAAGTGGTTACCATTTGTTTGGCTTATGTAGTTTGCCCAATTGACTTGTTAATCTGTGGTTTTAAAATCCCAATATAAGTGCAGTTTGCAAACTGATTTGGATTAAGCAGCTCAGACGGTATAGAGTTGCAAAGAGGATTGTTTTTGAGCGCACCTGGAAATCAAGATAAACTAACTCTATGTAAGAAGCAGCCTAGAAACAAAGTGCCATTGTGGCAAAGTTGCCTTCTAATAAAGCTGTGATAATAGCCATCACATACGTTCTTAATCAGACCTTATACTTTGTTTTAGTCATGGAGGGAAGCTAATTATGTGGGACACAAAAACACATTTGCCAGATTCTGCAAAGTTAGATTTTAGAGGCTTTGTGGATAGCAGCTGCAGGGCATCAGTCTGGATCCATGATAAACGATGCTGACATTTTCCACAGACAGAACTCTCATGAAAAGCCTTTTTATTTATTCTCAGATGTCAGATTCTGCATTATTGATCAGGTGCCATTCATTAAAGGTTGCTACATGTTGGGGGAGAGAAAAACTACACAGCCCCTGAGCTACACACAACATAATGAATTATTCCATTGAAAGGAACTTCACTGAGAGAGTATTAAGGTTGCATGAAGAGGCCTTCCATCGTCAAGCTTC
The DNA here is from genome assembly GCF_035046505.1 of Tiliqua scincoides. Taxonomy (NCBI): domain Eukaryota; kingdom Metazoa; phylum Chordata; class Lepidosauria; order Squamata; family Scincidae; genus Tiliqua; species Tiliqua scincoides. The sequence continues at coordinate 233,968,083 of NC_089821.1, forward strand.
CATACCAAAATTAGAAAAAAGAGAATGGTAGCATTGCCCGAGTTGGAAGTCGCGTTTACAAGAGATCATTAATACAGTGAATGCTAACAAGCCGTATGTGCCTTTCTGTGGCAATTAGTTACTGGTTCATTCAAGGAACCTTGCAACTTATTACAGCACTTAACAAGGCACTAAGCTATGGTGAAGATCATTATTTTCTTTCTGACTGGAGACACTGGATACATTACCTGGTCTGCTGCAATAATCAGGATGAAGGTTTAGTAGTGGTGTTACGCAGTGCTCTCATCTAAGAATACTGATTTGCTGCATGCAGCAAGTAAACCTTGTTTTATTTTCCAAATTATGTTTCTATACTTAAATTTAACCAGCATTTAATTTGCTCCTAACAATGAAAGGCTGAAATTGTGGCCTGCATAAGGATAAATTCAGTGGCCTGTACAAAGTCAGTTATGTATGCTTATGTTGCACTAATCATATACACCTCCTGGAAGCAAGCCCCAATGATAACAATGGGGCTTACTTCTTAGTAAGCACACACAGGGTTGCCCTGCAACCGTATAAATATTTAAACCCAAATTTTACATGCCTAGGCACATATTAAAATCTATTAAATTATCTTGCCTTCAACGATGCTTCAAGAAGCCAAGTCCCAAAACTATGAACCAATTCCTTGGAGCCAAGTTTTGTGAATTACAGAAATACAGGAATTGTAGAATTACAGAAGAAGTCTTGTGAATGACTGAAAGCTTGAAATAAAGTTCTGATCATTGATTTATGAAACATATTATATCTGTATCTGATTACTTTACAGCTACTAACCATATGCGGGGTGCCCTTGACTTCTTTAATTGCTTGCAAATATTCAATCTGGAGTTGAGAAGCAGTGGTCTAGTGGACACTTTGAGTAGCACAGTAAAGTAAATAAAAATGTTTGGCACAGTAGCGTAATAAACAGCCTGCAAAGAATGAGAGTTCTGCATATAAGGGAAATAGGCAAGAAAGAATCTTTTGGAGCTCCATCATTGTAGACTCTTCAGACTTAATGGGAATCAACCCTAGCCACTCTGTCTCAATTTCTTAAATCTTTCATTGGAGATGTTGTAGGGTTCCTAAACTCCTAAAAATAAGAATGTTTAAATCCTGATATGGATTAGAACTACTTGCATCTCAAAGATTCTTTAATAACAAAATTTCCAGATTGATAATAACCCCTGTCCTGGAACTGATGATGGAAACCATTCTGTTGAGTGCCTCTATAGACCCGATTTGAATTTAGCTAAGGCCTCCTATGTAGTTCTTTGGTCTTGTCTTACCAGATCTCTACTGTGATATTCTAAACCAGGGGTGTCCAAAGTTTTAGGCTGGAGGGCCACATCATCTCTCTGACACTGTGTCGGGGGCCGGGGTGAAAAAAAAGAATTAATTTACATTTAAAATGTGAATAAATTTGCATAAGTTTGCATAAATGAATATATTAAAGATGAACTTATATGAATGAATGAAGGTCTTGCAATAGCTCAAGTCCTATAAAAGGCCTTGCACAAAGCAAGGCTGGCCTTTCCTCTGCTGCCCCTGCTGCATCACAGACATGAAACAGCAAGCAGTGGAGGGAGCCCTCATCCCACAGCTCACGCGAGAGGTCAAACAGTCACCCTCACGCTGAGAGCAGTTGTGTCGGGCTGGGGCGGGCTCCAACAAATCTCCAGAGGGACAGAGGCTCATTGGAGACTGGGGGCTCCCTGAGGGCCTCATTGAGAAGCCTTGAGGGTCGCATGTGGCCCCAGGGCCGGGGTTTGGGCACCCCTGTTCTAAACCACCTTTTCTTTCATTAAGCTAATGGCCCAGGATGGTTCCTTAATGGTAGGGTGACCAGACATCCTCTTTTTCTAGGACTTGTCCTCTTTTTAAACCTTGGGTCCTAGAAAAAAGGCCTCCTTTTCCGTGTGAATGGCCCCTGCAGGCAGCGCATAGCCTTCTTGCAATTAATAAATTATATGTGATAAATTATATGTAATATAGTAGTTTCAAATTTAGTAATACGTAATCTGGTGTTTAAATTAACCACATGAAAATTATCCACTTATATATTGATGAGTGCTTTTAGCTTTTATTTTGTCATATCCTACATTTTTCTTGATTGTCCTACATTTTGGGGTTTCTTGTCCTCTTTTGCGGTTATGATATCTAGTCATCCTGCTCAGTGGGAGAGCTAGTGGTTGGGTAGTAACTCTTGAGTATTAGCCATTAAAGTGTGGGCTGTTGCAAAATGTGTATGTGAGAGAGAGAGAGAGAGAGAGAGAGAGAGAGCCCCTTCAGATCTGGAAGAGACAGAATGCTCAGCTGGAAGCATCGTGGGGTGCAGTGTCTCACTGTCTCTGGAGATCTGATATTGGTTAGCAGAAGTGCTTCCTGGTAGGGGCTCACCTGCTGTTTGCCTCCATGTAAGCTCTACTTGTTGAGTTATAAGTAAAGCAGATATTTCTACTAAGCTACTTTCCAGTAATCTCTCTTCCAGGGAAGTGGGGAGCATGGAACACTTTTCACTGCTCCCCTCTCTCCATGTTTGTGTGTGAACAAAGCCATTTTGGGGATGTCTGTGCTGTGCTGTTATGAGCAACAATGTTTAGCTGAAAGCAGGACGTGATTTATCTGGCTCCACTTTAGAAGCTTCTAAATTCAATCTCAATTTTGGTTAAGTGCTGGTTCTCCCAGTGTATGGAATCTCCCTGAGAAATGTTGAAAATCTTATTGTTTCTTGCAAGCATGGCTTCCAAATTTGAGTCAGATGTCATTTTTTGGAGAAATCTGGTGATAACTCCCATCTGTACTGTAAAGAACAGAAACTCAGTAGGAAGTTCTTCCATATATCTACCATTTTTGGAATGGGGTTCTTTATTGTGGCATCAAAACCTAATAAGGTGTAGTGTTTCATTTCTTTATTTCTGCTTAGTTATGATTTAAATGTTGATTTACTGTTGCCTTTTCTGGGAAAGGGGGGGAAACCTACTCTCCTCCACACCTTTAAAGCCCTGCTGCTGTTTTTTAATCTCAATGCTCTACACTGCACATCATTTTATGGTTGTTTGTTCCACTTCTAGAGGCATGATCCCATGTATACAGGTATGCTGTATATGGTAATGGTAATGCAGACTCTTGGTTTTATACCGAATCCCTGCAGCAATTCTGGCCACCTACTTGTGTTCACACTGACAGATGTATACTGTGCTGGTATAGATACTAGGGTTGCTTTCCATCTAGCAAACTCAGATGCCTTCATTTCCTCTAGGTCCCTTGATTCAGCCCCCTTTTTATTTAAGTGAATGTGATTATCAGCCTCCATTCTCCAACTTAGTAAATATTCTTATACACTTGCTTATGGTAAGTTGCAATTTGTCACCTCTTCCCATTTTGGCTTTAAATAATGTAAATCCTTCTTATCCATATGAGATTGATTTGCTTCTCATTATTTTCTCTGCTTCACCGTAGACTATTGTGTGCAGACCTGGAAAACCTTCCTTTGCATGTAATCATGGAAACCACTGACATAAATAGGAACAATATCTAGAATACACTTGTTCTTCGCAAACCCGGCATACCCTTTCTCTTTCTGATACTTAAGTACTGATACTAATCTTTGGTGTTTTCCACACTGAAATTCTCATTTGATCTCATAGCAAAATATCTGGTCTTTTAAATAAGACTTCCTTTATATTTGAAATTGAGAGATGAGGAACCGTATACAGTTCAGTTGCACAATAATTAGACTTACAGTGAAAATAGTTGTGTAATTAGTCTTAATGCATTGATTTAATGCCAGATTCCCTTACAAAAACATTTTAAAGAAAATCTTAGCATTGGATTTGGAATCTTTTCTGAACAATGAAAAAACAGAATAATAAATTGTATTTTCCCATTGTTCTGTATACTTGTGTGTGTTTGTGTGCATGTGTGTACACATTTGAGTTGTAGAACTCTGACTGCTGTATTGGTTTGGTTTGGTTCAATTTATGCAGACAGCACAATGTGAGAAGTGTAAGATGGCCCGTTGGTCCTCCCTGGCCTTCCCTGTGGCATCTTCAGTTAGCTGAGTCCATAATCCTGTGGCTGCGGTGAAGAAGACTAAGTTATAGGAAAGATGGAACTGAATAAAACCTAGCAAAAGGCAACCACTAGTGGCTTGGTCTACACATGATAGAGAAAGAATTGGTTTCACTAACTTCAGAACATCAGGCTACAAGTGGATAACAGTATGTTTCAGTGCTCTCCTATATAAAAAGCAAGTCCTGGTTTTATCCTGGTTCTATCCAGTCTTTCTCCCTGGTATACTACCTGCAAGTATCTTTTTTAAAAGATAGGGGAACATTTTAAAATATACTCAGGATGGTGGCAGCAAGATGCAAGTACAGGTCCAGCCTATTTATACACAGATTTTTTATACACGGATTTGACTCTACAGGAATGGTCCCTGCAAATGAGAAGGAATGTGCTGATCCCTGGAGAAGGGGAAAATGCACCCCTTTAAAATCAGTTTACAAAAACTGGACTGGTTGATGGATTGTCTTCTTAATGACTCTTATCTTAGAGTCAAAAGATCAGCAAGGCTGTTTTTAAATCACAAAGAAACTTTGTTTTTTAAATTGATTTGCTATAGTGCGTTTTTTGCCATCCATGTGAGTGCTTGGAACCCATGCGAATAATTTGTCTCAACCTGTATCTTGTGGTCTTGTATGTGCTCCCTGAGGCATCTGGTGAGCTGTTGTGAGATACAGGAAACTGGATTAGATGGGCCCTGGGGCTGATCCAGCAGGGCTCTTCTTATGTTCTTATCCCTTCCTGCAGTCTGGTCACCAAAGGAAGTGTCACCTTATACATAGCCATGCATAGCTAATTAGCAATGCATAACTCTAGCTACTGTAGTCTTTTCTAACAAACTTTATCCTGGATATAAAAGGTGAATTTGTACATTCCCTGAATGTACACATTCTCCTCAGTTTTCCTATACATGTTAAATCATAAGAATATAAGAACATAAGAACAGCCCCACTGGATCAGGCCATAGGCCCATCTAGTCCAGCTTCCTGTATCTCACAGCGGCCCACCAAATGCCCCAGGGAGCACACCAGATAACAAGAGACCTCATCTTGGTGCCCTCCCTTGCATCTGGCATAACCCATTTCTAAAATCAGGAGGTTGCGCATACACATCATGGCTTGTACCCCATAATGGATTTTTCCTCCACAAACTTGTCCAATCCCCTTTTAAGCCTAGCGTCCAGGCTAGACGCCATCACCACATCCTGTGGCAAGGAGTTCCACAGACCGACCACACGCTGAGTAAAGAAATATTTCCTTTTGTCTGTTCTAACTCTCCCAACACTCAATTTTAGTGGATGTCCCCTGGTTCTGGTATTATGTGAGAGTGTAAAGAGCATCTCCCTATCCACTCTGTCCACCCCCTGCATAATTTTGTATGTATCAATCATGTCCCCCCTGAGGCATCTCTTTTCTAGGCTGAAGAGGCCCAAACGCTGTAGCCTTTCCTCATAAGGAAGGTGCCCCAGCCCCGTAATCATCTTAGTTGCTCTCTTTTGCACCTTTTCCATTTCCACTATGTCTTTTTTGAGATGCGGTGACCAGAACTGGACACAATACTCCAGGTGTGGCCTTACCATCGATTTGTACAACAGCATTATAATATTAGCCGTTTTGTTCTCAATACCCTTCCTAATGATCCCAAGCATAGAATTGGCCTTCTTCACTGCCGCCGCACATTGGGTCGACACTTTCATCGACCTGTCCACCACCACCCCAAGATCTCTCTCCTGATCTGTCACAGACAGCTCAGAACCCATCAGCCTATATCTAAAGTTTTGATTTTTTGCCCCAATGTGCATGACTTTACACTTACTGACATTGAAGCGCATCTGCCATTTTGCTGCCCATTCTGCCAGTCTGGAGAGATCCTTCTGGAGCTCCTCACAATCACTTCTGGTCTTCACCACTCGGAAAAGTTTGGTGTCCTCCACGAACTTTGCAACCTCACTGCTCACCCCTGCCTCCAGGTCATTTATGAAGAGGTTGAAAAGCACCAGTCCCAGGACAGATCTTTGGGGCACACCGCTTTTCACCTCTCTCCATTGTGAAAATTGCCCATTGACACCCACTCTCTGCTTCCTGGCCTCCAACTAGTTCTCAATCCATGAGAGGACCTGTCCTCTAATTCCCTGACTGTGGAGTTTTTTCAGTAGCCTTTGGTGAGGGACCATGTCAAACGCCTTCTGAAAGTCCAGATATATAATGTCCACGGGTTCTCCCACATCCACATGCCTGTTGACCTTTTCAAAGAATTCTATAAGGTTCGTGAAGCAAGACTTACCCTTACAGAAGCCATGCTGATTTTCCCTCAGCAAGGCCTGTTCGTCTATGTGTTTCATAGTTTCAAAACTATCATAGTTTTGGCCCTGCAGCCATCAGACTCTTCTGTGAGCTGCAGCTATAGACAAGAGCCATAAATGTGGTGTGATTAGTTCACATCCTTAGAGCAAAAAGCCAAGAAAAGAAAGACCCAGGTATTCTTGATCGGCAGCCAGGCTGGCCAGCAGATCACATTATTATAGATAGGCTATAGGTGACACTCAAGTCACTTTGCATCTTATCATTCTCCCATACTTTAGCTTACTTAAGAAGAAGCTTTCTTTAATTTCAAAATCTCTGCCTGATTCCTTGATAGTGAGAGACAAGCACCCTGCACATATCAGTGGCTCTTCTGTCGCCTGAAAATCTGGTCAGACTGACAGACTCAAGTTATACACAGTATGGAAGACTGCATCTGCATCAGGTCTGATAATAGTGATTCCCCAGCCTAAAATGTACTTGTCAAAATGAGCTGGCTACATCAGCTTTAGCAGATAGATTAATTACTGGGGCAGGAACAAAGGACCATATACTGTACTGTAGATAACCTAATCTAATATTCTTGTACATTGTCAAACAGTAAGCAAAATATGACAGCAAGAGTTTGGTAAATTTGTTTCTGTTTCTATAACCTTTCTGTTACAGAAAATGCCAATGCATCTCACCAATGCAGAGATGTTAATAGTTTTAATTTTAATTTATTATCACTTAGAACAGTCTTTTGACTTCTTTTTATACTTTAAATTGTTGTGATCAGATGCAAGGTTTTATTTATGGACTAGGTAAGCAGGATATCAAATCTTATATAAAAAATATCCAGATTGTCAGTTCAATGAGTGTCCTCATGTATTTTGTCCATTGTGGAATAGCTTGGGCAGTTCCAATCAGGCAAATGTCCAGGAAAGGAAAGAAAGGATCATAATTTAGTGGTAGAGTAGGTGCTTTGCATGCAGCTGGCCTCAGTTTCAGTGCATAGTATCTCTGGTCTAGAATAGCATTGGACTACTCTAGATGGGCCAGTTGTCTCCTCATAACCAACTTCAGAGATGGAGTTTGTTATTTTTCCTCATTGGTTATGTTCTTCATTTCATCTGGTGCACAGAATAGTGTTTTCAGGCAATGATATACCAGTAGTGGTAGTAGTAGTAAGAACTACTGGCAGTAGAAATGCTACAGGAGTTTGTAGCTGTAGTGTCATAAGCCCAGAGGGAATTAAGCTGTGCCAGTTGTGTATGTTAGGGTGTTCCCTTATGATCAGTGTAGGCCAGCACCTTTCGTTGTGAAAATGCTCCCTCATACATTCTCACTACAGTAGCTCTACAGCTTTTGTAGTTGTTTGCCAGGTAAACCCCACCAAAGATATTAACACCATTACTTTAAAAAAAATACAGCCACATAAACAAGACCAGGCAGAGCCATACACTTTGTGGTGATAGTTGGTTTCATGCCAGGCGATAGGCTATGCAAACATTATGATAGCAGGGAAATCCCTAGATGAATTTTAAACTTCGTTGTATATGTTGTGCCAGCTGCCTAGTTCTCAGGGCAGCATTTATTGGAGGTAATTTTACTCTTGCCAGATGTAAGGACAGAACTAATGACATTAGTCTTTTTTTGTGGCTCAAGCATTTTTAAGAACTTTCCTTGACTGTGATGGTCAGAGTTAAAGGGTAGCCAGGTTTTCCTTATATTTAGGGAGAGTGAATTCAGGCAGGATGATGTCAGAAAAGAAGCAAGGGCTAACATCCATCTTTGTGTAATGCATATATTCTGTGTGTTTTAATGTCATGAACCCCTTTTATTCAAAAATGAATAGTGCCAGCACTGTAGCAGCAGAAGCATATTAACTGTATGAAAATGACAGTGTGATTGCCTTGTCCAAAAACAGCTGGAAGGGGATGCAAAGTACCAAGGTGAACCCACTGTTATTTCCACCTCTATATCAAAGATAAGCAAAATAAAAAAGGCAGCTACCTATCAACACTGCTGCCAAGCTAGCAGTTCAAAGGCAAGTAAAAATGCAAGTAGATAAATAGGTACCACCTTGGGTGGTGACAGCGTTCTTTGTGCTTAGGTGTCTAGCCATGCTGGCCACATGACCATGGAAACTGTCAACGAACAAACGCCGGCTCTTCAGCTTAGAAATGGAGATGAGCACCGCCCCTAGAGTCGGACACAAGTAAGCTTAAGGTTGTGGGGGAGAGCCTTTACCTATCAACACACAGTGCAACTAAACACATTTACTAATGAGTATTTGCCAGGGATGGGAAAGTCCAGTGGGGCTTGACTCAAATTGAATCTAGAGTCACCGCCCCCCACGACTCAACTTGAAACAGAGTCATAATGAGGGTACTTTCTGAGCCGCCGAGTCACTCTAAAGGACTTGAGTCAAGTCGCACTCCCCTTTAAAAAGCCAGCCATGAAATAAACAGGGCTGCTGCCAGGGTGTGTGTGTTGGAGTTCTCTTTAACTATAGTTTGAGTCTCATTACTCGTGAGGGTTCCATTCGGAATTCACATAGATGGCAAAAAACACACTATAGCAAATCAATTAAAAAAAACAAAGTTTCTTTGTTCTGGTGAGTCATTAAGAAGACAATCCAACAATCAGTCTCTCTCAAGATGCTTAGAAAGGCTTCACTCCCACCCCTCCCTTCACCAATGCAAAGTATCTTTCTTTCAAGTGCTCAGGGGGAAGGGAGGGGTCTTGGGCTGAAGCTGCCTGAAGAGAGAATGACTGATGGATTGTCAGCCTGCTGCCCTCTCTCTCTCTCTCTCTCTTTCTCTCTCTCTCTCGCATTGTTAAACGACTGTTTTCCTTTAATTTAGAGAGCGCTTCTCATTGCATTGAGAGAGAAAAATATATGGATGGTTAGGTTATACCTCTAATGGCTTGCATGACTGTCTCTCTCTACAACAGTATGAAAAGCGGTTTTTTTAAACTGTAATTTTAAAGGGATGCATTTTTCCCCTTCTCTAGGGATCGGCACATTCCTTTTCATTTGCAGTGGCCATTCGTGTTGAGTCAAATCCGTGTATAAAAATTTGTGTATAACAAGGCTGGACCTGTACTCTCCTGCTGCTCTGTCCAGTCTGTAAACAGATGGGAAGGTGGGAGTGACTGTGAGAGAGCTGGGACAAAAGTGGCAAGAGGGTGGAGTGTCACTCGCAGCAACTGCAAGCCTTACCAGGACGACCCGATCCTTTGCAGCTGTACTCAGAAGTAGTCCCACTGTAGCCAATCATTCAGTGAGAATTCCTCCTCCCTTACCATGAGGTGCAAAATGTGATCACTGTTAACTCCTTCCTCCCACTCCCTTCCTCTTCCCTCTCTCTGGGCTTCTCAAGCTAATTGTAAGGCCCTTCGCTCCTCTTCCTGCCCTCCCTCAGCCAATGAAAATATCAGAATCCTTAGTTCAGTGATCATCTGTTCCTTTCTATCAGAGACAGGAAAAGAGAACCCAGTCCTGCCTCCTCCATTCATTGCAAAAGGAAAACATTAGCCCTTTCCTGCCTTCTGGCTGGAACACCTTGCTGCTCGCCTAGTAGAAATGCTGGTCCCGTGAGGTTTTTCACACTGTAAAAACAGTAAGCAAGCACACCGAGACACAGGAAGACTTGAGTCAGCATGCATGGGAACGAGTGCTGAGTCAGGGGGACCCTGAATCAAATCTTGTTCAGAGTCTTCCATGTGCATGACTCATAAGTCGCCCAGTCACCCCAAATCCTGCATTTTTGGAACTCGAGTCCAAGTCACTGCCTTGAGTTTGCAACCCTGGTATTTTCCAATTGTCACCTCAATCCAGTAAAGGCCATTCATGCACAGAAGTAGGCTGCAACATATGGTTAGCACTCTGTATGTAGTTATAAACATGCAAAATCATTCTGTTTTCAGCTAGCCAGAAAAGAAGGTCATGGCTTATGAAAAGAAGCTTTCTCTTGACCTAGGAAAATTTTTTTTACTATAAAGTAGCTTGCAACAGTATGGGGTTCCTGGTGTAGAAGAATTGAGTCAAAGGGAGGTGCTGCTCTTATAATCATTATTGTCCTGGGAATATTGGACAGATTCAAAATCATGAGATGTTCACATTTTTCCTGAGTTTAATTAATTAAAATATGTATTCACAGCCTTTCCTTGCCACATTTTCTTCCCCGTTGGGCTGGGAAGACTTTAATATTTTGTCTAAGTGACAGTCCTTTCTTGGTCCTGTTGGCTGAACAATGTCAGAGCGAAGATGACAAAATAAGATTCTACTCTGCATCTGTTAATGATGCCCATTTCCTACTCCTTTGCAAGAAGTTACCAGATTTACATCCCTTGGATGAAAATGTATTTACATTATAAGATATTATTGTTTCATTACACTGTTCAGTTTTGTAATTGCTTACCACAAAAATGTATGCCTTCCTCCATCACTTACAGCAGTAGCAATGAGAAATTGCAAAGCCTACTCTTCATTAACCTCCCATAAGTCTGCTCCTATAGTCAGCAATTGCCATTACATTGATGGAGTGCTAATATAGCTTGATAGCTCTGCTCTGCCTTTTGTCTCTATGGACAGTGCCATTCCTGCCAACCCCCTCCTCATGCAATGCATGTCTAATAAAATGTGCCAAAATGACTGATAGGATAAGTGGCTCAAAAAGACACATTGCCCTGAGCGAAAGTACTCCAGTCTTACACATCTTGCAAGTAGCTCTACAGTCCAAAAATGAGATTTTTGGTTTGACATTTGGGCAACTAATTCTGCTGTTAAGAAATCTCTGAATACTTCCCTTGTTATAAGCTTCCACATCAAGTAATTATTGCATTTCTCCAGCAAGACTGACCTAGGGTGACCCATTGGCAGGCCACTCAAAGCTTTTGGTGGAACTTTGAGAACCAACATTGGAAGACCCCAGAAATAAGAATTGTAGAACAAATTCTGCTTCACTGTAGATCTCAGGAATAACTCTGCTGGGATCAATCACAGTGAGCATAAAACACTTAATGACATCTCATAAAATTATATGAGCCATGAACAAAACATAATGTCAGAAAAAAGATTCCCATTTGGTTATCTGGAATTTTGTAAAGTTCTCATGTGAAGGAAACAACAACAATGAGAAAATGGGCTAACCTGCAAGGACTCTTTTTAGCCATCATCATGGTTCAAACTGATTTCAAACATACATTGTTGAAAAATCCCAACCAGAGGATTTTGGGATTTTGAGCTTGCTCACACGCTAATGAATTCAAAGTAATTGGCATCACAGTCCTGATGAATTTTTGCTCCAAAGGAAGCTCCAGTGTTTTCAGTGGGGCTTCCTCTCAGGCAGTAATGGACCTGCCCCTCTATGTGCCCTGGGGCAAAGGTTCGCGATGCCGCCCCCTGCACCACGCCGCACCCCCCACTTACCCAGTGCCACAGAGCCTCATGTGACATTGGGACAGACTGGGAAAACATTCTGAGGCTTCCCCATAGTCTTAAACAGTACCTCCAGGAAAATGGAAATACTGCTTAAGATTGCATCGGAAACCTCACAAGGCTTCCCATGTGGTCTGCACAGACCCATCACTCAGGGCGTTTGCCCCCCTGCCCCCCTCCAGGCCCACCACTGCTCTCAGGTTACTCTTCGAGTAACCTGAGTAAGTAACCCCACTTACTTACGAGTAAGTGGGGCTTACTCGTGCAGCCCAATCCTATGCATGTCTAGTTTAATGGGACCTTCCTCCAGTTGTATATAATAGAACTGCAGCCTAAGTTATTTGGTGCACCTCTGCAAAAGCAGTGTTGGGTCTAGTGTTTTTCTTGATGTAAAACAAGGTGTGGCTTCTGCATTGTCAGTGGTACAATCAGTTACTGAAAAGTAGGGCTGCACTGTGGCCTCTTTCTCCATGATTAGTTTCTGGTTGAAAACAGCTGTTTTGGTGAGATAGAAATTTCTTCCAAGAAAGCGTTTTGATTATGTGAATATTTATCTTTTTTAATCCTGCTCAGTGATGCTGTTTACTGGACTTTGGTGCCAACCGTCCTCCACACAGTGTGATTCTTTTAACTTTTTTTATTAGTCACTTGGTAATACCAGTTACGCACAGATCACATAGTGAGTGGAATGGCATCAGAACAATATGCTGCCAATCAAATTTGGCTACATGGTGACATGGGAGAGGGGGGCAAATGAGGGCAACTAACAATGAGGACAATCCCTCTCAGATTAGTTACATGGGGATTAACAGAAAAAGCTACAGATGACTCAAAGCTACAGAAAAAGCTATGTCAGAAAGCTACAGATCCCATCGGCAGAGGTGTACCGAGGGCTTTTGGTACCCAGGGCAATGCTGTGACATAATGATGCCATGCAGCATCATGATGTCATTAGGGTGCATGTGCCTCATTTGCTTCCCCAGTTGGGAAGCAGCTGAATTTCGAGTGCATGCTCTGCAGCTGACTGGGCGATTGCCCTGCTGGCTGCTGAGAGGGCACATGCACTCCAGTTGCTTCTCAAGTGGGGAAGCAATTGTAGTGCATGCTCTTGTGCTTCCTCCTCCAGTTCACACCAGTGGCACAAGCTGTGTTTTGCCCCAGGGGCAGTATGCCTCTGAGTTATGGTCATTTGAGTATGTCACTGAGAGAAAGTGAAAGCTATTCACAGTGAGAGCAAGTGATGGCAATGTAAATGAGTAGGGAAACATTTTTGCCAAGAATGCTAAAAAGTCATTGAAAATGGGAAACAGTTTTTAGCACTACTGAATATGTTTGCAAAATATGTCAGTACCTTCTCCCAGAAAGCAAATACAGAACTCAGTTGTCTGACCCCACTTACCTCAAATGATACCTCTTGAAAGCTCTGTATGCAGCAATGACGTGACCCAGAATGCCAGTGTTGCCTCAGGTCAACTCCCTTGCAGCTTGTAATGCTTCCCCTGTCCCTTTAAGGGGCAGGGGAAGAAGAGAGGCAGGGAAGCGATCCTCAGAATCATGTACCTAAGGGGGGGTTAAGCAGTGGTGCTTTCACTTACTTTGACGTTGGTAGAGCTGCTGGAGGCTGCAAGGAGGTGCGGGGAACCCAGCGCAGCCCTCTGCAGGGCTTCCCAAGGCTTGGAATCTTGAAATGGAGTGATTGCAAAGCACTTCCTGTTTGCGGGAGTGCATCACAATTGCTCTGTTTACACGAATTGGTGGGTCGCAACCCACCAGTTTGAGAACCACTACTATATATCATGCAATGTATACTTGCATGCAGAACGCAATGAAATAAACCATGTTGAAATATCTCTGTTCTATCAAAATTTATAGCCAAAAAACGAGTGGGGCGAGGCGATGGTGCTTCAACACAACCACCACCAGGGCCATTACATTATGGGGATCGCTTCCTGCCCTTGCTGTTCCCCGCAATGACTTACTGAGGAAGTAAAGCTCCCTCAGAGTTTGAGAACCACTGATATAGCATGATGGTATTATTTGAAAATACCAAGATTTTTAAAATTTTGGCCAGTAGTGGTGTCACACCCCCTGTGTGCATCACCTGATGCAGCCCACACACCCCTAGCGATGCCACTGGGTGGTGGTAGACTTGGGATGAAGGGCACCCTGAATCTGCCACCCCTTGGCCACCCTGCAGTCTGCTGTGAATGCAGTCTGCATCATCTTGCCTAATGGATGAGCCATGCCTGTCTATATGGAGGAAATTGTATTGCTTGTATTGCTAAGAATACAGAAAATAATGAAGTTAAAATGTTGATTTATTTTGTTTGAGCCAAAAAGAAATGTCACTTATATTGCAAAAGCAAGCTCTCACAAATTGGTTTCCATTGATCCTGACTGTATTTTACTTTTAGTCATATCACTGAGATCTTTAACTGTTAAAATAAAATTGAAGACTTAAAAAAAAGCCCATTAAGTTCCTAGAGTTATCCCAGAGTTGCATGAATTGCTGTTCTTTCTTCTTTAAGTTGGCTCCCCTGTGTAGTGTATTTCATAGTCTTCCTCTGTCTTTAAATCCAGGTTCCCTACGTACTCATAAATTGCATGTGAAATGGGAAGGCAGTCGGCCGTGTGGCTCCATCAGTTCTGCCTGATGAAGTCCATTTGACTTACTATTTTCATAACTAAAACTGTGGCATCTGCTTGACTTTTAAGTTATCTACACAGAAAGCAAATCTTATGTAATTTGCATGTCTATATTACTTTTCATCTGATAGTACCTGAATCACTTTATAAATATGATTGGACCTTAAATTTATCAGAGAGAAAGAAAATTATTTTCTGAATTTGCAAAAGGTCAAGCTGGAACAAAGAGAACAGGGCATCCTATCTTATTTTCCAAGAAAATAAGAGAAAAAATTATTTACACCCTGATCCTTGTGCATTGTTGTTTGAAAGTAAATTCCACTGTGTTCGGTAAAGCTAAATCTGAAGGATGCATAAACAGGATAGAAGCCTTAGAGGAGGGGTTATAATCCACGTTCAGTCCCTAGCATCTCAAATTAAAGGATGGAAGGCTGGGGAAGACATCCTGAGGAGCCATTGCTGGTTAGAATCTGCCATGTGAATGGCATGATGGCCTGATTTGGTATAAGGCAGCTGCATGTGAGCTTAAGTTCATCATTGGTTAAGAGTGCCCCTTTGCCATGATTACTACCCATTGCAACATGTTTCTATCTTCTAATTACTCAGAAGTAAAACATTGCAAGATGCAAGTATGCTGGTTTGACTTGGCAAATTGTTAGACTCCAAGGATGGCTGGGGTCAGTATGTTAACATGTCCCTGAGAAGGTCTAACTTTGGGATTTGAATTGTTCACTCTAAAATAAAGTCATTGTTAAAGAATGAATATGTGATGTGAGCAGTCTTGCTTAAATGCAGTGGGGAGCCTGGTTCACTTGTTTTGGTGTGAATCGGGAGCAAGTACTGTACTGATGTGCAGTGGGCCCTTGGTGATCTGTGGAGAGAGGGTCCATTCCAGGACCCTCACGGATTCTATATTCTGCTGATAATGAAATCCACAGGGGGCCACGCAGCGCTGCAATTACTTACCTGGGCGTTGCACCCAGCCTCCTCGAAAGACCTCCCAGATGCAACTGGTAGGCACTTTCAGATTGTGCTGGCAAATCAGAAGTTCCTTCCAGTTGTATGTGGGAGCTCCTCTGAAGCCGTCCAGCTGCAGGCTCCGTATCCATGTATATTGAAATCTGTGGGTGCTGAGCCATGGATAAGGAGGGTCCACTGTATTGGTTTTACCCTAGTAGCTACTGAACAGAAATTACATTTGAGTTTGAGGGTGCATAGTTTCTAGAAATGCAGTATCTAGGAATCAGCAGGGTAGGAATTCTTGCCATGCAAGTACATGTATACAGGTAAAGTCAAGAATGACTTTATTTGCATTCTGTATTTTGCTTTGAATATAAGCATCGGTTTTTCTGAGTATAAGCATCTATGTGTAAAATCACAGATCATGTTTAAAAAAAAAGAGATAGTAAATAGTAGAATATTTCTTAGTCATAATGCTAAAGGAATGAACCTCAGATACCCACTTACTGCCCTTTTGTTCAAGGTCTTTTCACTTGGGAGTAAAAAAAATGTCCTGGACCAAATTAGCAGCCCCAACCCTCATTCAGCTGAATTTGCTTTCTGGTTGCAGAAGGAGTCTAAGTGTTGTCTTGGAAAAGAAACCCCTGGGGGGGGGGTACTAGCACATTTGAAGAGTCCCCCCCCCCAAAGGTTGATAATAGTTAAACCCAGTTCTGCCAGCAAATTGGTCCATTGGTAGGTTTTACTCTTTTCTCACTGCTGCTGGGTGGCAGTTGAAGGAGGAGAAGATACACCTTTACCAGCAGCCATTGGCAGTGGAGGGGAAGTTCAGTCATCATGTGAAAGTGCAGTGTCATTGATGGGCCAGCAGCCCCTGGTGTCATCCATGGTCTGCACTAGAGAATGCTAGCCAGTCAGAAGTCATGTGCTTGCCTGGTGCTGACTAAGAAACTCCTGCATCCATTACTACCTCCCACCAGTTGCCAGTAAGGGTGTACTTTCCCCTTCAATTGCCCCACTATTATGGGAAAGTATACCCACTGGTAAACAGCTTCACTAGGTACCACTGTTTAAAACAGAACACAGTAGTATTTGCAAAACAAGAAAGATAGGAAAATAAAAGGATGAGACAGCAAGAACTGAGAAACAAGGAGAAGTCAATCCTGTTGGTGGTGGTTAGCCTTAGCAAAAAGCAGCTGGTATGTCCAGAGAGAAATTCTCCTTGATGACCTCCAGATGCTCACAGAAGCTACCAGAGCAACCTGCATCCCAAACCTAGCTGGAAACTTGATTAAAAAGAGACAAGAAATTCTGCTTTTCTGCATGAATAGATTCCAAAGAATCTATTTTCAAAAAAGAGAAGTTAGAGGGAGGCTTGAAACTGTCAAGGCGATTATGGTGTAATAATGATTCTTAAGCAAGGTCTAACTACTGCCTTCTTCAAGGTTCTACCTAATCTGGAAGCAGATTAGGCATGTTATTTTTATCAAGAGACCACTTTATAACCTTTTAAAACATAATGGGTATAGCAAATCTTTTATCGTTTATTGCATTATAGCCTTGGAGAGTATTTCAAATTCTGACCATTAAAAGTTGGACTTTTCATTACTTTTTGCTGAGGGACATGGAGAACTCAGCATTTTATCTGTGTACATGTGGATGATCTGTAAAGTTTAAATTGCAGATTTAATTTTTATTGCACTAGTTTCATTGATCTCTCGACTTCATAGGTGCAGCACTGACTGTGATACCTTGACTTCTCAAATTATCTTTCGGTTTAATTGGGCCAATGGAGAGCTGTTAATTTTCAACAGCAAGATGAAAAATGCAATATGCTACTTTTGTATGAGAGTGTAACATGCACTTTCAGATATATTGGCTTGCCTGATAATTTTAAAGGTGCAAATTGCTTGCTGTGGATAGAGTGGGGAGACGATTCAGTGTCATTAATAGTTGAGTTCCAAGCCTAATCTGATTTATATAAAATGTTATCTGTACTTCTAAGATTTTTTTTTAAGTTTTAAGTGATTTTTTTAATTTTCCTAAATATTACTCAGAACAGATCTCCTTGCAAACTTGTTAAAAGTAGGTTTAGTTGGGCCCAGTTCAGCCTGAAGGCCACTTTAAATATCTAGTTTTGCAACTGCCTATATAACTTAATGAAGTGTGGATTTTTTCCCTGGTGTTTGCCAACAGGTGAAAGTCATGGTACGCATTTGTTCTACTCTGGCCAGGGACTCTTCTGAATCCAGCTCCTTCTTAAAGGTTGATACTCGTAAGAAGCAAATTACTCTGTGTGACCCCTTGTCATGTGGAGGCCAGAACTCCTTCCAAAAACGAAGCAGTCAAGTGCCTCCCAAGATGTTTGCATTTGATGCAGTTTTCCCTCAAGACGCCTCTCAGGTAGGCACCATGTGACTGACAAACTTTTAAGATTAGTAATACAAGAATTATATTCCTGTGATTCACAAGATTGAATATTGGCGTTAGATCAAGGATGGATTTGTTCCTTTGTAACATGTTTAGTAAAAATTAAAAGCCTGAAGTAAGGCAAAATCAGATTATTTATTCCAAAAGACTTTGCGAGTCAGAATAGTATTAACATAGGTCAAAATAACATTAAAAGTGAATGAAATAGATGTAAGTACTAGTCTGCAGGCCTGGTTTATGAATTCAAATCAGTATTTAAAATGCAACCCCCTTATACTCCTGCCCTCTTCTTTGGAATTCCTAGCCCACAACTTCCAAAATATCTATTGTGAGTTTGTCCTTTTATTCTATGGAGTTCTCAGTGTGTGTGTGTGTGTGTGTGTGTGAGAGAGAGAGAGAGAGAGAGAGAGAGAGAGAATTAGATCTGGGGAATTGTGCAAGTGTTACTTCTCCAGTCAAATAGGTAACCCTATGTGGATTCTTCAAGGTAAAAGAAAAACATCCAAACTAAATCTTCAGTGTCTCAACTTGTTGAGCCCTCAGCGCATCTGTAGGTTAGAAATTGAGTAGACTGATACTGATACATAATTGTTGTCAGGAGGTCCTAGGTGGGGTTAAGACCTGTTTATTATTTTTGCATCCATTAGTTTGCAGTTTTGTGATGCTTTGGACTATTTTGCTGTATGTTGTTTTGATGGCCATAATGAGAAGGCTCTATAAGAAACGAACAGGTTGCAATTATAAAGTGGGTATCTAAGACTGCAGTGCAACTAGAACTTCTCTTGCAATGTGATGGAGGAGAGCAAAAATAAAGAGCATGCTTTTACTCTGGGGAGTAAAGATAAAAAATGGGTTTTATGAATAGATACCTTAAGGTTTGCAGCTATTTCATTCCTTAACCAATATATTGATAATCCCAGCCACCAGCAGATTCATCTTCTCAGTAGCAGGCAATAAACGATACAATCAAGTGATCTTTTTCCTTTTATGACAGGCTGAAGTATGTGCAGGAACAGTAGCAGAGGTGATACAGTCTGTGGTGAATGGTGCAGATGGATGTGTATTTTGCTTTGGGCATGCTAAATTAGGTTAGTATGTTTCATATTCAAGCAATAAATCCTTCATCTAATGATCTCCTATCACTCGATTCTTCTATGTTAATCATGTTCATATTTCGCATTCTGTTAAGGTATCCCTCCAATAGTCTGGCAAAAAAATTTTGTGACAACCCTTGTCCTACACCATGGCAGTTAGGATAGTAGTTTAAAACTATGATATTTACATTAAGAAAAGTAATCACTTTGAAATTGCCTGTATGTTTTGTTTAACTCCCTCCAATGTATCAAACTAATTTTGGGAAAAGCTCACCATTCAGAGTACCCTTTAGCTGGAAAAAAAATGGCACTGCACAAGTTATGTCAACTTAAAGTAGAATGTTAGACTGTATTTATAAAAGCCATCTCATTTTCAGGCTCATGTGACATCTACAGGTAACCATCCAATGGAAATAGCACTTGTAATGAATCTGATTTCAAATTTGGGCACAATTGAATTTGCCACTTTCCCCATCTTATTCTAGGTTCTGCATTTTTCATCTAGCTTAATTATGTCTCTGGTGTAACGAGATGAGATGTAAATGTTATTTGCATGGACTCTATTATTGATTAGTGTATGTTTTCCATTAAAATATTTATAATTATTTGTGCTTTTGAATGGCTTTCTTACTTCATTTGCAGTGATTTGTCTTTCTTTTCTCCATATCATTCCAAACAGGGAAGTCCTACACTATGATTGGAAAAGATGATTCCATGCAGAACCTTGGCATAATCCCTTGTGCCATCTCCTGGCTTTTCAAACTGATTAATGAACGGAAAGAGAAGACAGGAGCCCGTTTCTCAGTCCGAATATCAGCAGTGGAAGTGTGGGGAAAAGAAGAAAACCTGAGAGACTTGCTGTCAGAGGTGGCCACAGGCAGCCTCCAAGATGGCCAGTCTCCAGGTGTCTATCTTTGCGAGGACCCAATCTGTGGCATGCAGGTGAATACAAGGCTCTTAAGATCCAACATATTCCTGGGGAAACTATGTTTTTGTTGGGATGGTTTCAAATTTTAAAAAAAATGTACCCAAAGCACGAACTTTTTTAACTTGGGAAATATTTACACTGAGACACACACAAAACTTTATGACCTGCAGCTGCAGGGCCATCTGCTCTCCTGGCCTAAATATTTGTGCCTTTGGCATATCTTGATACTGAGCAGGGACTTCTGTTTGCTGTAAAATGTGAAAGAATTCAGATCAAACAAAATTTGTCTCCTTCCTATAGTAATTTCTCCAATGTATAACAACACACTAAAATATTTACAATATTCCACAAATAGCTGGAGGCCAATAACATGGCTGTTTATATCTCCACGAACTACATTATTTATAGTACTAGGATTAGTAATGTTGTAGGAAGTATTAATAGCTACTTATTAATTGCTGCCAAGACATGAATGTGAGCCCTGGCTAAGCCAAGAATAATTCTGGTGTTCTTCAGGCAGGAACACCCAGCTGATTTGAAGGGGAAAAAAGAGAGAGAAGAAATGAAACCTAAACTTCCTTGCCAAGTTGAAAGATACACAAGTTGCAATAGCCTTGTAACTTTTAAACAAAAAATTTATGACTAAATCCTCTAGGCATCCTTGCTGGCAGGAACTTTTCATAGGCTTGCTGCTGGTACAAACAACCCACTGTCCTGTGCACATAGTGACTACTGCCTTTATGGTATGGGATTTTACTTGGACTCCAAATGAATGGAGTTTTCTGGAGGAAAAAAGGAGAGAGAAAAAGAAACCTACAATTAGCTTCAGAGCTCATGGGAACATAGAGGGCCACACAGGGTTCGTAGTAAAACTTCACCCTGTTGATCTGCATAGAAATATGTGTTGATGCAAAGATTCCCCCAGAGTCTGTGAAAAACAAAAAGGTTCTCCTTCATAAGCTAGTATCTGCCACAGCTCAGCCTTCAGTTTATTAATGACCATATGTGAGTTCTGAGCAATCCCCCCCCCGCCCACTTTGACACATAATTACAAGGTAATTTGTAATTACAGGCCTAAGTCCTAACCAACTTTTCTGCACTGGTGCAGCTGTGCCAATGGGGCATGTGCTGCATCTTGCAGTTGGGTGGCAGTCACGGAGACCTCCTCAAGGTAAGGGAATGTTTATTCCCTTACCTTAGAACTGCATTGCCCTTACCTTGGTACTGGAAAGTTGGTTAGGATTGCACCCTTAGAATTATGAAAGTTAAGAGTGCCATTTGTCTGATTCCAATGAGAAGAACAGCCTGAGGGCCATACTAGATGTGATTCCAAATGTGTAGCTTCTGCCAACAGTGGCAGATGCGCACCCAGCTGCTCATTCCTCACTCTCTGTAACATCTGATTGAACTTTCACATGTATACTGAGCTCAAGATGATCCACATTTACCTGGCCTCCCGAGAGGCACCAAATAATGTAGAGGTGGGGCACGGAAATTCCTGCCACTATCGTATCAGAATGATGCCAGACAGAGGCAAGAGACGCTGATATGCAGAAGCAATGCATGTAATATTATACCTCGTTTGGCCTTTGGGAAAACTGAGAGAACTGCCACAGTGCTGCTGCTTTGTGCTGAGGCTGCTGGCTAAAGACTCCACACACACACACACACACACACACACACACACACACACACACAGAGAGTTCAAATCCCAGGGCCTCTATGCTGCCAGAAGAGAGCAAGCAACTCTATCTTAAGGCAGCGTTTTCAAACTTCAGGGGAGCTTTACTCCCTCAGTAAGTTCTTGCAAGGGAGGGGCTAGGGCAGCGAAGCAATTCCCAGGATTGCTTTACTGGGGGGGGGCGAGGGGGGTGCTTTATACTTACATTTAACTAGTTAGGACTGCTGGAATCTGCAGGAGGTGTGGGGAGCCCAGCGCAGACCTCTGCAGTGCTCCCCACACCTCCTGCAGACTCCAGCAGTCTTATCTAATTAAATGTAAGTACAAACCACCTCCTTGCCCCCTCTTAGCAAAGCGATCCTGGGGATCGCGTCGCTGCTGCCCCCTTTCCCCACACCTTAAAAGGATGGGGGAAGTGTTACAGTTTGAGAACCACTGACTTAAGGGAATGGGGGATGTAGCTTAAGCAGTAGAGCATCTTTGCACACAGAAGGTCCCATCAGTGGGGTGAAGGGAGAATGGCCTGAGAAAACGATGGATCATGCTTAGAGGGCTCCCAGGGAAACAGGGTATGCCGAAGGTCAGTACGCAGACATGCCCTGAAGGAGCGACTCATTCGCATTCATATCTCAGAACCACTGCTGCTGTGGCACTGTGTGCACAGATCAGACACAGAAGGTCTGGAAGCTGCAGGTAGGGCTGGAAAAGACCCTGTCTGAAACTGTGGAAAGTTGCTGCCTGTTGCTGCCAGATACTGAACTGGATGCACCAATGATCCATCTCCATATAAGACAGCATCATGTAGTCAGAGCCCTTTCAGCAACTGTGAGAGAGGAAGCACACTTCATATGGTCCATTACAGGTCACCATGACATAAGTGACTGGAAGGGATCTAGAAAGCAAGTACTATGAAGAATAGTTAAAAGGGCTTGGTATGTTTATCCTGGAGAAGAGTAGACCAAGGAGAGTAATGATAGCCATCTTTAAACATGTGAAAGACCATTATGCAGAAGAAGGACAGAAGTTACTTTCTTAGACTTTTGAGGGCTGAACTAGAATTAGTGGCTTGAAACCAGTAGTGTAGCAAGCCCAGGGTGGCTGGTGTGGGCTGCCCTTTGTACCAGCCAATAGGTGGCACCATAAGGCTGTGTTGCTTGCCCTTTGGCAATCTTCTGGCCCAGCCGCCTCCCATACCTACTGGTGATCAGGTTTTTGCTGCTCGCTGGCGATTCGTTGTTCGCTGGCAATTCGTTATCGCTGTTCACTGGCTCGAAGGCAGCCGGACCTGAAGATTGCCCAAGGTGATCTGAAGGCAGGCTGTTGCATTTAATGCAATGTAACTACCTGAAAGGTTGGGGTGACGTGATTATGTCATCCCTGAATTTCCGGGTCACCAAGCTGCAGAAGATAAAGTGTGCTTTGGGTGGCATTCTCCACCGGTACTGGTTGAACGTACAGGTAAGCAGATTTAAGCAAGGCCTAAGGAAGAGTGTCATAACAATAAGGATAACTGAGCACAGGAACAGGTTGCCTTGTGCAGTTGTGAGCTCTCCCTCATTGGATGTTTTCAAGTAGAAACTGGTTGGCTGCTTGTCAGAGATGCTGCCTGTAGTTGTCTGGTTTGCCACGGATGTTCTGCAAAGCAGAATGTTCCCCTATCCAGAGATACTGTAATATTGTTTTGCCAGCAGAATGTTACTTTCCAATGTTGAATCTCAATCAGCACATTTCATTGGCTTTGCATCTCCTGGGTTGCCTTGCAGCTTCAGAATCAAAGTGAACTCCGGGCTCCCACTGCAGAGAAAGCTGCCTTCTTCCTTGATGCAGCTATTGCCTCACGTCGAAGCACCCAGCAAGACTGCCATGAGGAAGATCACAAGAATTCCCACATGCTCTTCACGCTGCACATCTACCAGTACAGAATGGAGAAGAGTGGCAAAGGGGGAAGTAAGTCTCATAGTGTTCCCATCATATGTACCAGTGGGGAACTCGGGTAGCTGAGGACCAATCAATTTAAAAGTGAATGTTCCCTGTGAATGTAGTGGTTTTTACATACTTGGCAACTCTGTAGGTATAAAGTAGGCAAGTTAATAAATAAAAAGTATACAGAATGGGGGAGGGGGCTTGGGCAATGATATTTGCCACTGAAACAATCCCCACACAATTCCCAGTTTGGGTAGTTGCCCTATACACTCTGCCCCTTCCTTTCACTTCCTTGTTACTTTTAAAAATTGCTTATGTTCCTTACATGAGTTTTGTTTACTTAATTAATTAATTATAAATATTTATACCCTTCCCCTCTCCATCAGGTGGCACTCCACATGGCTCACAGCAACATTTTAAAAAACAATTAACAGTTAATGAATCAAATCAAAACAGCAATTACAATATGAAGAAAAACAGTAATATCATCAAATCATCAAAAGAGCAGAGATAAGAACAGTAGCTGAAGGGGGAAGAGACAACTACTAAACCTCCAAAGCTAAAGGAAAAAAAATGGGTTTTGAATCACTGTTGGAAAACAGAAGGGGAGCCTACCTGCTTCTCAGTTTAAAAGTCAATTCCAGTGGCAAAGAGTTCCACATACTTGTTCCCACCACGAAGGAGTTTCTCTTTTTGGTTTTTCTGACCTTTATCAAGTAGACTGTCACAAGTTTTCACTGGTGACAGAATATATAGAAAGGCTGTTAGTAGCTATCTAGTTTTTCAATACCCTCAGAGCCTCATCATCCATGTTTCATCAGAGGCTCTGGGGATCCCACCAGAAATCAGTTCCTGACCCATGGTTTGAGAAACACTGATTTACTGGGTGTCACCTTGAAGAAGGCCATCTTTTTGGTCTTTGCCAAGTAGGTTTTCACTGGTAGCATAAAGTGTAGAAGGGGTTCTCCAGCTGATCCCAGGAGTTGGACCATTTCAAGGAGGTGGAACCCTTCAGCCATTTATCTGAAGCCACATGTGGTCTTAAGCCATTAGCAACATGTGAAGAAGAGCAGTTGAGACTACCCTCTCTATGCAATTAGAAAAAATAACAGGATAGGAAGGAAGGAGCCAGGACATGCTTGCTGCATAAGTATGCATAGTGGTAATTACATGAGACTGAATCAGCATCCTGTGAACTTCCAGGACTTGTTGAGCTTTCTGCCTTCCAGCTTATACCTTGTCTGCACTGAAACAAAAAGGAACGTAGTAGGTTGCCTAAGACAGGGCCTGTTAATTCAGTATGATCCTAATGAATTAAATCTCCTTTTACCTTGGAAGCCTGGCTGCCTTATTCATGCCACAGGAAATTGAAACGTGGGTGATTGCGTCTTTCCGTTATGGACATGTTTCCTCAAAATTGTTAAATAGATTCTAATAGAAAAATAGGACATAATAATAAATTTTCTTATGTTAACTGTGTTAACTGTGCTTTGATATGCACAGATAACAACAGGTGCCTGCAAAATGGCAGTGACCATTTTTTTAGTTGCTATAGCTGCCTGAATTGTTTGTGTGGCAGAGTCAGAAATGATGCAACCAGGGATGTTGCCTGACACCATCTCAAGTCCACCACTGTTGCCTCTGCTGCAGTGTGCAGAAAAACAAAGCTCCTTCTTTGTTGCATGATTTTCGCAAACCCAGAGGTGCGGGACCTACAGCTTTGTTTAAAGGGACCACACAAAGAAAGGAGCTCTGCATCAATCACACAAACACTTTTAATAAAACCAGAAGTCCCACGTTTCCAGGTTTGTGAAAACTGCACAACAGAGAACAGGAAAGAAGCAGATCAATGCAGCTAACATCTGCAGTTGGCTGGTGGGAGTAAACCCAGGGTGAATCTGCCACTCCCTCATCCTTTCCACCATCTGCCACTGAAGCAAGCCACATCAGATTGCCTCATGACTGGGCTGACCATGAGCAAAGAATCCTCCAGTCCAGGATATACAAAGAGTATCACCATTGATCATGCAATTAACTTCTGATTTAGACAATTTCTATATTGATACACATTTATGTAACCTTAAAGATTCAGAACATCCATATATGTATGAATTACAGAACATGTGTCTCAAAAAATGGCAACTGCTCTTGCTTTTCTTTTAACAATAAACCCTGTAGAATTGGCAGACAGAACTCAACTAAAGTTTTATTAATTAAGCACCCTTCAGTGAAAAGAGAGACTGAATATTCACGGTAACTTACTGTTGGGAATGGGAATGGCTTGTTTTAAGGAGATTACCATTAAAGTCTCTTAATTTTTTATGTTTTTACACACTATTTTAGTTAATTTCTAATGCAATTAAGTGAAGAAATCCTATCACTTCCTTGAGGCAGATCTGATTAATTATGCAAAAATTAAAATCCCACTGAGCTTAGTTTCATCCATATTCAGCCTTTGGATAACCTATTGAGCAACTTGTAGGTCCTGATTCAGTCTAAAGTTAGTAATGTTAAATCTCATAGAACAGTAATTAAACTTAAGCCCTTTTGATTTTAAAAATTATTTATTAAATTTGTTAAAAGGAAACAAAATATATGTACAAAAATCTCTTTATAAAAAATGAATTATATGCTGTTTTATAATGCAAAAAAATTACGTATTTGTGTCAACATTGCGCTTTTGTTTCCAATAATGAAGAAATGAGAGCCGTTGGTCAAAAATGTATCATTTTTCCTGGGATGGGTGAGTCAAGCACAACCTGACTTTAGTCAAGTCACAGGTCTATGCCCCCATTACTCAACTCAAAAATGAGCCCTACTGGGCCGACTTTCCAAGTTACCCACAGCATTTTGGTGACTCAAAAAGACTTGAAGCCCAAGTCTTTTATTCAAAAAGCCAGCTGCGGCAGCATGAAAAAAAATGGAGTTGCTGCCAGTGTGTGTGGGAGTTCTCTATAAACATCCCATCCCATCTGTAAACAAGGCAGGAGGGGCTAGGATGGATTGCCTTGGCCTGGGCAGCCCTGCATGAGCTGCTCGGATTTGCACTAGCTAAATAGATCTGATTAACCCGATAGGGCAGTCTGTGGCCTGACATGGGGTCAGGGGAAAAAATATCCCTTGACCCCAAGGTGACCTCCAGCCTGCTCCTAACTTGCATAGAATACAGCGCAGGCCATGTGCCCTGGCAGTTCCAGCGCAGATTAGATTGGGCTGTTATTCTTTAGGAATAGTAGACAGTTTGTCCCAATATTCTACCACTTTCTGTGGTCCCAATCTGGATGGGAGGGACTGAGCCATCTGCTATTTCCCTGGGAAAATGTTCATTTTATCTAGAGTAAATAGAAGCCAGATTGGACCACCCCCCTCCCACATCAGGACTGTGGATTCCATCAGGATTAAAACTCCTGTCCAATTTGATATGGGCCCAGTTCACAACCCCCCCACCCAGCTGCTATTCCCTCAGTGGCATTGCTAAGGGGGTGCAGGGGGTAGCAGTTGCACTGGGCAACAAGCTTTAGGGGGCAACAAGCTGAACTTGACACTAGTGGCCAAAATTGTGAAAAAAATTTGGTATGTACAAATAATACCATCATGTTATATATCATTGGAAGGGTAATTTAATGCAGAATGCAATGCAACAAATCCCATTGGAATATCTGTATTCTATCAAAAGTTATGGCAAATTAACCAGAAAATGCAACTGGCTTATGGAACAAAAAGTGGATTTTCTTAACTCAAAACTGACCCATGAGACTGATTGTTCTGAGAGCCAATGTGATGTTGTTATGATGCAGCATGGAACCAATAAGGTGTTAATAATGGTTCAGCTCTCATTTCCATGTATCATAATACAGCTACTCCTGCTTACTGGTAAGGAAACACTTTTTCAAATGATGCTCCTCTTATATTTTAACAGGGGGAGATAACTGTCCCTCTTCACCCCAGCACAGTGTCTCTAACTAATAACGGGCACACTTTTTATTTGTTTACGTAATTAAATTTGATTTTGTCATGGAGGGAGGTAGGTACAAAATCTTCTTAGATCCCAGGTAGCGTATAGATGCCTTAGCTATGCCACTGGCTGGAGGGAGGTGGCAGATCATGGGTGGTGAGCTGCTGGGGGGAGGAGGCAGGTTCTCCCCAATTTGCACTTATTAAAAAGCCTTGCTGTGATGTCACTGCCGGTTGTGACATCACTTCTGGGCATTATTTTGAGCTCTGCACCAGGCTACTTGTTCATTAGCTACGCCACTGTATTCCCTAAAGAAGAACTAAACCCATTAGGGCTAGTGACTGTTGAAGTGTCATTCGTATTTTAACGCTAGTAAATCCCATCTGTCTCTCTTCTTTTTTTAACTTCAGGTTGGCAGTGGTTCATAGCTACATAGCTTTATAAATATTTCTCAAAAGTGTTTGTGAGTACAAGTTGCTTGCAGTGTATATTCCTGTAACAGCATTTCAGTAACAACGCAGTTCTGAAAATTCCTTGGATAATATTCTTTCTTTTGTTTGTGTTATATGACACTCTAATTCAGTTATTTTCAATCTTTTTTGTCTCATGGCACACTGACAAGGTACTAAAATTGTCAAGGCACACCATCAGTTTTTAAGAACATAAGAACAGCCCCACTCGATCAGGACATAGGCCCATCTAGTCCAGCTTCCTGTGTCTCACAGCGGCCCACCAAATGCCCCTGGGAGCACACCAGATAACAAGAGACCTGCATCTTGGTGCCCTCCCCTGCATCTGGCATTCTGGCATAACCCATTTCTAAAATCAGGAGGTTGCGCGTACACATCATGGCTTGTACCCCGTAATGGATTTTTCCTCCGAATTGACAAGGCACACTATGCTGTTGGTGGGGGCTTATATCCCCCAATGATCCTATTAATAAATGACCCTCCACCAAACTTCCGCAGCACACTTAGGGACCATTCACAGCACACCGGTGTGCCACGGCACAGTAGTTGAAAATGGCTGCTCTAATTATTCACATGTATTTCATGTGTGACACTGGTATTTCTAAGTACAGTGTCAGCTTTTCTGAAATATATTCCCTGCAGTATTCAGAAGCTAATCTCTTTTGAACTGAGGAAAACTGAATAGCCTTTGGGATACATGCTACTCAGATGCTTATTGGGTTTTTAAGAAATAAAAAGTCAAAACTGTCCACCTGGCATGTCTCAAACATTCATATTTGAGTAGATTTAGAATTCTGACAAAGATATTCAAGGAAGTAATAACTAAGGACAAATGAAGTATTGCATTTTGGATTCAGATAACAAAACAGAAAGAAAGCTTCACGCTCCCAAACATTTAAGTACATAGGTCTTGGGCTTAACAACCAATGATGTCATTCTCTCTTTGTTATAACTATTTAATGGGGCTTTGACTGTCTGTACTTAATAGATAAGGAAGAACATTAACTTTATGTCCCAGCACTATGTTGACAGTAATCCATCTGAGTCAGAAACCTCACTCTGTTTTTTTTGTCTCATTTATTTTTTGATAGTGTCTGGAGGCCGTAGCCGCTTACACCTTATTGACCTGGGCAGTTGTGTCAAACCCCTCAGCAAAAATCGTGAAGGTGGTTCTGGTGTCTGTCTTTCGTTGTCAGCATTGGGCAATGTCATCCTGGCCCTTGTCAATGGCAGCAAACACATCCCATACAAGTAAGCTCTCTCTCTCTCTCTCTCTCTCTCCCCCCCCCCACCACACACACACACCCCTCACTAGCAGGTGAAAGAAACCTATCTAGTTCACTTTGGAGCAGAACAGCTGCATGTTACACATGAAAACTGCCTAAAGACCAAATTTAGTTCTGTGGGCAAAAGTTATCTATTCAGGAAGAGCTAGGCAAAAGGCTTGCAGGGTTCAGCAGTGCAGTACTTGTTTGCAAGTTCTCATTTCTGAACCATCCCTTTGTCTTGACTTCTAGACAGTTGTGGAAAGAAATATTAACTCATTGCAACTGCCCCACAGACACTTGAGCTGCTGCTTTTGTATCCAGTGCTGCTGCTGCTTCCTCCACTGCTATCCTAATCCTTGATCTTCCTTCCCCAACCCAATTCCAAAGGATCCTGGTCTAGATCCTGTTGTTATTGCCACTGCAACTTCCTTGTTGTTCAAAGTTCTGTCTTTCCCTACTATATTTTCTTAGTACTACTGCATAGCTAACAAGAGAAGAAGTTCTTCTATTTGGGATCTACTGTTGACCTATGAACCTTAGTTGGGCCATCACACCTTAAGATATATTCAGATAGCATTCCTTTTTATTGTACAAGTTGAACATTTTACATGCTAAAGGCCATTGTTATTGCATGCTGATTATTTTGTTGGATGGATATCTCTAAAACGTTCTGTAATTTTATAAGCACTTGATGCTTTCTGAATGCATTCGTACCTGGTCTCTTGAATTTCTCTCTTGGGTTTCATAGATAGTGTACAAGGCGCTGGCTACAAGCTAGCGCTAAAAGATAGTGGATAACATTATTGTTGGCTTCATTCATCATGAATTTTGTTCTTTCCTTTGTCCTCTCCTATCAAGATTAGCATAAAAAATGCTGCTGTAGTTCTGTAGAGATTGTGGGTTTGGAGTGATCTCCAGCTGCTGAGGCTTCCCAGGGCTGCTCTAAGACATCCTGCCCCATTTCATGTTGGCTTGGCCAGACACCTGTGTCCTCCTCTGCCCATTGGCTTTCTTGGAGTAAGGTCATCATCACTGATGTTCCTCCTCCTCTGATCAAATAAAGCATGGCAAGTGATGTGTGCACTCTGGGTTCTCCCATCATATTCTGAGAGTGGTGGGAATCGGTTGCCATGGCGACGAGGAAGACTGCCCCATTGAATTTGCCCATGTCAGTTGCTAATGATGCAGCATTTCTTTCTCCCACTGGAGAGATGGCTAAGAGGCAGGCAGGCAGGCAGCTTTCATCATTGACACTTCCTGAGAGAAGGGGTGGGATAGGGCTGGTTCCCTTAACAGGTTAATACAGCTGTACTACATGTATAGCAGAGCTTGCATTACTGTAGTGAATTTAAGGGGAATTACTGAAGAAGTAGTCATGCATAGGAAATTTTTGTCTTGATTTTTCTTGGTTGTCTCACACCATCTGTCATGTGCTCAGAACCAAGAGCATTAACTGACTTGATGTGGCTTTTCTAGCAAATCACTACGCCTTGGGTGGTAGGGCCCACAGCCTCTATTTCTGAGGCCTCGAGCATATGAAAAGTAGGTGTACCAAGAAAGATTCCAAGAATTAAACTGTCCCAAAAGCTCCCTTGGTTTGGTAAGGAAGGGTAAGAGCAGTCCCTTCCTAACAGATGAGGCCTTTGGATATTCTAATGTGATGGCCTGAGTTGATTGAATGATACTGTTGGAATTGGATATGTTGACCATTTTCTAGAGTTCTTGCATTTTAAGTATGAAAACACCTGTTTTTAAGAGGAAACAGGAAAGATGTAAAACAAAACACAATATCTGACTTCAAGATGAGTGGTCATAGTGAAATATGATATATTACATTTTTGATATTCAGTAATTCTCAAACTGCAGATTAAACACTTTCTTAGTTCCTCATACCTTTTTTCAAAGGGGGAAAGAAAATTTCAGAATCTTGTTTAATGTGATATTTTGGTTAGGGATGCCTGGGCAGCTGAAAAGTGGCCGGGGCAAAAGGAGCAATTGAAGACAGGCCCAGATCAGGAACTAGGTTGCACTAAAACAGAGGGCCGGAGGTAGGAAGTGGTCAAGTTCAGTCTGGAATTGAATACCACAGGAGTCGGTCAGAGTCAGAGGCTAGGTGAGGTGGGAAGAGCGTCTATGTTGCTGCTTGGACACGTCGTTCAAACTGCTGACCCCGGCCTAGAGTCAAGAGTTTTAGGGATCCTCTGACTACAAACAGCCTGGGGGGTCACCTGAAAGTGCTCAGTCTGGCACTGTACCCCACTGAACTCTTACTCCATGGAGCTTCAATGCCTCTGGCTTGCTGATGGACCTGGACATGGGTGACACAGGAGGTAAATCACTGGAGACTTGCCCCTTGGAAACTTGATTACACACTCTGCCAGTGCCTGCAGATTGAAATATCAGTATGATACCTGCTGATGTACCAGCCTTTGCTCCTTCCGGAAATTTGAAAGGGAAGAGGGATGGGAGAGGAAGTGGGGAGGACACTTCATTCTGCTCCGTTTCCCTCTTCCTTGTCCAGTTCAGGGAACAGGAGGAAAAGAAGCGTGGAAGTGAAGGGAAGATAAAACTTGGGGAACAGAGATGGGCATCCACGGTGAATTTTCTGCCTGTGGCAAATGCTTCCGTTGGTTCATTGGAAGGACCAGCCCTGAAAATGCCACCAGGGTCCAAGAGCTAGCTTGCGCGCACATGCTCTCTCTCTCTCTCTCTCTCTCTGTGTGAATGTGAGTGTTTCGTTTTGTTTTTGGCAGCATATATCAAGAAAAAAGCAGCACCAAAGATGTCCTCCACTCACCATACTGGAAATTTCCAGCTGTAGTGATTCACAGCTGTTATTCTCTGCTTCTTCTGTGTTTCTGTAGACATGTAGGTGCCAGAACACTTGTTCATGTTTGCATCTCTCTCATTAAAGGCTTTCTCTCAATAAGCTGTTTACAGAATCTGTTTGCAAAAGAAACATTTGGCCTGTTGAAACAGTTTGCCAACCATCAAACAGAAATAGTCCTGAGGATATAAATTATATAAGAACAGACAGAGCTTGGGATACAGTACCCCATGTTGACTCCACTGAGATGTCAGGAGGTCTGTAAAGCATTTTGAGTAACTGGAGCGTGAGTGTTCTTTGTAGAACCAAGCCTGGACATGAAAGTGCTGAATTGCACCCAGTTGGGTGGCTTTATCAGATCATACTCCAAAGAAGAGACCAGGCAAGATTCAGAGAGCAGAGCAAGTCAAGCTTCAAGAAATTGTAGGGCGCGGACAATGAGGTTCTGAATTTTTGCTCATGTAGAGGGGTCCAAAACAGTCTTCCTCAACTAGTTATCAATGAGAGCAGATACAATCATCAATCAGCTCTTGGGTTTTGTAGAGAAGATGCTTGCTTGATAAAGATAAGGCAGACACAGATTTCTGTCAGCTGTGGTGAAAAAGAGTTGAAATAACAATTGTAACATTCTCATATCACATCGTAGTAGTCCAGTAAATTTTGCAGTTTCTGCTTATGTACCACTTAGTTTCTGAGAAAAATACAAGATTTGTAGCCCATCCCTACCATTTTCCCCATCAGAGCATGCATCTGTGCCAAAAAGGCGGCACTGTATGCTCTGGTAGGCAGGGCAGATCAGGAGGCTTGGGAGGGGAAAGGGAAAATATTTTTCTTCCTCTGTAAGTTTCCCGATCACCAGTGGGTCTCCTTGGAACTGTGCCTGCTCTTTAGCTGGCACAAGTCTGAAGAGACAAAGGGGATGTGCTGGGAGGCTAGGGAGGGGATAGCATCCAGTGCGAATCGCCTGCACTGGGTGCAGAGTTCTAGGTGTGTACAATATGTGTTATGAAATTTGTGTTGTGTGTACAATTTGTGTTATGAAATTTATTTATGAATAACCATTGTTTGCTGAATATCAAATCCTGAAATCTGGACATATACTACTACCTTCTAGGGAAGATGGAAAAAAAATGACACTCCATCCATGGCCCTGTTTTACAAGATCTACATAAGGTGGTAATGAGAGGATTTTACTAAGATGCTAGCAAAATTGTAACTGCTGTTTTGTTTCTCTTAATGCATTCAAATTGATATTAGCATTGTATTATCTGTGTCTGGTTTCTAAGATGAATGTGTCTCTTCAGCCCTTGAATGAATGCTCATTTGCACAAATTCCAGATACTAGTTTATATAGCTCAGTTTCCTTTTTTAAACAAAAACAGTGCTTGTTGCTAGGCAGCAGTGGTGATAATTCATGGTAATGCTGTTTTGGAAATAATCATTTTCTACAGTATAATGACTATTGGACTAAAGGAAGACGTATTTAGAAACATGTAAGAATATATATCGATTCCTTGCCAAATAATGTCAGTTCATTCATCTTCTTCTGTAGTTCAGCACATCCAAAACAATTGTGCACACTGTGATAACAACACAACAAGTGCTGTATACAAAATTATGTAGCTCAGACTAAGAGAGGCATTCCTGGTATATTCATGGAGTTCAACATAGTTTACTCCCAGATCAGTGTGCCATTGCACTGAGGCAGACTTACTTCTGAGAATGGGCAGAAAGCCTTCCAAGTGGTGTAGCTAAGGTATCTGGGGACACAAAAATTTTTTAATACTCCATAACACCCCCCCCCCATTTTTAACATGTCTCCATACACTGTATAGTCCATTGTATGTGTACATGTACCTTGAGGGGGTATCTTGGAGGCCTCTGAAAGCCACTTCCAGTTTTGGGGAAAATCTGGAAATGCCTTTCAGAGGGCTCTAAGGTTGGTAGGCCTAAAGGCATGGTACCTGGGGCAATGTACCCCTCGACCCCCTTTAGCTAGGCCACTGTGCCTTCCAATTTTAATGTGAGTTTAGGAACCTAGGAAATTATCATACTGAACCAGGCCATGGTTCCTTCTTTCTCAGATTTGTTGACGCGGGCTGGGAACAGCACCAACAGAATCCTTCTAAAATATTGTAGTCCCTTCTGGGCATTTCAGTTTCAGAATGGTGTTGACAAATTGTTATGAATTCAAAGAAGAGGAGGAACAACATTTAGATGTCTGAAGGGAATGATTTTTTTATGAGCAGTGAGTACAAGAACTGAAACTTTCTTGTCCTGGAATAAGGAATGTCTAAGGAACACTTTACAAGATTTTCAAGGGTATAAATAAGGAGGACAGCGAATCATTATTTGTACTTGTGCAAGTAGAATTCATTGAGGATGAAGGAGCAGGAACAACTGAAGCAAAGGGGTTCACTTAATCATAAAGCTGTCAGAATAGAATGAAAGCATCTGAAGGTCATCTTTAAAGATGCAAGATTTTTCTTGTCAGGCGATACCCACTTTCTGAACAATGCCTCCTTTGGCAGTGTACTTTGGGCCACTGGTGACTTGAAGTCATTTAACATACCTCTAATATGTAACATCTGCCCTGAAAACATGTGCGTATTTGCATTGGTGTGATGAGGAACCTATATTGGTGTAATGCTAATCATATAATTGTTAACATGAGCAAATTTTACCATAAGTTATTATGATTCTGTGGATAGAAAACCTGAATTAATAACCCAGTCAGCACCTCGGATAGAATGAACCTGTTGGGTGCCAGCGCAGAAAACGCTGTACAAATACTAACAGCCCAATCAAAAACTAAAAACTTGCAGAAATCCCAACTGCATTCACAGGGATCAGGTCCCCTTATCCCATGCATACAAACATATCCAAGGAATACCTTTTTGAGTAGAGCTGAGTAAAGGTAGAAAGCGCCCTTGGAAGAGGGCAGCCATGTGAAACACACAAAGCCCTCCCCATCTGATGGCAAGGGTTTGAATACATATGGTGATATTCACCAGAAGGAGCCCTTTTGCCAGGGAAATAACTAGTACAAGTCATAAGGAGAGCTAAAGCACTAGGCTGGTCATTCACAGTATGAAGACACTTGGATTTGACACAGAGTGGTCTGGATCTGGATGTGACAATGATTGGATCTGGTCTGTATGTGATGTAGTGAACCACCTGTTGCAGTGGACCACCCATCTAGCTGCACACACTCCTGCCTGTGACATCATTGATGGCACTGTCCTCCACCTATTTGACTTATGAACCAATGGCAACAGAGAACAGGGGGCTCATGAATATTCAAGAGCATAACTTCCCTTAGGGCCCAATCCTATGCCTTCCCAGCTCCACCTCTGAGCTCTGGTGCTGTAATTGTGCCATAAAGCACCAGGACAGCAAGGAGTGCCAGTACTGGGCCCTTGCCAGTTGATGCTGGGCCCAGCACCAGGAGTCCGATACTGGTGGAGTGCCTGTGGTAAGGCGCACCGCCAGGTAGCAGTGTGGGGTTTCTGGACAGGAGCAGGAGGGATTCTGGGGTGGGGGAGAAATTGGGTTGTGAGGGAGGTGGGACCGGTGGAGCCCTGCTCCGTCAGATCCTATACTCCATGTCGGGCTGAAAAACCCGACATGGAGCTCCTCCAGTCCGCGCTGGCAAAGTAGCTGGTGCAGACTGGAAGGTACCCATTGTGGCCCCTGCATCCTTACTCAGGGGAAGAGGACAAAAGCCTCCTTCCCCCGAGGAGACATCCAGTATCCTTGGTGGTGCAGCTGAATGCAGTAGTAGCCTTTTTGGTGCTACTGCACCCAGCGAAGCCGTCAGCTTTAGGATTGGGCTGTTAGAATCCAAGGAGTCACAGAGTGAGGATACTGCACACCCTTTGAGCAATGGGCCCCTCCCCCTCCAGAATCCCACCTTGAGACCAGCTAAGTTAAGAGACAACTAAGGTGGGCGGAAAAGGCAAGAAACTTCTTTTGCTTGAGTTTTTTTTCTGCTTGCAAGTCAGGATATGAAAATTACCGTATTTTTCGCTCCATAAGACGCACCTGACCATAAGACGCACCTAGTTTTTAGAGGAGGAAAACAAGGAAAAAATATTCTGAACCAAATAGTGTAATAAAATATTTAATAAACTATAACAGAACATTTGAACCATGTAAAGTGAACAGCAGTCAACAGTGGCATTAAGAACCATTATCACTGTCATTAACAAATGGAGAGACTTAAAGGTTTGAGTACTCTAGTTTTCTGGAAACCCCAATAACTCATTATCGCTAGAGTCAGAATTTATGAAGCTCACAAAAGCAGGTGCACACAAATAGGGGATCACATTATCTTTCTGCTACAATGATGTTCTGCCAAATTCCAAACCACTGGGCCTCGTGCCCGCTTAAGGCTGATCAGTCCCCCTTGTGCAACTCACCAGTGCAGCAAGCAAAAGTGAGTCCAGTTCCAGTCCACAGATGCCAAGTAAATCAGTCCCATCAATCAGAGTTACCAAATCAGAGTCCAGAGCCAATAAGCCAAATTACAGTCCAAGGTCAGGTTCCAGGTAGGTCAGTCAAATCCATCAGGGTATCCAAGTCCAGTCACAATCCACAGCCAGATTCCAAATTCAATAAACCCAGTCAGTCTCCTCTCCAACCTGCACTCCTTCAAAACCCACAAACCCTTTCTGCCTCTGGTACTCCTTATATCCCTGAGGGCCCTATTGCCTTCCAGTGGCTGCAGCTGTGCAGCACACTCTGCTGGATGCCCAGGCCTTACCCTTAAAGGGGCCACTGCTGACACCACATCTACCTCCTCACCAGATCTTCCTGGATTCCAATACAGGGGGGGGGGGAGCAGATCTCTATACAGACCAGTGCAAAAACAGGGGAAAGGTGTGGAGAAGGGAAGATCTCTGTATAGACATCACAGCAAGACCCCTTGCACACAGAACCAACAGTTGGAAGTGGGGGGGGGTGCAGATCTCCATACATACCAGTGCAAAAGCAGGGGAAAGGTGTGGGGGAGGGAAGATCTCTGTATAGACATCACAGCAAGACCAGTGCAAAACCCCTTGCACACAGAACCACACAGAACCATCAGGTGCTCACTCCCTGGGCTCCCTGGACTCACTCCCTAGGCTCCCTCCCTGGGCTCACAAGCCTGCCAGGGGCTCACTCCTAGGGATGCTTGGACGGGAGAGAAACCTGCGATTGACTCATTTCGCTTGGAGATCGACTGGTAGCTCTCAATCGACATAATGAGCACCCCTGCTCTAGGGGCTTGCTCAGCAAGACTGCCACCCCACCCACACTTTCCTGGGAGTGAGCCCCAGTGACTCTGAGACTTACTTCTGAGTAGACAGGAGGGCTTGCTCAGCAAGACTGCCATCCCACCCACACTTTCCTGGGAAGGCGAGCAGAACGGGCAGGGGGCGGGGCCGGCGGCGGAGTTTTTTATTTTTTGCAGTATTCGCTCCATAAGACGCACACACTTTTCCCCCCACTTTTTTTTTGGGGGGGGAAGTGCATCTTATGGAGCGAAAAATACGGTATACCATATCATCAACTCTATTATCAGTATTAACAATATAATCTGCTGATATCTATCCCTCAATTCTGTACCTAGATTATCCCAATGGAGTAATGTGCTATGCAGGCAAACTGGAAGCTAGGTAAATTTGTATACCCTTAGTTAATACACTCTGAATAACAGGTTTAATTGACTCTAATATGAACAATAGGATCTAGCCCTGTGTATCTTTCTTTTATTGTAGTGGGGTGTGTGAAAGAGAAGTTCCTGATGAATTATATTACTGGCTTTCAGCCTGTTCATTTTATTATATTTTGTTAAAGTCATATTCAGTATAACAAATTTTTCTTTTACAGTGGGTATGATTTTGCTTCTAAGAGCGCTATATCTTCATTATTATCAAAGAACAGGGAGGTAACCCATCACTGGGGTTTAGAATTGTTAATCTTATTCATGAATCTTATTCATTCACATACATAGAAGCCACGCTTTTTTGATAAAAATTAAGTTAATACAATAGATACTAGTAGATACATTATAATTATACTCTTAATTGTTTAAATGGTACTAAAAACATTTTTAATTTTTTTGGTTCAATTTAATTTTAATTGTTCAAAAAGTTTTAAAGTACAGATCTCTGATTAGGATCACTTTCTATGTTCTGTGTTTCATTTGCTATATGAATCATCTTGTTAAGTATAACCTCTCCACTTTCAATGATCTGTTCTAATTTGTCATATAAATTCTTAATTCAATCAGCAGGACTACTGTTCTTTGTTACATTTCTTTCCAATTCCTGCAGCGGATATGGCCATGTTCTTTCAGTTCAATGTAATTCTCTCTTTGCAGATCTAGGACATGGCCATTTTCCTGGCACTTTCAGGGGTTGAGGTCCAAAGGTTGTTAGCATTGCTAATATGCCGCGTTATGATTCGATGTGAATCAAAGTATTTTCCCTGTCAGACGAGTGGCAGATGAACAAACAACCCACTTGAAATCTACTGGAAGCCCACTGGAAAACCTACTGGAAATATATAGGGCATCTCAAGCCAACTGTTTGTTATGAGAAACCATTTGTATTTTAAGCCACAAGAGCAATCAAGGCTTTATTTTTTTTTCCTCCTAACCACAAAGTGAGAACCTAACCTTTAGGAAAAAAAGGAAAATGTTGTCTTACCTAATTTTTTTCCAGTAGAGCTGCTTGAGGATTTTTGAACTGAAAATGTGAACCTCAAATGTTGAAATGAAAATGTGAACCTCAAATTCCAGACCTCTGTATCTGAAAAGGGGGTTATGTATATACAGTATGACAGTATAAATGTTGCCTGTGTCCAAAGTTATGGGAATAGTGGCCTTTTCTTAAATGAATTTAAGGACTAAATATAATCATTCCAATCTAGATAAAAGTAGTCTTTAATTAAGGCCCATAGAAATTGTAAGTCAGTCTGTAGTTATTTGTCTCATTGATTTTCAGTGGGAATTAAGAATAACTTTCCATTGTTTGGACCCAGTATGTAGAGCAGTGGTTCTCAGACTTTTTAGCACTGGGACTCACTTTTTAGAATGATTTTTCAAAGGAAAGTGATAGGAAAATGCTACAGCAGCCTCAATAATTTTACACCTCAAGAAACAAGAATATTCTTTTTATACGTATTTGTCTACTACAACTATCTATTTAAGAGTGATCCACATACTGGAGCTACAGTACATATCTAAATAGCTTGCTTTTGTTTATTTTAAAGTTTGGAGTAGGCTGTGGCTTTAATAAGTGGATAGACTTATAGGAAAGTTCTGCTGGCAACTGCTACTAGGCTTGCTGCCAGATTAATATTACTATTGATAACAAAATATAAATTACCAATAAAATGCATTTACAGTGGAATTCTCTGCATGCCTACTCAGAGTAATGTCTCACTGAATTGAGTGAGACTTGCTCCCAGGTAAATGTGCATAGCATTGCAGCCTTATGAATGTGCAATGCTATGGATGGTTGCTCAGAAGGAAATCCCATTGATTTCATTGGGGCTTATTCCTTAGTGAGTGTGTATAGGATTGCAGTCTTACAAAAGTAACAATACCATACAATGGTATCATCCAACGCACATTTTATAACATTATATCACCATTTTGTTATTGTACATCTTATCAATTTGAAATTTGTTTGATTGACAAGTGAAAACATCAGTCTAGCTATCTACTCTTAATTGGTTGCATCTGTTGGAAGAATTTATTAATTCCCTCTTAATTCCCAAATTATTTAATTATTTCTTCCCATATATGCATTAAATAAGTGAACTTTAGGTATTTTAGTAAAGCCCAACAGCTCACTTTTCATTGGGCTAAACAAGGAATGTCTGCCTTTTTCCAGTGCTAGGCAATCAGCTATAAATAAATGGTAAATCATTTCAGTTTCCTGCTTCCAGCCTCAGTTTTTGAGACAATCTAAGAGGATGTGGAGGGAATCCAAAGGAATAACAATATCTGCCTTCTGGTTAATAGTATGTACTCCCTCAACCTCCAAATCCTGTATTTTTGGACAGGTCTTCTGCATATGGTCTGCTGCCAATTTTAAATAAGTTAATTACAATTTAAAAATTTATCTTGGAGAATTGATCACTCTTTGTAACTCAGCAACTGTTTGTTGGTTTTATTGTGGTAATTCTTAAGATCAGTGTGGAATTACAGTACTTCAGAGTCCTTGATCAGAGATGTTGAGAACATGAAGGAAGTGATCAGTGCCATCTGGAAAACATGCTGTTGATGGAAAGTGCTTGGTGAGCTGATTTCTGTCTTTGGCTCATCTCTCTTTGCCTTGTCTTCAGCGAATGTGGATTTCTCACTAGTAAGTCTCAGGATGGCTGCTTTGTTGCCACTTAAAAGTAAAGCAGCTAGATGTGTGCTGTCACGCGCATTGTTTCAGAGACAGGAATGTTGCCTATCTGACTCTTACTCACTGCTAGTAGAACTTTTTACAGCAGCTGCCTTATTGTTTAGAACACAGCAGATGCAGAAATGGTAGACTGTTGCAACTTCTCCATTAAGAGCATGTGGCCTTCAATCAAAGCGTAAGTAGGAATTCAAGTCAGCATACAAAAGGACAGTATTTCTAGATTGATTAGTCTTAATCCCTTAGCACTGAGGTTTTCAAATTGGAGCATCGCAATGCCCCTGCCTAAGAGCCTCAGCCACTAGCGCCTTAAGGGATGGGGGAAGGGGGACAGCAGCGACGCAATCCTCAGGATCGTGTTGCTAACGGGGTGAAGGGGGGTTCTTTTACTTACAGGGGGCCGCTGCAAGGTGCAGGAGTTTCAGGGAGCCTCACGCAGCCCTCCTCAGGGCTCCCCAAGTCTTAGAATATTGAAAATAAGTTATCACAAATCACTTTTGGTTTTGCAATAGCAAACTAGAAGTGGTTTGTGATGGCTTATTTTCAGTATTCTAAGACTCGTGAAGCCTATGGAGGGCTGCGTGGGGCTCCTTGCAACTCCTGGACTTTGCATTGGACCCCTGTAAGTAAAAGAACCCCCCCCCCTTTGCCTCTGATAGTGATTCTAAGACTGTGGGGCTACCTTTACAGGCTACCTTACAGGCTTCCCTTAAAGACTTACCTCTTTAATAGGTAGGAGTTTTACTCCTGAGAAGTTTGAGCACCCCTGCCTTAGCAGTATTGTATAAAAATAAAGCCTTTTGCTTTGGAAACTCAGTCTTGATTCAGAGGTAAGGGTGAATTCACACATTGTTATCACTGTCAACACTGAGAGGAATATAACAGTCCCTGACCACATGGGGCTGTTTGTAGGATGCCAGTTGTTCTATCATGTGACCTTGACACATTCACCCCAACCTGTATAGTTTCTATGACACTGAAGGCTGGAAATCGGGGTTAGATCCATTATCATGTGTATAATCAGAGAGCCTCTTAAAATGCCTAGGTGGGTGCCATCAAAAGGAGTTGTTGCTGTACGC
Organism: Tiliqua scincoides; assembly: GCF_035046505.1. Taxonomy (NCBI): domain Eukaryota; kingdom Metazoa; phylum Chordata; class Lepidosauria; order Squamata; family Scincidae; genus Tiliqua; species Tiliqua scincoides. The sequence goes on from NC_089821.1 coordinate 234,009,569, forward strand.
TGTAATAAAAGGTATACATCACATGGGGAAAAATAAGTAAATAGGAACTGTTGGAAGATGTTAGCAAAGCTGTAATGTCTTGTACTCTCATAACAGTCATTTAGTTATTGATTTTATTTATTTAGTGTTCATTGGAGAACTTGCTATCTCCGAGAATTAATTGGATACACAGCCAGAATGCATTTCTGAAACTGTAAGCACACAATTGGAGTTTACAACCATCTCAACAAATCAGTGAGCAGCTTAAGGCACTTGTTAAGACTTGTCACCAGCGAGATGTAATTATGTGGATGCAATGACTTCCCTGTTACTTATCCCTAAACAAATGTCTATGAAAAGCTTCTACCATTGTCTCCCACTCCCTGGGCATCAGGGATGGGCAGGTTGGGTGTACCCACATTCTGATGATGGCTTGTTTTTTTTAAAGGCGAATCCCTGGAGGGCTGATGTGAGTTGAATAATAGGATTCATTATTTATTTTTATTTATTTAAAAGATATTAAAACCCAGCCTTCAGGTGGAAAATCTCATAGATGCAGTAAGTCCAATGGCCTGACATGCTCTATTGTCAAGTGAAGGTATAGCCACACCAATGCCTGTGTTGGGGAGGGACCATAGCTCAGCGGTAGAGAACATCCCTTACATGCAGGTTCAAACCTAACGCTAATGTGTTTTGGTGTGGAGCTATGATGCAAAAAGTGCCCAGGGGCCACCTTTTCTTCCCCAAGATGTGATGACTAGGAGTAGAGAAGTATCATTCGAGATTCTGTTATTTTTTTAAATTTTAAATAGCAGCTGTAGGGTAAGATAGTGAATTCTTTCCCCTCTCTTCACAGTTCTGTTGAAATCACCTCCCTTCTAAAAAATACTGTTTGCCTCAGGGAGAGAAGCTGCAGTGGGCACTAGTGGAGCTGTGGTGTGAAGGGAAGGAGAAAAAAAACCCTGCAGTTATCTGTGTTTCAGTTTACATCCTGGTTCCTGTGCTATTTTAATGTGTGTGTTTTTTTAAATGTGACCTGTAATTATGCTTCTGTCACCAAATGTTACCTGTCCATCCAACGGTTTTAAGATTAGACAAATTCATGGAGTTTAGGTTACCACAACTGTCAGTGGTGGTAACTAAAAATGGAACCTAAAGGGCAGTCTACCTCTGATTTTCAGATGCTAGTAGAGACAAAGAATAGGCCTCCTTCTTCTTCATCCTCTTCTTCCCACATCCACCTCATAGGACAAGTGGCAGTGATGGCTTCCACTCCTCCCTGTCCTTCCTACTCCAGTGGGTGAGCTCACTACTGAAGGAAGTAGCAGCAGCAGCTTAGTTACCTCCCTGACTCTTGGCTGGTAACAGTGGCTGTTCCTCTGTTGCTCACTGGCTTGACCAATTGATTGAATAGGCAATAAGGTCAACTAGGAAAAGCACCAACAGCCAGGGTTAGAATACATGAGTAAATGATGACTGCTGCTTCCAGCCATCCTTACTGCTCACTTACCTGCTTGGGCATGCGATAAATCATTGGAGGAAGGGATAGTAGCTACCATCACTTTCTAGCTGTTCTAGACTCAACTGCAGAAACATTGGCAGGCAGCAGTACTGCTGCTCTTCTTCCTCAGAGGCCCAAGTTCTTAAAGCACATGAGACAGCTGAATTGCTGGAGGAGGCCTGATGTTGAGTTATGCCTGGATGAGAAACCACCTGGAAACCATATGTAAGCTGCTCTGTTCTTCTTGGAGCAAGAATCATGTAACAATATAATAGGTAAAAGAAATAAAGCATACCCATGACTACCAGATGCTGGGATAAAAATAGGAGATTCTTGTAGCTATGATGTCCTGCTTCAGGGTTCCTGGGGAGTCTGGCGCACAGTTGGAAAAAGATCTGAGCCATTAAGACAGTTTCTTATATGCTCTCACCCACTCTTGATATGATCTTTGCTTTGTCACAGCAGATGTGATTCACTATTGATGCTGCACTCCTAGTGCATCTGATGGATGATAAACTTCTTGACATCTTAAGGCTTGCTCAAGTAAAATGTTAAGCTGGAGAGCAATTTGCCAAGTGCATTTTGGGAATTCTTTATTCTCTATTTTTAAAAGCTATGGAGGAATCTTTGAATCATCAATTCTGTTGAACTGAATAATGGATGGCATTACAGTGAATCGTGAACCTTTACTGAGTATGAAACTTCAAAGAAATGTAACGTCAGTGTGTAGCATTTCTATTCTGAAATGGTTGTAAATGTGAAAATTAATGGAATTAGAACTGCCCAAATCAGGGCACCTAGGGCTTCATGGCAAATTTTATATCTGCTGCAGATTAGTGGCAAATTTAGAGATGGTTCTGCCATTCAAATGTATGAGTCTTGCTTCCACCTTTGGTATTTTTGTTGATTCATTGAGCACATGAGCTAAAGTGTACATAAAAATAGTAGAAGTGGATCATTATTCCTGCAGACACCATTAACCCATTTCTGCCCAACCCACAGGTGTATATATTTGTTCTCTGTTGCATATATGCAACATTAGGCAGAAATGGCTGAAAGAGAATGGCAAAAATAGGGTTGATCCAAAAAAAGTGTGTGGGCCTACACATTTCCAGGTTTAAAAATTTTGCCATAATAGTCTGTGATTATACTGAGTTCTGTATAGTTCACAACCAGACAGCGTGTCTCAGCCCAACCCATGTCAGAGGGTTCAAGGAAGAATAACATGGGACAACTCATTTTGACCATCAGTATGTAGCAAACCATTTGTTTCCAGAGTCACCTGGTGACTTTCCCAATGCTGCTGCAAATCTTTTTTCAGAATTTTTGTAAGAATTCACATGATATGAGAAAAAAATTCTGATATTGAGCCACAGCACATTAAAAGGTCCACTGAAAGTTGTGATTGCCAGGGAGAGTGATTTCAAGTATTTCCTAATGGCAGCCATTTTGCATCCACAGGCCATTTGTTTCCAAAAAGCGTATTGCAAGTGAAAACGGTTCTGACACAAGGCTCAAGTTCCCAGTTTTAAATTTAGTTTTTACACTGGAAAATTGAAAATTCACAATCCCCATAACTTCTCAATGTTGCTTTCTCCCTGATCTGATACTTCAGACAGCTTAACTATTGAATGAAACCCCTCTGCTTTCAGATTTTTTTTTTAAAGAATAAGGGCCCAATCCTATCCAATACTCTAGAACCCTGCAGCCTCTATGCAGCCCTGAGGTAAAGAAACAAACATTCTCTTAAATTGAGGAGGCCTCTTTGACTGCCTCTCCCCCAGGATGCATCACACATCTCATCGTCATGACTGCATTGGTGCTGGAAAGTTGGATAGGATTGGGCCCTAAGAGAATTCCAGATTATTTTCAAATTATTTGTAAGTATCCCTACACCTATATGCTTCTGTTCAAATGAAAGAATGCAATCTGATTTTCTGAGGGAGGTAGGAAAGCTCAGTTTTTATTACGATCTTTGGATAGATCAATATTGTTTGAAGCAGGTCCGACCAGCAGAGAAATTCATGAAGCTGCTGCCCGTGCATGGGGGGGTGCCCTCTCCATGAGTTTAGACAGTACAGGAGTACAGGAAAGGCAGTTACAATAGTGATGGTAGCCACTTCCTTAGCCCACCTACCTACTGCCTCCTTTGTGAGCAAGGATGAGGAGAAAAGATGATGATGGTGTTGATGGCTGATCAAGGTGACTTTCTTCTCTCCTTGGTGGTGCTTTCCAAGTGACAAATGAAGTTATGGCTCACTACATATTAAAGACCACAGATCAAAGCTATGGAATGTACTTTTCTTCCATTGTTTTCCCAGAGACTACATTTGTTGACTTCGATGGAGAGGACTGAATAGATGAATTTAATAAGATAATTAGGGATAACAGAAAATGTTTAAGGCCGCCTTGTTTTGTGACTGTTCTGTTGCTGCTGGATAGATGTCTTTAGGCTATTGTAAAAGAATTCTTTCATGCTTTTATTTGAAGGAATAAATTGTATGAACTGAAGGACATTTATAGGCAAGAAAGATTTTTAACTCATAGCATAGACTGAAAACACTAGGAGGCTGCCACACAAAGACTTTCTCCCTCAGATGCCAAATATCTTACTGAGTGACCTTCCCAGCTTCCTGGAGAGCTGATCTATTTATACAAGTTGCCATTCCAAACCAAGTGGTTTCTGAAATTGAGCAGCAGTCAATTTATTTTCAGGTACCACTCCATTTGGAATTGCAATTAGGTTAACAAGATCAGCTCTCCAGTGCAGGAAATTGGGAAGGTCATGCTATAAGATTGTTGGCATCTTGATGGGGGGATTGTGCAAGCAAGAAGGGTCTGGTACTGCAGATCAAGGAAATCTTACCCAAGTGAAGTAATTATAAAATCTTCTTGAAAATTCATGAATATGCATGAGACAATCACCAATACTTGATGTTAATTTCACTTGAGGAAATAACCCTGACATTCCACATCTGAGTTGTAATGATCCACAGCAGGGGAGAGTCAGGCAGAATTTACTGTACTCTGTACTGAACAGTGGCACTAGAAAGTATTATGGATTGTGTCGTCCAGTGTATAATGTGAGTAGGAACATTAAATCCCAGTGGCATTTTCACTCTCAGACAGAATGCAGAAAATGCTGGTCTAAACATAACATTTCCTCTTGAGATTGGAAACTCAGTGGTAGATTCCTCTCCCACACCCTTTAGACATATCTATTAAAACTCACCATGTGAGATGGGGCCATCAACTAGAGATTTTTTGCATGACTGCAACCACTGTTGACATGGTTCAGGATGAGGACACTTACTATGTGAGTTCTAAGAGAAGAGATTCCAGGGGTGGGGAAATCACTATGGGGATGCTAATCTCCATGCAAATAATGATGCCAAAGATGCTTCCGACCTCACTGAGTGCTAACTGAGAATTTCATGAAGCCACTTGGCAAAATGGCCAGGTGGATAAGAGTTCATTTGTCAATGCCTGACCACTCCCCTTTACACTATCACATCTATCCAATGTAAATTTTTGATGCAGGGACTGTGGATGGCTTTGATTAATATGCTGTCACTAAAGTGGGAGTTGTGCAATTTTTGTTGTGTAATTTTTGAAATAAGGATGCCTGCATTTCCTCTTAGGGCAACTATTTTCAGTCTTTTTAATCTCATGGCACACTGACAAGGCACTAAAATTTTCAGGCACATTATCAATTTTTTGACAGTTGACAAGGCACACCGCATATGCTGTCAGTGGTTCACATTCCCCAATGGTCCCACTAATAAATGACTCTGGGCACAGTTCTAACCCCTTATGTCAGTGCTTTCCAGCACTGATATAAGGGCAAAGCAGCTCTGAGGTAAGGGAACAAACATTCCCTTACTTTGAGGAGGACTCTGTGAGTGACACCCAACTGCAGGATGCAGCACATGTCCCATTGGCACCTCTATGCCAGTGCTGGAAAGCAGTGACTTAAAGGGTTAGGATTGGGCCCTCTTTCACCAAAATTTAGTGGCGTACCTGATGACCATTTGCAGCACACCAATATGCCATGGCACATTGGTTGAAAATTGCTGTCTTAGGGGAAGATATGAGCTCGTACATGAGCTCTAGATTAGTATGGAGTTAATGCATCTCATGGAGATGTATCATCTCTTGGGGTGATATATGGGAGGTACAAAATAAAACACTGTGCAAGTCACTTGGGCTTTCTCTGTATTTCTCTGCAACTTCTAAAGTAGCTCCATGCTACATACATGATCTCTATAGCACCAGATACATAGTCTGTGCTAAATAAATATTGTTCAGTAGCTTTCTGTTAGCCATTTGCTCCTTACTTTTTAAGCAGTAAGCAACAGCTTAGAGCAACTCATGTTGTCCCATTGAAGCATATTCGCCAGGCAAGCATATTGGCAGGTTCCAGGTTCTTGAGCACATTGAGGCTGAGTGTGGTTTCCAATCCTGCTGTCCAGAGGTTGCTCTTATGATTGCAACTTCTCAAGATCAAAGTTAATAGCAGGAAAGATCATTGATAGTTGGCAGTGTGACATGTTCAGAAATTCTGTCATTCATTTTTGAAAACTACAGTACTAGCAAAATGTAAGGATCAGAGCCCTCTTTCAGTGTAAAGAACTAAAACAGAAATGTGTGCTCTTTATTATATTTAAAAGGGCTTACTATACATATTAATGCTTCTGTGCCATGTATATGTTGCAGAGAAATGTGTGCATGTGGGTGTGTATGCACACATATATTTAATAGGGATAAAAATGGACTTTGAAGATTGACTGGTTTGTGTAGCATGTTTGCACACATGCTCACAACAATACACTTGACTTGTTGCAGCAGTGGTTATCAACTGACAAGTGTAGTTCATGGGTAAAGGAGTTACACAAGAAGCCTCTAATCATAGCTACTATTGTTTGTTAACTTTCACACAGTGAAAGTTCACTTACCATCTGCAGGTATGTCTGAGAAAACTAGCCCTTCAGTTGTGTGAACCTACTGCAAAAACTGTGCTTCATTGCTTTTAAAAAGAAATCAGTAAAAGCGTTGTTCACAATATACTCAAGTATCAGGCAAAGAAAAGAAAAAGTACACTCATTCTCTCCCTCCCATGTTCTTTTTGGCTGCCGCCCCATGACTACACTCCTCTCTGTTTGCACAGTGGCTGATGTGTGTGTCATGGATGAAAGATGTAAGGAAGGACAGCTGTTAAAATGTCTCCATGGTTGATTTGTCAGAGGTTTCCTACTGCCTCCTACTCCTTTGAGTTGCAGTGGAGGTGGGAGGAGTTGGCTTCCCTTAATTTTGGCCTATTTATAGGCCACACATGTGTTGGACAGGCTCCCTCCCCCCTGCTACCCCCAGAAATTACTTGGTTTCTCTGGCTCCTGTAGTGCTTCTGCTTCTATATTGCCTTATGGCATGACAGTTTGGGGGATGGTTGAATGGAAGATTCAAAGGAAATATCCCCAAAGGAGTTTCCTGCTCTACTTGTTCAGTCCTTTCATGCTAACAGGAACAGCACGAACTTATACCTGAGAAAGGAGGTACAAGATGATATGGGATTTTATATACTGTTATTCCAAGGCTATGTACTCTTATTTTGTGTACCATGGGTGAATGCACTATAGAAATATAGAAGTACTGCCTTGGGCTGTCTGGAAGCTTATTCTAAGAGTGCTTTGCTGCTGTGAATCACTGAAATGGTGGCAAGCTACAGTATGACACTAACCTCTGCTCACTGTTATACTGCCCTAATTCCTTATCAGTGGGCTGCCTCTGTCAATAGATTGTGAATGGAGATGGGTGTTCTGATCATAATTAGCAGAAATAGGCTCATTTGTATGGTCTTTTGACTGGTACAATGCCTAGCAAGCTCACACACACACATGCTCTAGTCATCTGTTGTCAGTAGTGTGGATCATCAGCACAATTTTTGTTACAACTACTCTTCATCAGCATTATTTTAACAGTTTGAGTTTTCTCAGGCATCTGCATCTGGACCCTAATTAACTCACTGGATTAACTGAGCTTTTGAGACAGACTTTGTTACAGTGACATCTATCAGCAGATACAGGCTCATACAGAGTAGAAATCTGTGTTTAATCTTGAATTTTTGCTTTCTGCTAAGTGTCTGTGAGATGGCTGATCAAGCAGAATATAGGACCTCTCTGCTAGGGGGTGGGATGATTGAAGTGGAATAAATGGCTTTTCTTACTATTATTTCACTGAGAAATTTTGTGTTCTAGCTCTGCTGGTGCAATGGCCCTTGCATGGGCGGAAGGTGTCTCAAACGTGACATAAAGTGCTCCTTGACACCCTTTGAGTAAGCAGCGCCAGCAGAGTGGCCTGTGCTGCCCAGCCAGTGCTGCATTTAGCCTGATGGCCAAGTGGCATACGGGCTAGGATAGGGTAGTGGGAGGGTGGATTGGAGGCGGGAGAGGCATTTCTGGGGGGGAGGGGTGGAACAGGGGGCAGATCAGACCCAGGAGGGGGATGGGATCAGCGGAGACCTACTTCACCATATCCTAACCTCCCTCCTAGCCCAGCCCGCATTATACCAAGCTACATGGACATCCACCAGCTATATAGCTGGAGGAGAGCTGAGTAGTCCCATTGGGCAGGCAAGTGTGTTACTCAGTGTAAGGAGGAAAATTATCCCCTTATCTTGAAGAGACCTCCACCTGCTTCCTAATCTGCACTGAATTCATGCAACCTGGCTCCATCAGCACAGGTTAGCACTGGGCTGCCCATGTCAGAAATATGGTTCCAGATGGACAGACTCACCTTGTGTCTCTTGTTCTAATGACATGCCAAGGGCACAAGTCATTTCCAAAGGATAGGTAAAATGTATTTATCTTTTTTTTTTTAGGGGTATCTGAAAGCTTGTGGAAACTCTGCACTAAAATCTGAACTGAGTTGTATAAATTATAAAATACACTTAAACCCTTAGCACACTCAGTCAGAAATAAAATTGTTACTATTTGGTCATAAGCCATTGTTACACAATGAAATGTTGAACAATCGAAGAAGGAAAATCCTCTTCTTAAATAAAATAAAATCAGTCTCAAAAATAAAATTTAAAACAGAACTATACATTCATTGATGCTTTATTTGAATCCAAAAGTTTCAAGGACAAGTTTCATTAAAAGACTTATAAATTGTATTACTAAATAAAACACTTTTGCATATCAACTGTTATATGGAAGTCTTATCTCACTATTCTTAGTTGCATAAACAAAAAGAACAAACTGTTGCTAAACAAGCAACAAGACATTCATTCTGATGCTTGTCCTCACATTTGTTTAAAAAAATGTTACTTTAGTGGCAGAATTGGGGAAAATGTAAGGAGACGCCTGTACTGGGATTAATTTGTGACTCTAAAAACAAGGCTTGACCCCCCCCTTTGTGTGTGTGTGTGTGTGTGTGTAAACCCATAGGCATGGGTTCTCCAAACTAACTGCTGGAGCTGTACATTTGGAGCACATAATGGTCCTAGTCAGCTGTGTGGCAGAGGTGGGGGAGCAGGCAGAAGGACTGATTCCAGCCTTCGCTTATCCTGAAACAGCTTGACAGACTGTGACGTCCATGTCCCCCCGGGGTATTGGCTCACCTGCCTCTTCTAGCCCAGCCCAGTCTCTCCAGGGTCGACATGAGGAACGAGGAGCAAACAAAGAGGACTTGCTTACTTCCTTTAATTGGGTTGTGGCCTTTACATTCATGGGGTGGTCTTGTTCCTTCACAAGAACCCCATTCCCCCAAGTACAATCTCAATCACAGCCTCTCCACAATCCAGGACCCCAGTGGCCTGTCGCCTCAAGAGCCTTTATCTCCCCCCTTCAGTTCTCACCATGAAAGGTGTCTGGTGCGGGTTGTTCTCTGTAGTTCAGGTCTGGAGTTCTGGGGTTCTCTTGGTAAGGGGTTGGGTCCAGTGGTGACCCTCCTTTCCCCTTGGTGCTCAATGGTTGTTGGATTCAGCCAGGAGTTGTCCCTGACTACTTCTGGACTGGGATCCCTTCCCCAGCCTGTGGGTAACCCCTTCCTCCAGGGGCTGGAGTATTGGGCTCCTCTCCACTCCTGGATCTCTCTCAGCTGGGAAGTCCTCTCCTCCCTTAGAGATACCTCCTTTCTCTGCCCCTTCCTAACCCCCGTTCCCGGGAGCTCTGGAAGGTGCGTCCTTTCCATTCCACACTTTCTTCCCTTCTTATTATCCCTCTCGCCAGACCTCTTAGCCCTGTCCCTTCCTTTCCACACCTGGGACCCAGATCTCGCGGGATCTCCTTCTCCCTGCTGGCTCCACCCTTTCTTTCCTCAAAGGTAGCTGCACCTGGGCTCTGAGAAGGCCTCTGCCTTGTCCCAGAGTAGAGGGGCCTGTTTGCCGCCAAGACTTAGGAGTCTCACCCTCTTTGTCAGGTTCCTTGCTCTTCCCTGGTCTTCCAGGGGTCTGTATACCCCTTTTCTCTACTTTACACCCCTTTTCCTTCTGTTCCCCTGATGGGTTTTGCTTCTCCGGGAAACCCCCCCCCCCCCCCCGGTGACACAGACACAATTACATTTTTTAAAAGGGCTCTGCCTCCACAGCTCTGGCAATTGCATCAAAGAAAGGAATCCCACACAGTTGAAAACCCTGCACACAGTACCTGCTAGGGTGTGTGGTTGCTCAGCTAGGGTAGGCTACATGTGTGGGAAGCTCATGCAATTCACCCAAGTTGAATTGGGGCAAAATATTTTATTGTAAGGCGGTGTTAGTACATGCAGTGTTCAAGCTTTTATGAGTCCTGAAAGAGCTGAAAGACTGAAATATTTTTTGTAGCTTAAGTGGTTAATAAACCAGTTCTTTTATCTCTTTCTTAAAGCTCTTTGAAGTTTTTTTTCCCTAGCTCTGGAGGAACAGAGTTGTTATTGACCAAGTTACAGCTTTTGAATCAAAACCATGTTTATTATTAGAGTTAGTCAAGTTAAAGGAAAAACCACAGATCTGTCTGCTTTTGACATCTCTCCTCCTGCAAGGAACTATTTTCTGTATTTCTGAAAAGAGATAGTTCTAATGTTTGGCACGTTATCACAGATGTATTTGGCTGCCAGAATTAAAATTCAAAGATGAATGAATCCTCTTGTTCCAGTGATATGCCAAGGGCACCGGTCAGTTGGAAAGGACAAAGAAAGGCAAAAAAGTTTTTCAGTGTCCAGATTCTTATGAGGACTGAGTTAAGGCTTGGGGATATTCTACACCAGTAGTTCTCAAACAAAAGGTTTTAGCACTGGGACCCACTTTTTCGAATGACAATCTGTCAGGACCCACCGGAAGTTAAGTCATTAACTCGGAAGTGATGTCATGGCCGAAAGTGACGCCAGCAATTTAGGCTTCAAACCAAAGCCAGGATCAGCCAACAGTCCCCTTACACAGCGTGCTTGTGCTTTTGCATAGTTCAGAATTCAAACATTCCAGCTCAGAAGTCAAAGCAAAATGCAGACTTAGATCCTTCTCCGACCATACAGTTCTCCGCCCTTTAGCCCTCCAGCATCCCATCTTCCCACCTCTTCAGGGCAAAGCACCAGGCCTCTCTCCCAGCAGGAGCCCACCCTGCCCAGCAGCTCTAGACCCTGTATTTTCAACTATGCATTTTCAATGGTGGCGAAGCTAAGTACTATGCAACCCACCTGAAACTGGCTCGCAACCCACCTAGTGGGTCCTGACTCACAGTTTGAGAAACCCTGTTCTGCACTAAGCAGTAAGACCAGAGCAGAGATGTGCAAATTATAGTGTAGACCTGAACCTTAACATAGTCAAAATGCCAGTCAACTTTGTAACTCTTGATTTTTGCAGTTAATTCTCCCCAATTTATAATTGTCAGTGGGAAATGCCAGAAAACTCCACTCACATCACTGAAAAACCACTGTGTTGCAATCAGTCTGCAGTCAGTTTTGAACCATTTAATCAAATCTGATACTTGTTTCCATAGATGATTGTTAACATTTGTTAATATTTTCCAAACTTGATCAATATTCAAAATGAGTTTCTACTAATGTGTTTTTGAGACATTAGTATACCATTATAATGTAATATGATAAGTCAAACTTCTTTCAACATTTCATTTGCTCGAAGGTACAATTTCTGGTGCATTTTCATCCATTATGGACTGTCTATTTTGGAGTTTTGTACTAGGACTCTGATATTACAATTGAATGATGCTTTTTGTATATCAAATGAAAGTTTGTAGGTGTTTATGGATGTGCTATCATCATATTTTGTGTCACTCCCATATCTATTCAAGATATTGGAATGAGACTCCAATTTTATAAATATTTTCAAACTGTTTTCTATCTCAAAGAAGGAGATTTATGTAATCCCACTGAACACAGAGGGATTTACTCATAGGTGAAACTGCAGTGAATGAAACTATTAATTTAGTTAGAGAAAATACACGTTGGTAAGTTAGGGAAATACTCGTTCAGGTGTGTCAATTCCTGTTTTTAGAGATTCTCAGTTTTCAACAATCTCAAAATTAAAGAGACTGTATTATATTATGACTGTGTTCCCCCCCCAACCATGGTTAATTGCAGCTGGCATGCATGTGTGTGCCATTTCATGTGGCATGGGGGAAAGGGGGTTAAACAGGCACCCCCTTCCTGTCCCAGTACTATGGCTCAGATCAAAATCAGGGACCCTGCGGATGCTTTTACAAAAAAATTACATGGGGAGATCTAGTCACACACCTCTCTCATCATGTCTATTTTGACCCTACCTTTCCTATGTCAAGTTTTTGTTTCTACATTGTACAATACTACAATACTAAAAATAAATACAAATAAAGCCTCCACGCCAGCTTCCTCCTTGACACTTGGGTTGGCCTGGCTGGGCTGACACACGGACAAAAGGTAGATGGGGGGAGGTGAGAGGGAAGCGCTCCTGGGCGGGGGGAGGGCAGGGAGTGGGCGGGCGGGGAGCGGGAGGCAGGGCTGGGATGTGGCAGTTATGCTGGATCCCAGCCCCTGTTCCTGGGGAGAACAGAGCAGCTTGAACGCTCTCCACTCTCCTTGGACTTGAGCCACCTCAGGAGGTGGTGCAGATCTGAGAAAACCCATAGGGGCCAGCGGCCCTTACCCAGGTGTAAGGGGAAAAGTTTCCCCTTGCCTCTGGCTGAGCTGCTTCTGGCCCCTATCCTGCGCTGGATACAGCACAAGCCTCTTGGCTTGCCTCTTCCAGCACAGGATAGGATTGTGTCCTGTGACTCTTTTTCAGTATAGTTGATTGTCACACTTTTTTCCTCAACTCCTTCCACTTTTCCTTTTTTGTTGTTTAATCTGTAATTCGGCAAGGAGTGGAATTTCCTCTTATATATCTTTATCCATCATACAAAACATAATTGAACCCTAAAATTAAGCATCACTTTTTCAGCTCCTTAATATAAAGAGGCACTTTTTCAAGTGGGTGCTTTTTTTTTTTAGCAGGGGGAGAGTAACTGGCCCACCTCACCCCAGCACTGTCTTTTCTAGTGGCTGTCTGCTGGTATTCATTTGCATCTTTTTAGATTGTGAGCCCTTTTGGGACAGGGAACCATTTAGTTATTTGATTTTTCTCTGTAAACCGCTTTGTGAACTTTTAGTTGAAAAGTGGTATATAAATACTGATAATAATAATAATAATAAATGCTATATTTATCAGAGTTATAAATCAATGCTGCACAGGTTGTGGAGGGGAGGACCCAGATTCACTTCCTGCTAAGTGTGTCTTAATTTTGGTCTGTAAAATAATTAGTAAAATTCTGATTAAATTGACTCTTTTTGATCAGGCCACCCTCCTATCCTACCTGGATCATATTACTTACAAAGGTCATGGCTTTCTCTTACTTTTGGTGGCTGGTGCCCGCAGTGGACACTATCCCATAACTAAGTGGAATTCCTTAGTGGGGGTGTGTTATATCTGACCATCTATGGTTATGAACAAGCCTTTGGCCTCAGCAACGAAACACTCATGGCTCCCTAGTGGTCTTGCTTTTGTCAGTACTAAGGAAACTCTTCTATGTCCCTCCTCCCACAAATAAAAGATCTCTTTATTCACAAGGCGCTTCACTACAGCTGGAAGTTCGAACAATAAAATGTGAACAACCTGCTTATAAAATATATAAATTGGCTTACTGGATCAAATCAAAGTCCACTTCGTCTAGAATTCTGTCTTCTCAGTTGCACCAAGCAGAAAACCTGCATGCAGGTCATGAAGGTCATTCTCTATTAGACTACTTTACTATTACTTAATATTACTTAATACCCTTGCTAATTGGGTAAGAGGCCCTTTTTCAAGTGGGTGCTCCTCTTTTATTTAGCAGGGGGAGAGTAACTGGCCCTCCGCACCCCAGCAGTGTCTTTTCTAGTGGCTGTCTGCTGGTGTTCTTTTGCATCTTTTAGATTGTGAGCCCTTTTGGGACAGTGAGCCATTAGTTATTTGATTTTTCTCTGTAAACTGCTTTGTGAACTTTTGTTGTAAAGCGATATATAAATACTGTTAACAACAACAACCTAATGTTACTCTGCTAGTAATTTTAAGGTTAAATGCCAAATGTACTTAGTAATCAGAGGTCTTGCCTCTTTGCCATTAAACTTTCACCATTTCTGCCCAGCCCTCAAATGTATACATTTTATCCCTGATGCATACATGCAACGTTGGGCAGAAATGGTTTAACTAATCTAACTTCTGTGTATGTACCTAGTCTTTTTTTTTTTTTAGCCATCTAATCTAACTTGTTGATCATCTCCACATTTTGTAGTACTTTCAGAACAGTGCCTGGCATGGTAATGTGATGCTTCTCCACTGTGTTGGGCTGGACTGCCCAGATTTCTAACCTGCCCCTTCTGTTGAAGCAGAAGGATGAATATTCTGCAAATAGTGGGATCTGGTTTTGATGCCACCTCAAACATAACTCAAGGACTCTGACTAGCCAAACCAAATTTAGTTGAGGGCTCTGGACACAATTTGTGAAGCATTTGACTCCAATTACATTACTGCATGAAATGTTATGCTTTCATATTCATTGGTGATAAAGAAATAAGCATGTTCAGACATCATGTTGATATTTACCAAGTGCAGGGAGTATATTTACATTTACTGACTCAGTGCCAATGAATTATTGTATTACACCAGGCTGGAGGGCATATGTTGCCTTATCCTGTAATAATCACATACCTAGGTTAATAGCGTTTGCCATTGGCCTAGTGCCTAGCAAGAGACCATGAGATGTCATTTGTAAGGATAGGAACACATGCCCTGGCATGTTATATTGCTTAATAAAAAACAATTCTCTCTTTGCAGCTTTAATTCTGCTGTCATTGATGTTTGCATCTCTGTCTTTTTATTGGCTAGAATCCTAAGAGAAATGGAAAAGAGGAAGCAGGCGAAGGAAAGGGAAGATAAAATATTTATGACTTAATAAGTTTAGAAATCTGGAACAAATGCATAACAGGATTGTCTAAATAATCTCCCCCCAAAATAATCCTTGATCCATTGTCTTTAAATTGGATTTCATTCTTTCTATATTTTCCTTTAATTTGTGGAACAATAGTTTGCTTGTTTGCTGTTCATCTGTGAACAAAATGTTTTGTTTTCTTAATTATCCAAGAAATCTTGCATGCTGAATACTCCTTTTGAATCATTCATGTTCCTGGCATAGGTGTGTATCTCAGAGCAGTTTTGAGCTGGGTAGAAAGTAATGAGATCCTATGTGTTAGCAGGTGGCAGTTTAAAAACTATTCAAAGACTTAATTCCACTGTTAGTTGTAAACCTGTGTTGGGGATGTCCTGCTTTACACTTGTAGGACTTGCATCATGAAACTCTTTCCCATGTTGAAGCAGTCCTACACACTGCAAACCAGCATCTTAGGCAGAAGGCTAGGCTAGAATTCTTCTCTCCTATATCGGATTTTCTAGATTCAGTTATAGTCATGTCCCTTTATCCGTGGGGGTTCCATTTAGCTATTCTGCGGATAGCTGAAACCACAGATACAGGTGAACACCCAGTCTTGGGGGCTGCCCCCCTCTGGGAGTGAAGGGAACAATTCCCCTCACCTCTGAGCTCAGCAGAGGCTGAGGATATCTGACCCCAGCCTCTGCGGACCTCAGACTGAGCTCTGAAAGCACTTGACTTCGGTACCACGGAAAAACCTGAAGCGACTTTTTAATGCCTTATAAGGCATTAAAAACGTGACTTCCATTTTTTCCATGTTCTCCTCACCTCCAGAGGGGGTGCATGCGCTGGGAGGGAGGGACATTCAAATCCAATCCATGGATAAGTGAATCCGCAGATTAGGGATCTGTGGATATGGCCCCCTCATACACTCTTTATACTGAAATCTGTTTATAATTTATATTCCACCTTTTCCTCCAAATAACTGGAGCACTCAAGGAGGCCTATTTACTTGGCGCAAATTTACTTCTGGACTAAATTTGAGTAGCAAACATATTCTGGTGGGTTCAAGGTCAGGACTGGAAATAGCATGCAGACAGAAACCTGGGGATATCTCTAAGCCAGTGGTTCCCAAAGTTTTTAGCACTGGGACCCACTTTTAAAAGGATGATGTTTTATTGGGATCCACCTAGCTTTACAAGATTTTAAAAAAAGTTTCACTTTAGCAGCCACTCAAGCCAGTTTTTATCCTTTTTACTATGGTGGAGGGGATCACATTCTGGAGCATTTGTCAAGATCTACATTCAATGCAGTTTCCTTCTCAGCCTGGAAGGGACATCCTTCTCAAGAGTTTGTTGGGGCCTGCGTTCATCAGATCAGGACCATTCTGGTGGCATTGCATTCCTTTCAGCCTGCCCTTCAAAGTGGACTGGGGCACATTCACCTACTCATGAGTAAACATATATGTTTTGCTCCATTTCACTTTCATAGGGCTTAATGCATTTTCTTTGTCAGCTATCAACTTGTCAGTTTTGCAACCTACCAAAAATATGAGTCATGACCCACTGGTAGGTCCCGACCCATGGTTTGGAAATTACTGCTCTAAACTACACCAAGCTTTATTGGACATGTGCAGAGCCCCCAATGCATTGAGGTTTTGATGATGCCTTTAATTCCGTGCTTGAAGGGTTGCAACTAATAGGACAAGGCCTAGCTACCAGTTTCTTTTAGAACTCAGCTTGAATTATGGCATCTGTTCTGAATTCCCCAAGTGACTCCAGAGTTTTGGACAAACAAGAATTTGGGCAGGCACTGTCCATACTGAAAACCACCAGTTTCTCTGCTCTCTGTGTAGAACAAAAGAAGATTGTTCAACTTCTGGGCAGTGACCATTTGCATTCACTTGACTATCTTCTGTGCCAACCAGCTGTGTGTGATGACGGTTGGAGAGCAGTACTCTAGCTCCTACCTTGAAGGGCTGTCAGTATCTCACTGGCTTCTTCCTCCGCACTGGCCTAAAGAGTCTCCGCATTGAAAGTTCACTGAACTCATTGTTCAAAATAGGCCTTACCGTTGAAGGACTCCACACTCTTTGACCCAGCTCTACTCTCACCAACAAAGGAAGTTTGGAAGGGGAAAGTGAAGGTATCACCAGCAAAACCACGTTATTGTTGGTGGTTTGCTGAGAAGCTGCACCTTGTTGCTTCCAAGAATGCTAGAAGGCCTGCTTTCACACTGTTGTTGGCAGCCCATTCTTGCCTTGCTTCTCAAATTGCTTTCTTTCTCAGGTCAGCACATCACCTGAGAATATTTACTTCTCTAGGACACCACGGGCCTAATATAAGGAAACAATTATTCTGCAATTGGCTAGTTTGGGCACAAACATTCGTAGCTTCTCTCACTGCATATGCCCCCAATATCCCATCAACTTGGAAGAGCTGAATTACTGAAGTGGTGAGAGAGAATAAAAGCAGCTGTATCAATGTAAATATACATCCACAGAGTCATCAAGTGGTCATTGGCCAAATAGCAATCGAAATCCGAAGTACGATCTTGGGTATCTCTGAGTTCCAGCTGCAACTCTGGGTGCAGTCTTCTTGAACTCTCACATGATGGGGACATAGGAGAGTGGAGGTTTGGGTCTTCTGAAAGCAATGGTTTGAAAACGGCATCTTCAGAATATTTCATTCTGTATTTTATGTACATTACATTTATTTAAATTGTCAAGAATATTTTGACTTAAAGCACCTTCACGTAAATGTTATCCTTCAGAATCCCTCTTTATCAGGCTGCCTCACAGGAAATACCCTGGCTTCTGAAAATATTAGTGCATCTTCCTCCATGAAATAAGAAATCTATCTTCCTTTTTACTGACAGAAATGCAGCACCAGCTTTAAAAACCATATACTCATTCTGGGCCTGTTTGTCAGACACATTTTGGCTTATAATAGGTATAATTCAAAAAATATTTATACTAGTGATCAGTGAAATAAGTGGTTTTAATTGCTGAACTGTAACAAAAAAGGCAGCTACCAGGTAACTCGTGCCTGGTGGTATCTTCTCTGTGTTTTTTTTTAACTTGTATCATTAGCATTATTCCCATGGAAAGTGATAATTGAACCATCAATTGGGAGGTTTAGGTCTGACTATAAAATCCAGAAAGTTTGAAAATTGTGTGCTTGGTAACATTTCCTTCTGTAATTTTCTTTTTGGGAACAGTTTAGCAAGATAACCAGGGAGGTAGCTGACTGTAGCTTACAGCAAAGTGGAAGAAATCACCAAGATAAAGCTTGATAAGAATGTCTGTGTGTTTTACACTTAGAAATGAGGTATCGCTGGCTTTTAAGAGCCCAATCCTAGGCATGTCTACTCAGAAGTAAATCTCTTTCTAGTCAGTGGGGCTTACTCGGTTGTAGAATAAGTGTGGATAGAATTGCAGCCTCAGTCACCTGTTGGTATTTTAAGTGCAACCCTAATGAATTCTTCTTTCCGGTGGCATAGCTAATGATCATGTAGCCTGGTGCCAAGCTCAAAATGATGCTGCAGAAGTGACGTCACACTCAGACTTTTAAGAAGTGAAAATGGGGGGAGGGAAATCCACCTCCTCCTCCCAACAGCCCGCCACCCACTTGCTCTTCCACCTCCCATCAGCCTCCCCCTTATATAATAATAATAATAAATAATAATAATAATAAAACTTTATTTTTATCCCGCCCTTCTCCCCAAAGGGACCCAGGGCAGCTTACAACATATTAAAAAACAAACAAAAAACAACAGATTAAAACATAATTTAACAGTTAAAAACATTAAAAGCACATTAAGAGAAACCATAAAAACAGTAATCAGATAAAAGTCAGAATAAAAAGAGCATAAAACAGCAGTTCAAGGAGGAATCACGCCTGTAAGAAACTAAAAGATGTATAAAAGATGTTAAAAAGACCATAGAGTCAGAAGGCTTGTGTAAACAACAAGGTCTTTAGGCCTCGCCAAAAGGTCTCAAGGGAGGGAGCCATTCTCAAGTCAAGGGGAAGGGAGTTCCAGAATGTTGGTGCCACTACTGAGAAGGCCCTATTTCTTGCCGCCGCCCCACGTACCTCTTTAGGCGGCGGCACATGCAAAAAGGCCTTCTCTGATGACCTGAGAGGATGAGCCGGATTGTACGGGAGTAGGCGGTCTCTAAGATAGCCTGGCCCAGAGCAGTATAGGGCTTTAAAGGTCAAGACCAGCACCTTGAATTGAGCCCGGAAACGAATGGGCAGCCAATGTAGCCCCCGGAGAAGCGGACCGACAGAGTCAAACTGCCTAGCTCCAGTGACCACACGGGCCGCCGCATTCTGCACTAATTGCAGTTTCCAAACCGTCTTCAGGGGCAGCCCCACATAAAGCGCGTTACAATAATCTAACCTCGATGTCACTGTAGCATGGATCACCGTGGCCAGGTCTGCACGATCCAAGTATGGCCGCAGCTGGCGCACCAGCCGAATTAGCATCTTATTGGTCCCTTACTGTATCATAACACCTAATTGGCTCTCAGAACGATCTGTCTCATTGGTCAGTTTTCAGTTAAGAAAATACAGTTTTTGATATATAATGCAGTTGTGTTTTTTAATTTTCTGGTTATTCGGGTATAACTTTTGATGGAAAAGAAATATTTTGACATGGTTTGTTTCATTGCGTTCTGCATTAAATCCCGCATCAAATGGCATATAACTTGATAGTATTATTAGAAAATACCAAGGTTTTCACAATTTCAGCCAGTAGTGTCAAGCTCAGGTTGTTGCCCCCCCTAAGGTTTGTTGCCCGGTGCAATTGCTACCCCTGCACGACCCTTAGCTATGCCATTGCCTCTTTCTAATTCTTTTTTAAAAATTATTTATATGCATAGACTAATACAGGAATTTGCTGCAATTCATTTCTCTTCCAACAGCGAGAATGCATCACAGATCAGGCTTAGCAGATCAGGCTTAGGTGACCTATCGCATTCATCATTTATAAATTGCCCAGAAGACCAAACCAGTTTGCTGATGATGGCTCCATGACTTAGATATTCTCAGGAGACCTAAACATAGTCTGTTGCCCTTTTGCACTGTCATTCCATGTATTGCTTTGATGGAGGCATGAGTAAATGAAAGGCTTGATATTGATTTCTGTGCAGATGTTAATAATTTCCATGTACATCTTCCTCAGAATGGTTGTTACTGATGCAAAGAATTTGATATTGCAGCTCTTCCTTGATGAAGAGACGATGCAATCAGCTCACCCAGCAGCCTGTTATTGCTGTGTCTGTGGGTTCAGAGCTGAGTTAGATTAGGTCACCAATGCCGTTTGCACTGATCTTAATGGACTTCTGTTTACATCACAAAGCCATCATATATAATGGAATTGACTATCTCTGCCCACAGGAAGCTGAGAACTAGAATAATTGGAACAGCATAAATGATCACACTTGAACTTTCTTGCAAAACCTTCAGCCTTTCCAGTGAATGCTTTGTATGCGATGAACAGTTTGTGAAACTGATCCATTTGGGGGTATCGAAGAACAAAGAGGAGGGGCTCAGTGTAGACCATTCACTTTACATGCAGAATATCCTGGAGTTGATCCATGACTTTTCCAAAGTAGGGCAGAGAAAAATCCTGGGCAACTATTATTTGCCTGATTACATTTTTTCTTAGAAGACAGACCGAAGACATTACAGATGTGTGCCACTTCACAACTGTTCGCTTAATGACGTATTGCATATATGACTGTGGTCAAAGCACAATAAAGATGCTCTTAATGAAGAAATTGCATCTCCCATACCCTGCAACAGAGTGTCTGTTTACACAACAGAGAGGCTCTTAATGCAAAGAAGAGGCAACCTATCTCTAGTAGCCTGTGCAGCCAGCTAGTATATGGCAGGAAGTGTCTGTTTACATAACAAAGGCAATAGATAGACTGACTGTTCACTTAATGATGTAATTGCATAACAATGGCGATCGGAGAATGTATCCCTGTCATTAAGTATATGGGAATATGGGAAGCTTCGTACACCAAGTACACCATTGGTCCAGTTAGCTCAGTATTGTCAACACTGACTGGCAGAAGTGCTCCAAGATTTCAGGCAGGAATTTTTCTCTGCTCCACCTGGAGATGCTAGGATGGGTGAGTGGGTGGGTGGAAGTTTCTGCATTCAGTGCAACTGCTTTACCACTGAGCTATGGCCCCTTCCCTGATTGGAAGAAAGAGTGCTGAATCCATCTTTCCACCTCAGTCTAGAAAGGGCTAGGAAAACCTAATTTCAAATGGAGCTGTAAAATATATTGTTGAACGTTTTCCTTGTGATCTGGAGAAAGTGGTTGAAGCTAATTTTGAACCTAATAGAGAAATATATGTAACCCCCTGGGTGGATATTATCACAAAAACTGCTATAGTCCTGTTAATCCTAACCCCGTATGCAGGGGAACACTCCCCTTTGAGGACTGGACAGCCAACCCAATCTGATCGCCAGTTTTTAGCCTTCTTGCAGCTAAAAGAAGTGCTACTAATTGAAGTAGTGTCTATTTGACTTTTGGGGAAAAGATCCTATTAAATTGATGGGTGATAGAGTGGGGATTTTTAAGGGAATTGTGTTTTTCTCCATAACTCTCATCCATTTAAATGAGACCCACACTGGAGATACTCCCAGTGGATTGTACCCTTGTTAATAGCATTGAATTAATGATTCCCCCCCCCCCCACTTCCATATATGTACACACATAGGGATTGCTCTACTCCTGAATTGCACTGCTGACAGGAGACAGAATATTTGTTTTAAAGAAGCCTGGTTTGAATTTTCGACAGCACACCACTGCTCGCAGTAATAAGCTGGTTGCATTAATGGGTTACATTTGTACAGTTTCTTCATTGCCAAAGCAATTGTCATGCGATAGCATTTCTAGATCTCATTACAGTCATTGGAAGTGCTGGAGAAGAGGAGGCGGAGGAAGTGGCAGCAGCAGTGGCAGTAGGGTATTAGAATTTTAAAACTGAGTCCATTCAGTGACACACTGAGTGACAGGAAAGGAAAATGGCACAAACTAATCCCATCATCAGTCATCACAAAGAACGAGCAGAGGTGAAACTAGTGCAGTTTTTAAAGCCGTTTCCTCCAGTGTCTTTGCCTTTTAGTGCAGCTTTTCGAACTTCAGTTACCTTGAGTAGGTTACTGGTTGTGAGTCTGCTTCCCACCTTATAGTATTTAAAAGCAGAACTACTTCTGGAAAATAAGAAAGATAGAAACCCGTTTAGAAAGAGACTCTGGTTTCCAGCATTTTCCAGTATGTGATTTCCAGCTTGTTCAGCTGCAGATGTCGTGCACTACAAGCCTAAAGAACAATACTAATTAGTATTCCATTAAAACGGAAGAAATCTTGCTGAGACCTGGAGTTGCATCGCGACAGTCAAAGTGAAACATGGCTCACTAATGTAGCCTTAATTCTTTTTTATTTTGCAGAGACAGCAAGCTGACCATGTTGCTCCGTGAGTCCCTTGGGAACATGAACTGCCGTACTACCATGATAGCTCACATTTCTGCAGCTGCAGGAAACTATGCTGAAACACTTTCCACTATCCAGATAGCATCCAGGGTCTTAAGAATGAAGAAGAAGAAAACTAAGGTAAGGGACGGAGGGAAACTGTTTTGTTGCCTTGTACTGGGAAGAGCTGTGTAGTCGCAGATCTTGTTAATGGGAGAGGCCTTAAAGTGCAGCTTCTAACAAAATCAATATCCATAATTTTTGAGTGCATGGCAGTACAGTGCATCTGAGTGCATAGGGGAAATTGTATGTTTAGTGTGAGATGAATGATTTACTGTTTGTAGAATCACAGATAAAGCAGAGAGTTCAAGCTCTCATATAACTTGCTTGGAATATCTCTAGCTCTGGGTGGTGGATGGATTCAAAACCAATATAATTCATTATTATCATTCCCATTAGTGACTTAAGGATTGTTAAATGTGAGTTGAGATCAATGAGCAGATTCCACAAATAACACTGCACAATAATATGTTTATAGGAAGAAATATCTGTAGTGTCTGGCATCCAAAGCTAATTTTTTTCATGTTTCCCCCATTAGTCTTTCAACAAACTTTTTCTTTTGAGAGAAGATTCTGTGATTTGGTTAAGATCACCTTGGGCCCTATACATTAATTCAGTGTGTTTTAAGCCAATGTGATATTTCATTTTTAAATGAGAAGAAAAACGTAAAGGCTTGTTGTTTTAAAGCAAGCATTATGTACATTTCTGAAAAAGTTCATTATTTCTGAGATGATGAGAGTACCCAAGTATCTATGATCATAGCCTTGTTGGGTCGACTGCAAATCTGTGATTAAATCAAAATCATAAAATGAAAAAACCTGGTCCAATAAACAATACAGTTTTGTATCCTTATTCTCTATATTTAATATATGAACCTGATATGAAGGAAATGATTATATTTCCCTGTCATGGAACTTGAGACATTCAATTAAAACACAGAACAATACATGACATTTGCAATGTTATCTTGGCTTTTCCACTATATGGAGTGCACACGTTCCCTCCTAGTCAGAGTTTCTTCTGTGTAGTTCTCTTCCATGTTGCTCCTTTTACAGAGTAAGGGCCCAATCCTATCCAATTTTCTAGTGCAGGTGTAGCTATGCCAATGGGGCGTGCACTGCATCCTGTGGTGGGGAGGCAGTCAAAGAGACCTCCTCAAGGTATGGAAACATTTGTTCCTTTAACCTGAGGCTGCATTGCGGCTGCACCGGTGCCGGAAAGTTGGCTAGGATTGGGCCCTTAGTTCTGTGCAAGTGGGGAGATGTGAAGAGCAAAGCCCACTTGGTAATGAGTCCCGCCTGCTTTCCACTCTAGGCAGTTTATGTAGAGAGAGAAATATCTTTTTATGCGGTGAAATGTCTTCCCTTAACAAGGCAATAGTTTTCATTATAGCTCTTTTAGTTCCCTATGTTTTGATGGTATGTTTTATTTGTGGTTGGTTTTAGTTGTTTAAGCTACCTTGAAAGGAAGTTTGTCACAGTGCAGTGCAGCCCTAAGGGAAAGAATCTTAGCTTAGTATTAGAGCACCTGCTTTGCATGCAGAAGGTTCCAGGATCAAGCTCTGGCAGCATCTGTAGGCAGGGCTGGGAAAGACCCTTGTCTGAAAACCCTTGAGAGTTACTACTAGTTGGTGCAGACAATACTGTCCTACTTGGTCTAATGGTTTGCCTCAAGGCAGCTTTGTAATTTAAGCATGTTTAGTCAGAAGGAGGTTCCGCTGTGCTCAGTGGGGCTGATTCCTTGGCAGGTGTTCATAGGATTGCCACTCTGGGTGGACTGCAGAGCTTTTGGAAAAGGGGTAGAAACTATTGATCCAAGTTGCTGCAAAGCCAGGTTTAAGTTGAGTGTGAAGAAACATGTCCTAACTGTAATACCAGTCGGTTAATAGAATAACTAGGGACTGGCGTATCTGGCAGGGAGTGAGTCTCCCCAGGTGCCACCCATAGGGTGGAGGACACCACTAGGGACTAAAATTGTGACAATCGCGGTTATTAGGAATAACACCATCATGTTATATACTATTTGATGCTTAATTTACAGAGGAATGCGATGAAACAAAACAGAGCGAAATAGCTCAGTTCTATCAAAAGCTATGGCTAGAAAATAAAAATACAACTGTGTTATATAAGAAAAAGTAGATTTCCTTAACTCAGAATGGACCAATGAGACTGATTGTTCAAAGATGAGCCAGTGAAATGTTATGATACAGCATGGAACCAAAAAGGTGTTAGTAAGGTGACACCCTCGGAGGGATTGACTCCACTAGTGATCAAAATTATGGAAATCATGTTTTTTAGGAATAATATAATCATGTTATATATCATTCGATGTGTGATTTAATGCAGAATGTAATGAAACAACCCACATTAAAATATCTGTGTTCTAGCAAAAGTTATAGCCAGAAAAAGAAAGCACAACTGACTTACGTAACAAAGTGGATTTCCTTAACTCAAAACTGACCAGTGGGTCTGAGCGTTCTGAGGACTAACAAGGTGTTACTATGACACATCATCGAACCAATAAAATGTTATTATGAGTCAGCTCCCTTTTCCATGTATCAGAGCTAATACTCAAACTCCTATTCAGTTTTGTGAGTGTCATCAAGTTGGCTGCAGTTGTTTTGTTGGTTACTAATTGGTTGGGTAACCTTTTCCATAGTAAATAAATAAATAAAGTTAATGGGGTGACACACCATGAGTTACCAGACTGGGTGATGCCACTGGTGAGAAGGTTGGGTGTTGTTGGTCACTAGCTTAGATGACTTTTAAAATGAATTCTAAGCATTCATGATGGACTGTCAGTGGTTATTAACCACGATGGTTCCAGATGAAGGGGCAGTATATCACTGAGTACTATGTACAGGAGAGCAATAGCAGGGGAGGGCACTGATGTTTATTCATTGCATTTATTTTCTGGCCATTATTATTATTATTCATTTCATGTCATGACTATTACTATCTCTCAGCCTCAGCAACCTCACAGGGTTGCTGTGAGAACAAAAGAAGGGAAGGAATCATGCACACTACCCTGAGCTCCTTAGAGCTCCTTAGTGGTATAAAAATGTGAAAAATATTAATTAATTAAATAATTTTGTCAGAAGGGGGAGGCCAAAAATGTATGGGCCCCTGGTATCCTAGCTATGCCACTGACTAGGGAAGTTGTGGAATCCTTTTCTAGAGTTTTCTTTTTTTCTTTCAAGGAATGACCAATCTGATATTACTAAAGGCTATAGAGCTTTGCTTTAGAGTAGAAGGTTTCTGGAAGGTCTGAAAAATTGGAAGAGTGGGGATACCTCTTTTATATTGTTAATGGACAACAGTCTTAGAAATGGTAGGCATGGTCCTGTGCTTTCTTTCCTCCTTTTCAGTCCTCCTCTCCAGTACTGCAGTAATAAATCTTAAATATGCCGTGGGCCCTCCTTATCCACAGGTTTGGTATCTACAGATTTGAGTATTTGCAGATGTTGAGCCTGTGACTGAAGGGCCTCCTGGATGCGACTAGAAGGCAATTGCAGTTTGCGTTGCCACTTCTGGTCACTTCTGGAGGTGTTCTGAGGCATAGGAAGACTGAGCATGCATCAGAACACCCCCAGAGATGAGCAGAAGTGATTGCCAGTCATGCCCGGGAGGCCTTCTGAGGAGGCCAGGAGGCCACAGCCCCCAGGTAAATAATTGCAGCACTGCACCAGCCCCTTGTGGATTTCATTATCCATGGAATTTGGTATGGGAGGGGGGTCCTGGAACAGATTCCCTGCGGATGCCAAAGGCCCACTGTATTTTCCCAGATTTGTCTCATTGTCACCCCTTACAACAAAGGTTTAAAGAACTTTGCAAACTGCAGATGTATGGTAGACACCACTATACTTTCACTTTCATGCACTGCGATGCTGCTGAGGACCAAGGCACATAAACAAGCATGTGATAGTTTATTAAAATGTGATCACATAGATCACATCTTTCTCAATTCCATCACAAAACACCACTTGGTGGTTGCGTTTGGTATAGAGAAGCTCATAAGTTCCACACGACAATCTACTACATATTGAATAGAGCAACCTTTACGTGGTAACATTTTAAGTACTCATCTTACATTTCACAGCTTGCACACGTGCATTGGTCCTGAGTTTAAGCTCCACGGAAGGCATTGTTTGCAATTCTGACATTTCCTCGCTCTTTCCCTTTGTAGTACACATCAAGTTCTTCTGGAGGAGAAAGCTCTTGTGAAGAAGGGAGAATGCGGAGACCGACCCAGCTGAGACCTTTCCATTCTCGGAACATTGTTGATCCCGACTTCCCTATTCTACATTTGTCAAGTGATCCAGACTATTCTTCTAGCAGTGAGCAGTCATGTGACACTGTCATTTATGTTGGACCCAATGGTACAGCCCTGTCGGATAAGGAACTGACAGATAATGAAGGCCCCCCTGATTTTGTCCCCATAGTTCCTGCCCTTCAGAAAACCAAAAATGAAGGCAAACTGGAGGAAATGAGTGATACAGCCTCCAGCACCTCTGAAAGAGACTGCTTAAAGTGCAATACTTTTGCAGAACTCCAGGAAAGGTTAGATTGCATTGATGGCAGTGAGGAGACAGACACATTTCCCTTTGAAGAAGTGCCCATACAGTTTACTGCAGACCAAGTGACTAAGTGCTCTTTGTTAGACCAAGTGGCAGAGCTCAGTCATGTAGCTGAGGCAGAGCAGGAAGATGATCTGGTGAACTTTCAACAGCCTGATAAAGATGTTAGGGAAAATCTAAATGCAACAACCAGCAAAATTCAAGGAAATAACTCACCTGTTCACAGTGGGGTGCTTAGTGAGGTTTCTACTCCTCCCTCTCCTAGGAGTGTTACAGGCAGTCCCAGTAGTCAGATGAACTGCTCTCAGCAATCATATTGCACCGAACTACAAAGCAGCCGAGAAAGTCTTAACACCTGTGGCTTTGTAGAGAACAAACCCCGGCCTATGGGTTCACCGCGGCTAGGCATTGCAAGCCTTTCCAAGACACCTGACTACAAGCCACCAACCTCTCCTTCTCAGAGATGCAAAGTTTATACCCAGAAAGGGGTATTGCCCAACCCTGCACCTCCACCGTCATCACTAAGCAAAGACTCAGGGATGGTATCCAGTGAATCTCTGATGCAGCCGGAGGTCCGTACTCCTCCCATTGGAATGAGCCCTCAGATCATGAAAAAATCAGTGTCTTCCAGCAGTGGTGATTACGGAGAGACAATGGACAGTAGAGAAGAGCAGCAGACACCTCTCTCTCCCAACTCAAAGAAGGAGATTTTGAGCACCACCATGGTCACAGTGCAGCAGCCATTAGAGCTGAATGGAGAGGATGAACTAGTGTTCACCCTGGTTGAAGAGTTGACCATTAGTGGGGTCCTAGAGAATGGGCGGCCAACAAGTATTATCAGTTTTAATAGTGATTGTTCTGTGCAAGCTTTGGCCTCAGGATCCAGACCAGTTAGCATTATCAGCAGCATTAGTGAAGATCTTGAATGCTACGCCAGTACAGCTCCTGTTTCAGAGGTTAGCATTACTCAGTTTCTGCCTCTTCCAAAAGTGGGGGTGGATGATAAAACTGAAGAAGCTGAAAGCAGGCGCTCGTCTATTAGCTCGTGGCTGAGTGAAATGAGCACTGGTAGTGATGGAGAACAATCATGCCACAGTTTCATAGCACAGGCATACTATGGTCATGGGGAAGCAATGGCAGAAGCTCCTGTCCCTGAGCTTGCAAGAGTGATACCGAATAATAGTGCTGTTGGTATAAATGACAAACAAAAGCCAGTGACAGAGAGTATGTTTGTACTGCCTGAGATGGTTGAAGAG
This sequence comes from Tiliqua scincoides, assembly GCF_035046505.1. Taxonomy (NCBI): domain Eukaryota; kingdom Metazoa; phylum Chordata; class Lepidosauria; order Squamata; family Scincidae; genus Tiliqua; species Tiliqua scincoides. The sequence continues at coordinate 234,037,838 of NC_089821.1, forward strand.
AGCATCACTAAAATGTCACCCATCAAAGGTTGTAAAATATCCGCCCTGGGCAAAACTACAGTTACAATATCAAACACCTCAAGCCTAAGCAGTTGTGAAGGCTTCATTCCAATGAAGACCAACATTACTGTATACCCTTGTATCGCTGTTAGTCCCTTTAAAGCGCAAGAGGCTCATGGGACAATATCAGCAGTATCTTCACCAGCAAAATCTCCCCAACCTCAGGAGGTGAAAGAATCCAGTGTACGAAAAGAGATGAAGTTTGATGATCCGTGGCTAAAGCGGGAAGACAGTGTGAGAAAAGACAACTGTGAGCTCAAGTCAGAAGCTGTACCAGAACAGAGTAAGAAGCAGAATTTGGCAGACAGGTTTAGCAGCAGTAGTGGAGAGACCTCCACCTCCCCAGGCAGTGAAAGCCTGAAGAGAGTTGTCGATGGGTGTGAAATGGGAATTCCGGTTTCTGCAACCCACAGTCCAGTTCATTCTGTTGAGGGCATGAAGAATGGCAGCCTCACAAGGGGGTTCCAGAAGGCCAACAAACAGGAGGAATTGGAGGGGTTTTCCTATCACTATAGTGAGGAGAACAATGCCATCAGTGCTCCTTGTGCATCCCAGTCTTCAAAAGCAAGCCTTGAAAGAAAAATTGCTTCTCCCAAACACTGTGTTCTGACACGTCCAAAAGGAACACCTCCACTGCCTCCTGTGAGGAAATCTAGCCTAGATCAGAAGAACAGGGCCAGTCCTCAGCACAGTGTTGGCAGCAGCAGCAGCAGCAGCAGCCCTTCCAACCAATCAGTCTCTTTTCTGGCTAGTTTTCCTGATGAACTGAGTGGGAAACAAAAGGGATCCAGTATGGAGAGTGGGACTAATAGCAGTAGTAAATTATTTAGTGCCAAACTTGAGCAATTAGCTAGCAGAACCAATTCCCTAGGAAGGTCTAGTGGGAGCCATTATGAATGCCTGTCATTGGAAAGGGCAGAGAGTCTGTCCTCCGTCAGCTCCAAGATGGGACCTGGGAAAGATACCACAATGCCCAGAGCTGGGAGAAGCCTCAGTCGCAGTGTATTGTCCTCACCCACAAACTCAGTCATTTCTCAGTCTGCAGGTGCCTCTCCAAAGGCCAGTCAGTCAAAGATCTCTGCAGTAAGTAAGCTCCTTTTGGCAAGTCCTAAGGCCCGAAGCCTGGCTGCCTCAACCACCAAAACACTTAGCTTTTCTACAAAATCACTTCCTCAGTCGGTGGGACAAAGTTCAAGTTTGCCTCCAAATGGGAAAAATATGTCCTGGTCCACACAGTCTCTCAGCAGGAACAGGAGCTCTGGGCTTTCTTCAAAACTGCCCCTCAGAGCGGTCAATGGGAGAATTTCAGAACTTCTGCAAGGAAGTGCAGGCACCAGGGGTTTGCAAGTGCGCAGAAACTCAGATACAGATGAGCGTGGAGGTGTTCATGGAGATGAGAAGCCACCTGTTCACCTCCTGCCTTCACCGTACAGCAAAATCACTCCACCTAGGAAGCCTCACCGCTGTAGCAGTGGTCATGGAAGTGACAATAGCAGTGTCCTGAGTGGAGAACTGCCTCCTGCCATGGGGAAAACAGCCCTTTTCTACCACAGTGGAGGAAGTAGCGGGTATGAGAGCATGATGAGAGACAGTGAAGCAACAGGAAGTGCTTCTTCAGCCCAAGATTCCATGAGTGAGAACAGCAGCTCTGTCAGCGGGAGGTGCCGCAGTCTCAAAAATCCAAAGAAGCGCTCAAATACAGGTATGCAATGAAGGGACTTGGAGAAGCTTTCTTACCATCTCAGTTTACCACCTAACTCTGTGTAATGTGTAGCCTGGTTCTAAGCTTCTTGGTTACCTACATTTGAACAAAGCCTCAAACCTCCTTTATTGGGAGAGTGTTTAATTGGCTACTGAAAATGGTATTTAAAAGGGATTCACTCTGGAATTGTGCAGGAGGAAGATTGGGATTTGAATCATCCAGGCAAAGTGTGGGTGCATGGAATCCAAATAATATAGTAGAATAAAATGCAAGACTGTAGAATGTGTAGATTGTGTTTGCTTATACGGCAGAAGAGCTAAGATAGGAGTTGCAGTTTCCAGGCTTTTGGTACCTGAGTGAATTTGCAGCAACTCTTCCCTTAAACCAGTGTTTCTCAGACTGTGGGTTGCAAGCCAATTTCAGGTGGGTCCCCATTCATTTTATTTTATTATGTGTATTTTATTATTAATGTGTATTTTATTATTAATGTATTAGAGTTGCTGGTACCATGGTATATGACTGCATTTGGGGAAATGTAACAGATCTGCACTTTTAACAGGCTACTATGTATATGCTTTTAACAATGATAGTCAGTGGGGCTTACTCCCGGGTAAGCGTGGATAGGATTGCAGCCTTTGGGATGTTTGGAAATATTTTTTTAAAGCAGATCAGCAACTGCTTAGGAGCACAATCCCAAGGATGCGCTCAGCCAGTGCAAGTCCCTTGCACCAACCTTGGAGGATCATAAACATGCTGTAAAGTATGTTTATGCCTCCTTAGGAGAAAGCTGTGGCGGCCAGATCCAGCCTCTGTGGCAGCGAAGGGCAGTAATTCTGTGCCGGCTGAGCTCAGCCAGTGCGAGGGTCTGGGGCTGTGTAGGGAGGGCAGGGAGGAGGAGGCATTCCGGGGCAGAGGGAGGGCAGGTGGCGGGCAGATCCATGGGCAAACAGGGAGCATGAGGCAGGGCCAGGATCCAGCAGTTATACCAGATCCTAGCCCTGTTCCCAGGCAGTGCAGAGCAGCTTCAGGTTTCTCTGTTCTGCTTGGATCTGTGACACCTCTTTAGGTGGCACAGATCCAAGTAGACCCATTGGGGTCACTGTGGCTGTCCCTGGGGTAAGGGGAATTTTCCCCCTTGCCTCAAGCCAAGCCTCAGTCAGCCCGAAACTTGTGCTGGATACAGTGCAGGCCAGTTGGTGCAAGTGCAAGTTAAGATTGTGCAGTGGGTGGATTAGGAGGGTTCTTCTTAATTTTAAATATTTTTTAAAAATGTTATTGTAAACTTTTTATTTACTTACTTAATTTGATTTTGTTATACAGGGTGTGTGTGTGTGTGTGTGTGTGTGTGTGTGTGTGTGTGTGAAAATGTTCCTGCTTGATGATGTCCCTTCTGGGCATGACATAACTTTCAGTTAATGACGTCACTTCTGGTGGGTCCTTACAGATTGTCAATCTAAAAAGTGGGTCCCACTGTTCAAAAGTTTGAGAAACACTGCCTTAAACTGGAGGGGTTTTTATTCTAGACTTGTTCTCAGTTCATACTGTTTCATGTGCCTGCTTGTGCATCACTGGTCTGGATGAAAATTATGATTTTTTTGGTGTTTTTTCTATGTTCTTTCTTGAAAACAAAGACTCTGTACATCATTACAAGAAATACATACTCTTCAAAATGCAGCAATGTTCCTAACTGCAAAGCTAACCAAGTCTTGACATGTTAATGGCCCTTTAATCACATCAAGACAAAACAAAAGGGCCACTACATTGATGAGACTCAGGAGCAGAATAAATATGGGAAATTATGTTTTTTTAAAAGGAAGCTGGGCATTGCTTGGCACATGCTGTATCTTGTCCAGTATCCTTTTTGGAATGTAATTATCCATATTTATTTTGACTATTGTTCACCCGAAAGGTAGTCATACAACTGGCAGTCCTTGAGGTGGTGTCTGGTAGTATTCAACGGACCCCAGGATCCCTCCTCCTGGCAGCAAGACCAGCATGACAAGCAGCAGTACGGGGCTTGGCAGGCAGAGCTCCAGCATACACTTTTCGCATGCAGTGTTTTTTGCATGCCTCGTACCAGTGTTTGTCGCATTGTGTCTAACCTCCCAATCTGGAAGTAACTGACAATGACATTATCATCAGTCACTTCCAGTGGTACTTCTGATAGGTGGACCCTGCAAAGTGGTAAAGTGGGGGATAAACGTTGAGAAACGCTAGCTAAAGGAACATGAATTGCTTGCTAGATCTAAGATGACACCCATATTTGTTCAAACTGTTCCATATTTGTTCACCCATATTTGTTCAAACTGCTTCTTTTCAATGAAATTTTGGTCTTAAAGATGCCATTTTATATTCCTGTCCAAAAAGCTCTCCCATTAAGTGTGAATGCCATTGTATGATGCAGCTTCTGCATTTCTTGCACTTAAATGAAATCCTCCTTGTGACCATATAAAGCTGCCTTACACCAAATCAGACCGATCCATCTAGCCCGGTATTGTTTACACTGACTGTTTCAATGAGGGATCTTTCCCAGCCCTACCTGGAGATTGGAACTGAACAGTGCTATATCTCTGGGTTGAAGTCACATCCTCTACAGACCCAACCCCAACCTTAATGTGCTGCAATACTCTGATTATGTTTAATGATGTTTGATGCAACATTCTCCTGCTAAATAAATGTCTCTCAGGGATGGATTAGACCTAGAAAATCCTGACATAATGCAGATATTTGGACAATTTGACCCTTCAGTTTGCTGCCAGCACTGAGGTGCTTTCTCTGGAAATTGCTTGCCCTGTTACCCTGATATATTTTGAATCCATTGACCTTCAGCATAATGTGGAAAGCTCATTTTTACTGAGTTGTGCAAAGCAGGATAAATGTCCAAAGGAAGAGGGGAAAGTTAAAGCTGAGTTTTGAGCGTGAATGGATCTGACAGCATTTTGAATGAATTGCACCTGTTTCCCCCTAAGCTTTTAACAGGCTATATTAGCATATTTTTAATGCTTTTTGTATATGTAATACACTTCTTTTAAAAATACAAGGGTTTTTTCATCATGAAATACTACCTCGTCAATTAATAAAGTCTTCCACTTCTTTACAGCATATTTTCCCCTTGCATTCCCAACCATCACCACAACAATGAAGTCATAATTCTGTATTTGGTGGGAGTACAGTCTTTTACATGTCAACAGATTTATGAGGTCATAAAAACAAGATTATGACTGGCTAAGATTAAGGCAGGATGGAAAGGGGAAATCTTTTAGCATTCACATGTGGATAAGCAGGGAGTTAGCAGTTCGGTTTATAGAGATGCACCCATCTCTTAATCCTTGTCCTGTGTAAAGCATTGCTGTTGCACATTTAAAACAAATTCAGCCACCCAAGGCCTTTCCGAGTGGATATTTTTTTAATATGTGGTGTCAAGAGTATTGGACCCTTCTTGATTTGCTGTCATGACTACACAGTACCATAATGGATATGGTGCAGTAGATATGCTCATTTCAGGTCGGGCGACCTTGTCCAGTTTATTTATGATTATTATTAACGGAAATGCTAGCTGTCAGGCATGATCAACGTGAATCAGCAGAAAGCCCCTTTAAAAGAGGCCACAAAGACTTTTAAGGAAAGCACCAGCCATCCTGACAATTTGCACCATTACTTTTGAAGTTCCAAGACACTGAGGAGACAGATTCTTCTCTCTTCCCTGCCTCCCAGCAGCATTTTTTCTTTATTTCTCCCCCTTAAGCACATGGCTTCTATGTATTTATATGTCAGAATCTCTGAGGGCATGTGACAGGTTTTGAAAGAGAAGGCCAATTTACTTTTCAGTTTTAGTCCTGTTTACATTACAGGTTGTAGGCAAAATAAGCACAGGAAGATGTTTATAGGTACCTGGCTGCTTCCCAGCTCAAACCTAACATGTAGTATTTAATCATCCATGCAGACATGAATGCCTGTTCACTCTCTCTCTCTCTCTCTCTCTCTCTCCTCCTCCTCCTCCTCCTCCTGCTATTAATTACCAGCTTCCCTCTTCTCTAAGTATATGCTGAGTTTTTCTTGTGCTTCAATTTAGCAGAGTCTATACTTCACACTTGACAGTTTCCATCATTTGCCTCTGTTCTCTGGTATTATTCACTCAGTTTGAAAACAATGAAAGGCATCTTTATGGCAGGTCCAGGATTCAGTTGCAGTAAGTAACAGCTAGCACTCATCTAGCCTGGAGGGGTAGCAGGTGAGAGCAAGTGGCTGCTATCCTCTGCACACATATTTGGGAATGAGTTCCCTTGAACTCTTAGTTTTACTTCTGCTTAAATATTCATATGACTGGGCTAAGAAGCAAGGAAGAGAGAAACTCACAATTAAATTTCAGCAGTTCTGGCTCTTTGAGCTTGGGCTCTGTTAACTAGACCACACATTTCTGAATGTTCTTGCTATTGTAGAGCAGCTAAGTGGAAGAATTTAGTTGTAATTATTTTTGTGACACCTTCCCACCTCCCCACCTCCTAACATCTGTGCAATTATTTATTCTCTGGTTTCTTCCTTCCCCCTCATCAACCTCTGCTCCCCTAACATGAATGGGCAAGATGGTCACTTTTTCCAAATAGGAAGATGTGATTAAGTAGCAAGATAATTTTAAGTAAGGTAAGGCCTTGCAGATGTACTTTATGGCATGTTTGTGACAGTGCGTACCAGCTGTGAGCCAGCGTGCAGGGCTCTGGATCAGGCCCTATCTCATTGAAATGACGGCATTTAGTACACACTTCATTTCCTTGTGGAAATCAATAAAAACATTTCCTTTGAGCTGAGTCATGCTTTCTGCTGATGCGCAGATGCCAGAATCTTGTGTACTCATTGCACACCAAATCCAGAATTTAAGCCCCTGTCAAGAAGACTTGAGCTCAGATGATCAGACACACAGCATGGGGCTTTTCCTAGCTGATCTCTCAGAGGGGAACTCTGGTGATGGGAATCATGGTGGAAGGACACTTGGCACACAAAGAGAGCACTTTGCATCAACAAGCTATTGTGTTAACTTTCATCTTCTCAGAATTCCCATTGCAGACACACTGAGTGGACTTCGTTCTCATAGTGGTTCTAAACAACTTCTTGTAATAACTTTTGTTACATTGACTATAAAATGCAAGCAACACTTTTGGGAAAACGTTTCCACTACTAGTCTCTAATATGATGACACTAATGATCAGAGTCATACTTTGTGTATTCTTAGAGCTTACATTGTAACATTGTAATGCTTTGTTTCTGCTTGAGTGGGACAAGCGTTTTTTTTTTTGTCACTGAATATGCTCTGCTATAGACAGGAATAAATTGAGTTAAAACATCACTATGATTCTCCCTAGAAGGGATGAATAGGAAGATGGGTGGTAAATAAAGAATGGTGGAATCCCTCTTGTCCTGGTACATGACCCACTCATTTTAGATTTCTACTGACTGATTCTTAAATCATATATTTTCTAAAGCTTCAGTCACCTTCTTTGTGTACCTGACTGAGATTGAAGATCTACTCTCTATTTATAGTTAGGTTCCCATCTTTCAAGCTACATTTTAAAATATGGTTCATGTTGCTGAAAAATAATATATGGCAGCAGGTTCTTTTTTTTTGGGGGGGGGGGAGTAAATAAGAAGAAACAATTATCTCGTATTTGCAGAGAAGTTGATTTGAAACTTAATCTATTTTAAATAAGCACTGATTAATGAGCTGCTTAGTAGTCTAGACACAAAAGGTATAGTGTGACTTGAGAAGAATTTCTGCTGCCTCCAAGTCCCTCCATTTAGTCTCTGTGGTTTATCTGATTTCGCTTGAAAAGTGTAAGAAAATACATCCACTCACCAGTATTTTCGAGTGAGTGCTACTAAGTATTCATAACATCACAAAAAGATGTTGTGTTGAAACATTCAAAAATATGTACTTGAACACATTCATGATGTTGAGCGCACAGCAGTATTTTACATATAAAGTAACAAAGTGTTTTGTTAGAGATTAAAATGTACTGGTCCTCTGTTCCACAACACTTCATTTACTAGAGCAAGGGGGCAGCCTAGAGACTTGGCAAGGCTATTGTCCATTTGTCCATCCACATGTAGTGGAGTTGAATCATATGTGCATTTAACTTACGTGAATTCAACTATACGCATTTGGCAAACCAAAAAGGAGAAAAACAACAATTTAAGTAGTGCAGAAAATTCTGCCCGTCATCCCACACAATGAGTGTATGCCCCAGAGCCAGCATGAGATGGGAGAAGCAAATCCACTGTTCCCTCAGTCAGTCTCAGTTCCAGCATGCCTCTCATAGTGTTTAAAGATACAGATTGACTACAGCAGTGGTTCCCAACCTTTAGAAGCTCTTGGACCACTGAGGCAAAAATGGGAATTGTTGTGTATCACATGCAATTCCACGCCAGCCCACCCTACATAAAAAAAATACAATTAAATTTGTAATAGAGAAGACTTATTAGATTTTTTATTTATAGAGAAAATTCACAGACTTAGTGGTATAGTTAAGGGGGTAGCAGTTTCACCAGACAACAAGCTTTAGGGGGGCAACAAGCTGAGTTTGACACTAGTGGCCAAATTGTGAAAATCCTGGTATGTATGAACAATACCATCATGTTATATATCATTGGAAAGGTAATTTAATGCAGAGTGCAATGAAACAAACTGAATTGAAATATCTGTATTCTATCAAAAGTTATGGCCAATTAACCAGAAAATGAAAACCCAACTGCTTTATGAAACAAAAAGTGGGTTTCTATAATTCAAAACTGATGTATGAGACTATATGAGACTGAGAGCCAATGAAATGTTATTATGATATATCATGGAACCAATAAGGTGTTAATATGAGTCAGCTCTCTTGTCCATGTATCATAATACATGTTACCCCTGCTAACTGGGTAAAGAGTCACTTTTTCAGGTGGTACTCCTCTTATATTTAGTGGGAGAGAATAACCATCCCTCTTCACCCCAGCACAGTGTCTCTAACCAATAAGGGGCACACTTTTTATTTACTTAATTCATTAAATTTGATTTTGTCAGGGTGGGGAGGGCTACAAAATCTTTGACCCCACATAGCGGATAGATGCCTTAACTATGCAACTGACGGACAGCCCAATCCTATCCACACTTTCCTGGGAGTAAGCCCCATTGACCCTAATGGGACTTACTTCTGAGTAGACATGCATAGGATTGGGCTGTGAGGTAGCAATGAGGTAGCAATGACAGAGGTAGCAATGACAGAACTCAAACATGGCACCTGAGACCGGAAGGGAACACACTCCTTCACTCTGGGCACAGCATGCATCTGCCCTCACATTAATGAGCAGTTTAAGCCAACTGTACCAGGGCCTTTTCATGCCATGTTCACTGAATAAAGATAGATGAATGTTGACCTTAAATTGAGCCTGATAGTATATGGCTGATAACTAGAGGCTTTGTCAAGTAGCACAGTGACCAATGATTACAGTGCTTATCATAAAGAACTGAGGATGACCGTTTCCTCATGATTAACCAACCACATAGACAAGTCCTTTGCTACTCAGGTAATTGGCAGACCAATAATGCATTGCCTGAGACTGAGGGAGGTAGGACTGAATCTCCTTTCACAGAGCGCAGCTCTGAGTAAATTCCCAATGAAATCCACACATCCATCTCCAATTCATTTATCAACTCGTTAACTGTAACAGTTAATGCTCTCAGCCACTCCAGCACCCCTCTGTCTCTTCCACGTCTCTCCCACTCTTGCCCTGCATTCTCTCGTCTGGCATCATTAGCTAAGTGACTGGCCATTTGGAGCCTGAAAATGAGCCTGACTGGGGCAATGTCAGGAGGCAGCCCCACACTCAGCATGGCAGATTGACAAGTTACTTGGGAGAAGTCCAAGGGAAGATGTTGGTCATAGCAGGTGCTGTCCAACACCCACACATCTCTCTGATGAATAATGATTTCTCCCCCCCCCCCGCTTATCTTCTGTAAGAATGCATTTTAACTCACTATTTCTATCTGCAGTTGTATATGGAGATGATTCTGAACTTCTTATTGTCCTCGACAAAGGCATTCTAACATGGTGTGTTTTGGTTTTTTTATGCATTAGCTCAGCCTGTTTCCTAGCCTTCCCAAAATACAAGGGCAGCTCCAGACAAGCTAGTGGCAACAGTCTCCCAGTGAGCTAATTCTACGCCATCCAATTTTAGCTGGCTTTGTTTCCAAGTGGCCTAATGGTGTCCAATTCAATCATGCATGTTCCACAGAGCTTTCAACAGGCACAATAGCTCACTGCTACTTCCTCTTTTAAATCATTCCGATATGCGTGTGGTCGAAAGCTCAGTCCTGGCACGTGGTAGTCAAGCGTGTAAAAAATGATTACTTGGATCCTTTTCAACACAGATTTGCTGCATGAAATGGCCTGGCTGTGACCTGGGAAAAATCAATGCTGTTGTTTTTAATGAACAAAAAAAAAAATTGTGGTTGGGGCCCATTCTGCCACCTCTGCTTTCCCATCAGCATTTAAGTGTTAAGAGGGGTCACCAAGCACGTAGAGGTTCACCAGCTCCTTTTACTATGAAAATCCACCATTTAAGTGAAAAGATAACTCTGCCTACATCATCATCATCAATTGTGGAGAAACTAAAAAGCAAATAAGCAAGCAAAATGCGGTTTGGCTCAAGAAGGACTATTCCAAAAGCCATGACAACCTAGCGCCAGCACAGATTGGAGTAAGGTGATGCGCTTAATTCAATCTCTGTTGCTCTTTGGCTCATCCTAAATAGGAGATGAATTCCTGTTCTCCTGGATACCACAAGAAATGAACCTCCTGTTTGGTTCATGATCTATATTAGCATGTTTTATGATGGTGTATTTTCTGGCAGTACGACTAGATATTAGAAGAATATGCTTTGGTTCTCAGCATTTTGGAGGAAAAGCATCTTTCTGCCCATTATCTGAAACTTCTTGAGTATTTGAGCTTTTGGAATTGTTTTGGTGTGTGTGGGTTTGGTGTGGGTGGGTAGGTAGATAGACAAGAACACAACTTTTCTATTCTCCAAATGCACTCAGCAACAAATAGATAAAGCTAGAAATAAATTAAATACAATAATTTAAAAAATCCTATATGAATCATATTTTGGAGACTCCTAGGCGTCTCTTGGTCATTCACGTAATGCTAAATATAGAAAGGATCAGAGGGCACTAGGTAAACTGCCCTTTCCACCTTCTTCTTTCCTCTGAAATCTGAAGGCAAATTATAAGCCCCACCAGCCACTTAATCCAGGTGACAGTATACCATCACCAGAGAACATATTCAGAGTAGCCAGGGTCCAACTTGGTCTGCAACAAGTCTTCCAAAGATGGCACTCCTGCTGCTCCTCTTTGCTTGCAGCAAACTGCTATCAAGGATGTGCAAATTAATATATATATGGGAAGGTAAGATAGAGTGAATCTCACTTGCTTTATTCAGATTTCTATCTTCAAGGTAGAAAAACACACAAATATAATGATTTAAATTATCTAAATACGTCCAGAATTTTTTAGCCTAGTGATTTTCAACTGGTGTGCTATGAATGGCCCACAGGTGTGCCACAGGAGATTTTGGGAGGGTCATTTATTAGTAGGACCATTGGGTACATGAAAGTTGTGTAAACAATTTTTTTGCTCTCTTTATTGATAACAATAACAATAATTACTGGTTTCTCATAAGGCCCCCCCTACCCTCCCCTCCCTCACACACACACACACACACACACACACACACACACACACATACACACACAGAACACCCAATTAACACCAGCCTGATTCTGAAACTTCTCTTCATAAAACTGCTCTGATAATGACAGTAGCCTAAAACCAACATGGAGATAAAGCCTATTGTGACATCTAATTGTTGTCACTTTATAGTAGTCTCTCTGTCTTTACAATAATTTTTTAAAAATATGCCAGGTTCTTCTTCCTTCATAGGGAATCTTCATAATTAGTATGAGTTGGCCGGAGTCAAGATGTGTTATTTTGTATAATTATGATGCTTGTGAAATGTTACAGCAATAAGCTTGAAATCTATCTTGTCATAAAGATTCCTAACAAACTAAAAGAGGCCCAAATCCTAACCAACCTTCCTGCACTGACCCAGCTAGGCCAGTGGGGCATGTGCTGCATCCTGCATTTGTGTGGCAGTCATGGAGGCCTCCTCAAGGTAAGGGATTGCTTGTTCCCTTTCCTTGGAGTTGCATTGCCCTCACCTCAGTGCTGGAAAGCTGGTTAGGATTGTGCCCAGAGACACCTTGCCCAGATCTAAATGTTAAAGTTGGCCTAGAAACAGGCAGGGATTGGCAACGGAGTCACAGACATTACTGGTTCAACAGTGGCTTTGTTACATTTTAGGAAATGGCTTAAATCTTTTTCCTGAGCTTTCCCTCTACTCTCTAGGAATCACAATGGATTGGATGGGTCTATCTTTCTACTTACGCAATGTTTTTTTAAAATTTCTGTTTGAAGCTAAAGAACTAGAAGTTAGAGTCTCTCGCCCAAAGCAGCCACCTATATAAACTCTTGTCTGCTTCCAGACACATGTCCTCGATCTCCTTTCTAAATGAGATAAGTCAGACCTTGCTAGCAGACAGCTAGCCAAGAGCAAACTAGGGCACACTGCATGCTGGTGACTAGCTGCTTTCTGAGGAATGACCACGAGGCCCTTTTCCTAAAATGCCAAACATGCTTCTACTGCTGAGTGCCCCAGAAGGCCTTGATTTCCTGGGGAAAGCAGCTGCCTGGCATGAGTTTGGGCACAAACAAAAAGATTAGGCACAAAGACAGGAGGCGGTGGGGCAGAATGGTGTCACACCACACCCTCAAGGATTTTCTTCATGCACCAGATCCAGCCTGCAGGGCATAATTTGGAGGCCACCGCTTTAGACCAGGGGTGTCCAAAGTTTTTGGCAGGAAGGCCACATCAGCTTTCTGACACTGTGTCAGGGGCAGGGGAAAAAAAATTAATTTACATTTAAAATTTGAATAAATTTATATAAATGAATATATTAAAGATGAACTTATATTAACAAATAAAGGTCTTGCAATAGCTCAATGCCTATAAAAGGCCTTGCACAAAGCAAGGCTGGCCTTTCCTTTGCTGCCGCTGCTGCATCACAGATGTGAAAGAGCAAGCAGTAGAGGGAGCTCTCATCCCACAACTCACACGAGAGGTCAAACAGTCACCCTCATGCTGAGAGAAGTTGCATTGGGCCAGTGTGGGCTTCAACAAATCTCGGAGGGTCAGAGGCTCATTGGAGACTGGGGGCTCCCTGACGGCCGCATTGAGATGCCTCAAGGGCCGCAAGTGGCCCCAGGGCTGGGGTTTGGGCACCCCTGCTTTAGACGAAGCCTAATGCATCATGAATTGATTTAACAAGGGCTTCATGTATTCTGCACATCCATGTACCAATCCATGTACTCTGCACATCTACATGAGATTTGTATGTATACTAACATGCAACAAAATCATCTCATCTAGATGACAGATGTGCCTCATTACTTGCTTGATCAAGATTCTGGCATCTGCACATCAGCAGAAAGCATGACTCAGCTCAAAGGAAATGTTTTTATTGATTTCCACAAGGAAATGAAGTGTGTACTAAATGCCGTCATTTCAATGAGACCATTGATGTAGTCTGTATCCTATGCTCAATTGTAGGGAAGTAGGTAGGGCAGGATGTTGGCAGGAGGTGCAATTTTCTGCTATTTTTCCCTTCCCCATTACCTATAGGGCTGTAGTTCTCAAACTCCCATTGAGTTCGAGCCCCACTCATGGGGGAGGGGAAGGCAGCGACACAGTCTCCAGGAAGTGTTTTGCAATTGTTATTTTGCCTGTCTCTGCATGTTGGGAAGCCCTGCAGGGCCTGGTGCGGGGCTCCCTGCACCCTCAGGAGGCTGTTGCAAGCTGTGGTAAGTCTCGGCAAGATCCTGTGCCCCTCCAAAGCAATATAATCCTGACGATTACGTTGCTGCCTCCCCTCCCCCATCACAACTTCCCAGTTTGGGAACCACTGCTACAGGGGTTATCTTACCTATGACAGCTCTGTCTTCAGCATACAATTTTTCTGATACAACATACATAAGAGGCGATACCTGAAGATAGAGCCTTATTGATTGTGATACCAATCAATTTGGAATGCTCTTCTGAGAGAAGCTCACCTGGTCCCAGATTTGTTGCATTTCTATGCCTGATGAAGACCTTTTTATTCACTTGGGCCTTACATTACATTATGTAGCTGATTTTAACTGCTGGTTGGTTGCTTACCTTTCTCTTGGTATTATTGGTTTATTAAGCTGTTACTGTTTCTACTCTGGGATTGATTTGTATTTGATCACTTCAGGCTTACTTTTAATGTATTATTTACCACACTGAAGAGCAGCTTACAAATTCTGAAAATAGAACTGAACAAATGTCTGAACAGTAACTTGCTCCAAAGCTCTTGCACTTGGATGTTTCTGAGGCAGAGTAAGGTGTAAGTATAAGGAATAATATTTTCTCAGAGGACAAATGGACAATGGAAGATATATTTGTTTATAAAACTTGTATAGAATCCTAATTCCAGTTATAAAAATGGATTTCCTCAAATATATTTTTAAATTGTAAAAAACAAAAAAAGCTGTCAATAGCTATCAAAACCATTTGACTCTTGTTTATATGTGACAGCAGAGGAAGAAATTGGAAGAAAATCAGTTTGGGGTTTTTTCCACAATAACTCAAAAACACTGCCAAATTCTTGGTAGCAGTTCCTGTTTATTTTGAAACAATCTATTTTTGAGAATCATTAAAATTGTGCTATTTGGGGTTAAAAATAATTTCTGAGGATTTCTGCTCCCTCCCCCATGACACGACTTCCAGCAGCCAAGAGAGTCCATTTAGGGTCTGATAAAATTTGTCTTGGTCCAAATTCTCCTAATCTGTCCTTAGAGGTACACTGCAGTAACCACCAGCTAGCTAGAAAATAAGCCAATAAGCACCAAGGCAAAAATTTCCCTTTTCTCTTTTCCCAAATGTGTGGCATAATGGCCTTGTCTTCATGGCAACATTTTGGTTCTTTTGTCTTCCAGGTAGGGAGGTCAGGCAGCCCAATCCTGAACTTCCTGGCACCCAGAGGAACAGTGGTGCCAAAATGGTGACTGCTGTATCCTGCAATTGTTGGGAAGCAGCCAGAGGTATTCTTGGTGGAAGGGAACTTTTGTCCCTTTCCCCTGAGGAAAGCCCCAAGCCTCGCTATTTTGCTGGTGCAGACAAGAGAAGCTCTGTGTCGAACTTTGCAGCCTAACATGGAGGTTGGATTTGGTGGAGCAGGGCTCTGCCGGACCCACCGTTCTCCTGGTCTGGTTCTTCCCCTACCCCAGAACGCCTCCCCCCACTCTGAAAGCCTGCACTGCCACCCAGAGCTCTTACCTTGCTCTGGTTGGTGTCCTTCTGGTGCTGGGCTTGGCACCAGCACTCCCTACTCTGAGAATGCCATAGATATGCTTAACGGCATGTTTCCAACACCAAGTACCTGTGCTGGAGCTCAGCGCCGGTGCTAAAATCAATCAACCCAATCAGGTAGGCTTGGGCCCTAAATCAATGATGGCCAAGTGACCCATAAATTTATCTATTTATCACATTTTTATACCACCCTTTGTCCAAGTTGCTCAGGGTGCTGTACGTGGTTCCTCCCCTCTTTTTGTCCTCTGTAAGGTAGGTGAGGCTTAGAGATAATGAAGAGAGGGCTAACATTTTCCATCACAACAAAAAAAAATTTGCTTTCAAAACTTGTGAAAAAGAGACTTATTACAAATGTTAAGGTTACATCTATCTTCAGGTTTTGTTCAGGTTTTGTTCAGGTTCAGCGTGATCCAAACTTGTGTGTTACATGCCTGTGGGCCCAATCCTAATCCCTTATGTCTGTGCTTTCCAGCACTGGCATAGCGGTGCCAATGGGACATGTGCTGCATCCTGCAGTTGGGTGTCGCTCACGGAGGCCTCCTCAAAGTCAGGGAATGTTTGTTCCCTTACCTCAGAGTTGCATTGCCCTTATGTCAGTGCTGGAAAGCACTGACATAATGGGTTAGGATTGTGCCCTGAGAAGCTGATATTTCTCGCTAGAGAATGGAGTGGCTCTGAACGACAGGAAAGCTGGCCATCTCTGCAGCAGGAATAAGAAGTGGATGTGCTCTATGTTGAGTTGCTACCCTGTGCAATATGGCCATTATCTCTGACTCTGCCTCCAACTCCCCCAAACAAAACCACTCCAGTGAGATTAGGGATCCCCGTATGTGAGTTGGGTCACGTTAAGAGGGGCTGAGCTGTTATAAGGATTTGACCTTAGGCCGCATTTGGGGGGCTTGAACCAATCAGGTGATGTAGTGCTGCTCAGCTCCCCTAACACAAGTAGCTTTGCAAGCAGTAGTCTCTTTTATTGTATGCAACAATTAGGAAGCTAAAGGCCAAATCCTATCCAACTTTCCAGACCTGGTGTAGCCATGCCAGTGAGGTGTGTGCTGCATCCTGTGGTGAAAGTTATGGAGGCCTCCACAAGGTAAGGGAATGTTTGTTTCCTTGCTTTGGGGCTGCATTAGAAAGCCGGATAGGATTGGATTGGGCTCTAAGTCACTGAGATATTTCCTAGTTAGCAGAAGTTATTGCTTTCAACTTTACCCTTTTCCTTTCCTGTTACTTTTGGGTGCATTTCAAGATCATTTCTGAGCTTTGCTAGCTGAATCATTGGGAGATGTGACATTTGAGAAGTCTGAGGACTTTTCATGACTTCAATTCAGGACTGTGGTTTAGATTTGAGAGTCTATTTACACTTCAGAGATGCTTCTGTGAATTGTTCCACATGGAGACTCTCACCACATGTTAGGCCATTTGCAGAATAGACACTTCTTCATAGCACTGCTTGTGAACAACTCACCTGGGCCCAGTGGCATCACTAGGATTCGCGTCACACCCGCCTGTGTGTCACCCCATGTAGTGGGAGGGGCAACGCCCCAGATGGGCGTGGTGATGTACCATCGCCCTGCCCCCACTGTTTTTTTGGCTGTACCTTTTGTTATAAAACAGATATTTCAATGTGGTTTCTTTCATTACATTCTGCATGAAAGTACACATTGATTGATATATAACATGATGGTATTATTCCTCCAAATTCTGATTTTAGTGATTTTGAAAACTTGTAGAGTCTCACAAACACACACACACACCCCGTGTCAACTTACTAACACCTTATTGCAGCAGTTCTCAAACTTTTAGCACTGGGACCCACTTTTTAGAATGACAATCTGTCCAGGACCCATTGGAAGTGATGTCATGGCCAGAAGTGACATCATCAAGCAAATTAAAATAAATAATTAT
Organism: Tiliqua scincoides; assembly: GCF_035046505.1. NCBI lineage: Eukaryota > Metazoa > Chordata > Lepidosauria > Squamata > Scincidae > Tiliqua > Tiliqua scincoides. The sequence continues at coordinate 234,054,983 of NC_089821.1, forward strand.
AAATAATTAAATTAAAATAAAATAATTAAATAAGGGGGAGCCAGTCCTGTTCCACCAAGTGAATCTACTCTGAAGGAAGTCCTATTGTGGTCAACGGGGCTTACTCTCAGGAAAGTGTGGGTAGGATTGCAGCCTGTGAGCCCAAACCTATGCATGTCTACTCTGAAGTAAGTCCCATAGTGGTCAATGAGGCTTACTCTGTAGTCTGCCTGCAGTAACAACCCCCCAAAAAGAATCAGTGAGATTTTCAGCCGTCCCCAGTGCCCAGTTTAAAGTTCTTCTATTTCAGGCACATCAGAATAAAGACCCACCTGGCTTTGCAAGTGCAAAATAGAAAACTTTCCCCTTACCATTCAAGCCTCTTTTTTGTTCTTTTTAGGGGGGGAGGCTGCCTTCTGGAGCAGCTCCATCAGATCAGGACCCTTCTGGTGTCCTCACATTCCCCTTTGCCTGGCCTGACCACCAGCCAAGGCATGTTTGCCTACTTGCGAGTAAACGCGACTGTGAGGCTACTTTACTTTCCATAGGGCTCCATAGACTGGGAGGGAGGCAGCTGGGAGGGAGGAACCTCCTTCTCCGTGTTTTGGGGGGGCTGCACTCATTGGATGAGGACCGTTCCGACGTCCTTGAAGTCTCTCAGCCTGCCTGGACTAAAGCAAGTCCGCCTACTTATGAGTAAACGCAGCCATGTGGCTTCGTTTAAGGCTCAGATTTGCAGCTGGGAGGGGGGAAGCTTCTTGGGTGTTTTGGGGGGGCTGCATTTATTGGATCGGGACCATGCTGGTGTTGTTGGATTCCTCTCAGCCTGCCCTTTCTGATGGACTATGCCACATACACCTACTCGCGAGTAAACGCGCGATACGGCTCACTTTCACTTTCCATAGGGCTCCATGCATTTTTTCCTTCCCGTTTTTTGGCCATACCTTTTGAAGGGAAGGAGCAATTTCAATTCTGTTTTTTGCACTGCACTCCGCTGGCCATTCCGCATCCAACGGTGTATGGCATGACACGGTAGCTCCTAACCTCGCGATGTTAGTGCATCACCTGGTGCGGCCTGCACCCCCGAGCGACGCCAGTGCCTGGGCCATCACTTGGGGACTGTTTTCATTTGCTGAGCCTTAAGTCTGCTTCACACTGCAACACACCACCGTTTCAAAGAAGTTGCAGTGAAGTGCAATCTTGCTGTTTCACTGTGACTTGGGAGACGGTACAAATGAACTGTCACTATATGAAAATGTCACGTCCTGATGGCTTCTCCAGTAGTTTCATAAGAATCTACCATACTGGAAGCTGCGCATGATGCTGTTTCACAATCTGAGTTAACCAATACTAGCGATCTGCAATGGACAAATATTGTAACATACGTATGTAAGTGCTTGCAGGATTGCAATACCATAGCATCTTTGTTCAGAGCAAAGTGAATCCAAGACAGGATTTTGCCCCCCTGTAGCTTTCTTGTCGTGCTCTCTTGCGTGTTGTATAATTTCATTGCAAAAGAGGTTTAGAGGTTTATTCTTCAGTTACAAAATCTTTTCACCTTGTTTAGGTTCACAGAGAAGGAGACTCATCCCAGCTCTATCACTTGACACAACCTCCCCTGTAAGGAAACCGACCAGCCCAACAGTACGCTGGGTAGATGGACCCCTGCGAAGTGCCCAGAGAGGAATGGGGGAGCCCTTTGAGATCAAAGTGTATGAGATTGATGATGTGGAACGGCTCCAGCGGCGGTGCATGGGGGACAGCAATGTGAGAACCTTCTCAAAGGCCGATTTCCATTTCTTGACAGCAAAGATGCCAGTTTTATCTCACTGTATGTTGTTCATTTCTAGTGAGCCCTTCCACTTTGGCAAAAGGCAGTGTTTAAAAAAAAAATTGTTAGCTACTCGAAGCATAGCCCATGCATGGAACAGGTAAAATTCTCACTAAATTAGAACTTTGGCTGAAACAGCCAGCTAAAATAAAAAGTAAAAGAGAAGCAGAAAATCTGTTCTGGGTTTTTCCAAAATTTGTTCTGTGATTGAAGACATCTGGTGACACTGTGATATATTAACAATTAGACAAGAAGGGGGTTTCCCCTTGCAGGAGATAGGAGAAACCTGAAAGGATGGTGAGAGCCTAAAGAAAGTAACAGCTGCCTGTCCACTCTTACAATAACTACAACCCTAGCTGAAATGTGAGCCCCTTGATTCACAGATCCATAAATCTCCTTCTGTGTACACATCTATACATTCTACATGCACCAGCCCCTCAGTTCACTTCAGCAGTGAGCTGATCCACATCTGCAAAAAGAATGTGGACCAAGAGTTGTTTCTTCCATTGAAATAAATAGGAAGGCTGGATAGGGAAGGAAGCTATGTGCATAGCTTCAGATACAAGAGATATCTTCAGAGATATCTATGTGCATATCTTCAGATATAAGAGATCACCTAAGAGAGTACTGTGCTGCAGTCTATTTAGAAGCCATAGCTGTGTAGGCTGAAGACTGACTTTCCATTCTTTCCATTACTCAATTCTTTGAGTAAGAAATATCAAAGCGCACATAATCCCAGACCGACTGCAGTCAAAGCACCCATGGGACTTTGGGGCACAACTCTTTCTCTGCCGAATGTCCTTTATCCAATGGGGGATAGTCTGAAGTAAGTAGTTTCGAGGCCAAATGAGACATGATGTTGACAATGTATGGTTCCAGCCCTGCATTTGTTGGGCTAATGAAAATGCAGGTGCAGGGTGCATTTAGGAGGATTGGTGAACAGGAGGGAAAGTGCATTGTCCCCTGCAAGTGCCCTTATGGGCAATTTTACCCCCAGATGGGCTTGTTTTGGGTTCTGAGCATCAGGTGGGTAATTAAAAATAAGAGGTCATTTGCAGGGAAAAACTGGCAAATCAGGGGAAGAATTAAGCAGTCGGATCTTGCCTGCTGATTCTCCTGTACAAATTCCTCCCACGTCCCTACTCATGATGGTCCAAGGTGATCCACTACCCAACCCGCTAATGTGTGTCCTCCCAAAACCACATGGATGGCAGAGATTCAACCCCCTACCTCCTCACATTGCTCTGGCCTTGCGCAGTCTCTTTAAGCAAATCAGAAGTGTGGAGCACCCCAAGTATGTAATGCACTTCCCATTTTGTTTAGAGGGACTTCACAAGGAGAGAACGATGTGAGGAAATAAGGAGCTGGATCACTGCCTTCAGATCCATTTCCTGTTCACTTTGAGCGAGAGGAAAGAGAATAGGAGTGGCTCCACCAGCAGTAGGCTAAAGGGAGGCAGTGGCAGGCTGGGCTTGAATAGCACCCCAAGTTGATTTGCTGTTTTCTGCGACCTGTCACTTGATGTGAGCTGCATAGGTTGCATCATGCTCAAACTGGCCATGCCCCTGCTTTAGTATTGCCAGGGAAATTTGGGCTTGAGAACCTTCTGTCTCCCATGTAATTTTCAGTTTAGTCCTCAGAATTGTAACCTCCAGGACTTTGGGACACTTTGATTGCTTTAGAATGTGGCCTAATCAGAACATCTAGTAAAATGCATTGTGGAAACTTTTCCCCCCTCAATGAGGTGCCTGATAGCTACCTGTGCTGGCTAAAAGAACATAATAGCCTAATGATCCCTTCAGTGTTGAAAGTTTTCTTGTTTAATTAATTTCCTGTTACTTCATTTATTCAGTAATTGTTATGACTGCATGGAAGATAATTTGACTGGGAGAAACCTAATCTGCCATTGAATTGCCTTTTTCCCTCTGATTCTTCCCTTCATATATCTTATTGGGTAGGAGGTAATTTGCTTCAATGCTAAGCTGAAAATCTTGGAGCACCGGCAGCAGCGCATCGCGGAGGTCAAGGCCAAGTACGAGTGGTTAATGAGAGAGCTGGAAGTGACCAAACAATACCTGATGTTGGATCCGAATAAATGGCTCAGTGAATGTAAGGTTTGATTCCCTCTCTGCACTTTATTCATTGGCACACAAAGTTGGTTAGTGCTGAATCTTGCACCAGTTTGCATGCAAAGTCTGATCTGACGTTTGGCTCAGAGGCAGAGTTGGATAGCCTCTGTTTCTAGGACTGCCTCCCATCTGGTTCCCACTGACACCAAGTGGACCTATTTGCTCAAGAGCTGAATTCAGAAATTATACAGCACTGTAGAGAGAATATTGCCATCACTAGATTAACGCTTATGCGTCTCACTCCACAGCTCTTGAAAATTGTTTTTTTCCCCCTTTGCCCTCCAGTCACCCATACATATGAATTATATTATAAATCTGCTTTCCTGCTGTGAAATAATACTTTAAAGCAAATTTGACCCTTGGCTGGCAGATATTGGCAAATTTAATTCAGTTTTTTGCATATAGCCAAAAAAGAATCAAGTGCAGGCAATTCAGTCAGAAAGGGAATAAGACCCCTTATTCAAATTATATCAAAGATACAACCAGAAATCTGCATGGCTAATAGGTGTGGGATCCTCAATTACAAAGGTTTAAAATATAAGGTGAGATTCCTTCATATCTTCAGCAGCAGCAGCTCCCTCTGGGAACATAGGAGCATTCCACTTGCACAAAGATCCCTCTTTCTGTTCATGGAGGGAATTTCTGATGACCGAAATGTCGGCATGCTACCATAGGGAGAAAAATTATTTTGCAACTGGCTGCTTGGAACTATTACAAGATAATGGGAGTTTAGTTATTAGCCTTTAAAGTGGGCAATTTTCTGAACTAGTAAAAGCAGAAAATCTGATCTCGTTTACAATATTGCATGCTTACAAAAACTGTGACAAAGACGTGACTCATATGTAAAAGGGGCTGGAGAGTGCTTCTTTATATCCAAAATGCATGGAGGCTGCTCAATGTGACCAGTTGATTGTTTCATTATAATTTAGAAATAATACTAGCAATAAATGATTTCTCATTTGCCTATGGGCACAATCCTAACCCCTTCTGTCAGTACTTTCCAGCACTGGCATAGCAGTGCCAGTGGGACATGTGCTGCATCCTGCAGTTGGGTGTCACTCACAGAGGCCTCCTCAAAGTAAGGAATATTTGTTCCCTTACCTCAGAGCTGTTTTGCCCTTATGTCAGTGCTGGAAAGGTTCTGTACATAAATCAAAATGGGCTCCCAAACACAATATAAAAATCAAACTCACAAAGACGGGGAATGGAGGGAAAACTTTGAGTAGAGATATGTATCTATTGGTTTGACAATGTCACAACAACGGCATGAGTTGTTAATAGGCATTAATATCCAGTTGAATGACATTCTGATCTTTCTCTTGATTGAGTTCTTGCTCTGTGGTGGTGGTACAGTCAATGTCCAGAGTGCCCTTTCCCTAATCTCTATAGTCACAGTGAAACAGATATTTGCAACAGGGTTTCTTAGTATTATTAGGGAGGAGGGTAATGCCTTCCATGCAGCCACTGGCCTCTCTGGCCAATGGCTAGGGCCAAGCTGAGTTTTCACTTCTTGTGGTATGCATCCTGGTGCAGGGGGGTGGGTGCAACTGATTCATGTGGATATAAAAAATGAATTGTGGTGGCATGCAGAAAACAGCAAGGAAATCTGCAAGAAAGTCCAGATTAGTCTAGTGTTCATGGTCTGATAATAAATTTGTCCCATTGACTTTAGAGGATCCCACACTATCCGTTTGAAGAGCACAGCTGTAAATCAGTAAGGTTTAAGTTGGACCTCTTGCTACTTTAAAGTAGTCTTCCATGCCCTTTGGAAGATAGTGCCTCTTAATATCTGACACTTTCCATACTAGTAAAAGCATTTTCAATATGGGTATGCTGTCACATATGTACATCTTTATCCAGTGGAGGTTGTTTATATCTTCAGTAGCAAAGAACTTATTATTAAGTAATCTAGTGATAATAGGGTACCTTTTCAGACAGAAGTTGCCTTATGGAATGAGCCTGAGTGTTGTGTGAAGGAAGGGTGTTGTGTAAAAAAAAAAAAAAAAAAAAAGCAAAACTGAAACCAAAGATGTTTCTACTATACAGACACTTGCACAAGTATGAGACCTGCTATCGAATCTGTGTAGTATAGCACTGCCCAAAACATTTGTGTAAGCCCTTGGGCAAGCATTTTAAAAACAGGGGTACTGCCTATTTTCCATCTGATTGTGTGTCATTGATTCCAAGCCACTGAATGGTGTGCGTGTATATCTGGTTGAACTCTTAAGTGTAGAATTCTCATCTTTGATAGTATTTGAATTCCTGCCTTGGGCAATTTCTGGGTCTCTCCACGATCTCCATCAGCTTTTGTTTCTTTTTTTACAGTTGACCTGGAGCAAGCATTTGACTTGGATTCATTGGAGTACTTGGAAGCTCTGGAATGTGTGACTGAGCGACTAGAGAACCGCGTCAACTATTGCAAGGCCCACCTCATGATGATCACTTGCTTTGACATCACTTCCAGGCGTCGATGAAGAAATCACTTCAAGAATGTTTGGAACTACTGCAGCCCCCCTTGCTCTGTTTTGAACAGCACCCCAAAGACACAGAATGAGGATGAAGGTTGGTGTCACGTTTTGACTGTGTGTGTGAAAAGAGAATTTTTTCCTCTGTTATGCTGATGAGCTCTACAGAAACGAATAGAGGATGGAAAAAGCAAAGACACTGAGAACAAGGATGTGGAATCTCCGTAGCCTGAAACAGCACTTTGAGAAATCTGTAAGGACATTTGTAAATAAGAACTGCTGGCAGAAGTGACTTTTTCCCCCAACAATAACTGAAGAGGGAGGAAGAGCAGATGTAGGACCACGCTGAGAGCACCATTAAAGTAAAAATACACAGAAAGACTGTCTTAAGTGCCTTGCAAATCTTTATTATCCAAACATTTATGTTCATACTTTCTTGTGTACAGATGGTGCTAGTCAAAAAAGAAGAAAAGACAAAAAATCAAACACATTTTTTGAAATGTATTTACAGCCTGTTTTTCTCTTGGTGTTTTATCCTATTTCTGACTTGCTGTTTCTAAGTAAACTGTGTTTGTAGAGATATTTCTTAACTGATACAGCATATAAATAAATGTTAACTGTCTTTTCTTGTTACAGCCAGAGTAAGGCCACTCAAAGAGAAAGTAAAAGCTCCTAGATTGACCCAAATATGTTTGACAGTAATGGAGGAGGAGAGGCCTACTAGCTTTGTTACTTAAGAACATAAATATGGATTTTCTGGCAAAACAACAAGACTTTATTTGGTATTGTCTGTCCTGGGAAAATGGGTGTGTGGTTCATTGCTTTTGGCAATCAAACAGTGATATTTCCAACTTTTTTTAAACTATTTTTCAACAGCAGACAGTAAAATTCCTGTTTCTGTTGTTTCATGCAGCCAGCCGCACCGTTTAGTTTTTGTGTGATTCTAGCCACATCCCAGAGATGCATGAATTATGGTTGGAGAACCCTCTGAGTGCACTCACCCCACTATGACTGCAAGATGTATGACAACTTCCACATCCATCTAGCTCAGCCCTTGTTTCCAACAATAATTAGACAGATGCGTCTTATGTGCAGGACAGGAAGATGGTAGCCCCTAGCTTGCTGTACTACCAGGTCTATACAGTCCAGTGTCAACACATAATAGATCCAATCTATGAGACAATCTATGAAAGGCCTATGGGAGTAAGATTGAAGCTAGCAATCCTGCTCCTTTTACTTGTCCCACTCCTCTCTCCACCTGACATTGCAAGGATTGCAAAGGACTCTCTGGGAGAAGGTAAATAAATATGATCAGCCATAATCCAAAGTCCTGAACTTCATCAGGATTAGACCAGCTCTGCATCATCCTTTGTTTTTTAGGCCATTTTATGGCTTTTTCAAAAAGCATTTTTGTACTGAACATTTTCCAGTATAGTCCTCAGAAGAAAGATGCTTGTAGCGAAGTAGAGTGATGAACTAAGATCCAAGTCTCTTTTTTGTAAATCATGTAACTTCAAATATGTACCTTTTAAAAATTTTTGCATCAAAATCAGCATTTTTCCCCTAAAGAGTGTTCTGCTCAGCTTGGTATAATAAGAGGGCTTTGGTATGCACATTCATGTTTCCTTTGCCCTTAAAAAAAAGTCTGTTATGACACATTTATTTCCCTGATACCTACATGCAAGTGTAAGGCCTTGTCTGCAGAAGGTGTGCATCAAGGACTGAGTGTACTGATTCCATGCCTCTGCTCTCCACAAGTGTTCCTGTCCTCACTCTGATCCTTGCTAGCCCATATAACATGCGTAATGAATCATGTGACCAGATTCTACCATTTGAAGGACTGTTTAGCAAACTCCATTCAATACTGAATTGCCAAACTAGACAGATTGGCAATGTCTTTAATGCAAATAAAGATCCAGCTATTCAGCTACAAGCTCTTAAGCCAGTTGAATGCAAGTTGCTTTGTCCCACTGTAATCTCCTAGTCCATTGTTATGTTTTGTGTATGTGCATGAGTCATCTTTTTGAATTTGCATCAAGATATGGGACAAAGGTCTCAGAAAAGCTATCTGTTTCAGTTCCCAAAAAGTTTCTTCAAATGGATCCGATGTACATACAGTTGAGGATCCCAACTCTGATCCCAAACCTCCACTGCCTTGTGGCTACATCCAGTTATGGAAACATCTTCAGGAGACAACCTCATGGCAAAATCCAGAGCCGGAGTCCCTGAGGCAGTTCGCGGCTGTACACAGTCACGCTCTGGCAACTCCTGTGACGCCGCTGGAACCAACTGTATTGGCTTCTGCCTTTCCATTGGACCATTGCAGGATTTGCTGCATGGGTAACAGTCTGTCCTCCATATCTGCATTACCCAGGCTTCGCGCACTGGAGAGGACACTGTTCCAGAACCACCATACACAGCGCGATACCATAGTCTTCCAAGACTGAAGGATGTCAACAACAGTTGAGGAGCCCCTCACTTTGGTGCAGGAGACCCTCACACAGCAGAAAAGCTGGGAAATTAAAAAAACTAAAATTACCCTCTATTTATAGGTACTTGTTTATGTAATATCAAGCAAATATTACTTACAAATTAATTAAAACTATAATTACAAACCGAAGAAAAACATGCCTTCGCACAAAGTTAATGAAGATGTACATGCTATGGCCCCAATCTGCTTTTTACAAAACAAAGTAAGATTTTGCTTAACTGTTTGGTAGGAAAGCATGATTCAGTGAAAATGAATTCAGTTCCCAGGTCCCTTCTGAACAGCTGATCAGAAATGATCCTTCCCCCCCCCCCCCACTGCTTAAGGAACAGCAAGTATTTTCCACTTCTGCACTAAACATTTTTCTCACAAATTTTCATTTTTCATTTTTTTTTTTTGTTAGCAGAAACAAATAAGCAAAACAGTTTCAAGGCTTAAAGCAGCAGCATGGTGAACACTATGAAAACCAATCCTGGGCATGTTTACTCAGCTGATGCGTGTCACTGGATGCACATAGTAATTGGAGGCTTGGTGTCATAAATACATAACAAATATGAGCTTGTATCACAGATAGCCAATTTATGTCCCACAAAGCAATTTTATGGTCTCAACATACCACATTTTACTCATGGCACTGTATTGGCTACAATTTCTCTCTTCAGGAAAAAGTGGTTGATGGGGGGGGAATATTCCACATTTTAATTTTACAGATTTCTGTGGCTTTTATATATAATGATGTCCTAGCTGGTACTTATGCAGTGTTTGTATTAGTGGACCTCTATTGTCCTACTTAGAATGCTCCCCTGAAAAACTGGAAAGATCCAAGAGGCAAGACTGATAAGGTACGATAATTAATTAGTAAGTACGTAATTCCCAAAATTTTTGATAAGTATTAGACATAAATACACATTTTTATGATGCAGTGTACCCAGTGGCATCTCTAGGGTATGTGTCACCTGGTGTGGGAGGTCAGCATGTCTCCCCCATGATGGACCTCCTCCCATGCAGTGAGCAGGGCAATGCCCCAGGCTGTGGGCATGATGATGCCCCATCATCCCATCCCATGAGTTTTTTTTTTTTTTTTACTATAACTTTTGATAGTTTCAACGTAGTTTGTCTCATTGCATTCTGCATTAAATTACACATCAAATGATATATAACATGAATTATTCGAAAATACCAAAATTTTAAAAGTGTTGGCCAGTAGTGGAGTCATCCCACTGCGCGCATCACCCAGTGTGGCCCACACACCCCTGGACCTCCCTAGTGACACCACTGGAAGTACCCATAAATGCCCCAACTCAGCACAGTGTTCTCTGCACACAGAAGCAACTAAATCAGCCATGTGGTTTGCCTACCTGATCCCAAACAATTTCCCCGACAGATGACTGATCAGCAGTATTTTAATCATTCAGAAAATGTTCCATATTTCCATTCACCCTACTCTTTTTTTATTTGAAATCTTGTTTCTGTGAACCACTTTACAACAGCTTCACTCAAATAGATGCAATAACCCAAACCAATCACAGATTCAGACAATAAGGGCTATTTGAAGAACATTATACAGCAGCATGAGTACTAGCAATGTTTGTCCCAATTAATATTGCATTGATCTGAAGAGTGTAACAGCACTGCTGTTTTGGGCTTTGAGCTGTAGATAGAAACAGGCATCAGTGCCTGTGTTTTTCCAGTCATAACTGCCTCTCCTGTTCTAAAAGATTGATGCTTGTAGATCTGATTCCCCTTTCTTATACATTAATTCAATTCCTTTTGACACCCAGTTGCAGAGGGGTGGGTAAAGCCATTATTTTTTAAAGGCTAGATGAAACCAGAGCCTGATTTGATGTTAGAGAGCACAGTGAACATCTGTTTAAACCTGTTGCTTGTCTAGTCGTGGGATTTGGTTAGCTCCTTCATTCATAAGCAATCAGATATTGCCTTTTATTGGAAGGCAATAAAAAAGCATATATTCTGTTTGTACCCACCTTCATTAGCAATTGTAATATTGTCCTGTGTTTTGTTTCTTTCCCTGCTCTCAGGATGTTTGCCCTCTCTTCTCTGAAAGCTGAACCCTTAACCTTGCTTTTAACTGGCCCGTTTCCACCTTGCTTGAAATACCCAGAACAATATTTTTGGCAGGCAGGTAATTTCCCAAGATCTGAGCTTACTAGAGCACAGTAAAGCATTCTGCAAGGCAGTTCAACACTATTACTGACAGTTTGGCACCACATCCACTCATTTAAATTAATTTAAGATAGTTTCACCAAGTGTCAGACTAAGCAGGCTTCTAGCACACATTCTGGTGGAAATGTAAATACATTTTTAAAAGGTGACATGAGTTGGATCAGGTCATTAACATGCCTAATGGTTCACACTTTGAGGCATTTCTTAATTAGCTCCTTAATCAGCTACTTTGTCAGCAAGGGAAGCAGGAGGTGCCTAGATAAGAATGCAGAAAGGGAGCCAAATAAACATATCTCAGAGCTGGTTCAGAAGAAATTTTCTTCAACTAGGACTGCACAACATCTGACTCACAAAACCAAATGCAACCTATCAATTATATACGGCTTGAAAAACGTCCTGGTTTTGCCACCTGATGGGGTATACAAAAACAGGAAGTTGTCAAGCACTGAGCAGGCTACAGTGTATAACTAACAATCTGAGTTCAGTTCCTGGCAAAATATGCTCCCATGGTGATCAGAGAGATGCTGCTGGGTAGAACCTGTATGGTTCCTGTGTTCTCGGAACACCCATGGATAACAAAACCTACAGATGATAAAATCTGTGGGTCTTGAGACCTTCTAAACCACTGAAGGCTTTAAGGCATTCTGAGGCCCGTAGAGGCTGTATACCCTCCAAAGGTAAGGCGCTTCCATCACCTCTGGAGGATCCTTGTGGGGCCATCCTTGCATACACGGTAATCCACTGGTCCCAAATCCACAGATACTGCGGGCCTACTATGTGTATGTACACACCAATGATAATGCATTATAGCCTAACATCCTATGGTGCACAGCTGAGTCACCAGAACTGCCCTGCACAAGGAGAGTTACTCTAATGCAAGGGGTTCTTTTTATGATTGAAAGGGGTCTGTATCTGAGCAGGGCACTCCTTCCACAAAGGAAAGGAGTTTCCAGTGAGACAGCAGCATTCTGTGGTCAGTTTTGCTTTTAGCATCGATTTAGAAATATGGACTGAATTGGTGGCATTCTTTGACTTCACTTGACTTGGTGGTTATGATGCTTGCAAGAGAAGTAACAATAGGTGGGAATTTCAAGGTAAGATGGATAACCATAAGGCTGCTTCAGCAACCCAGGAATATCATGTACATTGTGGTACCCAGGCCAATGGCATCCCCATTCCCCTATTCAAAATCATGGTGTATGATACAGGCAGTAGCTCTTTCGCTATGCTGTGTTGTACAGTATTAGCTGCTTGATGGTCATTTTGAAAATGAATATGACTTTTCAGTAGAGGTGGGAGAAAACCACTTTATTTTTTGCAGATTTCAATGTTTTCCCAAGTCAGAAGTGCACAAAGCAGTGTTATGTGTTTCTATTCAAAATTTACATTATCATTATAAACTATAATCACTTCAAAAGTGTACTAGGTAGGTGAAATAGGTGTTATAGAGTCAGCAGATGCAGCCACAGTCATCTCTCATGCACCCGCATTAAATAATAGGTAGAAACCAAATAAAATTGGCTTTTTTGCGGATTTAAGGGTTTTTTTTGTTTCTTTACAAAAATGAGAAGTGCAGAGAGCAGTGTGATGTGTTATGTGTCATTACACTGTTTTCTCCCACCTCTACTTATACGCCATAGCGCAAAGATATTTCTTGTTTTCAAAATGAGGTAGAGGAAGGGAAGAGTATGCTTCAGTGATGAACACAAGCAAAAGTCTGTAGAGGCCAGGTTTTATGTGTTTAAGCTGCCGCGATTACTCTCAAGCAGTAAAGCACAACTTATGATGCTCATCAAAAAGCTGTATCAATAAAAGCTTGAGAGCCCTGCTCACCTGCAGACTGGCCATTTATGCCATTTTATAGAACCTGTATTTTTAAAAAGAATTGTGTTATTGTTTCTGCTTGTTCTTCAGCCTATAAAGGCAAGTCATTGTGTTTGCCTCATATAAACCATAAAACTGACAGAAAAATGCATTCGGGTTACACTAATTTAAGCACCACTGCACTATATACTACCAGAATTGGCTCCACTACCCATATAATAGTAACAGAGACAGGATGAGCAAACAAAGAGGGAATGCTTGGGCTTTATAACAACACCTGTAATTCCAGCCCATCTGTGGCTGGAGGGGCTTGCAAAATCATAGATGTGCTATCAGCTCAAAGATCTTTTTTCACATTGGGAAAAAGGGTGCTGCTTCAGTCATTTGGGCACCAAGGTTATACCATGTTATATACAGATCATACACATGGAAGAATGGCATCTAAGGTGGCTGGTGTTGCTTTATTGTGAGCATAACCCAAATGTAGGACATTAAATCAGTGATTCACTATCCCAGATGTTAGTAGACAAAGCTTCGGCCATCTACGTATATTCCAGTTACTGCACTTGGCTATAGTGCATAGCTGTGCAGAGGCCAGAGAATCCCTGGCTGTGAATCTCTGGCTCATCCCAAGATGTTCCCAACTAATATCAGTAGGCACATCAGGGTCATTAACTTCCACCTTCTATTAACATTGCATAATGACAGCTGAGCATCTATTGTTAGTTTCTTCAGAGAGATGTCTTTTCTTCTCCTCTAGTACATGATAACAATAAATGATAGCAACCATATTTTTCTGAATTATTTCCAGCTGGAAGTTTTTTTTAGAGAGCATCTGTCTGTTTCCAACTGAGCAGATCAGCTGCATGTCTCTTAAAAAGCATCTCATGTCATGCTCCTAACATGCCAAGCTAGGTCATAATCTAGTTTTGTGGTATATGTGTGGTTTGTGTATTTTGCATCCCATCTGATAGTACCTTGTACTACTGAATTTTTGGAAAATCAGATTCAAATACTAAGTTCCAACGGTGGTCCAAGATGTTCCTGCCACAGGAAAATTTATAACTTCTTAAGATGACTCTCTCCTAAGGAAAATATAAGGGAAAAAGAACAGAGATTAAGCTACAATACTAGCCTCTCAGCTTCTCCCAGAAAACAGTACTTTGTTCAAAACAAACACTGTTCAAAACAAACACACACAACTTTGAGTGGTCCTACTTAAACATGAAACGTACTTTATAATGAAATGATGGTAAAAAAAATGGTGCCGGAAGCAGTTTCAGCTATATCTATATTGCATATATTCTCTATAGGGATACAGCCACCTTATGTACTGTATAGTGTGTGTGTGTGTATTGATATCCAGATAAAACACACACTTACCTAGAGATTTTATGTATACATAGGTCTGACAGTTTTCTACATTTCAATTCCTTCCCTCTGCTCACTAGCTGAAACTGGTCTCTGACATCCATCACCTGTTTGACATATGAAGGACATAATTTATTTAACTCAGGATGTTCTGGCTTTATAAGATTGCTTGTACTTTATAATTAATTTATTTACCCATTATGATTGGAAATGCTTATCGAAGTGCTATGCATTGAAGTGTACATTTGCAGACTCCACGTCATTCTGTCTGTGGCTGTGTTCTTCCTCATAGTAACAGTGGTATAATAAAGACACATCAAGTTGGAGAGTGGCCCTGGCCATGGGCAAAATGCTTCTACTGGGAAGTTCCACCAGAAGACAGGTCCATATAAACACATGTTCTGCTATAGCAGCTAAGCTTTTTGGAACAGAATGAAAAACAGAAGGTTGAGAATGAAAAACAAAACAACCACAGAAATGTGCAACTTGGTTGAATGTGTATGTTGAGCCTTTTCCCATTAAAATGTAAAGTTTACTGTTTGCTGGCTTTAAAAAAAAGTCTCTTACCTTTTGTGGTATATGAGGTGTGAAACATATTGTCAAAAATATGATGTTTAAAAGATATCAAAATATAGTGGCATTAAATGTTTACTTTTATCTTATCTGTCCTTGTGCTTCCCAGCAAATCTTGACTACAATGAAAACAAAACAAAGAAGTGATTCTTTCCAGAGGTTTCTGGGTAGGTTTTTGTTAGCACAAAAAATGCTGCTTTGTGCAGTTCCCTAAGAGTGTGTCTGAAAGCAAACACAGACTTAAATTACCAATATGAATTGGATTCTTGCTGATTCTGCAACCAGGCTAGCTGATTAAATGAGTCCCTGAGGAAGTAAGAATCAAGTATCTAAATTTTTAAGGGATTTAAAGACTTGCCAAGAAAGTTACGATTCATTACGAGGTCATTCGCTGGCATTCACTGCTGTGCAGCACACACAGATTCCTGGCAAGGACCAAGTTTTCCTCCTCCTCATCAGGCGAGTCCGTTAATAAAGCCTAAGTAAAGATTCACTGAATTTTCCGAATTGCTGGGGTCAGAGCATATAACCAGAAGACAGATAATTCAGCACAACTCTGAAGTCTCAATTTCCTCTGAGCTGTTGGGGGGCTTTGGACCTCACTCTGTTGCAATGTTCCTAAGAAGGATCATTGATTGAGTTAGATGAATACCATCCAGAACATGCATGCTACAACCCCAAATTATAGACATTTACTGTTGATGTAGCTGGCTGTCTTGACGTAACCCATTTCTGCCCAGCCCACAGGTGTACACATGTGATCCCTGTTGCATATATGCAAATTGGGCTTAACCAGCTAACCTTTAAAGTGTGTGGGCATGTTAAGGATCGTTTCCAAGTGGAAAAGACTTTCCTTGATAGTCTTTTCCAGTCTATACTAGGAACTTGTAGTCAAATAGCTACTAGCTAGCTAGATCAATTAAATTCAACCACCCTTGCTTTTTAGCCTTCATTACCCACTTAGGGTACAAAAGTAATTGTGTTGGTGGTGCCAGTAGAACCTCTAACTGGCAAGATCCCACTGTACGTTTCTAGATTCTACATGTAGCAACTATATGCCCCCTTGGCCCCTTCCCTTGATTCCTTCCTGCAAATAGTGCACAGCTCCTCCCATCTCTAGGCCCTATGTGTAGTTTTGTCCCACTCTTGAATTTATTTGCACTATGTATTTGGCTAACATCTCCAATTCTACACCCATTGGTTCTTCAGGGTCCCACAGCTGAGCCCAGGCTACTTTGTCCTGTTTCCTTGAGCCACTCTTTCTCGTGGCCTTTCCTGAGGTCTCATTCTCTCCTATCCAGTTCACTGCCTTTGCTGTACTTTCCTTCATCCTGCTTGCTGTTTGGCTTCCTTTCCTGTTATCTTTCCTACATTCTTTTCCCAGTCTTCATCCTCCAGTGTGTTGTTTGGCTACAGCCAAAAGGACCCCTTTCTTCACAAAAGCTGCGTTGCATGCTACCAGGTTCCATGAGCACCTGAATGTTCCAAGGTCACCAGCTCAGCCAATCAATCACCTGTGCAACACAACAGTATACTAAGTATGCACAAACCTCCTAAAGTCAATGTTCATCAACCCAACCGTTTATGATAGCATCAAATCAAACCTAACGGGACATCACCTTAGCAGCTGTAGTAAAACATTTACTCAAGGAGTAATTTCCACCAAGAGACCTAACATCACACAGTAATTCCAAAGAAATACTGAAAAGTATGGAGGACAAGATCAAATTGGAGTAGCTCACAGACCAGCTTCCATGGGGCAGAGAAGCATTCCCCAGCACTACCATCTCAGCTTGCCTAACAAGTAAAAGAACCTCAGCACAATTATTATTCCTGCTCCAAATCAAGGAGGTAATCATGTTCAATGGTATTGAAAACTACTGAGAGGTTCAGAAGAATCTCTGCTTGTATCTGCCAGAAATCAGCCACCTGGAAGCTCAAAACCAAACCTGAATTCAAACCAGTAAGGAGCCAGATAATTCTAATAAGGAGGTCTTTTTTACACATAGTATACTGCCGTGTAGAAATGTCACAGATAAACACCATTAGTTTTGTCTACTATAGGCCAAATGTTTTATCGTAAAGTTGGTGACACTTGCCCAAATGGGTTCTCCCCTCCTGCGCCTTAAACCAGTTACTTCCCCCCCTCCACTATGGTTGATCAGGAGTCCTTTCCTCTTCTTCGCTATGCTGTGGGAACACTGGCAGTGCCAAAAACTGAAGAAATCATGGACAAGCCACCAAAGTTGGTTGACATTACTTGAAATCTCCAACACTGCAGGTGAAACCAGGTACATACACTCAGCTGTGACGCCCTTATTATTACACCTACACTGATTTCCTGCTATTACACATTGCCAAAGGCAAACTTCATCATATGGCAGTTAACAATCAAGGTGCTGTCCTGGAATAAATGCATGTTTGTCCTCTATTTTTGATCTTGCTTTTCAAGGCCACACTTGACAACAAAACAATCAAACAACAAAGGCCACTCTTGACAACAAAACAAACAAAAAAACCTGCTTATAACTTTTTTAAAAAAACAGTGGACTTTCTTTCTACACAAATCCAGAAAACCTGGGAAGACCCATGGGTGGGAGTGCCAGGATTTCCCAAGAAAAGGAAATCCAGTAAACTACAGCATAGGCATACATGCACTTTATGTATTGCATGGCAACTAACACTGAGCCTATTTGCAAAATTAAAAACAATACTCTGAAAGGAGGGACACTAAAATGACTACACACAGCCTGGTGGCAGCCATACAAGTTGTCCGATTTGAACAGATGATTTGGGGGGACCACGACGACAGGATGATTACATCTACAATAAAAAAAGCCCTGTAGAATTGCCACAGTATTGGCTCTTTTATTTTCTTACATTTTTCAAGATCACCCCCAAGTAACAATTTTGTTATGAGAAGGAAGCTTGAAAAGTGAATGCCTCTGCTTTGTGGGGAGTTGCTTCTGTTGCCAAGCAAAGTGGGGGCGGGCGGGCGGGCGGACTTGGCTGCAGTTCCAAGCCTGGGTTTCCATGGCCCCAAAGCAGCTTGCCTTCCAAGGGTTATCTGTGCTGCCAGTTAGATAAAATGTAAAATTCTAAAGGATAAATTAGTTGGAAGGTCTCCTAATCCTTGGAATGGTCTGCGCTCATTTCATCACTATTGTTTTGGTCTATGAGCACAAAACCAAGCCTCCAAAAACCAGCTGATAATCCTTTGCAACTCAAAATACTTACCAACTGTGATTGCACCCTTGTTTAAACAGAGAAGGGAGTGGGATGATAATGGGGTTGGGAAGCTAGCCCTGTGCATCCCACCAAGTGAATTTATTCAGCAGGCCACACAGATGTCCCCAATACGCCACTGTTCTGACTATGATTTAGATAAGTATCTATACGTCAGCACCCTGGTCAGTACTACAAAAAAATGATTCCCTTTCATACTAGCGTTGCACATCTGCAACGTTTCTGTTTCAGGTATATGGAAACAAATTTTCTGCAGGCATTTACCTCTTTTTGGAGGTCCCCTGAATCTGGTGCAAAAACACCATTGGCTGCGGTGTAGAAATGCACCATCGGTAGACTATGGGTAAATCCGCACCCAGGGCAGATGTCCCCACTTGCTACACCCTGGATACACCAATGCATGCACACTGTACAAAGAGGGCAGGCTCTTCCCTGAGGGGCTTACAACCTGGATACTCGCAGTAGGGAGAGAACAAAAGAAAGGAAGGACAATGGAGGTCATACTAAGCAGGAAAAGAATATGCAATTTTTATCAGTTGCATGTAGTTAAGCCTAGATACAAGAAGTCCCTGGAGGAAGTGGAAAGCACCCTACAGGTGGACCACAGCTGCGATACAAGGACATCTGCAAGAGGGATCTGAAGGCCTTAGGAGTAGACCTCAACAGGTGGGAAACCCTGGCCTCTGAGCGGCCCACTTGGAGGCAGACTGCGCAGCATGGCCTTTCCCAGTTTGAAGAGACACTTTGGCCAACAGACTGAGGCAAAGAGGCAAAGAAGGAAGGCCCATAGCCAGGGAGACAGGCCAGGGACAGACTGCACTTGCTCCCGGTGTGGAAGGGATTGTCACTCCCGGATTGGCCTTTTCAGCCACACTAGACGCTGTTCCAGAACCACCATTCAGAGCGCGATACCATAGTCTTTCGAGATTGAAGGTTGCCAACTACAAAGTAGGGTGCACTCAGGGGCACTCACAAAAGTGAGTACCCCTCTTGAATACTCATGGGCAGGAGTGAGGTGAACACAGTTCTGATCACAGCTTGCGATGGTCAGGGCTGCAGTTGCTCTGATCCTGCAAACCGCTTCTACTACCACTAGTTCTTCCTTCCCCTTCTCCCAAGAGGGCAGTGGGAGGGCAGAGACAGAAATGGATGAAGCTCCAAGCCCATTTGTTTCTTTTGTTATGGAAACTGCTTTGTGAACTGTTTTTGCTGAAAAGCAGTCATAATCATCTTTCCAACCTGGGAAATGAACTGAGACCACAAATTCCCAAATCCCAAGCAGGAACTGGATGCTCTGCATGGCATTCCCACAGAGATGGCAGCTGCAAACACGTTGCAAGCATTTGCAGCAACCACTTGCAAAGACCTCCAAGTTCTGCACATATTTCAACTGGGATGCAGGCAAACCACTGACCTCTTCTGGAGGCGAGCAGTGGGGTGCTTCTGCACCCCTACCAGAGGCATCACCACAACTACAGCTGATGAAAAGATATCCAGCCCAGACATGACGTGAATCCCCAGAGGTAAGACTACTAAGTCTGACTGCTTCACAGTTCCACCAGGTCATTGGTTTAATGAAGATCTCTGCAACTGTGATGAAAGAAACATGGACAATTACCAGGAAATGTGAGCGAGTCCTACCAGACAATCTCGACTTACTGTGTGTAATAAAATCAGAAGTTTACCTCTCTGACTGACAACTTGGTTTCAGGCTCACATATGAAAGCCAGGGTGTAATTCATTTACAGCATTATAGTATTAGGATGCCTTCCAGGGAAAACATTAAGGACAATTTCCCTATACATACAGAGCTGCAAACTTGCCATAAAGGGCAAAGCTAATAAATATTCATAATAAGCACAAAATTGTATGAATGCAAGTTCAGATTGTGCATACATTTTGCCATAAATTCTAGACTAATCCCCACATAAAACACTTCAGAAAAGGGAAAAGGGGACAATCACACGGTCTCTCTTTTTTTTTTTTTTTACAATGACCTTTTAAATATTATTATTTATAGGTTCCTTTTGCCACTGATTATTCAAAAATGAATCTTCCTGCTTACCAATTGCAGAGCCTGATGAATTATGTGTCCTGTTGTAAACGGAAAAGTAGTGAACCCTCCCCAACCAGGAAAGCTCTGTTTTATTAATGCTGTTTTACAAAGCAGTGCCCAGAGTTAACATGTGTACTATGAAAGGTAAAAGGGCACAGCTGTGTACAATGTCTGATATATGCTGTTTCAGGAAACCCAGCTGTGTGGTCTGGCATTATTTAATGAATGCTGACAGGCAATCTCATCAGATCTCTGGCCAGAGTGGAGGTGCAAATAAAACAGCTCCAGTTAATGGACAACTCGAGAGTCCGATTCTATGACCTCATAACAAGTTCTGAAAGAGATTCGAAGGCCTCATAGTGGTGCACTCTAATGTAGGAAAGAAAACTATGAGTGAAGTCCCAGGTTCTTCATATTCCCCACCAGGGTGGGCCCAAGATCTTCTGACACTTGAGGCAACATGCCCCCTTATGTTATGCCAGCCTCCGCTCTTCCCACTCGCCAGTGTTTTAGCTCAGCGCTCTTCTCCCCTCCACATTTCTTCTTCCTCTCCTCCCCCTTCCTTTTCAAATCCAGGGACTAGAAGCAGAAGGAAGAGGAAGAGTGGAGGCAAGTAGACAGACAGAGATGGGCACACACACATCCCCCCCCCCAATCTGCTGCCTGAGGTGACCAGTTGGCCTCATCGATGGGTGGGCCCTGTGCCATACAAAGAAGGTTGTAGATTTTAGCAGGGAAAATTCTGTTGTCTGGTTGATTTCTCCAGGCATGTACCAGAATGTGGCACCTTCTCACAATACGAAATGTGATTAGTTTTAAGAAGCAGTCACAGAAATGCTAATGTGCAACAGCTAATGTGTCTATGGGAATATTATGGGATATTATGTATCTATGGGAATATTATGTATTTACCTAAAAATTCTTTCAAGATTCTTTTTCCTAGCCTACTACAACACAGCCAGCTGGCAGTGCAGTGAAACTTTATATCTTCTTAAGCGATTGATCAAATTTCATGTTTCATGGCAAAGCACTCCCAAACATGGGATATGGGTAGTTTCTGTTTGCTTTTCCTCTGGAAGGGTCTTCTCTGAAATTTAGGCAACTGAGTAAGTAGTAAATTGAATGGGAAATGTTACCATCTTTAATGAACTGCCTTCCTTTAAGTTGGGTCTTCTACAATCTACACAGCAATTGTGCACGTCTCCCAGAACTAGTGACAATACTAGAAACAAGTAATTTGTGCTTTCTCTGTTTGCAGTTGTGATATCCAAAAGGGAAACTGTGGACAATCCATCTCTAGACCATCAGAGGTCTCCTTTGGGCGTCTCTGCCTACTAAGATCAAGCAGGTGACAGCCAGAGATTATCCTTTGCTACAACTACCATTTTGTTCAGGCATTCAAACTAAATTCCAAAGAATCAATTTCTCTCTAAAGTTCATTTTTACTCCAGGGAAAAACAAATAAGTGTTTCAGGCCAGGAGCAGACAAGGCTTGGAAGGATATATAAATCTTATCCCCCAGAATGAGTTTTTAACATATGATACCCTAAAGCCTAGAGCCAAAACTGTCATTCGATCTAGCATACACAGACCTAAATAAACTGTCAGTGGTTGGACAGAAAGAAAACAAATTCACATGCATTCAGTGCAATAAAAAATAATAAAAAAGGAGCTGGAAAGGAAGAACAAATATAATATTCATGGTAGAATTGAGAATAATCATTACTGCTGGTCCACGACAGTAATGGTGGTGCAGATAGAGTGTTCAACTCACTTGTCTAACAAGAACAAACTCTTTCTATAAAGTATTATGCAATGTAATGACATTTCAACACATGGAGGCTGAGATTGTATAGCATGCACTCTATCTTGGCTGTAACAGCCATAAAGTTCAATTA
The DNA here is from genome assembly GCF_035046505.1 of Tiliqua scincoides. Taxonomy (NCBI): domain Eukaryota; kingdom Metazoa; phylum Chordata; class Lepidosauria; order Squamata; family Scincidae; genus Tiliqua; species Tiliqua scincoides. The sequence continues at coordinate 234,077,027 of NC_089821.1, forward strand.
AAATGAAGCTTTCAACAAGTGTCTGTTCATAAAGGATAGAGATGATTGAAAACCAGGTGCTACTTACCTGAACATGGACACAATTCACATTTTCAAAGCAGCTTTGGGTTGACTACCACATGAAAGCCCTGGGATACTGGAAAAAGCCAGTGCTGAGCTAAAACCATCATTTGTGTCTTTTTTTTAAAGGTCACTTAGTCTCATGAGAGCTACAATGAATACGTTCACTTCTCTAGCTACGTGGGACTGTGTGCGGCCTAAGTACAGAGTTCTTCATTTTCTGTGAGGAAGGAATCTCTAAGGCCTTTCTTTAAACCTACAATCCATCCAAAGAATGATGGAAACAGACTTGTGATGTCCATGTTCCATGCAAACTTAAATGCTAATAAGTGTGTTGATTCAATTATATGAAAGGACACCAAGAGGCAAATGTTAAGTCCATAGGTCAAACTACATGTTACGTTAAACTCATCACTGGGAATGACACATGTAACATTTTGGAGCAAATAGCAGCCAGCATTCTGGATTGGGACCATGGCATAGAAGGAATAGTTTTAACTCTTTGCTATCACTGCACCTTTATCAGGGAAGAATGCTCCCACAGGTGTCACTGGGAACTCTCCACCTGGGTCAAAAATTGATTGGAGGGTTCCTCAATTCAAATTTGGACCACAGTGTGGGAAACAGGTTAAACTTCCCCTCCCTCCACTATGGGCTTGGTTTGGATCAGATCTCAGGTAAACTGTGGCATTCCCAATGTATAATGTGATTTAGCCCTGTACCATAACACTGTAGGGCTGGTGCCAACCACCATTGGTATGAACTGAACTTGCCCTCCATGGGGACAATTGAGATGCCACTGCCCCAGTTCCTGTGATAATTGCAACACTTATTCACGGTGATGGCAAAGTGGTTGCCTCTTGATTGCACCAGCTTCTAGACTTCAGAGAGAACATATTCTTCGGTGCCAGAAAGCAGTTTTAAAAAACCCTGCATCTGAACATGCTGTTCATAGCACAGAAGCAGAGGCCTAAGGCATCCTGATACACCAGTCCATAATAAGCAAACAACTTGATCAGATATACTCATCAGGAGCCAAAAAGAAGCTTACATTCAAAGACAAACTGCTTCCATTTTCTGCACAAGGGTGGTTAATATTGCCTGGGGAGAGAAGCCTCTTCCTTTGCATTTGATGCTGCTTCAGTGGACTGCCAAGCTCTGGGAAAGCTTTTGGGGAGCTGCTCCTGAGACCCAGCAGAGCAGTGGTCAGTACAGGAAGATGCCATATATATGGAGTCAGGCCATTGATTCATCCATTCTAGGGTAATACTGACTATGCTGACTGGCAGTGGCCCTCCAGGTTTTCAGATACAGGTCTTTCCCAGCCCTAACTGGAGATGCCAGGGATTTAACACAGGACCTTCTGATGGATGCTGTGCCACTGAACAACAAGCCCATCCCTGTCCTTTTCCACTGAAGACTGAACTGGGACAATAAGTCCAGAAGCCCCAAGCGACTTCCGGAGGGCCCTCTTGCCAGCAGAAATGACACATACACTGTCACTTTCCTGCCAGGGGTTTCTGGGACTTGCTATTATTAGAGCCCATGAGAAAAAAGGACATTCCGTGAGAGGACCTGATAGTGTTTGCTGTGAGTTTGCCCTTTTCCAAAGGTACGAATACTGTACTTTATATGCCAAATAAAGGTTTGTTGTATGTTACTGTACTTACCGCAGATCCTTGCCTATAAGTCAATCTCAAAGTTAAGACGAGGACAGGTTTTGAGCCAAAAATCATGAAGTTTTCTTATGATCAGGATAAGTCAGGGGGTTAAACAGAGGGGGTGTGTGTCTGACTATAATTTTGTCTGATTTCACTGAGACCACATCCTGAAAAATAACCTACCAGTTATTGTTATCAAAGAACTGTACAATATAATTTTTTAAAAATATAGTCAAAGATCATAAGATATATTTTTATTCATTAACTTTTAAAATTACAGTCTTCACAACCCTTTTGTAAACACTATCATAGTAAGTGCACTGTAAACAACATACCAGCAGAACCATTAATCAAATCTTTCTTTAAGGTGGCTGGTGGGTTAAGCCAGGGGTTCTACATATAACACAACAAACATATAACACACAACTGGGAGTGTACACAGTGGAGAGACAAGCAACAAGGAATGACCGTGAGCAAGTGCAGCTAGTTACAACCTGATTTACTCAGAAGTAGACCCATTGCTTTCCATTCTTAAGTGATGGTGCACTGAGTGGTAGCATGGCACTTTGTATCAGATGGAAATAAGGATGACATCCTGGTGTTTAAAAACCAAACCTCTGCCAAACATTTGCAAAATGGAATGAGGGTGCAGAAGGGTCTGCTAAAGAGAAGGGGGCTTGCTTGATTTAAGTGGAAACCTTGAGCCCTGGTTTAAGGTTAACTTTGGCTGTAACTGCCTTGAAGCCTGGTCACGATGGAGAATGATTGCCCTGACCTTATCTCTGCACAGTAATGTATCTGAAACAACCCTGACCTGAGTGACCTCACAGATAAGGCGAGGAGGTGTTTAACCTTGATTTATTAGCAGAAATTTCTCACCTTATGGATGAGTATCTATGGTAGTTTTGGGGGCAGGAGAAGGGGGGCTGGTGCTTTGCGCATATCTTCAAAGCTTCTGCAAGCTGCAACATTGACAATATCAACATTTTGGGTCACACATACATCCCTGGTCCTTATTCCATTTTCTGCAAAAATCAAGGTGCAGCAATCCCTGTCAGATTAGCAGATGACCCATCGGTAGACTTGAAGACAAAGCATTGCATCATGGCATAGAAAACGACACAAATTATATGGAGAAGTCAGAAAATCTCCCCTTGTTAGATGGTGTTACTGCTGGCAAACAACAGTGTCCATGTGCTAGACAACCACTCTCCAATCTTTCAACAAATCAATTCCTCTGACTTTTTACTCCCTTAGCTGCCACTGATATCTGCCTGTGATGAATGTAAGGAAAGCTGTCAGATCAAATGTAGTTTCTGTGAAAAAAAAATCCATGAGGAGGAAAAAGTGATACCATTTTAAGCACAGAGCAGATCCTCTAGCAAATTGTGTGTTGTGGAATAAAACTGAAATTGCTGTACTGACAAACTCACTTTCTCAGTGATAGTCATCTCTTTTGTGAGTAATGTGGAAGTTACACCGAACAGAAAGCTCAAGTGCTGTCCTATTTATCACTGAGATGATGCATATTATGAGACATTTGTCACTCGGGTCCCCAAGTACAAAATACATCTGAGAACATGAGAAAAGCACCTGAAATAGACTGAAGGTCCATCTGGCCCAGCATCCTGTTCCAAACAGTGGCCAGTCATCTGTCCACAGGAAACTCAGAAGTAGAGTATGAAGGCAACCCCTTTCTTGTTAGGTATGGTGCTTGTCCATCTGAATGCCCCATAAATGGATATGGTGACCCTCCATGGCTACTGTGCCTGCAGTTGGACTGGATCAAGTACAGTGTATTGTATGTGTGTGCAGGATTACCAGGGTAGGCATGCAATCAAGTGGCAGGGAACTTTCGGACTTCTCCATCAGCGGGAAAGGAAACAACATCAAAGCTGCTGCCTTTCATATTTTTTTCAAGGGATGTAAGCTGAAAAGAAGCACCAGGCTCAGCAGGAGACAAACTGAGAAATTTGACTAGGATCCTATTTATTTATAAAACATTATTATCCTGCCTTTCTTTGATAATCTAAAACTGCTCATAAAAATAGCAAAATATAATTTAAAAAATCATATAAACAGAAATCACAAACTAAAACTTTTAAAGGCACACAAAAAAGAAACCCACAATACACCAGTAACTGAGACAATAAAATTGACATAGGTCACTGCCTAGGGTCATCATTTTGCCCAAGGTCTGCCTGAGAGTCAGCAAACATTAACACTGCACCACCAGCACAATCTTATACATGTTTATTGAGAAGAAAATCCTATTTTGCTCAATGGAGTTTACTGCCATGTAAGTGTGCTTAGGATGGCACCAGAAGAGTCCAATACTATGCAAATTTATCTGGGAATAAGTCCTACTGAATACAATGGGGCCTACTTCTGAGAAAGCATGCAAAAAGGCTAGCACTCTTCATATACCTTTTGAATTTATTTAGGATATTATTTTATTCTATTTGTCAATGCTTATACATTTGTTTTAAACTACTGCAACTCACATCAAGAGCTAGATCTTTACATAAGAACAGCCCCACTGGATCAGGCCATAGGCCCATCTAGTCCAGCTTCCTGTATCTCACAGCGGCCCACCAAATGCCCCAGGGAGCACACCAGATAACAAGAGACCTCATCCTGGTGCCCTCCCTTGCATCTGGCATAGCCCATTTCTAAAATCAGGAGGTTGCACATACACAGCATGGCTTGCAACCGGTAATGGATTTTTCCTCCAGAAACTTGTCCAGTCCCCTTTTAAAGGTGTCCAGGCCAGACGCCATCACCACATCCTGTGGCAAGGAGTTCCACAGACCAACCACATGCTGAGTAAAGAAATATTTTCTTTTGTCTGTCCTAACTCTCCCAACACTCAATTTTAGTGGATGTCCCCTGGTTCTGGTGTTATGAGAGTGTAAAGAGCATCTCTCTATCCACTTTATCCTTCCCATGCATAATTTTGTATGTCTCAATCATGTCCCCCCTCAGGCGTCTCTTTTCAGGGTTGAAGAGGCCCAAACGCCATAGCCTTTCCTCATAAGGAAGGAGCCCCAGCCTAGTAATCATCTTAGTCGCTCTCTTTTGCACCTTTTCCATTTCCACTATATCCTTTTAGAGATGTGGTGACCAGAACTGGACGCAATACTCCAGGTGTGGCCTTACCATCGATTTGTACAACGGCATTATAATATTAGCTGTTTTGCTCTCAATACCTTTTTGAATGATCCCAAGCATAGAATTGGCCTTCTTTACTGCCGCCACACATTGGGGTTGACACTTTCATCGACTTGTCCACCACCACCCCAAGATTTCGCTCCTGATCTGTCACAGACAGCTCAGAACCCTTTAGCCTATATGTGAAGTTTGATTTTTTGCCCCAATGTGCATGACTTTACACCAAGGGTGCTCAATACGTCGATCGTGATCGACTGGTCGATCGCGAGGCAAAATGAGTCGGTCGCAGGCTTCTCTCCCGTCCACGCATCCCTGGGAGTGAGCCCCTGGCAGGCTTGTGAGCCCAGGGAGTGAGCCCAGGGAGTGAGCCCCTGGCAGGCTCCTCCCTGGGAGAGGAGCCGCTGGCAGGCTTCTCTCCTGTCCACGCATCCCTGGGAGTGAGCCCCGTTGACTCTACTGGGGCTGATTCATGAGTAGACCTGGAGAGGAGCCGCTGGTAGGCTTCTCTCCCGTCCACACATCCCTGGGAGTGAGCCCCGTTGACTCTACTGGGGCTGACTTACCTTTCCCCTGTTTTTGCACTGGTATGTATGGAGATCAGCCCCCCCCCCCCAACTTCCATCTGTTGGTTCTGTGTGCAAGGGGTTTTGCACTGGTCTTGCTGTGATCTCTATATAGAGATCTTCCCTCCCCCACACCTTTCCCCTGTTTTTGCACTGGTCTGTATAGAGATCTGCTCCCCCCCCCCACTTGTATTGGAATTGAGGAAGATCTGGTGAGGAGGTAGATGTGGTGTCAGCAGTGGCCCCTTTAAGGGTAAGGCCTGGGCATCCAGCAGAGTGTGCTGCACAGCTGCAGCCACTTGAAGGCAATAGGGCCCTCAGGGGTATAAGAGCACCTGAGGCAGGAAGGGCTCCACTTATTTATGTGAGTCAGCCTTTTCCTACAGGAAGATCATTAAGTTCCACCATGACTGATGAACATTTGGAAGTGTGCTTGAGGCTGGATGTCAGCAGCTACTGTCTGGACTATGCATCCTTGGCTGATTCACTTCAGTGCAAGTCATCAAAGTAAACTCAAGTAATTACAAAAATGTTTATAGTTAATTATGTTGTGTTGTGCAATATTGGTTCATGCGGTTATGCAAGGTACACCAACATACATTGTACACATAAATGTTATATGTTATGATGGCGTGAACATTGTAAAAAAACTCTGGTAGATCTCTGGGCCTTGCTGGGTTTCAAAGTAGCTCTCGAGCCAAAAAAGTGTGAGCACCCCTGCTTTACACTTACTTACATTGAAACGCATCTGCCATTTTGCTGCCCATTCTGCCAGTTTGGAGAAATCCTTCTGGAGCTCCTCACAATCACTTCTGGTCTTCACAACTCGGAAAAGTTTGGTGTCAAAGATAAGAAGAGACTAGATCAGGGGTGTCAAAGATAAGGCCCGTGGGCTGGATCCGGCCCGCAGAGCCATTTGGGGCAGCCCCCGTGATCTGGGGGAGCTTTGGAACTGCCCCACCCCCGCTCGCTCTGACCGTGACCGGAGCCCCTGCGGCCAGAGGAAATTTCTGAGGGCTGGGAACGCCGCAAGCAGCATCCCCAACCCTCAGAGTTACGTTCTGAGGCCCCAGAACGCCTTCAAGGGTCACTTCTGGGTTTTCCGTGCGCGGCGTCCCTGGCCCTGCAACTCCCTCTGGCTGCAGCCGGAGCTCTCCCTGGCTCTGGTCGCAGCCAGAGGGGGTCTGAGCCCAGGAGGCACTGTGGGGTGGGGGCCAGGGGTTGCTTTGTGGTAGAATGGGGTGTGGGGTGGGGGGCAGGCAGGGGATGCTTTGTGGTAGAATGGGGTGTGGGGTGGGGGGGCAGGCAGGGGATGCTTTGTGGTAGAATGGGGTGTGGGGTGGGGGCAGGCAGGGGATGCTTTGTGGTAGAATGGGGTGTTCCCCCATTCTTCCGGTTTTGTGGAAGTGGAGTGCGACCGCTCTACTTTCACTTAGAACCAGCTAGGGAGCCCTGCAGGCGCTCACACAGGGCTCCCCGCATGCCCAGGACAATGCTGCAGGGACTGGTGAGTACATCTCAGTCCCTGCAGCCCCGTTAGCGACGCGATCCTGGGCACCGCATCACTGCCTTCCCCCCTACCCCCGCCCCTTAAGGGGGCAGAGGCCAGGGCCCTCAGGCTGGGACCTTGCAACACCCCAGTCTGAATACTACTGCCTTATCTGTCAAATAGTGACCTACTTTAAAATGTTTTTTAATGGGAACACATGACTCAAATACTTTGTGACCCTGTTAATGCATGTGGTTCCCCTTAGTTGGAGAAGACTTTATAGTCTAATGTAGGGTAATATTAATAGCTCCATCAATGGGCATGACTCTTTATGGGGTGTAAGAGGTTTAAGTCTCTTCTCCAAGGAGTTCCCAATTTATACACAGGACAGACTACAAGAGGAAGGGGGCGGTGGCAGGCAGCAGGAGTAAAAACTGAGATTATTATATTATTTCATGTTTACATACTTAGGCTCAGTGATGGGTGTTTGGGGATGGGGGGGATTTGGTCAAAGCCTTCAGAGACAAATGGATCTTAAAAACTTACATCCTATTCAAGCATCTATAGTTCTAGTAGCACTACTGAGAGCATTGCTATTATCCTATCCCCCTGTAGTCTAGATATTAATATCCAAAAGTCTATAATACATGAGCATCTTACAGCATTATGTATCATTAATGCAAATCTTGTACAGAAAGTGACCGTTTGTACTGATATTTATTTAGATCATGTGGGGGAGAGTTGGATGGATCTTGCCCCACGTGATTGCAAGAACTGGGAAGTCATGCTGGAAAGGGTAGCTTGTGTCTGTCCCCAAGAATACAGTAGGGACAGCTTGGATGTTCTTGTCCAAAAGGGCAAAGAGAGAGGCCAGCAAAGGAGGAAGCTGCATGAGCTGCAATGTGCACTTCAGATAGTGATGGGGCGAGGGTTCTCTTCAGCAGGCCATCATATATGAAAACTTTAGCACCAGTAAATGATAGCTGAAGTCCCCTATCCCTTTAGTACCTTACAGCAGCCTGGCAGCACAAAGCACATTTTGGATTTGTTCATGAGGCAGTTACAAAAACCCCATTAAATGCTTGGCTCCAACTTTCTTCTACATAATTTCTCTTTCATAGCACTAATAAAAAATGTCAAGCCATGAATTCCACCGGATTATAGCTCTCTCTGGGTGGCTGATGTGACTCAGGTTTAGGCCTCATTCTTGGCTAGGCAGCCAGAAGGGCAGAGCACGGCATATGTTATACTGCTTGACTCTGGTATCTCCCAGGCAAGTGACTGATGCTTTGCTGTAACACCTTGAGAGATTACTCTTGAGCACTGGCATTCCTGAGCAACAGCTGTAAAGTGTGCCCAGAGTGTTCATTTTCTCTCAAATGTGTTCTCATTGCATTGTAATGAACAGTGTAAGCCATTGGTGTGAAGAAGCTGACTCAAGATTAATGAATGACAGTCATGAATGTAGAGGGAGAAGCAAAGAGCAGAGAGGAGAGATGCACCTTCAGTGAAACTCTCAAAAGACATAAACTGTTTCTGGTCAAATGGCTCATATCAATATTTAATATTGTTAGCATCAGCTTAAGGGTGAAAAATTAAAGGCAACAGTATTAGCCAACATCTTGCTCAGTGGCAAGACTTCACACTTCAAAATAACACTTTTGTCCTTTTGGTGACAAGGAGCTGAAGGGGTCTCTTAATTTGGCTTATTTCACCCTGTCATGCTGAAACACTCTGCCAAGGAGGAGGAAAGGGTGTGGGGAGAGACAGACAGTACATGGTCTAGTAGTTGTCGGAGGAACTGATATTCCATCTGTCTCCAGATTACTAGTGTTATACTACAATTTTTAGCAATGATTTCAGAGTGTTGGAATCTAAGATTCCAGTCCCAGTTCTGTACCAAACTTGTTCTGAATCCTTCAATAAAGTGTGTCTCACAACACTTTGGGGCTGCGGACCACAGTAAGGTATTGCGTGGGAGTGGGGAAGGCAGCAGGGGTGAAAGATTGCGTCGCTAATGGAGCTGCAGGGACTGGCATTTTCTTACCAGTCCCTGCTGCAGTCTCCCAGGGGTGTGAGGAGCCCTGCATGACTGTCCGCAGGGCTCCCCGAAGCTTAGAAAGTGAAAGCGGAGCTATCATGCCCCGCCTTTGCAAAACCAGAAGTGGAGCATGCTCACTCCGCTTTCACTTTCTTAAAGCTGGGGAGCCCTGCGCACTCCTGGAAGACTGCTGCAGGGATTGCTGCTGCCCCTACGCCCCCTTAGCGACATGATCCCCAGGATCGTGCTGCCTTCCCCTGCCCCGCCCCTTAAGGGGGCAGAAGCTAGGGCCCTCAGTCTGGGGTGTTACAAGGCCCTAGTTTGAGAAGCCCTGCTTTAGGGGCATCTCTTACCTGTTCTTTCTGGTGCTGCCATCTATGATCTTGTCAGCTCTCATGAGTTTTGGGTGCCACCATCTTGGATCTCACTAGATTTTGACATCCTGTTGAGGCAGGAAGAGGCTGCAGTGACACTGTGACTCCATAAGTTTGGGAACCACTGCCTTAGACTGTCCGGTTTATGGTACTCTGGTAGGAGGACTAGGAAGCCTCTCTGTCCCAAACCCAGGAACCTGTTGCCAGACAGTTGAATCAACTACAGGACTCTGAATTGATACAAGGCAGTTTTATGATTCAAGGAGGTTAGATGACAACAAAGGAAGTTACAAATATGTGTGAATATAAATGGTGAGAATTGGCTAGCAGTTTTCCAGGAGAATTAACAGAAATCAAACATCAAGATTATCTACCAGCTCAAACAGAACTTTTTCTAGGTGTACTCTTGGGAACCGCGTCTCACATATGGAGGTTTTAATGCCACACAGGTAGTCTATGATTTCTTCTGTGTCTTCTACACCGGGAAAGCAATGTTTTTAAGTTTCACAGATCATCTTCATACTAAATTCAAGCCAGCCTCACATTCTTCCTTAAGCACTATCAAGTCTTGCATAAGGCTGTGCTCTGCTCCATGGGTCACTTTCATAATATCATAAGCCTGGAGGAAGGAGGAGAAGACAGTCAAGTAATGCATCATTCTTTCTAATACGCCTGTTCTGCTTTTGTCTGGAATATTCCTTTTTGACACTTTGCCATTTCTGGCTTTGGAAACCTCTGTGCCACTTCAGCCTTCATCTGGTCATGCCCTGTCCTCTGTGAAAGGAAGAAGTGACCGCGCAGAGTAGCCCCTTCTTTGCAGTGGTGCCCCACTGGGGAACTTCACACTGGGGAAGCATGCTTGGCCCCATTACACTTTCTGCTATCTTCCAATGAAAACTGACCACACAGCTTTCTAGGAAAGCATTGTTCACTGGCTAATTGGTACTCATGTGGAATCTGATCAGGCTCCTGCTTTTATTCTGCTGCATGGTTTAAAATACAGCTAGATCTTTTCTTCATTCATAAGCAAAATGCTAGGAGCAGTAGCATTCTTGTTGAGCTCCCTGCAGTTTCTTTGTTCATGCATTACGCACATGGGGAATGGTAGATTTGGGGGTCAGAAACTCAGGCTACAGGGCATGTTCAATATCCAAGGAATGAAGGGAATCATGGCTTGGCTGGGGACTAGCCACAGGAAATCCAATATCAGAAAGACACATAGAAAAAAAATACTATTTCAAAAGCCCAAACATGTCAAACTAGACATTAAGCACGTGGCCACTACCAACAGCAGCAGCTGGACATCTAGTTCCTATCTTCTCCTTCACAACGTTTAGTAGAGCTCACGCACATCCTGATGTCATCATCTTTCCTCATATGTGCAGTGCTAAATATTACAATGGTGGCATGAAGAAGCCACAACAGAAAAGTGGTTTCCATTTTCTTCCAGGTAATGAAGGTAAACATGTAGACCAACAACTATATTTTGTTGTAAAACAAAATTGGTCTGTAAAACAAACCAATAGGTTTTCATTATCGAAGCAATTTTCTTATGAAAAACTATCCCTGGGGCACAAACACAGCACAGGGCCTGGTACCATAAGTGGAACAGTTTCTCGCCCAGGAACACAAAGCCTCATTAGATGATTGGTATGAAAGTGCCTTTGAATGCAAATGAAAATCCAACATATTCATTTGAGTCTGATTTGCATTGGGATCGGAGGGTCCCTTACATCAGAGACCGATGTAACACTATGCAAATATGCTGCTGCACTACTCAGTCATGATGAAAGGAGGAAGCAAACTCCATCACGCTGATGTGGTACAAAGTGAAGGTCAGGCTATTGGGGAAATCATTTCTGTTTCTCCTTTGTTGCTTGATGAAAATGAATGCCTGTCAGAGAAGGCAAAGGAAGGACAAATGCCTAGAAAGCCACACTCATTTTACTATGATCATACATGCAGTTAATGATGCACAGGACAAGCTGGAAAGAACCAATTCAAACTAAGCACAGCTTGAAAGGGTTCAGCATCATGTGCTTTGTGATATGTTGCCTTGTTTACACAGTACAGGATAACTGGAAATGAGATATATGCCAGGAATAAAGATGACAATTCAATTTTTGTAGCAGATAATTTAATGTACCCTAATCAACTTGGATTCACTTAGAACCAATTTGTATATACCATGTGGAATGGTACTTGTAGGCTAGATCTATGCCACCTGAAATGCTAGCTTTCTCTATGTAGGGAGTTGTTTTAGGGAGTTTTGTTGTTGTCTTTCAAAACATGGGAAAGCATTTAAGCTGTACTCCAGTGTGATACTTTGTGTGTGTCACAAGACTGACCTAACAGTTCACACACACACACACACAATTCATGTGGGGGTGGCTTTAGCAGATATCGAGATTTCCAAACACTTTATAAGAGTAGTACATTACAAAAATCCTATCTTGACGTAACCAGGGCATGGGATAGCATAGCTGGATCTGTTTGAATCTTGAGAAATCCTGGGTGGGGATCTACATCCTGAAGACTGATGAGAACTCTAGCAACTCAGACTAGCAAAATTTTAACAAGATATTACTCTAAGGCAAAAATAGGGATAGCTGGAACATATGATAAACAGGTCACACTCTTCAGACTTGATGCTAGAAAAGTACTTTCAACAGTTGCTTCTCACTTGCTTCAGGTTCCTCCATGTTCTTCCTCGGGTGAAATGAACTGGTTTGAAAATGCACATACACACAATAATAATAATACTGGTATTTATATACCACCTTTCTGGTCATCAGATTACTCCTCTGACTTTATTCAAGGCGGTTCACATAGGCAGGCTATGTGTTCACAATCAAGGAACAGAACAATATGTGGAAAAGTTAAGAAGTGGAAGTCATGAAAATCTTCCACTCTCTAAAGCAGAAAATTCAAGTTCAGAATCAATAATAATTCAGAAACTGGTTCTGATTCCAGAAATCAACTTGAGTTATGCCAGTATTTTCAAAGATACTTCAGGGGTCCTCATGATTTTGGCACACGGAACACCCTCCTTGCCCATTAGCATCAAACATAGCCCAATATGTTTTACAACAGTGATCCCAAAAGGGTGGGTCAAACCCAACCACTGGCTTATGAAAGGCTTGTAAGTGGAGCACTTTAGGATTTGGGTTTGAGGGCAACTATCATGCTGGATCCTCTACAGTTAGTGGTCCCAGACAGACAAACTTGGGTAACAACAATTCTCCTTTACTGTTAAGATCTACTAGGGAACCGTTGAACTATATCTGAGTACATCTATGTACCTTTACAATGCAAACAGATTTGTTGATCTGCAAAAAGAACTCAGGTACAGTCTTTTCCACCCAAATGTATATCTGGGCACAGGCACACTATACCCGAGTATATTTGCAGGCAACCCTAATCCCTTACTCCTGAAGGAATCAGTTGATGCTGTACATAAGGGACCTGCCATAATGCTCTACTGTTCCTGAGATTCTGCTATATATGGATATTGACAAACATGAGGTACTTTGCAAATCTATCACAAATACATGAGAGACTCGGAATAAGGTAGCAGCACACTGAAATGGGTGTAAGACTGACAGGCCGTTGAGCTTATGTGCCATAGCACAGCATTCATGTAGAACCAGGGCATCTGCATACCATAAAGCACAATAGGTGGATGACCCACAAAAATGGAGACTCACTAAAGCAAAGCCTTCCCATTTTCCAGAAGCACTGTTAATATTCTCATTTGGTCCATCTTCTAAAGTTCAAGTTTGGGAAGGTAATTTTAATTCCATATTGTATTTTAGTATTCTATAAAGAGGATTTTTTTGAGGGTACTGGGTTTAACAGACGTTAAAAAACACATACCATTCATAAAACTCAAATTATTAAAAATAAATAAAAAGAACTCGAGCAAACAACCCTGTCCCCCACATCAAGAACACTTGAGCACTTCAGACATATTTACATCCCGAATCTGCTGGCAAATAACAACACTACAAAGAAGGAACCTTGGTAAGCTCTTTCGTAACATAAACTCTTCAGTTCTCTGATCTTCTGTTCCCTTAAATCCATTTTGTGTTTGATTCAATTACAATTCCCTTTGCGAGACTGACAGTACAGAATGCACTTCTGTCTTCTATTCGCATTAACTTTTACAAGATGTTTCATATTAAAATCTGCCAGAAAGCACCAAGTCTGATTCCAAAGGACAGAATTTTAAAACAAAGGCTTATTTTCCAGCTTGGATTGCCAGTTGAAAATCAGATGTTATAGTAAAATAATGATGTCATGACAATATTTATGGGGGAAAAAACACACAGATTATAGATAACAGTTCTGATTGACATCAACTCATCCATTCCAGATTTTGATTTTTCAATTTGTGTCCAGACCCTGGCCCAAAAATGGGTCCTGAATGGGTGAATTTCAGCACAATTATATTGCAGACAAGTTTCACACAGAAAAGACAAGTTACTTCCAATGACTAAACATATAAATTTGTTTTACCTGCTCCTTCTCCTTTCTTCCCCATTCAACTAGATGCAGGACATAATCAACATTCAAGAAGGAGGGTGAGGAATGGGACAGAGTGCTAAAAAGTCTTTCATTCCTAATAGCTATTTGCCATTCAAGGTTAGGGGGTGATTAATGATGCCTCCCAGTTACTGAACAGTAATTACGAACAACTGATATTAATGGAAGTGAGCCTGGAAACTGTGTGAGCAGCAGTGACCCATCCTCTCCCTTGGCAGCTCTTGCTTAAGGAGCTGGTGTAGATCAAAAAGGGGAGGGGGAAGGAACTGGTGGGTGGCATTTAAGGTAAGCTAGGAAAGTGATGGAAATGCTTGAGAGGATTACAGCAGTTAGGGAGGGGGGGTTAGATGGGAAAATGGCAATGCAGGGTGGGCAAAACTGACCTGCTTCAGGGTTTCCAGAGCCTGAGGAAACATGTCTTGGCTGTACTGCAATTTGGCCACTCTCATCATCTGCAGAGCCTTCAAAGGATGGAAGCCAGGATAATAGAACCTGGAAACACAAAGGGGAGAAAAACCACAGTAGTGTCAGTTTTCACCTTCACAGCTCCACAGCTCTCAGCAGAGAGCTATTAGGGTGGGTCTGCACAGCCATTGTGAATTTTAATAAGGCATTCAGAGAAAATTAGCAGCTCTGTGGAGGAGTGTGAAGTATTGAGGGGAAATTAACAAATTATTATTTTCTATCTCTATAGAATGGCTTTTACATTATCCTGTTAGAAAGTGACAGGGTGGGACTAATTCACCCACCACAACGAGACAATACAATGGCGCTGATTGTGCTTCATGTTAAATGGGCTCTCAGGCTCAGGAGCATCAAACAATTTCCAGAGTGGAGCCCAAGTCCCCATTATTTCACAGAGAATAGCAAAACAGCATCAAGGCCTGGCTGCAGAATTCCTGGAGGAGACATATTGAGGGCTTTGATTTGGGTTACACTTTCCTACTGTAATGGAAATGTGCAAGATCCCTCGAGGAGGTAGAGTGTGGTGTCAACAGTGGCCCCTTACTCTGGTAGGCAAGCATGGGGTTAACACCAAGGTCTTAGATTGCAGTGGGTGTGCTGCACAGCTGCAGCCAGGTCATTACAGGGATAGAAGCAGCACCTAATGAAGGGAGAGTTTGGTGGGTAGTAAGAGGAGGAAAGAAGGATTGGATGCATGGGTTAATGGGCTGAGGAACTAATGGCTGATGAATTAACTGACTAAAGGACAGATGGGTGAATGGACTTGGGAGACTGCTAGAGACAATGGAGATTAGTGTGTGGCTGCCTTGCCCAAGATCTGCTGAGGACCAAGGTGTTGCTGTAGTGGCTGGAGAAGCTGCTGTCAGGTGATGGGAAGAAGGAGGACCTCTAAAGATTGAACAGGCGAGCTACCCTGGTGGTGGGGTCCAGCAGTACTGCAGTGCAAAAATAGGGCCATTGCTGGGGAACAAAGGAGAGCTTAAAGTGAGCATAGGTTCTCTAGGTAAAGCTTGGATTGGGAATCTGGCAAAACACAAAATCTGGCCACAAAACATCTGAAGTTTCAAGTTTGCAAAGCAAAAAAGGTCAGACCTAAGCAAGCCAACATGTACCATAGCTGCTAAGTGTGAGTTGCAAGATCACCTGTATGCATCACTCCTCAGCCATGGCCTCACTTGGTAGCCTTTGGTAGGCCAGTTCTTTCAGCCTCCCCAGTTATAGTAGTGGGAAGTAAAAACACCAGACAACATTAGAAATCTATTGTAAGGAGACAATGAATGCATGTATGTGTGAGCACGGGGTGCTGTCTTCTCCTTTCAGACCATTCATCCATCTAGCTCAGTACTGTCTCAGCTAGCCATGAGGGGCTCCCAAAGATTTCAGTCAACAGGACTGGAGATGACGCAGAGGATTGAACTTGAGACCTTCTGCACCAATGGAGGTGTACAATCACTGAGCCAGGACCCTTCCCTGCTTCCTGAACATGTTGAGCACTCAACAAGCTCAGCAGTGCTTGGTACATTAGTAACAAAACCACCACCACCACCAAGTTATCTTTGACCATTTTTTAAGATGCTTTTTGTTTTAAAAACAAAAACAAGGAAAGTCCCTAATTTTAGCAATAGGCCAGGTAACACCTCTGGTTACAGTATTTCATTGTGGGTCAGCTTTCAGAAGGAAACATTTGCTCACATTTATTTTTAGCAACAGTTTTAAAACATATACAGAATAGAGGAAGCATGGCAAGCATTTTAGCTTTCCTTTACGCTAATTTGATGGGGCCAGTACTCCCTATTAACTCACCATGATTAGTACTGATTGACACACACACAGAGAGGATGACTGAAATAGGCAGCTTGTTTGTAGCAGAAGGAACACATGTAATGTCCTGGTGTTGCTAATTACTTGCAATATATACTGAAAATGTCAGTGTTTTAAAGGCAGTTGCTCTCTAGTCACAAGATTTGTACAGTAGTCTAAACTATTCAGGAGCAGTGTCATTCAGCAACGGAGAATAATATAGCGTGAACCAAAAGTAGGTGGACAGTACGTGGAACAGGGTTTGTGTTAGGGTTATACTATAATGATGGTGTTCATTATAACTATAGTGTTTGTTATATTATATTGCATTTATTTACTGTCCACCTACTTTTTGTTCACCCTGTACATCTGATCAAACATTAATCAATTCTTCTTGGCAGTTCCTCACACCATTAAGGACATAAACAATTTTAAGTTAGCTGTAGCAGCAGGAAGAAGCTCAGACAAATTCCAGTTAGATGGTATCAACCCTTTGCTATAAGGCAGCAGTCTCTGGAAGAGTTTGAGCCGCAGTAAGTCCTTGCAGGGACAGAGGGGAGGCAGTGATGCAATTGCTCTCTGCAAAACCGGAAGTAGAGTGTGATCGCACCACTACCACTTTTTAAACTTCGGGGAGCCCTATGGAGGGTCACGCAGGGCTCCCCGCACCCCCGGGAGGCTGCGGCAGGGACTGGTAAGTAAATGCCAATCCCTGCGACACGATCCTGGGGATCATGTTGCTGCCTCCCCTGTCCCTGCCCCGTAAAGGGGTAGAGGCCAAGGTCCTCTGGCTGGGGTGTCTTAACACCCTAGTTTGAGAAGACTGCTATAAGACTGAAGTGCAACCATTTCTCAATGGCAGTTGCTAGCTGCATGCCCACATCCAAGTAACTTCAGATGAGTCACAGAAGCAGGCAAGAAGCCAAAGCAATTCCAGCTGTGCAAGCCACCTTGGAAAGTAACTTTCTTTAGGGAGTTTAGGGTGACTTCCATCAGGAGAGATGGAGTAATTATTGGTTAAATTAATAAATGATCTACATGCTGAACAAGCACACAAAACTCAGCAAGAGTTTCCACTTTTGTCTCAACAGAGACTCATACTTTATGGAGATGGATCTGATACTCCATGAAGCTGCATCTGTTGAATTTTATCCGTTATCATGTAGAAGTCAAAAATCACCCAGCCTCTGTCAAAAACAAGTGGCAACTAACCCGCCCACTCCCTGCTTAGACTCTGTCACTCCTATCCAACATGGTACGTCCACTGTAGCCTCTTTTCACAGCTTACAGAAAGCATGAGGGAATATTTTGATCATTAGGCATAGCGTCAATATTTTGGGAACAGTGGGAAGGGTATTGTTATTATGACATCATCATCCACCCCTACTTCTGTCCCATGTGCTCAGTGAAAAATGAATAGAGATGCAGGTTTTTTTCTCAGGGTCCGTATACACTTTGCCTTGTGGGACAAATAGCTTTGGAAGAGGAGATTCAAGTAGAAAACTGGCATGTGGGAAATGGTTAACTCTCTTTCCCTAGTGCTATGGTCTAGGTCAGTGGTGTAGCTAAGGGGTGCAGGGGGTAGCAGTCACACTGCGCAACAAGCTTTAGGGGGGCAACAAGCTAAGCTTGACACTAGTGGTCAAAATTGTGAAAATCTTGGTATGTGAGAATACTACCATCATGTTATATATCATTGGAAAGGTAATTTAATGCAGAATGCAATGAAACAAACCTCATTGGAATATCTGTATTCTACCAAAAGTTATGACCAATTAACCAGAAAATGAAAACAACTGCCTTAAGAACAAAAAGTGGATTTCTTTAACTCAAAACTAACTTATGAGACTGATTGTTCTGAGAGCCATTGAGATGTTATCATGATACAGCATGGAACCAATAAGGTGTTAATAAGGTGAGGACAAAAGGAGGGGAGCTGCTGTGTACACCACCCTGAGCTCTTTAGAGGAAGGACGGTCTAAAAATGTGAAAAATAAAATGTTGTTGTGCTACAAAATTTTCTTTGATCCCAGGTAACAGATAGATGCCTTAGCTAGGCCACTGGCTGGGGGGAGGTGGCAGATCAAGTGGGTGGTGAACTGCTGGGGTAGGAGGCAGGTTCCCCCCCCAATTTGCACTTTTTAAAGAGCCAGGGCATGATGTCACTTCTAGTTGTGACATCACTTCTGGGGCATCATTTTGAGCTTTGTGCTGGGTTACACGTTCACTAGCTATGCCACTGGTCTAGGTCAATCTGCCCTCTCCCACCCCCATGTGCATTTGGCATTAAAAAAAAAAAACACCCTGTGGGAGAGTCAATCATGTAACTTCCTGTCAACTTGTCCAGTATTATTGCCTTCATTAACATGGGCAATTGTGTCTGGGCAGTACTATTTCATTTTACGGTTTAGGGATCACAAAGCTGAATGCTTCTCTATGAAAAATTCTATGGAAAAATTCGCTGACATACGAAACTAGCATCTCAAGAAGAAGGGTGGACCAGATGTCTCCCTGTTATCTAGTTTTCTATATAGATGACTTTTTTTTTTGAACTGGGGCAGCATTCCTTCAGTCTTACAAACTCTACCTGCAGCCTGAAGCAGTGCAACTCAGACACAATTATAACACCTCATAGAGAACTAGGCCACAGTGTGCTGCTTTTATCCCCTACCCACTGCCTTCCCTGTCCCACACTAAAGCCAATATTATGTTCAGATGACTTTTCAGGTGCAGGTACCACCCTATGCTAGATGATCAGCAACAACAACATATTCTCTTCATCTTCTCCTCCTCTTTATTATGTGTACTTTAAATTCCAGGCACAGCTCTTTATCATCTTTATTGTATTTACTGTCAGAACAACAGGGTAACTACTATTAATTAACAACAAAGTAACTATTAATTCCCATTTGAGAGAGAGAGAGAGAGAGCTGGGATTGAAGAACAGTGACCTGCTGGAAATCTCTCTGTTGACTCCTCAGCAGCAGTGAGGTTTGAATTCAGACCTCCTGAGTCTTCAATTATGTTTAATTCCCTATCTAATTTCATGGTCTAGACCAGGGGTGCCCAAACCCGGGGACCACTTGTGGCCCACGGGGGGGGGTCCCAATCCAGCCCATTGGGGGGCCCCCAGTCTCCAAAGAGCCTCTGGACCTCCAGAGATTTGCTGGAGCCTGTGCTGGCCCAACACAACTGCTCTCAGTGTGAGGACAACTGTTCAACCTCTCACCTGAGCTGTGGGGCGAGGGCTCCCTCCACTACTTGCTGTTTTATGTCTGTGATGCAGCAGCGGCAGCAAAGCAAAGGTCGGCCTTGCTTTGTGCAAGGTCTTTTATAGGCCTTGAGTTACTGCAAGACTTTCATTCATTCATATAAGTTCTACCTCTGAATAAATTTACATAAATGAATTTATTAAATTTGAAATGTAAATTAATTCTTTCCCCCCTGGCCCCAGATACAGTGTCCAAGAGATGGTGTGGCCCTCCTGCCAAAATGTTTGGACACCTCTGGTCTAGACAGTGGTTCTTACACTTTTAGCACTGGGACCTACTTTTTAGAATGAGAATCTGTTAAGACCCACTGGAAGTGATGTCATGACCAGAAGTGACGTCATCAAGCAGGAATAGTTTTAACAATCCTAGGCTGCAACCTTACCCACACTTACCCAGGCGTAAGTCCCATTTACTATCATATATACAATAGCCTGTTAAAAGAACAGATCTGTAACATTTCCCCAAATGCAGTCACATACCATGGTGGCATCAAGTGTAATATGTTAAAAATAAAATATTGAAATGAATGGGAACCTATCTGAAATTGGCTCACGACCCACCTAGTGGGTGGGTTTCAAACCCACAGTTTGAAAAATACTGGTCTAGAAACGAGATACACTAGCCATGGAGGTGAAATGTGGTGGTGCCTTCTGAATGCCTTCTCAATTCCCTTCACAACACCCAACCCGTACAGAAGAACAACTACCCCTAAGGTGAGCTTTCTTGTTCCACAGTAGCTTAGACAGAATGGTAATAAGGATTTTACTATACATCTGTTTTAGTCACAAATGTGGTGCAGGAGAATGGGAGACTGGTTGTTTACAGAGGCTCACCTTTAACTTTTCTCAAATGTTTGACCAGCTGGCAGGACCGGATTTAAGCCAGTTGGACCAATTGCTCCCAATTGGGCCCCATGACTAAGGGCTCCCCGCACTAGGGTAATCTATTCTTGTCAAATACACACAATACCACATTGCAGGTTTTATAGAGAGCAGCAATTTTAATTTTCTTCTGAATTCTTAAAAAATCAGTAGCATTTGTTTATACTGTTTATATTTTGAATTTTTAAAACTATACTTGAATTACATATGTTAATTATAGCATTAAAATTTATTTCATTTTTAAGTGTACATTTTGATTGCTTTCCATTCCACCATAGAGATATAAAGTTTATAATAAATTTTATTTATATCTCTAAGATTCTACAGACCTTGGGTGTGAACCTGGGGCCCTACAAAAAAATGTTTCCAATTGGGCCCACATCTTCTAAGGCCAGCCCCGCCAGCTGGCTGAGCAAGAAGGTGCCGGAAATTGCAGTGGCTATTCCAAGGAATGTAGTGAAGAAGAGAAGGCAACAAAGCATGGACTCATTCACCAGCAGTGCTGACTGAACCTCTGCCCAGTTTGCCTGGCTGCTGGATCCACTAGGCTACTGCTATTGAAGCCATAAATTTGTCCCACAGATTCCCGTGAAACTCCCCCAAAAGTTCTGGAGATTTGTTTAATAATGGCATCCAATTCCACAGGTAATCAAAGACTTTGAAGATTTAGGATTGTGGTACATGATAGCAGAGGAAGCAGCAAGTAATTAAGCAATGCCAGGCAGACAACCAAAACCACTCACAGCCATAAACTAAAGAGAAAGGAAATTTAAGAGGTGGAGCAGAGGAAGCAAGCGTGAAACTGAGAGCACTGAGTACATAAATATTTACAAAGCTGTTTTATTGAGTTGATTTATGTACTGGTCTTATGCATGTGCTTAGTTGCTTTTCACAAGCTTTAAAGCTGACATGTAAAATTGCTGTTTAGTGTTATTTTCTATAATAAAGTTGCTAAATTATTGGAACATTCTCTGTGTAGGTACATGTGCTGGACGACCTTCTTGGAGGAATTTGTACGACATGCAGAACTGAGAGATTTGAATGAGAGTGGGCTGGGAGCTACAACATGCTTCCATTCCTCTTCGTAGCTCCCCTATGAAGTTAACAAACTATGAAGTTACCAGCACTTTTCAGGGTGGGAGAGTGCAATCTGAGGGTGTTCCTGGGGGTGGGCGGGCAGGGAGTGGGAAGCATGGCCAGGATCTGGCACTTATGCCAGATCCTAGCCCCATTCCCAGGCAGCCCAGGGTAGTCTTGGGCTGCTCGGATTTGCACCACTGATTTTGGTGGTGCAGGTCCAAGTAGCCCCATTGGGGCTGCTGCTGCTCTTGCCAGGGTAAGGCAAAATGTTTCCCCTTGCCTTGGGCCAAGCCTCAGACAGCCTGAAACTTGCGCTGGATACAGCACAGGCCCACCAGCCTGCCTGATCTAGCGCACGTTAGGATTGTGTTGCCAATTTCTTTGTAAGACTAACCAAAAACAAGTGTGATGGCAAGGAAGGTCCTATCCCTCTGAGTGACATGGCAGAGACTAAGGCTGTGGACAGTGATGCACATTTATTTAACATATTTTTAGCCCACCTTTCCTCCACTAATGTGGGTGCCCAAGGCGGCTTACACAAAATAAAAAATATACAACATAAAAACCATCAACGAAAAAGAATGCAGCAATAAAACTGATAAAAACACCAAGAGTCAGTAGCACTAAGAGTCCAATCTTATCCAACACCAATGCAGCCCTGGCATAAGGGAACAAATGCTCCTTTATATAGAGGGAGCCTATGTGACCCCCTTCCCACTGCAGGATGCAGTGCATACCCTATTGGCGCAGTTACATCAGTGCTAGAAAGCTGGATAGGATTGGACCCCAAATGTCATAAAAGTATCAACAACACATCAAAATATAAAACGTGCGAGCATAAAAAACAGCAGCACATAAAAGCAATAATTAGAATAGGATCTAATTTTCAGTGTGCACTATCTACATTGCAACCAGGGATCAACACATCCCTGAGAACCAGGTTCCCTTAAATATTCCTGAAATACTATATCTTTTTTGGGAGGGGATCTCTATAGCAAGTAAATACTTTGACTTTACTTTTTGAAAAGAAGCTGTAGTGTATATTTGTCTTGATAATCCCAAGTGGCAATCAATATTACCAGCAGGTTCTTTACTTTGGGAAGACACTTATTTTGTTCTAAATGCACCCATCATTCATTTCCTTGAGCAACCCATGTGCTTTCATCCTATTAAAAAGTGTAAAGGGCTGGCACAGTCTAGATATGCAATACATGTTTGCAAAATTCTGTATCTCAGGGAACTCATCTCAAAACCTTTCCCTTTCTTTCCTTTCCAAGCTAAGTAATTAGAGCTTTTTCATCCTCTCATGAGTCTAGATTAAAAGCTTATTACAGAGCAAGGAAAATGACTATCGTTTCCGATTCCTCACAATTTAAAATAGGTTAATTGATGTGCACTATTCGCTGGAAATTCATTTGCAAAGGAACATTTGTGACTCCGCCTTCAGCGCCTGATGGAATTTCAAGCACATGTGATTTGTACAGCCTTGAAATGACTCTCTTTAATGGAAGGAAATGCTTGCTAGATGATGACTCCAGACTTACAGACTCACACAATGCCCACAAAGCCCTTCACAAAAAGTTAGGAACACACAAAAGAAGAGTTGCATTATTCTTCCATTATAGCCAGTGATACAGAACTTCAGGAAGAAAGGAAAGGATAATGATGCCATCATCAGTTTGGACAGAGAGAAGACTGCAGGAGTTAATGAGATTATTCTTTGAAAATGATGTGGCAATTTTGTTACTATTGTTCATTCCTTATCCACCTGACAATGGCATTCTCTCTTAAGGTCATCAGACCATGCATCAGCTTCTGTGATTTTCCAGCACTCTGCTACAGACATAGCTGCTTGCACACCCCTCTATTCACAATCAACAGTCTATCGTTAAATTTATTGGAATGCTTAAATCTTTGTTTTTAAAAATGCCAAAATACATCCAGCAGGAGAGCACAAAGGTAAGATTCACACAGCATTACTGCTCAAACTGCAAGAAGCCAAGGAGAGACTACCCGTCTTCTGTGATGGCTCCCTTAGGTACTGCTTTTTGAGAGCTACAAGGGGCACAATTTGCCTAAGGATACAATCCTAACCATTAGTTAGGCTGGCGCAAGCACACTCAAGGTGAAGAGATCCCTGAATCCACAGCCCTCCCTTAAGGAGTTTCACTTCCTCCACCCTTGTTTTTGTCACATGAGAGTAGATCTGTTTTCCATGATTGCTCCACCTTTTGAATCAGGCTGACACATGATGGTTTGGAGTATTTCAGTGACATGTAAGCCAACGAAAGTTTTGTTGTGCTGGCATATAAGTGTTTCAACAGTGATTGCCAAGCCAACTGTGATCTCATTGCTATGGTGCCACCACAAGCCATGTTAAACCAGTATTGTCAGGAGATGGACAAGTGCAAGTGTTTTGCATTAGGATACAACAGTAGTTCTCAAACTTTGTAGAGGCCCTAGAGGCTGCTGCCTGATTTATAAATGCCAAGGGGTGTGGCTATCAGCAGTGCTCCCCCCAAGTAGTAGTTTGTTTAACCCTTGATGCATACAGCCTAATCTGACCTGTCAGTTTAGTGAAGCACCCAAAATTGGGTCATGACCCACTGGTGAGGAAAGACCCATTGATACAAGATATGGAACTTAATAAGTACAAAGTCTTACATTTGATGTAAAATGTTTAAAACTTCTGCATAGTGTATGATTACCATTCTGGTTCATAGGCCTGGGGTGAATTTCAGTAAAACATCAAAGAGATTGTTACTAAAATGGCAGAGTGTTCTACACCATCAAATCCAGATAGAAGTATGCACATTTAAAATGGGATCAGATCAAGAAGGAAAGACAGACAAAAAGAAGATGCAGAATAAAAATGAGAAACAAAGAGGTAAAGTGAGAGGAAGATGTATACAACCAACAATGTAACTTTGTGACAAGAGCCTTGGCCTTCATTATCTTCTCTGACAGCAAATCAATGACTGGCTCTAGCTACAAGACACCCATATTTGCGTGCTATTCTCTCAAAGTACAATTACAAGGTCAGCATTAGGAACAGGTAGGGCAAGAGAAATCTGTGAACATAACCCTGGCAGAAAATTCACAGGTAAGCATTTTAGTCACTTTCCTAAATAGCTGCTTGCCACATTTAAATCTGAGATGACATCATTTGAGGGATACACAGCACAGATAGAACAGCAAAGAACCTGTCAACCTGGTCATATATAGTCTGCTGTGCAAAGCAAATGTGAACAGGAGCAACAATCCTTCAAGCAGAACTGATATTCTGTACATTTATTCATCACTGACATGAGATGAAAACACCCTTAAATTCTGATCTGTAGAAAATGTAGCACTCTTAACACTCTAAAAGAGAGCTTCAACAGTCTTTAGGCATGGAATTTGAATTCCAAATCATAGAGACAAGGAACCAAAATACTATCCTGCTATTTGTCTTTTGCCAATTAACTTTGGAATTCCTTCTATCTCCATATCTTGAACGGCCATTGAAATAATATTTTAAATACAATTCCCATTTACAGAGCAAATAATGTTCTTTGCTACGGAATTCTTCCTTATCTGATCATTAAGATAACCAGCTCTGAGTTCCATTAAACAATTCTGTAATCTCACAAACACTACAAATAGAAAAATTTCTCTTCCTGAGCTAATTCTCTGGAACCAGATATAACAGGGTTAGTTAGCTACATTATTCATCCCTGCCTGTTGAACAAGATATACATGTCTGGATTTTTTTCTACATCTGGTCCAGAGTGTTGTTCTTATGAGGAAAGACCACCACCTCTGGGGCTTTTTAGCCTGGAAAAGAGACAATTGGGACGGGGGGCTGATGGAGACATAAAATTATACACACTGGATACAGAGACGTTTTTCTCCCTTTCTTACAATATTAGAAACCAAGGTCATTCAATAAGACTGATTTGCAGGAGACTTAGGATGATTGAAATGTGTACCTCTCAAAATGCACAATTAATTGAATTTGTTGCCACAGGAGTGGTGATGGTTTCTAGCTTGGATATCTTTAAAAGGGGGTTGGATTAATTCCTGGAGGACAGGTTTATCAGTGTCTATTAGTCATGATTGCTATGATCTACTTCTAGATTCACTTACAATACACTCCTAATATCAGTAGGGTTTTTCTTAGATTCTTATGGCTGCTTTTGTGCTACAGGTGAGTGTGAGTTGCCTAGCTGGATGGCAGTTAACAGGACTAAGAGAAAATCTTTTTTCCCCGGACTCCCCGATTGGCTTCCAAGAGCATGTGGATTTGGCCATCTTCAAATCAGGCATTTCTTGGCTCATGATACATTTCACTTTTGCAACAGGTCAGGTTCAAGCCAGAGAAACCTGGGGTTCAAACATGGGAAGGCAGATTCATGAAGGGGCACATATTCCCTTTCAAGGAGAGTCTTCCTAAGAACCTGCATGGTAAGAAAGAGTTCACAACTGGAAGGAACTCCATCCAGTTTGTTGTCAACTTCATTGGTGCCACTTCCCATAGTTGTCTGACAGGAAGGGAGGGATAGGGATTTATGTGGTGGCCAATCTCTTACCCATCCCCTTGAGTCATGTCTGAGCTTGTTTACTGGCAAAGCTTTTCATTTGGATTTGGTGTGTTGTGTGCTTTGCCTACCACTGCAGGTAGAAACAGAATGTATAGCTGCTTTGTATCACTGGCCTGATCGAGAATTAAGAAGGCATATTATGGGGTTTTTTCACTGAGTAAAGTGCCATGCACATATAAGGCATTATTTTAATAAAAATAATGATTTATTAATTATAGCAAATCCTTAAATATATTGGAATCTCTTTGGCACCACAGCTCCATCAGGGCACAACATATTTTGTCACCTACAATTGCTGACAGCTCTTTCTGCCTAAAATTGATTGCATGCCCAGTTGAAGGAGAGGAGGGAAAAAGCATTTACTCCTTTTTGTTTTGAACAAAATCAAACAAAATTGAAAAATATTAGATTACCTCTCTCCTGCAAATCAAGTCACAGAATATGAGGAAGAGTGTAGAGGTTGTCCATGCAGACATTTTGATGTTCTGCCAAGTCAAAGAGTAATATAATTTGCTTGAAAGGAGAAGTCAGGAAAATTGCTTTTTGTCTATTGTTGTTTTGTTTTGCAATATGCTATTCTATATTCATTACTTTATATGTTTGCCAAGCTGTGCAGCTTGGTTGACTTGTCATTTGTGGGCATCTCTGTGCTCATCCTTTGAATGCATAACACAGAAGAGAAAGTGCTATTACACTTAAATTTGTGAACAAGATGAAAACTGCACATCTTGATTCCTGAATAAGTTAATGTTGCATGTAGAGCAAGACTTCTTTAGGCACCATCATCCACCCTCTGGAGTCAGTCAACCATCCACCTTGACTCTATTCTTTTGCAGCTTTTCTACAGGGATAACTGTGAATACATCAACATGGAATTCTGAAAGACCAGTAAATGTACTATACTGGGAGCTTCTGAGACTTTGAGCCTACTATGTCTGATATAGTGGCTAAAGGTTGAATCCTATCCAACTTTCCAGCACTGATACAGCCATGGCAAAGGAATGTGTGCTGAATCCTGCAGCAAGGAGGGGCAGTCATGGAGGCATTTGTACCTTTACCTCAGGGCTGCATCGGCACCAAAAAGTTGGATAGGCCCTAAATCTGATGGGGAGTAAGTCACCTACAAAAACTCAGAAATGAACTCATCTTTCAGATGCCACAGAATGCTTTTGTTATTTTTGCTGCACCATATTCACATGGCTCCCCTTCCGATCATCACCCAGAGACATTGTGCCCCCAAGTTTTACATATAATTCTAGCACATTTTGACACCTTATAGCCTTCCAATAGTCAGTACCAGTCAAGCCAATCAAACCAAAAAGAGTTAGAAAAATCGTGTTTAAGAGGAAAAGCCACTGTGAGTCAGCGTGGCTTACGAGACAGATGATTACATATCGATCTGGGCGAGGGGGTTTAAGTACTGCTCCTGTCCCATGACAGGAGTAGTACTTAAACCCCTCTCTCAGATTCATGGGTAATCATCATACTAGTTTGTGACTATTATAATTTTATATCTAATGCTGCTGCTACAAGAGCTTTAAAGATCAGAGAGATTCCAAAGTCTAAGAAGAAACTGAGGCTATCTGCACAACAGGGTGATTTGTTTGCTTGTCACATTTGTTGCCACCCCAGACTACATGGGACTATCTACTTTAATGCTCGCAGCAACCATGTGTGAAGTTGAGCTGAGCTAACAGTGACTTGCTCAGGGCCACCCAGTAATCTTCATAGGCAAGTGGGGATTTGGTGTGTGATTTTCCATAATGAAACCCTACACTCTGCCCACTACATCATACTAGCTCCCAGCTCTGCTACAGCATGGCAAAGAAGTCCTGTAATAATT
The DNA here is from genome assembly GCF_035046505.1 of Tiliqua scincoides. Taxonomy (NCBI): domain Eukaryota; kingdom Metazoa; phylum Chordata; class Lepidosauria; order Squamata; family Scincidae; genus Tiliqua; species Tiliqua scincoides. The sequence continues at coordinate 234,104,855 of NC_089821.1, forward strand.
CAAAGGGCTGGGAAATGTTGCTACAATCAAAGTGGACACCCTTGCTCAGCGGGCAATGTACATTGTATAAGAACATAAGAAGAGACCCACTGGATCAGGCCAAAGGCCCATCTAGTCCAGCTTCCTGTATCTCACTGTGGCCCACCAGATGCCCCAGGGAGCACACGAGATAGCAAGATACCTGCATCCTGTTACCACTTCCTTGCACCTGGCATTCTGAGGTATGTGTTGTATTGGGTTGTATTGGCAACCTTCAGTCTCGAAAGACTATGGTATCGCGCTCTGAAAGGTGGTTCTGGCACAGCGTCTAGTGTGGCTGAAAAGGCCAATCCGGGAGTGACAATCCCTTCCACACCGGGAGCAAGTGCAGTCTGTCCCTGGTCTGTCTCCCTGGCTATGGGCCTTCCTTCTTTGCCTCTTAGCCTCAGACTGTTGGCAAAGCGTCTCTTCAAACTGGGAAAGGCCATGCTGCACAGCCTGCCTCCAAGCGGGCCGCTCAGAGGCCAGGGTTTCCCACTTGTTGAGGTCCATCCCTAAGGCCTTCAGATCCCTCTTGCAGATGTCCTTGTATCGCAGCTGTGGTCTACCTGTAGGGCGCTTTCCTTGCACGAGTTCTCCATAGAGGAGATCCTTTGGGATCCGGCCATCATCCATTCTCACGACATGACCAAGCCAACGCAGGCGTCTCTGTTTCAGCAGTGAATACATGCTAGGGATTCCAGCACGTTCCAGGACTGTGTTGTTTGGAACTTTGTCCTGCCAGGTGATGCCGAGGATGCGTCGGAGGCAGCGCATGTGGAAAGCGCTCAGTTTCCTCTCCTATTGTGAGCGAAGAGTCCATGACTCGCTGCAGTACAGAAGTGTACTCAGGACGCAAGCTCTGTAGACCTGGATCTTGGTATGTTCCGTCAGCTTCTTGTTGGACCAGACTCTCTTTGTGAGTCTGGAAAACGTGGTAGCTGCTTTACCGATGCGCTTGTTTAGCTCAGTATCGAGAGAATGAGTGTCGGAGATCGTTGAGCCAAGGTACACAAAGTCATGGACAACCTCCAGTTCATGCTCAGAGATTGTAATGCAGGGAGGTGAGTCCACATCCTGAACCATGACCTGTGTTTTCTTCAGGCTGATTGTCAGTCCAAAATCTTGGCAGGCCTTGCTAAAACGATCCATGAGCTGCTGGAGATCTTTGGCAGAGTGGGTAGTGACAGCTGCATCGTCGGCAAAGAGGAAGTCACGCAGACATTTCAGCTGGACTTTGGATTTTGCTCTCAGTCTGGAGAGGTTGAAGAGCTTTCCGTCTGATCTGGTCCGGAGATAGATGCCTTCTGTTGCAGTTCCAAAGGCCTGCTTCAGCAGGACAGCAAAGAAAATCCCAAACAAGGTTGGTGCAAGAACACAGCCCTGCTTCACTCCACTTCGGATGTCAAAAGGGTCTGATGTGGAGCCATCGAAGACAACAGTGTATTGGGTTAATAACACAGATACCGTGATGACAGCAAAACTCTAGCAGGCGTTGGCCATTTTCGTTCATCTTCCCAGTGCCGAACTGACCTAAGCAAGTGGGCCACGAACTGTTATCAGCACCAACTCTAGCATTGAAATCGCCGAGGATGAACAATAGCTCTTTTACAGGGATCTTCTTGATAGTGGTGGCCAGGTCATCGTAGAATTTGTCTTTGGCTTCTGCTGGAGACGACAGAGTCCCAATGCGGAAGGGATTGTCACTCCCGAATTGGCCTTTTCAGCCACACTAGACGCTGTGCCAGAACTACCATCCAGAGCGCGATACCATAGTCTTCCGAGACTGAAGACTGAACAACTTGGGTTAATAAGCACTTTGGTCAAAAGTGTAGGAGAGGAACAAGTTCCAGTCAAGGTAGCATAGGTACAAAATGTGTCTACTGTTTGGACAGCTTACCAATACCAGCTCTACTACACTGTATAAAACAGCACGATCCTATGTATGTCTACTCAGAAGTAAGCCCCATTGAGTTCCATAGGACATGTAGCGCAATCCTAGCTGCATGTTGGGCCAGCACAAGTCCCTTGCACCGGCCCAGAAGGGACCCTCAGGAGTCAGCAAGGCTGGTGTGCAGAGGTGCGCTGGCCTGCAGAGGCTGGAATAAGCCTCCACACCGACGGAGGGAGTGAGTGCTGCATTGGCCGGGCTCGCAAGACTCTGGGTTGGGTGGGGAAGAAGCGGGAGGAAGGGCGGATGGTGTTCCGGGATGGGAGAGGGTGGGTGGCCCCAGGGCGAGCGGGGAGGGAGTGGGAGGCGGGGCTGTGATCCAGCAGTTTATGCCGTATCCCAACCCCTGTTCCTGAGGAACCTGAAGCAGCTTCAAGCCGCTCCGCTCTCCTCAGACTTGTGCTACCTCAGGAGGTGGTGCGAGTCCGAGGAGATCCATAGGGGCCAGGTTACCTTACCAAGAGGTAAGGGGAAAAGTTTCCCCTTACCTCTGGTTGAGCCACTTTGGGCTCCTATTCTGCGCTGGATACAGTGCAAGCCTCTTGGTTTGCCTGTTCAAGCGCAGGATAGGATTACGCCCTTAGTCCCAGATAAGTGTCAGCACAATCCTATTTGCGATGGCACATGGGCTGGGAGTGACAGCACAATTAGTTGGTGAACACAGGAGCACACCAACAACTGCTGGAACCCCCATGGAGCAGGTAAGTTAGTGGAATAGGCACTATGAGGTATTCTAGGCAGGATCAGGGTAGGGATCAGGGATGTGACAAGAGCAGACTGGGGGTGGACATCAGTGGCAGCTGTGAAGCCAATATCCTATGCTTCTGGCCTGGGCTCGAAACACGCCCTTAGACCAACTCAGATTTATGCCAACCAAAGAGCAGGCACAGATCCAAATAGGCCTGTTTGGTACAAGCCAGCATCAGAGCAGGAAAGTTAAAAAGCTTTTTACTTGCCTCTCTGTCGCTGTCTGGTACTTGGCTAGCCAATCGCATGCAGCGGAGTCCGTATGAGTGCCGCTGCACACTCTGGACCTGCCCAGGATAGGATTGAGTTGCATAGATAGGATTGCAGTCACAGTCACTTATTTTCTATATGGCCTTGAATTAAACTTATCTATTTACTAAAGTTCCAATACTGAACTGCATGGCACAGGGTTCTAAGAGTCGCTAGTCTCTCATCTTACAATCAGATGTAGTCTTGGTTTTGTGCTGCTATGCCAAAGTAGGAGTTCATGAAGCTGATTAATTTTAATCCATGTTAAAAATAAAACACTAAAACCTTCATATTCCAGCTACACTTTTACCATTTATGAGTTGCTGACATGGGGCACCCTCCTTTTCCCATCAGGCCATCTCTCTGGCCTGTCATCTCTGCTGACTGTATATTTCTCCATCTTTCCCACTGACTATCTCCTTTCACTGTATATTTTTTTTTGCTCCCCCCCCCCCATATTTCCATTTGCTTCCACCCGGCTCTCATCTTATGCTGCTCCCAGTTCATTCCTTGTCTCCTTTACTGCAGCTCCCCTGCTGCTGTGCTCAGCATGTGCAGCTCGACATAGTGAGACTGATAAAATTTTTATTCTCCAATCAGAAATTTTCCCAAATTGAATCTTGAGCCTCGCACACACAGTGCAGAGCAGCAAAGCCAAAAAAATAAAAAAGCATGTACACACATACCAGACTCCATTCAGCCGCTAATGGAAGTATGCTTGCAACTGAAATGCCAGTCAATGAATCGAAGAGTCGAAAGATTTGAATGAAACCTGCTTCCAGTATCACAGATGATGCATGTCTAACTGCTGAAAGGTTCCTGGGAAGTGCTCAGCCGTCTGATTGATTTCAGCAATCTAACCAGGATGCCTTGGCACACAAAGAATCTTCATGCTAATATTAACAACCACTAATGATGCATGTTCCTACCATCACATAACAGATGAGAGAACAAAACCTTCAAAAGTGCTTACTCCATGCAATGTATTCATTACACGTAGAGACTGTGTAGTGTGCTTGCATGGCAAGATCAAAATGGAAATATAGCTAGTGGCTGAAGAAAAACTGCATTTTATGAAAAAGGGTGCCTTGGGTACTCTTCCAGGATATAGACAGTTTCCTCAAGAATGCAAAGGTTTCAGGGCATGGCATCAAATGTATCATAATTAGAATTAGCCCCTGTCTCAGCTTTGGTGACTTTCATGTATCAAAGAAAGAAAGTGAGCTCAAAACAAGGAGTCATACCATAATTCAACACAGACAAATAAGGAAACTGGAGTGATGGGCAGGGGGTGGAGTGCATGTGTCACTAGCATGGCACATTATTGTGCCAGTATTAATGCATTTTATCGGAGACAAAACTGGCCCATGGAGATTCTAGGTGGGGATGATCCAAAACTGAATTTATGAAAGCTGCAGAAAGGTATAACATAGAAACCAGTTGAAATGGACTGCTGGTATTAATTCTGCCATGGAGTTCGTTCACACAAGAACCGGCAACTCAGATGTATGCTTGGGAAGAAGTACAGTATTGTGCTCACAAACATGATTTCCCTAAAACTACTCATGAAGTTTTGACATTTTTCTGCCCTTAGCAGCACTTCCCAGATTACATTCCACTGGACAAGAAAGAGGGTAACACACATACAGTAGATCACATCATGTTGCATTTGTTCACTGACAATATACAGCAACAGACATTACCTGACATTCACTGGTTTGACAGAAGCTCATGTCATATGTGCTTACCCTCAGGTGAAAAGTAGGAGGTTAGATAAGGCTACAACAGGAGAACTAGTCTTTAAGAAGCTTTCTGTAAGGAGGAGGGCTTGAAAAGTGTATTTAGTGGCAAACTGTAGCAAAATGACATCACTTGATTTCTAGTACATATGAACTTCTCCCAATATGTGCATACAAGATACTACAAGAACCAAACCCTAATCTCTTCTATTTGCATTATCTCAGGCAGGAGGCAGACCTGTATGGGAGACATATTTATTTACTCCAGATACTTATATCCTGCCTTTCCTCCTCCAACAGAGAGCTTCCCACACTGTTTTAATTCTTAAAATAAAAATTATAACAAAAAAGTCACAGAATTAAGAAAATTTAGAGTAGATTTTGTGCCTCTTTTGTCAGGTTTTGCTACATTAATATGCTTGAGATGATTTCATGGCCTTGCTGCTTAACTGTCTTAGGGCTGGGCTGTTCTTTGTTTGCTGAACTCTAAATTTTCCTAATGAACTTCTAGGCTGCCATGAATGGCAACTAATGGAATTGCTCCCAGATGCTCCCTAATCAGCCTCTAATACCAACTGGCCTCTGGCAGGGCACCTGAGGAGGAAATGCCTCTACAGACACTTCCTCCATTTTCCTCTCCTTGGAGTCCAACATGGCCACAAGATGCTGCCCATCCTCCCAAGTAGCACTAGGTACAGATCTCTATCTGAATACCACAATGTACAGCCAGTCTGTCTTCTGAGAACAACTTCTGCAAAGTACCAGCCTCCATATCTGAACTCCTACACCCAGTTTTTCATGTACAAAAGTCACTGTGGGGAAAGATTCTCAGATATCATTAATCAGTGCATTTAATGAATGCTGTAGCAATAAACATCTATATATTAACAGCACCAATCTCAAGAACTGCAGCTTCTAATGTCTTTGAAAAACAGTCACAATCTACACCATGAAAAATTTAATTGCTCTTTAATTACCAGTTAGCTGAATAGCATGAGATATGCATGCCTTCAGTTTTTAATAGCTTCTGCCTTTTCCAGCAAATTGAGGAAAGAAATAATGGATGCCTTGAGTATGTTTTACCTTCTGCTTGTACTAAAATTAAAAAAGGAGGAGGGATGGAATTTAAAAAAAACTAGAAAATCAAAATTCTTATGGATTGGTTGAAGTCCGGGAGGAACCTTAGCAATGACAACTGCTGCAGCGCTCATGTCAGCAGCAAGCCAATGCTGAACTGTGCCTCTTTGGCCAGGCTTTGTTACATTAACATGCTCTGAGGTGACTTCGTGGCCTTGCAAATTAACTGACTCAGGGCTGTACTCTGTTTGCTAAAGTCTGTTTATAATAATTTAAGCGTGCATTTCATATCAGTTTCCAGGTGTTCCTCTTAAGAATGCTCAGTGAATAGCAGCTGCACACAATACTGTACACACACACACAAATAGATGATTAAAATAGACATACGGCTCACTAGAATTTGTAAACAAAGTTACTTCAAGCATTATAAAAGTGTGACGTGGTGGTCAGAGTATTGAACTAGGAGTAGAGAGACCAAGATTCAAATCCCTACTCAGTCACAAAGCTGAGCTATAATCCTATTCCCTACTCTGGCTGCTCTTAACCCTTGAAAAAGCTCCAGTAGCATTATGTACAGCCACTATTAAAGCCCCCCTGTCAGTAAATAGCAGCTGGATTCAGATCCTCCACATATTGGGATATAGGGGTGTCCAAACTTTTTGGCAGGAGAGCCACATCATCTCTCTGACAGTGTGTTGGGGGCTGAGAAAAAAGAATTAATTTACATTTCAAATTTGAATAAATTTACATAAATGAATATGTCAGGCCTTTGGCATCCCAGGCCCTGAATTGTTGTAAGCCAGGATGTGGCAGGAGGGGCCTTGATGTCCAGGCCTGGTATGAAATGCTAATTAAAGGAACAGCAGCAGCACTGTATCTGTATGCTGATGAAATCAGCTGCACCTGTTGCAGGTGGGAGTCATGTGACTTGGGGAAAGGTGTGTGTTGAGTCATGTAGGCTATGGAGGAATGGTGCAAGGCACCACTGGACAGCCAATCAGAGTGGGTCACAAGACTGTCTTGTGACTATGAGGTCGCCCTACTCTGATTGGCTGGCCCCGGTATATATGAGGCAAGCACAGACACCAAGGTGTGGGTTGTTGTGGTGGAGTTTCTGCATGCCCTGCTGCTGGTTTGTGTACTGATTTAGACTGCCTTCTTGTGACTGTGACCTGCTGTATCCTGACTTCTGAATCGTTTGACTGACTACTCTTCTGCCTGCTCCTTTTACCAATACCTGCTTCTGCAACAAACAAGCCTGTATCTGCTCCTTTGGCTCTGTTCGGGATTGCCAGCTTCTTGTGCTGTCTTCCTATGTTCCCGTGCCACTTTGCTATCGGGAAAGCAAGGGCTATCCTCCCCTACTAACCTGACAAATATATTAGAGATGGAACTTATATGAATGAATGAAGGTCTTGCAATAGCTCATGGCCTATAAAAGGTCTTGCACAACGCAAGGCTGGCCTTTCCTTTGCTGCTACTGCTGCATCACAGATGTGAAACAGCAAGCAGTGGAGGGAGCTCTTGTCCCACAGCTCACACTGAGAGCAGTTGCATCGGGCCAGTGTGGGCACCAGCAATTCTCTGGAGGGCTCCCTGCAGGCTGGATTGCACAGCTTGTCACAGAAGCACTTGCCTGCACCTGCTGTGTGCTCCAGGTAGGGGGAGGGAAGGGGATTCAGTTGAAGGGGATTCAGTCGAAGCCCACTTACTGAGGGCACCGCTAAACCTGGAGCCTGAGTACAGCTGTAGTATTCCAACGCTTTAACTCCAAGTGATTAGAAGCTAGAAGGAAGTTCCTCCAGTTCCCCTATATTCACAATTTTGTGCATGTCTTCTATGTTATGCAGGTATAAGAATTGTTGTTACAGGCTCCACAGCCACAATTCACACTTCTGTCAAACAAGACACACTTTGTTTTCCCTATTCTAGTCTGCATTAAGATACATTCTGCATTAAAAAGCATGGCAGCATGATTCATAAGCTCTTATTGCAATGGTTCCCTAATTGTTGGGACCGTGACACCCCCATGCATTGCATTTGCAGTGAGCAGTTCCCAGAAGTGACTGGCGATGATGTCATTGCCAGTTACCTCTGGGTTTGGAGGCTCAAAACACCTCCACAAACAATGGTAGGAGGCGGGGGGCAGGAGGGCTTTCCCTAGCGCAAGGCTTTTGTGCTTTGGAGCTCTTCTCGCCACGCCAAGCCTCCAACCACTGTTTGCAGTGGCACAGTGCAGTCTCCCTGCCTGGGCGGTAGGCTGCTCTGACGCCCCAGTCAAGGCCTCGTGACACCCCACAGCATCATAATGCACAGTTTGGGAACTGCTACCTTGTTTGTGTATAGGCGCATATTTAAGAATTGTCTATACTTGGAGGAGCTCATGATGGGGTTTCTAAAATTATCATTGATATGGGCTTGCCTCGTGATTAGAAAGAACCCACCCCAGAACAGTGAATCATTCAGAGAAGGAATTCTCTGAGCAATTCTGCTTTGTCTTTGCTTCAAGAGTAACAGATTGAGGCCACAACAGCCCATGCAGAGTCCTGGCAGGCTTTCACACACCTAGTGAAGGCTGAATGGTGGGAGGCAAAGTCAAAACAGTGGATCATTCAGACACACAGCAGATAGCCTCCTCTGTGGTGGGTGTGTTGGAGCTTTTAACTATTTAATCAATTTATTTCTCATATGCTACTTGGACTTCTCTTACAGTACACAACTTAGGAATTACCAATTTACCTCCTAACTACAAATATGACTAGCACTTGAGAAGTAAGAGAACTTTCACAATCACATTAAGGACACTTTAAGGTCTGTAAACGTTGAAGTCAAGACAATGTAGAAGGAAACAATTTTAAAATGAATTATTAGAATAGATAACACTGTCGTTCCTATTCTGTTTAAAAGTATAGGGAATTCAGTTATTTTTGTGTCACTTCTGAAAAGTCTCAGAGAAGTAGGTACAGAAATGAAACATGACATAAACACATTCTCTTTCTCTTTGCCTGTGTCTATTTAACTCAACATGATTATTCTTAGTGTTCAACTTTGTAATGGGCAGTGTGGTGTTGCAGTACTAAGAAACATGGAATTGCATCAGAATAGATGGATGTAACTAATCTGGCAAAAGAATGGATGAAACACTCCACAGAATATTTGAGAATGACATGAAGAGTAATTATCAAAAAACAGAGACTGCCACCATGGATTTAGAAAAGTAAGCATCTGCCAAACTAATCTGCTCAACCTTCATCAAGAAGCTAAAGACAAAGTGGGAAATGACACCACATACGAAAATGAATATAGATGTATTTGATAAACAGAAGAAAGGAGTAAAACATGCAATTAGACAAATGTGAAGGAGTTTCTGATGCTTCAACATGCTCTGAGTGGAGGAAGTAAAAACCTCAGCCCTAGTAAGAAACCAAAACCTGTTCAGGCGATACCTGCAGTGGAGCCACTACAATATTGGAATTGCTATGAATTATCCAAACAGCAGGAGCTGCAAAAGGGTATGAGTTTATAGAAAGAAAGGAATAGTCATAAGGAGGAGGAGGAGACCAGTCTGGTGAACCAGCAAAAGGAAATCAATGATACATATAATCTGAAAAAACTGCTGAGGATTCATTCTGACCCTATTAGAACAGTTTAAAAATAAATCTCTATCCTTTGTAAATATGATGAAAGAGATTTTTTTTTCTGAAGTCCCCTTTTGAAGCAACAATACATTTCAGTCTCATTTGTACCAGTGGCTTTTTTTTTTCCAGATAATTAGGAATTATTTGTAGTTCTGAATATATAGGACTAACTTAGTGGGGCACTACATGAGACACACACACACACACAGGTAATTTAGATAATGGAGCTTTGATTGCAGAGAGCCGAGCCCTTTTTTACATACAGCTTATGTAAGCAGACTGTTCTTTGGCACCATGATTAACCACAGCAAGGCTCCTGACCTAAGAACTTCAAAGCAGGCAGTGTGAAAAATGTAAAGCAGCTTGTGAATGGAGGAATAAAGGTGGAGCCTATTAACAAAATAGGCTGCAGCCTGACACTTGGGGCTGGAAGGAAACTAAGGCAGCTGTTATCAATCCCCTCCCCTCCACTCCTTCGCCTCTGCTCTGTACTCAGCCCTCAGGTTGCCAGCTGTCCCGCTTCTTTCACAGGTGGGATGCTGAGCTTTTAAGAGTCCAGTCCCATGCATTTCTATTCAGAAGTAAGTCCCATTGTAGTCAATGGGGCTTACTCCCAGGAAAGTGTGGATGGTAGCCTAAATCTCATGCTTTGCTTGCTGGGAAAACTTGCTTGCTGGGCTGTTTTGTTTCCATAGGCTGGAGCACCATAGCCTGCACCATCTCAGTCTGAAGGGGGGGAATTCGGCAAACACACCCTGGGTTTTTTAAAGCAATCTCCTCTGTTGCTACAGCACCTGCACCTGTGTGTGTGTGAGTGAGAGTGAGAGAGAGAGAGAGTTCCACCTTGCTGCACATGCTCTGACTACAGAGGTTTTCCGCCCCCCTTCCCCTCTTAGCCTCTATGCTGCCTCAGGGGCTCCAGGAGTCTGACTGTTCCTTCGAAAGGGTAACCTCTTCCATGGCTCCAGAGCTATTTCCCTGCCTGGGTGAGGAAGAACCTTTTTGCAGTGTTTTGGGCTGACTTGGAATGGAGCAGACCAGTGCAGGGCAAAGGAGTGTTTGACTTGCAGTTTTCCCCACCCCATTCACACTGAGACAAATCCCCTTGCCCTTGGTTGAGCCTCTGGCTGCCTGAAACTTGTGCTGGATATAGCACAGGTATGCTGGCCTGCCTGTACTAGCACAAGTTAGAATTGCGACCTTAGTTAGCCACCTTGAATGGCTTTGGCCAAAAAGATGGGCTATAAGTATTTTAAATAAAGAAGCCAGCCTCCTTCTCACCCTAGAAAAATCATCTGCCAGATAATCGTAATAAGAATATGTATGAAAAATGGCTCTCAAGTTGGCAACAGTATTTGTTTGTGGAACCGGTAACAGGGCAACAAGTGCAAACTGAGGAAATATAAAGGGGAAGACCACTGGTCTTATCAGCAAATCAGAATGCAGTGCATTACATATGAGAAGTCTTAAGAGCTCCAGGGTATATAACCTCACAATGGTATTACTTGCCAGCAGTTTCATGAGGAATAGCTTTGTGTTACCAAGCATTATGGGCCATTAAGAAAAGAGCAGTGTTGAGGCAAACATTGCATTTTAGACCCTATGGCCTTATATTTTTTTTAAGGTGCTACTGTTTAGAGAAGTCCCCATATGGTACATATCTGTAGCCAACATTTGCATATGCTGGAGTGGTTATGGATGGTACTTCTGGGAACCCTGTGGCTTATAAGGCAAAATTAAAAGTAAAGAAGAAAAACTGGTCTCTTGAGAACATACTGCTAGCTGGCTAGACTCAAGCAAGAAAAATACATGGCCATATACTGTGGAATTTTTTTTAGTAACTCTTTTAAACAATGTTGGAGCTGTATCAGACCAAAGAAACTGGGGGAAAGCACTCACTGTAACAAACTCAAAGGTGTCTGATCTGTGATGATATAGATAATTCCCATGTAACCATTTGTAGTCACACAAGTGTTTTGGAATAACAGCCCATGGTTACATATACAGGAAAAGTGCTCACACAAATTAATCAATCTCCTGCCTGTTCTTAGATGATTGCATAAGGCGAGGCTGGATTCCTGGAACGAATTCAGGGAGTAGTCAATCATGTGTCAGGCATGAAAGATGTACATCATCTACAGCATCTCTGCCATTGCTGAAACATACATCATGGTATTTGTTGGCCCAAATTTTTATTTTATTTTATTTTAAAACAGAAATTAACAAACACAAACTCAGAAGAGTAAAAACTAAAAAAGAAAGCAGATATTGAAAGTTGTGTAGCAAGTGAGAGTTCTAAATCTGAATTACTTTGTCCTACTACAAAATCATATAATATATTAATGGTGCAATCCAGAGGTATCCAAGGGCCAGCACAAGGGAGGGTTGCAAGCGTGCTGTAAGGCACATTTGCGCCTGCTCGAGATGAAGTCGGGCTGACGCTCAGAGGTGCACCAGCCTGTGGAGGCCGACACCAGCCTCCACACTGGCTTCCTCCGCGAGTCTTGTGTCGGCCCGGCTGGGTCAATGCAAAGCTCTGGGGTGGGTGGGAGGGAGGCGGGAGGGAGGCGTTCTTGGGCGGGGGGAGGGTGAGCAGCGGGCCACCCTGGGGGTAGGCGGGTGGGGAGCAGGAGGTGGGGCTAAGATCTGGCAGTTTGTCAGATCCCAACCCCTATTCCCGGGGAGATCGGAGCGCAAGTCCAAGGAGACCCATTGGGGCCAGGGCGCCTTATTCAGGGGTAAGAGGAAATGTTCCCTTGCCTCTGGTTGAGCCGCCTTGGGTCCCTATCCTGTGCTGGATACAGCGCAAACCTCTTGGCTTGCCTGTTCCAGTGCAGGGTAGGATTGTGCCCTAAGTATGATATCATAAACAATCTATTGATTATTTCTAGAATACATTTTCAACAGAAGATTTTATCTCTATATCAATTATTTACTAATCAAATTCATAATTCATTAGACCAATTTTCCCCTTCACACGCAAGAAGTCCATGAATGGTTTCCAATTGTCCATTAAAGTCTTTACTGACTTCTCTTTAAGTAAAATTGTTTGTACTTTTCAGCTAAGTTCAATAACTTTATCCACCATTCTTCATCAGAAGGTATCTCGGAACCTTCCAATACTTTGCATACAATATTCTTGCAGCAGTTGTCATATATAAAAATATAGTTTCAAAATCTTTCTGAATCCAATCAACGAATATTCCCAACAAAACGGGCCGAATTTGTTAGGTTATTTATGAATTAAAGAGAGAAGATTTTTTTTTTTAATGACAAGCTGCAAGCAACTAGAAGCATATTAGGCCTCTAAAGGCTGCCATTTCCTAGAGGATGAAGTACCGAAAGTCTCCTACAGTGCACAGAATGCCTTTGAAGTAGAGAAAAATAATATATTTGGACAGTCATATAAGACACTTAATTATTCATACATTCTCATTTCATATGTTGTATCTTTTTCCTGTGCTTATACTAGCCTCTGTAGATAAGGATAATGTTCTTTTAAAAATTCCATTTCCTTTGTTATCCCTAGAACTTTTGCTAGACAAAAGTATGTTTCATTATCATGATTAGACCATAAAAAGAAAGTATAATAATAGGTGACTTGGGAGTAGAGGCCCCTCTGTCAACACTGAGTCAACAATTTAAATGTCAGAATCACATAAGGATTATTGATAGCTACGTTGTTGAGCATATGCTGGAGCCTGATGGGACAAATCTGTCTGTTAACATGTGCCCTTCCCCTTTCAGTGAATCAAAATATGTAAAGCTGATATATTGTACAATTATCTCTTACAAATAATACTACACTGGAAGAAAACCTTTTGTCTATTGCAGTGGTTCTCAAACCATCAGAGAGAGCTTGAGAGCCTGTAAGTTCTTGGGGAGCAGGGGAGGGGGGAAGAAAGCGACACGATCCCCAGGATCACTTTGCTAAGGGATGCAGGGACTAGGATGTACTTCCCAGTTCTTGCAGCAGTGTCCTGGGGGTGTGCTGCATGACCGTCTGCAGGGCTCCCCAGCCTGCTAAAAGTGAAAGCGCAGTGATCGTGCTCCACCTCTGCAAAACCAGAAGAAGAGCGCGATTGCTGTGCTTTCATGCAGCCCTGCTATGGAGGGTCGCGCAAGGCTCCCCGCACCCCTGAGAGGCTGCTGCAGGGACTGGTGAGTGCATCCTAGTCCCTGCAGCCCCCTTAGTAACACAATCTTGGGGATTGTGTCGCTGCCTCCCCCTTGCCCCCACCCCTTAAGGGAGCAAAGGCCAGGGTCCTCAGGTTGGACGCCCCAGTTTGAAAAGCCCTGGACTCTTTGATATTCTCTATTGAATAAGCTAGTCATAGTGATCGGGCATGACAGTTCACAGATATTTAAACATATTTTGATTCACTTACAGACACATGTAAATGGACATCTATTTATAATCAAACATATGCACACATTTGTACACCAGTTCTTATCACTTATCCAGGTCTCCACTGACACGACAATATCACCATATGCTTTCCTACACAGTGTCCTCTTTTTCCCCAATCTGTTTGCATCTTAACCTACCACCACCTTGGTTTTTGGCTGGCATTTCTGGGAGCCATGTAGGACTTCACTCTGCAGGGGATAAGGTCAGGCTGAAATCTTAGGAAAGGTCATGCTAATTAAGAGCCATTGCACGGAAGGAAGGTTGGAGCCTATGGGACATCTGTGAGTGTCCTTTATGGGACATCTGTGAGTCTTGGAAATCTGGGTGCTCCATTCCGACAAATTGCTGCAAGCATAAGTCCTGCTGCAACATAAATTAAGTTTCAAACTGCACAGTGACCAGATCACCCAGACAATCTTTTCAGATTCTTATGCCAAGAAGTCTCTCCCATCAACAACTAGAGCCTTTGTGCAACTTCTTCAGTTGGGGAGTAATGGAGCCTTTTGTGTGCTCCTGGAAGGAAACTTCTGCTTCATACCTAAAGAGAAGCTCTAAACTCCTTTTTTTACCCAGTAATGCTTTTGTTTCCTTTATATGAAGTCCTATAATTGTTCCTACTCTGGAAGCAGAACTTTGGGTCATCCTTTTCCCCAGCAAAGATATCCACGCCTTGCTTTGAGTAAAACACAGACTCACTAAGGTATTGACAACAAGGAGGGATGGGTTATAGTTGGGTGGCTGCAGAGGATGCTTCAATTCCATACAAAGTCAGTGAGATTGGGGTTAGCAAAAGTCCACTCAGTCACTTTGAAGCCACTGTTTTGCTCTGAGAAATCATTCCATAGATGTCTACACCCAGCAGAGAATGACTTCTTGTTAAAAAGCCTACTAAAATCTAAAGCTTAAATGCACAATGCAATGCTTTTCCGAAACTGAAGCTCCTTAGGGATCCACAGTTCTGAGTCCCCTGTTTATACAGGTTCAAACAGAGATTCAGCTAATGAAAGAGATACATGCTGAGCACTTTCATGAAATCAGTCTGCTTTACAATTTCCATCTGCTCTTAAATGCTTCCCAGCAAACATATTTCCATTGCCCTGTCCTAAACACACTTAGGCTGCTGACAGATTAATGCTTACTTCACTTGAGGTATACATTCTTGGGTTCTTACACATGTTCTTATAAGGAAATGGAATTCAATAAGCACTTAATCACAAGTTTGGGTAATGTAATTGTATTGAAAACAATGCTTTAACTTTGCTTTGGTATCAGACTGAGGTATCTCTGTATAAACCATTGCTGTCACCAGTGCTGGATGGCTTGAGGAAACTGTGTAGCTTTTATAAAGCTGATTAAACAGTCTACTGTATATTTGCCAAGGATCTCTAATGAATCAAAAATGCAAAGATAGGGAAAATTTAGAAGTCACCAAATACATTGTGGCATAATTTATTTTTGCCTGTTGAATCTGTTTTAATAGAATGACAGTAGAATGGATGTTAATAGACCCCAAATTTATTATTAGATTTAGGGCCACTTTAAGAAAGTGGGTAGATGCATTTTGCACTAGTTTCTGCTTCTGAGTAGTCTGGAATGTCAACTGACAAGCCTTTTATTTTCACGCACAAGATGTGTGACATGTATACACTGGGTGTATACACTGGTGGCACTGGGTGCTTGCCAAGAGAACATGACCCAGGCCAGTAACATGACTCAGGAACAAGACTAATGACAGGAGCCCTCAGGTCAGCAGACCAAGGAGGCAGCCTTGGACAATTCCATGAGCAAAACCACATGTTGATCCTATGAATAATAGCTACTTCCTAGAAGCTTCCTAACCTGAAGAAAACAAGTTTTAGCAACAAAAAAAGAAGGATCCTCAACCCTAGCTACCATGACTAACTCCACAGCCAGATTCAACCAAGAAGCCATGCTAATAAAGCATGTGGCTCCTTCAGTTAGTGCACACACCCTCAGCTAGGTGCAAGAATGATGGAAGGACCCATTTAGGACCAGGGTAAACCATCAAGAGCTGTCCTCACACGCAGAAGATCCCATAGATTAAAAGCTTATGGGATGAAAAAACAAACCTGGTTCACAGCCCACATATCTTCTTTCCTCATTCTTCCTTTTGTTGTTTGTTAACACATTGCTGCTGCATAAAGCTACCCCCATTCTTGCTGTAATCCAAGGACCACTGTGCTAAGCCAGTAGCCAGGATCAGTAAACCCTGCTCTTTCCCCTTGCTTCTCTCCTTGACTGCAGTCAAAACTGGTGAGCCAGTGTAGGCTGGATAGTCAACTTATGGGCTACATCACAACTCCCCCTCCCCGAAAAGCAGCTCTGTTCTATTACCCTGCATCCCTTCTGAAAGCCAGATAAGGTTACTACCTCCCTCAGGGAGTTGCTTTAAGAGACCTCTTTCTGCCTCTCAAGCCCTGCTTTCAACCAGGAGAATTCCTGATCTTGGCACCCTCACCCAGCAACTTCTACAACACAATGCAATCCATCCAACAGAAATGAATAGGTAATCTTGGTCCTAGTTGCAGCCTTGCCATTGACATACAAACTCGCCTCTATTTTTCCTTGTTTATCTCATGTGCTGTCAAACTGATGACAGTGCAACTATCATATTCTTGCTTTGTGTGAATGTTTTATGTGTTAATCTATTTTCTAAAAGTGTTTCAGGGAAGCCTGAAATTAGCACCAGGTCTCCTTTTTAGTTAGTCACCCTTAACCATCACAAGTGCTCAAATACTGCAGCTGTCTAGTTCAGTGCTTCTCAATGTTTGTCCTCCACCGTTCCACTTCACATGGTTCACCTATTAGAAGTACCACTGGAAGTAACTGGTGATGACATCATTGCCAGTTACTTCTGGGTTGGAGGGCCAGATGTGATGCTACAATAACAGTAATAATATAATAATATAATAATATACAGTATTTATATACCGCCTTTCTTGGTCTTTATTCAAGACTTTATTCAAGGCAGTTTACATAGGCAGGCTTATTAAATCCACGCAGGGATTTTTACAAATTGAAAGAAGGTTCTTTCTTTCAAGAACCACCACATTCAAGGTGTTACACTCCGATCTGGTTTGACATTCTGGCCTCCATCCTCCCACGTTCCAAGCAGATGGAACAGCTCAGCTGCAGCTTGCCAGCTGCTTCAAGGTCGCACGGTGCCGGTGGCCTCGAACTGGCGACCTTGTGGATGTTAATCTTCAGGCAAATGGAGGCTCTACCCTCTAGACCAGACCTCCTGCCCCAGTAAGAGGCCCAGGGTGGATAGGAGGGCTTTCTTGAGTGTGGAAAAGCATGCTATGGAGCTCTGCCCACTGAGCCAAGCCTCCTACCCCTGTTTGTTGTGTCACATTCCTAGTCTCGTTGCCGGGTGGCAGGGGTCCAGCGAGTACCACCAGACACCACCTCAAATACCACTGGTGGTACTGTACCACTGGTTGAGAAACACCGGGCTAGTTGCTTAGGAACCCTCTAAGCAGATGCAGTGCTAATTAGAGAGTTTATCTGATGGGAGAGAATAGTTCCCCCACTGCAAATGTGTGAAGATACATTAACATGAACACACAGGTGAAAACTCTCTCATGTACCAGGATCCTGGGTAGTACAGCTCAGTGGTTGAGTGGGGAATGAAGAGGAAGGTAAAAGATGCAACACAAACACCTGTGGGGATAAGTTAACAGTAATAGGGAAAGGGAATCACAAAACAATACAATTTTTTTTAACCACTCACACAGCTAGGTCCTAAATGTAAGCATAGTGGTTGCTATACACAGAGAAAGAAGAAAGAGGCAGGGAAGAAAAAGTCTTTAAAAGGTAAAGGGATGTGTGATGGTGCAAACATGGAGAGTGAAGAGAAAGGGAAGAAATGACATAGGGATATTACAAGCGTTACCCAGGGGGATCTGAGGCTAGAAAATTGGGGATTTTACGTCTTCAGGAAAGAAGAGAGAGAGGAGGAAAGGCAACTGTTACCCTGCACATGCCCAATCTCGTCTGATCTCGGAAGCTAAGCAGGATCAGGCCTGGTTAGTACTTGGATGGGAGACTGCCTGGGAATACCGGGTGCTGTAGGCTTATACCATAGTCTTTCGAGACTGAAGGTTGCCAGCCAACCATAAGAAGGAAAAGAAGGGAGGGGATTATTGCAGTTCAGACTGTGGCAAAAGGCCATGGCTAGATAGCAGTTCTCTGTAGCCTGGATTAAGGGTCACTGGTAAGGAGTGAGCTCCATGAAATAACTTCACACACTTGCAGTGGGGGGGGGGGGCTAGTAGGACAAGGATGAGGAGGCAGCGGCCTACACTAAACCCTATTCCCCCTTCCAGGCCTGGAAGTTCCACACAGGGCTTCTTAAACATGCGCCAGCGATTTTGCTGGTGCAGATCTGAGCAGTCCCATTGCACAAACTGGGCTCAACAAGGGGTTCCCTTATGCCAAGGAGACCTCCAGCATGCTCAAACCCAGAGCTGGATACAGCGTTTGCCGTGCAGCCCCACTGCGCCAGCACTAGATAAGATTGGGCTGCCCATGAAAGTAAATTAACAGTAGCACACTCCTACGCATATTTCCTCAGAACTCAGTCTCCTTGAGGTGCGTATCAGATTGCAGTCTAAGAACAAGAGTTTCCTTTCCACGGGTGGTACTCTTCTAAAATGTGCCATTGAGTTCTTAGAACTTTCATGTGCTGTCAGTTGTTAGAAAACCTACATTATGCCTTGCATCAGTGTCCCACTGGGATAGGAGAGTGAAGAAAAAAAAGAACACCAGTCTGCTTGGACAAGCAATCCAAAACGTTTTAAAGAACTGTTTCCCCTTTATCACTGTCCAAATTTGAGAGTGTGAACCAGGAGGCAGATATGCCAGAGAGACAATATGCAGGCTAGCTGTGTGCAGACAGAAGGCAAGAGATAAAAAGGGATGGTATGTAGGCAGGGCACTATCTTCTTTACAGACATCACATGCTTTCTATCCTAAAATGCCAAATAGGTAGTTCTGAGTCATGGTTTTAAAATCATTAGAACAAGTGGAGCCATTGAGATAAGTATAGCGACCCCCATAGAGTTCCCTACAATAACCTCTCTCTGTTTCTTTCCATGAAAGCCAGCAACTAATATGCTGAATGTACCCATGATTATCAGCCAATTATTATAACCTTGTGATTGTTAGTCAAATCTCTGGAGAAAAACCACGAGACTTAGAAGGGATCAGGGTTTATGCAATGAAACAGTGTGAAACAGGGTTTATGCAATGAAACTTGGGCAGTGTGAAGCCAAGCAGTTTTCCACAGCTAGCAAGCTAAACCCTAATTGATTAATGGCATGAAAAATAAGCATTTGTGCCATTTGTAAACACTAGTGTCATATGATGCTAGAAGAATTAAGACTAGAACACACTTTGGATTGTTATACAATATTGTAATAGGTTACTTTTTGTTCTTTTTTATTATAACAAATGGCACTTTAAGGGTTAAATAGCAAGTTCAGGGGTGCAATTTTCAGTGATAAAACAACACAGAGATAAAGGACTAAATATCCCCCATTTCCATGGCATGGCCCTGCCCAAACTTTGGCCCCATATGACTGCTATACACAAGTCACCACATGGTAAATGTAAGGTGAAGCTTGGAGCTTAAACAATACTAAGGAATAGTGTTGGGAACTCAAGTCAGGTGTCTTGGACTCAAGTCGCAAAAATGCGTGATTTTGGATGACTCTGCAACTCATAAGTTACTTGCGTGGAAGACTCTGAAAAAGACTTGAGTCAGGGCCCCCCTGACTCGACACTTGTCCCATGCATGCTGACTCAAATCTGTCTGTGTCTGGGGGTGTTTGCTTACTGTTTTCGCCATGTGGAAAACCTCATGGAGCCATAATTCTGACCAGCAAGCAGCAGGGAGTTCCAGCTGAGAGGCAGGAAAGGGTTAATGTGAGCAGGAGCGGGGTTGTTGGACTGGGCTCTTTTCTAATCTCTGATAGGAAGGAAGGTATGGATGAGCATTAGACAAAAGTTGGGCATTCTCATATTTCATTTAGCTGAGGGAGGGCAGAGGGAAGAAGAGGGGTGGGGCAACCCTCATTGAATGACTGGCTAAAGTGATAACTTCTTCTGAGTACTTCTGAGTAGGGCTGCCAAGGATAGGGTCGTCCTGGTAAGCCTCCCAGCTGCTGTTTTTCAGGTCAAGTCGTAGGGGGTGGTGACTCAGCAACTCGACTCAAGTCAAGCCATGCTGGCTTTTCCCACTCCGCTAAAGAATAAAAGATAGGAAAAAAACCTGAACATAAAAACATGATTTTGAGGAAGGTTTTATAGTAAGCATGTGCATTCATTTGAGAATGATGATGATGAATCTCCATTCAACTTCTATTTGGTACAAAACCTAGAGGTTCAACTAAATGGCATATGAGCCATTTTCATTCATTTCCAGCATAGCAGAGTAGCACACTTTTTAAAAACTGGAAATGAGACTCTTGGTGGTCACCGCGTTTTTCCCCACAGTGCCCACAATTAAGCTACACTGTGGGAAAAACATGGCAGCTGCCAGGAAGAGCTCGGAGATTTCTTTTCAACTTTCAGAACAACTTGAGTTTTGTTTTGTTTTGTAAATTAAAGGCTGCATTTTTATCATACTACAAGATAAGTCTCCAGCTCTGTTACAGGTCTGCTGGGGCTAGTAAACATAGGAGGGATTCATCCAAATCTAACCTGTTTTTAAACAAACCAAAAACCTAAACAAATGAAGTTTATATTCTTAACAAAAATGAATGGAATGCCAACATGAAAAGAACTCATGCACACCTCTACTTTGTAGTAGCAGAGGGAGCTGAAACACAACATGTATTATAGCTCTGAGTGAGTATGAAGAAAGACAAATGAGGGGGCAGTGGCTTGGGGAAGAGTGAGCTTTTGGGTTAAATGAATTGCTTGTTTGTGAGGCTAAGGAAGGAAGGATCTAGGGATTTCTAAAGGTACCTCTTGCTTGCCTAGACTATAACATTCCTCATTCAGTAATTTCACTGAAAGTTTCACCCTTAATTTCCTGCCTCCCTTATTATTGTCCTTCCATCATTCTGCCCATACTTTCCCCACCTTTCCCTGCTGTTCCCATCACTCTGCTATCAATTACTTGATTTTAACACATTCTGAACTTTACTGAGATCCCCTGAACCAAACTACTGCTCTCATCTCACCACTATCAGGTTAAGAAAAAGTCACTGAAACAAAGTCTGAGGTGAGTTCTTTGCGCACGTGAAGGGAAGTCAGGAAATGTCCCTCCCCATTTTCTTTGGTGGGCAGAGCTCGAGTCCTGCAGTTGCCTTGCAGGGGGAAGGAAGGCTGTGGCAATGCCGCCAGCCCACTCACTGGCTTGCACTGGCTGGGGTGGAGGAGGAATTGGGGCCAGCAGGCAGAAGGAAACCGTGCCTGACTGACTGAAGCTACAATCCTATGCACACTTACCTGGGAGTAAGCCTCACGGACTATACTGGGACTTACTTCTGAGTAGACGTGCCTAGGATTGGCTCTGAGTGAGGCTGCATGGGAGGCAGTGCCAGCAGTAATGTGCCTCCCCCTCCCCCCTACTGTTGCAATAGTGGTGAGTGAGGTAGAGGCAGTTGGGAGCCCCGCCAGGGAAGCTCCCTTGCCTCAGCGCCCTCAGGCCTCAATGGGGAGGCTGCTGGTTGGGGGACTGTGGTGACCCTCCAGCACTGGGGTGCCCTACAAAGGCCTTTCACAGCCCCGCAGAAGTCTCAGGTGAAACAAAACTGGCTCTTCCCGCCAGGAACTTTCCCCACTCAGCATCTGCCTGCCATTGCCGCCTCAACCCCTTTCCTGGTTCCACCAAGGGAGGACGGATAGGTGGCCCACCCCGCACCCCCTCGCCTCCCCTTCCCACCCAAGCGAGGGAGACCCAGGCGGGGCTTCCCTAACTCCCTTCCAAGGGGCTTCCTCACTCCCTCCCAGTTGTTGGAGGCTGCTTCTGGAATGGGGGCAACTGTGTAGCCCATTGCTGCATGCATGGCGATAGCAGCAGATGACTGTTGCTCCCTGTAGTCCAAATCGGATGCAGGCATTGTTGCCCCTGACGTTGCCCCCCCAGTAGCTGTAGCCCAGTGCAGCTGCTACCCCCTGCACTCCCTAGCTATGTCATTGATGGCAGCAAAAACAACAAAGTTAGTCCAACAAATGAGTATGAAAGAGAGTGAAACACATGATAAATCATGGGACCAAACAGCCATGAAATGGGCAATTGTCATTCTGTGTGAAGTATGTGGAAGGTTGTACTTAGATAAAACCTTACAATATATGAGGCCAAACCACTGTCCATTTTAGCCTTGGTTTCTCTGTAGCCATGGTTACAATCTACCCATGCTATATTTTGATATCAAAATATTTTATTCTTAGGATAAAGTGCCAATTTTTTCCTATAATCTGCCACCAGATATCTGACATGTTTAAGGGCCCAATCCTATCCAATTTTCTGACGCTGATGGAGTGGTCACTGGACCAGCAAAGCACTCCATTTGGATTGCACTCTTAAAGTACTAACATGTATTTTAGCAAATGGATTTCCTGACCTCAGAAATCATAGATGTTACATCATATGCATTTATATATATCAGCCATTTTCAGCTACTGTACCGTGGCACATTGATGCGCTGTGAATGGTCTCCAGATGTGCTGCAGGAATTTGGGAGATAATTTATTAGTAGGGCCATTGGCGAATGTGAGTCCCCCATCAGCAGTGTGGTGTGCCTTATCAACTGTTAAAAAACCAATGGTTTGTCTTGATCATTTTAGTGCCTTCCCAATGTCCCATGAAGTGAAAAAGGTTGAAAATCACTGGTATATATGCTATGGAAAGGTATGAATACAAACAACCAAAATGTAACCATTTTTAAGTGGTGACCATGTTGAAATCTCTGCATTCTCTAGGATAATTGCACATCTGAAACTGAATGTACAGCTAATATCTATACCCATGCAAAAAGCTGACCTCATAATCCCAATTTCAAATTTACTCATCAGTAAGTTCAATTAATACCCCCCAAGTACAATTTCAGAAAAACCCACAACCATAAGACATGCCCATTGGTTTACACATATTAACTATTAAACATCAGCAGCCCCTAGTGGTGATGTATATTATTCCATACCCTTTTCTTTGATGTAGTGTTTTTTGGGGGGACGGAAGTCACTCAATACAGATATAGTGTGCTTTAAGTCTGTGTCATACTTTGATCTCTTTTTAGTTGTCTTTAGCCACTGCAGATATCACAAAACCCTAAAAACAGGTCTTGATAAGATTTGACAAGAAGAAACAAATTTAAACTGAGTCTTAAACTGAGTGGTTGTATCCAAAACAGAATGTCCTACAATTATTTTCATCTTGCTACATGAAACTGTAGAGATTGTCAGTTTTATTAATCCAGGCACTGATTCCATTAATGTTTACAAGCTAGAAAGTAACACACTTCTCAATTAAAAAGCATCCAACTTTTGTTTCGCAAGCGCATTATGAAGATCCATCAATCAAAATATGTTTGCTCTTGTTGTGTTCCCCCCTGTGTAAAGGGATTAATATCCTTACATTATTTGTTTTCCAGAATTAGTGGAATAAGACAATTCTCTCAAATTCCCCAAAGTTGAACTATTGACAATGAGTATGTAGGGGGTGATTAATTTTCAAGGAAGCTTAGATGCTACTATGACTAAGCATGCCTGGATTCCAGTTCTGCTACAAAGGGAAAGAAAGCATCCCAGGCAGTTATTGGTAGGTTGATCACAGTCTGCATCTCCATGGCATACAAGCCCCTGAAGTTGACTCTCCTATCTGGAACATCAGTGTAGTCCATAAGGGGCATCCTCATAAAGATATTCCGCACTAGACTGTCTTTGTTTGGATTTGACCCTGGAACCAGTGAACAGTGCAGAAACACAAAGGCAGAGTGGGGTTTGCAACCCTCATATTAATAACGGAGCAATTCATAAATCTAATGTTTCTTTCTCTCGCAGTGGAGGAGAGCATCCTAGGACAGGATATGCCATAACTCTTTTCTAGTTTGGGAGGGCAGGACTATTACGGCACAAGCCTAACCAAGTCTACTCAGAAGTAAGTCCTATTTGGTTCAATGGAGCTTACTCTCAGGAAAGTGTGGTTAGAACTGCAGCCTTATTCTATTAAAACTACATTAATTGCTATCTATAGAAAGACAGCAAAGAGGAAATTCTTAAAATTAAAAAGGGATGTACCGTTGCACAAGCATGGAGGGGTAAAAGAAGGGGGAGAGAAGGATATGATGAAATTAGAAGGGCTTCCCAGAAAAAATGGGACTGGAGAACAAGGAATTTAGCAGGAGCAGTAAAAGCTAGGGCAGTGGTTCTCAAACTCTCTGGGAGAGTTTGAGAGCCACAAAGTACTTGTGTGCGCAGGGGGGGGCAGGCAGCGGGGGCAGGGGGATGGCAGCAGCGCAATCCCCAGGATAGCGCCGCCCAGGGAGCTGCAGTGGCTTGGGTGCACTTACCCAAGCCTCCTGCAGCCTCCCCAGGCTGTGGGGAGCCCAGTGCGACCTGCAGCAGGGCTCCAGGGGATCGCACTGCTGCCTCCTCACTGCCTCCAGGCTGCACCACCCCTTAAGGGGGCAGAGGCCAGGGCTCACAGGCTGTGGCATTGCGACGCCCCAGTTTGAAAAGCCCTGAGCTAGGGAAATGAAAAGAAAGATGTGAGAAGAGTTCCCGAAGTTTGCGCCACAACAAAGGCCATAACTGAGTTGTGGTCCTCTGTTGCCTGAAACAAGAGTTAACATCAAGAAGGTAGTGGAGCTACTTTACCTCATTGCAATGTGGGAGCTAATCTCTGCTACCAATCCCTCTTAGGGTCCAATCCTATCCAATTTTCCAGCACTGGTGCAGCCGCAATGCAACCCAAAGGTAAGGGAACAAATGTTCCCATATCTTAAGGAGGCCTCTGGGACTGCCTTCCCACCACAAGATGCAATGCATGCCCCATTGGCATGGCTGCACTGGAACTGGAAAACTGGATAGGATTGGGTCCTTAACCAGCACAGCAGCTGCTCAAAGGGAGCCAATTCGGGTAGCCCAGTAGTTTGAGCAGCTGCTGTGATGTTACAAGTGTCTGCCTTCCATGGAGGCCTGAGACTTGTTCAGGCTTACCCTGAAATAGTAAAATCTCTCTCTCTCTCTCTCTCTCTCTCTCACACACACACACTCACACACACACACACACACACACACACACGGGGTGGGGGGAGAGAGAAGCTAGAGGAACTATTTTGTCAGTTTGACTGCACTCAAAACAAGGGATAGAGGGCAATTTGGGAATGGTGACGAGGCTATACCAAGGACCAAGGTTAGCAATCCATTTCTGCTGTTTTGTGTGCACTGTATTATAGCAGGGCTAGAATGCCATGACCAAAGAATTCTCCTGTTCCAAGACAGGGTGCAAAAAACGCAGAAAAGGCTTTGAAGCAAGCCCAGATAAGTTGCAACTGCAAGCTCTTCAAAGTGGAAAGCAGGGCAAGATAGCCATAGCTACCTTTCCAAGAGAAGGAGTTATATTGCAAGGTGGCACATAAAGATGGTGGAATGCCTCATCAAAGATAGGATCTCAAAACACATAGACGAACAGGCCTTGCTGAGGGAGAGTCAGCATGGCTTCTGTAAGGGTAAGTCTTGCCTCACGAACCTTATAGAATTCTTTGAAAAGGTCAACAGGCATGTGGATGCGGGAGAACCCGTGGACATTATATATCTGGACTTTCAGAAGGCATTTGACACGGTCCCTCACCAAAGGCTACTGAAAAAACTCCACAGTCAGGGAATTAGAGGACAGGTCCTCTCATGGATTGAGAACTGGTTGGAGGCCAGGAAGCAGAGAGTGGGTGTCAATGGGCAATTTTCACAATGGAGAGAGGTGAAAAGCGGTGTGCCCCAAGGATCTGTCCTGGGACCGGTGCTTTTCAACCTCTTCATAAATGACCTGGAGACAGGGTTGAGCAGTGAAGTGGCTAAGTTTGCAGACGACACCAAACTTTTCCGAGTGGTAAAGACCAGAAGTGATTGTGAGGAGCTCCAGAAGGATCTCTCCAGACTGGCAGAATGGGCAGCAAAATGGCAGATGCGCTTCAATGTCAGTAAGTGTAAAGTCATGCACATTGGGGCAAAAAATCAAAACTTTAGATATAGGCTGATGGGTTCTGAGCTGTCTGTGACAGATCAGGAGAGAGATCTTGGGGTGGTGGTGGACAGGTCGATGAAAGTGTCGACCCAATGTGCGGCGGCAGTGAAGAAGGCCAATTCTATGCTTGGGATCATTAGGAAGGGTATTGAGAACAAAACGGCTAATATTATAATGCCATTGTACAAATCGATGGTAAGGCCACACCTGGAGTATTGTGTCCAGTTCTGGTCGCCGCATCTCAAAAAAGACATAGTGGAAATGGAAAAGGTGCAAAAGAGAGCGACTAAGCTGATTACGGGGCTGGGGCACCTTCCTTATGAGGAAAGGCTACGGCGTTTGGGCCTCTTCAGCCTAGAAAAGAGACGCTTGAGGGGGGACATGATTGAGACATACAAAATTATGCAGGGGATGGACAGAGTGGATAGGGAGATGCTCTTTACACTCTCACATAATACCAGAACCAGGGGACATCCACTAAAATTGAGTGTTGGGCGGGTTAGGACAGACAAAAGAAAATATTTCTTTACTCAGCGCGTGGTCAGTCTGTGGAACTCCTTGCCACAGGATGTGGTGCTGGCGTCTAGCCTAGACGCCTTTAAAAGGGGATTGGACGAGTTTCTGGAGGAAAAATCCATTATGGGGTACAAGCCATGATGTGTATGCGCAACCTCCTGATTTTAGGAATGGGTTAAGTCAGAATGCCAGATGTAGGGGAGAGCACCAGGACGAGGTCTCTTGTTATCTGGTGTGCTCCCTGGGGCATTTGGTGGGCCGCTGTGAGATACAGGAAGCTGGACTAGATGGGCCTATGGCCTGATCCAGTGGGGCTGTTCTTATGTTCTTATGTTCTTATGATGGCTGTCCTGCCCATATTAGCACAGCACCTTTAATTGCACTTAGGAAAGGAGAAAGAAGAAGGGAGCAGGTGATTATCACCCTTGGGTGCCACCTTGGCATAGTTGTTCTTAGATAGTGTCTGGAATGAGGCTGGCTCAAAGGAGGACCAGTGGGTCAAACAAACAAATGCAGTGGCAGCAACATAAGACAGGTGAACAAGAGACGAAAGATGTGGATCTGGTGACACAGCTTTTTATACCTCCCCCCCCCCCCAGATAAAAGATCTTATGTGTTTTTGTGGAGCTTGATGACCCCTGATTGCTTATCCCTGACCCTAAATGGACACTACTATTGTTTTGCATCTTGGGGTGCAACAAGCTGTGGAGTCCAGCTGCTTATTGACTGGGGGCTTCTTGACTGAGTTTGGCCATAGGGTTGGCGACTAACAACTTTGTTCACTCCAAGCCAGGATGGTCCTGGGATGCAGCTTTTGTTCATAGTGTCAAATGTGTTGTACAAGAAAGATTTGGCTATCTGTAGAATTTTCCAAGGTACCAGAGTCTGCAAAGCTTCTTCCAAGCTAGCCTGAAAGAGCAGGCCAGAGTTGTTTGCTCTGACAATTCAAAGTGTGGCTTTTCTCTAGGTCTGTGAAATTTCTTGCCATCACTCCAGATTCAAGTCACAGCACTGGCCTGTGTCTTGCACCCAGCACCACATAATATGTATTCAAACATGTCACACATCATGTGTCGAAATACAGAAACACAAAAACTGTCAGACAACACAGCAGTGGAATGCTCCAGACATTGGTCCAATAAAGGTGACTGAGCAGCCAACTATGGGGATCTTCTGAATCTCATAAAGACCCCTTTAAGCACACTCTATGCTCCTTTCAAAATGGAATTATTTCCATTTATTAAAAAGAACCCCCTTCGTATCAGAATTCAAGAAATACTTATGTACCAGGAGATGCTCATGAATCTATAGCAAAAAAACAAGGCATTTGATAGAACAGCTTAACATGTCATTTAAATAAATAGCAAGAAGAGTTATGGATAATGGTTAAATAAAAACTTAGCTACTCTGGCAATGAAAACTTGCTCAAAAACTGCACTTAGCACACAGCAGTGGATGCAAACCCTGCTGATCACAGAGTGGAAACACACACAGTAAATACAGTCCCTGAAATTAAAATGGTTTTAGACCAATTGTTGGGACCCTTTTAGAGGTAGACATACCAGCTATATTTATGGATGGCTTGGTTTTCAGGTGATTTCCTACAGATAACAATATGAATTTTTTTTCCCAGAGTTGAGAAAAGGAAAATAGATAGCTGTAATGGAACTGCAGGAGCAGTCAAGAAGTAGATTGATTCAACTGGAGAAATTCAATGCACCCCAACAGATTTCCTAGGATTTGATATCCTGCTGCTTCAGGCGCAACTTCTTGTAATGAGAAACTGAAGGTGTTTTTTGTCAGGTGCGTCAAAGCTTGTAGTGATGGCTTGAAGGTAAAAAAGAAGTAACCTCGGCCTGAAAATGTCTCTCCTCAGGAAATGCTTTTGCACCTGGCGAGACTAAGAGCAATGTTTTCAAGGCACCAAGAAGGTCAGCCTACCCATGCCAATAACATTTCATCAAAGACATTTTTACAGAACATGCCATTTGTGGATGTATGTAGTGTGGGGTGGGGGGAGGAGAAGTGGAGAGAAATCAACTTGGCTGTAATAAGAAGGTTGAAAACTGTGTCACACATCACTAAGCAAACAGAGAAAGAGATATGAAAATGATTGATAAAATTATAATTGTTTCCCCTTGCAATTTTTTTCACTGTAAAAAATTGCAGCACTGTTGGCCTGAAGCTTAATACTTACAGAGTTACAGGTTACACGGTGAAAAAAAGCAGCTGAACAGAAACAGTAAATAAAGGGAGTAAATTAAACCGAGAAGGTCATTTTGAAAGGGATTTTTTTTTTAAAGGCAGCCAGATCCTCACCTCTGTAGAAAAGCTCTTTCCCTGAAATTTCTACAAAAGCAATGAAGTAGCTATCTGATATTGCATTGAGTGGCCACAACTAATGTTATAGTTAAAGCAAGGATTTCAGGTTTTTTACATCATTTTCTGTTTTTAACAAATTAGGAAAGATTTTTTAAAATTATTCTCTCTAAAGTGCATTTTTAAATCCACCTTTGCCAGTGGACTCACTTATTGCTGGGAAATGAATAACTCAGGTTCACCACTCTGCCTGTAAAACAGAACTATAATTATAGTTTGCCAGCAGAGTGTACAATTTCATGATTTTTTTTCAATGCAATACATTAATAGCCTTGAGAGGCTCCTTGCACAACTAATGAAATAATGGAAACACGTAAAAATGCATTAACATATATTATGCACGGAGTACATATTGCAGTTATGTGTAGCAGTAGTAAGCTGTTTTGCCAAATTCCATTTCCAAGCGTGACCTAAATAACTTACGCCCATTTAAAGCTAATTAGTTCCCCTCTTCACTCAAAATTGCCCTAATTCTGCAGATAGCACTGCTGGGAGTTGCCCCACCACCAGGGTGGTTCATCTGTTCAACCTGCAAAGGTTTCCCTTCTTTCCTTCCTTCTCCCACCAGCAGCTTCTCCAGCCACTGCAGCAACACCTTAGACCGCAGCAGCTCTTAGGTGTGGTAACCACACACTAGTCTCCAGCAGTCTTCCACAGTCTCAGTCAGTGTCATCCCACCCGCCCATCTGCCCTCTTTCCTCCAAGTTCCTTTCTGTTGCTTTCTCAGTCTCTCCAAGCTTTTTTCTTCTATACCCACACCCTTTCCTTTCTCCAGGTGCTACTTTTAACCCTGAGAGCCTTGTTGCCTGCAAGTGGCTACAGCTGGGCAGCACACTCACTGAAATCTAAGGCCCTGGTGCTTCCCAGACCCTAAGGACTCATGCTTCCTAGACCTGTCCTTGTTGGGGCCAATGTTGATACCATACCCTATCTCTTCAAGGGATCTTGCACATACCCATTACATAAGACCAGAAAAACAAAGCAGTAACTTTTGGAACCATGCACAAACTGCATTGAGTCCACCAAGTTCCCCACTTTGCTCCTCAAAAAGGACACATGCTTATCACATGCTCAGTAACATTGTGATTTTTCATTTTGCAGTTCCTGATGTAGGGCAGAGATGTAGTACAAAACAGAGTTGTCCAACATGAAGTGACACGCAGCACTTGGTGGTTCTTTTTTCTGCCTGAACATTGGAATTTCATTACACAGGCAAGGGGAGCGGCTTGCAGAATTATATCATCACACATCACTCAGTCAAGTCTGTCTTGGACTGGTTTATGACCAGGCTTTCAATATTTTTATGATAGTTTTTAAAGGCTTTTATTCTACTGCAAGTTGCCCTGAGAACTAAGCCAATCAAGAATAAGAATAATGTTTTTCAAAGGCATCAAAACTTTCATTCTTACCAGAAGGAGACACTTACAAAAGATCACTCAAGAGAAAACTGAAAGAAGTGACCTGCCACCTCAAATACTGCCACTTGAGCCTTAAGTAAGATTCCATGTAAACATTTAACCCAACATTTTTTAAGGTTTATTGTCTCAATATCTGTTATTTAGGAAAAGCAGTCTTAGGCTGCAATCCTAACCACACTTTCCTGAGAGCAAGCCCCATTGAACAAAATAGGACTTACTTCTGAGTAGACCTGGTTAGGATTGTGCCCTTAGAAACCTTCTACCCTGTAATGAATCTAAGGCCCAAATCCTCACCCACTTTCCAGCACTGGCACAGCTGTGCCAATGGGACATGTGCTGCATCCTGCAGTTGGGTGGCACTCAAGGAGGCCTCCTCCAAGTAAGGGAATGTTTGTTTTTTTCCCTCAGAGCTGCATTGCCCTTATGTCAGTGCAGGAAAGTGGGTTAGGATTGCGCCCTATACAAGACCCCTCCAAATTCAGCGGCCAACCTTACTGCACTTTAAAGTATGTCAACTTCTGTTGCAGGCAGTAGCCATTCCAACTGAACACCTTTCATTCCCAATAACACACCAAAACATCATTGATTGCCAAGAAGTGTTTGCCTTTCCTTGTGTAAATAAGTGAAAAATGCTGTTGCTATGCCAGTTGTGGTATTTGAAGATCCTAATTGAGAGCTTGACCATCAATATTTTTTTCTTTAAAATGTTACTTCTGCATGAACAAAAGAAAATAAATGCAGAAGGTACGAGTACAAAGCCACGTATTTCTCTTTGATCATTCTGGTTCTTCTTTCTCACCACTCTGCCATAGAGTTACTACCTGTTTCAAAGGAAGATGCTTTTCTTTTGTTCAAACCACATCAATCAAAGCAAATTAGACACTAAGCTAAAAGCAGATGGTACTACAAGGACGTCAAAAAAGCACATAGAAAGGCAAAGCCCTGAAAAAAAAAATTATGAGCTTATAAAATGTACCTGAGAATATAGAAGTTTTTGAACATTGCATGGGCAGAAACAAAAAAGGGTCAGACTAGTCCAGGAAAGTGTATTTCATAAACACTATGGTCAAATATCCCCTAATACTTTGCTATTCAGTACCAGCTAGGACAAAAGTAACTGTTTTTCAAGTTGGTTGAACTGGGGAGGAGTGGGTTGCAATTTAACTATAGACCACAAAGTATAGAAGCAGGATGCCTAGTACTGAAAGAGTCCCTGTCACATACCACCAATTACCAGTCAGAGGGTTTGAAATCAAAGAAAGCTAAGCAAGTGCAGGCCATGTAAGCTCCATCCTTTTCCCCTTTTCTGTCACCGTGACAGATACTATATTGGGATGCATGAGCCCCTCAAGGAATTTTCAACCCCATTTTATTTGAAGAAAATTGTAAAATGATATCCACACACAAAGATTTGCTTGGTTACCAGGAAGGATTTCAGGCTGCCAGCACTTTGTGGTGACCAAGGAAGATGGGTAGCCGCTCCACTCTAATTCAATGCTCAATAAATACAATAAGGACAGTTGCATTTTACTACTATTTACTATTTTACTACTGTATGGGGAAAAATTGCTTATGCAGAGAGTACACATCTGCCAAGTTTTTCCAGGGTCTAGAATATGAACCACCTTACCCATCTCTTGGTTACAGTCACATAGTAGTAGCGGCCTTCAGTACATTGTACATCTGTCTTCCCTGAACAGAAACTAGCCCTTGCAGCACATCATTGCAACTTTAGTCCTCACCTGTAGGGTTCCAAAGTTCTGATACCATAAAGCAAAGCTTCCTCCAAAAGACCACAGTTTATGCAGGCATCCATGGCAAGGTCAAGTACTTTCAGCTGATAGATGTTGGAATCTGGGAGATGAGTGGCATTGCCTTTCAATAATGCCTGGCACAACACCAGAACTTGCTCCCACTCTGTTAGTAATTTTAAGGATTAATCTGCATCATCATAATCAAACAGGAGTAAAAACAAATGAGAATATGACAGTAAGAAATCCCAATATCCCTTCCAGAGTTTCAAGATCTAAACATATGTACAGACAGGTCACATCATATGCGCCTTTAACTTGAACAAATTCAAGTATATGCACAGCGAGAGAGAGAGCACTACAGTTTAAATAGCATGGGCAATTCTGCCTGCCATTCCACAAAGTGAGACTATGCCCCAGAGTGAAAGTGAGATGGGAGAATGAATCTGTGTTCCCACAGTTTCTGTGTGTCTCTCATAGTGTGATTTTTGTTTTTAAAGAGACAGTACATATTTTTTTGGATTTAAGGTAGATTTTCCCCTTACACCAGTGGTATTCAGACTAGGGCGTCATGATGACCCGGCCTGAGGGCCCTAAAGGGACAGGGGCAGGGGGGAAGGGGCGGGGGGGAAGGCAGCAGGGGTTGCCTAACGGGGCTGCAGGGACTGGGATGTACTCACCAGTCCCTATAGCAGCCTTCCCGTGGTGTGGGGAACCCTGTGCGAGCGCCTGCAGGGCTCCCTAGCTGGTTTGAAATGAGAGTAGAGCAATCGTGCTCCACTTCCAGTTTTGAGGAAGTGGAACGCAATCGCTCTACTTTCACTTCAAACCAGCTGGGGAGCCCTGCAGGCACTTGTGCAGGGCTCCCTGCACCCCCAGGATGATGCTGCAGGAACTGGTGAGTGCATCCCAGTCCCTGCAGCCCCCCTGAGTGGCACGATCTTGGGGATCGCATTGCTGACTTCCCCCACCCCCACTACCTCCCTTGCAAGAATTACCCCCGCTACCTCCCTTGCAAGAATTTAATTAACCTCAGATAGAGGTTAAAAGAGAAGATGTTTCAGACCTCATTGATAAATTAAAGATCAATAAGTCACCGGGCCCTGATGGCATCCACCCAAGGGTTATTAAGGAATTGAAGAATGAAGTTGCTGGAATTAAGGAATTGAAGAATGAGCAATTGCTTGAACTTGAAGCAATTGCTGCAGCTTGCAGCAATTGCTGCAACTTGAAGAATGAAGTTGCAGATCTCTTGACTAAGGAATGCAACTTGTCCCTCAAAACGGCCACGGTGCCAGAAGATTGGAGGATAGCAAATGTCACGCCTATTTTTAAAAAGGGAAAGAGGGGGGACCCGGGAAACTATAGGCCGGTCAGCCTAGGATGCCTCATCAAAGATAGGATCTCAAAACACATAGACTAACAGGCCTTGCTGAGGGAGAGTCAGCATGGCTTCTGTAAGAGTAAGTCTTGCCTCACGAACCTTATAGAATTCTTTGAAAAGGTCAACAGGCATGTGGATGTGGGAGAACCCGTGGACATTATATATCTGGACTTTCAGAAGGCGTTTGACACGGTCCCTTACCAAAGGCTACTGAAAAAACTCCACAGTCAGGGAATTAGAGGACAGGTCCTCTCGTGGATTGAGAACTGGTTGGAGGCCAGGAAGCAGAGAGTGGGCGTCAATGGGCAATTTTCACAATGGAGAGAGGTGAAAAGCGGTGTGCCCCAAGGATCTGTCCTGGGACCGGTGCTTTTCAACCTCTTCATAAATGACCTGGAGACAGGGTTGAGCAGTGAAGTGGCTAAGTTTGCAGACAACACCAAACTTTTCCGAGTGGTAAAGACCAGAAGTGATTGTGAGGAGCTCCAGAAGGATCTCTCCAGACTGGCAGAATGGGCAGCAAAATGGCAGATGCGCTTCAATGTCAGTAAGTGTAAAGTCATGCACATTGGGGCAAAAAATCAAAACTTTAGATATAGGCTGATGGGTTCTGAGCTGTCTGTGACAGATCAGGAGAGAGATCTTGGGGTGGTGGTGGACAGGTCGATGAAAGTGTCGACCCAATGTGCGGCGGCAGTGAAGAAGGCCAATTCTATGCTTGGGATCATTAGGAAGGATATTGAGAACAAAACGGCTAGTATTATAATGCCGTTGTACAAATCGATGGTAAGGCCACACCTGGAGTATTGTGTCCAGTTCTGGTCGCCGCATCTCAAAAAAGACATAGTGGAAATGGAAAAGGTGCAAAAGAGAGCGACTAAGATGATTACGGGGCTGGGGCACCTTCCTTATGAGGAAAGGCTACGGCGTTTGGGCCTCTTCGGCCTAGAAAAGAGACGCCTGAGGGGGGACATGATTGAGATATACAAAATTATGCAGGGAATGGACAGAGTGGATAGGGAGATGCTCTTTACACTCTCACATAATACCAGAACCAGGGGACATCCACTAAAATTGAGTGTTGGGCGGGTTAGGACAGACAAAAGAAAATATTTCTTTACTCAGCGTGTGGTCGGTCTGTGGAACTCCTTGCCACAGGATGTGGTGCTGGCGTCTAGCCTAGACGCCTTTAAAAGGGGATTGGACAAGTTTCTGGAGGAAAAATCCATTATGGGGTACAAGCCATGATGTGTATGCGCAACCTCCTGATTTTAGAAATGGGTTAAGTCAGAATGCCAGATGTAGGGGAGGGCACCAGTATGAGGTCTCTTGTTATCTGGTGTGCTCTCTGGGGCATTTGGTGGGCCGCTGTGAGATACAGGAAGCTGGACTAGATGGGCCTATGGCCTGATCCAGTGGGGCTGTTCTTATGTTCTTAAGAACTTACTGCGCTTTTCAATCTCCCAGAGAGTTTGAAAACCACAGTCTTACACGATGACTTCAGGACCTAAACCTTGTGTACAACCTGACTCTATCTTTTTTTATTTTCAGTTAACAAAGCCTTTTATATATATAAGGCTGCATTTTTATCTGCAAAGAGCAAAAGAAAGGGAATGAGAGAAAGTTTTATTACAAAAATACATAACTGAAAGTAACCCAAAGTATAATTAATCCTTAACTTTTGGGAGCATTCTTTTCTTGAAATGAGCAACCTCTTTTTAGTCATCTTTTCCTGCTTTAAGGTCTCCATAAAGTTAAAGCCAGCCTATGGTGACTTAATTTTCTTTAATATAACAGTTCTAACAAAAGAAGTTTTGTCCTGCTCTAATTGTCAAAGATTAGGTAAAACTGCTCTTGGTTTCACAGATAAATGGTTTTGGATTACTGATCTATGTGATAAAAGGCACTGCTAACATTCAATTATTAAACACTATAAGAGCTCTTTTGATATGTTCATATGTGGGGAAAAATTGGTCATGTTTATATGAATTACTGTAGAACATTACCACGTTCACTTAAAAAGATACTTTTCCAAAAGCTTCCCAGCTGCCACAGATATTCCCAACTGTCTAGAAGAGGAGCCCCAGCAAGGCAAGGAAAACAACACTAGGGAGTGGTGGTGTCGTTTTTTAATATCTTATGAATTGGACAAACACGGAGTCGTTATTTTCCATTTCAACTTTTGCAAATAGCTGTACTGCCAAAAGAATAATTAGCAGCATCAGGGGTGAAAAGTAAGCGCTTGCTGGATGTACAAATGCTTTCTGATAGCCTCCCTTACCCCCACAGTTTTGTGACTGCGCGGAAGCCATTTCTTTGGTTAGGGAAAAATTATCCTACGTACCATCATACTTACTGGTTATTTCTATTCTGAAAATTGCTTTCGTGAGTTGTTATGCAGACATTACTGGCAGGCATAACCACATAGGTTAAATACTAGCAATTATTGTAACCACTGCCATAGCTGTTCCTGAAAATCTCACCTTAATGCATGCTGTAGACGTTTCTACCACTATAGTATCTCTAAAACAAATACACATTATTTTACTTTCAGAGAAATTATAATGTAATCCCTAATATAAAAGTTAACCAAAGCATAGCCCAGTTGTTTCTGCCACAGTTCCCTGCTGTTTTCCATCATGTATTAGGTACCCTCAGAAGACTTAAGCATGGAAATCTGACCAGGTATTACTTTCCTAGTGTTCACATAATTTACAGACAATTCTCCTCCAGCATAACGAAGATGAACAGAGACAAGATATTTTATTAAACAGAAAATTTTCAGCCTGCTCTTTCAGCTGAGACTTTTGGTGATTGGCATTTTCTTTTGGCTTGTAATGCGATAACTCTTTTTGTAAATTAAGATAGCCATAAAGCTTGGTATGCACACTCATGATATTTTTAATATTACACTTCATGATATATTCATAAACTGTTCTTGTTTTGGGAAAAAAAATAACAACCCAATCAACCTAGACACTTGCGGGATACTTTGAACTATACAATCTAATCAGTAACTGAGGGCCTATCCAACTTTCTAGTGCCAGTGCAGCTGCAGTGCAGCCCCAAGACAAGGGAACAAACATTCCCTTACCTTGCGGAGGCCTTCAAAACTACCCTCCCACCACAGGATGCAGCACGCATCCCATTGGCACGGCTACACCAGGGCTGGAAAGTTGGAAAGGACTTGGCCCTCAGAGTGCAATCCTAAGCACACTTAACAAGGACTAAACCCCCACTGAGATCAATGGGACTTACTTCTAGGTAAACATGCTTATGACTGCAATGCTAACAAATTTTGTAGTGGCAGCAGTGAAGCCCCTAGAGTTGGTTGCTTGAATAATGTGGTGTCACACAATGTTCACAAACATTATAAAAGTTAAGAGGATTAAGGGCCCAATTCTATCCAATTTTCCAGTACCCATGCAGCCTCAATGCAGCCCCAAAGTAAGGGAACAAATGTTCCCTTACCTTGAGGAGGCCTCTGTGACTGCCTCCCCAACACAGGATGCAGCGCACGCCCCATTGGCATGGCTGCACCAGCACTGGAAAACTGGATAGGATTGGGCCCTAAATTCACAGTGTTTATGAGTGGCATTTGACCGTAAGAGAAAGGTCAGTTTACTTCCACAACCCTACCACAGGAAGGAAACAGGATGAATTAAGGAGAAAGATCCGGTTCTGGAAAGCGGAATAAGATTATATCCCATGTGTTAAGAAGTGTAGTTGGGAGGCCATCTTGGAATGGCTTGAAAGACTAAGGGCCCAGTTCTATCCAACTTTCCAGCGCTGGTGCAGCTGCAGTGCAGCCTCTAGGTGTGGGAACAAATGTTCCCTTACCTTATGGAGACCCCCATAACTACCCTCCCATCACAGGATGCAGTGCACACCCCATTGGCACAGCTAAACCTGGGCTGGAAAGTTGTATAGGATTTGGCCCCAAGTCTGAGTAAACATTGAGCTGAAAATCTAGAACCTCAGGCAGCCAAATCCTGAGCTGCCCAGGGCGCCCAGCCTCGGCGGCACCAAGAACGGCTGCTGCTGGATCCTGCGTGCCTTGGGCTACCGCAGGCACCATCTTGGGAGAAGGGAGTTTTGTCCCCTTCTCCCGGGGAAGGGAAGCAGCCCCGCAATGGGGCTACTCACTTTACTGCCGACCGTAAGTAAAGGCGTTTGTGTAGGGCGCCAAGCCCTGCACAAACACCATGAATCCGGTGGAATGGAGCTTCATGGATCCGCCTACCTCCCTCTCGCCGGCACGCCTCCTCCCAACCTCCTCCCCACCCCTGCTTCCCTGCCATGTCTCCCCCCGCCCTCTCTCTGCCCCCCACCGGCCTCCCTCCTCCCTGCCCCCCTCCCTGCCCCTGCTTACTGTGTCATGGCTCAGCGGTCGGTGAAACCGCTGAGTGGCTGAGGCTAGGCGCCCGCCCCACACTGGCCCAGCGCTAGCCCAGCACTGGGTTAGTACGGGCAGTAGCCCGGCAGTGAAGCTCGCAAATGTGCCTTACGGCATGTTTACGACAGTGTGCGGCAGCACGACGCCACTGCGCCAAGTTCTGAGAGGGCTCAGAAAGGCACAGACCACAATGGGCTGACAGAAGACATGACGAACAAGAAATAT
Organism: Tiliqua scincoides; assembly: GCF_035046505.1. Classification (NCBI taxonomy): domain Eukaryota; kingdom Metazoa; phylum Chordata; class Lepidosauria; order Squamata; family Scincidae; genus Tiliqua; species Tiliqua scincoides. Next base: position 234,142,971 of record NC_089821.1, read on the forward strand.
TTGGGAAACATAGTACTGTAAATTTTTAAACATATATTTTACAGCGAAAAAAGAATAGCATGATCTGAAGTGAAGCCTCTTGAACCACATTTGCTATTTTAAATAGTTAAATGTTTGATTGAGTGACTGACAGAAAGAAAAACTGGCAGACAGATGAAAATGTTTTACGAACACAACAGTTTCTATAATTTAGAAACAATAATGAGCCTTTAAACATTGCTGGATCAAATGAAATCAATTTGCTGTTGACCATTACTGCAACACTGAAAGGATACGGCCTTGTGACTTTGCAGCCTCCATTTTATTTATAGCTTCTTTGGTTTCTTCACAAGCTTGCTCATCACCTGCCAACATGTCAGCATCCTGTTTTGATAGAAACAAAAGCATTTTTTATTTTCAAGAAACAATGCATTTTGAAGCATGTAGTTATACAACAACAATGAGGGTTATGCTCCATTTGGCATGAATCTTATTGGTTTCAATACTTTTAACACTGGTTACTTTGAGTGCCACACAGAAGTCAGTGGCAAAACTCCCTTCTAATTTAATGCTGCTGAATTGCACCCAATAAATAAAGCTGGGGGACGGGACGGGACGGGGGAACAGGACAGAAAGAAAACATTTGCTTGGGCTGTGTTTTTGTCACTCTTTGTAAATGTCTTCTATGGACTCTTCCTAATCAACTTAATGCAAGGAATGTCCATAAAATAAACACTTTAATTAATATCAAAAGGATTATGTGCCAGTCAACTTTGAAGTTGTTTGAACAGTCATAAAAGAAATCAAGTTAGGGAACAGAAATAACTTCATGTATCTGCTCTTCAAATATTCATAACAACTGCTCAGCAGCAGTACTCTACTGCTGAGTTATCCTATCAAGGTTAGTTTTCTGCAGTGGCACAACAAATATTTTTGGGCCCAATCCTATTCTACTCCCTTACCGATGCAGTCATGCCAAAATGGCCAGAGCAGCATCCTGCATGGAGGGGCCAAACAGTTGCGGAGCTCTTCTCTGAGTAAGCGTACATCTGTTCCCAAATGTTCTGCAGCACTGGGGGGGGGGGGGCGGAAATCTACTCGGACCTGCACTGTGGGATTGGGCCCAGGAAGGGGGATAGGATTTGACAACTGCCATTGAATCCACCCCCTTCCTGGACCTGATCCACCCATCCCCTGCCACATCCTTGTTCCTCTTTCCCCCGCCCTGTTGCCACCTTGCTCCACTCTCTTCTAACCCCATTCTGCACTCCCCTGACTCAGATAAACTGTTTGTCCATGACAACAGAAAAATGGAAGGCAACACTGACAGTTAATGAAAAACAACCTGGCCTTGTAGATATGTGCAGCACAATCCTATCTTGTGCTGGAACAGGTAGACCAGGAGGCCTGCGCTGTATCCAGCAAGATAGATGCACAAAGTGGCTCGGCCAGAGGTAAGGGGGAACTCTTCTCCTTAACCCCAGGTAAGCCCCAATGGGTCTCCTTAGACTTGCGCCACCTCCAGAGGTGGCATAAGTCAGGGGAGAGTGGAGCAGCTTGCAGTCGCTCCGCACTGCTTGGGAGTGGGGATTAGGATCCGACATAACTGCCAGGTTCCAGTACCAACTGAAGAACAGTGGTGGTCAAGGACTACTACAAGTCAAACAAATTGTGGAAGAAGGAAGGAGGGCACTTAAAGATTACATCAGGAACACTAAATAAAAATGTTGGCAGAAGTTTATAAAGAGGATATAAAAGAAGTTAACAAAACAAGAGGCCTACAGGCTGTGGAAAATCTATTAAACGCATGGCATAAAAAAAACCATTGCATGACCAATACATCAAGAACAGTCGTGTCACTAGGGGAGTGGGGGGGGAGTGCAACTGCAGCAGGTGACACCCTCAGGGGGATGACACCACTTGTGGCCAAAATTTTGGAAACCTTTTGGAAAACTGGTATTTTGGGAAACATATCGGCCTTATATAACAAAAAGTGGATTTCTTTAACTCAAAACCAACCAATGAGACTGATTGTTCTGAGAGCCAATGAGGTATTATGACACAGCAGGGAACCAATAAGGTGTTGGTATGAATCTGCTCACATTTCCATGTATCAGAGCTAATACTAGAATTCTCCTTCAGTTGTGTGTCAACAAGTTGACCATAGTATTTTTTAGCTGGTTACTGATTTGTTGGGTGACCTGTACTGTTATATATTAAAATAAATAAAGTTAATGGGGGTTACACCAACCCTAGTGATGCCACTGCACTTAGGTTGTGTGTATGATATTGTAATTATGGTCTGGTACAGGAGGAGGTCCACCATGGGGAGTGACTTAATGAGCTTTCGCACTAGGTGATGCAAACCCTAGTGGACCTCTGGTCATGAAAACACAGTAGACAAGGGCTCAAACTTGAAGAGGAAGAAGCATGAAAAACTGAAGAAACATTTAACATCTTTAAATAGCTACAATTATAATCAAAGTAAAGATGCAAGCTACTAAATTCTATATTAAAATCAAAATAGAAAAATAATACAAACACACTCTCTGATATAGCCTAGAACTATCCTTTGTTTGCATAAGGAAAAATTTTTAACTTGTTCTGCCTGTCATAAGAAAAAGTTATATTCCATAAATGCAAATCATGTGACGGACTTGTCAGATAAGACTCTGACAAATCTCTTACCACCCTCCACATCAAAATATTTATAAAAAGGAGTTTAGGGGTGACGATCCAATTAATATCTCAATTGCCATCTCAAAACTGTGAAAGTTAACAGGTTTTAATCTGCAGTTCTCATGGAGATGAGTAAAATTAATTACAGTGTGTTCCAAATAATAGGAAATATGTACCCCGAGTCCATATTTCATGCGTACCTTTTCAGCACTGTCTTCCATTCATGTCCATTTGGGAAAAAGGACGTGAACTCTTGTACTACTCCATGAGATGACTGCATCAAAATGGCCTTTGCTGTCTCAGGATTCTATGACATTCCACATTAGAAAATTACAAAGAAAGTAGTGTTTCTTTTGCAATTTGCAAATGTACTTACCATAAAATCAGCTATCTGATCACAATAAGCTCACCTGGAAATAATTTTGAACAGAACTAAAGCTACCATGACTAAAGGTCAACACTGGGACAAAAAAGATCATGTTGCAGTAGTTATGTCAGTTATGCTAATTGTACAGATCCAGAAGCATTAGGCTTTGCATATAAAGTGAAAGAGCCAAGTTCAGCCGAGATCTCATTCTGCTGCCTTCAAAGGGCACAGCATCAATTACAGAGGAGTTGACTTGATGTGTGTTGATATAACTGAAAGCAAAATGTGACCCATAAAATGTAAGTAATTGCACTGGTATGATATCACAGGCTAAGGCTTCATATGTGGAAAAAGATAGGAAATTCCTTTTGCTCCTAAATTTACATCCATAGCTGTCTGAATATAACACTTGTTTGGACAAGTCAATAGGGAGATGGATTCACACAAACACAGAGTTTAATTTCAAAGACAGATAACAACTGCATGCAGGAAGAGCATTTTCTGGTCATGGACAAAATGGAGTTGGTAGGGGCTTCAAACATACAAGGCAATACAACTGCACTAAAATCATCATGAAACTCATGACTGACATCCATCTAATGTGCCCGTTTACCAGGACCTGAGAGATTACATCATTAACAATAGTCCAGCGTCCAGTGTGCTTGCTGCACAGCAAGGCACAATCCTCTCCAAAGGCCCCCACCACATGCATGTCCAAATTTATTTATTAGATTTGTAATCCGCCTTTCTCCCCAAAGGGCACCCAAATTCCCTCACTTCTCTGCCCCATAAACTGCTGAGAAAAATGAGCAGACAGACAATGATACTCCTCTTGATCAGCAAAGAAAAGGGGCAGAAGCACCAGCACACACACTGCCCTCCCTTTTATCCACTGGCCTATAGGAGGAGGCCATTTCACCCAAGCAACAGCAGAACTAACTATTGAGAAAAATGTCCCCACTCAGTTGGCCAGTAGGGAAGAGAGGGAGAAAGAGAGAGGATGTTGTTCTTCCCTACTACCCAACAGGTTGGAGGAAACATTGCTCCCAGCTGGCAGCCTCACTGACAGCTGGGATAAAAATTGACTAGCAAGGAGGGAAAAAAAGAAGCACAATCACTTTCCCCTTCTTCTCATCCCTGTCAGCCAACAAAGTGGGTTAGAAGCCAGCTGGACACACCACCCGACACTATGTTCTCTGTAATGGTTACAAGGAGTGCATGGAGATGTTGGATGTGGAAGACAGCTCTGGAGCACTCAGCTATAGTCATTGCCAAACCCCAGAGTACCCTGACAGAAGCTGCACAGGACTCTGATTTCAGCAACGTGGCCACACAGCTTAGAGAGAGTAGTGCTGAAGCCTTCCAGTTCTGAACCACTGCTGCCACATACAAAAAAATTAGAAAAACACAGCCTCTTTGTTTTTTTTTTGACAAAACAGGAGCTCCTAGCAAGTCCCCTGCTTCCTGTTTTATTTAAAGGCCTCACAAGGAAGGTGAGCAGATAGGGAGGTAAATCAGAACTGAAATTATTTAATTTCAGATAATTGAAAATGGATTCCATTGAAAAGGGCAAAGGTTTAACCACTGATGATGGTTTAAAGGCCTGTGTCATGACCACAGAGCAAAGGTCTTTTTAATCCAGAGTGCAACAAGAACCCAACAGAAATGTTGCCTCTTAGCTACTGCACCTAATTATGTAATTAGCTATTATGGTTACTCACTGATAGACCTGTCCACCATAAATTTGCATAATCCCATTTTAAAGCCATCTAAACCTATGATCACCATTACACACGTGAGACCTCTTTATCACAGGACTGAAACATGCTGCCCCCTCAGAAGAGACTAAACAAGTTGTACAGAGCCTTGCAAAATGTCCCCAGGTGCTCTGAAAGCCTTCTGAGTCCTCCAAGAGCGCCATTAAACAATACTTCCAGTTTTTGTTGGAAAATCAGAAATAAAACAGTACAGTAAAACAGAAAACTGGAAGTAAAATGGCGCTCTGGAGGACTCAGAAGGCTTTTGGAGCACCCAGGAACTCAGCGCGGGGCTTTTCCAGCCTGCAGAACAGCTCTGGAGGGTGGGTGTAGGCGGCAGCACAGCAGGTGCAGCGGTGCTGCCCCACAGGCATGGCACCTGGGGTTTTTGCCCCCTGGTCCCCCCAGGACCACTTCTGCCACCTCAGGATGCATCACATAACCCATTGACATAACTGCATTGATGCTGGAAAGTTGGATAGGATTTGACCCTAACACTAACTTTCTGCCACCACCTCATGCTTAACTTCTGCTTCCTCGTGGTACTTCTTGATTCATGGCTCAATATGCTCCTCCAAGTCTTTTTTTGTTTATTTCAAAACCTACCTCAGTCAATACTTTGTGCTCTTTCATATTTTCCACATTTGGATAGGATGTCTCCTTTGTAAAGAAAACCTGTGAGCCTTTTATAGTTGCTGTGACTCTACTCATTAACCATGCAAGCTTCCTCTTGGATTTTTCTAGTACCTTTCTTAATCTGAGGCACACCTTCTAGTTGAGCTCCTATTATTGTGGTTTTATATATTCTTCAAGCATCCTGAAAAGGTTTGACCCCCTTGACCCTCCCTTTCAACTTCCTTTCAACAAATCCTCTCATCTCAGAAAAGGCTCCTCTTTTGAAGTTAAATGTAGCTGTGTTGTATCTTCTGGACAACTTACTATTCACATAAATGTTGAATCTGACAGCACTGCAGTCACTGCTCCCAAAACGGTTCACCAATACTTGCATCAGATCCTGGGAACCACACAAGACAACATCCAGGGTCACCTCCTCCTTGGCAGCTTCATGACCAACAGTTATTGGGTGCAGACATTTGTCTCATCCAGAATTCTTCACACAATATTCATTTACATTTACACCGACGGCATGAGAGTAATTGAAATTGCCTATGCTTACATTTTCCCTTTTGGCCAACTACTTGCTACATCTCAGGATTATTCCCAGCCAGTTTTGGCTGGGGTAACAGCATGGTCCCAGTACTAATTTACTTTCCAGGCATGGCATTTCTTCTCACAGAGATTCTGTGAAGGGTTTATTACCTCTACATTTTCTAGGGCAATGGGCTCTGTTCACCCTTTAAAATACAGTGCAACACTACTGAAACACACCTCCCCCTGTCCGTTCTAGAGATTCAATTCTCTTTCAGTACTAGGTGGTATTCCAATGTGACCATCTTGTCTTGGAGGCTTCTAGAATTAGGCTATAAAAACAATGCATGATGTCTCTCCGTCCTCAAAGCCCCTGATGTGTACAAGTTTTCCTTTGATTTGTTGCCCCTTTGAACAGCTGCAGTGTGAACAAAGAAATAAAGCTACCCTATCACAGTTTAGACAAATTTTGTGTGCCACACCATGCCAAAATGTGCTACTGCCATAACATGCACTTTGGCCCTTGAAAATGCCTTTTTGCCAAAAAAACAAACAAACCAAAAAAAACCCATCAATTCTTCCTCTGCAGCAAGTCTTGGGCATGGAGGGTCTGCAAGTCTGCAAGACTGCAAGTCTGCTTTCCCACAACTTCGACTGCAATCCTATAATACTTTCATGGGAGTAAGGCCCATTTGACAGTGGGACTTACTTCTGAGTAGGCACAGGGTAATATAAACAGATGGCACCTCCCCTCCTCCAGTGGGAAGAGGTTCAAAGCACTATTGGCTTCCCCCTCCTTCTCATCTCCTTCCTAGATGCTAAGCAGATAAGAGTAAAAGATCAAGCAAGAGCCTTGTTTGCTAACTAAAAGCAAGGGGGGGAGAGAGCCACCCTTTAAAACCAAAGACAAGGAGAGGAAGTGCTGTGGCAAAGAAAGGCTCTGCCAGCAGCCAGTCTAGGATGCCGCATCACCTACCAAATTCATAGATTGAGAACCATGTGGGTTTTACAATCACACATTCAGAAACCGATGTGGAAGAATCTGAACTTGCAGATTAGAAAAGCAATTAGTGTAAAGAGGAATATAAAAAAAACTATCTGTTTTGTCTATTCGATTCTGGTTTGCTTTTGATCTGGAAGAGAAAAAAATATTCACACTACTATACATACAGACATTAAAGAGAAAGAGCTCTCAGCATGAACCAGTTTAAAGGAAATCAAAATGGCTTCTTCCAGGACACTGAGATATGATTGGGGGGGGGGGGGCACCAGTTTGTCCTATAGCTAAACATTTAAGGTAAGTGAGATGCCATGACTTATATGTTCCTTTAAGAATTATGTCATTCTTAACACAACTCCTTAAAATAGCGATGCCCAAACTTGCAACCACTATGCACCAGGAATGCAGTCCCCATCCACACTGCATCCAACCATTCCACCTGGGTGCTCTGTGAAGTCCCACTCAGTCAGGGGACAGGGACACTCTAGGCAGTTGCGTCTGCTTCCTAGGGTCCCAGAAGGCCACGCAACAGGATGTCTGAGCAGACAAGATTGCCCAGAGCATCCCTGTCCCTTGATCTAGGGGGACTTCATGTGGCACCCAGGCAGAATGGAAAGATCTGCTCACTGGGAAGAGGGATCCACCTGAACCCCTTAAAACACAACTCCTAAAAATGTCTTCAAACATAGGATTTTTCTGTCAAGCCATAGCCTGTGTGAGAGAGTGTGTCTCTCTCTTCTTATGTTCTTATGTTGTGGCTCAAGCTGAAATCCTATGCAACTTAACTGCATGTAAGTCCATTGAACACAGATTTACTTATTACGATTGAGCTATTCAACATGAAAGCAGGCATTTGATTAGTCACCTTTAGTGTGTAAAAAAAAAAAATGCCCCCAACCAGGAATGGAAGCTTCTATAAACTGGAAGATAATTGGTTCTTTTTTTCCATCAGACTTTCAGGTGGCTGATGTGTCACCATAACCCACATATGGATGGATAGACTAGCTAGTACATTTTTGTTTTTTGTGCACCTCTTTTTAATGCTGCATTGATGTTTGAATCTTGCAAACAAAGGCAAGTTCTGCAGTCTCTGCTTTGCAACTGGGAAAAACAGTCACCTGAAATCTTAGACTTCTTTAATAGAAGCAATGGGAATATGTTTCAAACAGGAAAATGTTTTATTGTTGCCTTAAAGCGTAAAATGTTTGAATTTTCTAAGCGCAAAAAGCTTGTAAATCTCTAGAACTAAAGTACACAGAACATGAGATAATGAGACAGCCATTATTTTGTTCTTGTTAGAAAGAAGAGAATATGTGAACTGGGAAGGAAAAACACTGAAAAAAAGCCATGTTTCATCTATCTGTTAGAAGGCTAACAGTGCAGTGGATTGATGACTGCAGTGCTGCAATTATTGTTGTGATAGTAAAAACAAAAACTGCTGCAATGAAAAGGAATGTTTTACCAGATATGTTGCTTCCTGCCCTCACTCTAGTGCAGGGGTGTCCAAACATTTTGAAAGGAGGGCCACATCATCTCTCTGACACTGTGTCTGGGGCCAGACACTGTGTCTGGGGGGGGGGGGAGAAGAATTAATTTACATTTAAAATTTGAATAAATTTACATAAATGAATATATTAGAGATGGAACTTATATGAATGAATGAAGGTCTTGCAGTAGCTCAAGGCCTATAAAAGGTCTTGCACAAAGCAAGGCCAGCCTTTCCTTCACTGCCACTGCTGCATCACAGACATGAAACAGCAAGTAGTGGAGGGAGCCCTTGTCCCACAGCTCAGGTGAGAGGTCAAACAGTCGTCCTCATGCTGAGAGCAGCTGTGTTGGGCCAGCACAGGCTCCAGCAAGTCTCCGGAGGGCCAGAGGCTCACTGGAGACTAGGGGCTCCCTGAGGGCCTGATTGGGAGCCCCTGAGGGGCGCAAGTAGCCCCTCGGCCGGGGCTTGGGCACCCCTGCTCTAGTGGCTAGCAAAGGAAAAATGCCACACCCCAAAGAATCAGGAAGCTGCCAAGATGGTAAACCCGCATCAGTAACATTTCATAGTTCTACTTTAAGACAAAGCAGTTTGTGCAATCCGTGCATATATACTCAGAAGTACTGTTAAGTCCCATAAATTGGGTAAATTCTACTTCCCTGGTTTGTAGGGGAGTGCGTAGATTGCAGACTTATCTTTTGGCCTTCAGCTCAGATCCCTATACTATCTCAGATCTCCAAGAAAAAGGGCACATTCAATAAAGTCTCATGAAGCTGCCTTCTACCAAGTCACTGAGTAACCAAGACAAGTACTGTCACATCTCAGAGAGAGGTTTTTCCCAGCCCTGCCTCCTGGAAACTTTTTAAAATTAGAGATACCAGGGACTGGACCAGGGAACAGCACAAAATAAATGATAATTGTTATTTTATATTTAAAGCCATTATAAGACCAATCTCAGAGATATGTAATAAGTGCAAAGGAGGATTATTTCTTTTGTATTAAGGAAATCTCCTTAATTACCCCTGGGGGCTGGGGATAAGAAGAGGCCCTCAGTTTGGATGTACTTGTCGTAAGAGGCGACTAAACAGCCACCGGGTAGATGGAACTCGTTAGCCTGGGAAGGCAGCTCATCTGGGAGAAGGAAAACTCTGATCCCAAACCTCCACTGCCTTGTGGCTACATCCAGTTATGGAAAAAGATTCAGGAGTCAACCTCGAGGCAAAATCTGGAGCCGGAATCCCTTAGGCAGTTCATGGCTGAACACAGTCACGTTCTGGCAACTCCTGAGACGCTGCTGGAACCAACCGTATTGGCTTCTGCCTTTCTGTTGGACCATTTCAGCGACATGGAGAGGGGGAATTTGCTGCATGGGAAACAGTCTATCCTCCATATCTACTTTACCCAGGCTTCGCGCACTGGAGAGGACACTCTGTTCCAGAACCACCATTCAGAGCACGATACCATAGTCTTCTGAAACTGAAGGATATGAACAACAAGGAAATCTCCCAAAGTTTCACAATTTCTATAAGCACAACAAATCATAAGACATACTTCTTCTTTTTTAATTGCACAAATGTTTACAGATTAAGTGCTAATATGAAAGAGAAATCTTTTAGGGCGCAATCCTAACCCGTGCTGGAGCAGGCAAGCCAAAAGGCTTGCGCTGCATCCAACGCAGGATTGCAGCGGGTAGCAGCTCAGCCACGGGCAAGGGGAAGCTCTTTCCTTAACAATGGGTAAGGGTTGCGCGCCCCTATGGGTCTCCTCAGATCCGCGCCACCTCCGGAGGTGGCGCAAGTCCAAGTAGAGTGGAGTGGCTCGAAGTCGCTCTGGTCGCTGCGGGGACAGGGGTTGGGATCTGGCATAACTGCCGGGTCCCAGCCCCGCTCCCGACTCCTCGCTCGCCCGCCCACGGGTCCACCCTCCCCCAGCCCTGTAACACTCCCTCCTGCCCACCCACACCTACCTTTTCCGCTTGTGCCGGCACGCTTGCACTGGCACAAGCGGTGGTGCGGGAGCCGCGGCGGAGGCTTCTGCCTCCATCCGTGTGTCGGCACATCTGGATGCGCTGACGTGGCTTCCACCTAAGGAGGCACAAATGTGCTTTATGGCATGTTTGCGACTTCTCAGGGGCTCCTATACCGCCATAAGTGCCGGTTAGGATTGCTCCCTTATACATATACAGTACTTCATAACTAAATACTAAAACAATAATCTTAAAGAATAGCTTCCTCCTACGTAGCACTTATAAGAACATTATATTGCTAATTGAGGGAGAGTCTATCAAGAAATATGCTTGTATTAAAATAATACAGCACATGATACACTAAATATACAAAAGCAGCTTCTCAAAACTTCCAGAGTTCAAAGATGCAACTTAACATATTTTCCAGTATTTGGGTTTGTGTCATCACACCAAATGCCTTTTTATTTTATTGTTTTGTAAAGCAACTTTGGACTCCAAATTTGGGTATCAAGGTTTCTTTTAGCAAGGCTTGATAGGCTTTTCTCAAACATGTCACTCCATTTTTCAATAGAACCTTGAGTCTACTGCAACATGGTTTTCTGCCTGAGGCTGTTCTTGAAGACCGTTTAGTCCAGGGGTACTCAATATGTCGATCGCGATCGACCGGTCGATCACAAGGGCAAAATGAGTCGATCGCGGAGCTGTTCCAGCTGTTCCTGCAGTTCCACGGCTTGGCCGGCAGGTGGCGCCGAAGAGCCGCCTTCTGGGTTCTGAGCAGAAGATCTAAGGGTCCACAAAGGAGGAGCAGCGGTTGGCGGAGACAGTTGCACTGCGCAAGGCTCCGGCGTCCCCTCCGCCGCCCACCTCCGAGCCTGTGCAGGGGCAGCCTAGAGTGCAACGAGGGTGTGCGCACCTGCCTGTGCGTGCGTGCGCGCACTCTGTGACTCTCACTGGACGTCGGGGCGGGCGGAAAAACAAGGTGAGAGCGTGCGCAGTTGCCGTTTGTCGCTCCGCTTGCGCCCCCTCCCCCTCAGTGTCCGGGCTGGACAGGAGAGGCTGGAGCTGCGGCAGCGCAGGCCGCCGGATGAGGTTCCTCGGTGGGGGAGAGGGAGAAGAGAGCCTCGTGTCGCCTCGCCTCCCTGCTGTGCAGGCCTCAGCCCCGCGGGGCAGGGGATGCCATGAGAGGAAGCGCCCCTCTGCCAGCCTCGAGGGTGGCTTCTCTCCAGCCCACCCCCAGGGCTAGAGCGTGGCCTGGGCGCGGCCCTGGGCTGGAAGGCGAGCAGGTGGCGGGGTCCCTGCAGGCGGAGTGCGGGGGGCTGTGGGAGGGCAGCAGGTGGTCCAGGCTGCTCGCCTGCCCGCCCGCTCTGGGAGGGGTGACTGCTGCTGCTGGACCAGGCGGTCCCTCCCCCCTCCCTCCGCAGCCTGCGGGGAAGGGGCTGCCAGGGCAAGCCCGGCCGCCTGCTCCTCTGCCGGTCCTCCTGCAGGCGGGGGGCTCCCGGCACGGGCCAGGCAGAGCGTCCCTGCGGAGGGGGCGAGCCTGTGCAGGTAAGGCGCTCTGCACGTGCTCAGGAGCAACTCCAGCCGGTGGCGTAGCTGGAGGGGGCGGGGCACCCAGTCTGGCGAGGGGAAAAACACTTTGCACATGCTCAGAGGTGGTGGCGCAGCTGGAGGAGGGTGGAGCACCCAGTCGGGCTGGGGGAGAAAACATTTTGCACATGCTCAGAGGTGGTGGCGTAGCTGGAGGAGGTCGGAGCACCCAGTGTGGCAGGGGGCGGGCAAGCGGCCCCTCCATTCCGAGGCATTCCTGGCTCCGTTTGGCTCTGGTTTGCTCCCCCCGCCGGGAATGGCTCCAAAGGGAGGGGCCGCTTGCCTGCCCCCTGCCACACTGGGTGCTCTGCCCCCCTCCAGCTCTGCCACTGCCTCCAGCCGCTCCCCCCTCGCGTGCTCCAGGACTGAGCGCTGCAGCCGTCGGGGCTGGGCTCGGAGCGCTGCTTAAGACCATGGTGAGGGGGCACCGTGGGCTGGCAGTCCTGTAATCTGCAGGTGGAGGTCTGAGGCTCCATCCTCCGTGCAGGCAGGCATCCTGGCGAACGCCTGCAGTGACTCAGGGTAGGGCACTCTGCACATGTTCAGAGGCACTGGCCACACCAGCTGTCTCCCAAATGGGCAGCAGTGGTGGGGAGGAAGAGGTGGGCTGCTGTGCGTGCTGAGAACAGGGGCATGCGGTGGGTGGGAGGCAGGCCTGAGTGTGCCACTCCAAGGAACTGTGCCTGTGCCAAGGCAGCACCCACAGCCCTCCTTCCTCTGTCTCCCCCCACCCACCCACAGGGTGAGGTGTTGATGGGACTCTGCTCTGGGTGGCAGCACAGCCTTTGGGCCTGTGCCAGGGGCTTCCTGTGGCTAAGCACTGGCACAAGGTGCTCTTATGTTTGGGTGGTTGGGTGGGTGGCAGAGATGTGCAGTGGGTGGGGAGGCAGGTGAGGCAGAGCCTCCCCACTGGAGTCCTTTGCAAAGCGCTGCCGC